>NW_024870950.1:8852500-10052500 GCF_019054845.1 Dipodomys spectabilis
TTTCAACTTTCTTCTTTTATACACTCATATTCTCTACAGTACAGGCTACAGAAAGATTCCAATGCCATGAGGGTACTAGGTACAGCATACTCACATGACAACAAGAGTAAATGGGCATGGGAGCATATATAGACAAGATGCCATGACCCTAAAACAACACTTAAACTAAGTAGTAATCATTCAGAAAAAAAAAAATCTTCCTCCCACAAAAAAAAAAAAAAAAAAAGTGAAACGCTCCACTTATTTAGTAGTAGTGGGGACCAAACTCAGGGCCATTCATACATGCTAAGCAAACACATACTACTGAGCTATATCCCCAGCACTTCTGGTCTTCTTGCAACTGGATTTCTGTGTATCAAAAGGCATAGGTTTTGACTTCTGCCTTTCCTGATACTACTTTTTGTTTGTGCCAGGACTGGGGCTTGAACTCAGGGCTTGGGCACTGTCCCCTACCTTTTTCACTCAAGGTTAATGCTCTACCACTTGAGCTGAATCTATTACTATAACAAATTACTTGTGTTGCTTTATTACAGCCACATTCACCTCCTCATTTTATCCTACCCCAAGCAGCTTTTAAAAAAAAAATGTTTGTTTAGCCAGTTTAGGGGTTAAACTCAGGGCCTAAGGACTGTCCCTGAGCTACTTTTGCTCAATGCTAGCACTCTACCACTTGAGCCACAGCATCAATCCTAGCTTTATTTTTTTGTTTATGTGGTACTGAGGAATCAAACCTAGGGCTTCATGCCTACTAGACAAGCACTCTACCACTTAGCCATATTCCCAGCCCCACAAGGAACTTTAAAAAATGGAAATATCAGCTGGGCACCAGTGGCTCAGGCCTGTAATCACAGCTACTCAGGAGGCTGAGATCTGAGAATCTCCATTCAAAGCTAGACCGGGCAGGAAAGTCCTCAAGACTCTTACTTCCAATTAACCACTAGAAAACCAGAAGTGTAGCTATGACTCAAATGGTAAAGTATTCCAAGCTCAGGGACAGAGCCCAGGCCCAGAGTTCAAGCCCAACAACTGACAAAAAAAAAACTACAGCTGATAATCCCTCACTATTCAATATCAGCTACTTCTATAATTCTACTTTTCCTAGCAATTCTTCCTAAACCTGGGATGCGAGCCCAGTGGGTGTATCTACTGGTCCACTAGCTACCACCAGAAAATCCCCTGGCTATCAATATCAATCTTACTCAGCTTCCTTTACATGAAACTAGTCCTTTTCTCTTCTTCCTAGCCCCAGAGTTCAGAAATACACTAAGTATATGTGACCCAAGCCACTAGCCTTGAGGGCAGGGGGACAGAACTCATCGGGATCATATGTGTTCATCCCTCCTACCGTCAGTGAACACCTATGAGGTAAATTCCCACTGGGTCTCCTCCACTCCTGACCATTTCCCCACTTGAAGGTTGAGATGGCACTTGTTGGAAAGCTACCCCTACACACTGAAAATCAAAAACACCTTACCTCACAGTAAACAATATCTGCTCCATAATCCAGGGCTAGCAGCCGCATTGGGAGGGTCCCAACCCGAACCATAGGGGCTAAGATGACTTTGTTGTGGTAGCACAGGGAAATATTATTCACAATCATTCCTCCTGTGCTATACCTAAAGAAAGGGAAAACATAAGTAGCAACATTAAGTGAAGAAAGTCATTTCTGTAATCTAGTGGAGGCTTCCCTTCCTCCTTCCAATTTACTCATTTTTTTTTCCTTTCCTTTGATCATAAAAAGTATGACTGTTGGGGCTGGGAAGGTGGCTCAGTGGTAGAGCGCTTGCCTTGCATGCTCGAGGCCCTGGGTTCGATTCCTCAGCACCACATAAGCAAAAAGAAAAAAAGCCAGAAGTGGCGCTGTGGTTCAAGTGGTAGAGCGCTAGCCTTGAGCTGAAGAGCTGAGGGACAGTGCCCAGGCCCAGAGTTCAAGCCCCACGACTGGACCCAAAAAAAAAAAAAGTATGACTGTTTGTGAGTAATACTCACTAGACACTACATTGAAAATAAACTATACAACTTGTGGATGGGAACAGAAGGGAAGGGATGACACTGTCCAAAAAGAAATGTATTCTTGGGCTGGGAAGGTGGCTCAGTGGTAGAGAGCTTGCCTTGCATGCATGAGGCCTTGGGTTCGATTCCTCAGTACCATATAAACAGAAAAAGCCAGAAGTGCTGCTGTAGCTCAAATGGTAGAGCACTAGTCTTGAGCTGAAGAGTTGAGGGACAGTGCCCAGGCCCAGAGTTCAGGCCCTAAGACCGACAAAAAACAAAGAACAAATAACAACAAAAACAAGACAAAAAGCAAAGAAAAAAAAAACCCTTTGGGCCCATTTCCTGGAGTTCATTCTGATATTTTGTATGATCAGATGCACATAGACATTGCACCTTTGTGTTCCTCCCCTAAGAGTATCTTCCTTTGGTCTCACTGTGTGTGAATGCCTACAGTCCTGCATCACGTATCACGACCCTGTGTACTTTAGATCTAGCTTCCGCATATGAGAGAAAACATGTACCGTTTGTCTCTCTGAGCTTGCCTTACTTCAGTTAACATGATTTGTTCTGGGTCCATCCATTTCCCTGCAAATGACATAATCTTATTCTTTCTAATGGCTATGTAAAATTCCATTGTGTATAGGCAGCATGTTTTTCTGTTTGTTTAGTTGGGTTTTTTTGGTGGATCCAGTTATTTTTTAGGGATTCTGGGTTGTTTCCATAACTTAGCTGTAATAGAGTGCGGCAATAAACATGGATATGCAAGGGTCTTTACCAGTATTAGCATTTAAAAAACAAAAGAGGATCATCTAACCCTAAAAAAAAAAAAACAACAGTGCCTACAGTTGGTGCCAGCGGTTCATATCTGTAGTCCTAGCTAATTTTTTTGTTGAAGGCTAGTGCTCTCCTGGTTGCACTTCTGGATTTTTTATGGTTTATTGGAAATATAGTCCCATGGACTTTCCTGTCTAGGATGGCTTAGAACCACAGTCCTTAGATCTCAGCCTCCTGAGTAGCTAGTACTATATATAGGCATGAGCCATTGGCACCTAGCTAAGAGAATTTTTTTTCATACCAATTTTTAGATCTTACCTCAAGACAATCAAAATGTAAACTCCACAAAAACAGACATTTTATTCATTTTGCTGAGCATTTATGTATTGTGTATAGGGGTGTGTGTGTATGTGTATGCTTGAGTGTACTGGGGCTAGTAGCACTAGTAGCCTTGTGCTTCCCTCCGCTTTTTCACTCTACCACTTAAGCCACATCTCCAGCCCAGCATTTTCACTACTCAATTGGAGACAGAATCGTGTAGAACTCTTTTGCCACTGGCTTTAAACCTTGATTCTCAGATCTTAACCTCGTGACTAGCTAGGATTACATTCATGAGCCACCAACACCTGGCTATGTACTGAACTTATCAATGACAGAAAACTCAGTTTATTCAAAGCAGATATGAACAATTCTAGTTCTTACTGTAGTTCTTTATATAAAGTTCAGAATCTGCCTTCCAGTCATCTGTGCGCTCCAATTCTGCAAGTGCTCTACCACTAAGTTATTTCACTAGTGCTCTCCCATATACTTTAAAGCATCCCTAGCTTACAATACATAATACAATGTAAACATTATGTAACTAGTTGTTATATTGTATTATTCAGGAATTAT
The DNA here is from genome assembly GCF_019054845.1 of Dipodomys spectabilis. Taxonomy (NCBI): domain Eukaryota; kingdom Metazoa; phylum Chordata; class Mammalia; order Rodentia; family Heteromyidae; genus Dipodomys; species Dipodomys spectabilis. The sequence continues at coordinate 8,856,161 of NW_024870950.1, forward strand.
GGGCAAGAAAAAAATCTTTAAGTTCAGTATAGACACGATTCTTTTTGTGAATGTTTTCAGTTCATCGTCAATTTGAATTCACAAATGCCCAACCTGTGGACAGAAGGGCTAACAGCATTCAATTAAGCTAAAATATTTTCCTCAAGTGTTAAGAAACTCCATTTACTTCATCTGTCACACCAGGCACTTCAGACTACACTAAACACCCTTTTTTTTTTTCCTCCCAGATCTGTTTAGGAAGTATGAACAGTGTCATTTGTTCATTCACACCTCTCCCCCTCTCTCAGAATTCAAATATATGTGAGGTAAGCCTCATGGCTAATCACTTCATACATGTAGCAGAACACTATTGGCAATAGTATTACTAATACTATTTACTATTACTAGTTTGGAATCCAACAATAAAGCAGTGGAGGTGAGCAGGCTGCAAGAATGTTGGATTGGTGGGTGGAAGATGATGAGGGGGAGGGTTTGGAAACATCACAGTGAAATCCCTGTGTACAACTAATATAAGCAGATAAGTGGAGAAACACAAGTAATAGATTCAGGATGAGAAGCTAGGAGTGACAAGGAAATGGAAATTAAAACTTGGTTGAAAGGGAGAAAGCATGAAGAAGCGATGTCTCCACTTAAAAGCCTTAAGAATTTACCTCCCACTTTAGAAAAGAACTAAGATGAAAGCCATCATCACTTTGCACTCCGGGCGGTGGGTCTACGACCCCAGACCCTGGTCTCAGCTCCCAGGCTTACCTACCATTCATGCAGACTCTCACTAAAACAGGTATTACCACCGCTTGTTCGGAGTCCAGGTGTGAGGAAGCATTACAGCATCCGGCACCCAGAGTTCACCAGGAGGGACCAACGCCGAACAAACCATCGGAGCAGCGAGGACGACAAATTGCTGGGAGCCACCCGCACACCTGGTCCATTTGGCCAGGGCCCCGCTGTCGCCTTCGACTTTTCGGCCCCCGCCCTCGCCTCCACCGCTCGTCTTTCCCCAAAGTTGGCCCGGATCTGGATAATGCCGCCCCTGGTTGAGATCTACAGACCTCGAAGCCACGGAACTCTAAGGTCCTCCCCTCCTGCCTCGCGGTTCCCAGTGCCACACTCCTCACTGAACCGCGCCAGCCACCGTAGCCGAGGCGGAGGCGCACGTGTGACGTCAGTGACCCGCGCCCTTCCCAAAACGAGGGGCTGGAGCGCGATGGCGCTCACACGTCGGCCGCGGCTATGGTCATTCCTAGTTCGGTTGCTTCTCGCGCCCCGACGAGACCTAGCGGTCCATGCTACCGACGAGCCCTTGCCAGTGGTGCGCATTCCGAGAACTTGGCAACGGCGGCAGGAAGAGCGGCAGAGCCGGCGTCGGAGTCTCCCGCAGCCGGTGCTAGTGCGGCCTGGACCACTGTTAGTCTCGGCGCGGCGCCGCGAGTTTAACCAGCCGGCGCGCCTCACTCTGAGCCAGTGGGAGTCCGCGCCGCTCGCCTCGCGTGGCTGGAGGCATCGGCGGGCCCGCGGGGACTACTTTTCCATTGAGCGAGCGCAGCGGGAGGCGCCTGCCCTGCGCAACCTTTCGTCCGGGAGAAGTTTCGCCGAGCTTGGTTTGGAGCCCCGCGTGCTGAGTGCCCTTAGGGAGGCTGCGCCGGAAGTCATTCGACCCACCACCGTGCAAGCAAGCACCATCCCTCCCTTGGTCCGCGGGCGCCACGTCCTTTGCGCCGCGGAAACGGGCAGTGGAAAGACTCTCAGCTACCTACTGCCGTTGTTTCATCGGCTCATGAGGGGGCTTGTCCTGGACTCCAGCCATATCGCCACTCCCCGCAGCCTAGTCCTTGTCCCTTCCCGAGAATTAGCCGAACAAGTGCAGGCGGTAGCGCAGCCATTGGGCAAATACTTGGGCCTGCAAGTGCAGGACCTAGAGGGAGGTCTTGGCATGCGTAGGATCAAGCTGCAGCTGTCTAGAAAACCTTCAGCAGATGTGCTAGTGGCCACTCCAGGGGCTCTGTGGAAGGCTTTGAAAAGTCAACTGATCAGCCTAAAACAGCTCTCCCTCATGGTGTTGGACGAGGCAGACACACTGCTGGATGAAAGCTTCCTGGAACTGGTGGACTACATCCTGGAGAAGAGCCATGTAGCAGAAAGCCCAGCTGACTTAGAAGACCCCTTTAATCCCAAAGCTCAGCTAGTGCTGGTGGGAGCCACATTTCCTGAAGGCGTAGGCCAGTTACTGAGGAAATTCGCCAACCCAGACTCTCTTACCACCATCACCAGCGCTAAGCTTCACTGCATCATGCCTCATGTCAAGCAGACGTTTATGAAACTGAAAGGAGCAGAGAAGGTGACAGAGTTGGTACAGATCCTCAAGAAGTATGACAAAACAGCTAAGACTCAACCATCAGGCACTGTTCTGGTGTTCTGCAACAGCTCTAGCACTGTGAACTGGCTGGGATATATTCTGGATGATCACAAAATCCGACACCTAAGGCTGCAGGGGCAAATGCCAGCCAAAATGAGAACAGGGATCTTCCAGTGCTTTCAGAAAGGCTCTCAAAACATACTTCTCTGCACAGACATAGCTTCTCGAGGCTTGGACAGCATCCATGTGGAGCTGGTCATCAATTATGATTTCCCCCTCACCCTTCAGGATTACATCCACAGAGCAGGGAGGGTAGGCCGAGTGGGGAGCGAGGTGCCAGGCACCGTTTTCAGCTTTGTGACCCATCCCTGGGATGTGAGGTTGGTTCAGAAGATTGAACTGGCAGCTCGTCGAAGGAGAAGCCTTCCAGGACTAGAATCCTCAGTGAGAGATCCTTTGCCTCAACAAGACTGATTTTGGCTGACATAAATGTGTGGGTGAGCACATTTGTCAGAAGGAGGCATTGGGCATACCTTCTTGTCTCCCTGAAGGACTGCTTTGCTGCTGTGGCTTTGACTTTTTCTTTCTTTTTTTGTCGGTCATGGGGCTTGAACTCAGTCTGGGTGCTGTCCCTCAGCTCTTCAGCTCAAGGAAAGCACTCTACCACTTGAGCCACAGCGCCACTTCCTGCTTGTGGCTTTGAAAGTGCTGCTGGCTAGCACTGGAGTGCGGTCTTTCATATGACACATAAAAAATAAAGTGGATTTTGACTTTATGATTTCTAACAAATGATAGTTTGTATGGGATTTTTTTTCAACAGAAGATTTTCATTGCACATAATATTGCAACACCAGAGGATGGCACAGATGTTAGTAAACAGCCTGCTTAAGGAGTGAGATGGAAGTAATTGCACCAATCAAAGGATGGTGTTTGTACCAGTCAGGCTTTCCTCTGGGCCAGCAAGAGAAGCACTCCTTCTCTGTTCTAGGTAAAAAGGGCTGGGGTTGGGGGCCAGTAGCTCATATTGATATCCTAGCTACTCAGGAGGCTGAGCTCTGGGAATCATGGTTCAAAGCCAGTGCAGGCGAGCAAGCAAGTCTGTGAGACTCCAATTAAACACCAAAAGAGCCAGAAGTGGAGCTGTGGCTCAAGTGGCAGAGCCCTGGCCTTGAGTTAAAGAAGCTCAAGGACAAAAAAAAAAAAAAAAAATACACTTAGCTTGGAAACAGGACAGAAAAGGAAAAAAAAAAAGAAGCTCAAGGACAGTGCCCAAGCCCTGAGTTCAAGCCTCACGATTGGAACACACAAACACAAAGATTTTTTGTTTTTCTTTTTTTTAACTTGTGTAGAGTTTAGTGCAGCTTGTGATGGCAAAAGTCTAGCATAAATTGTTAGAAACAGACATGACTGGGACATTGCATTCTGGGCTTTTCTGCCTGAGCTGTCTTTGAACCACCATTTGCTGTCAGCCTCCTGAGTAGCTAGGATTATAGGCATGAACCCTGGTGTGTGGATTGTCATTCCCACTTTTAAAATCATTAGTGACCCACATTTTGCCTTGGAGCACCATCTTCCTAATGTCCAACACCTAGGATTGTGATGAACTTTTCCTCACATTTCTATTATGTATAAATTTAGAGCCCTAATAGGAAGCCCTACTGTTGAGTAGAATACTTGTCACCCTGGATAGCCCCATTCACTGTGTGTGTGTGTGTGTGTGTGTGGTGTGTGTGTGTGTGTGTGTGTGTGTGTGTGTGTGTGTGTGTGTGTGTGTGTGCTGGTACTGGAGCTTGAACCATTCACTGTGTGTGTGTGTGTATGTGTGTGTATATACTGGTACTGGAGCTTGAACTCACGTCCTAAGCACTATTAGCTTTTTCTTTTTGCCAGTCCTGGGGCTTGAACTCAAGGCCTAGGGCACTGTCCTTGAGCTTCTTTTCCTCAAGGATAACACTCTATCAGTTGAGCCAAGTGCCACTTACAGCTTTTTCTGTTTATGTGGTACTGTGGAATCAAACCCAGGGCTTCATGCATGCTAGGCAAGCACTCTACCCATAAGCCACATTCCCAGCCCTCCATTAGCTTTTTTGCTCAAGACTGGTGCTCTACTATTTGAACTACACCTCAGCTTCTGGCTTTTTGGTGGCCCATTGGAGATAGTCTGTCTCACAAACTTTCTGTCCAGGCTGACTTCAAACTATGGGATCCTCAGATCTCAGTCTTCTGAGTAGTAGCTAGGATTACAGGCACAAATCACTGGCATCTACCTCCTTTTCACTGCTTAGAACATCACTTAAATAAAGATGGGGGTGGGAAACTGGGAAGGTTGCTCAGTTGTAGAGCGCTTGTCTTGCATGCATGAGGCCCTGGGTTTGATTCTTCAGCACCACATAAGTAGAAAATGGCAGAAGTGGCGCTGTGGCTCAAGTGGTAGAGTGCTAGCCTTGAGCTGAAGAGCTTAGGGACAGGGCCCAGGCCCAGAGTACAGGCCCCACGACCAGCAAAAAAAAATAAAGATGAGGGGTCCATGAATTTACACTCAGCACAACAAAGTCAAAAAGAGCCTGTCTCTACTTTGATTCTTCCCAACTGGAATGTGTGCCTTTTTCACCTGTCCAGCTCTCACTTATCCTTCAGGCCACTCTTTTTTTTTTTTTTGTTGGTCGTGGGGCTTGAACTCTGGGCCTGGGCGCTGTCCCTCAGCTCTTCAGCTCAAGGCAAGCACTCTACCACTTGAGCTACAGCGCCACTTCCGGTTTTCTGGTGGTTTATTGGAGATAGGAGTCTCACGGTCTCTCCTGCCCGGGCTGGCTTTGAACTGCGATCCTCAGATCTCAGCCTCCTGAGTAGGATTATAGGCGTGAGCCACCAGCGCCCGGCTGCCTTCAGGCCACTCTTGAGCCCTCCCTGGTCCCCTAATCCACTTGAATTTTTGCCTTTCCCACTATCAAATGCTTACAGTGCATTTTGTGTGTCTCAGGCTAGTCTTTTTTTTTGGGGGGGGGGTCCAGTCGTGGGGCCTGAACTTGGCCTGGGTGCTGTCCCTCAGCTCTTCAGCTCCCTAGCGCTCTACCACTTGAGCCACAGTGCCACTTCCAGCTTTTTTTCTTTTTTCTTATGTGGTGCTGAGGAATTGAACCCAGGACCTCATGCATGCAAGGCAAGCGCTCTACCTCTGAGCCACCTTCCCAGCCCTCAGGCTAGGCTTGACTGACTCATCACAAAATTTCAGTTTCTCCATCCCTCCCTGTGTTCACTGGAACTGTGCCCACCCACAAATGTGCTCCTCAGGGAGTGGCTCTTAAGTAGTATATGAGTGAAGAGGCCAAACCAGAGAGCCCAGACAGGGGTCTCAACCTTTTCCTTCTGCTTCTCCATAACACAGAGGGTTAGACCTCAAGTCAGAAGTTCCTTATGTGATCTCACTGGGTAGTAATGACATCACAGGCCTCAGTTTCCATGGCAAGAGAACTATACAAACGTGATCCCCCCCTGAGGAAACTTCCCTATCCTTTCTCTACGAGACACATAATCTTGTTAATTGTATGAAAGAGAATGTCTGACCGAATCTTCTATATTCACTCCAACATGTCTTCTGTTCCCTGGGAGAGCAGTGCAGCAGGTAAGACACTCATCTGTACGAGACTTGGTATACAACCTTTCTGGGCTACCATATGTCCCTTCAGAGCTTGGTCACCACACCTAAGAACTTCCTCAGCTATGAGTATGATGAATGTCCTGTTCCCCACTCAGGAACCCAGTGTTCCTGTTCACTAAGAGCAAGTGACATCATCTCTGGACAAGAGTTCAGAGAAGTCTTGATCTCTATCAATTTAACCTCTCTGGGCTGCAAGATGTTTCCTTCAGACCTTTTTTGTTGTTGTTGATCATGCGACCTGAACTTGTGGCCTGGATGCTGTACCTGAACTCTTGCTCAAGGCTAGTACTTTACCACTGAGCCACAGCACCACTTCCAGTTATCTGGTGGTTAATTGGAAATAAGAGTCTCACAGACTTTCCTTCCTGGTCTGGCTTTGAACTATGAACCTCAGATCTCAGCATCCTGAGTAGCTAGAATTGCAGACATGGGCTACCAGTGCCTGGCCAGACCCCTGATGTCGATAGCAAAAGCCAATTGTACTTTTCTTATCAAGCTATAAGTGTAATCCTTTAAGGAAGAGTTGTTGACCTCTAATTAACCTCCACTTAAGACCTAGGTGAGGGGCTGGGAAGGTGGCTCAGTGGTAGAGCACTTGCCTTGCATGCTCGAGGCCCTGGGTTCGATTCCTCAGCACCATATAAGCAAAAAGCCGGAAGTGGCGCTGTGGCTCAAGTGGTAGAGTGCTAGCCTTGAGCTGAAGAGCTGAGGGACAGCGCCCAGGCCCAGAGTTCCGGCCCCACAACCGGACCCAAAAAAAAAAAAAAAAAAGACCTAGGTGATTCTCTACTGTATTGCCTTGAAGATATACAGATTAAGCTCCTTCATATGCATCCCAGTCTGAGCTGCTGAGTATTGGAGGAACCAGTAGTCTTTGGGTCCCATGGTGGGAAGGGTTCATAACAATTTAAATTAGGTCACTTTCTTGCTTCTTTCTTCCTTTCTTTCTTGCTTTCTGCCTGGTCACTGTCCCTAAGCTTCTTTTGCTCAAGGATAGCACTCTACCACTTGAGCCACAGTGCCATTTCTAACTTTTTCTATTTATGTGGTACTGAGGAATCAAACCCAGGGCTCCATGCATGCTAAGCAAGCAGTCTTATCATTAAGCTACATTCCCAGCCCTAGATCACATTTTTCTAAAACTTGGAAACCATTATTATTATAGCTCTAAAATGTCAGGCCTTTAGAAAATTTTCTCATTTGTGTAAGAGAGAAACTAAGGGGTGCCATCTACAATTATTTTGAGGTTCATGGTTGTCCCTCGGAATAAGGAAACATATCCTGGTCTCCCATTGTTGCCATTGGCTCCACAGAAGCCAAGTGATTTTTTTTTTGGGGGGGGGAGGGTCCGGTTGTGGGGACTGCACTCTGGGCCTGGGCGCTGTCCCTCAGCTCTTCAGCTCAAGGCTAGCACTCTACCAATTGAGCCATAGCACCACTTCTGGCTTTTTTCTTTTTTGCTTATGTGGTGCTGAGGAATCGAACCCAGGGCCTCATGCCTGCAAGGCAAGCGCTCTACCACTGAGCCACCTTCCCAGCCCCAAGCCAAGTGATTTTATAGCAAGCATCCCTTTTTAGGGAACCCCGAGACTGGTTGGGATGATAAGCAGATAAGAGGGGCTTTAGCCAGAAACAGGAAGGGATGTGAGAGGAAGGTCCCAGAAGCACAAGTGACTGATCCATTCTGGTTTTCTTTCCAGCAGTGCCTCCCGTGCCTCCTCCTACGCCTGTTTACTACCATGTCCTCTACCAAGGGTACGGAGAAACCCAGATGGGCTGGCATGGGGAGACATACTGCCTGGTGGGTGGTTACCGGCTCTATGGGGATGCTCCCCTGGCCACCCCAGCAAAGACCAAAACAGAGAAGCCAGTACCCAGGCAGGCTCCCAAGAGACATCGAGCTCCAGAGTTGGATGAAGATCTAAGTTGCCCTAGCCCCAAAATTCGTCCTTTGAACCATGGGGGCAGAAGGCTGACCCCACAGAAGCTTGCTAAAAGAGCTAGTCTGTTGAAAGGACAAGCATTTAACAGTGACTGCCACTGCCTGCCCCTAGAGATAGAACCTGAGCCATTCTGCCTGAGCCCTCCCCAGCCAGGAACCCCACTTCTATTCCAACTGGCTACAGGCAAGAAAGTTTGAGAGAAGAGGCTGCTTTGATTTCCCAGAGCTGAAGCTGGCCTGGACGAAGACTTTTCTTGGGCAGAAGAAAGAATAATCTTCCCTGTGCAAACCAAGAAGGAGCCAAGAAATGGTGCAGAGTGGCCTAGCAGGGCCCCAGTGTACCAGATGGATTCCTGCCCCTGAGTCGCTGCCAGTGACCGCCAACACAAACCAGAAGGGGTTGAAGTGGGACGAAACAAGAAGTGGTTGCCCCAGGAGCCCCTTGCCTGTATCCTCAAGAAGCAGAAGAAAGAGCTCCAGAGATACCAGCTACCAGGAGAAAGTTCATCAAGACCCCACTACCACCCCCTTTGGTTCATAGTTCCTTTTTTTTCCAGTCCCTTATGGCCTTTATTGCTCAATAAAGTGATTTTCTATGTTTGACTTGAAATTTTGCTTGTCCAAGGCCAAGCTTCAATACCCACCTCCCACCCTGATGTACATTTCTACACAACGAAAGGTCTTCTGTCTTCAAAAGTATTCATTGGGTGCAGCTTCTAGTTACACAAGCCCTATAGTGATGCCTTGAACTGTGGCAGAACTCAGGCCAGTTTGTTATAATTAAAATTAAAATGGAGAGCAGAGCTGGTACCTGTGGCTCACATCTGTAATCTTAGCTATTCAGAAGGTTGAGATATGAGGGTTGCAGTTTAAAGCCAGCCTGGGCAAGAAGGTCCCTGAGATTCTTATCTCCAATTAACTACCAAAAAGCCAGAAGCAAAGCTGAGGCTCAAGTGGTAGAGCACTAGCCTTGAGCAAAAAAGCTAAGAGGTAACGCCCAGGCCCTGAGTTCAATGAGTTCAAGCCCAGTATACTCTCTATTTCTCTCTCTCTCTTTCTCTCTCTCTCTCTCTCTCTCTCTCTCTCTCTCTCTCTCTCTCTCTTTCTCTCCCCCCCCCACACACACACATACACACATAGCTTCTTTGGTGTGGCCTGATGTTCAGCCACATTTGAAGTTAGAGTTCACATGCTGGCCTTCACAGGGTAAGCTATCTTGTACAGGCCATTAAGCCTGGCCAAGGAGGAAGGCTTTCTACATAAAGCAAAAAGCTAGGGGCTAGGAATGTGGCTTAGTAGTAGAGTGCTTGCCTAGCATGCAGAAGCCCTGTGTTTGACTCCTCAGTACCACATAAATAGAAAAAGCTGGAAGAAGCACTGTGGCTCAAGTGGCATAGTGCTAGCTTTAAGCAAAAGTAGCCCAGGGACAGTGCCCAGGCCCTGAGTTCAAGGCCCAGGACTGGCAAAAACAAAACACATCTAGGCTGAGAAAACTTCCTCCTGGATAGCTCAGGATGTCCAGACACTGGAAGAGCTTGTTCATTTCCTTTTTTAGGAGGCCTTCTTGCATCTCAAGTCCTCATGCACTGATCAATCTTGCTACCGAAAGAAGGTTCCAAAACTAGAGGAGCTCCAACAAGTGCTAGAGTTCAAAACAAAAATTTAAGATCCTAAAGGACAGCAGCTGGAAATGGAGTCTGAGCACAGTTCACAAACCCTTTCAATGGGTGGCATTTCCAGGAGATGACATATAAGCCAAGTGGGTGTGAGCATGTGGTTCTGGGGGATCCCTGGAGGAAATAGGGTAAGGGTGGGGCCTGCCAAACAAGGAAGGGAACTAAGTTAAGCCCTGAAGGTTTCTGAGAGCTCAAACCACAACAGTCTCGTGAGAAGTTGGATGTAGCCCCAGGACCCTGTTGTCAGGCCTTTCTTTAGGAGCTGAATTTCTGACTTGACTTGCACATTGAGGTAGGAGGGAACCTGGCCAAGCAGAACAGCCAGCGGCCCTGGAATGAAGGTGCTGGGGTGTGGGGCTCTGGTGCTGGGGTGTGGGGCTCTATTACCGTGGAAATCAATCAATCAATCTCTCTCTCTCTCTCTCTCTCTCTTCCCTGATGCTGGTTCGGTTCTCCTGACAAACGACCCTCCAAGGGCAGATACAGCACACTCCCGAGGAGGGAGCAATTCCTGAGGCTGTTTGGGGGGTGCTCTTAACAGTCCCCAGTCCCCAAGGGAGAGAGGTGAGACAGATACAGGAGTGAAGAGCGCCCCTGAACCTATGGACTCCAGAAGATTAACTCATTTCCAGAGCCCATCTCCTCCCCTACACCCACCCTACACGCCCAGAGCACCGTTGGTCACTGACACCTGCGGCCCTGGAAAGTGCAGGAGGTTGGGGACCTGAGGCCGCCTGGCTGAGGCTACTACTCTCTGGGAGAAGCACCCCAGGCCCCTTCTCTGGGCGCGGGAGAAACCCTAGAAGTAGCCTGGAGGCCCACCAGGGAGTGGCGGGGGCGATGCTGAACAAACAGGAGAGCCCGGCCCGGTGCGCACGGCAGCGGCCCGCCCAGCCCGTGGGGGCGCCCTTTGGGATCCTGGGCACGGGAGGGCCGTGGCGCCCTCTGGCGGCAGTGCTGCGCGACGTTTGCGACACCCCGCGTGGCAGGCGTCGCAGGGTGGGGCGACTTCAACCCCTGGAGACTGGATCCCAGGGTGGAGACCCAATCGTCATCGTCGTCTTCTGTCCTCCTCAGGCTCTGCCACCTCCTTGGTCCCAGAGCCCGGAGCAAAATGCAGCCCAAGGGCCTCGAGGGTCCCCAGGCGGGGGTCCGGCGGCCTCTGCTGCCCGCTCTGTACCTGCTGACGGTCGTGTTCTTGCTGGGGCCTGCCCAGCCAGCCAACGCGGCCCAGACCACGCCCAGCAGCTCCAGCGCCCCGACTTTGCCCAGCACCCCCAGCACCCTGCTCACAACGGGCACCCCCAGTGCCCCAACTATGTCAGGCCTGGGTCTGCGAGAGCGTGCTCGGGCCCTGATGAGGGACTTCCCGCTTGTGGATGGGTGCGTAGGTGTGGGTGGGCTCTGAGGGCACCCCTGAGGAGGGGAAGGTTCTGAGCTTACGGGGACAGCAAAAAGCCCCCCCCCCCCATACCATGTCTACATGGTCCACTCTCCCATCATCCACCCCTCAGTGCCCTTCCCCTTCCTGCGAAACCCCAGGCTTCAAGGAATCTCATTATAATCTTGACAACAGTGTGCAGGGGGAGACCCCTGGAATATGCCCTCCCTGGCCTGGTATCTAAGGAACTCATACTTTTATTCCTGTTCTGACCCTTCCGTAACTTCCTTTCAGCCACAACGACTTTCCCTTGGTCCTGAGGCAGCTTTACCAGAAAGGTCTACCGGATGTTAACCTGAGAAACTTCAGCCATGGCCAGACCAGCCTGGATCGCCTTAGAGATGGACTTGTGGGTGCCCAGGTACCACAGCAACCCCACAGAGTGCCACAGCATGGTTGCTGGGTGTTAGGAAGAGAGGGGGCTGAGGGGATTGTAATTTAGTCAAATGGGGACTTAACTGGACAGCAGTGGCTCATGCCTGTAATCTTAGCTACTCAGGATGCTGAGATCTTGAGGATCCCTGTTCAAAGCCAACCAGGATAGGAAAGTCAATGAGACTCTTATCTCCAATTAACCACCAAAAAGCTGTAAGTGGAGCAGTGGCTCAAGTGGTAAGGCACCAGCCTTGAGAGGAAAAAAAAAAAAAGCTAAAGGACAATCAATGTCCAGGTCCTGAATTTAGGCCCCAGTACTGATACCAAAAAAAAAAGTATCATGAAAGGATACTGGGACTGCAGCAGTGAGTGTGAAGACATCACAGAAGAATGAGAGCATTCCTTGTGGCCTCTGGGCCCACTGGATACTTTGTTGGCTGTGAAGGCTTGCAGAGCACCACAGCAGCGCCTACCCAAGTCAACCCCTGGCTTTTCCCCCTAGTTCTGGTCAGCCTACGTCCCCTGCCAGACTCAGGACCAGGATGCTGTGCGCCTCACCCTGGAGCAGATTGATCTCATTCATCGTATGTGTGCCAACTACTCTGAGCTGGAGCTTGTGACTTCAGTTAAAGGTGGGTGAACTGGTGCTAGATATCAGGGACTTGACAGATCTATTCTAGCTCCTGAAAGTAATCACGTCCTATTGGCCCCCCAGCTCTGAACAGCACCCAGAAATTGGCCTGTCTCATTGGCGTAGAGGGTGGCCACTCGCTTGATAGTAGTCTGTCTGTGCTACGCAGTTTCTATATGCTGGGAGTACGTTACCTGACGCTCACTCATACCTGCAACACACCTTGGTGAGTACAGGCCAGACGGTGTGGGCCCACTGAGGCAGGAATCTGACCAAGATCACAGTGTAGGCCCAGATCAATCTTTACCTCTAGGGACTGGCACTGGCTTTTGCAATGGAAGGGGAACTGGTATTCTGGGTTCATAGGAAAAAACTGGATCCCAGCTCAGAACCCTTCTCTCTGGCTGGCACAGTCTATCCTGGTTTCTTGAATTTGCTCCAGGGAATTACAGGGATAGAAAGATTTGTTGTTGGCGGAGGTGATTGTGGTGGTGGTGGTAGTATGTGTGTATGTGTGTGAGTATACATACACCTGCTGGTACTGGGACTTGAACTCAGGATCTAGGCACTGTCTCTTAGCTATTTTTTTTTTTTTTGTCGATTGTGGAGCTTGAACTCAGCCTGGGCGCTATCACTCAGCTCTTCAGCTCAAGGCAAGCACTCTACCACTTGAGCCACAGTGCCACTTCCGGTTTTCTGGTGGTTTATTGGACATAAGAGTCTCCACAGACTTTCCTGTCCAGGCTGGCTTTGAATCGTGATCCTCAGATCTCAGATACTCCTGAGTAGCTAGGATTATAGGCGAGAGCCACTGGCACCAGGCTCTTAGCTTTTTTGCTGATGTTCTACCACTTGAGCTACTTATGGCTCCACTTACGGCTTTTTGGGGGGCACCACTTCCGGCTTTTTTCTTTTTTTGCTTATGTGGTGCTGAGGAATCGAACCCAGGGCCTCATGCATGCAAGGCAAGCACTCTACCACTGAGCCACCTTCCCAGCCCCCCCCCCCTTTTTTTGTGCTCAACTAGAGATAAGTCTAACAGACTTTCCTACTTGGGCTGGCTTCAAACCACAACCATTAGATCTCAGCCGCCTGATGTGAGCCACAGGTGCCCAATCGGGGTAGAAGTTTCAGTAGAGGCTTTTAGGCTCTTGTGGCCAAGAATAGCCACCAGTCAGACCTGTTTTCTGGCCATTCTGCAGGGCAGAGAGCTCGTCAAAGAATGTCCACCCATTCTACAGCAATGTCAGTGGACTGACCAGCTTTGGTGAGGTGAGGACTGTGGTTTAGTACTCCAGCCCATGCCTTACCTTTCCCTATAGATAAATGGGAGGGGGCACATGGACACCCCTGACACTCTCCTCCCAATCTGTCCCTGCAGAAGGTGGTAGCTGAAATGAATCGCCTGGGCATGATGGTAGATTTGTCCCATGGCTCAGATGCTGTAGCACAACGGGCCTTGGAAGTGTCACAGGCACCTGTGATCTTCTCTCACTCGGCTGCCCGGGGTGTGTGTGAGAATGCTCGAAATGTTCCTGATGACATCTTGCAGCGTTTGGTGAGAAATTACCCAGCCTTGAGAACTAAAGGAAAAACTTCACAAGACCTTGAACTTCTCCCGCCCCCCCCCCCCCGCCCCGCCCTCGCACAGGGCTGGGAAGGTGGCTCAGTGGTAGAGTGCTTTGCCTTGCATGCATGAGGCCCTGCGTTCGATTCCTCAGCACCACATAAGCAGAAAGAAAAAAGCCGGAAGTGGCGCTGTGGCTCAAGTGGTAGAGCGCTAGCCTTGAGCTGAAGAGCTGAGGGACAGCGCCCAGGCCCAGAGTTCAGGCCCTACAGCAGACCAAAAAAAGAAAAAAAAAAATTGGGCCCCTGTTTCCTCAATCTGATGAAAACCTAGGCTGAACATCTCTCCGTATCCCCTGAAGTCTTAAATATGTGTCGGACTAGAGATTCTAGAGGGTAAATATTCTTCTATTTCTCAAACCCTGAGCCAAGATACCTCCATTCACACAAAATCAGAGAGGTACAGTCTCCCGTGGCTCATAAAGTTAGGGATCAACAGCTTTCTTTTTTTGGTCCAGTCGTAGGGCCTGAACTCTGGGCCTGGGCGCTGTCCCTCAGCTCTTCAGCTCAAGGCTAGCACTCTACCACTTGAGCCACAGCGCCACTTCCGGCTTTTTTCTTTCTGCTTATGTGGTGCTGAGGAATCGAACCCAGGGCCTCATGCATGCAAGGCAAGCGCTCTACCACTGTGCCACCTTCCCAGCCCTCAACAACTTTCTCATTGGGGCCCAAGGGGTGGGCAGGAACATGCTTGTGCTGGGGGCCAAGCTGAGCATGTGCCTGACTATCCTTGCAGAAGAATAACGGTGGCATCGTGATGGTATCCTTATCTGTAGGGGTGCTGCAGTGCAACAAATTAGCCAACGTGTCCACAGTGGCAGGTGAGCCTCCCCCTGGCCTCCCCTCCCCTACCAGGCCCCCCTCCCCCCGCCCGTGCTTTCTAAGAAGCTCTGCTTTGGACCTGAAGTCTTTGGAGTATATCAGCACAGCTTCAGTGATGGTTTAGCTAAAAATCACAGGATGAACAGCACCTCGGTGCTATGGTAGAATGATAGTTACAGAGTCTACATTGTCCTGCTGGTGAGTAAAAGGGAGGTGATCGGACATAAAGCTGAGTGCTAAACACCTGTGCTCTGGTCAGGACTACCAAAGCCTTGGGGGCCCTGTCTCTACCTTAGGTCTGTGAAGTCTTTATCAGCTCTATTCTTTGTTCCTTTCTTATCTTCCACATCTCCAGAAAGAAGCCTCCACCAGGTTCTCAAGGAGTCTGGAGGCCGGGTGGATCTGGATGGGAAATGGCACCAATGGGTGACTCTCTAAATGGCTTCATTCCAAACTTAAAGTCTAGTATAGAGACAGGTGAGATCTGTCCCTGTCAAACCTCAGGACCTTCAGGTGGCCACACAAAGTGTCAGGTAACCAAGGATTGGTCTTCATGGCCTTATCAGCTGCAAGAATGGAAGATCATCAGAGTATAGGTTCAGAAGGGTAACCTTACCCCTAGAAGCCTCACACTGCTGACTCCCCATCTCCCCAGATCACTTTGACCACATCAAGGCAGTCATTGGATCCAAATTCATCGGGATTGGTGGAGATTATGATGGCACCAGCCAGTGAGTACTTCCTGTGGTTTGGGGCTGCTGGAGAGCAATGGGGCCCTGGTCGCCATGCTCCCCAGCATGTTCCCCCATTGCATTTAGGCATTGCCCACCTTGTACTTCCTAGATCCCCAGATATGCTTCCTGGGGTAGTCTTCAACCTTCAGCCTTCTGGTCCTAAAGGCCAGAGAGGCCCTTATTTGTCTGAGCCACCAGAGAGCTCATCTACCTGCACATGCACATAAACCCAGTCCCAGCAGATCTACTTACTCTCTATGAACAGGCATCCAAGTTGGGTGTGGGCTGGCTATCATCTCTGCCCAATTCTAGTCAGTTGTTGCTGTTTATTTATTTTAATTTCATTGTTTTTGGTTGATCATGAGGCTTGATCTAAGGGGCTAGACACCAACCCTGAGCTTTTGTGTTCAAGGCTAGTGCTCTACTACTTTGAGCCACAGCTACACATCTGAATTTCTGGTAGTTAATTGAAGATAAGAGTCCTATGAACTTTCTTGCCTGGGCTGGCTTCTAACTGCAGTCCTCAGATATCAGCCTCCTGTGTAGCTAGGATTACAGGCATGTGCTATCAGTGCCAACCTCAGTAATCATTATTCATTCGTTCATTTGCAGTACTCGGGATTGAACCTAGGGCTTTGTGCATGTTAGACAAGCACTTGACCACTGAACTACATGCCCAGCTCATTTCTCTACCCAATTCTAAGGAAGCTTTTTCTTTCTTGTTTCTTTAGGAATTTATTGTTGTTGTTGTTATTTTGCAGTTCCGGGGATCAAATTCAGTGTCTTACACATACTAAACAAGAACTCTCTCACTGAACTACTTCAGACCTCTTTTTATTCTTTTTCTTTTTATTTTTTTTAGCAGTATTGAAGTTTGAACTCAGGATATCACACTTGCTAGGCAGGTGCTCTACTGCTGAGCCACATCTCTAGTCCTTTTTTCTGTTAGTTATTTTTGAGGTATGGTCTTCCTGCTCAGGCAAGCGCCTGGACCACAGTCCGCCTATTTAATATTTCTTTTTCTTTTTTTGCCAATACTGGGGCTTGACCTCAGGGCCTGCCCACTGTACCTTAGCTTTTTTGTTCAAGGCTGAAGCTGAATCACTCTTGAGTCACAGCTCCCCTTATGGCTATTTGCTGCTTAATTGGATATAACAATCTCACAGACTTATTCACCTACTCTGACTTCAAACCTTGATCTTGCATCTAGGCCTCCTGAGTAGCTAGGACTACAGGTGTGAGCTACCAGTACCCAGCTAATACTCAACTTTTTATTAGTTGAGATTGGGTCTGATGAACTTTTTGCCTGGAGTTACTTCAAATCATGATCTTCCCAATTTCAGCCTCCTGAATAGCTAAGATTATAAGCATGATACACCACCATACCCAGCATGTGTGTGTTTTTTTTAAAGAGGGAACATTTAATTTCAGTGCAAGATATAGATCTTAACAGTACAGTTTAACTAGGTGCCAGTGCATCACGCTATAATCTAGCTATGCAGGAAGCTGATTCTTAAAGATCGAGGTTCACAGCCAGACCTGGCAGACAATTCCAGGAGACCTATCTCCAATTAATTAGGCATGGCTTAAATGGTAAGAACACAAGCTATGAGCAAAAAAGCTGAGCAAGAGTGCAAGGCCCTAAGTTCAAGTCCCAGTACCAGTAACACACACACACACACACACACACACATACACAAATGAATTTTGGCAAGTATTCAAGGAAGTTTTGAGGCCTCCTCTGGATGAGGCACAAGAAGGAGTGAATCACTTTTCACATCTGCCCAGGGTTGGGGTGCAGAGTCCCAGAATTGGATTCTGTGTTGGGATCAGGGTGCCAGGTCTGAGATTTTCTTAATGGTGGCCACACAGGTTCCCTCAGGGGTTGGAGGACGTGTCCACATACCCAGTGCTGATAGAGGAGTTGCTGCGTCGGGGCTGGAGTGAGGAAGAGCTTCAAGGAGTCCTTCGAGGAAATCTGCTGCGGGTCTTCAGACAAGTGGAGCAGGTGCACAGGGCTGGGGCAAGAGAGTGGCACAGGGGTCCAAGCAGGTGCATCAAGGGGGAGCTATGGGAGCTGCTGACAATCCATTTCCATTTTAGGTACGGGATGAAAAGCAGTGGCAAAGTCCTTTGGAGGACGTATTCCCAGAAGAACAGCTGGGCAGTCTGTGCCGTTCCATCCTCCAGCGTCAGCCTCTGAGACATCTGGTCCCAGACCAGAAAGTAACTGAGATCCCTGTACATTGGACACCCAAGTTGTCACCAAGGTGGTTATTTTCAAAGTCCCCCCACACAGTCCCAAGCTCTACTGTTGTTGCCATGTTTGTTGTTGCCATATTTCCAGGCCTTATTTTGTGGCTCTGGTGACCTGGTTGGTTCTGACAGATGTCACTCTGGCACCTTGATCCCTATGAAGCTCCCCACTTGTGCAGGCACAAATAAATCTTTTGGACATGGAACCAGATATGAGTTGATGCAGTGGTTGATGGGGGAATCTAGAGTTCAGCTACTATTTGCTCAAGGATTGACTAGGCCTGAGGTAGCCCGGGGGTTGAGCTATATATACTAGACAAGCACTATTCAGAAGGATCCCAAATCATCTTTTTTTTTTTTTTTTTGCCAGTACTGGGGCCTGAACTCAAGGGCTTAAGGCACTGTCCCTGAATTTCTTTTGCTCAAGACTAGCACTTGTGACAACTTGAGTCACAGCACCACTTCCAGTTTCCTGGTAGTTCATTGGAGATAAGAGTCTCATGGATTTTCTTGGCCGGGCTAGCTGATCCTCAGATCTCAGCCTCCTGAGTAACTAGGATTACAGGCATGAGCCACTGGCACTTGGCATGGCTTTTACTGTTTTCGTGGAACTGAGGAATCGAACCCAGGGCTTCGTGCATGCTAGGTAAGCTCTCTACCACTAAGCCACGTTCCCAGCCTTACAGTAGCTGTAATCCTAACTACTGAGTAGTCAGGCACCATGCATAGTAACTCAACTTGTAATTTTGGCTACTCAGACACTAAGATCAGGAGGATCATGGTTCCAGGCCAGCCTGGGCAAAGAGTTTGCAAGATCCCATCTTAACTAATAAAGTTTGGTTCAATGGTATGTATCTGTCTGTTATCTCAGCTATATGGAAACAAGTAGGAGGATCTCTTGTTCCAAACAGGCTATCCTGTGCAGAAAGTGAGACCTTATCTAAAAATTAACCAGAAAAAGTCATGTCTGAGGGACATGACACAAAGATAAAGGCCCTTCTAGAAAGTGCAAGGCCCTAAATTCAAAACCCTCAATACCACTTGTAATTCTGTCAGCCTCCCAAATAACTGGGACTTCATACATTTAACACTAAACCCAGTGTGATATTTAAAAAACAAAAAAAGGGCTGGGAATATGGCTTCGTGGTAGAGTGCTTGCCTAGCATGCCTGAAGCCTTGGGTTTGATTCCTCAGTACCACATAAACAGAAAAAGCCAGAAGTGGCCCTGTGGCTCAAATGGTAGAGTTCAAGACCCAAGACTGGCAAAAAACAAAACAAAACAAAAAAACAAGGTGGGGGCTGGGACTATGGCTTAATGGTAGAGTGCTGGCCTAGCATGCATGAAGCCCTGGGTTCGATTCCTCAGTGCCATATAAACAGAAAAAGCCAGAAAGTGGTGTTGTGGCTCAAGTGGTAGAGTGTAAGCCTTGCGTACAGAAAGGCTCAGGGACAGTGCCCAGGCCCTGAGTTCAAGCTGCAGGACTGGTCAACAACAACAACAGCAATGAAAATAAAACAAGAACATTACTAGTAACAGTGGCATCTTAAAAGAAGTTTCACAGCTGGGCACTAGTAGCTTATTCCTGTAATCCTAGCTACTAAAAAGGCTGAGATCTGAGAATTATGGTTCAAAGCTAGACGGGGCAGGAAAGTCTGTGAGACTCCCATCTCCAATAAACACCAGAAAACCAGAAGTAGATTGTGGCTTAAAGTGGTAGAGTGCTATCCTTGAGCAAAAGAGCTCAGAGACAGCTCCAGGCCTTGAATTCAAGCCCCACATCCCTCCTCCCCCCAAAAAAATGTTTCATTAAACTCAAGTGGGTTTTTGTTTGAGTTTTCTTTTTCTGGTCCTGGGGTTTGAGCTCAGTGTCTGGTCATTGTCCCTGAGCGTGTGCGTGTGTGTGTGTGTGTGTGTGTGTGTGTGTGTGTGTGTGTGTCATGGGGGTTGAACTCTGGGCCTGGGCGCTGTCCCTCTTCAGCTCAAGGCTAGTGCTCTACCTCTTGGCTACAGTGACACTTCCGGTTTTCTGAGTGGTTTATTGGAGTCTTACAGATTTTCCTGCCCAGGCTGGCTTTGAACCGTGATCCTCAGATCTCAGCCTCTTGAGTAGCTAGGATTAGAGTTGTGAGCCAGCTTGTCCCTGAGCTTTTTATCTCAAGGCTAGTAGTCTACCACTTGAACCACAGTTCCACTTTGGCTTTTCAGTGGTTATTGAAGAGTCTCAAGGACTTTCCTGCCTAGGCTGGATTTGAACTATAATCCTCAGATCTCAGCTTCCTGAGTAGCTAGGATTACAGGTGTGGGCCTCTGGTGTCAGGATTTGGGCTGGCTTTGAACTGCAATCCTCAGATCTCAGCTCCAGAGTAACTAGGATTATAGGCTTGAGCCACTGCTGCCCAGCATAAAATTGAAGTCATTTCTACCTAAGGAGGTAAAAGTGTATCTCAGTGATAGACTGTTCAGCACTAATGAAGTCCTCGATTTAATCCCAGCATTGTAAAAAAAAAAACAGCAAACAAACAAACAATTTGTTGAGTGCCAGTAGAGCAGATGGAGGACTTGAGTTAAAACCCTGTGTGTGTGTGTGGGGGGGGGGAATGGGAGTGGTGGGGGGGGAGGGTGGAGGAAGGAATTGTTTATACACAGTCTAGAAAGGCCCAAAGTTGATATTAAGGTAAAAGATAATAAAGATAAAAAAGATAATAGATCCAGAAACCTGCCTGCCCACCTGGGCAGCAAAGCAACCAAGCGTCGACCCAATTGACACTAGCTAGTGGGTGACAGTAGGAAGATTAAGGGGCCACCACCTGCTCCCCACTAGCCTCCTCCCACGGTGGTTGGTACAGGGATCCCGGCTGGGCGACACAACAAAGTAGGTAGGAGCCAAAAGCAATGAGGAAAAGAGGGTGGGACCGGGCTGAGGTGGGGGGAGAGGGAGGGAGGGAGGGTGGGAGGAGCCTGATGGGGGCGGGGTGAACATGGGGGGGAGGCGCCTACCGCCCCACGCGCGTGCGCGCACACCGCTAATAGACACGCTCTGCGCGCCGACTCCCGCCAGGCGCTGGGAGGCGCTGTCCAACGAGAGGGCGGGAAGCCGTGACGCCCCCTGGCGGCTGCGCTCTGCGGCGTGGAAGGTTCCCGCGCGTCGGTTGTGGAGGTAGCGAAGTAGCGCCACTGTGAGCTGCTGTGAGCAAGCCTTCGTCCTGGGGCACCAGTATCCACAGGCGAGACCCTGCCACTACCCTCCGCCCTTCTCCTACACCTCTCAGGCCTTCGCGACGGTCACCCGTGTCCGTCTGTCTGTCCTTGCGCAGCATGCAGCCCGCTGGCCGCCGGGGTCCTCTCGCGCTAGGCGGGCGGCCTCCGCGGTACGGCCTGTTCTTGTTCCTGCTCCTGCAGCTGCTGCCGTCGCCCCCGGCAACCCGTGTCCACACCATGCCGCTGGCCAGCTCCAGCGCCCCGACCATGATGGGCATCCCCAGCGACCTGGCCACAATGGGCGCCTCCAGTGCCCCGGCAACGATGGTCACCTCTAGCGCCCCGACCCTGACGGGCACCTCCCGCACTCTCACTCTACGAGAGCGCGCTCGGGCCCTGATGCAGGACTTCCCGCTTGTGGACGGGTTCGTAGATGCCAAGTAGGGCGGGGTGGCGTGAATGGCTACCATATGGGAACCTCTGGGCCAGGGAGGGTTCACAGCGTGAGGGGTTAGCAAGGAATCCCCTATACCACCCGCGGGTGCCCCCCCCACTACCTCATTGCTGATGGGACCTACTCCCCACCCCCCAACCCAGCCTCAGGGGTCTGCAGATTGCCTGCATGACCATGTGGAGTTGGGGAGGAGAGGCACAGGCGTGTAGATATGACCTTTCCTCACGGCCCTGTTCCCACTCTTTGTCTTAACACCCCTAGGCACAACGACCTGCCTTTGCTTCTGAGACAGTTTTTCCAGAACAAGCTGCAGAATGTGAATCTGTACAATTTCAGCCTGGGTCAGACCAACCTGGACAGGCTTAGTGATGGCCTTGTGGGTGCTCAGGTACCACAGAGACACCCTAGATACCACAGCATGATGGGAGATGGATGTGGGGGTGGGGGAACCATAGAACCTGGCTAGGCCAACCTCCAAGTGAAGGGGGAGGTACCGTGGGGTATTCAGTGTGCCATCATGAAGTATTCAGGAGTGTGTGTGGGGGGGGGGGTCATTGGTGATCCAGACAATTGAGCTGCATGGATGTCAGGGATTCTGTGGAGACATAGAAAACGACCAGAAAATCCCTGGTGAGTATAGGAGTGACTAGAACCACAAAGGTTATGTTAGGTTGGCCTGGTGTATTCACAGAGGGCATGACTATAATCTGTAGTCCAAGATGCGTCCAGAGTCTAGTTTGCCTACATGTTTGCACTGAGGACTCATGCCTGTAATCCTGCTCAGGAACCTGAGATCTGAGGATCGTGGTTCAAAGCCATCCCAGGCAGACACACCCATGAGACGCTTATCTCCAATTAACCAACAAAAAGCTGGAAGTAGAGCTATGACTCAAGTGGTAGAATGCCAGCCTTAAGCAAAAAACAAAAAATTCAGTCAGTGCTCTGAGATATATATATATATATATCTCAAGCAGGGTGCCTGTGGCTTACACCTGTAATCCTAGCTACTCAAGAAGCTGAGATCTGAGGATCGTGATCAAAGCCAGACTGGGCAGGAAAGTCTGTGAGACTCTTATTTTCAATTAACCACCAGAAAACTGGAAGTGGTCCTGTGACTCCAGGGGTAGAGTGCTTTCCTTGAGCTGAAGAGCTGTAGGACAGTGTCCAAGCCCAGAGTTCAAGCCCCACAACTGACAAAATAAATAAATAAATCATGGGGTGATACAATATTCATTTGGAGGCTACTAATCCAAATGGTTGCTGTGGGGGTAAGTCAGGAGTGGCAGAGCTACAGGATTGGACACTACCTAAAATACATTCTGAACCTCTTAACCTATCTCTAGTTCTGGTCAGCCTACGTGCCATGCGAGACCCAGGACCGGGATGCTGTGCGCCTCACTCTGGAGCAGATTGACCTCATTCGCCGCATGTGTGCTGCCTATTCTGAGCTGGAGCTTGTGACCACCGCAGAAGGTGAGATGCTGGCTGAGGAGATAGTCCAGGGTTCATTCATGAGTTCTGTTGCTGGGCTCTCTGACTACTTGATTGTCCACCCTCTTCAGGTCTGAACAGTACTCAAAAGCTGGCCTGCCTTATTGGTGTGGAGGGTGGTCACTCACTGGATAGCAGCCTCTCTGTGCTTCGAAGTTTCTATCTGCTGGGAGTACGCTACCTGATGCTCACCTTCACCTGCAGCACACCCTGGTGAGTTCAGTACTATCTAGGATAAAATGGCAGACAGTGTAGCAGGGAAACTGCCTTCTCTGGGATGGGCCTGACCAGTGAGCTGAGAATTAAGTGGGGTCCACAGAGGGAGGCTGGACACTCTCTCTCTATACCCTGATAGCTATCACTGGATCCTCACCTGTTTTAGAGGTGAGATGGATGGACAGGGGGCCCAGTCACTGATGACCAAGGTGCAGCCAGCTACATTGTCCTCTCCTGGCTGTCTTGCAGGGCGGAGAGTTCTACCAAATTCAGACACCACTTGTATACCAATGTCAGCGGGTTGACAAACTTTGGTGAGGTGAGGACTTCTGTTCCATACTCAACCCCACCTGTTCACTATAGTTATGAACATACACCTGAGCCCCCTGACGTCCATTACCCCTCCAAAAATAAAATTGTCCCTGCAGAAAGTGGTGGAGGAAATGAACCGTTTGGGAATGATGATAGACTTGTCCTATGCCTCGGACACCTTAGTGAGGCGGACCCTGGAGGTGTCACAGGCTCCTGTGATCTTCTCCCACTCAGCTGCCAGAGCTGTGTGCAACAATACACTGAATGTTCCTGATGATATCCTGCAGCTTCTGGTAAGTAGCTACCGCATATCTCAAATCCAAGGTTAGATATGCCTCATTAAAAAAATTCTTGGGTTGGGCACTGGTGGCTCACGCCTGTAATCCTAGCTACTCAGGAGGCTGAGATCTGAGGATCGTGATTCAAAGCCAACTTGGTCAGGAAATCCTATGAGACTTATCTGTATTTAACCACCAGAAAACCAGAAGTAGAGCTGTGGCTCAAAGTAGTAGAGCACTAGCCTACAGCAAAAGAGCTCAGGGACAGCAACCAGGCCCTGAGTTCAAGCTCCACAATTGACCAAAAAAAAAAAAAAGATTCTTGACCCTGAACAAAGAAAGTTGCTAGTTCATGTCTCACACATGCTTGAACGCTCTTCCGTCTCTAAAACTGAAGGCCAAATCAGTTTCACTCAGAGACCCACAAACCCAGTAAGGAAGCCTCTTCTAGTCTATGAAGCCAGCATGAAATTCCTGTCCTGTTAGGGTTGCCACAGCAAGGCGCACTGGCAGGCCAGAAAGGCTGACCTGAGTGCCCTTGGGTCTTATTCCTATAGAAGAAGAATGGTGGCATCGTGATGGTGACACTGTCGATGGGGATTCTGCAGTGTGACCTGCTTAGCAACCTGTCTACTGTGGCAGGTAAGCCCCACCTCAGCTCTTTTCCTAGCTCTGTCTTGGGTTTTGGTCACTGGGCCCTTCAGGGACAGTTCTAGTAGTTCAGCACATATGGGCAACTGCAAACCTCCCTACAATCCTGGGGCAGCAGACTCAGCTTTTCATTTCCTCACAAAGGAACCAAGTGTGTGTTCTTTCTTCTCTGCCTCTGGGTTTTTGTTTTCCCTCCTACTCCTTGAACCTTTCTCATTCCCCACATCTCTGGGGCCAGACAGGCAGAGATGCTCTAGATGCAGGTTCAGCCCCAGTATTCTTCTATCTTAGCTACTTTAGGACTTGAGGGTACCCTGCAGAGTCAGCTGACATGGTCTAGTGCTAGGTCTTAGACACTGGTTCCAGCTAGGTCTAGGGTCTGATTCCAAGCCTTGTGCTGTGTACCATCAACCTCCATCTTCTAGATCATTTTGACCACATCAGGGCGGTCATTGGATCCGAATTCATTGGGATTGGTGGAAATTATGATGGATCTGGCCGGTAAGTGTTTCCCACAGGGACTCATCTTGGCTGAGGTTCAGCAAAGGTTCTTTTTTTTGGGGGAGGAGGGGTCCGGTCATGGGGCCAGAACTC
This sequence comes from Dipodomys spectabilis, assembly GCF_019054845.1. Lineage (NCBI taxonomy): Eukaryota > Metazoa > Chordata > Mammalia > Rodentia > Heteromyidae > Dipodomys > Dipodomys spectabilis. The sequence goes on from NW_024870950.1 coordinate 8,880,871, forward strand.
TGGGCCTGGGTGCTGTCCCTCAGCTCTTCAGCTCAAGGCTAGCACTCTACCACATGAGCCACAGCGCCACTTCCGGCTTTTTTCTTTTTGCTTATGTGGTGCTGAGGAATCGAACCCCGGGCCTCATGCATGCAAGGCAAGCGCTCTACCACTGAGCCACCTTCCCAGCCCCATCAGCAAAGGTTCTTTCAGTCTTAGTTACCCATCCCAGCGTTTTCCCATCAGTTAGGCCTTGACCACAGGCTGTAATCTTGCAGCGCGCCTGCCCAGGTCCTATTTCCTGGGTTTTCTCTGTCATTTCTGTGGCACAGTGGACCCAAGTCAGCACACTCGCTCAAGTACTCCCCTCCCCAAGGGAGCTCAATTCATGCACTTCTCCCAGCCCAGCAGATCTGCTGTGAACTGGACATCTGCTCAGTCCTTAAAGCGCTTCCCAGGTGGACACTGACCTTCAATTTAAGTCAAATGCATTGTTGCTAGGCAGGAGGTCCTAGATGAGGATCAGGGCCAAGGTCCCACACTTGCCTGGTGTGGCCACACAGGTTCCCTCAGGGGTTGGAGGACGTGTCCACATACCCAGTGCTGATAGAGGAGTTGCTGCGCCGGGGCTGGAGTGAGGAAGAGCTTCAAGGAGTCCTTCGAGGAAATCTGCTGCGGGTCTTCAGACAAGTGGAGCAGGTGCACAGGGCTGGCGCAAAGGATGATTGGTTCAATGGTTTGAGCAGACAGGGGTAGCTGTGGTGTGTCTCACTGCTGACTCTCACTTCCAGGTGAGAGATGAAAGCAGTGGGAAGGGCCCTGTGGAGGCCCAGATTCCAGACAGGCAGCTCAGCAGCACCTGCCACTCCCACCTCCAGCCTCCATTGCCCAATAAGCACCAGGATTCCCACCTGAAGGTGACCAAGGGGCCATTCAGTCAGGACCTCTGGAAATCCTCCAAGTGCCCACCGGGCCCCGTGCCAGGCCTTGTGGCTGCTGTTATCTCCCCAGTCCTCATCCTCTGTCTCTGGTGACGGTCAGTCTCGCCAGAAGTCACTGTGGCAAGTCCCACAAAGTCCAACCGACCCCAGGTAGCCAGACTGCAGAATATGGTTAGAATAAATATTTGAGGCATGGAACCAAGCGTGTGTCCTTTCTTCTTTGTGGTGCTCTTCGTTAGAATGGGTCCTGCAGCCTAGGGCCAGGTGCCGAAAGAGCCATGATGGAGCAGGACCAAGAACACTAGGAGGAAACCAAGGCTTTCTCTTCAGAGGAGGGGGCTCCTCCCCTGGCCCACATGGGAGAACAGTGAGCAGGGGAGAGGCCGGTTGGAGGGCGGCTGAAGGTAGTGTGAGGAGCAGGAAGTCAGGCTGACTGGTGTCTCCAACCCTGGCTGCTGGAGGAGGGGTCAGGTAGCAGTTGGTTAGGGTTACCTGTGGGCTGGCGGACCTCTCTTCCCAGAGCTGGAAGCGAGGAGGTGGAGGCAATTCAAGCATGGAGCCTGAGGCTCAGTCCAAGTTGTAAAGGCAGGAAAGGGAGAATGGAGAAAGACAAGTAAGATGGCCTCTGGGGTTTCTGATAAAGGACCCAGAGAGAAAGGACGGAGTAGAAAGATAAAGATGCTAAAGTCTACAGGATGTTATCTGAAGCTGGTGAAAGAACTTGGGAGCAAATAAGTAAATGGCTCTGATAAAGGAACCTTCTGGAGGCAGAAAAGAAAAAAAGAATTAAAATGAAAAACCTTGTCTTATCACCCAGTGTTCTGCTCCGAAGTGGTAAACAGGACAGGGGAGGCAGTAGCCTCCCTGGAAGGGCCTACGGCTTGCAGCCGCTTCCAACCTGGGAGGCTGCAGAGACCGGGAGCTGGGCAGGAGTGGTACCACCGTCCGGCTTCGCTCTACCGTCGCTCAGACGCCGGGTGAAAATGAGGAAGGGGTTATCTTGTGGTGACTTTGGGCCAGACGGAGGTAGCCGCGACGGTCCTGGGTCAGTCCTGCCCATCCTTCTCGCTCAGGAAGTAACTACATGCATCCCAGGGCTTACTAGATCCAGAGATCCGAGCCCATTCACCCCCACTCCATGCACCCCCATGTCCCAGTGTCAAGAAGTGATGCATCTGGAGCTCAGAGAGGGCAGTCCCTCACCCGACCGTCACACAGGAACAGGCCCAGTCGCAGGGCCTCCTTTAAGGGGTCTCTTCTCACTTCGGGGACTTCTCCGGCTTTTAGGGGGGTCCTCTGGACGGCAGGTCCCTCTCGGGGAGGATCCGGCCGGAGCCCCTCCTGCTCCCCGCCCCCGAGGGGCGGCCCGGGGGGCGGGCGGAGGAAGTGAGCGCAGCGGGGAGGAATGCGAGCGGGCGGGGCGCTCCGACCCCGGGCTGCGGGCACAGCCGGCGAGCGGCCGGGACGGCGAGCGGGCGCGCGCGATGCCGCACTTCACCGTGGTGCCGGTGGATGGGCCGCAGCGTGGCGACTATGACAACCTCGAGGGGCTCAGCTGGGTGGACTACGGGGAGCGCGCCGAGCGGGAGGACTCGGACGGTGAGGGCGGGCCCGGCGCGGGGGGGGGGGTGGTCTGGGCCCGGCGGGGCGGGTGGGGAGGGCGCATCCCTCCCGGGACCCACTGCCGCACGCACGGCCGGACCTGGCGCGCACACGTCGGTGCGGGCTCAACTTTCTTCCACGCTCTGCGCCGCCCGCTGTTCCCCGCCCGGCGCGTGCACCGCGGGTTTCCCCTGGGCCCCGGGGAGCCCGGGCGCCGGGGCTGGGCCGCTCTGCTCGCCCCAGCTCCTCCCCTGCGGGCTGCGGGCGGGGGCTGCAGACGTGGCCGCCCGGGGAAGCCAGCCAGCGGGCTGCCTGGCAGGAGTCGCGAGCCCGAGACCGCAGCCGCGGCGCCTTCTCCTCCATCCTCTTGTGGCTTCATCTTCCCTTTGGGGAGGCTTTCCACCCCCTGCCCCCCGACCCCCGCCCCCGGCCCGGCAGGAGGGAAAGGGGTGCGCCCATCGCGGGACCCCCCCCCCCCCCGGTTGTGGATGTGTAGGTTCAGTGGACATCTGGGGAGCAGTCGCACGGGGCCAGGCTTGTCGAGGCATTTTACGTGAATCAACTCGTTTAATCCTTTCTAACCTCCCTCTCGGGAGAGATGCTGTTACTCGCACTCAGGAGGGAAGGAAGGGAAGGTGGTTATGTAACTTTCCTCTGGTGGGATTCAAACCCGGATGTGATATCCGGTGCCTTAATTCTTTAAAATACACACACGCACGCACATCACACTTTTTACTCGCATACATTAGTTGTACTAGAGAGTTTAACCCTGATACTCCACACATATGTACAAAGTGCCTCATCCGCCAACCCCCTCCATCGTTCTTTATTCCCCCCACTTTTGGCATCTTAATTCATTCTTTCTTCTTTTCTTTTCTCTTGATCCTGGTATTAGGATTTGAATTTAGAGCCTCTCATTTACTTGATGGGCACACTTATAGTTTGAACTACACTCTCAGTCCAACTTTTTGCTGGTTATTCTAGAGATGGAGTCTCACAGACTTTAATACCCCTACTGGCTTCCAAATGGGAGCCTCCAGAATTCAGCCTCCAGATTTGCTACAAGCCCCTTGTGCTCTGTGGTAGTGCCTTAGTTCTTCACCTAGTTGTTAGGACCGGGCCTGGCAATGATCCCTTCCTCCCTGGAAGCTCCTTTCTCCATTGCCTATCCCATGTGGCTCCCTATTCCCCTGGGCTGTACACACTGGCGCCCAGCTTGGAGTGTGACAGTGCTGGGAACGTGTCTGTGTGTGTATCAGTGCAAGTATGTAGCTGAGGGGATCAAAGGTTCAGATAGGGCATCCTCACGGTCACTTTCCTGGAGAGTTTTCAGTAAGGAAGATGGTGATATGACCGATGACAAATGCCAGTGACATATGGGACTGACAGTAATGGAGACATGCAGGGATGTGGCTCATTGGCAAAGCGCTTGCCTAGCAAGTGCAATGTCCTACGTTCAGTCCTCAATACCAAAAAAGAAAAAAAAGGGGGCTGGAAGGTGGCTCAGTGGTAGAGTGCTTACCTTGCATACATGAGGCCCTGGGTTCAATTCCTCAGCACCACATAAGCAGAAAAAGCCAGAAGTGGTGCTATGGCTCAAGTGGTAGAGTGCTAGCCTTGAGCTGAAGAGCTGAAGGTCAGTGGCCAGGCCCAGAGTTCAGGTCCCATGACCAACAACAATGACGAAAGAAAGAAAGAAAGGAAGAAAGGAAGGAAGAAAGAAAGAAGAGAATAATGGAGACATGTAGGAAATGTGTCAGGTGATGCGATTTTTTTTTTTTTTTAATCGGTGGTGGGGCCTGAACTCTGGGCCTGGGCGCTGTCCCTCAGCTCTTCAGCTCAAGGCTAGCGCTCTACCACTTAAGCCACAGCACCACTTCTGGCTTTCTCTGATTATGTGATGCTGAGGAGTTGAACCCAGAGCCTCATGCATGCAGGGCAAGCACTCTACCACTGAGCCACCTTCCGAGCCCCATGGTGATGCAATTTTGACCTCTGATCTGGGATAGTGAGATGACTGAGGCTGCCCACTCCTCCTATGGGCCAGTGGTTGTGTGTTTCTATCACCTGACTGCCATGTGTGGATGGGACACAGGACAGTGGCATGGCACGGAAGTTTCTCGGGCTTGGCAGCATGTGAGTGCCTCCTCATCCCCACCCCCATTCCCTTATCCGCCTCTAGCCTTGTTCAAGGTGTCAGAGTAGAAGCTACCATCCCATCTCTTGTAGGCCTGCGAGGATGTCTATTCTCCTCAGCTGGGTTGGGCTGCATCCCTAGAATCAGGCTGGACCAATGGTAAGCAGAGCTAAGGCCAGCCTCTGGCCCCGCCTTGGCCTCTCATAGAGTGACAGGAGGGGTTTGGTGCTGTTGGCTGCTAACTGAGTCCTGCTTGATCCCTCTGTGCTAGCTCCTCCCACTTCTCCCTACCTTTTCTTCCTCCTCTTACTCCTTTCCAGCCAGACCTTGGCTGTGTCTGCAGGATGGGGGACATCCTACACCATGGTGAGTAATTTGGGCTCTTCTTGGTGGAGACTGCAAAGGGTGAGAGGGCACAAAACTACTCAGCCTCAGGCCTGGGGCCCACTTTATCCCCGAAGAGGTCCATCCCCTCTTCTTGGAGGGGCATCCATGGGCCTGCTTGTTCAGCTGGCCTGTAGGCCAGGAATGGTGAGGTTCTAGAAGGGCACTTCAGGCAAATGTCTTAGACACAAGAATCAAGAGAGTCACCTGGCTCCATTCCTACCACTGGTGTATTCACAGCTGCTTGTAGGGATACATCTGTGTATCAGGTTCTCTGGGGGGGTCTCAGGAAATGTTTGAGCAGCTTGAGCCTAGTAGGCAAGCCCAAACCTGCCCTGGAATTTTTGGAATAGCTGAGGCCAGTACCGTACAGGCAGCTTGAAGCTAAGGGCAGTACACACACGAGACACTGCTCACACTCGCTCACATTCCCTTAGTGCCATAGACTGCTTATTCAGAATATGGCTTTGGGGAGCTCCAAGGAGTGCCTGCTTTGTGTTGGAGACTGGATAGTCTCCCTTTCCTAATGTATCTGGGCAGCTGGACAGGGTTGTGAACTTCTACATAGAAGGTGACTAAGCAGCACAGAAAGGTTAAGCAGGTTTCCCTGGTAACACAGGGAAGGGCCAGGAATTCAAGCAAAGCCACTTGCCATCTGAACAACCAGAGACTGAGGTGTGCATACCCTGGCCATACTTCTGTGCTGAATTCTGGGATACACGCTGGAAGGACTAGGGTTCAGAATAGGAACAGTCCCCACCCAATAGCCCCCACCCAGCTTTGGTGGACCCTGGACCCAGGTACGGCCTTCCTTACTGGTTGACTATGACCTTGAACGTGAGCCCTACTGTCCTTGTTACTAAAAGAGATCTACTGAAATGTTGCTTTAGGTACTAGGGGCAACTCTTGAAGGGACTCTGAGCCACCTTGGAATGAGGGATTTTATGATAAGGAGTTGGTCAAGTCATCCATTTTGAGGGCAGCTGAGTGTTACATTTTCTGGATACTAGTGCAATTACTAGTGCAGTAATTGGTGGAAGTGCGGCTATCGTGCTTGAGTATAGAATAATTTATAATTTATTTCAACTTACTTCCACAAAAGGATGAAAATAAATATGCAGCTGAAGCTGCTTATAACCCTAGCTACTCAGGAGGCTGAGATTCCCTCTCCCTCCCTCTCCCTCTCCCACTTCTGTTCCCTCTCCCTTTCTCTCTCCCTCTTCCTCTTTTTCCCCCTTCTTTCTCCCCTCTCCTCTCCTCTCCCTCTTTCTCTCATCCTGAGTTTTGAACTTTGAGCCTGGACACTGTCCCTGAGCTAGTTTGCTCAAGGTTAGCATTCTATTACTTGAGCCACATCCCCACTTCCAGCTTTTTTGGTGGTCACTTGAGTGGCTTCAGCTTTTTCAGTGGTTTAAGAGTCATAGATTTTCTTGCCTGGGCTGGCTTCAAACCATGATCCTCAGATCTCAGCCTCTTGAGTAGCTAGGATTACAGATGTGAATTTCTCTTTTGTGGTGATATGGAATGTTTCAACTCAGGGCCTTGAACTTGCTGGGCAGGTTTTTTTTGTTTTTTTTGGTTGTTGTTTTTTTTTTTTTTTTCCTACTTAAGTATCACCCTCAGCTCTTACAGCTGCCATTTTTGGACAGAGTAAAGAATCTAAGACTTTTTTTTGTCAGTTGTGGACTTGAACTCGGCCTGGGTACTGTTCCTGAGTTCTTTTGTTCAAGGCTAGTGCTCTACCACTTGGAGCCACAGCTCCCCACTTCTGGACTTTTTTATTTTTTTAAAACAATTTTCAGCCAGGTGCTAGTGGCTCATGCCTATAATGCTAGCTACTCAGAAGGCTGAGATCTGAGGATCACAGTTCAAAGCCAGCCCAGGCAGGAAAAGTCCATGGGACTCTTATCTCCAATGAACCACTCAGAAAACCAGAAGTGGTACTGTGGCTCAAGTAGTAGAGTGCTAGCCTTGAGCTAAAGAGCTCAGAGACAGCACAGGCCCAGAGTTCAAGCCCCATGACGGACAAAACAAACAAAAAACAATTTTCAGAGGCTTCTCAGTGAAGAATGGTTCAATTAAAGGGCAATATAACAGTTTTCAGAGTTTGATTGTGACTCCTTATCCTGATCCTGAATAAGCAGCAAGATTATGACAGACGTCACAGGATACCTAAGGGACTAGAAGGCTTCACTGGATTTGAAGATGACTTGGTACCAGTGGCATTGATGTACCTGTAATCACCAAATGTGGACCTAAGATGCTTGGCCTCCTTAGCTAGCCCAGGATGTGCTGTTTTACATGATAGAAGAAAGAAGAGCTGAGCTACATTTTACCTGTCGATGTCCTTGAGTAATTAAAAATGCCTCCTAATTGGCTGTGGGCTAGGAAAAGACAGATTAAATCATGTGCTGACATTAAGAGGATGCCATCAGTTGATATCCTGAGCTGCAAACATCTCTTAAATTGTGACCCCTTTAGGCTTGTTTACAAAGAAAAGATTGACCCAATCACACCACTAGTTTAGGTTGGTAATGACACTTCCATTGTTACTTCCATTTTTGGACATCATATTAACTCATTTTCTACCTTCTTGGAACCCTATGTCTGCTTCCTATTTGCTGAGAGATTGCCAGCCAGTGCTATAGTTGTCAAGCTGCCTTAAAGGGCATAGGGGTATTTGGCACACCCTTCAAAAAAAAAAAGTGCTGGGCATCTTTTGCCCACTTGGTAGAAAGCCAGGTAAATCACCCACTGGGGCTTACAAGGAACAGATTTTGGAAAAATCTGTGTGGATAGATAGGAATCCAGAAAACACAGCTGAGCTTTGCAACTTGAGAACTTATGTGGAGGCTCTAGTGGAATTGCAGCTACAGGTATAACCTTGTCTCTCTACCTGTGAAGCTTTTCCTCTTCCACCAAGTGTGCAGCTTCAGGAGCAGTGCATGAGGGAGGGAGGGACACCTGTGCAGCTGTTAGATGAGACACATTGAATGTAGGGATCATTGGGGTGACAAATGTCCCAGCCAGACTGCTGTCATTCCAGCAGTCAAACTGGGGGAGTTGTGGTAGGCTTAAAAAAAAAAAAAAGTCGGGGGCTGGGAAGGTGGCTCAGTGGTAGAGCGCTTGCCTTGCATGCATGAGGTCCTGGGTTCGATTCCCCAGCACCACATAAGCAAAAAGAAAAAAGCCTGAAGTGGCTCTGTGGCTTAAGTGGTAGAGCGCTAGCCTTGAGCTGAAGAGCTGAGGGACAATGCCCAGGCCCAGAGTTCAGGCTCCACGACTGCCCCCCCCCCCCCCAAAAAAAAAAAAGTCCATTGACACATTTCTGTCAGGTTTCCTAGGAGCTGAGTTGCATTTTTACTAACTTGACAGGCAGGTATTCTACAGAAAACCTCTTGAATCTGGGGACTGAGGCCAGTAGATGATCCTCATGTGCAGTCTATTCTGTATTTTGGCCTCTTTGCTCAATCCAACACCCACCCTGCAGCCTGGATATTGTGTATGTGTGTGTGCGTGTGTGCGCTCGCGCGCACTTGCACGTGTTTACATACCAGTCCTGGTGCTTGAACTTCAGGGCCTGAGCTCTGTTCCTGAACTTTTTTGCTCAAGCTTAGTGCTCTATCACTTGAACCACAGCTCTATTTCTAGGTTTTTGGTGATTAGTTGAAGATAAAAAAATCTCATGGAGTTTTCTGCCCAGCCTGGCTTCAAACTACAATCCTCAGATCTCAGCCTCCTGAGTTGCTAAGGTTACAGGCATGAGCCTCTGGCACCTGGCCTGGATTTTGTAGAGAACCCTAAAAAGTTCCTTACATTGGCTTCAGCTCTTTGTAAGATACCAGGTCAACTTCACTTCCCAGCATGCTCTGGACTGTCCTTTAGGGCACCCTGCAAAGTACATACTGGGGTAGCTAGTAGGTCCCCTGCCAGCAATGGCAGCCAAAGGCTGTCTGTCTTCATGAATGTGTCTTCATGCTATCTGGAAGAGCACTTGGGCAGTACCTGAGGACATGCAGCCCTTGGCATGCTGTATGCTCCAGACAGGTCAGGGCTGAGGCCTTTGGCAGGTTCTGATCCTCATGCCTGTGTGCTGTATATTAGTATATTTGGGCCTTCCATGCACTTGTCCTCTACTACAAGGATTGATGCGCTAGGGTTTCATTGCTGGTTGCTCCCACTTTAACTCTGGTCGTCAAGGAGGTTGTTAGGATGTGACAGGGAAACTGAGGTCCAGCCTTTTAACAGTGCAGCATCTAAAGATTTACCGGGAAGATGTTTTGGGGACTGTCCTTCTGAAAGACCTGTGGGCTGAGGGTGGAGGAGCAGCACCTAACTGATTCTTTCTCTCTCTGCACAGGACAGAGTAACCACAGAGAAAGCAGCCCTTTCCTTTGCCCCTTGGAGGCCTCCAGAGGAAGTGACTACTATGACAGGAACTTGGCACTATTTGAGGTAGCTAATGAACCATTCTGGGCCACAGGTTGGGCAGGCGGGGGCCTCTGGGCTAGAAGAGTGGATCCTCTACTCTCTGGCTCCTTAGGAGCTAGGCTGTGGTTCTCTTTCCAACTGAAGCAGCTTTCCTAGGGACCACGCACAATGCCACTCCCACTGCCATCTCCAGGTCTGTTCACCTCCCTTGTAACCCCTTACCTTTTTTTTTTTTTGGTCGGTTGTGGGGATTGAACTCTGGGCCTGGGCGCTGTCCCTCAGCTCTTCAGCTCAAGGTGAGCACTCTACCACTTGAACCACAGCACCACTTCCTGTTTTCTGGTGGTTAATTGGAGATAAGACTCTCACAGCCGTTCCTGCCTGGGCTGGCTTTGAACTGTGATCCTCAGATCTCAGCCTCCTGAGTAGCTAAGATTACAGATGTGAGCCACCGGCACCCAGCTGCCCCTTACTTCTTAGTTTCCTCTTTTTTGTCCATTCTTAGGGCTTCCTTCCGGGCCATGGTTCTGTTCTCTCCTACAGACTCTTCCTTGCTTTCCCAATTGGCTCTTCCACGTGTGTCCCCTTCTACTTCACCGAGGTCTGGTCCTCCCGCCCTGTATCTCTGCCCACTCTCTACAGCTTCAGTGACCCCTTTCTGGGAAGGGTCCCAAACTTCAGCTTCTTAACTTGAGTTTTGTCAGGCTGAGCAGTGAGAGCTGGATTGAGGGCATGGGTTGGACTCCTAAACTCTGACTCACACATCCATCTACCCTATGACTATATAATGTGGGTTTCCCAATTTCCACATGCCCAAAGGGCCTTGATCTTGACTCTTTACTCCTAACCTACCTTTCTGTGTAGAAGGTCAAAAAGGAGCTTCCAGGGAAAATGCTAAATATGGGCAAGAAGCAGGTAGAGGCAGGACACTGTGAAAACTACAGGGGCAGGAAAAGCCTTGACTGAGTGAGGGGTGGGGGTCCTGAACCCCGAGAGGCTTCCTGGTCTGAGGGAACAGCAGAGTTCTGCACTGTAGTCTTTGACCTGTCCTTACCAGAGGACAGGCTGGGGGACCAGCCTCCTGTCATGGGGGTCGAGGTGAGTTATTCACAGGAGCAAGTGCCTAGAGGAAGACCATCCAGGAAGGTGAGCATTTGGGTGGAAAGATGAGACGTCATTTGTCCCGCTCACACTGAGGTGGCTAGGTTATTTTCTGTGTAGACTTGAGAGGTTAGATGTTAAGCCCAGAGGTTCAGCCATAGCTGGGAAGTGGCCAAGCAGAGCAGTCGGGATGAAGCCTGTGATCTGCCAGCCATGCCTGCCTTCTCCTTTTCCCTGAGGCGGGTGATTTTCACAAATGGGCTGGCACTACTTACAGGCTGGGTGGGGCTGAGGGAAGCAGCCGCTGGGCTGGGGCCTTTGAGTGCCAGGTGCTGAGGTGTGGTGCCCACACCTGCCCAGTTGGCTGTTCTGGGCTTCCCCAGGCAAGAGCTGGGATCAGGCCCAGACCTGCCTTAGGCGTTGGCTTGGGGCCAGAGGCCAGACTGCTGGCTAAACACAGGTATTCTGGCGCCGCCTTGGCCCATTGCCATCTTGCCCCGTGGCTCTGTTTACAGGAGGAGTTGGACATTCGCCCAAAGGTGTCGTCTCTTCTGGGCAAGCTTGTCAGCTACACCAACCTCACCCAGGGTGCCAAGGAGCATGAAGAGGCTGAGAGTGGGGAAGGTGCCCGCCGGAGAGCAGCCAAGGTAAGCCAGTTGAGGTCAGCAGACAGGCCACATCTGGGCAGACGGACAGAATATCATGGAATCAGTCATTTCCCCACATAGTGGTGAGCTCACCAGGTGTGGTGGGCATGGAGGATGGACACTGAATGCCTGGAGCTCAAGGACGATTGCAGGGGTGGGTGAAGGTGGAGATCCTGAGGGGAGCAGGAGGCCAGGGAGGTCCTCAGAAGTAACTGAGAATAGTTGCCTGTACTCAGTTGTCACTGTGTAAGGCACTGCACTTAGAGTGGGCCCAGCTTCTGGAATATTATCCTCACGGGGCTGTGAGGTGGAAGCCTGGCCCAGAGGCACACACCTGTAATCACCGCAACTTGGGAGGCCAAGGCGGGAGAACTGATTGGAGCCCAGGAGTTTCCTGAGGCTAGCCTGGGCAGAATAGTAAAAACCCCATCTCAAAAGAGAAAAAAATAAGCTATGAGGTAGTGCTATTATCATCTTCATTTTCCTTTCTTTTTTAGGTTACGTTAGTTATATAAGGGAGATTTCATTGTTTTTGCCTTCCTCCTTTTCCTTCTTTCTTTCCTTCCTTCCCCTCTCTCTTTTTCTCTCTTTTTTTCTTTTGTCAGTACTGGGGGGCTTGAACTCAAGGCCTGGGTGCTCTCCCTGAGCTTTTTTGCTCAAGGCTAGTTCTCTACCACTTGAGCCACAGTGCCACTTCTGGCTTGTGTGGTGCTGAGGAATCGAACCCAGGGCCCGTGCATGCAAGACAAGCACTCTACCAGTGAGCCACCTTCCCAGCCCCACTTCCAGCTTTTTGATGTTTAATTGAAGATAAGAGTCTCATGACTTTCTTGCTCAGGCTGGCTTTCAACTGCAATCCTCAGATCTCAGCCTCCTGAGTACTTAAGATTACAGGGGTGAGCCACTATTGTCTGTCACTTTTTTTTTAAGGACTCTGCCTACTGTCCTTAAACCAGCTTCCTGACTCCCTAAGTTTAGCTTCGCCCACTCAACTTCATTTTTCAGATGAGAAAACTGACAGGCATCAGGTAACTTGTCTAAGATCAATGCATAATGCTGGGAGAAAGATTTGTGGGGTTCCCATGACAGGTGTGAAATAACATCCCTTCAGGCTGGGTAGCCAGGAACCTGGTTGTCTCTAGGAGCTATGAGACCTAGAATGAGTGACAAACTTCTGCCCCTCATTGTCTTGGCCATGGCTCCACTGGCAGAACCTTCTGGAAGCCTCTGAGTTCCTTGAAAATCAGGTGGGGGGGATGTATCTGTATGATAGGAGCTTGCAGAGCTTTCCTGACTTTTTCCTGTCCCATACTCTAGTTATTGTTCCCCTTCCCCTTCCTCTAGTTATTCTTCCCCTTCCCCTTCCCCTTTCCCTTCCCCTTCCCCTTCCCTTCCCCTTCCCCTTCCCCTTCCCCTTCCCCTTCCCCTTCCCCTTCCCCTTCTTTGCAATGGTACTGGGGTTTGTATTCCAGGTCTCTCACTCTCTCTCAATTTTGATTTTTTGGCTCATGGCTGGCTGGCAATCTGCCACTTGAGCCACACCTCCACTTCCTGCTTTATTTATTTAGCCAGTCCTGGGGCTTGAACTCAGGGCCTATGCACTGTCCCTGAGCTTCTTTTGCTCAAGGCTAGCACTCTACCACTCTACTATTTGAGCTACAGCACCACTTCTGGCTTTTTCTGTTTATGTGGTACTGAGGAATTGAACTCAGGACTTCATGCATGCTAGGCAAGCACTCTACCACTAAGCTATATTCCCAGCCCAACTTTTTTTTTTTTCCAGTAATGGGGCTTGAACTCATGGCCTAAGCAGGGACAGTGTCCCTGAGCTGCTTTTTTTCTCAACTCTAGCACACTACCATTTGAGCCATAGCACCACTTCAGGATTTTATGACTAGTTTACTGGAGATCAGAGTATCACAAACTTTTCTGCCCAGGCTGGCTTCAAACCATAATCCTCAGATCTCAGCCTCCTGAGTAGCTAGGATTATAGTTGTGAGCCGCCAGCACCCGGCCCCCAAGGATGACTTTTGTATCTTTAATTACCTCCTCTTTATGATGAGCCCATTTAACTGAGGGATGAGGATTTCCTCTATGTTTTTGGTTTGGAGGTGAGAAGACCTGAGGTTTGGGAAGTAACTGTGTTTGGAAGGAATTGGGATCTGGTCCTGACTATAGTGTTCTGCATAAGCCAAAGGAACTCCTGGTTGAGATAAACCAGGTCACTAGCCTTGCACCCACTTGTAAGACTTGGGCCTTGTAGAGGTGGGCCCAGGAGAGCAGATGGGCCAGTACCCTTTGAGGAAGCAGAGATGGCAGATGATATCCTGACCCATACTCTCCTACTGGTTATGATCTTTTTTTTTTTTTTTTGGTCCAGTCGTGGGGCCTGAACTCTGGGCCTGGGCGCTGTCCCTCAGCTCTTCAGCTCAAGGCTAGCGCTCTACCACTTGAGCCATAGCGCCACTTCTGGCTTTTTTCTTTTTGGTTATGTGGTGCTGAGGAATCGAACCCAGGGCCTCAGGCATGCAAGGCAAGCGCTCTACCACTGAGCCACCTTCCCAGCCCCACTGGTTATGATCTTAATGGGCACTTTCTACACTAAGTATAGCAAAAACCCCTGACTATCTTCGGCCTGTCCCTATCCATCCCTGCAGGAGGGGTCTCAATTGTTAAGCCTCTTGCCCACAATGGGTGGTAGAATCCTTGGGTAAGAGCCTTATTCCTATCCTATTGGGCCGAGTCATCAAGCTGATGACTGGGTATGAAAGGCTCCCAAGGAAAGATGGTATGGAGCCAAATGCCAATAGCTTACACTTATAATCCTACTACCGAGGAGGCTGAGATCTAGAGGGTTATGATTCAAAGCCAGCCTGGGTAGGAAAGCCCAAGAGACTCCATCTCCAAAATATGCTACAAAAAGCTGGACTGGAGATGTGGCTTAAGTAGTAGAAGTAGTAGAGTGCCACCAAATGGATCTGGTGCAAGGCTCTGAGTTCAAATACTGCTACTGCTACAAAAAACAAACAGCCAGGTGCCAGTGGCTCTTGCCTGTAATTTTAGCTACTCAGAAGGCTGAGATCTGAGGATCACAGTTCAAAACCATCCAGGGTAGGAAAGTCTGTAAGATTCTTATCTCCAGTAAGCTGCCAGAAAACCAGGAGTGGTGCTGTGGCTCAAGTAGCACTAGCCTTGAGCTGAAAAGCTGAGGGACAGCACCCAGGCCCAGAGTTCAAGCCCCATGTCCAAAAACAAACAAACAAAAAACTGAAAGAAAGGTTAGTACAGGGCTGAGGGCTAGCCTTAGTGGAAAGACTTTGTTTTTAATTCTCAGGGACTATAAGAGGTGTGGGGGATGGGAAAGAAGCCTGAATTGGTGAGAAGCCATGGTCCTATGGCCCAGTGGGGAACCTGTGAGGATGTTGGGGTCTAGCCTTGGCCTAGCTATCCAGCTCACCTGACCCCTAGTAGGGTGAGAATGTAAGAGAGTGGCTGAGAATCCCTGCCCAGTGGATTTTGAGTAGAGGAGGAGGAGCCTAGTCAAGTCTACAGGGAGTCAGGAAGCTAGAGAGCTGTGGGCCTCACCTAGGGTGACTGAGCAGGGGTATCATCAAGGAAGGCATAAATTAAGAGAATAGTGGTAGTGCATGCCTGTAATCCCAGTACTTGACAGGCTGAGAATCTTGAGCTGTAGGCTACATAATGAGTTCTAGGCTAGCCTCAGCTACAGACGAGGCCCTGTCTAAAAACAATACAAAAAAAAAATAAAAGAAGAAAGAAAAAGAAAAGAAGACTTGAAGCAGGAAGGATGGGCCTCCAACTGAACCCTGTCAAACCCTAAGGAGGCAGCTTTTCCCTGGCAGCCACTCCAGCTCTGGCCCAGTGACCTTCTGAGGCTGCCAGAGGTTATTTGGGGATGCAGAAAGCATTTCCGGCCCTGCCCTTTCCCTCACTGCCCTTTTCTGATGGTGACTCAGCCTCGGATGGGGGTTGGACTGGAAACTCTTGCTGCTGTTCCTTGGTGGGTTGGATCCTCTGGGAAGGGCTCTTTCACCTGGGCTGCACTGGGCTGGTCAGCGTGAGGAGGTTCATTCTTTCCCAGGTTCTTCATGCTGCACATAGATCCTGTCTCAGGCCTGGACCCACCAGGAGAGTTCCCTGTGGCTATGTGGGTCTATCCTAGTCCCAGTTTTTAAGCACCAAGGAGGCCTTGCTGAGGCTCCCCTGCCCTGGTGTGGCCTCTGCCTGGCCTCCTGTTTTGCCCCTCCTCTGTCCTTGCACAGTTGAGAAATCCTGTTGGATCTGTGTTTACTCTCCCCTCACCTACCCATAGCCTAATCTCAGTGATCTCTGGAATTTTCTCAAGAAGATGTCCAGGAATTTGCAAAGTGAACTTGCCACTCACCAGGTTCCTGAGCATCTTTTGGGCCCTGCACAGCCTGTTGGTGAGAAGACAGTAAATGAGCCAAGTCTGCTTGTGAATGATTTTAAGGCATTCCAGTGAACTGTGGGTTACCGTGACCTGTAGTGACCCGTGTCACAGCTGTGTGTGTTCGGTGAGTGATATGGATGATACGGTATGATATGAGTGCCTCTCCTTTCTTGCCCACATAGGCACCCAGCATGGGCACTCTCATGGGGGTGTACCTGCCCTGCCTGCAGAACATCTTTGGAGTCATCCTATTCCTGCGGCTGACCTGGATGGTGGGCACGGCTGGGGTACTGCAGGCCCTCCTCATAGTGCTCATCTGCTGCTGCTGTGTGAGTAGACCAGGACTGGGCATGGGCTGTGGGCAGCTCATAAACCCTACCCAGCCCAGTTGCTCATCTAAGTCCTCTCTCCTTTCTACAGACACTGCTGACAGCCATCTCCATGAGTGCCATTGCCACCAACGGCGTGGTTCCAGGTGGGTGAGCGCCACCCCAGGTGTGATGTAGGGATTGCAATTCAGAGCCCACCTTGACCTACCTGGGACCCCCTGCTTTCCAGTGGGGTCCCAGTCCCTGACTGACTCTAGGACCATGCCATCAACTAAACCTTCCTGATTGACAAAATTAGAGATTGCTGTTGTGTTTGGTTTGTATAAAAACAATCCACCTAGCTGGGCCCCAGTGGCTCATGTCTATAATCCTGGCTACTCAGAAGTCTGATATTTGAGGATTACAGTTTGAAGCCAGCCTGGGCAAGAAAGTCGGTGAAACTCTTATCTCCAATAAACTACCAAAAAAGCCAGAAATGGAGTTGTGGCTCAAATGGTAGAGCACTAGCCTTGAGCAAAAGAAGCTGAGGGGCAACACTCAGGCCCTGAGTTCAAACCCCAGAACCAGCACACACACAGACACAGACACACACACACACACGCACACGCACACACACACAACCCTACAATATGCCCTTCACAAGAAAGGGCAATATATGTTTACAGTAAGGGGCTTAAAAGGGTATCTATATTGTCACCATGCTGAGTTCATTTTCATTAGTCTTTTGTCACATGGTCTTATAAATTACTCATCTCTTCTTGCTCACTTACCTCTTGCTGTGTGTATATGTATATACATATAGATGTATGTAGGTATGTATATTTGTGGTGTAATTTCTATTTCCCAGGAACATATGTGTGTATACACACACACACACACACACACACACACACACACACACACACACACACACATTTCCCAAATATTAGATTTTTTTTTTGTTAGCCAGTCCTGAGGCTTGAACTCAGGGCCTGGGCACTTCCCACTTCTTTCACTCAAGGCTAGCACTGTACCACTTGAGCCATAGCACCACTTCCAGCTTTTTCTGTTTATGTGGTACTGAGGAATCGAACCCAGGGCTTCATGCATGCTAGGCAAGCGCTCAATCACTAAGCCACATTCCCAGCCCTAGACATATTTTTTAAAGTGTTTTCTGTGGTCAGTTCCAACCCAGTTTGTATGATTTTTCTCCTATCTGTTGGTTCTTCTTGTCCTGAACAGCCTTAACCAGCTGATTCTGTTCACACCCCCTGGCAGTGCCCTTAGGAAGACCTCAATGTGAGAAGGTTACACCATGGAAAGGGTGGACTTTTTTTTTTAGTGCCCATACTGGGGCTTGAACT
The DNA here is from genome assembly GCF_019054845.1 of Dipodomys spectabilis. Lineage (NCBI taxonomy): Eukaryota > Metazoa > Chordata > Mammalia > Rodentia > Heteromyidae > Dipodomys > Dipodomys spectabilis. The sequence continues at coordinate 8,898,197 of NW_024870950.1, forward strand.
TAGGGCTTGGACACTATCCCTGAGCTTGCATTTTTTGCTCAAGGCTAGTGCTCTACCACTTGAACCATAGCATCACTGCCAGCTTTTTCTGAGTAATTTGTGAGAGATATGAGTCTTAGAGCCTTTCCTGACCTGCTGGCTTCAAACTGTGATCCTCAGATCTCAGCATCCTGAGTAACTAGGATTACAGGTGTGAGCCACCAGCGCCCTGGCTAGGGTTGGCCCTTTATTTATTTATTTATTTATTTTTTGGGTCCAGTCGTGGGGCCTGAACTCTGGGCCTGGGCGCTGTCCCTCAGCTCTTCAGCTCAAGGCTAGCAGCCTGCCACTTGAGCCACAGCCCACTTCCGGGTTTTTCTTAGGGTTGGCCCTTTTAAAAACACTTACTGAGCCAGGTGCCTATGGCTCACTTCTGTAATCCTAGCTATTTAGGAGACTGAGATCTGACGATCACAGTTCAAAGCCAGCTTGGGCAGGAAAGTACGTGAGACTCTTATCTCCAATTAACCTGAAGTGGTGCTAGTGGTTCTTTTTTTTTTTTTTTTTTTAATTTTGGGTCCGGTCGTGGGCCTGAACTCTGAGCCTGGGCGCTGCCCCTCAGCTCTTCAGCTCAAGGCTAGCCACTTGAGCCACAACACCACTTCCGGCTTTTTTTTTTTGCTTATGGGTGCTGAGGAATCGAACCCAGGGCCTCAAGCAGGCAAGGCAAGTGCTTTACCACTGAGCCACCTTCCCAGCACCTGGTGCTAGTGGTTCTAATGGTAGAGCACTCACCTTGACCTGAAGAGCTGAGGGACGGCACCCAGACCCAGAGTTCAAGCCCTACGACTGATAAAAACAAAAAACAAAAAACACTTACTGATGGTTATTTCCATTCCTAGATTTTCTCCAGAGAGGTTTTTTTATTTTCTTTTTTTTTTTTTTTGCCAGTCCTGGGGCTTGAACTCAGGATCTAAGCACTGTCCCTGAGCTTCTTTTTGCTCAAGGCTAGCACTGTAGCAGTTGAGCCACAGCACCACTTCCAGCTTTTTCTGTGTATGTGGTACTGAGGAATCAAACCCAGGGCTTCATGCTTGCTAGGTAAGCACTCTACCACTAAGCTATATTCCCAGCCCTCCAGAGAGGTTTTATCAGCAGCAGGTGTAATCAACAGTGTGGGGTCTCTCTTGTCTTTGGGGCCCAGTGTTGTCAGGGTTTGTTAGTCTCTGATAGAATCATAGCCCCAGGGCAGGAATATCAGCTGTGAATGCTCACCCTGGCCAGCTTGTGCTGGGCCACAAGGGTCCAAAAGATAAACTGGGGAAGGCTCTGATCCTTGGTGTGCAAGGGGAAAGGGAGTCCTGGGTAGTTTTGAGGGAGAAGTTGAAGAATAGGCCCTAACCCATGTACACCTTCTCTTGGCTATAGCTGGGGGCTCCTATTTCATGATCTCCCGCTCACTGGGGCCCGAATTTGGAGGTGCTGTGGGTCTCTGCTTCTACCTGGGAACAACATTTGCAGCATCCATGTACATCCTGGGAGCCATCGAGATCTTGCTGGTGAGTCAGGCAGTCACTTCATTTGTGTCCAAACAGTCTCTTTGGACTCCACACAGGAGGCCCAGGCTATTTGTGGTTCCTAGCCTCTGGTAAGGTTTGAAGGGTTACACAGAGGGGGGCCACCAGGGCTGTCTATCAGACTTGCCTCCTTTTACCCTGATGCTAGTTTGAATTAGGCAGGGAAGGGGCCTGGCTCCCTTCCCCTTGGTCTGATGTTACCACTGCCTGGGCATGGTTTCAGCTATAGCAGGAGGCCTGCCAGCTGTTGCATTTAGCTGAGTGACAAATCTTGGTGGTGACACAGAGATTGATTCTTGGGGTTGTGTGGGCTCTGGCTAGCTCTGTTACCCCCAGAGCTCTGTGCCAGGGCTCTGAAGATCCAGCTTATGGCGAGCAGCCACAGGAGGCTGGAAGTCAGGCCTCCTCCATGAGCTCTGTGGGTGCCGATTCAAACTTGGCTTCTCATTCACCAGCGAGCCACCTGGGTCAATGAAAGAAGAGGTACTGTAATCCTAGCTACTCAGGAGGCTGAGATCTGAGGATCGCAGTTCATAGCCAGCCTGGGCAGAAAAGTCTGTGAGACTCTTAATCTCCAATAAACAACTCAGAAAAAGCCAGAAGTGGTTCAAGTGGCTCAAGCAAGTGGTAGAGACCTAGCTTTGAGCCAAAGAAGCTCAGGGACAGCACCTAGGCCTTGAGTCAAGCCTAGGACCAACACAAAAAGAAGAAGAAAAAGAAGGAGGAGGAGGCGGGGGGGACTTGGGGGAGCAAGCAGGAAGGGTGACAGATGTCCCTTGGGGATCCAGAGCCTAGGAGCTATGTAGAGAGATGGTTGTCTATTACAATTTTTGGTCCTCTGCCTGCAATGTGGACCTGGGATCTAGAGCTTCTGATTTTTAAAATTTTGTTTTCTATTTCTCATATTTCATCTACATTATTTGAAATTCTTCTGTTACGGAAAATGTCCCTTCTCCCAATTTTATTCAACCATGTAATTATATGGACCTTTCGATATTTATTTTATTCTCTGAGTTACTGGTTTATAATTCAATATTATTATTTTGTTCAGACTGTTCTCTTTTGACCTTGCTGCTATTTAGATTGGCAGCGCCTGTGTCTGAATTCTTTTCTTTCCTTTCTCTTTTTTTTCTTTTCTTTCTTCCTTTCCTTTTCTTCTTTCTTCCTTCTCTCCCTCCTTCCTTTACTCCTTCCCTTCTTTCTCCCTCTCTGTTTCTCTTTACTTTAAATAATAGCTTTGTTGAAATACAATTCTTTCTATGTGTGTGTGCTGGTCCCAGAATTGAACTCAGGGCCTGAGCACTATTCCTGAGCTCTTTTTGCTCAAGGCTAGTGCTCTACCACTTTGAGCCACAGTGTCACTTCCAGTTTTCTGGTGGTTAATTGGAGATAAGAGTTTCATGGAGCCGGGCGCTGGTGGCTCACGCCTGTAATCCTAGCTACTCAGGAGGTTGAGATCTGAGGATTGCGGTTCAAAGCCAGCCCGGGCAGGAGAGACCGTGAGACTCCTATCTCCAATAAACCACCACAAAACCGGAAGTGGCGCTGTAGCTCAAGTGGTAGAGTGCTCGCCTTGAGCTGAAGAGTGCAGGGACAGCGCCCAGGCCCAGAGTTCAAGCCCCACGACCGACCAAAAAAAAAAAAAGAGTTTCATGTACTTTACTACCAGGTTTGGCTTTGAACCATGATCCTCAGATCTTAGCCTCCTGAGTAGGATTATAGGCATGAGCCACCAGCACCTGGCAAAATATGATTCTTATACCATACATTTAACTACTTATTAAAAATGTACAGTTCAGTGCCAAGTGTCAGTGTCTCGTGGCTGTAACTGTAGTTACTCAAAAGGCTGAGATCTGAAGATCATGGTTTGAAATCAGCCTAGGCAAGAAGAATCTATGAGATTCATATCTCCAATTAACCACAAAAAGCTGGAAGTGGAGCTAAGGCTCAAGTGGTAGAGTGGTAGCCTGGATCAAAAGAACTCGGGGACAGTACCCAGGCACTGATTTCAAGCCCCAGTATCAGCAAACAAAAAACCAAAATATACATCCCAGGAAGATGAAACAGGAGGACTATAAGTTTGAAACAAGTGTGGGTCACATAGCAAGACTTTGTTAAGACTAAGCCAGGTGCCAATGGCCCATGCCTGTAATCCTAGCTACTCAGGAGGCTGAGATGTGAGGAGCATCATTTGATATGATAACTATTTTTTTTAATTTATTTTATTTATTTATTTTTTGTCAGACGTGGGGCTTGAACTCTGGGCCTGGGCACTGTCCCTGAGCTCTTCAACTCAAGACTAGTACTCTACCACTTACGCCACTTCCGGCTCTTTTGGTTTATGTGGTGCTGAGGAATCGAACCCAGGGCCTCATGCATGTGAGGCAGGCATTCTACCACTGAGCCACCTTCCCAGCCCAGGAGCATCATTTGAAGCCAGCCCCGACAGGAAAGTTCATGAGACTCTTAGCTCCAATTAACCCCCCAAAACCCGGAAGTGGAACTGTGGCTTAAGTGGTAGAGTGCTAGCTTTGAGTGCCCAGGCCCTAAGGTCAAGCCCCAGGACTGGCGTATAAAATAAATAAATAAAAGATAGTAGTTGTGGCTTAAGTGATGAAGTACTTGCCTAGCAAATAGGAAGAGCTGAGCTCAGTCCCCAGTATTAAACAGCAAAAGCAAAGCCACGCATAGTAATACATGCTTGTAATCCTAGCTACTCAAAGGTCAGAAACAGAAGGATTGACAGCTGCAAAGGTAGCAACAAGACTCTGTTTCAAAGCCAGTTCTGGGTGCCAGTGGCTCATGCCTGTAGTCCAAGCTGCTCAGGAGGCCAATTTGAAACCAGCTCAGGCAGAAGAATCTGTGAGACTTATATAATAAGCTGGCAAAAAGCTGGAATTGGAGATATGGCTCTAAAGATAGCTGAGTGCAAGCCCCAATACTAGAACACACCAAAACAAACGAAATAAGCAAAAGGGGCATAGAGCAAGTAATAGAGCTCTGAGGCCTGGGTTCAATCTTTCATCCCCACCCCACCCCCCTCCACTCCACCCCTCCCCCCAAAAAAGAGAAGAAAAACTGTACAATTCATCACCACAATCAACTTTAGAACATTTTCATCACTGCAAAAGAAACCCCATTAATAGTCCTTCTCCCTACCCTCATCCTTTACAACCACCAAACAAATCTTTGGATTTGTTTCTTCTGAATATTTCATATAAATAGAATTGTATAGTTTGTGGTCTTTGGGGAATTGCATCCTTCAGAAGAGAATCAAAATGATAGACTTCATTTTCCGAATAGGAAGATTGAGCCCTCTACATGTGTCCTTTTGTTTCAGACCTACATTGCTCCACCAGCCGCCATTTTTCACCCATCGGGTGCTCACGATGCATCAAGTGCCACTTTGAACAATATGAGGGTGTATGGGACCATTTTCCTGACTTTCATGACCCTAGTGGTGTTTGTTGGTGTCAAGTATGTGAACAAATTTGCCTCGCTTTTCCTGGCCTGTGTGATCATCTCCATCCTCTCCATCTATGCTGGGGGCATCAAGTCTATTTTTGACCCTCCTGTGTTTCCGTAAGTAATTCGACCATTTGTCTAGGCGTTCCATTGATGTCTCTTCCACATCGGTGGCCTTTGATGCCTAGATCCTTAAGAGCGCTGGGTGAAAACGAGCAGATATTCATGCCTTCTTCTCTATAGGGTGTGCATGTTGGGCAATAGGACACTGTCTCGGGACCAGTTTGATGTCTGCGCTAAGACAACCATCGTGGACAATGAGACAGTAGCTACTCGGCTGTGGAGCTTCTTCTGCCATAGCCCCAACCTTACCACTGATTCCTGCGACCCCTACTTCCTACTCAACAACGTGACTGAGATCCCTGGCATCCCTGGGGCGGGTGCTGGTGTGCTCCAGGGTAGGTCCTCCTCTCCATGCTCCCATTCTCCAACCCACAGGCTGTTAGAAGAGCAGAGCACAGAACTGTCCTTGTGTGGTCAGCTTGGGAATGGGGTGGGGGGGGGTGGGGGGGAGGCAAGTCTGGCTGCCTTCCCGGCTCAGCAGTGTCTTCTCAGCCTGGCTCCTAGAGGCTGAATTTTGGGTGAACAGAGCCTGTTTGGCCAGCATCCCAGGCCTGCAGCAGCCCCTAGAAAGTTCTGGCAATCCCTCTTTCTCTGGCCACCAGCCCCTGATGCTGCTTGGGGTGGTTCCCACAGGGGCCATAAAGAGCTTCTGTGTGGGAGGCAGGCTCCAGTGGGGTTCTGGCTAATGCTGTTCAATCAGTATTGACTGTCAGATTTCTCGCTAGACAGCTTCCTCCCTGAAGCTAGAGCAGTTCTATGGCAGACCTTAACTACTGGGCTGAAGCTGTCCCCAGAGCTTCCTTGTGTCTGCAACCTCGTGCTGGGCAGCCCTAACTGTCCCTGGGGAAGTTGGTAGGGCTATGGTGGTCATGCTGCTGCCCCTACAGAAAACCTGTGGAGTGCCTACCTGGAGAAGGGCGAGGTGGTTGGGAAACGCGGGCTGCCCTCCACAGACACAATTGGCCTGAAGGAGAACCTGTCCCTCTATGTGGTGGCTGACATCGCCACGTCCTTCACTGTGTTGGTTGGCATCTTCTTCCCCTCCGTAACAGGTGAGCCCCTGTTCACCCATTCGCCCAGCTCTGCCTCCAGTCCTGGGGAGCCCCTGAGGGGGTCTCATTTGCTTTTGAAGGTATCATGGCTGGCTCCAACCGCTCTGGGGATCTCCGCGATGCCCAGAAGTCCATTCCGGTGGGGACCATCCTGGCCATCGTGACCACGTCACTTGTGTGTATCCTTTTCCAAGCCTGGGACGGATGGGGCACGGGGGCAGGGGGCAGGGGGCAGGGGGCAGATGGCACCTGCCTGCATATAAGCCATTTGTCAGCAGGCACAGACACACAACATCCATGCATGCGTGTATACTTCACCCCTTGCACAAGCTACACATGCCGCCAGGGTGTACGCATGTGCACCACGGAACTCTCACAAATCTGCAGGCTGAGGTGACAGCCATGAGGGCCACTAGGTTCCTGCGGGGAATGAGGCAGGCCGCAGCGTGGTAAAGGGCCACCTTCCTTGACGCAGAGTAGATTTCAGCAGCGTGGTTCTCTTTGGTGCTTGCATCGAGGGCGTGGTGCTCCGGGACAAGTGAGTGAGCTGTGTCCCTCCCTGCAACTGTGACTCAACTCTTGCTTGCCCTCACCCCAGCCCCCCTACATGCTCCCACACATCTCCTTAGGCCACTGGCTCCCACTGGTGGTCTCTGCCGCCAGTTGGAGCAGGCTTCTCCAGGATTTTTTAATCCTGAAAGGATGGTGACATTAAGCTCTAGCTTGGACAGTAAGATCTTGGTGGAGCAAAGTTACAGAATAGAGATTGGCCACTGACCTTCTCCACTTAGGGCCAGAACTCTACCCCCCACGTGTCCCCCCCCATCCCCTCAGCCCTCATTCTTGCCTCCTGACAACCCTCACTCTGGGTGGCCTCATCCAGGGCTTGGGGGCCTCCTTGCCTCCACCTGGTCTGAGCCTGGCCCCTGCAGGTACGGCGACGGCGTCAGCAGGAATTTGGTGGTGGGCACCTTGGCCTGGCCGTCACCCTGGGTCATTGTCGTCGGCTCCTTTTTCTCAACATGTGGCGCTGGACTCCAGAGCCTCACTGGGGCACCACGCCTACTGCAGGCCATTGCCAAGGATAACATCATCCCCTTCCTCCGGGTGAGCCCTTCTGTACAGCCTCGCAGCATGTCCACTGACTGTCTAGCTAACTCTGGTTAGCTAGAGAGACAGGGAATCAGGAACATCATAGCCTGCCCACAGGAGCCCAGCATCTGGCCGCTGTCTATCTATAAAGAGCTTCCGAGAACTTCCCTGGCCCTGCTTGTGGTTAGCTTGGAACCTGAGTTCTCATCTGAGTCTCATCCAAATTAGAGATAGAGAAGTGGGAGTCAGGGAAACCTGTCATTCCCAGCAGCAGTACATATAGGGGAGACCTGCAGCTCAGCCAAGGAGCCTAGGGATGATGGAGGCCAGCCAGGGGCTTGAGCTCCAGCGATGGGAGCAGAGTGGTAGGAGCAGCTTCTTCCCTGGTGTCTGCAGGTGTTTGGCCACGGGAAGGCAAATGGTGAGCCGACGTGGGCACTTTTACTGACAGCACTCATCGCAGAGCTGGGCATCCTCATCGCCTCACTCGACATGGTGGCCCCCATTCTATCCATGTAAGCTGAGGGCAGGGCAGGGGGATGGTCTTGGGAAGAGCTCCCTGAACCCTGGGGCCTCACAGCTTGTGTGGTGTTGAGGGTGGGAGCTGGGAGACAGGTTGGGTTATGTGGTAGGCAGCCCATGTGGACTGAATTGGCAAGACCCAACCTTCCCTGCATTAGAAGCCAGCCCGGCCCCTATTCCAAAGCTTCAGAGATCAAAGGGACTTACACTCAGCACTGTGGGAAACTCCCTAGACTGGGCAGTCAGCACCCTACCCCTACCCCAGACAGGGACAGACCTAGGCCCTAGAGCCTTCATGAAGCAGCCTCTAACCCAATCACTTTCAAGTTTGCTTGTGCCTGAAGCTCTAGAAGCTGGGCAGATGAGTGTGCCGGTGCTTTGAGAGCAGTGTCTTGGGACACTGGTTCTGGGACAGTTGGGGACAGTTTGTTGGGTTGCTGTATTCACCTCAGCTCATGTTAGGGTCCTCGTGCTTTCTGTTCCTTGTTTAGTTATAAAGAGCCTGCCCTTCACTGCCCACTCAGCTTACAGGCCCGACGGGCCTCTCTCTCCCCCTTACCCAGCAGCTTTCACCCCAGCCTACAACCTCTGGGTTCTGTTGTCACTCTAGCACACCATACCCTTAACAGAAGTACACACTTCAAACCTGTCATCTTGAGTGGTGACCTCTATTGGCCAAGTCAGAGACATAGTAGAGCCTTTAATCAAGCATGTAGCTTTTTTATTTTTTATTTTTTTTGGACCAGGATTCGAACGTAGTACCTGACACTTCTGCTCATTGACTGGAGCTCTACCAACTGAGCCATGCCTTCAACCCCCTCATGTGGCCTTCTGACAGTCTCTGTCATCAGGGACCTTATGGGACTCCTTGCCCCTGGCACTCCTGTCCCAGAGTCCTGCCTTCTTGTCTGCCCTTCTGCTCTGTTGACTGAGGGCAGAGATTGGTGCTTCCTCTTCCTTAGCCTTCTCTCCCTGGGAGGGTTCACACAGCCCGCCTTGTCTATGTCCTAACTCCCATACCCAACGCAGTGTCTCAGAAGTGTCCAACTCAGGGCTGGGAAGGTGGCTCAGTGGTAGAGCGCTTGCCTTGCATGCCTGAGGCCCTGGGTTCGATTCCTCAGCACCACATAAGCAAAAAGCCGGAAGTGGCGCTGTGGCTCAAGTGGTAGAGTGCTAGCCTTGAGCTAAAGAGCTGAGGGACAGCGCCCAGGCCCAGAGTTCAGGCCCCACGACTGGACTCAAAAAAAAAAAAAAAAAAAAAAATTAAAAAAAAAAAAAAGAAGAAGTGTCCAACTCTGTGAATCCTCGTGGTTCTTTTCTCCTGACCTCTTCCTCTCTCCCACATGATGACTTTTTTTTTTTTTTTTTTGGTCGGTCATGGGGCTTAAACTCTTGGCCTGGGAGCTGTTTGAGCTCTTCAGTTCAAGGCGAGTGCTCTACCACTTGAGCCACAGCGCCACTTCTGGTTTTCTGGTGGTTTATTGGAGATAAGAGTCTTACAGACTTTCCTGCCTGGGCTGGCTTTGAACCATGATCCTCGGATCTCAGCCTCCTGAGTAGCTAGGATTACAGGCGTGAGCCACCGGCACCTAGCTTGCATGATGGATTCTTATTCCTCTGGTTGCCCTGACTAGAGACCTGAATGATTGTCTCACTCTCTCCACACACTGAGCGCCCCTGCCATTCATCACCATCCTGTTCTTGTTTGCTTGCTATTCCCTGGCCTGCAGCCCCCTCTCACCTCCCCTGACAGTGAATCTTAGCTCATCCTCTGTAACATGGCTCTGAAGACACTTTGGCAGTATTCACATCTGCCTGGGAATAGGTACTATGGGGTTGGGAAGACTGACTAAGCCCGCAGAGAACAGGGCCAAAATGGTGGCCGTTTCTGGTCCAGGCTAGCCAGAAATCAGGCTGTTAGATCTATCAAGGAGGCTGTTCTGCACCAACCAGCTCCCTGTGCTTCAGGTTCTTTCTGATGTGTTATCTGTTTGTGAACCTGGCCTGTGCTGTCCAGACACTCCTGAGGACCCCCAATTGGCGACCCCGATTCAAATACTATCACTGGTGAGTTCCAGATGGACCCCAGAGCCAAGGCCTTTAACTTGGGGGAGTATTGAGGAGGCCAGGAGCCGTGTTGTGGATTGAGATTTGAGTTGGAGTAGTAGTTGCTCTTAGTGAGACACTGGAGAGGGACATTGGAGGGTCAGGGACTTGACCTGTTTCTCAAACCCAGCTTGTGACTTGGGGCATGGGAGGGGCTGTGACCTGGGGCCCTGCTGGTTTTGCTGATTCTTCTCTCCTTTGCCTCTGTCTCAGGACGCTGTCTTTCCTGGGCATGAGCCTCTGCCTGGCCCTTATGTTTGTCTCTTCCTGGTACTATGCTCTGGTTGCTATGCTTATTGCAGGCATGATCTATAAGTACATCGAGTACCAAGGGTGAGTGAAGGGCTGTTGCTTCTGTCAGCAGCCCGTACAACATTCATGGTGGCTGATTGAGTAAGTGGGGTGGTGTGAGTGTTGGATTGTGGGAGGAGTTGAATCGCATTTGCCGTCCACCTTGGGTGCTGTGGTGTCTGATTGAGTAAATGGAGTTATGACCGTTGGATTGTGGGAGGAGCTGGATTGTGTTTGTTATCCACCTTGGGGTGACTTGGGGCGCTAAGAGGGCCTAGCTCCCCTCATCCCATATTTATAGATGCAGAAATCCTGAATTGAGCTGCGGGGTGGCTCACTTGATTAGCATGCATGAGACTGTTAGTTTAATCCCCAGCATTCCGACAGAGAGAGAGATTTCTGGTAGGACCAAGGCCTCATTAATGTGTGGCATCTATAGGGCTGAGAAGGAGTGGGGTGATGGGATCCGAGGCTTGTCCCTGAGTGCTGCCCGCTATGCACTGTTGCGGCTGGAAGAGGGGCCACCTCACACCAAGAACTGGCGGTAAGTTCATGCCTAGATTGGCAGGGGACATCTCAAGGTTCTTAGCACTATGAAGGTGGGAGACCCCTTCTGGTGTTATCTGGAGTGCCCTCTTGCTTATTGGTTCCTTAGATCTATGTTACTCAAGCCTGGTGTGTACTGGGGGGAGGGGGGGTTGGCAATGGGGGAAGGCAGTATTTTGGGAAGGGAAGATGAAGAAGCTCCTTGGAAAGGTGTGGCCCCGGTCTCGGGCTGAATCCTCATCTGGCCACTATAGGCCTCAGCTGCTGGTGCTGTTGAAGTTAGACGAGGACCTTCATGTGAAGTACCCACGGCTCCTCACCTTTGCTTCCCAGCTTAAGGCTGGCAAGGGCCTGACAATCGTTGGCTCCGTCATCCAGGGCAGCTTCTTGGAGAGCTATGGCGAGGCTCAAGCTGCTGAGCAGGTGCTTGCTGGGGGGTAGAAGGAGCTGAACTGGGCCAATGGGGTCTGGGCTACAGCTGGGATGTGGGGAAGGGAACTAGTCCTGTCCAGGCTGGCCAGCCAGGTGGACAACACAGCTGCTACCTTGGAGCTGGAGCAAGTGGGTATAGCTGTCCCATCATGGCTTCTGGGTAAACAAGCTTGCTGTAGGTCCTCTCCTCCCAAGTAGTCATGTGTGTCCTAGAACCTTGGGAGGGAGTCCAACCGAGGAAAAGCTGATGATCTCACTTTCTGACACCATTGTGTTCTCCAGACAATCAAGAACATGATGGAGATTGAGAAGGTGAAAGGCTTCTGCCAGGTAGTGGTGGCCAGCAAAGTACGTGAAGGGCTGGCTCATCTCATCCAGTCCTGCGGCCTGGGTGGCATGAGGCATAACTCTGTGGTACTGGGCTGGCCCTACGGCTGGCGACAGAGTGAGGATCCACGTGCCTGGAAGACCTTTATTGGTATGTGAAGGGCTGGCTGTTGGGCTCGACCAAGGGGGCCAGGGTAGAGTCAAGAGGTGGCAGAAGCCAAAGGGCTACAGGCTGGTAGTCAGCAGTGTCGTCCTTCCCCAGACACTGTGCGCTGTACCACAGCCGCCCACCTGGCCCTGCTGGTCCCCAAGAACATCGCTTTCTACCCCAGCAACCATGAGCGTTACCTGGAGGGCCACATTGATGTGTGGTGGATCGTGCATGATGGTGGCATGCTCATGCTTTTGCCCTTCCTGTTGCGCCAGCATAAGGTGGGCCAGACAGTGGGCGGGAGTGGGAATGGCTGGGCTCTCAGAGGGCCGGATGTAATGGGAGCATCCCTACTCCCTGGCCACAGGTTTGGAGGAAGTGCCGAATGCGCATCTTTACAGTGGCCCAGATGGATGACAACAGCATCCAGATGAAGAAGGATCTTGCCATCTTCTTGTACCACCTCCGCCTGGAGGCAGAAGTAGAGGTGGTGGAAATGGTGAGCTGCTAGTTCCAGCCTGGCCCTGAGGATTCTGGGTGCCTTGCATCCCAGTCCTCACAGCTTCCTCTTTCCCCAGCATAACAGCGACATCTCTGCATATACCTATGAGCGCACACTGATGATGGAACAGCGGTCTCAGATGCTGCGGCAGATGAGGCTGACCAAGAATGAGCGGGAGCGAGAAGTTAGTGGGCATCTTGGTTCAAGCTGGGGGTGGGTGGCAGGGTCAGGGTTTTGGAGATACTGTGAAGTGGGGGGGGGTATCAATATGATTCACTTCAAGGCTAGATGTGGTGGCTCACACCTGTAATCACAGCTATTCAGGAGGCAGAGACAGGTCCAGACATAAGCACAAGACCTTATTCAAAAAATAACCATAGAGGCAGGGAGCCAGTGGCTCACACCTCTAATTCTAGCTACTCAGGAGGCCAAAATCTGAGGATCAAGGTTCAAAGCCAGCCCAGACAGGAAAGGTTGCGAGACTCTTATCTACAATTAACCATCAGAAAACTAGAAGTGGTGCTGTGGCTCAGAGTGCTAGCCTTGAGCAGAAAAGCTCAGGGACGGTGCCCAGGCCCTGAGTTTAAGCCCATGACCAACCAAAAAATAAATAACTAGAGCAAAAAGAGCTGAGCTGAGGCTCGGGGGGGGGGGGGGGGGGTGGCTCAAGAACATGGCATTCTACCTCACTAACCTTGACCATTACCTAGATGAGCACATTAGTATGCAGTAGATCATGCACAAAAGTGGCATGCTCAGGTGAGGTGGTCAGTGGGCATGGAAGGCCAGATATGATCAAGCCACTCCCCACTCCATGGCCACTGTGGTAGCACTTCCAAAACAAAATATGAACAAAAATAGTATCACACTAAAAAGAAAGACTCCTGAGCTCCAACTGAACCAAAGCCCATTTTCCAGGGAGGCAGAATGGTCACATAGAGCCAGCCAATTTCCCTCTTCCCGGGGTACCAAGGTGACTTCTGATTGTCCTTAGGCCCAGCTAGTCAAAGACAGGCACTCGGCCCTACGGCTGGAGAGTCTGTACTCAGATGAGGAGGACGAGTCTGCAGCAGCAACTGACAAGATCCAGATGACATGGACCCGGGACAAGTACATGACCGAACCCTGGGACCCCAGCCATGCACCTGAAAACTTCCGGGAGCTGGTGCACATGAAGCCGTGAGTGCAGCCATGTTACAAGGAGTAGGGTAGAAGCAGACAAGCTGTGCAGGTGGGTAAGGACATAGTTGTTCTTGCTAGATGGTTCCTGGTGGCCTCTGAACATCTCTATCACCTGCAGGGATCAATCTAACGTTCGGCGCATGCACACTGCTGTGAAACTTAACGAAGTCATAGTCACCCGCTCCCACGATGCCCGCCTGGTCCTACTGAACATGCCTGGCCCACCTAAGAACAGTGAGGGTGATGAGAACTGTATCCTTTGGTGGAGAGGCAGGCAGTGAGGAAGTAGGTTACTGTGAGTTCATACCAGAAGCTTCTTTTCCAGAGTGGGGGCAGGTCCCCACTCTACCCCCTTCCTGGACTGGCAGTTGCCTCCTTAACATTATGCTCTACAGACATGGAGTTCCTTGAAGTGCTGACCGAGGGCCTCGAGCGAGTGTTGTTGGTGCGTGGTGGTGGCCGTGAAGTCATCACCATCTACTCTTGAGCCTAGTGTAGTCTTGTGGCCTAGAGTAGAGGTGTCCAGGGCAACAGCCCCCACCCTACCACATACCTACTTGCCAGTTCTGCTTTGCCCAGCCTTGCCTTGGACCAGCTTTGCTAGTTCTCCCAGGAAACTGAGGCTGGGCCTGGCAATGGAAATGGATCTGAGGTTCTGTGGACTGTGGGAGGTTTGGGGACTTCCCCCAACCCCAGTAAGCTCGTCCTGGCTGAAAAAAAAAAAAGACTAGGGAGGCTGATGTGGGGTTGGAAGGTCCAGCCTAGCCCAGCACTATTTATTATATATTTATTGTTTGGATGTTACCATGAGAGAAGGAGGGGAAGGGCAGCAAGGGAGGAAGTTCAGCCCAGCCTGCCAGCAGGAAGACCTGGCTCAGACTACTGTGGGCAGGAACCCCCACTAAGCCTAGGGGAATGGAGCTGTCCGAGCTGAAGCCTGACTATTTTTCAATAAAACATTGTGTACTTCTGGGCCTCCTGCTGCCCAGCTCTGTTTTCCCTGGCGCCAAGGGGAGAGACAGAACTGAACCCAGGCCCAAAGCCGGCTCCCTGAGATTGTGCCCCTTTCCTGGCAGTGGCGATCTTTGGCCACCCCCATTGGCTGTCCTGTCCCTCCCACTGGCTCTGGGGACCTCCCACCCTGATAGCAGATAAGGCCAGCCTGGGACTGCTTCATCTGGCAGTAGGCATTGGGTTGGAATGGGGCTGCCTGGCTCCCTATGGCAGTGGATACTGCTGCTGCTGGGGCTGCTGCTCCCCCCTGCCGCCCCCTTCTGGCTCTTCAATGTGCTCTTCCCCCCGCATACCACGCCCAAGGCCGAACTCAGTAACCACACACCGCCTGTCATTCTCGGTAAGCCCCCGCCAGGTCCCTGATGCACCAGACCACACCTTGGGAGGCCTGACCCCCCAGCCCCTGATAGCAGATGTTGCCCAGGCTCTTCTGCCCTTGCATTAACCCTGATTCCACTTCCATTGGGGGAGGCCAAAGGCTTGTCCTACAGAGAAATCACCCCATCTTTTACCACACTTTTTCTGTGTTTACTACAGGAGGGTAAGGTGGGAAGGACAGGAGTGTCTGAGGTTTGGTCAGGGCATTCTAGCTGTAGTCAGTTGGAACCACACTGGGCCCTGGAACAAGCCCCTACTACTCCTTGGCCCCCCTCCCCCCACCAAGGACATGATGCCCAACCCAAGGCAGGAAAGCAGGAGAGGCTCATGAATGCCTGCCCCCTTCTCAGGCCCAGCCCCCAACCCCATACCTGTGTTTTTACCTTGGACTTTGGCGGTAATGGGAAGCCAGGCTGGATGTTTGCTTTGTGGGGGCAGGGGGTCAGTGGCCTTGGCTCCTGTAACTCCCCTGCCTGAAGGGGGCCCTTGCTTTGGGCTACTGGGGGGCAGGGGTGTGTAGGGTCTGGGATCAGGAGGAAAGTTAGTACCTGGGAGCTGAGGGTATGGAAGTTGGAGGGGTGGGGTTGGTCTGGGGGGTGAGGGGAATCCGAGGAGTCCAGAATGAGAGCCAGTGCCCACAGTGCCTGGCTGCCTGGGGAATCAGCTAGAAGCCAAGCTGGACAAGCCGGATGTAGTGAACTGGATGTGCTACCGCAAGACGGAGGACTTCTTTACCATCTGGCTGGATCTCAATATGTTTCTGCCCCTTGGGGTGGACTGCTGGATTGATAACACCAGGTATGTGCCTTGTGCTTTGCCCACCTCCCCCCCGCCCCGCCACCCCCCTTGGCTACTGATGGCTGAATGTCGTACTGTCCTCAGGGTTGTATACAATCGCAGTTCTGGACGTGTTTCCAATGCCCCTGGTGTACAGATCCGTGTCCCTGGCTTTGGCAAGACCTACTCGGTTGAGTACTTAGACAAAAACAAGCTAGCAGGTGCATGAACAGAGAACAGCTGAGGGCTCTGGGCTGTGGTGGGCTAGCAGGGCTGGCCTGTAGATGTCATGACCAGAACCCTCATGCTGCTGGCTTCCTACAGGTTACATGCACACACTGGTGCAGAATCTGGTCAACAATGGGTATGTGCGGGATGAGACAGTGCGGGCTGCCCCTTATGACTGGCGGCTGGAGCCTGGTGAGTGTCTGCTAGTCATGGTTTTGGGGTAGGGCAGGTGGCACTTGACTCCAACTTCTTTGACCCTTGCCCCACCTGCAGGCCAGCAGGAGGAGTACTACCGGAAGCTGGCGGGGCTAGTGGAGGAGATGCACGCTACCTATGGGAAGCCTGTCTTCCTCATTGGACACAGCCTTGGCTGCCTGCACTTGCTCTATTTCTTGCTGCGTCAGCCTCAGTCCTGGAAGGACCGCTTCATCGATGGTTTCATCTCTCTTGGGGCTCCTTGGGGAGGCTCTATCAAGCCCATGTTGGTCTTGGCCTCAGGTGAGAGGGCCTCTGATTATTTGTGTCCAATGGGAGGTGGGGGAAGAATGAAGCTTGATCACAGAGCTGCTATCACTTTAGTTCAGGATGGCATGCAAGGTATAGTCTACCACGCTGGGGCATACCTGCTATCATTTCCATCCTTGCCTGTAACCCTGGAAGGCTATTAGGATGGTCCCTTTTAGTCTATGTCAATGATGACAAAAGGGAAGTTATACACCCCGGCAATCTGACTCTAACCCAACTTTGTTCCTTGTTGCCTCAGGTCTTGCCCACCCAGCTTTTAGTTGCTGCTTCCAGGGGTCCCTGTACTCAGGGATCTGCTTTATTGAGGACAGATCGAGTCAGGGCTCCTGCCCTTCCCTAAGGATAGCTCCTGAGTCCCAGCACCAGCACAGCATAATTACATGCCGTGCACAGCCATGCTGCACCTTCTCCCCTACAAGTTGTGAACCTCCCTCTCCTGATAAACATTGTACCACTGGCCAGGCACTGGGGGTTCACACCTATACTCCTAACTATTCAGAAGGCTGAGATCTGAGGACTGCAGTTCAAAGCCAGCCTGGGTAAGAAAGAGTCCATGAGACTCTTATCTCCAATTAACCATCAGTAGACCAGAAATGGTGCTATAGTACAAAGTGGTAGAGTGCTAGCCGTGAGCAAAAGAGCTCAGAGACAGTGCTTAGGCCCTGAGTTCAAGCCCTCCCACCACCAACAACAAAGTTTCCAGAGATACAGCCTCACTTTATCCTGCCCCAGATTCAACCCTGTAACCTTTATGCAGCATACGGCCCATGCAGGCAGTGAGAGAGAGCAAATAAGCACACAACAAGCACCTTTTTGGATATCAGTCCTGCTCTGATCTGTGGCTTAGAGTCCAACTCTGTGAGGGAACAAGAATGTGCAGTACTTGAAGTAGAATTCAAGAGTTTTGCACATGCTAGGTAAGCACCCCTACCATTAAGCTATTCCCTGTCCCTAGGAACAAGCTTGAGCAACCCACTTACACTGGGGCAAATGGTGAGCTGAGCCCGGCTCCTTGTCCCACCATGCTCCCTGTCCATAGGTGACAACCAGGGCATTCCAATCATGTCCAGCATCAAACTGAGAGAGAAGCAGCGAATAACTACGACTTCCCCATGGATGTTTCCTGCCCACCAGGTGTGGCCTGAGGACCACGTGTTCATTTCCACACCAAGCTTCAACTATACAGGCCATGACTTCCAACGCTTCTTTGCTGATTTGCACTTTGAGGAAGGCTGGTACATGTGGCTTCAGTCACGTGACCTGCTGGCAGGCCTCCCAGCACCTGGCGTGGAAGTTTACTGTCTGTATGGTGTGGGTCTGCCCACACCCCGCACCTACATTTATGATGATGGTTTTCCCTACACGGACCCTGTGGCTATGCTCTATGAGGATGGTGATGACACCGTAGCCACACGCAGCATGGAGCTCTGTGGCTACTGGCAGGGCCGCCAACCACAGCCGGTACACCTGCTGCCCTTGAATGGGACACAGCACCTCAACATGGTCTTCAGCAACAAGACACTAGAGCACATCAATGCCATCCTTCTGGGTACTTACCGCAGTCACACTCAGGCTCCCTGAATAAACACTTTTAACTGCCATGAGCCCTGTGTGCTGTAGATTAAGAGAGGCACTACTAGGGCCCCTGTGCAAAGATTCATGTATCACCAACCACAAACCAGTGCTCAGTGGGGCCTATGGCAAGATGGGCCCTCCTAAAGCCTGAAACTGAACTGTATACACTGAGATGACTTCCCATTTTTCTGGTTGAGCTGTTCAAGGAGCTGGCCCTGTGTCTGGCTCTGTGCTGGGCACTAGGACTAGAGCCAGCTGGACTCAAAGAGCTGTAAGAGAAAAAGGATGGGATGATCTGAGCTGCTTTTCCCTGTTCTTGGAAGGGAAGGGGAGATGGCCTGTCTAGTGCTCGGTGGGTAACAGATATAAACGAGTTTAGATTCTGGGAAATGGGGGTGCTATTTGTTGGTAGCATACAAAGCCCTGGACTCAAACTCTAGTTCTAAAAGAAAAAAAATGATTTATTTTGCTGGATGTCTGTGGCTCACACCTGTATTACAAGCTACTCAGGAGGTTGAGATCTAAAGATTAGTTTGAAGCCAGCCCAGGCAGGAAAATCTGAGAGACTTTTCTCTTGGATTAAGCACTAAAAAAAAATACAAAACAGAAGTGGGGCTGGGAAGGTGGCTCAGTGGTAGAACACTTGCCTTGCATGCATGAGGCCCTGGGTTCAATTCCTCAGCACCACAAAAGCAGCTGGAAGTGGCGCTGTGGCTTAAGTGGTAGAGCGCTAGCCTTGAGCTGAAGAGCTGAGGGACAGCGCCCACGCCCAAAGTTCGGGCCCACGACTGGACCCCCCCCCCCAAAAAAAATACAAAAAAACAAGTGGAGCTATTGTAGCTCAAGTGGTAGTGCACTAGCCTTGAGTCCAAAAGCTTAGGGACAGTGCTCAGACCCTGAGTTCAAGCCCTAGGACCAGCACAGAAAAGGATTTAGAATCTTGGAAGTGATAGCTATTAATCACATCATCTCACTAATTAACACCTTGTTCTTTTTGTGTGTTATGGACTGATCCCAAGTATACTGCACATGCTAGGCAATACTGGCCTATTCTCACAGCCCCTGAGCTAATGAAGCTAAATCCTGTGAAACAAATTTTGGGAAGCAGCAAGATGCCAAGCCTTGGGGTCAGAAAGGCTTCCTAGAAGAGGTAGGACCTACACTGAGGCCAGAGGGCTCAGAAGGGAAACTTGGGTTTGAGCCCAAGAGTTGTGTGCAGATGCTAAGAGATTCCAACTAGGAAAACTGACCAGAATTCCACACTAGGAAGGGATAAGAAACCCAAGCTGCTGCACATGCTAAGCAAGCACAGTGCACTGGACCCACAGTGCCCCTCTTAGGGAGAAGATGAAAGGACTAGCGTCACTGTGGCTGAAGACTGAGCCTTAATAGTTGAGATTTCTGGCAGGAGACAAAGACAACAAGAGCAGAAATAGGAAGAATGTGGCAAGAAACAAATCAACTAGGCCAGTCACAATGCAGGCTAGCCATGGGTTTGACAGCTTTAAGGTGTTGGCAGATGAGGCAGAGCTTTGATCTATCAGGATGAAAAGTGGTCAGAATTGAACCACGTCTACATACGGGGAGGTTTGTCCTATCTCAAAAGAGGACCTAGGGAGTGGCATGGAGGGCCTGGCAAGGGACATTGCCTCACTCCAAAGCTAAGGCCAGAGATGAAAGTGAAAGAGGAAACGCAAAGCGGCCATGTTCAGGGTGGAGGCAAAAGTGAAAGCTGTTAACATTAACTAGCCTGGAAGTCCCCAGAAGCCAGGGTTTTCTGCTCCCCTTGGCCTCACTCTTCTGAAGGGCCCATAGAACCTGGGTCAAAACCTGCCCTCCTGAGATGCTTAAGCCAGTACTGGCGCCTCAAGGGGGCTTCTCCTTCGAGAACTGCCAGAGGTGAGGAGATGTGTTTTAGTCACCAGTTGCTGGTGCTTTGTTCTGGCCTTTTCCTGGGAGGCCGTGGGGGTGTGGAAGGAAGGGGTGAGTTGGGAGACTTGGGTTTCAGGCTCACCCGCGGAGACGAGGGAGGCCTGGAAACGTGGGGGAGATGCAACTGGAGCGGTACTAACTGGACAACCTCCGTTTCCAGAAATGCATCCTTGGAACGCGTCCTCCCGGGGCTCCGGGTCCCTCGTGCACGTAAGACCGGCACCACCATTGCGGGACTCGTGTTCCGAGTAAGGGGAACGGGGCTTCTGGGGAGCTAGCGGGGAAGCTGCGGGGAGAGCGGCGCGGGGGCTGAGGCAGGGCCCCTCCTCTGCAGGACGGGGTCATCCTGGGCGCGGATACGCGGGCCACTAGCGACTCGGTCGTGGCGGACAAGAACTGCGAGAAGATCCACTTCATCGCTCCCAAAATCTAGTAAGAACCCAGCTCCCCCTCGCCAGGAAGAACCTCCCGGCCCCCACGCCAGCCAGCCCGCACCCACCCACCCTCCCTTCCCCTCAGCTGCTGTGGGGCTGGAGTAGCTGCGGATGCGGAGATGACCACGCGGATGGCGGCGTCCAACATGGAGCTGCACGCGCTGTCCACTGGCCGAGAGCCTCGGGTGGCCACGGTGACCCGCATGCTACGCCAGACACTTTTCCGGTGCGGGGACGGGAAGCCTCAGAGAGGGGACGTCCATTGCTGGACGGACAGGCCTGATAGGAGGAGGGACTGGAGAAAGGGCGGGACTTCCATGGTCCTAGACCGGGAAGAGGCGGGGACAAGAGAAGTAGGCAACCGGAAGGGGTGACGTCACTGGGACGGCAAAGCCAGGGGAGGAGCGGGTCTCCGGGGGCGGGACATGGAGGCGGTCCCATCAACCCACCGTCAGGTATCAAGGCCACGTGGGCGCGTCGCTCGTCGTGGGCGGGGTAGACCCGACTGGACCGCAGCTGTACAGTGTGCATCCCCACGGCTCCTACAGCCGTCTGCCCTTCACTGCCCTGGGTGAGCTCCTCCCTTCCCCACCAACTCTGCCCCTACAAGCTTTGCTCATGTTGGTCCCCGAGCTGACCTCTTAGGTCTCTCCCGCCTGCAGGCTCCGGACAAGATGCGGCCCTCGCCGTGCTGGAAGACAGGTTCCAGCCAAACATGACGGTAAACGATCTCTGCGCCCCACTACTTGGTCTCTAAGGGGAAGCGTACCGGGAATCGGGGGGAGTGTAAAGGAACCCTAAGCCAAGTGTAGAAGTAGGGGGCGACTTGGAGGTGACCAAGTACAGACTGAGTGATGATAAAGAAGTGGGGACCCCTTAAGTACCAAAACTTGATGGCTAAGAAAAGCTTAGGGAAGAGGAAAATCCCAGTGGGGTCCTATGAGGTCTGAAGTCTGGACTTTGGAGAAGGGTGGAAGTGGGTGACTTGTTTTAGAGGTGGCTGAGGTCCAGAAACACAGTGAACCAGAGGATTGGAGTCCAAGACCAGATTAGATGGGTGGGCAGACTGCTAGAAGAGGGGCCACAATGTAGGTAACTCAGAAGTTTGCAAAGAGGGACAGTGGATGGAAGGAACCCAAAGCTTTGGAAGAGGGAAGCAGAGACCAAGGTAAGGGAATATGGAAGGGGAAAGATGAGATTGGGTGTGCATAAAGGGGAAGTAATCTAGGATTTCAGATTAATTCTCCAGAGGGAAGCCTGAGGTAACACCAGAGGGCTCATCAGACCTCACTCACACATCACCACAGATGGAGGCTGCACAGGAACTGCTGGTGGAAGCCATCACTGCAGGGATCCTGGGTGATCTGGGCTCTGGGGGTAGTGTGGATGCATGTGTGATCACCGCAGCCAGTGCCAAACTGCTGCGAACACTGAGCACACCCACAAAGCCCATGAAAAGGTGAGAAAAAAAGGGGAAGCACAAATGATGGAGCAGTAGCAGGGGCCACAAACAGGTTAGTTGCAAAAACAAGATATGCTGAACCTTTCCCTCCTCCCTCCTAGGCATGCCGGATACCACTTTGCTCCTGGAACCACTGCCGTCATGACCCAGGAAGTAAGACCATTAAACCTAGAGCTCCTGGAGGAAACTGTGCAGGCCATGGATGTGGTGTGAGTGGTCTGAAACATAAATCCAAAAACTATAAACTACTAAACAAATGGCTGTGTCATTTTTGGATCGAGCATGGTAGGCAGGAAAGCTCTATAGCTAAGGTATTTCTGTAGGGTCCCTGGCTCCCACACCTCCAGTGTAGACTAAGAAGTGTCCTTTACACTACCTCAGGCATCTAGTCCCTCCAGAACCCCAGTCTTAGCGAGTGTTGCAGGATGGAGGTGGAAAGCTTCACTGTTTTTCCTCCAAACCTTTCTTTTGATCTGACCAAACTGTACACGTTCTCCATACCACTTCACTGCCTTGCTTTTGCCCTCTACTGATGACTACTGTAAAACCCACAAGGCTCCATGGACAAACCCTACCCAGAGCTTCTCTCTGGACCATCAGTGACCCAAATAAAGCTCACATCTCAGTCAGGTCTGCCTTGGGCCTTAGGAATACAGTGATGACAGAGGGACTGTTTCCTAAACCAATAGCAAATTTTCACTGAGCAACCCTCACTCCTCCAATGCTGTGAGACACCTCAGATGACCAGACTTACCTGAGTCACTTACATAAAGCTGATCTTCATTGCACATGCCGGGCTGTGAGTAGAGAGACTTCAATGTGAGCAGAGAGATCAACATTAAGTTTCCTGGATAATAGAGATCATGGACTCATTGGGCAGAGATAACACATTATCCAAGAAGGCTTAGCTGGGTACTCTCTGAGTCTAGGTGTTGGATTTTGGGATGCACATTCTGTCTTCAAGATAGCTGGCTTCTCCCTTATCATATGGTAACACCTACGACAAAATGTATCATGGGCCTGGGGTGCTTGCGGAATGAACCATTTACTCACTGTAAATTTACCTCCCTAAGAAAAACAGTTTTAGCCATATGTGATGTCACAGACCTGTAATTCTAGCTCTCAGGTGGTAGAGGCAACAAACACACACACACACACACAAAATAATTAAAAAAAAAAAAGCTGGCTTCAAAACTGTTTTCCCACCTCTAGAGAAGGTCTCCAAGCTGCATATTCTTGGGTCTAATTGAACTTTTGTACTACCTTATTGTGAAAACATCAAACTCTAAAAGTTGAAGAAAGTTCATATTTTCACCAGACATTTTTTTTTTTTTGTCAGTCGTGGGGCTTGAACTCTGGGCCTGGGTGCTGTCCCTCAGCTCTTCAGCTCAAGGAGAGTGCTCTACCACTTGAGCCACAGCACCACTTCTGATTTTCTGGCGGTTAATTGGGGATAAGAGATTCATGGACTTTCCTGCCCAGGCTGGCTTTGAACCGTGATCCTCAGATCTCAACCTCCTAAATAGCTAGGATTATAGGCCTGAACCACCAGGCCTGAGCCCGGCTCCATCTAACCACCCATTCATTCATCTAACTTTTTATTTTACTTATTTATTTACTCATTTATTTATTTATTTTTGTCAGTCCTGGGGCTTGAACTCAGGGCCTGGGCACTGTCCCTCAGCTTCTTATGCTCAAAGCTAACACTACTACTTGAGCCACAGTGCCATTTCTGGCTTTTTCTGTATATGTGGTACTGAGGAATCGAACACAGGGCTTCATGCATGCTAGGCAAACACTCTACCACTAAGTCACATTCCTAGTCCTCACCTAATTTTTTTTCTGGGGGAAGGGGGGTCCTGTCATAGGGCCTGAACTCTGGGCCTGGGTGCTGTCCCTCAGCTCTTCAGCTCAAGGCTAGCGCTCAACCACCTGAGCCATAGCGCCACTTCCAGCTTTTTTTCTTTTTTGCTTATGTGGTGCTGAGGAATCGAACCCAGGGTCTCATGCATGCAAGGCAAGCGCTCTACCACTGAGCCACCTTCCCAGCCCCCTCACCTAATTTTTTAGACAGGTGTTTTTCTCATGGCGAAGATATTACTGGGATGTGAACTCAGGGCATCATACTGTTAGGCTAGTGTTCTGTCACTTGATCCATGCCTCTAGCCCTGTTTTTTGCTGGTTGTTTTGGAGATGAAATCTAGCAAACTTCTCTGCCCTTGAACCACAATCCAAATCTCAGCTTCCTGAATCATTAGGATCTACAGGCATGAGCCATTGCACCCAGCTTAGATTGAAGTGTCAAAGCCCTCACATCTCTGGAAAGAAGATAACCAACTCTGTTTCAACTCTACATGGGGCATTTTCTCCACCTAGAGTTCAATAAGAAATGAGCTGCTCTGTGCCCTGGTGGCTCACACTTGTAATCTTAGCTACTCAGGATGATGAGATCTGAAGATTATAGTTCAGAGTTAACTAGAGCAGACAAAACCAAGAGACTCTTACCTCCTTTAATTAACCAGCAAAGAGCAGGAGTGGAGGCCTGACAAGTGGTAGAATACCAGATGTGTGCAAAAAAAACACAAGAGTGAGACACCCTGAGTTCAAGCCCCAGGACTGACACATGCACACGCATGTGCGTGCATGTGTGTGCGCACACATGCACACACACACACACACACACACACAGCTACAAGTGGTAGAATACCAGCTAATGGGTCAAACTCAAGGCCTCTTGAGTTCAAGATTCAATATTCAGTATCATTTTTTTTTTTTAAAAAGGGGGAGCTGGGAAGGTGGCTCAGTGGTAGAGTGCTTGCCTTGCATTCAAGAGGCCCTGGGTTCGATTCCTCAGCACCACATAAGAAAAAAGCCGGAAGTGACGCTGTGGCTCAAGTGGTAGAGCTAGCCTTAAGCTGAAGAGCTGAGGGACAGCACCCACACCCAGAGTTCAGGCCCCACGACCAGACCCCCCACACACACAAAAAAAAAAGCCAGGTGTTGGTGGTTCATACCTGTAATCCTAGCTACTCAAGAGGCTGAGATATCAAAGCCAGGGCAGGCAGGAAAGTCCATGAGACTCTTATCTCCAGTAAACCACCAGAAAACCAGAAGTGGTGCTGTGGCTCAACCAGTAGAGTGCTAGTCTTGAGCTGAAGAGCTGAGGGACAGTGCCCAGGCCCAGAGTTCAAGCCCCACAACCGACAAAAAAGCTGTAGACACCAGGGCTCACTCACCTCAACCCTTAAGCCTAAAGACTCATCTTTTGATGACTGTCACCCTTCTACTTGCAACCTCAAACTAGGGTCTGCCAGACACTGAGGGCTCAGCTCATACTTGAGAATGTGAGGTCTGGAGATAAAACACATGAAGATTTCTGTCCCACCTACCCTCATGCTGATGGAAGAGAAGTCATTTCTGCGAAAACCTCTGACTCCTACTCTAAACTAATGAGGAATTCCTGAGATGTCTGTCAGGACTTTCAACCTGACAGAACCTCTGTCCCTAGCTTTCTGGAGCAGAGCTGGCCACAGCTGGACTGTCTATCAGAGCACTCTAAATTCTGAGCAACCTTTTCTAAGAATTTAGTGTCCTGTGATGGGAAGGGAAGAATGAGAGGGAAACAGGGAACAGCTCACACTAAGCAAAAAGAAAGAAATATAATCATCACCT
Source organism: Dipodomys spectabilis (assembly GCF_019054845.1). Lineage (NCBI taxonomy): Eukaryota > Metazoa > Chordata > Mammalia > Rodentia > Heteromyidae > Dipodomys > Dipodomys spectabilis. The sequence continues at coordinate 8,923,541 of NW_024870950.1, forward strand.
GATGTGGAATAATTTGTATTGTCAAAGCTCATAGAATTCGCAAACTTTATAGACCACGATAATGACAATTTGCCTTGTGATGGCTAAAATGTGTTTGACTTAACTAAGTATCACTATTCCACAATACTGTGAAATATGTGAAATTTATGTAACCACCTAATCTCAATTTTAAAAAAAAAGAGAAGGGATGGGTTAGGAAGGATGGGTGACAATGTTGTCAGACACCTTGTACTCATATACTATTTTGTAGAATGGGAACTTCTTGTACAACGACTTAAAGATATAATAACAAAAAAATGTAGGGGCTGGGAAGGTGGCTCAGTGGTAGAGCACTTGCCTTGCATTCATGAGGCCCTGGGTTCGATTCCTCAGCACCACATATGCAAAAAGAAAAAAGCCAGAAGTGGCGCTGTAGCTCAAGTGGTAGAGAGCTAGCCTTGAGCTGAAGAGCTGAAGGACAGCACCCAGGCCCAGAGTTCAGGCCCCACGACTGGACCCCCCCCCCAAAAAAAAAAAATGTAAAAAATATAAAAAGAAAAAAAACAAACAAAAAAACCTGTATCCCTTTATATCCCTACAATACGAGTCTAATCCCAGCTACCAGTTTGACACTACAAATCTAATCTGTCCATATGTCCTTGGCACAAGTAGCCAATACTTGGGATATGAGGTAGTTCAGGGAGCCAATCAGAAGTAGGCTTTAGGAGGAGGAGATGAGAGCCCAACACCTGGACTTTGGGGTAAGTCCAAGCCTGGCCAAGGAAGGTCTAAGACGACTATTTGAGTGGACTGTAGGAGTGGACTGCGTCTACACAGCTGGCCTGGTCTCAGGTCTATTACGTTAGCCCAAGGACAAAGATACCCATAAATAAGGCCAGGCCCAGATCTCAGTCACAACTGCCACAATGCTACTGCTTAGCCTGACCCTTAGCCTGGTCTTCCTCAGCTCTTCCTGGGGTAAGTGAGCTACAGCTGACCAGCCTGGGACAACTCAGCTCCCAGTGCATCCAGGGACACAGAGAAGGAGCCAGCCTGTCTCGAAGGGAAGCAGGAAGACAGCATGAGTAAAGAGATGGAGGAAGAGGTAGACAGGAGCAGGCCTGAAAGGACTCAGGAGACTGAGCCATGTCAGTAGAATGTGTACTTTAGGAAGAGCCCTCTGGTTACATGTATGAACTTTTCAGGCTTGGAGGGATGGAGGACCAGAGAGACTGTCTGCGGGATCAGGAAGAAGTGGCCTGGTGATGGAGTTGGAGAACAGTAGGGACTAGGTTGGAAATGTGAGAGAATGAACAGGACTTGGGGGCTGGTTAAACAGGTAACTAAGCTAGCTGTGGAGGCCTAGAAGGCACTTAGAAGGGCTAGTGACAGCCCTTTCAATTTGGATACCTTGGGGTTACATAGCCTGGGGGAGAATTTTGGGGAAAGTGGGGAGAGGAAGGCTGGGTGATAGATCCTCACCAACTCAATGGCCAGGCTGCGGTGTTCCTGCCATCGCACCATCGCTGAACTTCAACCAGAGGATTGTCAATGGGGAGAACGCTGTGCGAGGCTCCTGGCCCTGGCAGGTCTCCCTGCAGGTACACATATTCTTGGGTTGGGGCAGAATCCTGGGTGCTTTACACTTACATGTAGCCTGAGCCTAGGCCCATCTCTGACTTCTGACTTCAGGAAAGAAATGGCTTCCATTTCTGTGGAGGGTCTCTCATCAACCAATACTGGGTAGTTACTGCTGCCCACTGCAATGTCAGGTGAGTGTTTATACTCCGTCAACCCTGCCAAGGGCAGGGCATTCATCCCACCTCTTTCTCTTGGATGCGCATCTTGCTCTGCACCCCTGACAGCTGTCCATTCCCATTCTCACTGTAGTCCTGGCCGCCACTTTGTTGTCTTGGGTGAGTATGACAGATCATCCAATGCTGAGCCTATACAGGTGCTGTCCATCTCAAAGGTGAGTGCCTGGCCGCCTGCATGAGAAGGAAGAGTGGACCACAGGTGGGCTGCTTTGGGTACAGCTGCCTCAGCACCCATGCTGGGTCCCTGTGCCTACTCCAGCCCTTTCTTGGCCCCACAGGCCATTACACACCCTAACTGGAACCCCACTACTCTGAACAATGACTTGACACTCCTGAAGCTTGCCTCACCAGCCCAATATACAACACGTGTCTCACCGGTCTGCCTTGCAGCCTCAAATGAGGCTCTGCCTGAAGGCCTCACATGTGTCACAACTGGCTGGGGCCGCATCAGTGGCACAGGTAAGACCTTGGGCCAGAGCTGGGGGATAAGGGGACAAGCATCCTGGGCCAACCTGACTACCCTTTCCTGGCCCGCAGGCAATGTGACACCAGTACGTCTGCAACAGGTGGTTCTGCCCCTGGTCACTGTGAACCGGTGCCGGCAGTATTGGGGCTCAAAAATCACCGATTCTATGATCTGCGCAGGTGCCGCAGGTGCCTCCTCATGCCAGGTGAGTAAAGGAATCCTGTCCTCTGGACTTAACCACAACACACCTTTCCAACTGACTTCTTCCCCTTTTCCCTCTCAGGGTGACTCGGGAGGCCCTCTTGTCTGCCAGAAGGGGAACAAGTGGGTGCTGATTGGTGTTGTCTCCTGGGGCACTGAAAACTGCAATGTCCAAGCACCTGCCGTGTACACTCGGGTTAGCAAGTTCAACACCTGGATCAACCAGGTCATAGCCTACAACTGAGGCCCTTCCCCATCTCAACCAAATAAAGATCCCAAGTGCTATCTACTTGTGTATTCTTGTCTGCCATTCTGGTTCAAAGGAAAAGGGACACTCTGCAGGGTTCTTTCTATCTCTAAGTTAGACTCTCCACTGGCACAGAAGGGGCTGAAGACTCAGAATCTTCAGGCTGGGGCCCCCCACTTCTCCTCCCATGAGGCAACACTGTGGTCCCACAACACAAAGCCAGGGCTACCAGAATGAATGGGCAAGCCTTCCCCAGGGAAGGCAGCCTGTTTATTGAATACAGAGGATACATTTACAAATTGAGTACACAAAATAAATAACTGCACATTTTCCATCCATGGTCCAGTCCATGGCATGAAGGCCCACTGGGCCTATCAAAGGCCCACGACACCAAACTCCTTCAGAACCAGGTCTACCTGGGCAAGAGAGGATATAAATCCTCAGGACTTCAGGCCCCTAGAGACACTTGGAGAATTAGGGGAAATTCTGAGGCCGGGAGGCATGGGTTCCCCACTGCCTCCTGCCAGGGAAGAGCGGGACAGAGGGGGGAGTATATAAGGCACAGTCAACTTGGCACTGAGTGGTCTCTTTGGTTTGATTTCCCATTGAAGGTGGCACACACAGAAAGAAGAGGACTTGGCCCAAGGCTGCCCACTGGGAGAAGCTGAGTGCAGGTCAAACTCCCCTTATTGTCCAGCTAAAGCCCAAGCTGGGCCCTGGCCCTTATCCATTTAAAGCAGCTGTAGAGGAAAGAAAGCTTGAATTCCAGCCTGGATAGTGACTGGGGGGCGGGGGGTGGGGGTTGGTGAAGACACTAGGACAGCTATGGGGACACAGTTCTGGCTCAGTCCTCTGGGAAAACAGCCCCTCCCCCATCTAATAAGGACTCTAATAAGGACCTCTTCCAGCCTGAGATTCATCAAGGCCCAAAGTAGAAGATTAATGCTGTGAAAGGAAGTGGGTACTGGATGGGCAGGGCAAGACAGCTCTCACAGCAAGGCTAGTATCCCAGGCACCCAGAATTCAGAGGCCAATTACACAGTATGGCTAAGTTCCAGAAAGAGGTGCACAGAAGCAGAGCAGAAGGCGAACTGAACAGTCCAGGACCCTTTACTAATGCAGCAACTCCTTCCTTTCCATTTTAATTTGGAGGACTGAAGCTTTGCAAGAAGGCTGTGCATACTTAAGTCTGACACTAGATGGCGCCGTCATCAAGCTGTAGAAGAGGGCAGAGCAGCACCTGAAGGGAAGGGCAATGGGCAGCGCCAAAGGATGGAATGGGGGACGGGGGTGGGGGTGGGGGGAGCTCTGCCTTGGCTCAGGTGTCCCAATCCCCCAGGTAGCAGCAGTGGGACTCCTTTTAACCTTCCCACCTCATAGTGGGGAAGGAGACTTCTGGGAAATGCAATAGGCATCCAAGGGAGAGGGCAACAGTGGGTCCTGCAAAGAAGGTACTGAGGGTTATGAGCAGGAACCCGCTTATAAACAGAGGGGTTAGAGCCTGGGACAAGCCTGTCACGCATAAGGCTAAAGTCCATGCCACAGCTCTACCACTAGAGGTCCTGGCAAGTCTTGGAGCTGGGGGGGTTCTGGTGGTACCTTGAAGGAAGACATCTTGGCTGGGGTGTGAGCACTACTTAAATTTAACCAGGGGCAAGGAGTCTAGTTTAAGTACCTGGAATCTGCATCATAGCTAAAGTCAAAATCGGACCTCTCACTGAAGCACAATTTGTGTGTGTGTGTGTGTGTGTGTGTGTGTGTGTGTGTGTGTGTGTGTGTGTGTGTGTGTTCATGTCTGTACTGAGATTTAAAATGAGGGCTCGTGCTCTTGCTCAGCTTTATCACTTATAGCTGGGCTCTACCGCTTGAGCCATGCCTCCAGTTCTGGCCTTTGCTGGTTAACTAGAAATAACAATGTCTCAGATTTGTCTTCCAGGCTGACTTTGAACTACAATCCTCAGATCTCAGCCTCCTGAGTAGCTAGGATTATAGCTGTTAGCCTTTGGCACCCAGCTGGAGCACAATCATAAGGACCAGGATGACATGGAATGTAGAGGGCTAGGAAAGAAAGTTCTGTGGAAGAAGGAGGGGAGATCTAAAAGTAACAGTCCCAAAGGTCTTAGACCCTAAGAATCCCTCCACCCAGCACTGTAGGCCACTTCGGGTTTTTTTTTGTTTTGGGGGTTTTTTTTTGGTCGGTCCTGGGGCTTGAACTCTGGGCTTGGGCGCTGTCCCTGCGCTCTTCAGCTCAAGGCGAGCGCTCTACCGCTTGAGCCACAGCGCCACTTCCGGGTTTCTAGTGGTTTACTGGAGATAAGAGTCTCACAGACTTTCCTGCCTGGGCTGGCTTTGAACTGTGATCCTCAGATCTCAGCCTCCTGAGTAGCTAGGATTACAGGCGTGAGCCACCGGCGCCCGGCTTGTAGGCTACTTTGGTCTGGGGAAAAAAGTCGAAGGATAAGGGGGTAAGTGATGATGAGGTCCTGTCCCTTCCCCCAACTCATAAGAGTACTGCCCACCAAAAAGGGGTAGCAGTGCCAGCTAAGGTTCCCAGTTAGGAGAGCGGAGGATGTCACTGTTCTCCGGGCCACCCATGGTAAGGACAGAGATTACTAAGGCACAGAGAAGGGGCTGGAGCCAGACATTCTCTTCGTACCACTAGCCATGAGGCCTACCTCCAGAGAGGGTACTGATCTCAGACGGCACAGCAGAAAGCAGCGAGGCTGAGACTGTGTCATATCTAAGTCACAGCTGGTGGTTCAGCCATTATACTGCTGTTGATAGCGCAGGTTGAGCTCCCGCAGCTCTCGCTCCCGCACACGGCGAGACTTGTTGGAGCGTGTGGAACGACTAGAACGTGTGGACTGGGCAGACTTGGTGCTTTGGCAGCGAGAGGAGGCACGCTTGAGGAGGTTCTGGGAGATGGATCTATGCAGATTCTTCATGGATGAAGAGGCTGCCATGCTCACCACCCATGGGTGCCTCAAGGCCTGTAGTGCAGTCATCCGAGCTCCAGGGTCCACTGTCAGCAGGCGGTCAATGAAGTCTTTGGCAAGGTTGGATACACTGGGCCAGGGCTGGAGGCCAAGGACAAGCATTAGAAGGAAACAGTCAACACTGGCCACCCTTCTGGATGATGCCACCACCGCAGCACTGGGACCTCCCAGCATCTTTGCACTCCCTAGAGAGAGGTTCTATCCAATCCCATGAATCCTTCTCACCCTCCCTTACCTACTCACTGCTGGCCCAGGTTACTAAGCAGGGCTACTTTGGGTAGTTTTTCAAGGAGGAAGAATGTCCACTAACCCAGGGAATGCTTCTTTTAAGCATACTGGGGCTTGAACTCAGGGCTAGGCACTGTCCCTTAGCTTTTTCGCTCAAGGCTAGTGTTTTACCACTTAAGCTACAGTCCTATTTCTGGCTTTTTGGTGGTTAACTGGAGATAAAAAGTCTCACAGACTTTCCTGCCTGGGCAGACTTTGAACTGCGATCCTTGTATTTCAGCCTCCTGAGTAGCTAGGGTTATAGGAGTGAGCCACTGGTGCCCAGTGACAGGGAACACTCTGGACCCACAGAGGTGGTTCTTAGGACCACCTATAACTCAGAGACTTTTTTTTTTTTTTGGTTGTGTGGCTTGAAAGCTGGGCCTGGAAGCCGGGTGCCGGTGGCTCACGCCTGTAATCCTAGCTACTCAGGAGGCTGAGATCTGAGGATCACGATTCAAAGCCAGCCTGGGCAGGAAAGTCCATGAAACTCTTATCTCCAATAAACCATCAGAAAACCAGAAGTGGCACTGTAGCTCAAGTGGTAGAGCGCTAGCCTTGAGCTGACGAGCTGAGGGACAATGCTCAGGCCCAGAGTTCAAGCCCCACACTGACCAAAAAAGAAAAAAAAAAAAAAAAGCTGGGCCTGGGCACTGTCTCTCAGCTCTTCAGCTCAAGGCTAGTGCTCTACCACTTAATCTACAGCGCCACTTCCGGTTTTCTGGTGGTTTATTGGAGATAAGAGTCTCACAGACTTTCTTGCCTGAGCTGGCTCTGAATCACAATCCTCAGATCTCAGCCTCCTGGGTAGCTAGGATTACAGGCGTGAGTGACTGGCGCCTGGCACTCAGAGACATTTTTAAAAAGAATGACCGACCACATCTTACTCAGATCTCAGCTTCCTGAGTAGCTAGGATTACAAGTATCAACCTGAGGATCGTGGTTCAAAGAGAGCCCAGTCAGGAAAGACTGTGAGACTCCTATCTCCAATAAACCACCAGAAGACCAGAAGTGACACCATAGCTCAACTGGTAGAGTGCTTGCCTTGAGCTGAAGAGCTAAGGAACAGCACGCAGGCCCAGAGTTCAAACCCCATGACTGACAATTAAAAAAAGAAAAAGAAAAAAAAGAATATCCATGCTGCTCTGTCCTCCTATGGTCTCCAAGGAGAGAACTGACTGGGGTACTCACTGCAGCCCCACTTGATCTGTTGTGAAAATAGCTTCAAGACAACTGAAAGCTCAGGCTGGATGACAGATTCTGCTCCTGCCCCTTGGTCTAGCCTGGCTAGATGATGCACAATTCATCTGCAGAGGTAAAACTAGATTCACAAGCTAGGAATCTGAAGCATAGATAGATCAGAGGATTTCCCCACCTCCTATCCACTATATCCAGCCAAACCATGGACCCCCCACAGCTTGGAACCAATCCAGTGCAGTCTTAGAAGGGTCTCTCGCCAGATTTTAACAGTGGGCTTTAAGCATCACTATCTCCAGAGTGGCACAAGCTCACTCTAGGCATCGACCCCTACTGCTTGTCAAGCAGCTAGCCTGTTAGTGCCAAAGCGAACCAGATTGATCTACCCCTCCTGCTCCCCAAGACGCTCGCCTCATCAATTACTGCATATGTGCAGCTGTGTGCAGAATACCAATGGACTTATTTGTCTGACGGCCAGTCCGGCCCTCTCTGGCAGGCTCCAATGTGCTACATCTTTGAAGAGCTGGGAGCAGCTGTGTGGAGGGGGCTAGGGGAGGTGTACCTAAGCCAATGTGATTCAAGTCTTCCTGACCAATGGTCCTTAGTTTAACCCTTGTATGATGAAGAACTTGCTGAGGGAAATCAAGGTGGCAACACAGGGAGGTGGTCCTCATCCAGCCTGCTGACCGTAAGGCAAGAGCTTAGGTTGATTCCAGAATTCCAGCCCCTAGAAGCCATGTCAAGGCCTCTGACAGGACTCACCCACTACCACACTTCCAGCCTCAAGTCCAAAACAGAACCTTCTAAGAGAAAGTATTCATAGTTCATCCTTCCTGCTTCCCTGAACTTAGGCCCCTGGAACCTAAGTATGTCTTGTCAGCCTATATTTGGGTGGCTTTGGAGCATTCAGGGCATGGAGGAAAAAAAAGAAGAAAAATGATAAACAACATGGCCTTTGGTTTCCACAGTTCCATCTGCTTACTTTAGGTGAAGGACAGAACTCTGACCTCAGTACATTATACTTGGGGCCAGACCAGGGACATTCATGGGCCTCAGGTGGCTGACAGATGGACGGACTCCAAATAGCAGCTGGTCAGTCTCCCAGAGGCTTCCATCTGTGTATGAACTGCCAGGAAATATTAATAAGATAGTTGGCTTTATTTCTAGACATTAAGTATTCAGCCTGCTCTGGGGTCAGAACATAGTTTCAGTACCTACACGTTCCTACCTACATTCTCCACAAATTTCTGGAGTTGTATGAGAGGGAGGTAGGGCCTGAACCAAAGTCGTGAGAAAAGTGACAGGGTCTCTGCTCTGCTCAAGTTGGCTGCCTTTCTCCAGAGTCCAAAGTCCCTAAGGATCTCCTTGTCCCTTTACAATTAGGGTACCTAACACTTGACAGTTATAAAATCAGAGAAGCCATATCAAAGAGGAGAAAGGAGCTGGGCACTGTTGGCTTGAGCCTGTAATCCTAGCTACTCAGGAGGCTGAGATCTGAGGATCATGGTTCAAAACCAGCCCAGGCAGGAAAGTCTGTGAGACTCATCTCCAATAAACCACCAGAAAATTGGAAGTGGTGCTGTAGCTCAAAGTGGTAGAGCACTAGGCTTGAGCAAAAGAGCTCAAAGACAGTGCCTAGGCCCAGAGTTTAAGCCCTATGACTGACAAAAACACAACAAAACAAAGAAGAGAAGGGATCCCTCTGATGAATATTTCACCTACCTTGCCTCCTTATCCCCTACTTCTGGTAGATCAAAACTATTCCTCAGTATTCCAGTCTAATTATCCCTTCAGAAGGAAAGACTAAAACAGAAAGGCATTCTGGCTACCCTCCTCCTTGCCCCTTCCTATTGGGTGGAAGAGTCTGTCAAGAACATTTCCTGGGGCTGGGAAGGTGGCTCAGTGGTAGAGCGCTTGCCTTGCAAGCCTGAGGCCCTGGGTTCGATTCCTCAGCACCACATAAGCAAAGAAAAAAAAGCCGGAAGTGGCACTGCGGCTCAAGCGCTAGAGCGCTAGCCTTGAGCTGAAGAGCTGAGGGACAGCGCCCAGGCCCAGAGTTCAGGCGCCACGACCGACAAAAAAAAAAAAAAAAAGAACATTTCCTAACTGTATGCTCAGGCCTGTAACCCTAGCTACCCGGAGGTTAAGATCCAAAAATAGCAGTTCAAAGCCAGCCTGGGCAAGAAAGTCTATGAGACTCTTATCTCCAATTAACTGCCCAAGAGGAGCTCAGTGATAGAGCACTAGCCCGGAGCACAAAAAGCTCAGGGACGGTGACTATGCACTGAGTCCAAGCTCCAGGACTGGCATCAAAATAGGGGGGTGGGGGAGAGAAGAGGAGAACATTTCTTGAAGCACTCAGTGATCTTACCTTGAGGCTTTTTCACTCAAGGCTTGCAATTTACTACTTGAGCCACTGCTCCACCTCTAGGTTTTTGGTGGTTAATTGGAGATAAGAATTCACAGACCATCCTGACAGAGCTGGCTTTGAACCTTGATCCTAATCTAATTTCTAAAGTTCTAGATCTAAGGACCGAAGGCTTCCCATCTTTTTTCCCCATTTCTAGGCTATATGTAAGACACGTAGCACACCATCTGACAGCTGATCTCTGATCATTTGGGCCTCCTTGTCCAGCTCATGCCTCTGGAAGGCTCTCTAGCAGGCTCTTCCACACAGAGCAGCCAGGGGAAGGAGGGAGTAATAAAGCTGAGCTGAGCAACTATGACTCAGTCCTTCCCTCTACTTTGTCTCTAGATGTATTTTTGCATTTGCAGGCCTAGTACTCCCACCCTCAAAGGCCTCCTTTCTGTACTTACGTGGGCCTGAATGAGAGCACAGAAAAGGGCACAGAAGACATTCTGGGAAACAAAGACTTGAATTTACTAAGAGAGCAGAACTTGCAGAATGACAACAAGAATAGCACACACTGATGCTGCCCACAAGGATTAAGTGTTTTGAAAAAGTTAGCAAGATTGTTGGACACTTAGTGGTAGTGGAGCCAACATGCCCTCTTCAGGTCAAGACATCATCATCCTGGTCCTCAGACCTATCAAGAGCCACACCCTTAAGCCGGGCGCTGGTGGCTCACGCCTGTAATCCTAGCTACTCAGGAGGCTGAGATCTGAGGATCGCGGTTCAAAGCCAGCCCGGGCAGGAGAGACCGTGAGACTCCTATCTCCAATAAACCACCAGAAAACCGGAAGTGGCGCTGTAGCTCAAGTGGTAGAGCGCTCGCCTTGAGCTGAAGAGCTGAGGGACAGCGCCCAGGCCCAGAGTTCAAGCCCCACGACCTACAAAAAAAAAAAAAAAAAAAATCCACACCCTTGTACCCATTATCTTGCCCATGTAATTGTAACCCCTCTGTACAGTATGTTCACAATAAAAAATTAAAAAAAAAAAAAGATCCACACCCTAAGAACTCCCCCCCACACACAGGGGTCTGGCAAAGGGTAGGCAGCAGGAAAAAGGATGTGGAAGGAAAGGGAAATTTTGTTATTTTTATTTTGAGCTAAGGTCTTACTATTTAGCCCAGGCTAACCTTGATTTGCAATCCTTAGCCTCCCACATGCTAGAATTATAGCCATGCATTACCATATATTGCTGATCTTTGTTTTTCTAAAACAGGTGTTTGGCTATGTTACCTCAGCTGGTCTTAAACTTACTCCTGGGTTAGCCGGGTGCTGGCTCATGCCTGTAATCCTAGCTACTCAGGAGGCTGAGATCTGAGGATCACAGTTCAAAGCCAGCCCAGGCAGGAAAGTCTGTGAGACTCTTATCGCCAATTAATGACCAGAAAACTGGAAGTGGTGTTGTGGCTCAAGTGGTAGAGCACTTGCCTTGAGCTGACAAAACAAAACAAAACAAAAAACAAAACTCCTGGGCTAAGTAATCCTCCCATCTCTGCTTCTGGAGCTACAGGTACATTTTACTGCCATCAGCTGAGAACAGATTATTTATTTATTTATTTATTTTTTTGCTGGTCATGGGGCCTTAACTCTGGGCTTGGGCCTGGGCGCTGTCCCTGAGCTCTTCAGTTCAAGGCTACTGCTCTACCACTTGAGCCACAGTGCTACTTCTGGCTTTTTCTGCTTATGTGATGCTGAGGAATTTGAACCCTGGGGCCTCCTGCATGCAAGGTAAGCACTCTACCACTAAGCCACCTTCCAGCCCCAGAACAGATTTTTTTGGGGGGTGTGTGTGCGTGCGTGCGTGCGTGCGTGCGTGCGTGTGTGTGTGTGTGTTGCTACAGACTGAACACCACTGAGCTACATACCCAATCCTGGGGTGGGTGTGTGTGGGTGTGTTGCTACAGACTGAACACCACTGAGCTACATACCCAATCCTGGGTGTGTGTGTGTGTGTGTGTGTGTGTGTGTGTGTGTGTGTGTGTGTGTGTGTGTGTGTGTGTGTGTGTGTGTGTGTGTGTGTGTGTGTGTGTGTGTGTGTGTGTGTGTGTGTGTGTGTGTGTGTGTGTGTGTGTGTGTGTGTGTGTGTGTGTGTGTGTGTGTGTGTGTTGCTACAGATTGAACACCACTGAGCTACATACCCAATCCTAGGGTTTCAAAAAGAAGCAGATTCCAGCTATACAAAAGGCTGAATGAAGCTGGAGAATCTCTTGAGCTCAGGCATTAAGAAGAGACCAGCCTGGGCAACAGAAGTGAGACTCTGTAAATAAACAAATAAATGTCTAGCTCAGTGGTACAGTGTAAGGCCCTGAGCATACACACAAGCAGGAAAGAAAGAAAGAGAGAGAGAAAGAAAGAAAGAAAGAGAGAGAGAGAGAGAAAGGAAGGAAGGAAGGAAGGATGGAGGGAGGGAAGGAAGGAAAAGGAAGGAAGGAAGGAAGGAAGGACGGACGGAGGGAGGGAAGGAGGGAAGGAGAGAAGGAAGGAAGGAAAGGGCCAGCTGCTAGTAGCTCATGTCTTTATAATCCTAGCTACTCAAGATCGGGGGTTTAAAGCCAATCCTGGAAGGAAAGTCTGTGAGGCTTTTATCTACAATTAACCATCAGAAAACCCGGAAGTGGCACTGTGGCTCAAAGTGGGAGGGCTCTAGCCCTGAGCAAAAGAGCTCAGGGACAGTGCCTAAGCACTGAGTTCAAGCCTCATGAGAGAGAGAGAGAGAGAGAGAGAGAAATGAAAAGGCTTGACAACTTAAAGGTTAGTAAAGTTCTGAAACTTGAGATGAGTAACAAACTCTAATCTTGTGCCCCCACTTGTCCCTACAAAGTGAAGGGGAAGGAGGAGAAAAGAAAACAACTCAAGAGTCAAGGATTCTAGCACCATGGCTCACACCTCTAATTCTACTTAGAAGAATGAAATCTGAGAATTGAGATTTGAAGCCAGCCCAGGAAAACAAATCTAAGAAACTTTTATCTCCAATCAACCAGCAAAAAGCTGAAAGTGGAGATATGGTTCAAGTGGTAAAGCACCAGCCTTCAGCAAGAAAGCTAAGCAAGAGCATAAGGTCCTGAGTTCAAGCCCCAATACTAGCATATACACAAACCACAAAACAAAACAAATTAATTTAAAAAAATTCTGAGCTAAGCACCAATGGCTCACACCTGTAAATCCTCTACTCAGGAGGCTGAGATTTGAGGATAGTGATTCAAAGCCAGCCTGAGTGTTTTAAGTTTATGAGACCCTTATCTCCAATTAACTACCAAAAAGCCAGAAATGGAGCTATGGCCTCAAGTGATAGAGGCTAGCTTTGAGCACAAAAGCTCAAGGACAGCACTCAGGCCTTGAGTTCAACACCCAGGATCAGCACACACACACACACACACACGCACGCACGCACGCACGCACGCACGCACACATACACACACACACACAGCTCCACTTTTGGCTTTTTTGCTGGTTATCTGACAATAAGAGTCTCACGGCCCTTCCTGCTAGGGCCAGCTTTGAACCACAATCCTCAGATCTCAGCTTCCAGAATAGCTAGGATTACAGGCATAAGCCACAAGCGCCTGGAGCAATGTGTGCTTTTAACAATGTCCTGGAATAGCTCTAGAAGGTTCTAGGTAGAATCTTGCTACAGAGCAATCTCTTATTTTCACTGGAAGGTTCAACTGAGGCCAACTGGTTTCCAAAATCCAAACTGGCTCAAAAAACAAAAAACTTTCTTATTCTAATTTCTTTCTTTTTTGTTTTTTTGGTCATGGGGCTTGAACTCTGGGCCTGGGCACTGTCCCTCAGCTCTTCAGCTCAAGGCTAGAACTCTATCACTTGAACTGCACCACCACTTCTGGCTTTTTCTGTTTATGTGGTGCAGAGGACATGCGAGGCAAGGACTCTACCACTGAGCCACCTTCGTAACCCCTCTTTGTTCTAATTTCTGATGCAGCTTGGCACCTCGGTGGCTGACAGTAACTCACAGACACTGTGGTCTCTGTACCTGGAGCCCTAGGTACACAGGACTTGGCTCAGGGCAGCTACTTGGTCAGCCGGGAATGGAAGAATGAGTGAGAAGATGAAGGTGACAAGTCTTCTGCTCCAAGCCAGCTGGGTACCATGAATACCATGTAAGCATCAGACCAAGGCATTGAGGCAGGAAGAAAAGTGACCCTGTAAAATGGGAGGACTAAGGAAGAGGAGTCTAGAAAGTTACAGCCAGTGAGGACGGTTGGTCCAGGTCATGATCAAACATCCCTTTAACAGAGATACAGCTCTATCACAGTGAGGGCAGAGGGGAGGAACGTGGGAGGCCATGAGTGGATCTGAAGAAGTCTAAATATAGGAGAGATGACAGCCTGGCAGATCCCAGACCTAGAAAGCCTAGAAGGCAACAGGGCCTGTGAGAGGACAGTACTGTCCAGATGGAGAGACAATGAAAAGAGCAGGAAAGGGAGGGGACAGCTGGCACTCCAGTGATGACTCTGAGCACAAGGAATGATATTCCCTTTTGTTGAAGAGACATTGAGGCCTGGGGGTGGAAAGTGGCAGTGATGAACAGCAGCTCTGACCTGGGCTAGTAAGCTGCTGGAGGTGGTTAGAGAAAAGCCTTTCAGTAGGAAGGGCTGAATACAACAGTGTGGGGGTGGCATCCACTTCTGCCACCACAGGAAAGGTCTTGCTCTTTAGAAGTGTGTAAGCAGAGCCAGAAGCAACAGGAGAATGCCTAAAAGACTAAGCTGGGATAAGGGCATTTGTTTGTAATCTCGGTTTCTCAGAGGCAAGCAGATTACAAATTCAAGGAATGCCCAGGTAAAGGCAGTACAAGACTCAATCAAAAACAAAATAAAAACTTAAGAGCTGGGGGGTAGTTCAAGTGGTAGAGTGCTTGCTTAGAATGGACAAGGCTTTGTTCCAGTCCCAACAATGTGGAGGTGGGGGTGGGAGGGAAAAGCTAGAGGATTAGACTCCAATGAACCTAACAGTTGGTCTAGAGGTGGCACATCAACAGACTGGGCTCTTCTCCACGAAGAGCTTGTCTCCTAACTTCCTTTCCCACCCCTGAAACAGCTGCCTCTACCTTCCTAAAAAAAGGTTTCCAACCAAGGATAGATGTCCAAGGACACTGACAAACGGCCCAAATTATGCCACTTTCCAGTGGCTAATCAGAATCTGGCCTAAGGGTTTCACTCCTGCAATAGATGATGGGTATTTTTTTTTTTTTGGGTCCGGTTGTGGGGCCTGAACTCTGGGCCTGGGCGCTGTCCCTCAGCTCTTCAGCTCAAGGCTAGCACTCTACCACTTGAGTCACAGTGCCACTTCCGGCTTTTTTTCTTTTTGCTTATGTGGTGCTGAGGAATCGAACCCAGAGCCTCATGCATGCAAGGCAAGTGCTCTACCACTGAGCCACCTTCCCAGCCCTAGATGATGGGTATTTTATCTGTTGAAAACATACAGAAGTGGAGAGAGCCCTTCCTGTGAGATCCCTTCTAGACAGGTAAAGAAAGAGCCTCTCAAACATTTAACATCCAGGGCTAGGAAGGTGGCTCAGTGGTAGAGTGCTTGCCTGGCATGCATGAGGCCCCAGGGTTCGATTCCTCAGGATCCTCATGGATCCCTCATGTTGCTTAGGCAGACTTACCCAGGGCTTAGGGTAAGATCTTTTTCTTTTTGGTCGGTCGTGGGACTTGAACTTTGGGCCTGGGCGCTGTTCCTCAGGTCTTCAGCTCAAAACTAGTGCTCTACCACTTGAGCCACAGCGCCACTTCCAGTTTTCTGATTTATTGGAGATAAGAGTCTTGGGCTGGGAAGGTGGCTCAGTGGTAGAGCGCTTGCCTTGCATGCATGAGGCCCTGGGTTCGATTCCCTAGCACCACATAAGCAAAAAGAAAAAAATCTGGAAGTGGCGCTGTGGCTCAAGTGGTAGAACGCTAACCTTGAGCTGAAGAGCTTCAGGATAGAGCCCAGGCTCAGAGTTCAGGCCCCACGACCGGACCCAAAAAAAAAAAAAAAAGAGTCTCACAGACTTTCCTGCCCAGGCTGGCTTTGAACTGTGACCTCAGATCTCATCCTCCTGTGTAGCTAGGATTACAGGTGTGAACTACCAGTGCCCAGCAGGGTAAGATCTTTTATTTTTGTTTTAGGTGGTACTGGGGTTTGAATTCAGGGCCTCATTGCTAGGCAAGCTCTCTACTACTAGATCCATGCCTCTAACCCTGAGATAAGGTTTTATCTTTAATTCACTGCAACTGTGTCTTCAGGGAATAGGAAGAGATAGCATACATAAACCAGGCTGCATGTCTATACTGCCAATATCCATCACCCAGACAGCACCAAGACATGCCATATCCCTTGCACCTAATGGTATCTTCAACATCCCGAGGTGTTAGTCTTTCTTTTTCCTTCCTTCCTTCCTTCCTTCTCTCTTTCTCTTTGCCTTTTTAAAAATTAGCTTAAGGGCTGGGAAGGTAGCTCAGTGGTAGAGTGCTTGCCTTGTATGCATGAAGCACTGGGTTCAATTCCTCAGCACCATATAAACAGAAAAAGCCAGAAGTAGCACTGTGGCTCAAGTGGTAGAGCACTAGCTTTGAGCTAAAGAGCTGAGGGACAGTGCCCAGACCCAGGGTTCAAGACCCATGACCAACAACAAAAAAAAATAGCTTAAATTAATAGTCACTTTAAGAAGTGGAGAACCAAGCTATTCTAGAGGTCTAGAGGCTGAGGCAGGAAAATCACTTGAGTCTAGGAGTTCAGGATCAGCCTGAGCAATCTAGAAAGACTCCTTTCCTTAGAATGAAAAAGGAGGCAGAGGAGGGGAAGAGGAACAGAAGCTGGGTACTGGTGGTTCATGACTATAATCCTATCTACTCAAAAGGCTGAGATAGGGGCTAGGAAGGTGACTCAGTGGTAGAGCACTTGCCTTGCATGCATGAGGCCCTGGGTTTGATTCCTCAGCACCACATAAGCAGAAAAAAAAAAGCCGGAAGTGATGCTATGGCTCAAGTGGTAGAGCGCTAGCCTTGAGCTGAAGAGCTGAGAGACAGCACCCAGGCCCAGAGTTCAGGCCCACGACCAGACCCCCCCCCAAAAAAAAAAAAGTCTGAGATAGGGCTGGGAAGGTGGCGCAGTGGTAGAGTGCTTGCCTTGCATGCATGAGGCCCTGGGTTCAATTCTTCAGCACCACATAAACAGAAAAAAACAGAAGTGGTGCTGTGACTCAAGTGGTAGAGCGCTAGCCTTGAGCTGAAGAGCTGAGGGACAGCTCCTAGAGTTCAAGCCCCACGACCGACAAAAAAAAAAAAAAAAAAAAAAGGCTGAGATATGAGAATCCAGTTCAAAGCCAGCCCAAACATGAAACTCTGAGACTCTTTTTTCTTTTTTTTTGTCAGTCCTGGGGCTTGAACTCAGTGCCTGAGCTTCTTTTGCTCAGGTTAGCACTTGAGCCACAATGCCACTTCTGGCTTTTTCTGGTTATGTGGTACTGAGGAATCGAACTCAGGGCTTCATGCATGCTAGGAAGCACTCTACCACTGAGTCACTTCCCAGCTCCTCTGAGAGACTCTTTTTTTTTTTTTTGGGTCCGGTCGTGGGGCCTGAACTCTGGGCCTGGGCGCTGTCCCTCAGCTCTTCAGCTCAAGGCTAGTGCTCTACCACTTGAGCCACAGCGCCACTTCCGGCTTTTTTCTTTTTGCTTATGTGGTGCTGAGGAATCGAACCCAGGGCCTCGAGCATGCAAGGCAAGTGCTCTACCACTGAGCCACCTTCCCAGCCCTCTGAGAGACTCTTATTTCCAACTAGTGACCACAAAGCCAGAAATAAGAGCTATGGCTCAAGTGCTAGAATGTCAGCAAGATGAAGATAAAGAGAGTCAGGGAAGAGCTGAGAGGAGGATACAAACGCCTTCTCTACAATTCATCCTACCACAGGGTGATGTGTACACTCAGTGCCTTTCAACCCCAAATGGATGGACGGCCAGCCTTCAGCTCAGAGACCCATCATTGAAAAGTGACCTTTCCCCACTACCTCTTGTTCCCTGGGCAGTGACGGAGTGAGTTTCCTTGCCAACCTGAACTATCTGCCCATCACCCATTCACCTGAACGAGGCTTTGTGAGAGGTCTGTGCTCAAACCCACTTGTTCCTGGTGTAGTCACCCAGAACTCACCCACAACTCAGACTACTCAAGCGAGGAGGGTGGCAATTCAGACTGCTGAATTCAACAGACAGTAGAACTGATGATGGCATCACTCTGCCATCAATCCTCCAAGAGCTTCTTCATACGCCCTGTCTCTAGGAATAGAACTCTTGACAACAGTAATGACATCAGGCCAACGATGTCACATTTCAGGTCAAGTGAAGCATAGCAGCTCTTCCTGAAAGGACTCTATTAGTCCTCTAGTATGAGTCTATATGTGATTCACCATCTATCTATATCATTCCTTTAAAAACAGCTCCTCCAGCTTTCTGGGGTCTTGGCCTCCTGTGGCAGGTAGTTCACCTCTCAGGGTGGTTCTGTATGCCTTTGGCTTCCTCTCACCTTCATACAGCTCTTCCTTACATCTGACAACATATGTCTCCCTTCACTTCCAATCTATTCTCTTTACATTAGCACCTCTGATGAAATTCATATTTTTCATCTCAAACTCATCTTCTTTCATATTCCCTCCTCTTTTTTTTTTTTTTTTGGTTGGTCATGGGGCTTGAACTCTGGGCCTGAGCGCTGTCCCTCAGCTCTTCAGCTCAAGGCGAGCGCTCTACCACTTGAGCTACAATGCCATTTCTGGTTTTTCTGGTGGTTTATTGGAGATAAGAGTCTCACGGAGTTTCCTGCCCAGGCTGGCTTTGAACCACGATCCTCAAATCACAGCCTCCTGAGTAGCTAGGATTACAGGTGTGAGCTACCAGCACCCGGCCCCTCCTCTTTTAAGAGTCATAAATTTGCCCTAAGAAATGCGTAGTATATACTGTCCTAGGTTTTTCAAATGCTTCCCTGACTTGAGCCCACAGCCAGCAACCTTCTAAATCCTCAAGAGTCTCTAATTTGTTCTTTCACAGTCTCCAGAAGAAAGTGCTCCCCACTGGCTGGTAGCCCCATCTGCCTGCCAACAGTTGCATTTGGGACATAACCAGGGCATCACCAATAAACACAGCTGCTTCCCTCAGGAGAAGCCAGTTCTTCACAGCTACTATTTACAAATGCTCCAGTACAACCTACTAAACTGAGGTTTAGACAAAGACTGCAGGGAGCCAGACACCAGTAACTCACACCTGTAATCCTAGCTACTCAGGAGGTTGAGAGCTGAGATCACAGTTCAAAGCCAGCCTAGTAAGGAAAGTCAGTGAGTCTCCTATCTCCAATTAACTACCAAAGAGCCATAAGTAGAGCTCAAGTGGTAGAATGCTAGTCGAGCACAAAAGCTCAGGGTCAGTGCCCAGACACACTCACACCGGGAGCCGCAAACGTATGCCTCTTTAATTGCAGCAGAGGAACATAATCTTTAAACCCAGTCTTTTAGCTTCAGTAGGAACAATAAGCCTGAGTTTAATCTTTCCCCCATTCATCTGTCATTCCCCACTATAGATAGCCAGTTTATAAGACTGCAAGTTCCAATTAGATAAACTGTCCAATCAACATCTGCCATAATAGGAATTCTTGGATGAATCTATAGACTTTTGTACAAGAGTCTTTCCTTTGTCAGCAGTTTAGGAAACCTTTATCCCTCCCTCTAACTATACTTGCATACTCCTGCATATTCCTGCAGAGGACACTTACAGGAGCAAGTATTAAGGCAAGAGCCATAATGGTCAGTAATATCTAGACCTTTCAACAGTGTGGCATCATGCAGAGATCTAGGAGCCAGAATTCCTGAAGCACTATCAGCCTCCCAATCTTCAGGCATTCAGGGATCTATCTTAAGATAATAGTTTTAGCTACAACCTTACATAGTTCTCTGAGCTTCCTACTCAGAAAGCTGAACTTTCTGAGTGCCCTTACAGGAACTTGTATGATCGTGCCTATAGCTGAACCTGCTCCATGAGCCACTGTCCAAGAGACTGCCTCCTGCTCTTTCTTGTACTTATGTGCATGCAGTTCTACTTTGCCCAGTCTCCTGCCTCCTGGATATCTTCTGAAGTCCATAATCCATCTCAGGCCATCATTATGGCACCTGTCTCAATACTTATTCCTTTTTAAATTTTTTGTTTTTTATTTTTATTTTTTGGACTTTCATGGGGCTTTAACTTGGGGCTTAGACAATGTCCCTGAGCAGTTTTGCTCAAGGCTAGTACTCTACCACTTTGAGCCATAGCACTACTCTCTGTTTTTCTGGTGGTTAATTGGAGATAAGAGTCTTATTGGCTTTCCTGCCTGTGCTGGCTTTGAACTGAGATTCTCAAGTTTCAGCTTTCTGAGTACCTAGGATTACCAGTTGAGATACCAGTACCCAGCTAATACTTGTTCCTTTAAGTGTAGTCTGCAGGTCCATAGCACCAACGCTACCTGGATACCTGACAGAATAAAACTCTCAGGCTCCACCTGGACCTACTGGATTCAAATCTCTATTTTAAAATCCCAGGGGATTTTTATGATTTTTATAGGCTCATGCCTGTAATTCTACCTCTTCAGGGAGCTGAAATCTGAGGACTACGGTTCAAAGTCAGCCTGGGAAAGAAAGTCTATAAGACTCTTATCTCCAATTAACTACCAAAAACCCTGAAATGGGGCTGTGGCTCAAAGTGGTAAAGCACTATCCTTTTTTTTTTTTTTTTTTGTCGGTCCCATGGGGCTTCAACTCTGGGCCTGGGTGCTGTCCCTCAGCTCTTCAGCTCAAGGCCAGCGCTCTACCACTTGAGCTACAGCGCCACTTCCGGTTTTCTGGTGGTTTATTGGAGACAGGAGTCTCACGGTCTCTCCTGCCCGGGCTGGCTTTTGAACCGCAATCCTCAGATCTCAGCCTCCTGAGTAGCTAGGATTACAGGCGTGAGCCACCAGCGCCCGGCTAGAGCACTATCCTTGAGCACAAAAACTCAGGGACAACACCCAGGCCCTGAGTTCAAGCCCCAGGACCTGCACCAAAAATAAATAGTCTTAGAAGTACTAACCTCTACCTCTCTCTATCTGAGCTCTGGCTTCTCTTTACCTTTTTATAGTGGTAAAGACAACCAACAGAAATACAACACAGCAATCACCCCTTGCAATCACTCACTTCATAACCAGAGGGTCTCCTCAGTAGAACAGACAACACCAACTTCTTTTACAGCTCTGTCCTGGAGCACTGGGAGAGACTTATCATCAGTTTAAACCACCAGAATTATACTACTATCCTGTTTCCTATCCACACTTGAGAACCAAGTAAATATCAGGGCATTACCTCTATGATACTGAGGGGAGAGTATTATGAACATCAAGGGCTCATTTCTAAGTTATTCCTCTATCACCATCTGCACTTTTCCCTTTGAATTCAAAGCCTTGTACTTGCTAGGTAGGTACTCTTACCATTTGAGCCACATCTATCATCTGACTTTTTGTTGGTTATTTTGGAAATAAGTCTAATGCAGCCAGGCACTGGTGGTTCATGCCTATAATCCTAGCTATTCAAGAGGCTGATATAACAACTCAAAGCCAGCCCAGGCAAGAAAGTTCTTGAGACTCTTACCTCTACTTAGCCACCAAAAAGCCAGAGAGCAGAGTTGTATCTCAAGTGATAGAGACCTAACCTTGAGCAAAAAAAGCTTGGGTCTTTTTGCACCTTCCTTTGGCAACCACCAGGGCTTAAACCTGTCAGATCTTTGCAGGTATCAGAACCATTACTGCAAGCTGATGGCCTGTTGGTTCAATATGAGCCATTGGCTAGTTTTTATTGGCACATGGTGCTGCTTAAATATATGAACTAGATTTCCAACATTTAAGCTCAGGTCTGACTTCTCTTAAAAAAACTGGAAGAGCCAAGTGTTGGTGGTTCACACCTGTAATCCTAGCTATTCAGGAGGCTGAGATCTAAGGATCACCTTTCAAAGCCAGAAGTGGCACTGTGGCTCAAGTGGTAGAGTGCTCACCTTGAGTTGAAGCGCTGAGGGACAGAGCCCTGGCCCAGAGTTCAATCTCCACGATGGATAAACAACAACAACAAAACAAAAACAAAAACAAAAAAAACCTGGAAGATATGGATACCCGAGGCGCTCATGATTGCATGGAAGAACCAAATAGAGATGAGAAGGAATCCGCTCTGAGATGGAGTGTGTTTACTCTGGCTTGTCCCCATAAAATAGATGCTGAGGAGACCTTGTCCCTCTGATCAGCTCTGAACTGACCTGAAACTGCTGTGCCTAGAAACAGCTTCCCATTCCCAGGGCCTGTATCTCTTTGCCTCTCTACCTGAGGACTTTCTCCAGCATTAGCTGGCATTCAGGATTGCCAAGATGCAACAGAAGATTTAATGTTCCCAAAGAAATTCTCAACTTGGGGCTGGGAATGTGGCTTAATAGAGTAACTGCCTAGCATGCATGAAGCCCTGGGTTTGATTCCTCAGTACCATATAAAAAGAAAAAGCCAGCGGGGCGCCGGTGGCTCACGCCTGTAATCCTAGCTACTCAGGAGGATGAGATCTGAGGATCGCAGTTCAAAGCCAGTGCGGGCAGGAAAGTCCATGAGACTCTTATCTCCAATAAACCACTAGAAAACTGGAAGTGGTGCTGTAGCTCAAGCGATAGAGCGCAGAAGAGCACTCGTCTTGAGCTGAAGAGCGCAGGGACAACGCGCAAGCCCAGAGTTCAAGACCCCGGACGGACCAAAAAAAAAAAAGAAAGAAAGAAAAAAGAAAAAAAAAAAGAAAAACCCAGAAGTGGCACTGTGGCTCAACTGGTAGAGTGGTAGCTTTGAGCAAAAAGAAGCTTGGGAACAGTGCCCAGGCCCTGAGTTCAAGAAGAAAGAAAGAAAGAAAGAAAGAAAGAAAGAAAGAAAGAAAGGAAGGAAGGAAGGAAGGAAGGAAGGAAGGAAGGAAGGAAGGAAGGAAGGAAGGAAGGAAGGAAGGAAGGAAGGAAGGAAGGAAGGAGAGAGGAAGGAAGGAGAGAGGAAGGAAGGAGAGAGGAAGGAAGGAGAGAGAGAGAGAGAGAGAGAAAGAAAGAAATTCGCATATGGTATATAATAATAATAAAAAAAAAAGCAGCTGAGCACCAGTGGCTCACTCCTGTAATCCTAGCTACTCAGGAGGCTGAGATCTGAGGATTGAAGTTCAAAGCCAGCCAGGGCAGGAAAGCCCATGAGACTCTTTTTTTTTTTTTTTGTTGGTCGTGGGGCTTGAACTCTGGACCTGGGCGCTGTCCCTCAGCTCTTCAGCTCAAAGGCTAGCGCTCTACCACTTGAGCTATAGCGCCACTTCTGGTTTTCTAGTGGTTTATTGGAGATAGGAGTCTCACTGTCTTTCCTGCCCGGGCTGGCTTTGAACCGTGATCCTCAGATCTCAGCCTCCTGAGTAGCTAGGATTACAGGCGTGAGCCACTGGCACCTGGCACCATGAGACTCTTATCTCCAATAAACCAGTCAGAAAACCGGAAGTGGCGCTGTGGCTCAAGTGGTAAAGTGCTAGCCTTGAGCTGAAGAGTTGAGGGACAGCGCCCAGGCCCAGAGTTTAAACACCACGACCAACAAAACAAACAAATAAGCAACAAGAAGAAAAGAAAAACCTTCACTTCAGTGGTACGATTCTGTGGCAAAGGTCCCCAATGGGATTGGATTCTAATAGCCCACACTGGCAGCCCACTTCTTGAACTGGCTTTATTCCTTTTCCTGCCTCACCTTCACTGTTTAACTTACAGCTACTGGAATCACTTCCCATGGAAATTATCTGCACCCAAACCCTTACTTCAGAGCTGACTTTCAGGAGAAACCAAACCTTCGACACTCTGCTAGTCTCACTTTACCATTTTCGTATTACCTGCCTGGGTCTCACCAGCACAGCTCAGCGCATGTCCCTCTGATGAAGTTGCATGTTATACCACTCCCCCAATATACACACAGGTTCCCTCACCAACATCCCTAGAAGAAAGGCAAAATAGACTCACCTCCCCCAAGTAACTGTACTTGCCCCTGAGTATCTGCCGGTACAGCCGGGTGCGGTTGTCATCCTCAAAGGGCATGGTGCCACTGAGCAGAATGTAGGCGATGACCCCCAGTGCCCACATATCAACGGAGTTGGTGTAAGGCTTGCGGACTAGGACCTCAGGCGCAATGTACTCAGGTGTACCACAGGTAGTCTTCATCAGGCAATCGTCACCTTTCTTGCGGGCACTGGCCAGGCCAAAGTCAGTGATGATAATCTTGGAGTCAGTGCCTGGGTGGTAGTAGAGTAGATTTTCAGGCTTGAGGTCTCGGTGTGTGATGCCCAGGGCATGCAGATACCGAACACCATCCAGCACCATCTGTAGAACCCTTGTGGCATCCCGCTCAGTGAAGGAACCCTTGGCAATGATGCGGTCGAAGAGTTCACCACCGGTGGCCAGCTCCATCACCATGTACACCCGCTCCTGTGTCTCGAACACCTCTACCAGCTGGATGATGTTGGCGTGGCGGACCCGGCGCAGCACACGCAGCTCAGACTCACATACCTCCCGTCCTTCTCGGTACTTTGTCTCAATCATCTTGATGGCATATGGCTGATGGGTTGCTCGGTGCTCCACACGTACCACTCTGCTAAAGCTGCCTCGGCCAATCAGAGCCTTTATGTCATATTTAGCAGTCACACGTGGGTCAAACTTGGCTCTGTACTTAGCCACCCTGGCCCTGCGTGGTGGTTCTGAGGGAGGCTCTGTGTGGCCGCTAGTGGGGGCACTGGGGGAAGGATGTGCATATTGACTGGCAGCTGGAAATCCAGCTTTGAAAGGACCAACATTTTCCACTTCTGTGATGAAGTGCTTGCACACATCATTCTTAGTACTACTGAAGGGTTCCACCTTCTTGACCAGATCCAGCTGGACATCTTTGGTTGGCTCAGGAAGGACTTTGCTTGTCCCACAGCCCATCACGGACACAGGGGCATCCTCTCCAGTGAGGGCGGCAGGACCTGCTCCTCAGGCAGTGCCCTGTCTACACCTATGCAAACAGAAAATAGGGCATGTCAGCATACCTGGGGATCCCCCTGAAGGGATCCTGCCCCCACTCCTTCTCAATAAGCCTAGTCTGATTTAACTGAAGGCCTAACCCTGGAAAGAAGGATGGCTTTGGTCCCTAAGAGCTTAGTCCAGCTGAGTGTTGGTAGCTCATGCCTGTAATTCTAGCTACTCAGAAGGCTGAGATCTAAGGATCAAGGTTCGAAGCCAGCCAAGGCAATAAAGCCTATGAGACTCTTATCTCTAATTAACTACCAAAAAAGCCAGAAGTGGAGCTGTGGCTCAAGTGGTAGAGCACTAGTTTTGAGGGGAAAAAACTCAAACTGCCTAAGCCCAAGTTCAAGCCCAAGGACCAGTGTGTACATGCACCCGCACCCCTCCCCCCCAAACACACACACAAAGAACGGAGTCAGACTTACTGGTGGCTCTAGATGAAAGGCTTGACGGAACTCTCCCTGGGTCTTAGTCTATGTTGCTCTTTTTTTTTTCCAGTCCTGGGGCTTGAACTCAGGGCCTGGGCTCTGTCCCTGAGCCTCTCTGTGCTCAAGGCTCGCACTCTACCACTTGAGCCACAGTGCCACTCTCGGCTTTTTCTGTGTATGGGGTACTGAAGAATCGAACCCAGGGCTTCATGCATGCTAGGCAAATACTCTACCACTAAGCCACATTCCCAGACCTCTATGTTGCTCTTTAAACCTGTTAGGGACAGGAAAGTGCATGAGATTCATCTATCACAGCTCTCACTTCCCTAGTCTGCCTAGGTCCCCTTTCTCCTAGTTGAAGTCCTATATATTTTAAATGTTAAAATCACTCCTTTTGTTACTCTGACTCATATTTTCTGAAAAGAGTGTAGAATGTTAGAGACCTCCTCCATCACCACCACCCACCAGGGCTGAGAAAGCTGCTTTTCCAAGGCTTCCATAGAGTGGGCTCTCCCAGCCCTCTAGGCTTCCTATCAGGGTTGGTACCACTGCAGTGAACAACAAAATACTACCATGGGGGGCTGGGAAGGTGGCTCAGTGGTAGAGTGCTTGCCTTGCATGCATGAGGCCCTGGGTTCGATTCCTCAGCGCCCCTCTGCCTCATGATCAAGTCTAGTTTGTCAGACTGGCATTGTAATGAGGCTTGTGGTCCCAAGTTCACTGGGATAGATTCCAGCCAGCTTTGGGTCTTGTGTGAGATTTCAGCCTTATGGTGAGCTAGGGAATTGTAAGACCCTGGAAATGCCAGGGAGGAGATTGTGCATGAGTAAAACAGTGAACACCACCCAGAAAGTAAGGCTAGGACAGCACCCATGGTAGTAATTTCTTTTTTGGGGTCCGGTCGTGGGTCCTGAACTCTGGACCTGGGCGCTGTCCCTCAGCTCTTCAGCTCAAGGCTAGCGCTCTACCACTTGAGCCACAGCGCCACTTCCGGTTTTTTTTCTTTTTGATTATGTGGTGCTGCAGCATTTGTATCCAGTTGTGACTTAGGCTCTCTATCAGGGCACTCAGCTTCCTTGGGATGAGGATCTAAGAGCCCTCACTAATTGCTTCTCAGAGAAATTTTGCCACTAATACCCAGTAATGGTGGGGTCCTGGAGAGGGGAAAGTGCTAAAGTCACTGCTTTCTAGAGGCCACCGCCTTCCTATCTAAGTCAACCTGAGGACTACGTTTTGAAGACAGCTAAGAATTTATTATGGGACTGTGAATGTGGCTCAGTGGTAGAGTGCTTGCCTAGCATGCATGAAGCCCTAGATTCGATTCCTCAGTACTATATAAAAAGAAATAACTGGAAGTGGCACTGTGGCTCAAGTAGAGTGCTAGCCTTGAGCAAAAAGAAGCTCAGGGACAGGGCCTAGGCCCTGAGTTCAAGCCTTAGGACTGGCAAAAAAAAAAAAAATTGATTATGGCATACAGAATTGGTAATGAATGATCAATTCAGGTAAAGTGTTTACAAAACACCTACCAGATGTCAAGAAAGTAGGAAAGAATAAGATGTGGTCCAATATAGTTTATATTTTGACAAGACACTAAATTTTTGCCTAAGTAAAAAGCATAAAAATAAAGCAGGGCACTCTTGGCTCATGCCTGTAATCCTAGCTACTCAGGAGATTGAGATCTGAGGATCGCGGTTCAAAGCCAGCCCGGTCAGAAAAGACTGTGAGACTCCTATCTCCAATAAACCACCAGAAGACCAGAAGTGGCACCATAGCTCAACTGGTAGAGTGCTTGCCTTGAGCTGAAGAGCAGAGGGACAGCACCCAGGCCCAGAATTCAAGCCCCATGACTGACAAAAAAGAAAAAAAAAACATAAAAACAGATTATTTGGGGGCAGTGTGAGACAAGGTCCTACTATACCTAAAACTCACCATCCTCCTGCCTCAGCCTTCCTAGTACTGGGATTAAAGGTGTGTGCTACCATTTCTGGAAAAAGAAGTAATTCTAATATAGCGTGCTGTTAAACTTAAAAAACAATAGTAGGTACATGCAGAGCGAGGCAAATGGTAGGAAAGGCTTTGGCAAGAGGTAACCCCTCTGCTGAATCTTGAAGCAAGAATGTGCCAAGTAACTAGAGGTAGGAACAGTGATTCAGATACAGAGAATAACATACTTCAAGGCCCAGAAGCTCAAAGTATGTTTGGAAATAGGCAATTGAGTTTGCAAAGCTAGGACTGGGGCTGAAGCTTTGGAAGGCCAACAGGAACCAATTACAGAAGGCAGCACAAGTTCGTTCAGTTAAGGATCTGGGCCTTTGGGAGAAGTGAAGGAGAACTACCAAATTGTTTATGAGGAAAGAGAGGTGATCTGATCTGTATTTAGAGAACCATGTGCCAATGACTCATGTCTGTGATCCTAGCTGCTCAGGAAGCTGAGGTCTGAAGAATCATTCTTCAAGGCCAACTGGGGTAGAAAAGTCTATGAGATTCCATATCCAAAGTAACTAGAAAAAGGCCAAGCTGGTTGTGTGGCTCAAATAGCAAGAGTGCTGGTTGAGCAACCAAGCCTCAGAAACACTAGGCTCTGAGTTCAAACCCTAATATTAGCAAAAAGAAAAAATGAAGGAAAGAAGGAAGGAAGACAGAGGGTAGAATTGAGAGATGTCAGTAGGACAACTTACAGGTGCTACAGGCTGGAAATCAGGAGTGGGAGGGAGGAGGGAGGGGAGCACTACAGCTCCTCACTCAGTAGTGCCTAGAAGGAGGATCTGGAGTACAAGAGGAGGCCCGTTTGGGAATTGGCAGGAGAGTTCACATACACTGTAGTGAATGTGAAACAGCTCGTGTGACATTCACTTCAAGTCACTGGATATAGAATCTGATGTCTGAAAAAGCTGATCAGAATGGAGGGACAAAGGGTGAACAAATGCAGCTGTGGTACTCACTAGATACTATGTTGAAAATGAACTATACAACTTGTGAATGGGGATGGGAGGAAAACTGGTAAAGTGTGATGGAAGGAGTGACTTTGTCCAAAAAGGAATGTATTTTTTTTTTTTTTTTTTGGTCCTGTCCTGGGGCCTGAACTCTGGGCCTGGGCACTGTCCCTCAGCTCTTCAGCTCAAGGCTAGCGCTCTACCACTTAAGCCACAGCGCCACTTCTGGCTTTTTTCTTTTTGCTTATGTGGTGCTGAGGAATCAACACAGGGCCTCATGCATGCGCTCTACCGCTGAGCCACCTTCCCAGCCCAAGAAATGTATTCTTTACCTGACTTATATAATGGTAAGCCCTCTATATATTACCTTTATAATAACAATAAAAAAGTTTTTAAAAGTTAAAAAAAAAAAAGTTGAACATCCATTAGAAGGCCAATGGAAGGCCAAACTAAAGTCTCACTTATTTAACTAGTAACTGAGGGGAAGTAAGTACATCTCCTCAGCCCCTTGTAAAGCCATCAACCAACCCCTTGAAGAAAGCAGAGGGTATCCCAAGTAGGTTTTACTGTAGCAGTTTGGGGGGGGGGGGGGTTTGTAGAGAATACACAAAGATCATAAGATTTCAGTAAGCCAAGACCCTGAATTCAGGTGGTAAGATCAATCCTGATCACCCTGTTTATTACTGAAACATATCCACAACCTTGATTACAATCTACTGGATATGGGGCTGAAGGTACCTTCCTAGTACCTTCCTTCCAGTGGTGGAGTACCTTCCTGGCATTTACAAGGCCCTGGGTTGGAACTCCAGCACACACACACACACACACACACACACACACACACACACACACACACACACACACACACACACACACCATTCATCTATCAGATAGAAAGAATTTTGAGATTGAGTTCAGATTTTAATCAGTGTGTCAATATAATTCTCAACAGAATGAAGTTTATCTTTCCTCACATGAAAAGGCTTCATCTACCAACACAAACTCTTTAGGACTTTCTAAAGCTCTCACCCAAATGCCTAGGAGGTTCTCCATGGACCACCTGAAACAAAAACTTTAAGAAAGGAGGTTCCTTCTCACAGAGGCCAATAATTAGAACTGTGGACTTGGAATTTTGCAGTTTCATCCCTTCCTTCAGGAAAACCTAATACTTCATCATAAGAAAGGACTAAAGCTCAAGAAAAGGGAAGGCTATGGGGCTGGGAAGGTGGCTCAGCGGTAGAGCGCTTGCCTTGCATGCCTGAGGCCCTGGGTTCAATTCCTCAGCACCACATAAGCAAAAAGAAAAAAGCCAGAAGTGGCTCTGTGGCTTAAGTGGTAGAGTACTAGCCTTGAGCTGAAGAACTGAGGGGCGGCACCCAGGCCCAAGTTCAGGCCCCACAATCGGACCCCCCCCCAAAAAAGAAAAAGAAAAAGAAAAGGGAAGGCTATTAGTCCAGTACTCCTGAGGCAGAACACAGGCCCCTGGCCCCTGATTCCTACTCAATAAACAACAGCAACCAACACTAAGAAGAAAGACAAACTGGAACAGGTAATCAAGCACAATGATTCACCCACAAACACAAGCTCTTCAGATATCCCTTCTTTCTGGTGAGGAAGCAGAACTCTAGATGCACAAATAAATTGCTCTCTCTAGACATATATACTAGTTCTTTTTGTTGAAATGTGCATACCACCTCTGGTCTGGCCCTGATGAGAAAAACTGAGGTTCACAAAAGAAAAGTCCTGAGTTTTCACTTTAAACAAAGCATATGCAAAGATCTGAAGTCAGCAGTGAAGAGTCACATTTATTCCAATTAGAAAAGATTCGAAGTAAGCTACTTCTGATACTTCCTATTCCCAGAAGTCTACAAACTGACAAAGAGAAAGGGTGCTGGCTCTGAAGACTGGAAGACACAGGCAATATCCTACAAGTGATCACACTGTTCCACACTCTAATCATATCTGTTAAGTTCTCTTCTTATATTGGTTAGGAAACAATGGCAAACAAAGGTTATAGCTGGCAAAACACCTGGAAAGGACAGAGCCTTTTCTTGATCCCAGCTTATATATATATGAAAGCCACCAGAACGTAGCCAACATAGATGGGCAGGATGAGTGAGAAAGCCTCAGAAAAGGTTCTCTAGGAGGATCACACTAAACCAGTTGTACCAATTCACCAACATCATATCCAATGCTCTAGAGTCTGCTCTGTACTTTCAATTCTTATCCTGATACATATACTCTCAAGGAAAACAAAGCTTGCTGGACAGTGGCAATGGAAGTGAGCACTGATCACTACTGACTGACTGACACTCTACAGAAGTGACAAACCAAGAAAATAGAGAAACTTGCCTGAAGCCACTCACACAATGCTGGCCAAGCATAGACCCAAGTCTCTTGGCTCCCCATTTGGGGCTGTTTTGCCATATAGGAAAGACTCTAGAAGTAGTGGAGGTCCAGCTGAGCCCAGCTTCACCTGGTCAAGGCCTCAATCCTTTCCCACATCATTGAGCACCTTTTCTGAAATGCACACTTATAATACACTCACATCATCACACAGTTGGGAAATTCTGAAGTTGCCCAAATAAGATGCATTTAGAAAGTGAAATGGAAGACCAAATTCAAGTCTCATTCATTTAACTATTAACTTGTAACTAACAAAGAGAAAAAGAGAACCCCAGTATCTATTTCAGATTCCACAAGCACCAGGATGTGCAGGACCATTCAATTCCAGGTGCCAATCTAAGAGGTGAAAGTATATTGTTAGAGACAGTGAAAAAGCTCACAATGTTCAGGCCCTGACTTCAAGCCCCAGAACTAGCAAAAAAAAAAAAAAAAAGTGTTAGCAGCAAACAGGTTTCCTGAAGTCTGTACTTTCCCTAACTCATATATATATATATATATATATAACTTTTTCATAAAAGAACAATTAGGTTAGGCCTTGATAACAAACTTATTCAGCAAACCTGCCCTCTAACAAGTTAACTTTCTAAATAGCCAGTAGTAGTATTGGAGCTTTCTTTGAGTACTGAAATGCCCTCAAGGAAATAAATTAAGTATATAGCTTCCTACCTAGCTTAGTCTGAAGAGCAAACAGACTTATTAATGTGAAAATTTTCTGGGGCTGAGCTTGTAGCTCAGTGGTAGAGCATGAATTTGACTAGCATAATGTCTAGAGCTTTAGGATTGATCCCTAGCACTAGGGGAAGAGTAAGGAGATGAGCTTTTCTTTCACTGGTACCAATGTTTGAACTTGGGTGCTCACACTTTTACTTCTGAGAAATTCCTCCAGCCTTAACTTTTGCAACAGAGTCTTCTTGCTTTCTGTCTAAGCACAAACTCCCATGTAGCTACAATAATAGGCACACATCACAACAATCCTTCCAATCTCAGCCTCACAAGTAGCTAGAATTACAGGCATGAACCAAAGATCCAGAGATCCACTCTGGGAAAAACTGCCACTAGTGATAATAGTGACAAGAGTTTTAAACTGTGCTAAGCATCTCCTATGCATTATCTCACCCATCTATAATCATATGCAGTGGGAATAGTTAGTTCTATTTTGGAGTTGGGAAACTAGGATTCAAGAACCTCAAGATCTCATAAAAGTCAGAAACTGAACCCAGGTCCAAAGCCCTTCCAACTGGGCAGAAGAGACAACTTCCTGAGGCAATGACACAGGTCTTCAACCAGGAAATACAACAACGTCATTTGGGCTTTTTCTTTTTCCAAAATATAAATTTCAACTCCAGATCATATCTTTTGGATCAAAATCTTAAGAAAATGTAAGGCGGATGGTGGTGTGGCTCACAGGTAGAGCACAAGTGCCTGGATTCAATCCCCAGTATATAACACACACACACACACACACACACACACACACACACACACACACACACACACACACACACACACACACACACACCTTTCAGTAAAGCTCTTGAATTTTTTTTTTTGGGGGGGGCCCCAGTCGTTGGGCCCTAAGCTCTTGAATTTTTATCTTGAAAAACTACCCTATACTGGGTGCCAGTGGCTTATGACTATAATCCTAGCTATCTAGGAGGCTGAAATCTGAAGATAGCGGTTTAAAACCAGACAGGGTAGAAAAGTCTATGATACCCTTAATCTCCAATCAACCAATGAAAAACCAAACATGTGATGTGGTTCAAGTGGTAGAGTGCCAGCCTTAAGCCAAAAACAAAAAAGCAACAATTAAGAGACAGGGCCCGGGGCTGGGAAGGTGGCTCAGTGGTAGAGCACTTGCCTTGCATGCATGAGGCCATGGGTTCGATTCCTCAGCACCACATCCGCAAAAAGAAAAAAGCCGGAAGTGGTGCTGTGGCTCAAGTGGTAGAGTGCTAGTCTTGAGTTGAAGAGCTGAGGGACAGCGCCCAGGCCCAGAGTTCAGACCCCATGATGGGACCCCCCCCCCAAAAAAAAGAGACAGGGCCCAGGCCCTGAGTTGAAGGGGAGTATTGGTGTGCACACGTGCGCACATACACACACACACACATACACACCTCTCCCCCAAGAGATTTTAGATCATCAAGATTGTAGAGGCTGTAGGACTTCCATACATAGGAATTTGCAGTGGTTACCTCAGATCTTGGACCTGATGATAATATGGCTGAATCTGTATCTATTCATAAATCAGTAACCTATCCCAAAAAATTCAGCAAATAGTACTGCTATATAAAGGGAGGCTTTTCCATGAAAATTTTGGGTGGATTTTAAAGAACACATGTAAGTCTTCCATACTGATGGATGAGGGTGGAGTGGAAGGAAAGAGTATTAGGAACTGAGAAAACTGCATATTTCAAGAAGGGCATGAAACCACAAGAGCTAACAGGAAGCTCACAGGCTTCAACAATAAACTACTAAAGGTAGGCAGTGCAGAAATGCTCGGGTGTTAACTATAGGGTTAGGCCTTTGCCAGAACATGAAGATCCCCGAATGCCACAAGCTAAACAGTTTAGCCATCATCCTTCAGTCACTAAGGAGCCAGTGCTAGGTAGAGAGGAACTTTCGATTTTCAGCGGGGAATGATCACCTCAGCGACTGACAGTGAGTGCTAGGGTTCCCCTGGCAAGGAAGACAGATTTGCCATGCAGGCGACCCAAGCTGGAGTCAGGTTTATTTTCTAACCAGTACAGGAAGCGGTCATTGCCCCGCTGTAACCTGGCGTTCAGTTCCTAAATGTGGAGTACGCTCGAGACCAGTGAGGGCAACTAGGTTAAATCAATCTAACCAGTGATGGACGTGAGACAAACAGACAGCAGGCAGGGTATCCGAGCAAGTCCACCAGACCCACCACGACAGCAGGTTTCGAGATCAAGCCATTCTGGGGCACAGGGGACCCGGAGAAGCTACTGAGCAGCCTGCTCCCCGGCACCGTAGGCCCCAGAGCACTCGGGCCGAGGCTTCGGGCTGCACAGGGGCGGGCCCTGGTATACCAGGAAATAACAGCGGCTGCCGCTCGTCAGCCCCTCCCGCCCATTCGGCCTTCGCACAGAGCCGCGCCGCCTCACCTCGAGCGGGCGGCTGGCTCTTCGGCGTCTCCGTGGCTCAGCGGACCGTTTCCCGGTCGCGGCCACGGCCGCCGCCGCCGCCATTCTCCGGCGTCAGCGTCGTAGCGTCATCACAGCGCGCGCCAGACGTCAAAACAAACCTGTACCGCCCACCGAGCGAAACGAGATTGGACTTTTCTGGGGGCCAGGTCACGTGATTGACAGCGCTCTGAGCGTAGTCTGCCAATCAACGCCCTTGCGGGCGGGGACGCTCCTCTGGTAGGGGTGGATTCCCTTGTTCAAAAGAACTTGACTGCTGCGGGAGGGATTTGCACTTAAAAAAAAAAAAAGCTGGATCGAGGAATTAGACACTTTAAAGATTTTTTTTTTTTTTAAGTGGAAGAAAAGGGCTCTTGCGGGAGAGAAGTGGAGGAGGTAGGTTTGCAGGGGATTGAATCCTATGCCTCGCACTTGAACCACACTTGGACCAGGACTTGGGCCGCGTCCCAGCCCTTTTTGTTTTGCAGCCAAGGTCCTAACAATTGCATGCCCGAAAGGTCTCGATCTTCCTGCCTCCACCTCTCTACTTGCGCCACCTTACTCAGCTTGGAAAAGAGATTTCGAATAGTGAGGTTGGAGACGCGGTGAGTTTGAACCAAATTTCTAGAAACTGCATCAAATTCTCTGCAAAAGATTGACTTAAATTTTAACTTTTTTTTTTTTTTAAACTACAACATAGGGGCTGGGAAGTTGGCTCAGTGGCAGAGTGCTTGCCTTGTATGCATGAGGCCCTGGCTTCGATTCCTCGGCACCACCTAAACAGAAAAAGCTGGAAGTGGCACTGTGGCTCAAGTGGAAGAGCACTAGCCTTCAGCTGAAGAGCTGAGGGACAGTGCCCAGGCCCAGAGTTCAGGCTTTACCACGGACAAAAAATAAATAAATAAAATAAAAACCTACGACATAGGGCTGGGAAGTTGGCTCAGTGGTAGAGCGTTTGCCTTGCATGCCTGAGGCCCTGGATTCGATTCCTCAGCACCATATAAGCAAAAAAAAAAAAAAAAGCCAGAAGTGGCACTGTGGCTCAAGTGGTAGAGTGCTAGCCTTGAGCTGAAGAGCTGAGGGACAGCGCCCAGGCCCAGAGTTCAGGCCCCACAACCGGACCCCCCCCCCAAAAAAAAAAAAAAAAAACCTACGACATAAATAACTCAGGACACTCAGATGTATTAAAATTTTGCCTCTTATCACCACAGCAAGTAACTTGATTGATAAAAATGAATCTTGGGTACAGTACAGGTTCAAGCCTGTAATCTTAAAAACTGAGGAGGCCGAGATGTAAGAATCAAAGCCAACAGAGACAAACAAATCCCTGAGACTTATGCCCAATTAACCAGCAAAAGGCTGAAACTGACAGTGTGGCTCAAATGGTGGAGTGCCAGCCTTGATCAAAAGAATAAAGCCTTGAGTTCAGTACTGGGGCACACACTAGTGTGCTATAAGAATGAAAAGTAAACAGATTGCTTTTTTTCTTTCTTTCTTTTTCTTTTTTTGTCAGTCATGGGGCTTGAACTTTGGGCCTGAACACTGTCCCTCAGCTTTTCAGCTCAAGGCTAACACTTTACCTCTGGAGCAACACTTCCAGTTTTCTGAGTGGTTTATTGGAGATAAGAGTCTTACAGACTTTCCTGCCCAGGCTGGCTTTGAACCTCGATACTCAGATCTCAGCCTCCTGAGTAGCTAGGACTTTTACAGGCATGAACCACCAGCGCCCTGCTAATAAGTAGATTTCTATGTGAGATTAATTGTCTCACTGCCAAATTACTAATATGCTACAAATGATAGAAACATTGTAACCTTCCTTCATCTATTTCATTCACTTTCTTTTTTTTTTTTTGGGTCCGGTCATGGGGCCTGAACTCTGGGCTTGGGCGCTGTCCCTCAGCTCTTCAGCTCAAGGCTAGCACTCTACCACTTGAGCCACACCGCCACTTCCGGCTTTTTTCTTTTTTGCTTATGTGGTGCTGAGGAATCGAACCCAGGGCCTCAGGCATGCAAGGCAAGCGCTCTACCACTGAGCCATCTTCCCAGCCCCTATTTCATTCACTTTCTCAACATTCTATTAGAGCTCTCACATAGAATATGGAGCTAAGTTCTACTTTAAACCTAAAAACAAATTAATATCAGTAAAACATCATTTGGCTGTTTTGCCTAGCATAGTTTTATGTAAGATTTATTTTAAAAAGAAAAACTTTGAAAATTATTGCCAAGCTGGGCACAGTGAGACATCTCTGTAAGCTTAACACTTGGGAAGCAAAAGATCCCTCAAGTTTGAAGTTAGGCTACATGGTGAGATCTTGTCTCAAAAATAAAAAAATAGTTCCCCAAAAGCTAATTAATTTTTTTTTCAGGGTGGTGGGGCTTGAACTCTGGGCTTGTGCGCTATCCCTCAGCTCTTCAGCTCAAGGTGAGCACTCTACCGCTTGAGCCACAGCGCCACTTCCAGTTTTCTAGTGGTTTATTGGAGATAAGAGTCTCACAGACTTTCCTGCCCTGGCTGGCTTTGAACTGTGATCCTCAAATCTCAGCCTCCTGAGTAGCTAAGATTACAGGCGTGAGCCACCAGCCCCCAGTCTAATGAATTATTAAGGGTACAGACACTTTGGAGTCATCTCTGCCATTTCCACAGCTACCTATTTTTTATTTTTATTATTATTATTTTTGTTCTTGTCGATTGTGGGGTTTGAACTTTGGGCCTGGGCCCTATCCCTCCATTCTTTGGCTCGCACTCTACCACTTGAGCCACAGCGTCTTTTCTGGTTTTCTGGTGGTTTATTGGAGATAAGGGTCTCATGGACTTTCCTGCCCAGGATGGCATTGAACTGCAATCCTTAAATTTCAGCCTCCTGAGTAGCTAGGATTATAGGATTATTATAGCCACTGACACCTGGCTACACAGCTATTTATTATTATGGAAAAGGACCCCCATTTGTTGCTCTCTCCTGCTGTCTGTAAGCTTCAGTTTTGTTTTTTGTTTTTTTTCTGTATTAGGGTTTGAACTCAGGGTCTCAAGCTTGCTAAGCAGGCCCTCTACTGCCGTTTTTTCTGATAAGAGGTCTCTCTTCTTTCCCAGTCATGTGCCTGAAATCACCTCTTTTAAGTTTCCTCTGGCAACTGAGATGACATGACAGGCACTAATCATCATGACTAGTTTTTTTGAATTTTTTTTTTTGGGGGGGGCAGGGTTGTTGTTGTTTTTGTCATGGAGATAAGAGTTTCTTGTGTGTGTGTGTGTGTGTGTGTGTGTGTGTGTGTGTGTGTGTGTGTGTGTGTGTGTGTGTGTGTGTGTGTGTGTGTGTGTGTGTGTGTGTGTGTGTGTGTGTGTGTGTGTCGCGCGCGCCAGTCTTGGGGCTTGTACTTAGGGCCTGGGTATTGTCTCTGAGCTGCTGCCGCTGCTTCTCCTCCTCCTTCTCTTCCTTCTTCTCCTTCTATGTCTCCTTCCTCCTCTTTCTCCTCTTCTTCTCCTCCTTCTTCTTTTTTGTTGGTTATGGGGCTTGAACTCTGGGCCTGGGCTCTGTCCTTCAGCTCTTCAGCTCAAGGCTAGCATTCTACCACTTGAGCCACAGTGCCACTTCCAGCTTTTTGTTTTATTTGGTGTGGAGGAATGGAACCCAAGGCCTCATGCATACAAGGCAAGCACTTACCACCGAGCCACCTTCCCAGGCCCTCCCTGAGCTTCTTTTGCTCAAGGCTAGCACTCTACCACTTGAGCCATAGTGCCACTTCTGGTTTTTTCTGTTTATGTGGTACTAAAGAATGGAACCCATGACTTCATACATGCTAGTCAAGCAATCTACCACTAAGCTGCATTCCCAATCCCTCTTCAGTTTTTCTACTCAGGCTATCCTGGAACTGAGAACATCCCAACCTCAGCTTCTAAAGTATATCTAAGATTACATGTATATGTGAGCCACTAGTGCCTGGCTCAGAATTCTAAGGTTGATGGCACTCAGGAACCCATATAACATTTTCCTTTTACAGACATTCAGTAAATTAATGAACATGTTTATCAAGCCCTATGTGCAGGTGCTGGTCTGGGCTTTGGAGATGAGGAGGAGCTAGTGAAGAGGTGTGTTAATGAAGAGGGAGGTAGCCCAGGACATCCATCCCCTAGACTCCCTTCTGAACAATAAGCTAGAAATGTGAGACACTATCACCATGATGCTCTACCCTGGGCAGCTGTGTCCAGGACCCAATCAACTTGGCTATCAGCCCACCTCTCTCCTCTAGCTCTGGGATAAAACACACAAAGCCCTTAAGCCCCTGGCCAGAGAGCAGATTCTTTCCCCCTCCCTCATCCCCCTCCTGACCCTACTCCATGGAAGAGTAGGTACTTAGGGAGCAAAAAGCCAGAGGAAAAAGTAGGTCACAGCAGGATGGTAATCCCCCCAGTGGCTCCCACAGCAGCCAGTCCCCTGCTCTTGGAAGCAGGCTGCTCCTGGCCACTCACCAAGACTGGCTGAGAAAGGTTTTGGGGGTCTGGAGCTCCAGCACTTAATCTCTCTCAGCAGTATGCCCGAACTAAGGGGTCTGCCCAAGCTGAAACACTGTCTATACTGACACCATTCTCATCCAACCTCATGTGCTAGAACAGTTCCTTTGCTGGATTTAGAGATTCTTTTATCTCTGAATTCCATAAGTGCTGTCTTTACATCTAGCCTACATTAGGTGCTAGAGACACAAAAGATAGGCAAAGTACCCCTTGCCTTTGAGGAGTCCACACTGGGGAATTCTCATCTGAACCTGGATAATAACTAGGGAGTGCTATCAGTACTAAAACAGAAGAAAACCCAGGACTGTGTAGACCTAGACATGGATTTATTTCAGCTTACAGGACTAAGGAATACTTCCTGGAGGGGTGATACTGAAAATGAGGCAGGAGTTCAGGAAGAAATGAAAAAGGGGGCTGGGAAGGTGGCTCAGTGGTAGAGTGCTTGCCTTGCATACATGAGGCCCTGGGTTTGATTCCTCAGCACCACATAAGCAGAAAAAGCTAGAAGTGGCACTGTGGTTCAAGCGGTAGAGCTTTAGCCTTGAGCTGAAGAGCTGAGGGACAGCACCCAGTCCCAGAGTTCAGTCCCCTTGACCGACAAAAAAAAAAAAGATATACAAAATTGCAGAAGAATAAAAGTCCTGTTTTTCCTTGTGGAAAATTCTAGTGTCTAAAGGAAGGCAGTTCTGGGAGAGCTTTTTAATTTTTTTTTTCCTCTGAACTTTCTCCTTTAGTAATGTGAGATGGTAATGGGCTGTTGATAGTAATGAGTCTAAGAGTCAAAGTGAATGAAGCACAGGAGCAAAGTAGTGTCAGGGCAGAGAGAGGGAGTTAATGGAGGCAGCCTAGCCAGCCACAGTGGGAAGATGTTTAGGAAGCGTGAATGACACTTGGATGGAGGTGTTTGGAGACACATGTCACCCTAGAGCCTGCCTAGCAAGGAGCTCATCAGGCCCAACTCTGTCCTCGGGGATGCTAGCCCAGCTACCTCCCAATAGAGAACTACAGAGTGGACAGGTTTGCTGAGTTCTGGGATCACCTGGTTTCCTCCTCCCAAGTTAATTGCTTTGGATCTCTTTCTCCTATACCTCAGCCCACATTTCTTACACCAGTTGTAAGTTTGCTATCTCACCCCTGTATGAGTACTGCTTTACTTCTCTGAAGCATCTTCTGGCCCCAAGGACTGGGGAGGTAGAAGCTTCTCTGTGCTGCTACAGAGAGATTTAGGAGTGAACAGACGTGGTTTATGTCATAGACAAAGAAGAAAACAGCTTAATATATGTATCTATTTTTCTATTGAGAGAGTAGAGAATAAAATGGAGGAAGTGGTAACAGAAGCCAGTGAGGAGACCATGACAGTGCCCACACAAGTTGTACTGGTCTACCTAGAATAGAGTTCCCCCTACTCCCAGGCCTTCCTCTTGCCCCAGCTTTTCCTAAACTGATTCTTGCATCCTCTTCCTTCCCACTGGAGTGAACAGGGGTTCTGCACACATCATACTCCCAGCTTCTAGAAAACAGGATTGTTTTGAGTCCCCAGCTACAAACCTCAAAAAAAAAAAAAAAACCAACCAAGTTTATAAGCAGAAGACAGAAAATCCCTTATTGTGACCCTAGCTTCTGAAGCTTCAGCTCCTACTTAGGACTTGACTATGGACTTGGACAGGGGCTCCCCACCTTCTGGAACCAGACCCCCTTTGGATAAACCAGACCCCACAGGAGCGGGGAACTGAGCACAGGGTCTGAGCTTGTCTTTAAGGATGAGGTGATATGACAGAGGGAGGAGCAGATGAGACATCAGGGGCCTTGAGACTGGCAGAAGCCTGGGGAGGAGGATGGGTGGGTAGGCAGGGGTGAGAGGCACCAGTTTCAAAGGCACAGCTAACTAGCTACCACCTCACCTGGCTCCTAGGGGTCAAGATAGGAGCGGTAGGCAGGGCCTGAGAATGCCCACCCTCCCAGACCTCACTCAGCCTGGGAATTACAGGCTGTACATTCCGGCAGATCTCAGGTCTCCACCGGAGGCTTTTAGGACTGATGCTCTTGGGACCTGAGTGTAATGGAAACCTCAGCACTGCCATCGGGAAATGAGTGTTTGCTGGAGGAAGACTGAATCCCCTGTGGCAACCCTGGGCCCCACCCATCCCATGTTAGGGATGGGCTTCTGGGGGAACTTCCCAGCCCAGCCAAGCAGGCTACATCTAGGAGAAAGGAAGGAGCTTAGAGCAAATATAAATACCTTTAATGAAAACCATGGAGCACTCTGCAAGAGCCAGAATGGCGGTCTCTCAGCACAAGGCTGGAGGCAGGCCCAACTTGTTAGGCTAGAGGCCCCAGGAGGCATGCCAGCGCCAGCGCAGCAGCCAGCAGCTCAGGTGCAGGAAGCAGAGTGGGTGCAGGTGCTGTTGCTCGCAGCGTCTCCTGGTTGATCTCTGGGCCAATGCCACGCTCTCGGACGCTCACAGGGGCACCACACAAAGCATGCAAGTTATTTGGGTGTGGGGCCTTGCGAGCTTCTTGCTGTAGTGACTCCCACACGGCAGCTGCCTCCTCCGGGCAGCCCAACAACACTTGTGAAGCACAGGCATGGAAGTCATTCCAGGACCTGTTAACAGAATGGAATTAGGGGAATGATTCCAGAATGGGAAGAAGGCCAATCCTAAGGGTGGAATGGATGTAGATGGGGCTGGGTTTTCCACCGGCCCACTGCCTCCCACCTGCCAGTACCTGCAGACAGTCTCCAGCTCGCCTCCACGGCTCATGCCGTCCCCCAAGCGGATGAGACACTCAGCAAAGCCCTGGTATATAGTGTTGCAGCGGTTTGTCCCCTCGGAAGCTGCTGCTAGGGGAGGTACAAGGACTGGGGGCAGGAAATGGAAAATGGTTGACAGGATGAGCCAGGCCATCTACCAGCCCCCAGGAGCTTGTTTACCTGAGAATGCTCTAGGGATGTGACTCAGCGTGAAAGAAGTACCCCCAGGGAACTGAGGGACCTATCTAGAGATAACATGTCTTGATTCCCTTCAAGACAGGCTTGGATGCAAGTATGTGTTGGGAGAGGGGGCATCCTATTAGGTTGGGTGAAAGAATCATGAAGGGCTTGGGGGGTATTGGCTTGGAGGACTGGGACCATGGGCAGCAAATGGGCCAGTCTCTGTAGCCTCTCAGCTTTACTTGACACCCCTACCTCCTTCCCAAAGACTGGTGTCTGAGATGAACCTAAGAGGGACTGAGATGCAGCCCAGATGCTCCAAGGACCTTAGGGATCCCATGGCTGGTCTGGAAGTCCTCTCTGGGCTCCCTTGATCAATAGTAGGGCTGCAGAATTTCAAGGTCCTTCCTCAACGACTCAGGCTCACATCTTACTTTCCATTCTGAAGCCACTGTCACACTTTGATGAAATCCCCACAACTGCTCTCCACCCTGGTATCAGTGTAGCCAGGAAAGCTATCTCTAACTCTCTTACCCT
The DNA here is from genome assembly GCF_019054845.1 of Dipodomys spectabilis. Classification (NCBI taxonomy): domain Eukaryota; kingdom Metazoa; phylum Chordata; class Mammalia; order Rodentia; family Heteromyidae; genus Dipodomys; species Dipodomys spectabilis. The sequence goes on from NW_024870950.1 coordinate 8,965,085, forward strand.
CTACCCCCCCAAACCCTGTTACCTAGCCTGTTGAGGATTCAGCCTGGGTCAGGTACAGGATACCTGCACTCACCAAGTGGCAGCAACAGCAACAGCCTTAGAGCCTGGGGAAGCCACCGACAGCGGTGGCACCTGCAGCAACGGCAGCAACAGCAGCGCATGGTCCCTGGCTGTGAGCCTAGTGCCAGATCTAGTGACTTGGAGTGCAGCCCGTCGGCCCAGCCCCCAAGGGAGGGGACTATGATTGGATGGAAGCTGAGGCGGGGCCTAAAGCCAGCCAACAGCTCCGCCCTCAGTAAAAGATTGGCAGACGCTCGGGAGGGATTCCAGAGGGCAGAACTGCCCGTGGAGACACGTTTCTGGTAATAAACTGGCCCTAGAAGCTTTGCTGAGTTGGAGAAAGCAGATCTAAGAAGGAAGTTGAACAAATAAATAGGGAGAATGATTAGGTCCCCACAGAAATGACCCTGGTGAATGATCTGGGGCTAGATGAATGAGTGGGCTCCCCACAGAGACAAAGAGGGCAGTTAGTCATACCAAAGATAAACCAAAATCACACACATACACCATTTTATTCCAAAAGCATTTAATTGAATTTCTCAGTGTTTTTCAAAAACAAAAAGATCCAAATTGGAGGTAAAAAGGAACATGGAAAATCCAACTCAAGGAGTGTCATGATCTTAAATTCATGCTTCAGGCATGGAAAAACCCAAGCAAGCACAATACTTGCCTAGGCCCAAACTAACCCTGCTGGCTACCACAATCTGTAGACCACAGCCAGTATACCTTGTCCTCCACCTTGAACACTCAAGGTGGAAGCCTGAGCAGGTAAACAGCAGACATAAGCAGGCCTTGGCATAGGTCTGTCTGCTGGCCCTCAGTGACACCCCCACCCCTGTGCAAGGCAGGCTTAGCTGCTAAGGGAGGCTGGGGGTCACAAGGCCATGAAGCATCAGGCTGAGACGCCGGGCTGCTTTGCCGAGTGAGTTGTGAGGCTCCGCCTGTAGGAACTGGAAAAGCTTTTGGCGCACCTGTGCCATGACAGAGCCCATATGGTCTCGAGTGATGGGGTCACTGTGGTCCAGGTGCATCACAGCCTCTTCCAGGTAACTGGGGATGGGGGGGGAAAAAAAGACAGGCTACATTGGGTGATAGCAGATGATAGTGCCCCCTAGTGGCACTGAAGCCCAGAGGGATTGGTGACAAGGGAAGGCTGAAAGTGGAGGGGATGGGTAGAGAAAATTAGAGAAGTTAAGGCACAAGTAGAAGTGAGCACTGAGTTGCTCTCCTCCTGCCCCCATTCCTACAGCTCATCTTCTGGCCCCTAACTGTTCCTACTCACCTGAGCTTGAGGTCAGTTCTAGTGCCAAGGTCTGATGCCAGCTGCTGGATGAGGGAAAGGAGAACAGGCTGGGAGAGTGGACAGGGTGGTTGCCCAAAAACCTGGGCTGGGTCCACAGTTTCACACACATAGAGCACCAGGTTCAGGTCAGCAGCTGTCAGGGCCTAGGGGCGGAACAGGGCAGCATTTATAGCTTACATTAGGATAGAATGTCTGCCCAAAGGAAGGCCAGATAGTTGGGGGCTGAGGGATACAAAGGGATCCAGAAAGAGCACTAGGGAGGTATATTGTTACCCTGGAAAATCAGGTCTGAGAAGTTTTCCTGAGGTTGTCACAAAACAAGGTAGGCTGAGACAGGAAGAAAAGAGTCCAGGAAAAGAGAACAAAAGGAGCAATAGCCTTGAGGCCAAAGAAAACCAAGAATGAACAGTCTGCCAGATAGCCTGAAGTGTGGTGGGGGGAATGGAAAGTATGATGTGTGGGCTTTGTTATAAGACACTCTGTTCTTACTAGGGCCTAACAGTATCCTACCTGCTGGAAGGCCTGATTGAGGTGGCCCTGCTGCAGCAACTGCAGGATATGGGCTTGCTGAGCCTGGCAGTCAAGGTGGGCAGAGGGGACAGGTGTACCAGCAGCTGAGCGCATGGCCTGCATGATGCTGGAGGTGACGGTTGCCTGCTGCTCTTTGAGTGCCACGCTCACCTCACCCTTAACAATGCGTTGTACTTGTGCTAAAATTGACTCCTGTAGACTGCAAAAGAAAGGGGGGAAGATGAAGTGGGTAAACCCAGTTTAGCCCTTCTCAAACCTGCCACACTTTACCCACAGTCCTATCCACACACCTGCCCACAGCCAAATGAAGTTGGTGCTGCACCTCAGCCCGAACACTGCTGGACACAGTGGCCACCATCTGCTCGGTGGCACTCTGCAGTGTACTGACCAGGCCCCGAAGTTGGGCCAGCACAGGCTCCCTGGCCTCCTGTTCCCGTGCCTTCCGACTCTTCATGTGGCTTTCTAGTTGCTGCAAATCTGATGGGTGACCATAAGGATTGTAAGAGATGGTAGAGAATAAACCCCCCTATCTTGGGCCATATGTCCCTACTCACATTCCTGTGTGCCCAGCCGAAAGCTATCATTGATCTGCTGGAACATGGCCTGGCAGCTCTTCTCGAAGGCAGGCAGTACTACACTCTGGAAGGCTTCACGGTAAGCAGCCTGCATTGGCCCCTGTAATGTATCTGCAGCTGCTCGGGCAATGGCATCTGTCAAGTTCTGGGCCACAGAGAGGGAAGGGTCAAGTTGAAAGTCTTGAGAACAACCATGCTAGCCCACCACTCTCCCACCCCTAATCTTGGGCCGTGTAGCACCTTGGACTTGAGTAACTTGGAGATATTCTCTTTCATGCTGCCCTCCACAGCTGTGAGCTTAGTAGCGACTGAGTTGCTCAGTTGTCCTGCCACAGGCTCCAGACTCCTGGAGACACCTAGGGCACAGGGAAGAAAAGGAGGTACAACCAGAAAAGGAAGTTTGACAGGTACCCTACTGCCCCCTGACCCACTCTAAAGTCTCCATGTAAAACTCACATGGAGGCACTGTCTTCTTGATCTCCTCCCGTATACTGCGCTCCAGCCGCCCAGCCACAGCTGAGGACAGTGCTTGAGACATCTGCTGAGTCAGCTGCTCCTGAAGCTGCCCACCTCGCTGCTGTCCCTCAGCCAGTGCCCGCTCTAGACGCCGCTCTATGTTAAAGTTAAGGAACAGGCCTGGAGAAGATCCCATACTCCTCCCCAGGCAAAGAATGGTGGCCTGCCCCTGTGCCGATGGCTGTGTCCCCATCCTTAAGGATACGTTCCTGCTCGTGCCGGGTCTCAAGGGCACGTTCTACATGGCCTGTGACAGTGCTCTGCAGACCTTCAAGCTGGGCACAAAGACGCTGCAGCAGCTCTTCTTGGCTGTGTCGCAGCTCCGCCAGCTCTCTCTGCTGCTGCCAAATTAGTGCTGGCCAGTCCTCAGGGGGCTCTACCACCTGTCAGGAGCATCGACAAGTGATGTGATGTGATGCCTGCCCCATCCATCCCGGAACACCAGACTAAGAGCCCAGAGCCCCTCCCATCCTAGCAGGGAGGGGTCCCCTTTGTAGAAAGGTGCTAGATCACTTACATGGTGCTCCGTGAGCCGGGATCCCACAGCTGAATCCCTGCCACAGGCAAGAGACACGTTAGTCCATGTGAGGAAGTGATCCCCACCCTGGACCCACCATCTCCCCTACCCGTCATCCTTCTTGCTTTTCCTCTTGAGCTTGGGTGAGCTCCGAGGGGATCCCTTGGTTTTCCAGTCCTTGGCAGGCAGCCGTGGAGTGGGAATTTTGGCGCTGAAGCCTCCAGAAGCAGAGGCAAGACTGGCCACCTCATCATCATGGTCACTATGGGAAGGGAGGGAAGGTTAAGCGCCTGCTCCACTGCCAGTCCTCCCCGTGGGGGGAATGGTATGTGAGGTGCTTACCTTTGTTCAGCACTGGTGTCCTGGCTGTCATGTTGCTGCAGCAAGTGATAAGGTAGTCGGTGGAAAGCTAGGCTTTTGTGCTTTTCCTGGAGACCATTCCTAGGGCTGAGGGGACAAGCACAGACTGAATAGTAGATGATTCTGAGGCCCCTACTACAACCACACGTTCCACCTTCCAAGCTCCTCACCTCTCTGCCAGTGTGCTACAGGTCTCACGAGTGATGTCAGGTGCTGTGGGCCAGACCTGACTATCAGGGGTCGCAGCTTCCTGGGTCAAGGCTGCCTCCAGTAGAGAAGGGGTACTATGTCGATCCCCGTCCCCAGGGCCTCCTTCTAGGCCAAGCTGGGAACCAAGCTCTGGCCCTGCCCGGGGCCGTGGCGACAGTAGGTGTAGTGCCGAGGCAGCTGAGGCCATACTGTCTGGCTCAAGGCCCTCGGCAGCAGAGGAGCCAAAGCCACGGGACAGGGCCTCAGATGCAATCTCTGGAATGTCCTGGGATAGGGCAGTAGAAGCCGAGGAGATAACATCAGGGGAGCGGGTGCGACTGGGGGAGGCCTGGGGTAGCCCTAGGGGCTCCACTTCCTGCAGCTCCACGGACAGTGCAGAGGCAGCAGTAGATACCTGTGGTGGGCCAAAGATGGAGGCTTAAGTGACAAGCAGTGGGGGAGGACACAGAGGTAAAGACATGTAATGGTAGTGATGGGAGGTGGAAAGCTAGGAAGGGAGATGCAGGGTCATAGTTGCAAAAGAGAGGGATGGGGAGGTTGAAAAGATGGTCTTCAGCAAATACAAAAGGCCTCTGGGGAAACATGGAGAACACAAGGCAGAGCAGGGCCAGCAGAAAAAGTAAAAGGGAGTGTAGTCAACCTTCCATGCTGCTATGTTACATAAAAGCACACATGTACCTGCCCAGGCCCCTTGGGAGTCAGTTTGTCAGCTGGGCCTGGGAGCAGGCCAGGCAGGAGGCTTCGAGGGCTTGTCTGCAGGCTGCTGCTGCTCATTGTCAAACTGCTATCCAGCTGTAGCTTGGGGCTCAAGGTCAGCTCCTCAGGTGGCCTGCTGGCAGGAAGACTAAAAACAACCAGGGCTTGGCATCACCTGGCATTAGACCTTGCCATCACCCAACTATGACCTTCACCTTACCTGGACAATGAGGGGTCCACAGCTGAGGTGCTGCTCACCGCAGACACAGCTGTTAGAGAGCTGCTGCTGCTACTACTGCTGTTGCTACTGCTGCCAGGAGATGTTGTGATCTGAGGAGATGCCCAGAATGAGCACTGTGGCCTGAGGCTGGGACTTTCCCAGGTCCCCTTGTCATGGGAGGTACCTGCTGCAGGGAGGCAGTAGGTGTCATGAAGGCATCAGGTGTCATCAACTTAGGCTTGGTCTCATTGCTCAGGCTGAGGAAATCAGCAGGTGCAGGCAGCTCCACTATGCGTCGGAGGTCAGACTGAGATCCGTGAGCAGCTGACCCTAGGCCCTCATTGCTCAGTTCGGGTCGAGATTCTCCAAAAGCTGGGGGAGAGGGGAAAATGCCATCTTGGTCAGATCTCAGACCGCAGTGAGTGTAACCTGCTTTCCTCTTAGCCCTTACTCACTAAAGTCTTCATGGGCAGTGTGGGTGGGGAGTGGGGCCACGACATCAGGGTTTAGCTGTGGCTGGAAGCGGATCTGCACATCCTGCAGTGCCCTGCAGAAAAAGGGGAGGTAAAACAAAATGCTCCAAGGAGTCAGGGCCAGTAGGGGTGGGTCACCGACAGGGCATGGGTGGGCTTCCCTGACATACTCACTTAGTGTGTACACAAAAAAGCTTGATGAGCACACCAGCTGCAGACTCCACGGCACCGGCTCCATGGGAATTCTCTGAAAGGACAGAGTGGATTATTAAGTCCCTGGCTTGCTCTGTGCTTCAGCATACCCAGCCCTGCCATCTCTCCCCACCCCCAAAAACCATATAACCCTGACCCTGGGCAGCTCACCAGCTCCTAGGCTGTCATTTTCTTCCTCAGCAGGCAGTACCTCAGTGTGTCGTAGTCGGCAGCGACTCACAACCTGGATGCCAAAGCTCAGCACAGGGTGGGTGAGTAGGAACTCCGAGATGGAGCTGAAGCAGGCCCGGCCCTCCTCCTGATTCTGTAGCAGCTCCATCACATAGAGAACCTGCATGCGTAGCATATTCTTACCTGAGTTGAGGCTGTGAGTGATGCTTTCACATACCCCTGGCCTCTCTGATGACATTGGCCATGCCAAGGGTACCCCTAGAGCAACTTACCTTCCGTTGTACATCACTGAGAATAAGGTATTCTGCTGAGAGATCCAAGCAAACCTTAAGGCTGGGGGGCACACTCACTGAACTGAAGATATCTGGGGAGAAACTAAAGAGCCAAGAAGCAGGCTAAATGAGACTGGCAATTCAAAGAAGCCATATTTCTACCTTTGCCACCCCCAGCAAGTACCTAGCCCCTGTTTACCGAATGGTCTGCAGACAGGTCCACGACACTGTGCACCACATCTTCAGCTCCCGATTCTGGTCAGCACCAGTAATGAGGAACCTCCAGAATGGGACTCTGTAAGGCGACAAGACACTAAATAGTTAGCTAGGCTCCTTCTCCACTAGCCCTTGGCCCAGCCCCTCACCCACTTGCTTGCCACTCACTCACTCAGGGTCCTGTTTCTTATGGTTATCACAGAACAGGAGACAGGAGAGGGGCCGTCCATCATGAGGTTTCCACTCATGGAGACACCTACAGGCAGGTAAGGGGCCTGAGCAAGTGATCTAGACCTTTCCTGGGCAGGGGAAGGACTTGTCCCTCAGGTCTTGCCTTACCTTGGCTCATCTTGCCCTTCAATGTAAATCTGCCAGAACTTGACGTATCCATCATGACTTGCAGTAGCCAGGACAGTCCCGTCAGGGGAGAGGGCTCCTTCACTTAGGCACTGGAAGAATCGAAAGAGCTTAGCTTTGCCATCTGACTAGAGGGAGACAAGCCCTGGTGAGATGAAGATTGTAGTAAGCTGGGCTTATCCACAGCGGACTTGCATATATGAATTAATGAATGAATGGGGGCTACAAAGAAGACCAGACCTGTAGGACATAACTAAGACAGGAGTAAGTTCCATAGGTGAGGTCACTTTGTATTCAGCATCCCCATGGACAGAGTTCTAGGTAACCCATCTGGGCAGCTATGGATATAGGGAATAGATGATAAGCATAGGAAGAGAGTGAAGAGGACAGGGACACAATCATTTGTAGGCCTACCGTGCTGTGGCCTTTTACCACAATGAAGCCTTGCTTGATTTGGCTGACATCCACAGGCCAGGTGTTGTGGCTAGAACGGAGCATTTCCAGGTCCCATACCTCAGCCTAGAGGTACAAAGAAGTGAGTGCTCAGCTCATGTGCACAATATGACAGCTCTGTCACCTTCTCCACCAGGCCCAATCTCCTCACCCGGTCTTCATGCAGAAGGGCCACCATTGGGCTGCTCTCCTCACAACAGTCCTCGCTCTCCTCAGGGATGAAAGGGCACCAGATGATCCTACGGAATTGGTTTAGTGATGCACCCTCTGGCTGTCGGATATGGACTAAGATCTCTTCTCTGAGCAAAGTGTTAAGGGCTAGGTACATGAATGACTATGACTATGAGATGTGTCTGTCAACCCAAGTTCCACCTGCCCTTCTATAGTCCCCATGGCTGGAAAAGGATACTGAATTTTGCCATTAACTAGAGCTAAGCGCCATACAAACAGGTTGCCCGCCTCATCTAAGCAGGCCAGCTGAGGAGAGTTGAGGTGTGCAAAGGCCAGATCAGCCACACTGCCTGTGAAACCCTTGAGCAGGGTCCGCTCCGAAGTGCTGACACTGATCACTCGCACCATTGCTGAACCATTGTTGGCAGCTGGAATCAGAACAGGAAGTCATGAGCAAGCACCCAGGGCCAGGCAGCAGGACAGAAGCCCTGCCCTTGCCTGTTTCACTGCCATGTCTCAAGTTTGCTTTTCCCACCCAGCTTCCCCAGTCCTGTCAAAAGGTTAGGATAAGGTCTAACTCCTCATCTCTGGGGGCTCCCTCTTCTCTCTGCTTTTACTTACCCCGAATAGCATATGCCAAGAAGGAGTTAGATACAGCAATCAGGTTGCCATAGTAGTACTTCTGTTCCCAGTCATATTTAGCTACAGGCTGAATTTTCACCTAAGAACCCAGAGTGAGGAAGGTCAAAGTGGCTGAGAACAGGGGGTAACTTTCCCCAGAACCTGGGCAACCCCCAACCACACTGCAGATGGGAGGGGCCAAAAGTGCAAGCCCAGCTATTCCCTGAAATCTCACTGGGCCAAAGTTCCCACAGTGGCTTGGTAGTCAACCTTGGCTTTCTGATACTAAGGTACGTTGCTTGCTTGTCAAGGTGGTCCCCATAGGAACTGGCAGAATGAGGAGAACAGACAGAGGGGCTTGGAGGTGCTCCCATACACTATATGTGTCATAACATCCTGGTACGTACCTTGTTGCTCCCGCGTGCCTTGCTTGAAATGCTAGAGTCACTGCTGGCCACAATCTCCACCTCCTTGGCCAAAATTCCAATGCAGGTGGAGCTGTCATCTCCAGAGAGGCAGCTGGAGGGAAGGTACACAATCCTTGTCTCTTTTTCACCAACAAGTCAATGGAGGATTAGGAAGAAACAACCACTTGTTGTAGATCTCTAAGCCCAGATTCCCAACTCTGCCTGGTCCACTGTTCCCAGATCCACACATTTGCCCTTGCTCCTTTGGAATAAGACAAGTTTCATTCTATAGTGTCAGGTGAAGCCTTGAGCTTGTCCTAACCTCTCATCCTGTTTTTTTTTTTGTTTTTTTTTAATTTTATTTTATTTTATTTGAGAACATACTGCACAGAGGGGTTACAATTACATGGGCAGGATAATGCATACATTTCTTACCAAGCATTGCAGCCTCCTCCTTTGTTTACCCTTCACCTCCCTTCCCAGCCTCCCCCCTCCCCCCATCCAATCATACCTCCCCCCCCCCCACACACACACCGCTCTCATCCTGTTTTAAGCTTAATGTGGATATGTGTTCTGCCCAAGATCATCCAGACAGGGAGCAGTAAAGTCTGCGGGCCCCTATTGCCCTTATCTTAATGCTTTCAGCTAGCAGAAGCCACAAAGACACCATCACCCCCATTGCCATCTCCCAGGTACTCACATGACCTGCTTCTCCTGCAGGTTAATGGGTGGCATGGTCCGCAAACCAGGCTTGTTTGTTGACGTACGATCACCTGAGCTGAGGGGCTCTGGAACCAGGAGCCCATTAAGGTCCCCATTGTAGGTACTAGGTGGCCTCTGGCTTTCTGCAGTGGTGCCTGGGGACAAAAAGCATCAATCTGAGAAGGCTGTTCCTCTTCCATCAACCTCTCTTCCTGCTGAGCTTCCTTCCAGATCATGAGGTGCTCTAGGAATACTCAACTGAACACAACATGTCCATGCTCACCTTTCATTCCATAAACATTGATGTAAGCCAGGGCCAAGGGTGAGCATGAGACATCCTGGGGGAGGGAAACAGCCATCGAAGATATTTTTGATGGGGCTAGAGGCATAGCTATTTACCATGTGTGAGGTATAAAGCCCTGGGTTCAATCCCTAACACCTCAAAAAAAAAAAAAAAAAATCCACGAAGGACAGCTAACATTCAGGCTGGGATTGACAAATATGAGCTCTTGCTTCAGAAGTCAGGAAAGCTTCCAAAGAGGGAGTACCAAAAACTTAAGAAGGATAGAAGGAAAACAAGGCTACAGAAGCCTAAGGTATGACATTGAGGTACTTCGACTCTCTCTGTTGGTATGAGGACAACAAAAGAATTTTGTATTTTTTCATTTTCTCTTCTGAGGTGCTGAGGATAGAACCAGGGCCAGCACATCGTAGGCAAGCATGCTAATTTCTACCATTGTGCTATACTAACTAGTCCCCAAACATGGTTCTGTTTTGGTTTTGCTGGATTTTTTGTTTGTTTCTTTTCAAGTCAGAATCTATATATGTAGCCCAGGATGGCCTCAAACTCAGTATCATCCTGCCTCAGCCCCTAGACTGCTGAAAAGGGAAGGTGACAGGTCAGCTCTGGCCAGTGGGGTGACTGCTCTTTGGCTGCATTCAGAATAGCTGAGAATCTGGGTGACATATAACAGGCCCCAGACCAATTACATGTGGGATAAAGGAAGAGGCCTGCCCCACAGAGAAATGGCTCAGGAAAAGCCACTTGGAAAGGCAAACTCAGGAGAAGGGACATGAAAGAGGTGAATATGGAGGAGACAAACTAAAGAAGTCAGGAATAATAGCATTTAGCTGAGCTTCCCTCTCCTTCCTTTCTTTCTTTCTTTCTTTCTTTCTTTTTTTCCTTCTTCTTTTTTGTGCCAGTACTCAAGCTTGAGCTCAAGGCTTGGACACTGTTCTTGAGCTTTATTGCTCAAAGCTAGTGCCCTACCACTTGAGCTACAGCTCCATAGCCAGTTTTCTGCTGAATAAGTGGAGCTAAAAATCTCACAGACTTTCCTACCTGAGCTGGCTTTGAACTGTTATCCTCAGATCTCAGCCTCCAGAGTAGCTAGGATTAATTACAGGGGTAAGCCACTGGCACCTTTTTTTGGTGACAAGGTCTCATTATGTTTCCCAGGCTGGCTCAAACTTGAAGTCCTCCTGCCTGTGCCTCCCAAGTGCTGGGATTACAGATCAATGATCACTACTACTACCAAGTATACGCCACCACACCTGGCTTCTAGCTGAGTTTCAAACACTCTCATTAGTTCAGACACTACTGCCAAAACGTCTAGCTGGCAAGGAGACTAGGGCTTCAGGAATATAGCAAGTTTCCACTCACAAAACAGTCTGAGATCTAATTTGGTCCTTCAGTAAGAAAAGACCAGCAAGAACTTCTTGGCAAACAAGAACTCAAGTGCCAATAAATAAACAGAAGTTATGAGGAAAGCCACTAAGCTACTTCATTAAGACCAGAGCACCTTAGCTGCTCTGGAATAAACTAGCTACTCTCCCTTCTCTGCAGCCTGCCATGAGGATAAACAAATAGCATGTCCAGGCTGCACATGGCCGGCCATGCCAGACTCTACCAAATCTCTGTGGAGTGTAGTCTGGTCAACAGATGAGCACCAGAGATGCATACTGAAAGGGAACACATACTCTAGGTGTGGGCAATGACCCAGTGGTCTCAGACAGCAGATGAAGTATCTCAGAGTATGGGTTTCCTAAATTCACCCATTGAGCAACAATGCCTGCTTCCAGCAGCAACTAGTTTGAGCTACTCAGGAGGGATAAGAACAAAGTCTGAAGAAATATCAATTCTCAGCTATCACCACTGAACCACCATCATCACCAGTCAGCCCATCCTTCAATCCTTATAACTTACCAAAGATCTCTGAATCTGCCACACCTGCCATTCAGCTTGGTAATACGTGGCTGTCTACATGTAAGTACCTAACAAGTCTTTCCTGACACCCAAACTCCTGTTTGTATTTTGAAGCATAGCCCAGTTCTTTCTCTCAGACCTGCAAGCTTCATCTCCAGTTTCTTCTCCATAGACGCCCCTCATCCCCATTACCCAAACTCTACTATTTAAAAATGACAACATTGTATTACAATCCTGTTAGCTCTCCTTGTCCTGGGGGTTCTTGGCTTGTAAGAGTAACTCTAAAGTTCCTCTAGGAGACCAAGTAAAATGTGAATGAATGGAATCAAATAGGCTTACAGATAAGTGAATGCCAAATCCAATCACAGCCCTGCAGTCTATAGTTTGCCTTCACCCCGGAAAGAACACAGAATTAGGGCTGGCCACCTTTCTCCAGAAAATGTTTCGGAGCAACTGTAGGCCCGAAGTCTGCATTTCAGAGAGTAAGGGCAAGTTGCACAGTGGAAGCTTAACTCTAGGCCAAGAACCTGGCATACATAGCTTCTGAACCAATGGCGAAAGAGTTAAGGACACTGGGCCAGTCCCAGAAATACAAATCTGGGGGGTAGGGGGCACGGAAACCAAAGGAGCGTCGTTTTCGGTGGAGAAGCTGAAGGACATGGCAGAACGATCTGGTGACAGGATGGGGAGGGGTCACACCCAGGGGTGTGCGCCATTCGCTGGGAACGCTCAGAGATCTATGACTCCGACCTCCAGCCAGGAGGATCCAGAGTCGATCTTAAGGTAGCGGCTGGCCCCGAGGACGGCTCGGACCCACGCTGCCCGTGTCCTTCTTTGCCAAGGGACCACCCCAGCTATCTCTGCTCACCCCCTGCCGGCCGGTCCAGCTTGAGGATGTCCCGCAGATGCTGCGTGGCGTCCTCGATGTCGATGCTCGCGCAGGAGGCCATGGACCCAGCCTCTGGAGTCCCACCTTATGGCGTTAGTTCCGCTGCCGCCGCTCACCACTCAGCTTAGCCCGGCCGCAACCCAGCCAGACGGCGAGACGCGGGTCGCTACACCCAGTCCACCTACAGCTATTAAACGGCCGCCGTGCCGTGTCCGTCTCCGCTAACCTCACCAACCGCCTCCACTTCCGGCCCCCTTGAACTCCGCTCCCGGAACTTGCGAGGGCCACAGAATAAAGGTTCCGGGCTGGAGGGAAATGCCTGACTCCTACCAGCGCCGGTTCCTCTGATTGCTCCACCCGAGCCAACCCGGACGGGGAAGTTCCACAACTTTAGCAGAGCAGATGTCCGCGCATAGTACTGGGCCACCTGAAGCTCTACTCGCCTCAGATTACACCCTGTCCACTTTATAATGAATTTTAGGTAGTTCTAGGGCGGGATGGACTTGAGGTTGCCCCTTTTCAGATCCTGAGAAATATATGGGAATGGGCAGAAACTACTTTTCTGTTGGGAAATGAGTAGTTGTAACCAAAACCTGAAGGCATCTGAAAGATTCCAAGGCCTGGGACTTGCAAGAGCAGGGGGCACTTTTAGCACAAAAAAGAAAACCATTGTTCTCTACTGTTCCCCAGCATTCACTTGCTCCACGTGGCACCCTTTAGGTTAGGAAGAATGAAACCACAGTTTACAAACACCTCTTTATTGCAGACATTTCAGGCACAGGTACATGGTACATGTTAGAAGCTGTATTGCAGATTTTATACAGGGTGGTTTCAGAGGCAGCAAGCATCTACCTCTCCCCCACCCCCACTACCCAAATACACAAGATCAGTACCACTGAAACCTCCAGACTGTACTGTTCTTCAAATAGCTCTGTGTTCAGTGTAGCCAGGTAACCTCTGAGGTCTGAGGAAATATTACCCTCACCCCATAGTGAGAGAGAGGGTATTTATCCCAATACAGGTGAGCCAGGGTGCCTGCCCTCCTCAATCCTAAAACCCCTAATAGTATTAACCCAAATCCTGGGTTAGATTCCAACCTTCAGTTGCTATTTGCTACTAGCTTTACAACCATCCAGAGGCTCAGTGACGAGGAGCTAGATTTGTACTAGGCAAGGCCTCTGTCTTTAAAACTGAGGAACAGAAACTGCCCTAATAGTTAAGGTGATTTGTGATTTGTAGATAGTGGTGTGGGGATGTATGTTATTGAGTGGCGGAATAGAAAATAACCTGGAAATGCCCCTGAAGAGGTCTGAGAACTATAAAATGAATCCCTCTGGCTCAGAGAGACTCCTTCCATAGCTCAGAATCTATACTCCAACCCAACAGGGCCTGGCTGTGGGTAAAGATATCCTAAGCAGATGGATCTGAACTGTCCTCTGCTTGACATGGGGTGTGGAGCACCCTGAATATGATTCTAACCCTTCAGGGATGGAGCAGACTCCTCCATCATGCTAACAAGGCCAGAGAGCCTGACCTGGTGGACCAAGTTGGCCAGGGCTTCTCCAGCTAGGATTTAGGGTTATTTCTCCAGCTGGTAAAGCCCTGAATCTGCCCAGAGCAGAGACCTCAGAAGGTGTTAGGGCTAACTACAGAGTTTTCAGTGCAAGAGAAGAGTCAGGCCAATGTGAGCTCTCCATCTGGATTCCCAAGATCAGGTGGGCTGTGGAGAACCCTGCCCTCAGACTTGAGAGAAGCTAGCTGGGAGTACTGCTTCAGAAATGCAGCAAGTACTGCTGAATTTTGAGGCAGAGGTGAGAGGGTAAGACATGAGAAAGACAATGAGGGCAGGGTAGTTACTGATACCCAGCCAACTACTAAACTAATTAAAACAATTTAAACTGTTAAGAAAATTTTTGTGGTTTTATTGTATCATGAGGCATTTGAAACATCTGAACAAATCAGTATCTGGGCGGTGAGGCAGCTGCTTTCTCCTTCACTTCTTTGGGTTACTAGAGCATCTTGTCAGTAGATTAAAAAAAAAAAAGACAACCTTTTGCATTACTTAAGTCTTTCCAAGGCATGCGCTGGTACAACACAAACTTCTCCTGTCAGATGCAACTAATCTAACATCCAAACATCATGCACAACACCTTGGTGGGGGGATAGAGCACTGCACCTACTCCCACCTCGGCCCTGCTTGTTTGTGTATGATATTTGGAGCATCTGGAGGAGTGTGATAGTATCAGAAAAAGGAGGTGGAGGAAACAGCATGAGTAAGTGGTCAGGAGGAGGTCAGCCAAAGTTGTGCAGGGCAAGCCTGAACATGTCATTGGTGCAAACCCAAGCATCATTGATGTTCTTTAATAGAAACATCTGGTGGAACCCCATGATAGGGTCTTCATCAGCCTGTGGAGAGAGAAAAAAATGATTCAGTAAAGAATGAAGGAAATTCAGTGGCAGAGGAATAAGACAGAGTAAAGACTTGGGGACTAGGCACTACTATCCTAGACTTAGATCCCAGTATAACTAAAGGGTACTTGTAATATGAGTTAAAAAGGCATGTCAAACACTGCTAAGGAGAGAAGCCAACAGATGGCCACTTGCACTGTCAAACGTGCTTAAAAGACAGAGTGACTTACTAGTTAACTATAGCAACAGAGCAGAGGATATGCCTACATCTGAACTTGTTTATGTCTCAAGGCACAAGTGATCAAAATTTTGAAAGAATCTTACAGTACTTAACACTTATTTTATAGTATCAAAAAATTGTAAACACTCTTAGTGTTTGATAATGCCAGACAGTCCAATCAGGAGGAACCAGTGAAAATACTGACTAGCTAAATAAATGACACTACTCTAAACTGAGTTAAGGGGATCATTAGCACTATAGGAGAAAAAAAACAGCACATTTGGTAATCTCTTTCCTGTCGCATACTATGACATTGTAATGGAAAAAGAAAGGCAAAGCTGGGGGCTGGTGGCTCACACCTGTAATCCTAACTACTCAGGAGGCTGAGATCTAAGGATCGAGGTTCAAAGCCAGCCCACGCAGGAAAAGCCCATGCGACTCATCTCAATACACCACCAGAAAACTGGAAGTGGCGCTGTGGCTCAAGTGGTAGAGTACTCACCTTGAGCTAAAGAGCTGAGGGACAGCACCCAGGCCCAGAGTTCAAGCCCCACCACTGACCAAAAAAAAAAAAAAAAAAGGCAAAATAACCTCTAGCCAAAATGCAGAAAATTGCCAGGCACCATCTGCTCACACCTATAATCTTAGCTACTCAGGAGGCTGAGATCTGAGGACTGCAATTCAAAAGTCCTTGAGACTCTTATCTCCAATTAACTACCAAAAAGCCAGAAATGAAGCAGTACTTCAACTGGTGGAGGCACTTGACCTGAGCACAAAAATTCAGGGACAGTGCCCAGACCCTTGAGTTCAAGCTTGAGGACAAGCAAAAAACAGTAACAAACAAACAAAAGCAGAAATTCAACAGAAAGCCTAGTTGAAGGAACCCAGAGAACCAGTACTATCTCCAAGATCACCTGTTTCTGTGGGAACTAATGTAAGAAAAGAGGCAAACCAGTTATTTGGGACCTCTGGATTAAAGAGAAACAGTAGGAAGAATCTGAAAGCAGGTGGTAAGTAGCACTGTTTACTACCCCAGCTGAAGAATGTCCTTTTCAATTCCAAGGGCCTATAGGCTCTGGACAGATACTTTGTCTGGGTATCCACTGATAAGCACAGCTTTCCTAGTCACATTCAAAGATAAAGCAGGGACTCAGGGTCTGCTTGACCTGTCCCTACCCTAACACTATAGCAGCACTACCTTGAGCTGTCCCACAACCATACTGATGATACAGCTATCTGGCGTGGGCTGATGATCCTGTGCCGTGATACTGTGCTGGATTTTCTGGAACGGAAGGCTCTGCAAGAAAAAGGGTGGACAGTGGTTGAAACCAAAGAGGCAAGGAAGAAGTTACCCACATTCCAGCTCTGGTTTTACTTACAGACAACTTCTCCACAATGGCAGCTTTTCCCTGGAACTGCTGTCCTTCCCATGTAAGGCATGATGCATCAATCTGCAGAGCAAACAGAAAACCCATGTCTTAGCACAAGGACTAATCTAAAGCCCTGAAAAAGGTATAGGTCAGAACAGAGTCCACACTTCCATTTCTCTGTATAATAAGCAGACAAATTGTAGCTCCCAAACTTTAGTTAGCAAGTTCAAAAATTATACCCATTGGTTCATGGACTCTGAAAGACTATTCAACAAAATACAGTTATTAAGCTTATTTCCCAATTTCACTCAAGTCATATGGCTTCTGATATACATGGATCCCAGGAAGGACACATGTGGCCAAGGCTCAGACAAAACCCATCCTGTTGCATGGCAGCAGTAAGCATCAGTCTCAGAAATGTTATTAGAGATAACCACCTCCAAGGCTGTGGTGAGTTCAACTGTGGCCTTTCAGAGTTAAATCACAAACAAGGGAGTGAGGTTTTGAGGGTGATTGAAGCTGACAAGGCCTCCTAAGGCTTAACCTTGGACTCTTTATCTTCTATCAGAAGATAGTAGCTTAGCACCCCAACTCTTAAACCACCCCTCCTTTCACAGCCTTCAGGGGCTTTCTTTAAAAGGATCTTTGTTACTTCAGCTGTGACATCAGGCAAGTTACTTATTTTTCTGTTTGTTTCCTAATCCTCTTCAAAGGGGAAATGTGCTTAGGATTTTGAAATATACATACTTTTAGGACCTTGATGAAATTCTTTTCTGAGTTAAGCCTGCATTAATTATGAGACAATGACCCATAATCCTAGCTACTGGGGAGGCTAAGGCAGGAAGATTCCAAACACAATATAGCAAGAAGATCTCAAAAGAGAGGGAGAGAGAAAGAATGTGAGGAAGTAGGGCTATGGCACGGTGATTGAGCACTTTCTAGCATGCATGAAACTCGGTTGACTCCCTAGTACTGGAGGGAAAAAAAGCTACTCATAACAAATAGTCTCTGTACTAGATTTGGTATTTTCCAAGTAAGATTTCTTTTGTTGTTGTTTTTTCTAGAGCTGAAGACCGAACTCAGGGCCTTGCACTCGCCAGGCAAGTGCTCTTCCACTGAGCTAAATCCCCAACCCCTGTTTTTTGTTTTTCTTTTTTTGCTCAAATCTAGCACTCTACCACTTGAGTCACAGTGCTACTTCCGGCTTTTTCTGTACTAAGGAAATGAACTTAGGGGTTCATGCATGCTAGGCAAGCACGCTACCACTAAGCCACATTTCCAGCCTAAGATTTCTTTTTTTTGCCCAAAAATATTTTGAGTGGTGGTTGGAGGTGTGGCTCAAGTAGCAGTGTGCCTGCCTAGCAAGCACCAGGCTCTGAGTTCAAACTACCATCACTCCCCAAAATATCTGAGTGCACCTTGATATTTTGGAGGCAGATGACTATTCACAGGCCACCAGGCTCTGAGGCTATGTGTGAATCATCTCTATCCTGGGCAGATCTGATAGCAGTAGCCCCATTAACTGTGTATCATTAAATGTATACAGATAAAAAGTTTTTCAAAGGATTGGCTTCCTTGGGCTAACCTCTTCTGTTTTCCATGAGTATCTAGGGGCTTTTGCCCCCAAAAGAAGTGTTTTACACTTCTGTCTTCCAAGGGCTCAGCTTTGCAGTGAAGATACTCATCAGTGTTGCCTTCCAGGGGTACTATAAGCCATAGCCGCCGCCTGCTGCTACCCAATCTGCAACAGGCATTCTGGGGACCAGATGCCCTGACAAGGTGCTGGCCACATGAATAGCAAGCCCTCACTCCCTTTAAAGGATACCACAATCTCCACTCTTGTGGAAGACAGAAATGTATGAACCCAGTAATCAGTAGTTTTCATCCTATACACAGAAACTACTGAGAGGTACAAGCACTCCAGTAAGAACCTTCAAAACTCATGAACTGGACACACTGGCCCCAATATCCGAATTGATTCCCTGGGGTCCTACTACATGGATTCTAGAACTAGAGACTTACATAAATTGCGCCTAGTTGGGTTCTGTCATTATCAAATAACTGGTAGTAATGTTGAATGAAGCTGGATCCAATCTGCTCCCAAATTGGCTTGTCTCCCATCCTGGAGCGTCACCCAGCCTCGCTGAGACCTGCAAGACCAGTGAGACAGTGATGGAAGTGTTGGTATCCTGGGAAGAGGAGGTAACCAGCCACTGGCCCCTGTTCTTCCCTGGCCTGATTGCACAGGAATCAGTCTGGGGGTGGGAGACTCCTCCCATGCCAGACCAGTGTTGGGAACCCAGAGGACCATACTCAGCCCTTCCTTTGAGTAGCTCCTGGTTGAGACAGGGGTGGCCAGGGCTGTAGAGCACACATGACGGGTGTTGAGGGTGGAGCCACGACACAGCAAAACCAGAGTAGTCCCTACAATGTCCAATGAAGGAAGGGAAGGTCTTGAAGGAGCTAAATAGTTTCCCCAGTCCCAAATCCCCGTATCATTTTATTTAATCCTCTCAACAACTTGTAATAAGGCCAGAGTTGCTTCTATTCTTTCCATTTCAGACCAGGAATTACTGATGTCTATATGTGACATTCAAGCTCCCAATACTGTCCCAGGACTTTGCTGGCAGATGGAGAAAGACCCAGTGAGTGAGGGATGATGGTTTTTCAAGACACCACTTGTGACAAGTTAATCCTTTTTTTTTTGGTGCCAGTCCTGGGGCTTGAACTCAGGGCCTTGGGGCTGCCCCTGAGCTTTTGTGCTCAAGACTAGCGCTCTACCACTTGAGCCACAGCTCTCAGCTTCCCTTTGTGTGCGTGGGGGAGGGGGGGAGGAGACAGATGCAGGCCCACATGGGGTGGGGAAGGGCAAGTAAATCAGAGAGTATCATGGACTTTCCTGTTTGGGCTGGCTTCAAACCATAATCCTCAGATCTCAGCCTCCTCAATAGATAGGATTTATAGATGTGGGCCACTGATACTCAGGGTTTGTGTGTGTGTGTGTGTGTTTTGGTGGCTGGGAGCGGGGCGGGGGGGGGGGGGGGGGGGTGGAGGTATGTATTTGCCAAGACTAGAGCTTGAACTGAGAGCCTTGCATTCGTGCTTGGGTTTTTCATTCCAGGCTGCAGCTATATCACTTGAGCCACACCTCCAGTCCAGCTTTTTGTTGGTCAGAGATAAGGCTCTTTATTTGTCTGCTTGGGCTGGCTTCAAATCTTGATCCTCAGACTTCAGCCTCCTGAGTAGCTAGAATTATAGGCATGAGATACTGGTGCCTGGCTAAGCAAGTGATTTCATCAGTTTCCCTTAGTTCCAAAGGGACAGCTGACATCCCTGAAGCCAGGTGTACTTGACTTGGCCCTTTTTTTGGTACTTCACTGATGAAGGAGATTTCTACCCACTTCAGAGCTAGGAGCATGATACCAGCATAGGAGCAGATAAGGGGTGTAGAGAAATCAATGAGACTGTGAAGGGGAAAACATGTCATTTCTTTCTTCTTATCACAGCACTGCTTTCATCCCAAGAGCTGAGGGGAGATCTTCTCAGCTAGACATCATGATCCTCAGGATGCAGGATGAAAAGCCAAACTCCAAGTAAAGACAGCAGCCACTCTGGCTTTGTTAGGCTCCTCCTAGGGAGGGGGACCACATCTTCCTGTAGACACTACGACTGTGGACCCATGTATTGTTCTATAGCTATCTGACCAAAAGTACAAGAAAGCCAGACTCTATGCCAAAAAAAGCAATGAGGAAGTGAGTTTGATTTCAGCAGAACCATTGGCAGTGGTAGGATCTGATGTCACTGCCCTTTAGGGCCTCAGAATCCTCCCTGTAAAATAGAGATGCTAACTCTGAGATTGCTAAACACTGAGATTGCTGATTGTTGCACACCTTTACTAAAGTAACGTGGTTAAGTCTTGAATCAATATGGTAAATGCTAGCTTACTGCATTGCCTGTACCTCACCCAAGGCTGGAGGAGGCAGCAAGGAGGGACAATATAGAGAGCCAGTGAGAATGCAGCCAACCTCCCAGCCTTTAACCAACACTCCAGCCAATGAAGAAACAGAAAGCTAAGCCAGCTTTATTTTAGGTTCCCTAAGAGGTAGTGGCACTAAAAATAGAAGCTTAAGGGCTCAGATGACTAGGAAAAGTCGTGTAAGTCTGAAACAACCAGAGGAGAGAGCTTGGATCCAGCCACGCCTGTACATAGAAACACAAGGTGTGTCCAGTTGATATTCTGCCAAGAAATATATCAATAAGTGGGAAAAGCTCAAGACCCACATCTAATCTCAGCTGCTGCCGGGGTCACATTTCTGAAGAGTTAGGCTGTAGATGTATCCCTACACTAACTTTTCCTTTATAAGCAGTGCACAGCTCCCCAGGCTCACATCTCTGCCCTTTATGTTCCAATTCCACAGTATCCGTGTCATGCGCAGTACCCAATAAAAAGTTGCAAAAAAATGAGTATGTTGGAGCTGAGAAGGTGGCTCAGTGGTAAAGTGCTTGCCTTGCATGAAGCTCTGGGTTCAATTCCTCAGCACCACATAAACAGAAAAAGCCACAAATGGGATTGTGGCTCAAGTGGTAGAGTGCTAGCCTCGAGCTGAAGAGCTGTGGGACAGCACCCAGGTCTAGAGTTCAGGTCCGACGACGGAAGGGGGAAAAAAAACCACCCCAAAAAGAGTTAAGTTATATCTTCTGCCTTCAGCCCCACAGTTAGGTTGGGC
Source organism: Dipodomys spectabilis (assembly GCF_019054845.1). Classification (NCBI taxonomy): domain Eukaryota; kingdom Metazoa; phylum Chordata; class Mammalia; order Rodentia; family Heteromyidae; genus Dipodomys; species Dipodomys spectabilis. The sequence goes on from NW_024870950.1 coordinate 8,985,950, forward strand.
AGCCCTGAGGGAACGCCCTGGCAAAGAGTACGTCAACCAGAAGAAATAGCACCAACAGTGAGGACACAAAAACATAAAGGTAAGGAAGCTAGACGTGGAGGTTAAAGGGACAAAGACTGAAATGAAAGCTCAAAGACAAATACCACCATGTGGGGGATAGTATGCGAGATGAAGTATGGGGATGTCTGTGTGTGTGAGTGTGTGTGTCTGTGTGTGTATGAGTGTGTGTGTGTGTGTATGTGTGTGTGTGTGCGCTGGAACTAGAAGTTGAACTCCAGACCTCATGTTCGTACTTGGCTTTTTTTCTATGTATATGCTGGTCCTGGAGCTTGAACTCACAGCCTAGGTACTGTGCTCTACCATTTGAACAGAATGCCACTTTCAGCTTTTGGTTAACTGGAGTTGTGTTTCATAGACTTTCCTATCCCAGCTGGCTTCAAACTGTGATCCTCAAATCTCAGCCTCCGAAGTAGCTAACAGAGTGCCACTTTCAGCTTTTGGTTAACTGGAGTTGTGTTTCATAGACTTTCCTATCCCAGCTGGCTTCAAACTGTGATCCTCAAATCTCAGCCTCCTAAGTAGCTAAGATTACAGTGTGAGTCACCAGCACTCAGCAACTCTGGTTATTTTTGAGATAAGATCTCTTGCATTTTTGCCAGGCACTTCCCATCATAGCTAGTATGGCAGGCATGTATATGATGCCTAACATTTTTCTGTTGAGCAAAGATTCCTTGAACTTTTTTTTAGGGGGAGTGGCAGATTGGGGGGTGAGCAGGCTGGCCTGAAACAGCAATCCTTCCAATCTCAGCCTCCCAAGTGCCTAAGATGACATGAGTATACCACTGCATCCAACTACTAAAACAAGGACTCACAAACCAGCTTAAGCTGGCCCAAAACTACAATTCTGATCTTTGCCTCCAAGTAGTTATGATTACAGGCATGCATGAGCCACAGGTGTCTAGCCTCATGTCTACTAAGAGAAGCTACTAACTTTTCTTTTGCACTTGGGCTGGCACTCTATACCTAAGCCACACCTCCAACCCCTAAACATTGTTTTAATAAACAGTGATTTCAGTTATCCCAAATCTTCAAAGTCCCAATGCTGTTTTACAATCTGAGAGTTAGATGCTGGCCTACTGGGACTTGGAATATAGATGCAGAAAAGTGATAGAGAAGACATTATCACTAACTTGTCTGGCACACAGACATATGATATTTGAGGGCTGATGGGGAATGCCAAGCTATAGTAGGTCCTTTGAAATCAGGCACCAGCCATGGCCATCTTCCTTAAACTCACTGTCTGCCAGGCCTCAAATATAGACCTGTAACACATAGCCAAAAGAGAATTCCCTACCAGTGAGAATGATAATCAATCTGCCTTAAATCCTAAGGGTCCAGGACACGAACATACCAGCTAGAGGAGTGAAAAGGGGGGCAGCAATCTAAGACGCAAGTCCAAAAGAATATCTATTCATCAGAAACACAACATAAACAACAACGACAAAAATACCTCTGCGGGCTGGGGAGGTGGCTCAGTGGTAGAGTGCTTGCCTTGCATGCATGAGGCCCTGGGTTCGATTCCTCAGCACCACATAAGCAAAAAGAAAAAAGCCAGAAGTGGCGCTGTGGCTCAAGTGGTAGAGCGCTAGCCTTGAGCTGAAGAGCTGAGGGACAGCGTCCAGACCCAGAGTTCAGGCCCCACGACCGGACCCCCCCAAAAAAAAAAACAAACCTCTGATGTACTGTGCATCCTGTCCCACAGTCCTCAAGTGATTTTCCACAGTACTTGAAAAAGTGTCAACAAGGCTCTAGGTAAGGTGCACCTTTCTGGCTATCCAACCTTGACTACTGCTATCTCTACCTATTCCCTTTTCCTCTTCAGCAGCCAACCTGGCCTGTTCCTTTTCTAGAACATGCTGAACTTGTTTTTACCTGAAGGTTTTACAATTGTTTTTTTCTACCTAGCTCACTCTAACTAGATATCTGCTCCTTGTTACCTATGGCAACTCAAATGTCACTTCCAGAAACACCTTCCCTGACTACCTAGTCTAAGGTACCAAGTCAGTTACTCATTTCACCCCATGTTGTTTTCTCAACACTCATCACCAGATGAGATCATCCTCACACTTATGTATTTGTTTATAGTCTGCTCCCTGATCAAGGCACCCCTGTTTATAGTGTCTGACTGAAGCCTTTTTGTTAACTAAATGCATAAATGGATGGGTACCCAGCCTAGGCTGTCCCTTTTTCTCTGGAGACAGTTCTGGGCAACTCTGTTCAATTCAAATGGTCTAATAATCCTATTTCACCACTTACACCTTCTGAATTGCCAGGAAACAATCCTTTGTCATCCACCCAACTAGTGTGTGTGTGTGTGTGTGTGTGTGTGTGTGTGTGTGTGTGTAAATTAGGGCTTGAACTCGGGGTGATGGCACTCTTCCTTAGCTTTGTCACTCAGGCTAGCACTCTACCATTTGAAGTACACTTCTAAATTCAGCTTTCTGCTGGTTAATTGGAAATAAGAACACTGATCCAGGGCTGGTAATGTAGCTTAGTGGTAGAGTGCTTGTCTAGCATTCATGAAGCCCTGGGTTCAATTCCTCAATCAGTACCTAATCAGTACATAAGCAGAAAAGGCCAGCAGTAGTGCTGTGGTTCAAGTGCTAGAGTGCTGGCCTTAAGCAAAAGAAGCTGATGGACAATGCCCAGGCACTGAGTTCAAGCCCCAAAACTGGCAGGGGGGGGGAAACGGGGAGATCGCTGATCCAGCTGGGTGATAGTGGCTCACGCCTATAATCCTAGCTACTAAGGAGGCTGAGATCTGTGGATCACGGTTCAAAGCCAGCCCGAGCAGAAAAGTCCATGAGACTCCTATGTCCAATAAAGCACTAGAAACCCGGAAGTGGCGCTCTACCACTTGCCTTGAGCCGAAGAGTGCAGGGATCGCACCCAAGCCCAGAGTTCAAGCCTCATGACAAAAAAAAAAAAAAAAGCTACTCAAAAAAAGCTGAAAGTAGCACTGTGGCTCAAGTGGCAGAGCACTTGCCATGAGCAAAAGCTCAGGGATAGCGCCCAGGCCCAGTGTTCAAGCGCAGGATGAGCAAAAAAAAAAAGGGAAGGGCTAGGAAGGTGGCTCAGTGGCAGAGTGCTTGCCTTGTATGCATGAGGCCATGGGTTCGATTCCTCAACACCACATAAGCAGAAAAAGCCGGAAGTGGTGCTGTGGCTCAAGTGGTAGCGCTAGCCTTGAACTGAAGAGCTGAGGGACAGTGCCCAGGCCCAGAGTTCAGGCCCCAGGACCAACAAAAAAAAAAAAAGAAAGAAAGAAAGAAAGAAAAAAAGAATGCTTCTCCTCAGTCTCAGCTTCCAAGTAACTAGGATTACAGCCTTGAGAAATTGAGACCTGGCCACCCATCTATGTTATCTGTGGTATGTAGTAAGTGGTGTTTGGCCCCAATCTTTTCTCTTACTCTCAAGATCCTGGTCACCTGAGTAGAAGCTATGGAGAATAGTAAAAAGAGTCCCACCTCTTCTTTGTGGTATGACCCTCTGATTCTGTGATTGTGGAAAAGAGGGAAATCAACTAAGGGACTAAAGCAGGACCCAGATGTGAGGAGTTATCATCATTTCCTAGGTGAATACTGAGGTCAGTATCTTAAAAGAAGGGCACACATGGTGTAGTCTTTTCTTTCCCTCTCTAGTCCTGGGGCTTGAACTCAGGACTTGGCCACTGTCCCTGAGCCTCTTTGTGCTCAAGGCTAGCACTCTACCACTTGAGCCACAATGCCACTACTAGCTTTTTCTGAGTGGTTTATTGGAGACAAGTCTCATGGACTTTCCTGTCTGGGCTGGCTTCAAACTGTGATCCTCAGATCTCAGCCTTCTGAGTAGCTAGGATTACAGGCCTGAGCCACCAGGGCCATCTAGCATATGGAGAGCAGACTTGATCCAGAAATGGCAACTGTTTCTTAGGGCTGACACCTGAGGTTTTTGTACTCCCAGCACCACCTAGGCCTTTTCCTCCATCCTGCCTAGGTCTCCACAGGCCCTGTGCTGACCCAGAAACTGAATTCAGAGATCTGCATTCTGGTCTCTACTCTGACTTATTTCCTTGCCCCTCTGGGGCACCAATCCTTTTCTCAACAGCTCCAATCTATAAATTGAGCCTTGGGCACAAACTTGCTAGCAGATATAATGAGACCATGAAGCCCCTAAGTGACCACTCTTGTGGCCTACCACCACTACAGTTGGCCAAAACTACAATTCTGTGACTGAGAACAGGGAAATAAAATGATTAAAAAGTCCAAAAAGGAGAGACAGAATGACACCTGGTTCTAACATTCCCATGGGTCCTCTTATTTGAACCCTGAAAGCTGGTATGATCATCTTCATTTTGTAAATAAGGAAGCCAAGCTTCAAAGGGTTAAGCAGGAATTCAACACAGAAGAGACAACCAGTACAGCCAGCACCAAAATATAAGATGGTCAGGGCCAGAAAGACAGAGTTCTGGCCTTTTCTTTCCTTCTGATAACAACAAGCTCCATGCACCTCTGGATGGGAAATACCTGAATATAAGGTCACCAGGTTAAAAGTTTACCTAAAGATAAGGCAGAAGTTGCATTCACCTAGCCTGAAGCTACCTACAGGTGAAATGCCTCCACATAGACATCCTTCCAAGAGCAGCAGGTCTTTCAAGTTCTGTCCTAGTGAAACTCAGTGGCTATGGATGAAGTATGAGGTTTTAAAATAGAAATAATCCAAAATTATTCCATCTTTGTGACAGCTGTTTCCAGCCTGAAGGCTATGGAGTTGGCATAGAGTAGGCACCAGAAACAAAGAATAAGGCTTAGGACAGTGAAAGTCTCAGCCATACATCTTTTGGCAGTCAGAAACCTGCCAATAAGCAGGCCCATAGGTTGTGTTCTGATCCTTATGTTCTCCTTCCCTGCTACTAAAACACTTCTCCCAACAAGTAGACCTGAGCAAAGCATTACACTCAGGAAGAAACATTCGAGCTGACACAGTAAGAAGGGAGATGGCACTATAGGCCCTACAGCTAGGGTGCTGACCAGAACAATCATTCATATAGCTTGGAAATCACTCCAAGGATAAGCCCCATACTGCTTCCTTCAGGAAGAGATTCAGTACTTCTTGCTACATACAGTCAATGAAAGAAAGTCATAGACTCTCAAAGCTGGGTAAGGGGTAGCCAACCCAAATTTACTACAAACACCGTCCTCAAATTATCATCTGCAAAAGTGAGTATAACAAAACAAGTGTAGTATACAGTTCAACCCACCACTAGCCCCAAAGAAATTCTGTTGATCTTTCACGCGCGCGCGTGCGTGTGTGTGTGTGTGTGTGTGTGTGTGTGTGTGTGTGTGTGTGTGTGTGTGTGTGTGAGTCATGGGGCTTGAACTCTGGGCCTGGGTACCGTCCCTCAGCTCTTCAGCTCAAGGCAAGCGTTCTACCATTTGAGCCACAGCACCACTCCCAGTTTTCTGGTGGTTAATTGAAGATAAGAGTCTCAGGGACTTTCCTGCCTGGGCTGGGTTTGAACCATGATCCTCAGATCTCAGCCTCCTAAGTAGCTAGGATTACAGGCGTGAGCTACCGGTGCCTAATTTCCATGAGATTCTTATCTCCAATAAACTATTTTAAAAAAGCCCTAGGATTACAGGCATGAGCCACCAGTGCCTGGCTTCTGTTCAACTCTCAATGTCCATTTTGTAGGAGTTTCTGGATCTATTCTCCTTGCCTTAAAAGGACCATTTCTCTGTCCTAAAAACCCAGGTGAGGATTGGCTAAATTGGATTCTAAAAAAAAAGTAAGGCACACATGGCTTACATCTGTTATGCTAGCTATTTAAGAATTCAAAGCCAGCCCAGTCAAGAAAATCTATGACACTTTTTTTTTTTGTGTGTGTGGTCTTCAGGGCCTGGGCACTGCCCTTGAGCCTCTTTGTGCTCAAAACTAGCACTCTACCACTTGAGCCATAGTGCCACTTCTGGCTTTTTTTGACTAACTTATTGGATGGAGATAGAGTCTCACATCTCACAGACTTTCCAGTCTGGGCTGGCTTTGAACCATGATCCTCAGATCTCAGCCTCCTGAGTAGTAGGATTACATGTGTGAGCTACCGGTGCCTAATTTCCATGAGATCCTTATCTCCAATAAACTATTAAAAAAAAGCCCTAGTGGAGCTAAAGCTCAAGTGGCTGAACACTAACCTAAACAAAAGCAGCTCAGAGGGGCTGGGAATGTGACTTAGTGGTAAAGTGCTTATCTAGCATGCATGAAGCCCTGGGTTCGATTTGTCAGCACCATGTAAACAGAAAAAGCCAGAAATGGCGCTGTGGCTCAAGTGGTGGAGTGCTAGCCTTGTGCAAAAGAAGCTCAGGGACAGTGCTCAGCCCCTGAGTTCAAGCCCAGGAAAGGCAAAAACAAACAAACAAACAAAAAAAACAGCTCAGAAACAGTGCCCAACACTAAATTCAGACTAAGGGCCAGCACAATAAAGAAAAAAAGAGCCTCACAGACTTTCCAGCCCAGGCTGGCTTTGAACCGTGATCTTCAGATCTCAGGCTCAGGAGTACCTAGGATTACAAGTGTGATCCACCGGCGCCTAGCTCAGTCCCCATTCTTTTTTTTGTTCTAAGGAAAGCCGTGAGACTCTTATCTCCAACTAACTGTCAAAAAAAAAAAAAGCCAGAAGTAGAGCTGTGGCTCAAGTAGTAGATCACTAGCCTTGAGCAAAAAAGCTCAGGAACAGTGCCCAGGTCCAGAGTTCAAGTCCCAGAATATACATACTCAACAACAAGATGACCATATAATTGTCTTGGTGAAAGGAGAAAATTTAAGTATTAGTTACTGATACCTGTTTAGCTATTCAGAAGAATAAGAGCTGAGGATGAAGAGGTTCAAAGCCAGTCTAGAAGACTTTTTTTTTTTGGTTGGTCATGGGACTTGAACTCTGGGCCTGAGTGCTGTCCCTCAGCTCTTCAGCTCAAGGCGAGCACTCTACCACTTGAGCTACAATGCCACTTCCAGTTTTCTGGTGGCTTATTGGAGGTAAGAGTCTCACGGATTTTCCTGCCTGTACTGGCTTTGAACTGCAATCCTCTGACCTCAGCCTCCAGAGTAGCTAGGATTACAGGCGAGAGCCACTGACACACAGCTCTAGAAGACTCTTATCGAGCCGGGCGCTGGTGGCTCACGCCTGTAATCCTAGCTACTCAGGAGGCTGAGATCTGAGGATCATGGTTCAAAGCCAGCCCGGGCAGGAGAGACCGTGAGACTCCTATCTCCAATAAACCACCACAAAACCGGAAGTGGCACTGTAGCTCAAGTGGTAGAGCGCTCGCCTTGAGCTGAAGAGCTGAGGGACAGCGCCCAGGCCCAGAGTTCAAGCCCCATGACGGACAAAAAAAAAAAAATAGAAGACTCTTATCTCCAATTAAACAACAAAAACTGGGAAATGGGCTGGGAAGGTAGCTCAGTGGTAGAGCGCTTGCCTTGCATGCATGAAGCCCTGGGTTCGATTCCTCAGCACCACATAAGCAAAAAGAAAAAAGCCAGAAGTGGTGCTGTGGCTCAAGTGGTAGAGCGCTAGCCTTGAGCTGAAGAGCTGAGGGACAGCGCCCAGGCCTAGAGTTCAGGCCCCATGACCGGACCCAGAAAAAAAAAAAAAGAGAAAAAAAGAAAGCCTCAAGTTTAATGGATTCCCAACTATAAAAAAAAAAAAAAAACTGGGAAGTGAGAGAATGGCACAAGTGCCAGCCATGAACAAAAAAAGCCAAGCAAGAACAGTGATTGCTGAGTTTAAGCTCTAGTACTAGAATACACACATACACATGCAGACATGCAGAGGTGAGAAAATATACTTCCAAGTTCCAGACAGAGAACTAAAAAGCTACAGATAATGCTGGCAAAATCTTCAGACACTGCGGGAATATCCATCTACTTCTGGGAGACCGAGGTTGTAGAAGCTAGCAGCAAGACTGAACAGCCACAGAAACTTGGGATGGTAACAGTTTCACTGAAAGGACCTCAGACCTTTCTGAACCCACAACTCAAGAGTGGTATCTCTCTATGGTTTCTGCCAGTCACTGGAAAGGAAGATAGGCCTATCGAAAGCCTTTCCTCCTTCTTAGCTGGGCACTGGTGGTTCATAACTATAATCCTAGCTACTAGATGGACTGGAAATTTGGCTTAGTGGCAGAGTGCTTGCCTAGCGGGCATGAAGCCTGGGTTTGATTCCTCATTATCACATAAACAGAAAAAGCCAGAAGTAGCACTATGGCCATGCGGTAGAGCACTTGCCTTGAGCACACAGAGTCTCAAGGACATTGCCCAGGCCCTCAGTTGAAGCCCCAAAACTGGCAAAAACAAACAAACAAAACAAAACAAACAATCCTAACTACTCAGGAAACTGAGTTCTGAGGATCACGGTTCATAGCCATTCTAAGCAGGAAAGTCTGTGAGACTCTTTAATTAATCACAAAAAGCTGGAAGTGGTGCTGTGGCTTACTTAAGTGGTAAGAGTGCAAGCATTGAACAAAAGGAGCTCAGGGATAGTGCATAGGCCCAGAGTTCAAGTCCCAGGACTGGCAAAAACAAAAACAAAACTTTGCTCTTCAATGCTCTAATCATTTAAAAGTCCCCTCTTCCGCACAGGATTAAGAACTCCTGGTCTCTTCAATTAAGCCCTTAGTACGTAATATCAACATTAATATCCCGTCACCAACACTAGGGGCTGGAGAGAATTCATTTTCTTCCTAAAGCCTCGGCTCAGAGCCAGAAACACAGGACTAAAGAATGTTTGCTGACGATGGGCTGGGAAGGTGGCTCAGTGGTAGAGCGCTTGCCTTGCATGCCTGAGGCCCTGAGTTCGATTCCTCAGCACCACATAAGCAAAAAGAAAAAAAAAAGCCGGAAGTGGTGCTGTGGCTCAAGTGGTAGAGTGCTAGCCTTGAGCTGAAGAGCTGAGGGACAGTGCCCAGGCCCAGAGTTCAGGCCCCACGACTGGACCAAAAAAAAAAAAAAAAAAAAAGAAAAGAATGTTTGCTGACGAGCCAGCCGCTGGTGGCTCATACTGTTCAGGAGGCTGAGATCTGAGGATTGCAGTTCAAAGCCAGCCTGGGCAGGAAAGTCCATGAGACTCTTATCTCCAATACACCACCAGAAAACCGGAAGTAGTACTGTGGCTCAAGTGGTAGAGCCCTTGCCTGAAGCTGAAGAGCTCAGGGACAGTGCCCAGACCCAGAATTCAAGTCTACTACTGACCCTCCCCCTTCCAAAAAAAGAATGTTTGCTGAAAAATCTGACCACTGAGCAAAGAGAAAAAAAAAAAAATCCCTAATAACAGGCAAGAAAGGGTAAAGAATTCATACTAATACCTAAGGAAGTTAGGAATCCTTAAGTCTGTCTTGTTTTCATTACAGGGTATGGCCATATAGACCAGCTTGGCCTCAAACTTGCATTCGTCTTGCTCAGCCTCCAAGATACTGGGATCACAGGTATGCAATAATACACTCAAGTTTTTTGGTAATATGGTACCTGCTAGTTATAAATCTGAAACTTCTGTACTTTAATCATTCATCCTATCTCAATGCACCAATTGCCAAGAAAGAATAAATCCAGTGGCTGGGAAGTTGGCCCAGTGGTAGAGTGCTTGCCTTGCATATATGAGGCCCTGGGTTCGATTCCTCAGCACCACATAAGCAGAAAAAGCCAGAAGTGGCGCTGTGGCTCAAGTAGTAGGGTGCTAGCCTTGAGCTGAAGAGCTGAGGGACCAGTGTCCAGGCCCAGAGTTCAAGCTCCACAACCGACAAAAAAAAAAAAGAGCATCCTACTGGGGCCAGTGACTCACATCTGCAATCCTCCCTACTCACTAGAGTAGAGGCTGAGATCAAAGCCAGTCCAAACAGGAAAGTCTGAGACTCTTATTTACAGTTAGCCATCAAAAAGAGGTGGGGCATGGAGCTGTGGTTCAAGAGGTAGAGCGCTAGCTCTGAGCAGAAAGCTCAGAGACAGAGCCCAGGTCCTTAGTTCAAGACCCAGAAATGGCACACACATGCACACGCGTGTGCACACACACACACACAAAAGAAAAAAAAAGTGGGCATCCTGACATGCTGCTTCTTGATTGTGCAGCCATATTCCAGTCAACCCACATCAGGCTCTACTTCCTAAGGCAATCCTACCTGATAGAGCACACATAAGATTTGAGGGGACGGGCACTGGTAGCTCACACCTGTAATCCTAGCTACTCAGGAGGCTGAGATCTGAGAATCACAGTTCAAAGCCAGCCCAGGCAGGAAAGTCTTGGAGGCTCTTACCTCCAATGAACCACCAGCAAACCAGAAGTGGCGCTGTGGCTCAAGTGGCAGAGTGTTTGTTTGACTTGAACTAAAGAGCTCAGGGACAGCATACAGGCCCAGAGTTCAAGCCCCACCACTGACCCCGCCCCCCTCCAAAAACCAAAAAAAAAAAAGATTTTTTTTTTTTTTTTTTTGTCGGTCGTGGGGCTTGAACTCTGGGCCTGGGCACTGTCCCTCAGTTCTTCAGCTCAAGGTGAGCACTCTACCACTTGAGCTACAGCGCCACTTCCGGTTTTCTGGTGGTTTATTGGAGATAGGAGTCTCACGGTCTCTCCTGCCAGGGCTGGCTTTGAACCTCGATCCTCAGATCTGAGCCTCCTGAGTAGCTAGGATTACAGGTGTGAGCCACCAGTGCCCGGCTAAAAAAAAATAGATTTGAAAAACACCAGGGTTCTTTTTTGTTGTTGTTTGTCATGGGGCTTAAACTCTGGACTTGGGTGCTGTCCCTGTGCTCTTCAGCTCAAGGCAAGCGCTCTACCACTTGAGCCACAGCGCAACTTCTGGTTTTCTAGTGGTTTATTGGAGATAAGAGTTTCACAGCTTGGCTGGCTTTGAACCGTGATCCTCAGAGCTCAGCCTCCTGAGTAGCTAGGATTTCAGGCATGTGCCACCAGTACACAGCCCCGTGTTCTTTTATCTCTGAGAACTAGAGGGCCTGCCAAGTCCAGAAAAGTCAAGCACTTCTTAGGATCAAGGTGTCTAGAAATGGCTAACTCTATACAAAGAAACCTCAGGAACTCTATAAAGGAATTGGAATAAATGGGAATGACCCAAATTCCTCCTATTCTAGGATAATCTTGAAGAAAGAATAGTATCTTTTAACCCTGCAGGTGCTGGCACATATGTAGCTCAGTGGTAGAACACTTGCCTTGTAGACAGAAAGTACTAGGTTCAATCTCCAGCATTGCAAAAAGAAAAAAGGAAAGAAAGCATCTCTATGGTCAAGCCAGCCAGTCTTAAGAGTATGCAAATGAATCCATAGCCACTATACAAACCTGTGTTCTAAAAGTACCAAGTGAAGCGGGGCGCCCGGTGGCTCACGCCTATAATCCTAGCTACTCAGGAGGCTGAGATCTAAGGATCGTGGTTCAAAGCCAGCCAAGGCAGGAAAGTCCGTGAAACTCTTATTTTCAATAAACCACCAGAAAACAAGAAGTGGCACTGTGGCTCAAGTGATAAGAGCACTAGCCTTGAGCTGAAGAGCTGAGGGACAGCACCAAGGTCCAGAGTTCAAGCCCCACGACCAAAAATAAAGTACCAAGTGAGGCAATCTAGAGGTCTTGAAACAACTGCTTTTAATTCCCAAAAGTTCCACCTTGTTAGCAGTAGGTGTTTGGAGTAGTTTCTCCTTATCACCTAACTCCACTGGCAAACCAGATCTCTCCTGAGCCTGCTGAATAAACCTGACTTTTTTTTTTTTTTGCCAGCCCTGGGGGTTGAACTCAGGAATGGGTCTCTATCCCTGTGCTTCTTTTGCTCGAGGCTAGCACTCTACCACTAGAGCCACAGCACCACTTCCAGCCTTTTTTGTTTATGTGGAATTGAACCCAGGGCTTCATGCAAGCACTCTACCACTAAGCCAAATTCCCAGCCCCTAAACCTGACTTTCATGTGGACAGAGTTGAGAAAAGAGAAGGGAGGCCCTTAGTGATTACCTTAGCAGCAACCTTTGCCTATTCTTGAATTAGACAAATGAATGATTAGGTAGAGTATTTCAACTACAGAAAACCTTTCAAGTCAAGAATACAATGACCAGAACTGGGCACCACTGGCTCACACTTGTAATCTCTAGCTACTTGGGAAGCTAAGAATGGAAAGATAATAAATAGTTCAAGGTGGGATAGGCAGAAAAGTTTGCAAGATCCCTTTCTCAATCCATACTTGGGTATGGTACGCGTGCCTATCAAAACAGGTAGATCGAAGTCTAGGTACTCACAAAGGCAAAAAAAGTGAGACCCTATTTCAAAAATAAGCATCCCAGGCAGTGGCTCATACGTATAATCCTAGCTATCCAGAAGGCTGAGATCTGAAAATTGAAGTTTAAAGCCAGCCTGAGCAAACAAATTCTGAACACATTAATCAGCAAAATGCTACAAGTGAAGGTATTGCTCAAGAAGTGAACTGAAAAAAAAGTCAAGTGAGAGCACAAGGTCTTGAGTTCAAGTCCCAGTAATAGAAAATGAATTCACACATACCCACACACACTCAAAGCATTGCAAAACAAGGGGCTGGGAAGGTGGCTCAGTGGTAGAGCGCTTGCCTTGCATGCCTGAGGCCCTGGGTTTGATTCCTCAGCACCACATAAGCAAAAAGGAAAAAAAGCTGAAAGTGACGCTGTGGCTCAAGTGGAAGAGCGCTAGCCTTGAACTGAAGAGCTGAGGGACAGCACCCAGGCCCAGAGTTCAGACCCAACGACCGGACCCCCCCCCCAAAAAAAAAGCATTGCAAAACAAGATGGAGCTATGCCTTAGAGTCCCTGCCTACCAAGTGTAAAGCAGAGTTCAAATCCTAGTATCACCAAAAACCAACACTAACATAAAAAGAATGACTAGAAAAAAAAACATTATCTGGAGCCAGGCAGCGGTGGCTCATGACTATAATCCTAGCTACTTAGGATGCTGAGAGCTGAGGATCACATTTGTTTGTTTGTTTGGTGGGTCCAGGGGCTTAAACTCTGGAGCTCTTCAGGTCAAGGCGAGTGCTCTACTGCTTGAGCTACAGCACCACTTCCGGTTTTCTAGTGGTTTATTGGAGATAAAGAGTCTCACAGACTTTCCAGCTCAAGTTGGCTTTGATCTGTGATCCTCAGATCTCAGCCTCCTGAGTAGCTAGGATTATAGGCGTGAGCCACTGGTGCCCAGCTGAGGATCACGTTTTGAAGCTAGCCTGGGCAGAAAAATCCTGAGACTATTGTTTTGGTCAGTCATGGGGCCTGAACTCTGGGCGTGGGCACTGTCCCTCAGCTCTTCAGCTCAAGGCTAGTGCTCTACCACTTGAGCCATAGCACCACTTCTGGCTTTTTCTGCTTTATGTGGTGCTGAGGAATCAAACCCTGGGCCTCATGCATGCAAGCAAGGCAAGCATTCTAGCACTGAGCCACCTTCTCAGCCCCTCCCTGAGACTCTTATCTCCAATAAACTACTCAAAAAAAAAAAAAAAAGCCATAAGTGGCACTGTGGCTCAAGTGGTAAAGTGCTAGTCTTGAGCAAAAGAAGCTCAGGAACATCACCAAGGCCCAGAGTTGAAGCCACAAGACCCACAAAAAAATAAAATAAAAAGCATCTCATCTGGGGAAATACTGAAGAAAAAAGGCCCAGGGACAGTACTTTCCACATTATGGCCCTGACTCAGCCTCAAGAGATCTGGCATTCTTGCTTGTTACTGAGTCTAGTTCTGCTAAGACTGAACTGCTTCTTGAGTACATGGAAGAACTGTGATCCAGATGCTGAAATCAAGGCTTGAGAAGAGATGCTGTCTCTCCCACAAGTCCTAGGTTGTTCTTTGAAAACTAGTCCCTTAATCATCAAACAGAGTGTCTTTTCGAAATCTGCCTAACACTATCTCTCTGTCCGGATACCCAATGCCATTGAGAACAATTTCTGGAGACCCAACCAGCTTTCAGCTTTCTGCCTTTTTCAGAGAAGCAGTCAATTGAGGAGGAAGCTTGGCTTTCTGCAGCTTTTGCCACCCGGCTTCAGAAAGGCCCTCAGAGCCTAAACCTGAGCCTACTACCCAAATGGGCCTCACCCCACAAGGCACCTTCCACTTTGGCCTCTTGCCTGGTACTGGACTCAAAAAAACTCAGGCCTAGATTCTATTTTCCCAGCATTAAACCCTACCTTATCATTCCATTCTTAAAGAGTCATCCTCTCCGGCCTGGCAATCAATGCTGACTGCTAAGTTTTGATGTGGGGATTGATTGGGCTGTGCCTGAGAAACCTAACAAAAGCCTTGAAGGCTCACATATCCAACCTCACCTCTTTAGCTTCCTTCCCCGGTAACAGTACCGATCAACCTACCCATAGCTGGGGCCTGGTCACTGATAAAGAAGGGTGGAGGCCTGGCCTACCAGCCTAGAGACGCTTCACCACATCAGTTTCAGGTCTTCCAGGACTGACCAGGATAAAAGTCCCACGTGGAACCTCCAACCACCCCCAGACTCCCTGATTCTGTCCTCCATGCAAGATAATCCAGCCTAAATTCCACCCAAAGAGAGGTAGGTGTTTGTGCACTCCCCGCAGGCAGTTAAGCAGAGAAGCAGACTATGGCAGGGAACCGGGTGAGGGGATCCAAACCCCTCACCCAGGGGCACCAGGCAGGCACCCTTACCCATGCTGGCTCTGGAGCGAACCGGGTGGCGCTGCCCATCCCCGGATCTTCGCCGGCGGGTGGCAGGACGTGGGGCTGGGGTCTGCTCGCTAGCCAGCTTGTAGAGCTTTTGGGATTCGAGCAGGTTGGGCCAGACCAGACGGGGCGGGGCCCTGTGAACCCCATCCGGACGGAAGAAAAAGGCCCTGGCCACAGCAAAGTCCGGCTCACCAGTCATAGCACAGCACGGCCGGGATAGGCGTCTGTCTAGCCCTCAGCGTTTCCCACCGGCCGCTGCCTCAGAGGACCGGCGGGAGGCGGAGCCGCGCGCGACACATGGCCCGGGCCCCGCGCGGCTTCGGGCCGCCAGGAGGGTGGGGAGGGGAGGGGCCTCTCAGCGAGTCGCAGCAGAAGCTCCCGGCGGCCCAGAGCGCGGCTCTTGCAGCCTAGCCCTCGCCCTGGCGCGCTAGCCCCAACACTCACCCGAGGGGCTGGCACGATGGCGGCAGCGGCGGCGGCAACCCAGCGCGGTCTGCGACCGACTGTCCCTTCCCCCCTGCCTTCCCTCGTCCGCCCCGCTGCACTCCGGGAAACGCAGTCCCGCCGCCCACCTTTCAGGCAGTAGTGCGCTATAACAAAACTACAGATCCCAGGGTGCTGTGCGCGGAGGCCCAGAGACGGCCTACAGCGCGGGAGGAGAGGTTAAGCTAGAGAGGGAGGCTGCTGGGGCTAGCCCCTGAGAATTGTGGTCTAGCGGAAGCCTCTGGAACACGGAGTTGGCGCCAGGCAAGGGTCACAGCTCTGTTGTCGCCCGGTCCCAGCTGGCCTGGCCCCGCCCAGGCTGTGCAGGCTACATGGTTGTACTCGCCCCACCGGAGTCTGGCCCGGCCTCGAATTGGACCAGCCGCCCCTCCTGGGCCCCTGGACTGCTTCCGCCTCTGAAGCTCTTCCCCCACACTTAGAGCCATAGCTGTTAGGCTCACTGGGTGGCCTTAGCTGGCCGGGGCGGAAACCCACTGCTTCTGCAGCCCCAGTATTCATGATCCTGCCCTGGGACAGTGGGGTTCAAAGCTGGTTTAAGACACTTCTCTGGCCCGGAGACTCAAATGTCCTAGGGTGAGGTTTGGCTAGAGGTTACTCTCATTTGTAGAGAGATTTTCATTAAGACTTTTATTTCTGCTTTCCTAAGCACATAGAGTAGCCATAAGTTTAATCTTTGTTAAAAAGAACGAGCCGGGCACTGGTGGCTCAAGCCTGTAATCCTCGCTACTCAGGAGGCTGAGATTTCAGGATCGCAGTTCAAAGCCAGTCCGGGAAGGAAAGTCTTTGAAACTCTTATCCCCAATAAACCACTCAGAAAGCCAGAATTGGCACCGTGGTTCAAGTGTAGAGCTCTAGCCTTAAGCGAGCTGAGGGACAGTCCCCAGGCACAAAGTTAAAGCCCACGACTGACCAAAAAAAAACCCAACCAGGGCTGGGAAGGTGGCTCAGTGGTAGAGCGCTTGCCTTGCATGCATGAGGCCCTGGGTTTGATTCCTCAGCACCACGTAAGCAGAAAAAAAAAAAAGCCAGAAGTGGCGCTGTGGCTCAAGTGGTAGAGTGCTAGCCTTGAGCTGAAGACCAGGCCCAGAGTTCAGGCCCCACGACTGGACCAAAACAAACAAACAAACAAACAAGCAAACAAAAACTAGTTTACCCACTTCTCGTTATTTGACCAGTTTATAAATAATTCTTCTCGCACCCTTTGCCCTTTAAATGCCTTTTTTATGGTTTCCTTGGTAACACAAACATTTAAAGGAAGTCTGGCCTGTGTTGGGCAAAAGAGGACCACAGGAAAGGAAAATGGTTTTAAGGTTCCTTAAAGCAGCCCTATAGGGCTGGGAAGGTGGCTCAGTGGTAAAGCGCTTGCCTTGCATGCCTGAGGCCCTGGGTTCAATTCCTCAGCACCACCTAAGCAAAAAGAAAAAAGCCGGAAGTGGCACTGTGGCTCAAGTGGTAGAGCGCTAGCCTTGAGCTGAGGGACAGCGCCCAGGCCCAGAGTTCAGGCCCACGACTGGACCCAAAAAAAAAAAGCAGCCCTATAGCTCTTCAGGCCAGAAATCTAGCACACCTGTCCTCTAGAAGAGTTTAGCCACACCTATCCCACTTCCAGGAGATGACCAGGCTAAGCTTCTTGAACAAATCCCAGGTCTGATAGGGAGCTGGTGGCTCACACCTCTAATCCTATCTACTCAGGAGTCTGAGATGTGAGGATTGTAGTTCAAAACCAGCCTGGGCAGGAAAGTCAGTGAGACTTATCTACAATTAACCAGAGCTATAGCTCTCAAAGTGGAACTGTGGCTCCAAGTGGTAGAGGGCTAACCTTGAGCAAAAATGCTTAAGGACTGCATGCTGGCCCTGAGTTCAAACCCCACAATCAATATATTTTTTAAAAAGTCCCAGGTTGGTCTAGAATACTTTGACTAGATGCTTCTTTTATTACTCAGCTACCAAGATGGTATTGCCCAATCAGTGACACATCTGCATCTGAGGCCTCTTCTCACTGCCCCAAAGTCAAACCACCAGACAAGTTTTGTGCTTATAACCTCTAGAGGGCCCAAGAGGTGCTGCCAAATGTCCCTTCAATTACTAGGATCTCAAGGATACACTAGTATGGCTAGGGTCTGGGAAAGACCAAGGAAAGAGTAGCAATGTTTGAGACTGGTCCAGTAAAGATCCAGCAAGCCTGGAAATGCACTGATGAGTTCCCAACACCCAATTACCAGCCAGCCTCCCTAGGAAGGCAGACATTCAACTCTTGCCAGAACTGGGCACCTTTATAACCTAAAAGCATCCTCAAGAAGACTTGTTGTCTCAATTCAGTGGCAAGAGACCAAAAGGGGAGCAGACATAACAGTTTAGGGCTATTCCAGCTCACAGGATACATACCTAGGTATATAGTTTTATCCATAAGTAATACAAAAGTTAGTCATATTTTAGACAGCCTGAAAATAAAATCCATTTGTGTCCTAACACCGGTAATAAGCAGACATATTAAAAACAACAACATTCACTAGCTTGAGCTAAATTAAATTACTTGTCATAGATAAAAATGTCACTCTTCAATATGCAATCGTGTGTGTGTGTGTGTGTGTGTGCGCGCGCGCACATGCCACACCAGTTTTGAGTCTTGAACTCAGGGCCTGGGCACTGTCCCTGAGCTTTTGTGCTCAGGATAGTGCTCTACCACTTGAGCCATAGCTCCCTTTCTGGCTTTTTCATGGTAAATTGGAGGTAAGAGTCTCACAAGACTTTCCTGCCCAGACTGGCTTCGAATGCAATCCTCACATCTCAGCCTCCTGAGCAGCTAGGATTACAGGTGTGAGCTATCAGCACTCAGTACCAATATCCAATCTTTTTTTTTTTTTTTTTTGGGTCCCGTCATGGGGCCTGAACTCTGGGCCTGGGCGCTGTCTCTCAGCTCTTCAGCTCAAGGCTAGCACTCTACCACTTGAGTCACAGTGCCACTTCCGGCTTTTTTCTTTTTGCTTATGTGGTGCTGAGGAATCGAACCCAGGGCCTCAGGCATGCAAGGCAAGCGCTCTACCACTGAGCCACCTTCCCAGCCCCCAATATCCAATCTTAAGAAATAGCCAAAAACCTAAGTCAAAGGGTTACAAATCTCGGCTCCTCAATGCTATTGATCCAGCTCTTTCTACTGAAGGTGTACCAAGGCCGAGATATATGTACAGGAGTCATTGTGCCTGAAGAAGCCATGGCTGATTCCAGTTCTAATCTTCACTGGTTCATGTAAATGTATAGTAAGACACTATAAAGTTTAAGCGATGAAACAGTGAGCAAACCTCAACTCTTCCTGAGAATTTAAGGGATAATTTAAAAACCTTCAGAGTAGAAGGAACTAAACAATTCAGCTTAGTTCTTAGTTGCACTATCTTGTTAAAAGAATACAGAGAGTAAATTCATGCACAAACAGGGACCATTTGGTGTAGTTTACACATTCTTTGGCATAAACTGCACCAGAACTTTTAAGGACCTTAAGAGACCAGAGTCTACATTATTTAGAGCTTCTTTATGGAAAAACCTGGTCATTGAAATCTCTACTCTCTGGATTAGCCCAGTCTTCAAGACAAAGCCTATTTTCCCATATTTCAAGGATACTTCACTGAGTTTTCACAAAAAAAATGGTGAAAACCAAATAAAAACCTTACTTTTTCTTTAATTTGTTTTGCCAAACAAACACAGTGAAAACTTTAGCCTGACTAATTGTACAGAAAATAGAATTTGTAACCAGTAGCAAACATAACCCAAGTCCCAGGCAAGCTGGCCCTCCATCAGCAGGTCATCCCCTGGGCAAATGCCCCCATGTGTAGGGAGGTCCTAGGAGGCAGAGGCACAGATCAGCTAGTCCCCATCAATATCACAGACTGCATCTGGAAAGAGTAAGCATTTAAAGAACTGATGTTACTTGAATCTCTTATCACTACACACAGCAGAGTTTTCTCGGATTGCTGGCCAAGCTTAATGTGTGGTTTTTCCCAAACCCCCAGTCACTGGGCACCCCACCTTTATCCCTCTAGGCAAGTCTCAAGTGTTTCTGAAGCCTCTGCTTAACCAGAATCTGCAACATTTAACCAGAATCTGCAACATAAACTGGGGAGGGAGAATAGACAGTATTAATGCTGGTGTCACTATTGCAGAGTCTGAGGACCCAAACTCCTGCCTCAAGAGGAAACAAGTGAGGGTGCCAAATCACCAGCCAGTCTAGCTAAGCCTCACTACTGTCAATCAGAATATAGGGGAGTTCAACATCCGCCTGGGGATCCCTTGGGCTGGAAGGGGTCCAGCAGTTCTACAGGCCTCAGGCGTCCCATTCACATTCCGTGCTTCTTCCGGATGACAGCCATGGCAAGCAGGCGATCCTTCTCGCGAAGTTCTTCCCGCAGTTTGGCCTCGGTAAGACGCAGGTGGCGGATGCTCCCCTTCATCTCCTTCATCTTCACTTCCATCAGCGCCAGGATATCCCGCTGTTCATTCAACTTGCGCAGGAGCTCCTCCTCCGTGGTGCCTGATGACAACGAGTACGAGTGGTCGGAGCCAGTATCAGGAAAGCCCTCTTCCCCTACTACCACCAACTGGGGACCCATAGGGCACTCAGCGGCCTCCAATCCCGCTGTTGCAGCCTCTAGCTCCGACGCCGCGGCTGCAGCGGCTGCACCTTCTGCGGCTGCGAACTCCACTTGCACAGTAAGATCGATGGGCTTTACATCATCTCCGGCGGGAGTGGTGGGCGCTGGCGGCGCGGATCCTGGAGCCTGGCTGCTGTCTACAGCGGCCTGAAGGGTGAGGAGCACAGCTGCGGAGGCAGACACAAGGTTCGGCTGCAGCTGGGAGGTCTGAGCGTTGGAGGCGGCCGGAGACGACTGCGGTTGCGGAGGCTGCTGGGGCTGCGGCTGCTGCTGCTGCTGCTGTTGTTGTTGCTGCTGCCTTCGGCGGGCGGCTGCAGCCCCTGCGGGTCGGCGCGCTACTTTGCGCTCATTCACGCCGCGCAGCGGGAAGATGGTGGGAACGCGCACCGTATAGGTCTTGCGGCCACCCTGGAAGTGAACGCTGCACAGACGGTGGCCCGTGGTGGGCTGGAAGGTGGAGAAGCACCCACTGACGCCGGCACGGGACACATTCTTGAGCCAGAGGCGCCGTAGCTCAGCGTCCTTGGGAAAGGTGTAGAAGTGCAGTGCCTTGTCCCGATGCGAGTTGTTGTAGCAGCCGGGTACGCAGCACGTAAACCCTGGCATGGCTACCCCGCGCGGCCCGGCCCGGCCCACCGGCCTCCTGCGCTCTTCGACGGCCCAGTCGGTCCGCCACCACCAGCTCCTCGACGGGCGGTGCTGCGCGAGGCCTTGGGCAGCCTCTCACTATTGCCGCCCGGCGCAGCCGGCTCGGCCGGGTGCCCCGTGCCCAGAATACTCTTTCCGCCGGCCCGCGCCGCACCGCGCCGCCCGCCTGCCTGCGCTCCGGAGTCTGCCCGGGGGACGCCGCGAAGGACCGCCTGGAAAGGAGGACTACGCCCCCCACAATGCACCGCGCCACACGCCGCTCACTTCCGGGCTGGGGCGTGCTTATTCCGGCCTCTTTCCAAGGGACCGCGACAACCCTTAAAGAACAGATTCTCTTCCAGACCCTGCTTGCCTTCGGTCAGCGAAAGAAGCATATTCTACTGGAACGTTGTCGCACGGACTGCCCCTCATAAGGACCCGGAATCTTAATACGGGGGACGGGGGAGGCCAAACGCGCCTCAACTATGCGCAAGCGCCATGGGTATGTGCCCACGGATACTACAAGTCCCGGGATGCTCGCGAGAACTCAGAGGCTTCAGCCGGGAGCGCCGCCTAAGGGAAGATCCGGTTACTGCGAACAAGGGCGAGGTTCTGCTGCGGGCCTGAGGCTATGTATCCGCTTAAGCCCCATCTCCTTTCTGGACAGCGTGCTTTTGCTTGGAGGGAAAGGAAATCTGTGCCTCTCTGCCTTGAAGGATCTTAGGAGCCACCATTTCTGCTTTGGTAGATCTCGTTCCACCCAGCCACTGTCAACTTTGAATCACAAATAGGTGCCTACTGTGCGCCAGACACGGTGCTGTTTTGTGGATACCGGTCTTCTTCCCTTCCCCCTCCCACCTGGTGAGCGCTGACCACAAGAGATAAGGGCCTTCCTTTTAGATAATAGATGAATAGATGTGAATACACGCCAGTAGACTTGTAGTCAGATAAACGCCAAAATGCAATGAACGTGAGGCCTTCGGAAGGTGGAACGCTGAAAACCTTGGTAGGGAATTACTAGTTCTTACTTCACCCCCACCCGCAGTCTCACCTTGAGAAACCAGTCTTGAGTCCCTGAGTCAGGAAAGAGCTAGGCCGGCCATTAAAGAGCCTGGAAGGGGCAGCCAAGGCTAACAAACAGTGAGAGATCTCAAACGGCCGTGGTAGAGGATTGGGAATTATTTTTTTTCAATCGTGGAGCTTGAACGCTGGGCCTGGGCGCTGCCCCTCAGCTCTTCAGCTCTCTACTGCTTGAGCCACTTCCGGTTTCCTGGTGGTTAACTGGAGATAAGAGTCTCACGGACTTTTCTGCTCAGTGTGGCTTTGAACCGCGATCCTCAGATTTCAGCTTCCTGAGTAGCTAGGATTACAGGCATGAGCCACTGATGCCCCGCCACTTTCAGCTTTTTCTGAGTCGTTTATTGGAGATAAAAATCTCTTGAACTTTCCTGCCAGGGCTGGCTTCGAACTGTGATCCTCAGATCTCAGCCTCCTGAATAGCTAGGATTACCATCAGTGCCCAGCTGTCTGTGACACTCTTATCTCCATTAAACTACTCAGAAAAAGCCAGAAGTAGTTGGGTGGCTCACGCCTGTAATGCTAGCTACTCAGGAGGCTGAGATCTGAGTATTACAGTTCAAAGCCAAACTGGGCAGGAAAGTCTGTAAGATTTATCTTCAAACACGAGGCCCTGGGTTCAATTCCTCAGGACCATATAAGCAGAAAAAGCTGGAAGTAGGGCTGTGGCTCAAGTGATAGAGCCCTAGCTTTGAGCTCAAGAGCTGAGGGATAGCCCCCAGGCCCAGAGTTCAGGCCCCACCCAGGGTCATTCATTTCCCTACCCCACCCCCAAAAAAAGTAAATAAACATTCCAAGAGCCAGGTGCTGGTTGATCACACTTGTAATCCTGGCTACACAAGAGACTGAGATCTGAAATCCCAGTTAAAAGTGAGAAGCCCCATTACCGACCAAAAAAAAAAAAAAAAAAAAAGCCAGTGAGGCTCTTATCTCCAATTAACCATCAAAAAGCCAGAAGTATGGGGGGAAAAACAGCAATCTAAGCAAGAGCAGAGCAGAAGGACCTGAGTTGAAGCTCTAGTACACACACACACACACACACACACACACACACACACACACACACACACACACACACACAAAGCCAGACACCAGTGACTCACACCTGTAATCTTAGCATTCAGGAGGCTGAGAGCTAAGAATTATGGTTCAAAACTAGCCTGGACACGAAAGTCCATGAGACTCTTATCTCCAATAAGCTACCAAGTAAAAGCTGGAAGTCATGCTGTGGCTCAAGTGGTAGAGTGCCAGTCTTGAACACAAAAAGTTTCAAGGGACAGTGCCCAGATCCTGAGTTCAAGCACCAGGACTGGCAAAAAGAAAGAGAGAAAGAAAGAAAGGAAGGAAGGAAGGAAAGGAAGAAAGAGAAAGGAAATATAAGGAAAAATCTAATTGATATTTACGTACACAACATTGAAGATTAAACTCTGCCTTCAAAACAAAATCATCGTTAACCTACACTTAGTATCTATGTTCAAGCAGTAAAGCATAGGAGGCCCTTACATAAAATTTGTGGTTTTCTCTTCATCCTGTTCTGCTCACTAATTTTTCACCTGTAGAAAGAAGAACTTTATCACATGTCAATCTACTTCCAGTCTTAACTTCTTCTGGTGCTGGGAATGTGGCTTAGTGGTGGAGTGCTTGCTAGCATGCATGAAGCACTGGGTTCAATTCCTCAGTACCACATAAACAGAAAAAGCCAGAAGTGGTGCTGTGGTTCAAGTGGTAGAGTGCTAACCTTGAGCAAAAGAAACTCAGGGACAGTATGCAGGCCCTGAATTCAAGCCCCAGGACTGGTAAAACACACACAGACACACACATAAACACACAACAAAAAACCAAATACAACAGTGCTATAAGAGAGCAGGAAAGAAATGTACTCTTATCTGACTAAGGTAAGCATAACCGCTTTGTACATCACCTTTATAATAATAATAACAAAATTTAATATAAATTGAAATAAAATTTAAAAATACAACAGTGACAAAACAAAAACAAAAGCAGGCATTAAATATAAGGTTTAAGCCGGGCACCAGTGGCTCACACCTGTAACCGTAGCTACTCAGGAGGCTGAGATTTGAGGATTGCAGTTCAAAGCCAGCTGGGGCAAGGAAAGTCCATGAGACTCTTACCTCCAATTAACCACCAGAAAACTAGAATGGCATTGTGGTAGAATTCTTGCCTTGAGCTGAAGAGCTCAGGGGGAGCACCCAGGCTCAGAGTTCAAGCCCCATGACGGACAAAAAAGAAATATAGGGCTGGGAAGGTGGCTCAGTGGTAGAATGATTGCCTTGCATGCATGAGGCCCTGGGTTTGATTCCTCAGCACCAGATGAGAAAAAAAGAAAAAAGCTGAAAAAAAGAAAAAGAAAAAGAAAAAAGCTGGAAGTGGTGCTGTGGCTCAAGTGGTAGAGCACTAGCCTTGAGCTGAAGAGCTGAGGGACAGCGCCCAGGCTCAGAGTTCAGGCCCCACGACCGAACCCTCCCCCCAAATATATATATATAACAATAAATGAATTTAATAAGTATATATAGTTTAATCAGTTATGTGAATAATTGCTTTGCACAAGACAATGCTTTGCAGACCTAAGCTTATATTTTGAACTGTTCGATTTTTATATTTTTCCATATTTGCTGGTGGTCAAACCCAAGGCCTTGTACTTGTAAATCAAGTTATCTACCACTCTTATCTCCATCTGAGGGAGTAGAGCCATATCCCGACCCTAAAAATAAGGTTTTGAACACTGGATTTTGGTAAGTGGTAGTAACCATGGAAATGTGTCTACAAAAGGTTAGCAAAGTCAGATAACATAATATGAGATACAAATGACAAAGAATATTGATAGTTTTCTTCTCGTTATTTTGGGAATCAAGAATCTAATTTTTCCTTTGAAAAAAATTTACATGGGCACAGATGACTCATGACTTTAATACTATCAGGAGACTGACATCAAGGATCAAAGTTTGAAGCCATTCTGAGCCGGAGACTATGAGAGTCTTTATCTCCAGTTAATCACCAAGAAGTCAAAAGTGGAGCCATGGCTAACCTGGAGCAGAAAAGCTCAAGGACAGAAATCTAGTTTTCCAATTTTTATTTTTATTTATTTATTTATTTATTTTGGGGGGGGGTCCGGTCGTGGGGCCTGAACTCTGGGCCTAGGCGCTGTCCCTCAGCTCTTCAGCTCAAGGCGCTCTACCACTTGAGCCACAGCGCCACTTCTGGCTTTTTTCTTTTTGCTTATGTGGTGCTGAGGAATCAAACCCAGGGCCTCAGGCATGTAAGGCAAGCGCTCTGCCACTGAACCACCTTCCCAGCTCCATAGTTTTCCTTTTTTTTTTTTTTTTGGTTGGTTGTGGGGCCTGAACTCTGGGCCTCAGCTCTTTAGCTCAAGGTTAGCATTCTACCATTTGAGCCACAGTACCACCTCCAGATTTTTCTGCTTATGTGGTGCTGAGGAATTGAACCCAGGGCCTCATGCATGTGAGGCAAGCACTCTACCACTGAGCCACCTTCCCAGCCTTAGTTTTCCTATTTTTATAACTCAATGATAAATGTCGATGTCTGTCTGAAAATACCAGATACTTTATATGTGACCTAGGAGTAGTTCTGAGAGGGGAAAAAAATCTCCAAGGGAGATTCAGAAGCCAAGTTCTAAATTGTGTTGCCATGAAAACTCGATCAGTTGTGTGGGTTGTCCATTGGTGAAACATATTGTAGGGTATCCAGCATAAACAGAACTTCTATCTTTTTCCTCCTTATGGTTTTGAAATGCTGGTACCGATGGCCTCACTTAACTACATCCCTCACTCCCGGATTGTTTTGGTTGATCGTGGGGCTCCCAGTACCTCAGCTCATTGCAAGCGCTCTACCACTTGAGCCACAGGACCACTTCCGGTTTTCTGGTGGTTCATTGGAGATGAGTGTCCCACGGACTTTCCTTGGGCTGGCTTTGAACCCTAATCCTCAGATCTCAGCCTCCTGAACAGCTAGGCTTACAGGCCTAAGCCATGGGCGCCCGGCTACCCGAATTCTTTACCAGATGGCTATAATCAACAACGTACACATATTAAAATCAAAACTTGGATAGGTGGCATATATTTGCCCAAACTTACATTCGGTAAGGCCAGACAAGCTTTGGCTTTACCAACGTTGCACGTAGCTGCGGGAAAACTACAATTCCCGTGTGCCTCTGCGGCAACATCGCGAGAATTTCCTTAAAAGCGGCGGCGGGAACGCGGAGCCAGCGGCTGTCTGGGCATTTGCTGGGGTCGGCGGCTGGGAGGATGGCGGACAGATTCAGTCCGGACAGCGAGCCCACTACACGCACCCTGCTACGGCGGGTGCTGGATACAGCGGACTCCCGCACCCCGCGGCGACGCCGGAGTGCTCAGGCTGGGTTTGTAGGGGCGCTGCTAGAATGACTGATGAGTGGGGTCTCCAATCCTGTTTGGAGAGAAATACTCTCTGGGAGGATCCGAGCCCCAGGCCCTGAGAACTGACCCAACTCCTAGCCCAGCTCAGCTTATCTGTGCCTCTAAATTTGGACGTGTGGAGGCAAAAGATCGGCATTGCGTCCTCTGGATTACTTAGCCCAAACTAGCCTAGGGTGTGGCCAGGTATCCACCCTGCCTCTGCAGGTGGCCCTACTTTCCCTTGCATAGTCAGTTCTACTTGCCCTGTGGCTTCTGACTTACGTGGAAAAAGCGTTAGGAAGCTGTCTACAAAGAAGTCAGGAAACAGAAACTGGAAAGGTGCTTTGCTTAGGAAGCAGGACTTGGTTCTGATGTTTCTGGTAGAGGTGAACTCATGGGGCAAAAGGCGCAGAAGTTGGCATCTGCCAGCCTGGTACAGTGTAGTCCTTTTCCTTATAGAGGAATGGCAAGTCATTTATCGTTGGTTTTAGACCTATGAGTGATGGAGCTGTGCTCAGGGAACCTGTAACCTGTACATGGTTTTGAGAGGAATTGGACTGGATAAATGGACTGACAAAAAATTCTTAAATATCCTTCTTGGATTATATGGAGGTGTGGAATGGATACTCTTCCATTTTTTTTCTTCTATTATGTGGCAAACTTTTATTTTTATTCTTTTGTTGTTGGTGGTCGTGGAGCTTGAACTCAGGGTCTGAGCATTTTTTTTTTTTTTTTTGGGTCCGGTCGTGGGGCCTGAACTCTGGGCCTGGGTGCTGTCCCTCAGCTCTTCAGCTCAAGGCTAGTGCTCTACCACTTGAGCCACAGCACCACTTCCAGCTTTTTTTCTTTTTGCTTATGTGGTACTGAGGAATCGAACCTAGGGCCTCAGGCATGCAAGGCAAGTGCTCTACCACTGAACCACCTTCCCAGCCTGTTCTGAGCATTTTTGCTGGTTAATTAGAGATAGCCTCACCAACTTTCCTGTCTAGTCTGGCTTCAAACTTTGATCCTCAGAGATCTCAGCCTTCTGAGTAAATACGAGCCACCAGTCCCTGGCTTACTTTTATTCTTTATGATTCTGGTCAACTCTGAAATTTTTCTCAGCCTCCATTTCTAATTAGATAGTTCCTCTCTTCTCATAATCCCTGTTGATCTAGGGCTGGGAAACAAGGAAAAGGAAGGCACAAGTTGTTTATGGGTTCCTGGCCCTGAGAGCAAAGGGCATTAGGCCAGAAATTCTGGTAAAGGCTTATATCTGCATCCCCTATCTCTTCACCCTCACTTTTTTATTTTTTTGGTTGGTTGTAGAGCTTGAACTCTGAGCCTGACACTGTCCCTCAGCTTTTCAGCTCAAGGCTAGTGTTCTATCACTTGAACCACAGCGCCACTTCTGGCTTTTTCTGTTTATGTGGTACTGAAGAATGGAACGTAGGGCCTCATGCATGGGAGGCAAGCACTCTACCTTTGAGCCACCTTCCCAGCTCTCACCCTCACTTTTGTTTTTTCTTTTTTGGTCAGTTGTGGGACTTGAACTCTGGGCTTGGGCACTGTCCCTTTGCTCTTCAGCTCAAGGTTAGCGCTCTATTGCTTGAGCCACAGCGCCACTTCCATTTTCTAGTGGTTTATTGGAGATAAGAGTAACTAGGATTACAGGCGTGAGCCACCGGCGCCCGGCCCTCACCCTCACTTTTTAAGAATCCTCAGATGAAAAAAAAGTTAAAGCAAAAAAAAAAAATTCTCAGATGCCATGCATTGGTGGCTCATACTGGTAAGCCTAGCTACTCACAATCTGAAGATTGTGGTTCAAAGCTAGCCCAAACAGGAAAGTTCATAATACTCATCCTCAATTAGCCACCTAAAACCAGAAGTCAAGCTGTGGCTCAAAGTGATAGAGCACTAGCCTTTAGCCAAAGAGCTCAGGGACAGTGCCCAGTCCTTGAGTGCAGGCCCCAGGACCAAAAAAAAGAATTCTCAGAGCTATTGGTCTTTATACAGTTCCCCGAAAACCCTGCTTGAAACACGTTCCTCTACAAGACGGAGGAGCCAAACAAAGACAACTGCCAGACAGCATTCCCATGGAGGCAGGGTAAGTGACCAGTCACGACCACTCTAGAATTCTACATAGGGTCCCGAGGTATGTTTCTGCTCTGGCTCCTACCTTGAAGGCAGAAGAACAGACTAGATTCATGGTGTTTTTACCCGTAGTCTATTGGCAGATTAGCCCATGTTCGAGCCAGTAAGAACCTGGAGGAACAGACACCTCGGACCCTGCTGAAGAATATCCTATTAACTGGTGAGCTCTGGTCTGCTAGTTAGGTGCTAGTTCAACACCAGTCCTATGGTAGTCTTCTCAGCTCCATCATCTTCCTGTTTCTGCAGCCCCAGAATCTTCCATCCTGATGCCAGAATCAGTGGTGAAGCCAGAACCAGCACTACAGGTGGTCCAGCCTTCCAGAAGGGAAAGCAGTCGGGGCAGGTGCACAGTGAACTCACTTATGAGCTACGTGTTGGACAGCTCTGGTCTGGGAGCTTCGTCAGGGGCCTAAATGGTTTCCTGGCCTGTCTGAGATAAACTGTGTCCTTACAGTCTGCAGCTGCAACTTCCTGAACTAGAGCCCTCCACAACACTAGCACCAAGTCTGCCAGCCCCTGGCAAGAGGAAGCAGAAGCTGAGATTGTCGTTGTTTCAACAAGAAGTAAATCAGGGGCTGCCTCTCCCTCAAGGTGAGGCATAGAACACTACCTGTTGCTGTCCTCTCTCTTCTGGTCTCTGGAGAGGTGGAAGATGCCCAAGAGAAGACTTTCATGGGCCTGGATAACTTACCATGATTTCTTCTTTTTTTATAACCTCTCACTGGTCACTGACAGATCCTGCAGGGAATGCTGATGCCTCATCACTTACCAGGTGCTATTACCTCTTTTGGGGGTTGATGGAACAGAGGTCTGGGAAGGGAGGAACTCACTGGGAGCCACACCAAAGAGATGAGATCCCCAGGATAGAAGGGGAATCCTTTGGCAAAAGTAGGCCTCAGGTACCTTACTTTCCTATGCTTCTTCCCTCACACCAGCTCCCTCAACCTGACATTTGCCACACCTCTTCAACCACAGTCAGTGAGGAGACCTGGTTTGGCCCGCAGACCTCCTACCCGAAGGGCTGTAGATATGGGTCTCTTGTTGCAAGATCTGCATGATAATTCCTTAGCCTTAGCTCCTCCAGGTAAGGTTGAAGTCTTCTCCATCCAACCTTTGGGGAAAACTATCCCCCTCCATGACAAAAAAGAGGTACAGCTGAGCCCAGGATTGTTCCTCTGTTGGTAGGGTCAAGGACAGCAGTCCGTACTTTTTTTTTTTTTTTTGTCAGTCGTGGGGCTTGAACTCTGGGCTTGGGCGCTGTCCCTGCACTCTTCAGCTCAAGGCTAATGCTCTACCACTTGAGCCACAGTGCCACTTCCGGTTTTCTAGTGGTTAATTGGAGATAAGAGTTTCACGGACTTTCCTGCCCAGGCTGGCTTTGAACCTCGATCCTCATATCTCAGCCTCCTGAGTAGCTAGGATTACAGGCGTGAGCCACCAGCGCCCGGCTAGCAGTCAGTACTTTAAGAAGTAGTTTCTGCTTTCTTTCCACAAGTGTCCCTGGCCTTAATGTCAGGTCTGTATCTTCTAGAACCTCATATTTTTGAGCTACAAAGCTGAGGTTAGTAGGAAAGGGGTGGAGTTTGGTGGCTAGGTTCATCATCAGCTAGCTAATTAGAATTGACCTGGGGGGCTGGGAAGGTGGCTCAGTGGTAGAGCGCTTGCCTTGCATGCCTGAGACCCTGGGTTCGATTCCTCAGCACCACATAAGCAAAAAAAAAAAAAAAAAAAAAGAATTGACCTGGGATCCTGATTGCAGAACACAAGTTCACCAGAGTAGGACAGTTCTGGGCAGGGGAGAAGTAGAGAGTAAAGGAATGGTAAATAGTTGGAGTGGGGATGAGAGGGAGAGCAAGCTGTAGAAATGCCAGGCCAAGGAGCAGGAAGGTAACATGGTCAGCTGTGGACAAGAGATAGATAAGTGCTGCCAGGCACCGGTGACTCACACCTGTAATCCTAGCTACTCAGGAGACTGAGATCTGAGGATCATGGTTCAAAGCTAGCCCGGGCAGGAAAGTCTGTGAGACGCTAACCTCCAATAAACCACTAGAAAACTTGAAGTAATGCTGTGGCTCAAGTGGTAGAGCCCTTGCTTTGAGGGATAGCACCCAGGCCCAGAGTTCAAGCCAACCAAAAAAGAGAGAGAGAGAGAGAAGTGGGGTTCAGAATCTTTCTCTGAAAGCCACAAAGGCAGGGCAGACCTGTAGAGCCCTCTATGTGGGCCCTAGAAACTCAGGGTTCAGCAGGTAGGCCTAGAATACACTGAGTTGCAGCCTGCTTTTCATCTCTAGGTGACAGTGTCAGAGCTGCTGTTGCTACTTTGCCAACGGATACAGTGTTGGAGGATACCCAGCCCTTCTCACAGCCCTTGGTTGGCCATTCTCCCAGTGTGTATCACTCCCGAGCCCACTCCTCTCACATTGGTACTGAAGATTCTGAGAGGGCTGCGGGTCATAGGACACACAGCATTGGGCCAGAGCTGCAGAACCACAGTGAGTATGTGGGGCAGGTGGTCTGGAGCCAAGGTTAGCTTAGGCAAGAGTTGGCACTGGTAGCTTTTCCTCCCAGATCCCATGTGTTTCCTAACTGGAATTCCTGGCTAGCAATTCCACTACCTAGAATCAGAATCAGTGTTGGGCCAAGAGGTTTCAAACCAGTTTCATGGTGCTGCCTCTGGCATGTTCTCTTCTCAGTGAGTGAGGCTGGCTTTACTTTGCCCTTCTCAGAGCTACAACCTTGGCCTGCTGCTTCTTCAGAGGTGTCAGAAGCAGAGAGATCCAAGGGGGCTGTGGAGGACAATGAGCCAGAAGGATCTATACAGAATGAAGACATTTCTGGCAGGCCAGGTAAAAGGCCCAGTGTAGGCATCAGCAGGTGGTTGGTGACTACTGTGTTAAGGCCCTGGCACATAGAAGGGGCTTGCCTGGGGATTGACTTGAGGATTGCTGGTATTAGTGGGGAAGAGAAACTCTGAAGAGCACTTGGTTGACTGGAGATGGGTAAAGCCCTTGACAAGGAGACTGGACCTGCATGGCTGACTGGGATGGTGAAACCTGGGTCCCCTGTGACCCTGCCTTTTCTCTACAGCAAGTCCAGAAATGGCCTCCAGCACCCCTGAGTTCCTCCAGGCCAAGCGATCCCGTCAGTTTCTTGAGCCAGCCCCAACACAGCCTGATGTTGCAGTGTAAGAACCCAGGATTCTGGGCCTCTTGGGAAGGGGGCTGCACTGAGGTTGACATTTGGCACTTTATGTCCCCCACGGATATGCAGATCACCCAGCACAGCAGCCTGAGCTGGGATACAGGGTGTTCCCCAATAACGTATTTGTCATCCTGAAGCCTACTTCCAGGGGCTTAGAGAAGGAAAAGGTATCTGGGTTAGTGTATAGTCAGAGAAGACTTCCTTGAGGATGATTAGTGGAATTGAGACAGGCAATGATAGATCCTAAAGGGGAGAGACTAGGCCAGGTGCTAAGGAAGAAGCAGAACTTCAATAGGGGCCTCCTCAAATATCAAGTCTACTTCTGCCCCCAGCTTGCCTCCAGAGCCTAAGGAGCCTGTACCAGCCAAACTTCCCCTCAGGCCCCGGACTGCTGGCCCCAGACGCCGTCAAGATCCTTACAAAGCTGGACTGAGCCACTATGCAAAACTCTTTAGTTTCTATGCCAAGATGCCCATAGAGAAGAAAGCTCTTGAGATGGTGGAGAAGTGGTGAGTGCATCTTGTACTCCTGGGTGGGTAGAGGAGCCTCTTAGGTTATGAACAGACTCATTCAGTTTGCTCTCCCTCAACCTCCATGGCAGCCTAGACAAGTATTTCCAGCACCTTTGCAATGATCTGGAGGTGTTTGCTGGTCATGCTGGCCGCAAGACTGTGACGCTAGAGGATTTGGAGCTGCTGATGCGACGGTAAGAGGGCAGAAAAGAGAAGCTGGGCAGGAGAGGGTGGAGGAGGGTGCTCATGCTAATGCTGGCTGCTCCTTTTTCTCTGCTGCAGGCAGGGTCTGGTCACTGAGCGAATCTCGTTGCATGTGCTTGTGGAGCGACACCTGCCCCTGGAGTACCGCCAGCTGCTCATCCCCTGTGCATTTGGCGGCAATTCTGTCTTCCCTGCTCAATGATGGCCAGGCCTCAACCTTTGCTCTGTCTGCACCAGGACCTTGTAATTCATATCGTTCTCCAGCTCTCTCCCCTCTTCCCTCTCCCCTAAGATCAATAAAGTATCACAAACAGAAATTCTGCTTTTTTGTACACGTCCTGGGGCCAGCCCAGATACCCCTTATCCCCCAGTCACTGACTTCCCAGCACAGCCTGGAATGAACAGTTTTATAATAAAAATGGAGTTATCACTGGAA
Organism: Dipodomys spectabilis; assembly: GCF_019054845.1. NCBI lineage: Eukaryota > Metazoa > Chordata > Mammalia > Rodentia > Heteromyidae > Dipodomys > Dipodomys spectabilis. The sequence continues at coordinate 9,018,428 of NW_024870950.1, forward strand.
CACTCAGTGTTGCCCATCATGATCTAGCTTGTGGGCTCTGGCTCTCGAGGCCCCATGCGCTTGATGTCAGCAATGTGAAGTCGCTCCAGTACCTTCTGGAGCTCTACTGCACTGCTCTCTTCCTCTTCCTCCTCCTCCTCTTCCTTCTCTTTGTCCAAATCTGGCAGTTCTGACTCAGGAATCTGGAAGGCCTGGCTCAGATAGGCACTCAGTGTCTGTTTGTCTAGGCTGGGGTCAATGGTCATCAGGGCCTTTCGTAGCTTGGATAGTGTCACCTCCTGATTGCTGTCCCCCCCAAGGAAAGAGAGAGAGGCTTGAGCCCTCCAGTGCCCTCCTTTCTGCCCAGCTTGAGCAGTTTGTAGTGTCCAGCAGCATAGGTGGGCCTAAGATGCCACCCTGTGGGCAATTCAGTGATTGAGTGGGCCTGTGGGCTCCCAGGTAGGTCACTTACAGTTTCAGGCCCAGCTGCTGCTTTAGTTCCTGTAAGTATTCTTCCTTCTCAGCCATATACTGTTCCCACAGCTTTTGCACAAAGGGCTCACTCTGGCCCTCCTCACTCTGGAAGGGGCCACAAGGCAGGGTAAGGCCACATTGACTGGAGTCCAGTTAAGGTTAGGGTAAGGGTAGAGCAAGTTCCTGGGCCCCCATACCCACCTCCATAAACAAAAAAGGGTAATTTAACACATCTGCAATGTTGCCAACATGCCAGCCCCCTGCCTCCATCAGCTCCTGAATTGCATCGTCCTTTTTGAGGGGGAAGGTGGTCTTAAGAATGTTGCTGTGGAAGGAGACACAATAAGTCAACAGGAACCTGGTTGAGGGTGTCCACTCCTCTCTCCATCCCCTTTTGGGACGGGGAGAGGAAATCGCAACTAGTGTTCAGAAGGACTGAGCTCTGGGGCTTTCTTTTTCCCTGCATACCTGGGGGCCAGGCCAGTGGAGATGGTGGGCTGGAGTTTGGGATGGCCTGGACTGGCCTCTTACCTGAACTGCTCACTGGTTAGTAACCCTTCATTTTGACTGTCAGCATTCTTCATCTCCTTTTGCAGCTGGGCTACTGTATCCCTGTAGTTGGTATATACACTCTCGGACATCTACAGGGAAGGATGTATATTCACTAATGTGCTGCTTCCTGGATTAGTGGGTGCAGAGCTGGCCTATGCTGGGATTAGAGGTCCTTTTTGTCTCCTTAAGTGGAACAACCAGGGGCCAGGCTCACCTTGCCCATCAAGACTGCATAGAACTGACTCATGACCTCATTGGTACGGAAGAGCTTGATATTTTCAAAAATGGTGTAAGCCCAGGCTATGGCCTCACTGGGCCCAAAATGATGCTCCAAGAAACTGATGAAGAAATCTTGGAACTTCTTTTTCTGTAGGGAGAAATGCTTGGTCAGCTTGCCAGAGTTGGCTCTCCTTACTTCCTAATCCCTTGAGTTGACCCCCACATTCCCGAAGAACTCTGATCTGAAGGCCTTCCTAGACCAAAATGACTAGAGAGAGAGCTGACCTCATCTGTGAGCCGTTCCTTCCAGGCATCCTTGAGGAGTTTTACCACAAACTTTTTAGTTGGCTTCTTGTTCTCCACATTGCCTTCACACTGAAGGAAAACAGGGACATCTTCCCCATAGCCCTGGAAGGCAGAGTATCAGCTCTGTGTCCCCACCTCCAAACACAGAAGAACCCCAGGTGGTCTCCCCAAAAGCTTATCTCCTCATTCGCAAGGTCTGTGGGCTCTGGCTCTGGGTCTCTGCCTCCCACTCAGGGACTCCCCTACCAGACCCTGGAAGAAGTCTTTCTCTCGGAGCAGGCCCTCGCCAATTTCCTCCAGGAGTATATCCACCAGCTGGTCACTGTTCTTGCCCTCTGCCAGTATATGCCACCGTTCTGAGCCCCCAGCCACCACATCTGCAAGTGGGGAGAGGGAGCTAGAGTCCAGGCCAGGCCATTCAGTAAGCCCTGGATCCCCAATGGCAATAATTACTTTCACACTTGGTCCAGTCAGGTCGGGGTGTAGAGGTGCGTTGGATCTCTTGCAGCTCAGCTGAGAACTGGTCTCGCTCCTTCAGCGTCATCATGTGTGACTGCAGCAATAACTCATGTTCCTTGCACACCTCCTCATAGTCGGCTTTCAGGCTATCCAGCTGTAGGCAAGGTGGATGGATCCTGGCTACCCACTGGACTGATCCTGCCCTACCTACCATGTCTAGCTTAGCCTTGCCAGCCCACCAGCACCTGCTCTTGAAGATCCTTGTTGGTCTTCTCCTGCATTTCAAAATCTCTCCTTGGTACCACATCTCCAAAGTTGGCCTTCATGGTGTTGAGCTCCATCTGTATGCGGGTCAGGTCTTGCCGGGTCATCTTCAGAGCCAGTGTCAGCTTCACAGGGTCCTCCCCCCAGACGCCTGCCAGGGAGGCCAGCAGCCTATGTCAACCTGGCTCTGGAGCTTGTAGCCCAGCGCTGGGTTGAATAAGCTCTTGGGACACGCTCTCTGTGCTGAGTCTTCTCCACAGTACTACCAGCCTAGGCTTAAATAGAGAAGTCTAGGATATGTAATAACCACGTCAAAGAGGAGACAGTTCCTTCACCTTTCAGAAATGGTCCTGCTTAATGATCCTATGACTCTTAGTCCAGCTGAGAAGATCCCCAGCCCTGACTGGTGGCAGGGACATCTCCCACATGTGGGCACAGAATGAGTATTAGACATACTAAATGAGGCCGAGTTCTGGTTACTATAATCCTAGCTACACAGGAAGCTGAAATCTGAGGATCATGGTTCAAAGCCAGCCCAAGCAGGAAAGTCTGTGAGACTTTTATCTCCAACTAACCACTCAAAAACAGGAAGTGGTGCTGTGGCTCAAAAGTGATAGAGTGCTAGCCTTGAACAAAAGAACTCAAGGACATGGGCTGGGAAGGTGGCTCAGTGGTAGAGCGCTTGCCTTGCATGCATGAGGCCCTGGGTTCGATTCCTCAGCACCACATAAGCAAAAAGAAAAAAGCCAGAAGTGGCGCTGTGGCTCAAGTTGTAGAGTGCTAGCCTTGAGCTGAATAGCTGAGGGACAGCTCCTAGGCCCAGAGTTCAGGCCCCATGACTGAACCCCAGAAAAAAAAAGGAAATATTGAATAAACGGGGTCAATGATGAGAGTTGGACTTCTCTCCCATCCCTCAGAATAAGAGAAACTTGACTCTGGTTACCTGGAGACTGGGCTAGCGACATATCCTCCCGCTGGTACCGTAGCTCATTCAGGTCCCCAATGAGAATCTTTCGGGCATCTCTCTCACTGAGATAGTGCAAGTATTCTTCAGCTAAGCTCTTCCTCAGTTTGGATACCTGTTGCGAAGGTGGCTGTGTAGTTGGGGTCAGCTAGTCACTCCAGGGGTGGGATGAGGGCTGGGTGGTGCCCTTGGCTTAGTAACAGGAAAGGCAGAAGGAAAGTGGCCAGTCTTAGGAACCCAGCAAAGTGCCCAGGCTTTCCTCCGGGAATCTGCTAATACCAGGGCCACACTGAGTCTGTGCTGAGCCTCCCAAGCAGAGAAGAGGGTGATGGGAATATGAGCTCAGGGAGATGGAAGAGCTCTGTGTCATTCTAGGCAGAATGGAGAATGGAGTTAGGGGTTGCCTTAGTGCACAGGTGATCCCTGTGGTCACAGTGAAACAGGAATTCAGGAGCTGGCAGCATACCACTTTCATTTACCTCACTCTGCAATGAGATCTTCTCCTCATTCTTTTTGTCAATGAGTTTTAGCAAATTCATCTTCTCATTCTTCAATGTGGCGATTTCACTCTTCTCCTCAGCCCTCATAGCCAGGATCCTCTGGTTGCAGTCCTCATTCACAGTGACAAGCTTGGCCTTTAGGGGCTCTAGGGTCCGTATCTTGTCCCTTTGGTAGGCTAAGCAGGGATAAGTGGTAAAGTCCTTTTCCAGCCAGGGACAACAAACAGCCAGAAGACAGATGCTAAGGTTATGAGTGAATGGCTGTCAGTTATCAATTTCTTGTTCAAAGCCATGTCCCCTGCTTCAAGTCTTTCTGCACTTGTTTTGGGGGTCTGAAATCACAGCTATACCCTCACACTTATGCCTTTAGTCCTGAGCCCCAGCTTCTTCATACCTCCTGAACCTGCCAGGTGCTTATGCTCCTGGAATTGTTTCCTGTAAATACTACCTCTCTAGCTTTTACAATGGTGAGAGGGCATGGGGTACCCTGAGTGACCTTAAGGCCCAAGTTAGTAGCTGCCCCAGCTCTGCTATGGAGTCCCAGAAAAATCAGAAGAGACTCCTCTGTTGCCATTCCTATTTGGGCCCAGGAAAGAAGCTACCTTCTTACCCAGCATCAGCTCATATGCATTCTTGATGGAGGACAGCAATGGCTTATAGGTCTTGAAATCTTCTATGAAGAAGTCAAAGATTTCTCTGTAAGGCTGACCAGAAAAGGGAACCTGTCACCTCCTAGCCCATACCTGCCACCTTGAAGCTGTCAGGTAACCCATAGCAAAGGAATGCTCTGGGGATCACTTAGATATCATAGGTGCCATGGACTTTGGGGAGGGGGTTCTCTGAAGGGTTTCTGAGACCTGGAACACTATCATTGGCTAACTTTGCCACTGTCTGACCCTCTTCTCTGGCTGTATAAACAGCCAGCCTCTTGCTTTCTAGACCCCGTACCTCTCAGCAGCAGCACCCCCACTCCACTTCAAAGTCCCATGGGATCAGGAAATTGAAAATTCTAGCCTTGCATTCTGACCCTAAAGTAGAATTGTGGCCTCCTGTCTCCTTTGGACACAGGATGATTTTATCTTTTTTTCCTTTTGGAAGGGGTGCCTGGATATGGAGACTAGATTTGCATACACAAAAATCAGCAAGTGTTTGAGGCAGCATTGTTTGCTTCCCCAAAATTCAGCCCTATTACTTCCTACTGGACTGCCTTTAAGCTTCTGCTTCCTCACTGGTGAGGTATCTTCTGCTTGTAAGATTGTGCCCAGGGCCTGGCCCATGGACAGCTCAGTAAATGCTTCAGTCATGATCAGAAGTGAGAGATTCCCTGTTATCATCCTTGAGTCTCTCTCGGATAAACACCAGAATCTAGGATGCAGCTTCTTCCCTCCTTCTTTCCCTCCCTCCATTCTTCCCTACCTCCCTCCTTTCTTTCCTCCTTCTCTCTCCTCTTCTCTTTCCTTCCTTTGCCTCTGAACTGGTTCCTCAAGATTAGGGTTGTTATTACTAGGCTAGTGGGCTCTATTTGATTTTTGCTTTCCCAACTGCCAGATTCAGGCTCCATTTACTGATGTCTTTTTGTGTGTGCTTGCTGGTCCTGAGGCTTGAATTTAGGGGTTGGGTGCTGTCCTTGAAGTTTTGTTTTTTTTTTTTTTCTTTCCTCACAAGGTTAGTGCTCTATCACTTGAGCAGAGTTCCACTTCTGGCTTTTGGGGGTTACTTGGTGATAAGAATCTACTGGACTTTTCTACCAACGCTGAATTCAAACCACGATCCTCAGATCTTAGCCTCTTGAGTAGCTAGTATTACAGGTGTGATCCACAGGTACAAAGCTCTGATTCACTGATGTCTATGGAGCCAGCCTAGCAGCTGAAGGGACAGGAGAGAGCATCCAGTGTACATAATTTAGTGAAAAAAAAAACAAGATTCAGTATTTTTTTGTGGGGGAGGGAGTTGGTCGTGGGGTTTGAAGTTTGGGCCTGGGCACTGTCCCTGAGCTTTTTGGCTCAAGGCAAGTGCTACACCCCTTGAGCCACAGCACCACTTCTGGCTTTTTCTGTTTATGTGGTACTGAAAAATCAAACCCAGGGTTTCATGCATTCTAGGCAAGTAGTCTACCACTAAGCCACACATCCAGCCCTTTGGTAGTATTTTTGTTTGATTTTTGTGCTGGTACTGGGGCTTGAACTCAGGGCCTAGGTACTGTTCTTTAGCTTTTTTCAGTCAGGCATAGTGCTTTATCACTTAAGCCATATTCTACTTCTGGCTTTTTGCTGGCTATTTAGAGATAAGAATTTCATGGACTTTCTTGCCTAGGTTGGCTTTGAGTGATGATTCTCAGATCTCAGCCTCCTGAGTAGCTCAAACTTGGGAGCCATCTAAGACCTGGCTCACTGACCTTGTTATAGGATATGCTTTTCTTCAGGAGAGACCCAGATGAGCCAGATCCCTCAGAATGTCTAACCTGCTCAGTATCAGTGGGTGAGGTTTCTTCCTGCCCTCCCCCATATTTAATCTGTGACTCTGACCTGTAACCTCAGCTCCTGCGTGGAATCTGTGCCCAGGTCTAGCAGGAGAAGTTCTTTGCGTAGGTAGTTTTCTAGCTGCTCCAGGTACTTGGGTTTGGCTATGCCCAGGGGATGATGCTGCCAGCTATTGAAAAGAATGCAGGATGGGATGTCACCAGCACCCTTGGCCTGGGACATCACATACATCAACCCTATCTGCCTGGTATATCATTCACCATTAGACCAACCCTGTCTTACCTAGGTCGCTTCCGGTACTCATCGGAACAGGGCTTTTGATTCTGCAGAACAGTCTGGCCACTGGCGAATGTGGGCCATGGGGACAAGTGGCCACTCAGGGAGAACTGCCAGGGCTTCAAGGAGAGAATATGGTGTTACTATGGCAACATGACTCCCTCCTTCCTGATATTCCTACATCCTTCCTCCCACATTCCCATTTGTTTTCCCCACTACCATTCTCCTCTGATATTCTCTCTCTCTCTCTCTCTCTTTTTGGGGGGTCCAGTCATGGAGCCTGAACTCTGGGCCTGGTCCCTCAGCTCTTCTGCTCAAGGCTAGTGCTCTACCACTTGAGCCACAGCCCCACTTCTGGATTTTTTCTTTTTGCTTATGTGGTGCTGAGGAATCAAACCTAGGGCCTCATGCATGCAAGACAAGTGCTCTACCACTGAGCCACCTTCCCAGCCCCCTCTCTCAATCTTGACATGGTTTCTCACTATGTAGATTCTAGGTTGGCTTCAAACTTAAGATTCTCCCCTGAGGTTCTGGGATGACAGGATGACAGGTGTGTCTCATCAATCTTGGTTCATAATTAAGACTATGGTCCTTGAGTTAGGGCACATGGGTTAAAGCTCTTATCTCCCTTACTAACTGTGTGGTCATGGGTTTACTTCTCTGAGCCTCAGTCTCTGTATCCACCATCATGGAGCTAATGGTGGTCACCACTTTCCTATACTGAGGTGAGGTGCCATGACACTATGGCTCCTGCTTGGAACTCAATAAAAGTGAGCTATTCTCTTCTGTATTAAGTCAGTGAGTATTGAATACCTGTGCTGTGAAAACAGATATGAGTTACCAGAGAGCCTGGCCCTGGCCCCATGAAATAGTATGGCTAAAAACAGAGAGGAAGGCAGGCCCAGCCTCAAGCCTGGACTTACAAGACAGATGCAGACATGCAGCAGAGGGTGCTGTAAATCTTGAGAGAAGATTGGGCTATGCCACTGGGGGCAAAGGGAAGCAGGTGAGGAACCCCAGAAATGGAATTCATTTGGAACCTTGAGCAGGGGCAGGGGGCATGTAGTAATCTTTTCATGAAGTGCTCATGGCAGGGAGGCCAAATATAACCCTCTGGTCCAGAGCAGCCTTCTAAGTTTTATGTCTTTTTTTTTTTTTTGTGGTGGTGCCCCAGGGCCTCAAGTATGGTAGGTAAGCACTGTACTACTGTATACTGTATCACTTAACTACCTAGGGTTTTATTCAATCCAATCATTCACTTGTTCATCAAGCTCATCTGGGTCCTAGTGCTTATCAGATCCTTCTGGATTCTAAGGACATGTGGGAAGCTGGGGACAATGGGCATGAATTGATGATCACAAGTCAACATGAAATGAGTGAAGCCAGTGCAGGTTCATGGAGGTTGGGAGGCCCTCACTGGGATAGGCCAGGAAAGGTTGGTTCTGTAAGCGGTGGATAATGAGGCTAATGCAGCTGAAATAAAAGCAAGGGAGTAGGTGAGATCACTTAGGCAGTCTATAAGTGGTAGAAAGACACAAAGAATGCTTGGGTAGCATAAAGACTCCAGGATATAGATTTGAAGAGCTGTGAATTGGGGCTGACACCCAGGAAGAGCAGGTTGTCTGAGGTTCTGGTTTAGGCTAAGGCCTGGAACAAAGAGCCCAGGCAGCTACCCCAGAAGGAGTCAGAGCTGGAACAGCAGCAGTGTTGCTTTATTTCCTCCTCCTTCTCCTCCTCGTTTTCTTCTTCTTCTTCTTCTCCTCCTCCTCCTTCTTCTTCCTCTTTTGTGCCAGTATTAGGGTTTGAACTCAAGACTTGGGCACTGTTCCTGAGGTTTTCTGCTCAAGGCTAGCACCCTACCACTTGAGCCACACCTCCACTTCTGGCTTTTTGTTGATTAATTGGAGATGAGTCTGTCAGATTTGTCTGCCTGGACTAGCTTGCAATGGCAATCCTCTTGAGTAAAGATTACAGGCATGAGCCACTGGTGCCCAGCTAGCAGTAGCATTTCTAACAAGGGAAGTCCTCAAAGTCATACCATGCCTCTGGAAAAATTAGAAAATTTCTAAATGTTTAAGAACAGAACAGTGAGCTGAGTGCTGGTGGCTCATGCCTGTAATCCTAGCTACTCAGGAGGCTGAGATCTGAGGATTGTGGTTCAAAGCCAGCCTGGGCAGGAAAGTCTGTGAGACTCTTATCTCCAATAAACCACTAGAAAACCAGAAGTGGCATTGTAGCTCAAGAGGTAGAGCCCTCGGCTTGAGCTGAAGAGCTGAGGGATAGCACCCAGGCCCAGAGTTCAAGCCCCACGACAGACAAAAAAACAAAAAAAACAAAAAAAACAGAACAGTGTTATTCAGCCATGAAATAGTTACAAAGAAGCTCAAAATAAAAATACACTAACAGAAAAAAAAAAATACACTAACAGGGGCTGGGAAGGTGGCTCAGTGGTAGAGTGCTTGCCTTGCATTCATGAGGCCTTGAGTTTGATTGCTCAGCACCACATAAGCAGAAAAAGCTGGAAGTGGCACTGTGGCTCAAGTGGTAGAGTACTAGCCTTGAGCAGAAGGGCTGAGGGACAGCGCCCAGGCCTAGAGTTCAAGCCCCACAAGCAACAACAACAATAAAAAAATACATTAATGATATACCTATAAGAGTTAGACTTCTAAAAAAAATTTAAAGAAAGAGTTAAAGACTAAAATTAAGGAAGGAATATGGCAAGAAATGAAAAACAAGAAAAAATCATGGGCTGGGAAGGTGGCTCAGTGGTAGAGCGCTTGCCTTGCATGCCTGAGGCCCTGGGTTCAATTCCTCAGCACCACATAAGCAGAAAAAAAAAGCCGGAAGTGGCGCTGTGGCTCAAGTGGTAGAGCGCTAGCCTTGAGCTGAAGAGCTGAGGGACAGCGCCCAGGCCCAGAGTTCAGGCCCCACAACCGGAGCCCCCCCCCCAAAAAAAAAAAAAGAAAAAAGAAAAAAGTTATCAGAGATTATTATTCCCTAATGATAGGATCATGTATTATTACTTTTGTATAATTGCACATTTTCTACAATGAGCAAAGGACACCTTCAGATTGAAAAGAAAATTGAATTATTGAAAAAGTCTCATTTGTGCTCTGACCTCAACCTCCCATTCTCAGGAATGGAGAAACCAGGATGCCTGCCTGCCCCGGGTTCTTGTTCAGGCGAATGGTAAAAAGCTCTTCCAGTCTAATGGCAACTGGCTCTTAATGTGGAAAATGCCATCATTTTCTCAGACTGTTCTTGGCATGACTTTTTCTACTGCATCCTGCTAGTTTTGTACATGTTTTAACTCAATCGTGGGATCATTCATTACTTGTGAGATATTTATGGAAGGTACATATTTAGCTTAGTTGCTTGGCCCAGGGAAAACACCAGCCTTTTGAAAGGGCTCTGGGTTGACCTATCTCTGTACCTGTAGAATTTTTTTTTTTTTTTGTCGGTTCTGGGGCTTGAACTCTGGGCTTGGGCGCTGTCCCTCAGCTCTCCAGCTCAAGGCCAGTGCTCTACCGCTTGAGCCACAGTGCCACTTCCAGTTTTCTAGTGGAAATAAGAGTCTCACGGAGTTTTCTACCCGGGCTAGCTTTGAACCGTGATCCTCATATCTCAGCTTCCTGAGTAGCTAGGATTACAGGCATGAGCCACCAGTGCCCAGCTTGTACCTCCAGGATTGATGGCATCATATTTGGCACTCTTTATAGTCTCAGGTAGCACTCAATAAGTACTGTAGAATAAATAAGCTAGGTGTCAGTGAGTGACTCATGCCTGTGATCCTAGCTACTCAAGAGGCTGAGATATGAGGATCACAGTTCAAAGCCAGCCTGGCAGGAAAGTCTGTGGACTCTCATCTCCAAAAAACTTACTGCCACCACCCCTAGCCCCACAATAAAAAGGCCAAAATGGCACTGTGGTTCCAAGTGGTAGAGTGCTAGCCTTGAGCAAAAGCTCAGGGACAGTGTCCAGGTTCTAAGTTCAAGCTCCAGGGCTTGCATGCGTGCGCAAAAGAAGAAAGAAAGAAAGAAGGAAAGACAGAAAGGAAGGAAGGAAGGAAGGAAGGAAAACAGAAAAAAAGAAAAGAAAATATAGAGCTGGGCACTGACAGTCCACACCTGTAATCTTAGTTACTCAGGAGGCTGATATCTGAGAATTGCAGTTCAAAGCCAACCTGGGCAGGGAAGTCGAGACTTATCTCCAATGTAGTTACAACATAGCCGGTAGTGGAGCTGTGGCACAAATGATACAGCACTAGCCTTGAGCATAAAAACTCAGGGATAGCACTCAGACCCTGAGTTCAAGCCTCAGGACCAGCACAAAAAAGAAAAGAAAAATACAGGTGGGAAAAAAGATGAAAGAATTAGGCTGGGTGTTGGTGGCTCATGCCTGTAATCCTACTCAGGAGGCTGAGATCTGAGGACCGCAGTTCAAAGCCAGCTCAGGCAGAAAAAGCTCAGGCAGAAAAGTCCGTGAGACTCTTATCTCCAGAAAAACATTCAGAAAACTGGAAGTGGCGCTGTGGCTCAAGTGGTAGAGCGCTTGTCTTGAGCTGAAGAGCTGAGGGACAGCGCCCAGGCCCAGAGTTCAAGCCCCACGACCGACAAAAAAAAAAGATGAAAGAATTAGAGTTTAATACCCTCCTATCAAGATAAGCTACACCAAGTAGAGAAAGATGAAGAACGCTAATTTCAAGGGTAACATAATTGATGACAGGTGAACAGATTTATAACCAGATTGGATGGGTTGTGCCCTGTGCAGCCCCCTGCAGGTGAAAATGCAAAGGCAGCCACAGGGTGATGGCAGGAGAAACAGTGGCCCCTAGTGGTTAACCATGGCCATGCAGAAAAAGCCCAAATGAACCTGGCTGCAGGATCACAGAATTATGTGACCCCTGATGGGAGCAAGGAGTTGGACAGAGCCTGCCCTGCCAGGATGTGTTTCTACGGAGAATACATATTATTCTCTGGACAAGAAGTTTCCGTCCTCACCAAGTATATTATGACCCAATGTTCCCAACTTCACAAGAAACACACATCAGGAAAACCATCACATTGTCTATAGTGTTTCCACAGTAAATTGGAATTATAAATTTACTCAACTGTGTTTATTTTTGTTTTTCCTCTAAGATTTGGAAAGTATTTGTGGATTGGACTGTAGCAATCATAGCAACAAAGTGTGTGTGTGGGGGGGGTTGTAGCTCAGTGCTAAGTACTTGTGTACAGAGTGAGGCACTCTGATTCCTAGTATCAAAACAAAGAAAATCAAAACAAAAAGCAGGCTAGTGACAGGCTAGTCAAGTGGTTAGTGCCTGCCTAGTAAGCACAAAGCCCTGACTTCAAATCCCAGTACCACCCAAACAAACAAAACCCCACCAAAACAAAATATACTAAAAGTACTTAGAAGATAGTGCAATAGCTTTCTTTCTTGGGGGAAGAAAATGAAGTTGAGATAAGGTCTGGTTATGTAGCCTTGGCTAATCTTGAATTCTAGAGATATTTGTGCTTCAGCCTTCTGAGTTCTGAGGTTATAAGCACATAGCAACCTACCTCTGTGACAGTACTATTTTTATACAAAAATCTTAAGAGTGTGAATGGAGGAGGAACTCAGGGCAAACAACACAATAAAGAAATATCCCCTTCCTCTGCTTTCATACCCCTGCTTATTATGGTGCTTTTGACATGTATCAGTCTCAGCCAGGCACCTCTGGCTGACACTTAGCTCCTTAGGAGGTTGAAATCAGTGCCCCAAACAAAACATGTCAGCCACTGAAGGACCCTATTAGACATTACGGTCACAAAGAAAAAAAAGGTATAGTCACAGAATTGAAGGAACTTGGCAAAGCTGGTGTGATCATCCCAGCATCTACCACAGTGCCCACCATATGCCTGGCTGGATGAAGAAATGAAGTCCATTTCAGAATGATGAGGTGTAGTGAAGGGGGGTCTGAGGACAGCAGCTGTGTGTCTCTGCCTGAGGAGATCTGTGAAGGCTTTTTTGGAAACTAGTGTGCACTCCCTCTTCCCCAAAGCCTAGTAGGTACCTGTGAACTATATGCCCCTGATTGGGAAGAAGCCTCTTTGGTCAATTCAGGTAAATGGTTTTTTAGGGTTACAGACAGGGAAACAATTCCCAGAGCCTAATGTAGGGTTCCAAAAGGCGATTGTTACTAACCAGTGCCTTCCATTTCTGAGAATAATTACGTTTCTGGATAAATTTTGAGTCTCCATAAGGGGATTCATCATCTGAAGTGCCTTTTGAAGGTCTTGACTGTGATCTGCACAGAAAAGGAGAAACTGGTCATGCGTGACAGAGCCCAGAATAGGGAGAGCCTTTTCAACGATTGCAAAATCCAAAAGGCATGGCCTCTGTTCTCCTCAGGGTCAGGCTCTGGGTCTTCCCAGCACTGCTTCCAGATTCCCAGAGATGTTACCCAGCAAGCCCCTGGCTCTGAGCCCAATCCAATTTCATACATTCCCAGAAGCATTCTTCTCATCACATTAGTCTCACCAACTCCTACAGTAGCAGGAACCCAGAGAGTCCAGGCACTAGTGGCTCTCCCCTGTAATCTCGCCACTTAGGAGACTGAGATTTGAGGACCAATCATGGCTTGAAGACAGCATGGGCAGGAAAATCTTAAAGAGGGGCTGGGAATGTGGCTTAGTAGCAGAGTGATTGTCTAGCATGCATGAAACCCTGGGTTTGATTCCTCAGCACCACATAAACAGTAAAAGCCAGAGGTGGCAATGTGGTTTAAGTAGTTGTGCTAGCCTTGATCAAAAGAAGCTCAGAGACAGTGTTCAAGCCCTGAGTTCAAGCCCCAGGATTGGCAACAACAACAACAATCGTAAAGATTTTTCTTTTTTCTTCTTTTTTGCTGGTTATAGTGTTGTCCCTGAGCTCTTCAGCTCAACGCTAGCTCTACCACTTGGGCTACAGTGCCACTTCTGGTTTTCTGGTGGTTTATTGGAGATAAGAGTCTGCCTTGGCTGGCTTTGTACCACGATCCTCGGATCTCAGCCTCCCAAGTAGCTAGGATTACAGGATTGAGCTATCTATGCCAGACAATCTTAAAGATTCTTATCTCCAATTAGCCAACACACACAAAAAAAGAGAAGGAAATGGCTTAAGTGGTAGAGCACCAGCCTGAAGCAAAAGGGCTAAGCAGGAGGACCTGAGTTCAAGCCCCAGTGCAGGCAACCAACCAGACAGGTAAATTTTTTGCCCCTGATGGCTTTGAACCTTGAGCCTCAGCTCTCGGCCTCTTGAGTAGCTAGGATTATAGCCACTGAGCTCAAGCCTGGCCTTTTTTTTTGCTTTTGTGCTTGAACTTGGGGCCTGGTTGCTGTCCCTGAGTGAGCTCTTGTCCTCAAAGCTAGCACTCTACCATCAGCTACAGCTGCACTTCCGTTTTTTTGTTAGTTAATTGGAGATAAGAGTTCCTGCCCAGGCTGGCTTTGAACTGCAATCCTCAGATCTCAGCCTCCTGAGTAGCTAGGATTACAGGCATGAGTCACCAGTGTCTGGCGAGCCTGCCCTTTTGCTAGCACGTAACTCCATCCTCACTGGACTGACAACTGGGATTCTGATTCTGCATCACTGATTCTGTGGGATTGGAGCCTCAACACAAAGAACTGGAGGCCAATGAGCAGTGCAGAGATACTGACCAGGTGTCATCTCCCTTTCTGAAAGCGTACTTAAGCCCTTCTCTCCTCCCTCAGTTTTATCAACGCCTACCGCGGCTTGGAGAAGCTGTACAGACGCTGCTGCGCGTTATCCATGACCCTCTGGCAGGCAGGCGGCCAGCACTCGCAGAATGGGAAGCTGAGATAGTGTACAGCCTGTCGCCTTGGCAACTAAACTCCCAGCTACTCCTGCGGTGAAGGCGGGACCAGGGTTGTGCCACGCCCCTAGCCCCTCGCCTGCAGGCTGGGAAGAAGCCAAGTAGCAAAGATGTAGTGAAACACAGGAGCGGGATGCCCCGAGAGCCATTCTCTGCCGCAGATTTGGCATTAGCTTCAGAAATGAAGCAGGGGGATAAACTGAGGCCATGGAGGAGGGAGGTGAGCAGAGAATCCGGGGCCGTTTTGTCGGCGGGAGTTGTAGTTTTCGGTGTCTGAGAGTCTCCGCTGGATAGGCTTAGTGGCTAGTGGCTGTGAACTACATCTCCCGACGTGCCTTGCGGGTTGTCGTCGGTCCGCCTCTGGGGAGCTCTGCATTGTGGGATATTGAGTCTAAAATGTGGCAAGCTCAGCAATGTCCAAAGCGAGGTGCTGGACTCGGACTCGGTTTCCCTGCGGCCCCGGGAGGCTCGCGGGCCATTGGCTGAGTGGGGCGGATCTGGTCGCGCTCCTCCCCGCCCCCAGTGACACAATAGCAGCTCCCACCAAGATGGCGGCGGCGACGGCGGACCCGGGAGCAGGGAGCCCGCAGGCTGGGGACTCCTCCAGCGGGGGGGCTGGGGGCGGGCTGCCGTCCCCCGGGGATCAGGAGCTGAGCCGGCGCCTGCAGCGCCTGTACCCCGCGGTCAACCAGCACGAGACGCCATTGCCGCGTTCCTGGAGCCCCAAGGACAAGTACAACTACATCGGCCTCTCTCAGGGCAACCTCCGTGTCCACTACAAAGGTATCGACCCGTCTGGCCGCTGGGGGGACAAGTCCAGAGCGTCTGCTATGTTGTTTGGCCCCATTCCATCGCGTCCCTTGCCTTGTCTGAGTTTTCCGGTTTAGGCCTTAGCCCCCCTGTGAAGTGTTTAGAGTGGTGGAGCTGACCAGGCCGAGGGTTGACTGCCTTGCTTTGCCCTTCCCTGAGACACCCAATGGTCAGGAGAACTCCAACAGGTGTCCAAACTCTGTGCTGAGCTAACCCTTCTACTGTAGAGCCCCTCTGGGCTGGCTCTTTACCTCTGCTTAGTTTCAGGGATGTCTGCAAAAAGAGGTGATAACATCTTCCCACCATTAGTAAGACGTGAATGGACTGTCCTGCCTCCTAGTCATCCTATACTGGGCTGGGGTCGTGTGCTAAAGTTGTTGTTGAGAGTGTTATCCATGTTTGCCTCCCCCTTTCCCTGATCTCTCAGGTGGGCTGCCTGGGTTCTGAGGAGTCTGCCAGGAATGCTCAGTATCTTTTGCAAGCCCCCACTTTGCCTATACCCTGTTTTGTGATTATGAAGGGCAGTGGCTCAGGGAGGGCTATCTCAAGAGGAGGTGAGCCAGATGGGGGAGTTCTATGTGTTTACTCAGTTGTCCATTTATTCCTTGAGCTATAAGTGCTTAACCAAGGGAGGATGAAGTTGCCATGGAGCGGAGAAGAAAGAGGTTTCCATTTGCATTTACTTCTGCCGAAATTTGTTTCTTGTCCTTTCCCATTAGGTCATGGCAAAAATCACAAAGATGCAGCCTCAGTTCGAGCCACTCACCCCATACCCGCTGCCTGTGGTATTTATTACTTTGAGGTGAAGATCATCAGCAAAGGAAGAGATGGGTAAGCCCCTTTTTACTACCCTCTTTTCCCCACTCCCACACTGAGCTGTTCCCTGTGGTGAGAGTTTGAGGCTGCCTGTGATTGATATAACTCCTCTTTAAGGAGGGATATAGCTTGGTCTAAGCATTGGGCCTTGATAGAAAGTAGACACATTGTGGATAAATCAGGGACCCTTTTTTTTTTTAGTGATGTAAACAAATACTTCACAGATCAGAAACACAGATAACAGGTTTACATTATTAATTCAGTGTACAGAATGGGATTTCCCCTACTAGCCTGTGCTGTTCAAGACTTCCCCTTTTTTATACTCAAGGTCCTTTTTATGGCATTTAGTCATATAGAGTCTCTAGTAGGCTTCAAAGGGATAGTAGAATCTTTGCAGCATTCATCAAAGCTCTAGTGGCCACTGTCATCTCGGTAAACAACATAACATGGTCAGAATCAAGTGACCTTGTTGCTTATAAACTTGTTTTTCAGTCCAGGGACTTGAACACCAGTCTGACCAGCTTTTAGAAGGTCCTTATTAAAGTCAGCATAAGGGCAACGCCCTTCTTGAGGGTTATGTAAACAGACACTAAACATCAGAGTGAACATTTTTCACTCTCTTTTCCTTTTTTCTTCCAGTCATCCCTTTTTTCCAGTGATTGCAACAAAGGATGTGTTTAAGATATGAAATACCATGACTGTAACTGCTTTGGCAAAAGCTTTCTTCATTATATTTTAGGTATGGTATGAAAAGTTTGGCCATACTCAGTTCTTCTTTGATCTGAGTGTGTGTTTTTTAAGAATTTTGAGGAGTTTTTCTCTCCTAGGGACTGCTCCTCTTACAGTGTATGCAAAATACCTGATAAAGGGGTTGAACTTGGAGCAGAACTGCCAGAATCAGAAACTTCCCTGCCTTCTTTGTGTTGTTTTAACTCCTTTGCCTGGTAGGGCTCTGTGGGCTTGAGTACATCTTGTTTCTTCATCTGTACTGACAGCTGCTAGGGCCAACATCTAAGCTGCCATTAACCCTAGAATGTGATGAGTCTGAACTTCTTTTTTTTGTGTGTATGTGTGCTGGTCCCAGGGCTTGAACTCAGGTCATGGCTCTGTCCTGAGTTTTGTTTTGTTTTGTTTTTCTTTGTTGGTCATGGGACTTGAACTTTGCCTGGGCACTACCCCAGAGCTTTTTTTGTTGTTGTTGTTGGTCATGGGGCTTGAACTCAGAGCCTGGAGCTGTCCTTGAGTTCTTTTGCTCAAGGATAGGGATCTACCATTTTGAGCCACAGTGCCACTTAATGGCTTTTGTGTGTGTGCTTAATTGGAGATTAGAGTCTCACAGACTTTCCTGCCATGGCTGGCTATGAACCGCGATTCTCAGGTCTCAGCCTCCTGAGTAGCTAGGAACCAGTGCCCAGCACCTGAGCACTTTTGTCCAAGGCTAGTGCTCTACCACTTTGAGTCACAGGGCCACTTCCAGTTTTCTGGTGATTAATTGAAGATAAGAGTCTCATGGGCTTGCCCAGGCTGGCTTTGAATAGCAATCCTCAGATCTCCACCTCTTGAGTAGCTAGGATTACAGGTGTGAGCCTTTGTGCCTGGCTTATGATTCTGAAATTCTAATTGTGGAAAGCTGTTATATCTTTTACTTTCATCCCTATATAGTTCCTTTACAGACAGGATACATATTTAAGTTTCAGATAGGACTTTAAAGACTTAATAGTCCCTTTCTATGATATGATAGAAGAATATAATTTACTTGAGCTAGTGTAAATGAGAATGACTTCTTAAGGGCTAGGAAGGTGGCTCAGTGGTAGAGCGCTTGCCGTGCATGCATGAGGCCCTGGGTTCGATTCCTTGGCACTACATAAACAGAAAAAGCTGGAAATGGTGCTATGGCTCAAGTGGTAGGGTGCTAGCTTTGTGCTGAAGAGCTGAGGGACAGTGCCCAGGCCCAGAGCTCAAGCCCCATGACTGACAAAGTACAAAAAAACAAAAACAAAAAACCCCAAACACTCTATAATAGTTAGAAAGTTGGCCCAGATGTTGGTGCTCGAATCTCATATTGGTAAGAAAGCTGAGGGGCATTTCTTAAATGAGTAGGGAAGAAAATGGAGGTTTTCGTTATAAGTCTATATATATATATATATCAGCTGAGCTATTTAGAGACAAGAACAACTTTTCACAAGAGGAGTGTTTAAGAGCTCTGTATTTCTTTAACTGGCTTTTAATATTTAAGTGGATCTATCTGTGTCATGTTAGGTTGTCTGTATGTCTACAATGGCCTGCTTCAGCTGACCAGATAGTGAGTGTATTAATGGTTCTTCATGGCCACTTTATGGAATCTCTGAAAGCCTTTTCATGGTTAACATGTAGCCAGATGTTGATATGGGTCAGGGGTGTTTTTGTTGTTGTTGTTGTTTTATTTGTGCTGGTCCTGGGGCTTGAATTCAAGGCTTGGGTGCTATCTCTGTGCTCTTTTTGTTCAAGGCTAGTGCTCTACCATTTGAATCACAGCTCTACTTCTGGCTTTCTTGGGTGATCAGTTGGAGATAGGGGTCTCATGGACATTTCTACCAGGCCTAGCTTCCAACCGTGAGCCTCATATCTCAGCCTCCTGAGTAGCTAGGATTATAGACATGAGCCACTGGCACCAACTCAAGGGTGGTTCCCCCCTCCCCCCTTTTCACTTCTGGCTTTTTCTGTTAATGTGTTACTGAAGAATCGAACCCAGGGTTTCGAGCATGCTAGGCAAGCACTCTATCACTAAGCTACATTCCCAGCCCTGTCAAGGGTGGTTTTGAGGAAGCCAAAAGCAGTTACAGGCATTGACTGACTTGTTTCCTCTTTCCTGCCAGTGTTAAAATATATTTCTGACCCCAGTTTTGTTGATGATCCAAAGATTAATTGGTTCTGTAGTTTTCCTGTGTTGTCTCATTTAGCCTTACAGCATCTCTAGAAAATGGTTGGAATAAATGATGATGTACCTGTTTCGTGGGAGTGGCCTGAGTCTCTGAGATATTTGGTGGCCTGCTCTGGCTTCAGGGCTTAAAATGTTCAGTGGAATAGCTTAACCTACCCTATGTTCTTGCTTGATCCCAGATATATGTGTATATGCTGCTATTACTTTTCTCCATTGTGGCTACTATTGTATTCTTTTTCTGGGTTAAAGAAGGAACATCTTAGGTTCTTATAGGATCATAGTGTTAGGGGATAGAGCAGAAAGGGGTTCAGTGGGACTAGAGTGGGACTAGAGAAGTATGACAGTTATGTGCTGGGCTTGATCAATATATTTATTCATTGAATTTAAAGGGTTTTTGTTGTTGTTGTTGGTCATGGGGCTTGAACTCTGGGCCTAGGCAGTGTCTCTCAGTTCTTCAGCTCAAGGCTAGAGCTTTATCACTTGAGCCATAGTTACACTTCTGCTTTTCTGAGTGGTTTATTGGAGATAAGAGTCTCAGACTTTCCTGCCCGAGTTGGCTTTGAACCGAGATCCTCAGATCTCAGTCTCCTGAGTAGCTGGGATTATAGGCATGAACCACTGGTGCCCAGCTGAATATGTAGTTTTTCTGTAGATTGGTATATATCACCTTTGTAGAAGGTATTTATGAATCCACTTTTAGTGTTGTAGTTCTCCAGAAATGCCCCTGTTCTCACAACATCTTTTGTAGAAGAACACACTAAGCTACTCTGATCAGAAAGGTTTTATTTCAAGAGTTTATAGAGTATTTAGTTGTCCTTTCTTTGTTCCAGGCTGTGTGCCAGGTGCAGGAAAACAGAAGTCAAGCCAGCATAGGCCAGCCTTGTCCTCAGGGAGCCTGTGGCCTACTCAGTAACTGAGAATGGACCGAAAGGCTCTTTACAAGAGGAGGCAAAGCCTGAGCTTGCTTATGAGGAATGAGTAGGAGTTTCTTAGCAGATGGAACCTGTGGACTTATCAGTCTGAGGGGTAATTAGCTTCATGTCAGGGTGTTGGGCTTTTGGGTCTCTGCCCACGTGTTTGGGAGAACTCTGAAGGAGGGGCCATGTTTGAGCTCAGAGCTTGGCACAGACTTACTGCCTTCAGCTGTTTTTTGCCAAGTCACCAGAGCTATGAACCTTGGGAACAGGTCTGGTGGGGTGAGATGTGTGATTACTGTCAGTGGTGCCAGAAGGTAAGGGGTGATCTTTCCAAGAAACCAAGCAGGCTCTGAAGCTGAGGGTCTTTAGAGTAAGAGCAGCTTCCTCAGTCAGAATTCATGGACCTGTGAGTGTCCTGGCTCTTAGTGATGACACATGAAGGGTGTGGTTGGCCCAGCTGACAGATGCTCCAGTGTGACCCTCAAAATAGACTGTAATATCATCCCAGTGGCGGAGGCCTCCTGACATGTGATGAGTGGCTCTACCCAAGAACAGCAAGCCTAGACTAGAGTATTGGATGGTGTGGGGAGGGGTGGGGATTGTTCTTTGCAGCTAAGCCCTGAGCAGGAATCTCTGGCCATAGCCAACCAGCTCTTATTTGCTCCTGCTGCTGATTTCCTTTGGTCAGGCAGCGATGCCACCTATCCATTCATACTATATATCAGAATCAACATACATTATTTCGTCTTAGGTTGGGCTCCAAGAACAGACTTGATGCTGGTCTAGAGAGAAGAGAGATAAGCCTTTACTGGTAACCTCATAGGGGATCTAGCAAGGATCAGCCTCTGGTTCCTTTGCAGGGTAGCCCATAGCATAGACTTCCTTCTATACCCCCCAAGTTTGGGGAAAACATCATAGAAGAATTAGTGATGCTGAATAGAAAGAGAGTGTTTGAGATGACAAAGTGAGAAACAAATGCTTTCAGGCAGAAGATGGTGTTAAACATCCTGTGAAGGCACAGCTGGTCATGGCGGCACACCTGTAGTTCTGACTGCTCAGAACAGGAGTATCAGGTAAATCCAAGATTTTTGGGCTAGCCTAGGAAACAGTGAGACCCTGTCTCAAAAATATAATAATAGCACAAGGCCCTGAATTAAATCCCCAGGTCCCCTATCCCCTGTTCCCCTCCCCCCCCCCCAAAAAAAAAAAAAAGATATGGCCACTAGGGCACAAGGTAGGCAGGGGCCAGATTGAAAACCTCTTGTGTACTGTGGCCAAGGTGTATGTACTTTGTCCTGAGGGCAGTTGGAGTATACAGAGGTTATGGCTTGGAAAAAAGAGACTCTGCTGGTCTGGTTTACCATTCCAGTGTGGGCCAGGAGCTTTAGGTCCTTAACCCCGGGCATAGTTCTCACAGCTGTTGTCTTTTCCTCTTTCTACCATACGGGAGATGCAGGGGAGGGATGCTGAAGACTGGTAGGCAGGGAAGCTTCTCAGGTAAAGTGACTCTGTTTGTGTTAGAGTTCAGTATAGTTTGGCGTTACCACCTTTAATCTGAAAGTAACACTGTCCCATGTTCAGGAGTTTTCCTTCTTATGAGTCAGGATCACCCAAAGTGATTTTCCATAGAGTTTCAAAGAATCATTAAGTTCATTAAGATATCACCAGCTGCCAGGCACCGATGGCTCATGCCTATAATCCTAGCTACTCTGGAAGCTGAGATCTGAGAATCGTAGTTCATAGTTAGCTTGAGTAGACAAATCCAGGACACTCTCTTCCTTTTGTTTTGGTTGGCCATGAGGCTTGAACTCTGGGCCTGGGCGCTGTCCATCAGCTCTCCAGCTCAAGGAGAGCACTCTACCCCTTGAGCCACATGGCCCCTTCCAGTTTTCTGCTCAGACTGACTTTGAACCACAATCCTCAGATCTCAGCCTCCTGAGTAGCTAGGATTATAGGCATGAGCCACTGGCGCCTGGCTCTCGGGCACTCTTATCTGTCCATTAGCAAAAAAAAAAAAAGATGGAAGTGGTGCTGTGGCTCAAAGTATAGAACACTAACCTTGAGCAAAAGACCTCAGGGACAGTACCCCAGACTGAGTTCAAGCCCTATGACCGACAAGGAAAAAAAAGATCTCATCTGCCATGGTCCTGGTCTGGCCTAGAGAGTTACTGAGCCCAGGCCCTTACAGTCTAGAGACAACCCATGTCAGTCTCAGTGTTGTGAAAAAAGTTCATTGCTTATCTGTGGATTGCTGAAGGCTTTGTCCTGGCTGCCTGTCCTGAGAGGTAGGTGCTGTCCTTGCCCAAGGCAGGTACGGGGGTGGTTGAGCCCTGTTCTCCCTGACTGCCCCCCCCAGAGCTAGTGGCTGCTGACCTTTGGGCTGCGTCTCTCCCCAGATGACACATTCATTGTGCTGCTTCTGGAGACATGCTAATTGGACTCCAGAGCCTCCTGGGTTGTGGTGTGGCTTACTTGTGTTGAAGATTAAAGCTCTGGTCTAGTTTTGATACCCTGGGGTGTGGTATTGGCTGAGAGAACTAGAACCTGCATGCTGTCCACTCTTTGGCGAGGTCTCCCTATTCCCTGTAGGGAATTCCAGTTGTGAGCCCAGAGTGGGAAGTATGGCTGATTTTCGATATCTGATACCTTCCTTGGTCAAAGATTGGCCTATAGAGAAATTTCTATGAGTTTTCTAAGAAATTTCTAGATGCTACCTCCCCACCCCCATTTGTTTCTTCATTTTCTGGAATATTTTTATTTTCCTTAGATAGGTCACTATGTAGGAGAGATTCCCTTTTGAAAAGGAAACCAGAGCTCACCAGGTTGGAGCACTGAGATGAACTTAGTAACCCCAAGTGGTAGGTACCATGTGCCATTTCTTTTTTTTCTCTCCTTCCCCTTCCCCTTTCTACTCTCCTTCCCCTTCCCTCCCCTTTCTCTTCCCCTTCCCCTCTTCTTTCCTTCCCCTTCTCCCTTCCCCTCTCCTCCCCAACCCCCACTATTGGGATTTAAAGTCAGGTCTTCAGCTTGCTACGCAAGTGCTGTAGCACTTGAGTCACATCTCCAGCTCATCACATGCCATTTTTATTTGGGGGCCACTGGATAAGAATAAAGGGCCCTGGAGGGGAACCATCACTAAGAGAAGGATAGATGGCTGCATCTAAAAGATATCTCTCTGAAATTTTCTTCAAAGTACACATGGAACATTTTTGTAGTTCTGGGGTTGGGGTCTTGTTAATGAAATATGAAGTGAATATGTTGCAAGCAATAAAGCTGGATGACTTGGCCATGGAGCAGAGTCCAGCCCCTCTGACACCTTGGACTGGGTAGGGATGTGGGAAAAGGCTGAGGTCATCGTGTGTGTGTGTGTGTGTGTGTGTGTGTGTGTGTGTGTGTGTGTGTGTGCGTGCGTGCGTGTGCACATGTGTGTGCACGCACGCGCGCGCACCCACACCCCCCACACCCAGTGTCAAGTACTAGCCTTCATTTCAGACCTAAATGTCAGTTAGTGTTTTTCCTGAATGGTCCCTTTGGACCATTTTGTAGCCACTGTCCCAGAGTCCTCTCTGTTTTAGAGGCTGTTGATTTCTTTTATCTGGGGCAAGTTCTGATAGGAATAAGATTGCCAGCCTGCTAAGCCATGCCTGAGGTGTTAGATGTCAAGATGAAGCTGTCAGATGTGATTCTAACAGCTCCTTGAGGTCTAGGGAAGGGGGCCATGGTGACAGACTCTTTCATCTTTCATCTTTCCCCACAGACCCTAAGAACCAAGACCCATCTCCACTCCATAACTGAGGACCTTGTCTCTCTTCTTTTCTCTCCTCGTTATCACTTCCTGTCAGAGCCCTGTGGGTCTCGAGACCTCCCATTGATGGAGGTTAAATTAAAAATATTCAGGTCTTATAGCCATTAACTCATTTGTCTCACGCAACCATTATTAAAAGTGCCTATGGGTTTGCTAACCCATAAAATCCACTTTCTCTCCAAGAAGAAATCGATAGAAAGTAAAAAGAGCAGGGCTTGTGTTCTTCATTCTTCTCATTTGCTCTGTGCTAGTCGAGAGGGACTTCTTATTTCTGGCCCTGACAAGAGGCCAGAATACAGAATACTCTGATGCTTTCCATTCAGCTCTGTGCCAAGGCCCTACTTGTGTTATCAGGAAAGCCAGAGGAGGCTCATGCTGGCATGCATATCCATAGGGGTGTGACTCTGCATATGTCCTAATTATCTATAACATAAAATATGCAATTACACACATTTTAAGTGTGCAGTTTAGTGATACACATTTGTGGTGTTATGTGACTATCACCCTGTCTACTTCCAAGATGGTTCCATCACTCCAAACAGAAACTCTACTCACTAAGCAGTAACTTTGTTTCCTCTTCCTCCTAGCCTTTTATTTTTCCCCATTCTGTCTTTATGTATTTGCTTATTCTAGATAGCTTCTGCAAATGGCCTCCTACAATGTGTCCTTTTGTATCTGATTTGTTTCATGTAGGAACATTTTCAAGGATGTGTGTGTGTGTGTGTGTGTTTGTGTGTGTGTGTGTGTGTCTATGTCTATAGCTAGTACTGAGGCTTAAACTTAGGGCCTGTACACTGTCCTTTAGCTTTTTTTTTTTGCTCACATCTGGTGCTCTACCACTTGAGCTAAAGTTCTGCTTCTGGTTTTTAGTGACTACTTGGAGATAAAGAGTCTTTTTTTTTTTTTTTCTTGGGTCTGGTTGTGGGGCCTGAACTCTGGGCCTGGGTGCTGTCCCTCAGCTCTTCAGCTCAAGGCTAGCACTCTACCACTTGAGCCACAGCGCCACTTCCGGCTTTTTTTTTTTCTGCTTATGTGGTGATGAGGAATCAAACCCAGGGCCTCAAACATGCAAGTCGAGCGCTCTACCACTGAGCCACCTTCCCAGCCCGAGATAAAGAGTCGTACAGACTTTTCTACCTGGGCTGATTTCCAATCAAAATCCTCAGATCTTAACCTCCTGAGTAGCTAAGATTATCCTGATGCTTCTTGATATACAACACCTTTAATTTGGATAAAGTATAATTTTTTGATCTTTTGTTTTCATGATTTTGAAATCCACTGAACTACTGAGGTAGCTCAGTAGTAGAACTGGAAAAACAGAAGGAATCCAATGCTGCATCCAAGATCATGAATCTTCTAGTAATTTTATACTATTATATTTAGTTCATTAATCCATTTTGTGAGTTTTTTGTTTAGTTTTAAGGTCCTAGGGATTGAAGCTAGCATCTCATGCATGCTAACGAAGTGCTGTTACACTGAAAGATACCTACATCTCCTTGACTTAATTTTATATATAATTATGACTTAATTTTATAATATGAGGTATCACTTTTACTATTTTGTGTGTAGAAATACATTTGTAGCATCGCTCTTTGTTGAAGAGACTGCTTTTTTTCTCCTTTGAGAAAAAAAGTTTGTGTGTGTGTGTGTGAGAGAGAGAGAGAGAGAGAGATGGGGGAGTACTGGGATTTGAACTCAAGGCCTTGTGCTTGTAAGGCACTCTACCTCTTCAGTCACAACCTATGCTTGGTCTTGGCACTTTCATTAAAGCAATTTGGGTTTGTTTCTTGCCTTTACTTTTCATTTCATTGTTCTATATGTCTGCCTTATGCCATTAACACACTGTTTTGATTACTGTAGTTTTGTAGTACTGAAATCATGAAGTGTGAGTCATCCAACCTTGTTCTGTTTCTTCAAAAATTTTCTAGCTCCTTGGGGACCCTTGTAAGTCCATATGATTTTGGCAGTTGACTTTTTCATCCTTATGGGGGGCGAAGAATATTAAGAGTTCAAATTTAGGGCTTTGATCTCTCACCCTGAGGTTTTGTTTTCAGCTGGTGCTCTGGCATTTGAGCTATACCTCCACTTCTGGCTTTTTTGGTGGTTAATTGGAAATAAAAGTTATTTAGATTTGTCTGCTCAGCTACACATCCTATCCTGAGTAGCAAGGATTATAGGTCTGACCCACTGGTGCCCAGTTGGATTAAAAAAAATTCCAGTACTGGGGCTTGAACTCAGGGCCTAGGTGATGTCCCTTAGGTTTTTTGCTTAAGGCTGGTATCTACTACTTGAATCACAGTTCCACTTACAACTTTTTAGTTGTTAATTTGGAGATAGAAACTCACAAACTTTCCTGTCTAGACTGGCTTTGAACTTTCATCCTCACATCTCAGCTTCCTGAGTAGCTAGGATTAGAGGGGTGAGCCACTGGTACTCAGTGACCTTTTCAATTTGTATGAGAAAGGTTGTTGGAATTTTGGTAGGAATTCCATTTTTTTCTTCTATAGATCAGTTTGGAGAGTTTTGACATTTTTTTCTTTCTTTACCCTTTCTTTTTCTTTTTGAGAACAGGGTCTTATATGTGGTGTAAGTTGGCTTAGATTCACACTCATAATCAGTTTCTTGGATTTTCTGAGTAGTTTATTGGAGATGAATCTTATAGACTTTCTTGCCCAAGCTAGCTTTGAACTGTGATCTCAGATCTCAGCCTCCTGAGTAGCTAGGATTGTAGGTTGTGAGCCACTGGTGCTTGGCTTTGGTAATTTTATTTGTTTATTTATTATTATTGTGGTCTGTGGTGGGGCTTGAACTCTGGGCTTGGGCACTGTCCCTGCGCTCTTCAGCTCAAGGTTAGTGCTCTATCGCTTGAGCCACAGCACCACTTCTGGTTTTCTAGTGGTTTATTGGAGATAAGAGTCTCACGGACTTTCCTGCCTGGCTGGCTTTGAACTGTGATCCTCAATTCTCAGCCTCCTGAGTAGCTAGGATTACAGGCGTGAGCCACTGACACCCAGATTATTTGTTTATTTTTAAAGAAAAATTTCTCCCTTCTCTCCCTCCCCATATTTATTTGTTTATTGAAACAGAGTCTTACTGTATAGCCCAGGCTGGCCTCAAGGTCACAATGCTCCTGTCTCAGCCCTCCAGTTACTGGGAAGATAGATATGTGCCTTGGTGACTTTGGTTTGCCTCACACTGGGTTTTCATTTGTGTATAGCACATTTACAATATATACTGTACACATATTGATGTTATTTTGCTAAGAAATGTTTTGCTAAGCTGGGCACCAGTGGCTCATGCCTGTAATCCTAGCTACTTAGGAGGCTGAGATCTGAGGATTATGGTTCAAAGCCAGCCCAGGCAGGAAAGTCCGTGAGACTGTGCTGTGGCTCAAGTGGTAGAAAGCTGGCCTTGAGCTGAAGAGTGTGGGGACAGCGCCCAGGCCCAGATTTTAAGCCCCATGACTGACAAAAAAAAAACGAAACAAAACAAAGACCCAGAAATGTTTTGCTAAGAATTGAAGGCTGTAGGTCAGAGCTAGGAAGAAGTACAGGAGCACTTTAGTCTAACATCTCATCTTCTGATGGGCAACCTGAGATGAGGGGTTGAAATCCAAGACCTATGGTCCTGAATTAGACTGGAGTGTACAAGACCAACTTTTCAGAATCAGGGGTAGTATCTCTGAGCGCTACTGTGAAGTATTTTCTGTCACTTTAATACTCATCAGGTGCCTTCCTTCCAGAAGTAGGAAGGAAGCACCAGAACTCCTAGCTCTCAGGACTGGTGGGAAGTGGCAAAGAAGTAGGCTCCTCCCTCTAGCCTTGTACATGTCTGGAAGGTATGAAAGACAGATGGCCCCAGTTTCTAAGGTCCTATTCTTCACTACCAGGCCTGTCTGGATCACAGCAGACCTGTGCAGAGTCTGTCACATGGCAACAGGGTTTCCTGAGGATATGCTGTGGTTGTGATTGGGAGCACGAGGTGCCAAGTGAGTCTGGGTCTTACTTGCACTGTTCAGCAGAGATTTTGACTGTTTCAGCTGCTGCTTCTACTGTAGCCTGTGCCCTTCTGTCCTGGCTCAGAGAGCTGGGTGTACTGAGGAGCTGACTGAAAGCAACGTTCTCCCACTGTGATCCTACCACTCAAATGTTGCCTCGGATGATCCAGAGAGTCTGATGGGCACAGTTGGCACTAACTTTTTTTCTCCTAGATGCATGATAAAGCTGTGAACTCAAATCCCAGTACCACCAAAAAAAAAAAAAAAAAACAACCCAAAAAGCTAAAGTGATTTTTCTGTGAAAGTAATTCAGGGCTGGATATAATGGTACACATCTGTAGACCTTGCACATGGGGGGCTGAGGCAGGAGGGTTGTGAATTGGAAGTCAGCCTGGGCTACATAGTAGGGTCCTGTCTCAAAACAAAACAAAAAACTCATGCAATTAGTGTTAATTATAGAAAACTAGAAGAAAAAGAATCCAAGTTGAGTGTCTCCATGTGACTTGAGGCTCAGCAGACCGCTGCTTATCTGGTAGAAGGGGCAGGTGTGTGCTGGGCAGCCTGTGCGTCAGGAGTCACATCCATTCTTAAGGCAATGTGTGTGTGTGTGTGTGTGTGTGTGTGTGTGTGTGTGTCATTGCTACTAGTGCTTGCACTCAGGGCCTAGGCACTATCCCTGAGATTTTTTTTTTCTCTTATGACTAGCGCTCTACCACTTGAGCTACAGCCCCATTTTCTGGCTTTTTTGGTGCTTAATTGAAAATGAGTCATAGGACTTTACTGCCCAGGCTCTCTTCAAATTGTGATTCTTAGATATCAGTCTCTTGAGTAGCTAGTATTATAGATAGGAGCCACCAGCACACATCTTAAGGCAGTCCTCTTTTAGGGCCCTAGTTTGACCCTTTGCTGCTTGACAGTGGATGGTAGGACCTTCAGTGTGGACCTTTTGGGGTTGCCAATCACCTGCTTTTGGTGTTTGGCTGAGGGCCTTGGCTGCCTCCTTATGGATGGAACTATTCTTCCAAGTCACTGTCTGGTGGATTTCTACTTAGTGTGGCCTACACAATGCCTGCTTGCTGTCTGTCCTCTTTTCTATGGAGCCACACAGCTAACTAAGTGACTTTTCTTGTATCTCTAGCTTGCATTGTGGTTTTGGTAGTGAAGGGTAGAAACTGAGATGTTAAAGGATAACTCTTGGCTTTGCTGCATAAGGAGCTTATCTGTTCTTCCTTTATACTTCCTGACTGTCTCACCTGTCTGACAAGTGATATTTCCTCTTTTATGTTGCCCTTATATAGAAGAAGAA
Organism: Dipodomys spectabilis; assembly: GCF_019054845.1. Classification (NCBI taxonomy): domain Eukaryota; kingdom Metazoa; phylum Chordata; class Mammalia; order Rodentia; family Heteromyidae; genus Dipodomys; species Dipodomys spectabilis. Next base: position 9,047,324 of record NW_024870950.1, read on the forward strand.
TTAGAGGGCTGGGAGTGTGGCTTAGTGGTAGAGTGCTTGCCTAGCACGCATGAAGCCCTAGGTTTGATTACTCAGTGCTACATACATAGAAAAAGCCAGAAGTGGCACTATGGCCTAAGTGCTAGCCTGAGCAAAAGAAGCTCAGGGAAAGTACACAGGCCCTGAGTTCAAGCTCCAGGACTGGCCCCCAAAAAAAGATTAGAGCACTTACACTATGGGGGTAAGTACTTCCTCTTCAAGTCTCTTCAGATATATCCTGCTCCCTGAAAAGCAAGCCCAGAATTGAAGTGTTGGGGAGCTAATCTGCTCTATCTCTGTCCTGTCTTTTGCTTAGGAAATGGGAACCTTTGCTTCCTTCCTTCTTTCCAGATTGCTCCAAGGCAGCCTGTATCCTTTGTGTTCTTAGCATAGCCTGGCTCATTACCAACAAGGAAGTGAATACTCAGTTTCTTTTCCTTAGCAATCCCAGGTAAACAGGCATTTGTTTTTAGATGTACTAAGATTAGGCTTTTGAGAATGGACTACTTTACTAGATTCTACTGCTGGAAGAGCATACAATGCATAATACAGTGAGCAGTATAGTCCTTAGCCCTCCCTAAGCACCAGCCCAGTTACACCATTGTCTGAATCTGTAAGTGACGGTACTGAGGTGTCTCTGGACTTGTGGTAATTGCTGATGAAACAGACCAGGTGATGGACCATGGGCCCATGGTGCATTTGGGGATAGAGGTGAAATTTGAATCTGGGAATGTGCAGTATATTTACGCCTTGCAGGGATATTTCTCATCCAGATATTTATGTATGGCATCAATACTAGGGCTGGAACAGAACTGGGGAATTGGTGCCTCTGACTCCAGCTGAGCATCTTGGCTCTAAAATGTCCAAGTAGATCTCAGAGAATTGACCACTAGAGCCACAGTTCCACTTCCAGTTTTCTGGAAATAGGAGTCTCATGGACTTTCCTGCCCAGGCTGGCTTTGAGCTGCAATCTTCGGATCTCAGGTTCCTGAGTGTAGCTAGGATTACAGGCGTGTGCCACTGGCACCCAGCTCCTTGAGCTTTTTTGCTCAAGGTTAGCACTCTACCACTACACTTATGGCTTTTTTGGGTAGTTACTAGGAGGTAAGAGTTTCATGAGCTTTCCTGCCCAGGCTGGCTTCAAGATCCTTAGGTCTCAGCTTCCTGAGTAGCTAGGATTGCAAGTATGAGCCACCAACGTCCAGTTGTTTATTGTGTTGTAAAGTGAGCTTAGCTTTCTCAACATCACTGTGTCCCTGCTGCTCCTGGCCTTTTCTAACAGTTGTCATTCATTTTCCACAGGGATGATGGTAAAGTTCGGTTTTGCTTCTTCAATCCATTTCCCCCATATCAGCTATTTGGTCAACTGTGCCTTTGCTACACCTCTCTGTGGCTTCCCATTGACGTTCCATGAAGTTCAGACTCCTTCAGCTAGCATGTAGACTATGTGTTCACAGTTTCATTTCCTAACCCAGCTTTGGCTCTTTTTAGGTCTGCCCATCCTGTAACCCAGCCATACTGATCTCAGTTCTTCCACTGTGTGGCAGCTTCCTTGCATACTGCTGCTTCTGCATGGCACATACTTCTTTTATTCTCCCACCTCCTTCACCAGGTCTTAACTTTTACTTCCTCAGGGAACCCTTAGCTTTGAGGCAGTGAACCCTGGCTCTCTAGCTCACCCCTGACTTGACATTTTGGAGGACTGAATCCAGCACCCCACCCTCCTGTCCCTAGCACTGTTCTAACACAGAGACTCTCTGTGGAAAGCATGCATGACCTCTAGGGCTCTCTAAAGAGAAATTTACCACACCTGTTTTTACTGAATTACTCAACTTTAGCAAGGACCCACCAGCTCTGGAAAGCTCAGTCATTTCCAAGTGCCTCCTGAGATCACCAGACAAGTTGGTGTGAATCAGCTCCTCCTGTTGTACCTCTGGCTCTTTAGATATGAAGACCCTGCAGCATGGGTCCAGGAGAACCTGTTTTAAGTTTGAGTTTTTCATTCCTTTTCATCATATATATATATATTGTTTTTGTCAGTTATGGGGCCTGAACTCTGGGCCTGGGCACTGTCCCTGAGCTTTTCAGCTCAAGGCTAGCGCTCTACCACTTGAGCCATAGTGCCACTTCTGGCCTTTTCTGCTTATGTGGTGTTGAGGAATTGAACCCAGGGCCTCATACATGCAAAGCAAGCACTATACCACTGAGCCACCTTCCCAGCCCAAAGATACTGGCTTTTTTTTGGCCAGTTGTGGAGCCTGAACTCTGGGCCTGGGCGCTGTCCCTCAGCTCTTCAGCTCAAGGCTAGTGCTCTACTACTTGAGCCACAGCGCCACTTCCGGCTTTTTCTGCTTATGTGGTACTGAGGAATTGAACCCAGGGCCTCATCCATTCAAGGCAAGCACTTTACCACTGCGTCACCTTCCCAGCCCACTTTTTTTTTTAATCGGTCGTGGGGCTTGAACTCTGGTCCTAGGCACTGTCCCTGGTTTCTTCAGTTTAAGGCGAGTGCTCTACTTTGACCCACAGCACCATTTCCTATCACATTCTTGAGTATGGTATTTTACTATGGTTTTGCTTTGCATTTCCCTTATGATTAGTTGAATATCTTTTTATGTGCTTCTTGGCCATTTGTGTCTTTTTTTTGGTACTGGGGGTCGAACCCAGGATGTTGCACTTGCTAGGCAAGCACTTTGCCACTGAGCTACATCCCAGCCCTTCTTGGCCATTTGTATACCTTGGAAGTTTTCCTGTCAAGTCTTTTGCTCTTTTTGTTTGTTTGTTTATACTGGGGATGTGCAGGGCTTTGCACATGGTAGGCAAGTGCTCTACCACTTGAGTCACACCTCCAGACTTCTTTTGTGTGTGTGTGTGTGTTCTAGTACTGGGGCTTGAATTCAGAGCTTAAGCACCATCCCTTAGCTTTTCTTTTTTGCTCAATGCTGGCACTCTTCCACTTGAGCCACAGCTCTGCTTCTGGCTTTTTGGTGATTAACTGGGGAGATAAGAGTCTTATGGATTTTCCTGCCCAGTCTGGCTTTTGAACCCTAAACCTTAGATCTTAGCTTCCTGAGTAGCTAGGATTACAGTTGTGTATTACCAGCACCTGGCTGAACAGTAAGTTTGAGTTTTCATTTCTCTTGTCAATCACTACCTAGGATTAAAGTACTTAACTTTAGTTCTATCTTAAGAATAGATTTTACTTTTTTAGCTGGAGCAAGAAAGCCAGGAAGCTGGAAGTCATGATTTCAGTATATGGTACTCTGGCTAAAGCCAGTGGGGTCATGGTTATACACTACCTTGTATGTCTTTAGCTTCAAAACATTAAGAACTCTTTTCATGAGAAATCAAAATGTAAGGGCTTTCCAAGTGCAACTAGTATGTCAGAAGAGGCTGCATTCATTTTTTTTTTTCTTTGGGGGTCCAGTCTTGAGGCCTGAACTCTGGGTCTGGGCGCTGTCCCTTAGCTCTTTAGCTCAAGGCTAGCGCTCTACCATTTGAGCCACAGTGCCACTTCCGGCTTTTTTTTTTCCTTTTTGCTTATGTGGTGCTGAAGAATCGAACCCAGGGCCTCAGGCATGCAAGATAAGCGCTCTACCACTGAGCCACCTTCCCAGCCCTTTTACCATTTTTCTTGTCTTTTACCAAGAAATATTTGAGAAGGGAGATGGAATACTCATTTGATAACCAAAAATTTTGTCTGTGCTTTTTTTTGAAGGTACATGGGAATAGGACTCTCAGCTCAAGGAGTCAACATGAACAGACTTCCCGGTGAGTTTAAGAGAACTCTGTTCTCCTGGTCTCTCCTGTTCCATGAGAATCATGGTGGCAGCTCAGAGACTGAGGAGGATTTTATTTGCAGGGTACTTATATTAAGCCAAGTCACTGGAGAAAAGGATAGCAGTACAAACCATTTTGCAACTGCTGCTTCTCATTTCGAGGAGTCCATTGGCTGAGATGAAGGTTATTTGGGTTTTGGGAGTGTGATTGGTGGGCAGAGAGTAGTAGTGGCCTTAACTGTTTAGAGACTTTAATAATCTCTCTCTCAGGGCTGGGAATGTGGCTCAGTGGTAGAGTGCTTGCCTTGCATGCCTGAGGCCCTGGGTTCGATTCCTCAGCACTACATAAGCAGAAAAAGCCAGAAGTGGCGCTGTGGCTCAAGTGGTAGAGTGCTTGCCTTGAGCTGAAGAGCTGAGGGACAGTGCCCAGGCCCAGAGTTCAGGCCCACGACCGATAAAAAAAAAAATCTCTCTCTCTCTTTTTCTCTTTCTCTTGTGGTATTGATTTTAAACTCAGCACTTTGTAGGCAAGTACTCTACCACTTGAGCCATACCTCCAGCATAGTAATAACTTTTTGTTTGTTTGTTTGTTTTTTGGCCAGTTGTGGGGCTTGAACTCTGAGCCTGGGCACTGTCCCTCAGCTCTTCAGCTCAAGGCTAGCACTCTGCCACTTGAGCCACAGCACCACTTCTGGCTTTTTCTGCTTATGTGGTACTGAGGAATCGAACCCAGGGCCTCATGCATGCAAGGCAAGCACTCTACCACTGAGCCACCTTCCCAGCCCCTAACTTTTTTTTTTGGGTCTGAACTCTGGGCCTGGGCGCTGTCCCTCAGCTCTTCAGCTCAAGGCTAGCGCTCTACTACTTGAGCCACAGTGTCACTTCCGGTTTTTTTCTTTTTGCTTATGTGGTGCTGAGGAATTGAACCCAGGGCCTCAGGCATGCAAGGCAAGCGCTCTACCACTGAGCCAACTTCCCAGCCCCCTAACTTTGTTTTTTTGATTCAGAGCTTTGCTGTGTAGCCCAGACTAGTCTCAAACTCATGATCCTCTTATTTCTGTCTCCTGAGTGCTGGAATTACAAATCCTTTTAATTGTCAAATCCCTTTAATATTAACTTTAACTTTAGATGAGACGTTTGACAATTAATGTATCTCTAGGCTTGCTGGCCATACTAGAGCTTTAATTTTCTGCAGATGAATATTTCATTTGTGTCTGCTCATATAGTTGGCATAACTTTTTTTTTTTTTCCAATACTAGGGTTTGAACTCAGGACTCATGCTTGTGCAGCTTGCTTGCTTGACAAGCAACCAGCCTTGCTTTTTGCTGGTTATTGTGGACATAAAATCTAGCAAACTTTTCTAATTGAGATACCTTGAACCTCAGTCCTCCAGATCTCAGCCTTTTGAATAGTCAAAATTACATGTATGAGCTACTGATGCCTGTGCTGTGCTGGTTATTTTTGAGGTAGTCTCACTTTGGCCTGGGCAAGTGCCTTTGCAGTGAACTGCCTATTATACCTAACTTCTTCCATTGCGATAATGTCTCATGTACTTTTATCCTGGGCTGGCCTGGAACTGTGGTCCTCCTGATCTCAGTCTCCTAACATAGTTGAGGTGACTGATGTGTACCACTATGCCAGCTGTGGGTTGAGAAGGGTTCTTGCATAAATACCAAGAGGTCTTGAACTGCATTCCCTATATCTCAGCCTCCTAAGTAGCTAGAATGACAGGCATGAGCTACTGATGCTCAGCATTTGTTTGTTTTCTTATTATTTTAGTGCTAAAGATTAAACCTAGGGTCATGCATATGCTAGGTAAAGGTTCTTTCACTGAGGTATAGCCCAGCTAAGTTTGCTGTTTTTTTGTTTTTTTTTTTTGCTTCTGACATTTACAGAAGGACACTGATGTTTTATTAACATGTCTGAGCTTATAGTCCTCACATTTCTTAAAATTTATTCATTTATTTTTTGCCAGTCCTGGGGCTTGAACTCAGGGATTAGACACTGTCCCTGAGCTTCTTTTTGTTCAAGGTTAGTACTCCACCACTTGAGCCACAGCGCCACTTCCAGCCTTTTCTTTCTTTTTAAAAAAAATTTTTTTTTAACTAAATTTTTTTATTTTTAAGAAAGAGAAAGAAAGGAGAGAGAAAGAGAATGAGAGAGAGAGAGAGAGAGAGAGAGAGAGAGATTAGCCCATGGAGTATTCCAGCTCTTGGAGACACCCATACACAGTTACCTGATGTCTTTCATTGCTATCCCTTCCTGTCTTTATGTTTTTTTTGTTTTTGTCCATTGTGGGGCCTGAACACTGGGCCTGGGCGCTGTCCCTCAGCTCTTCAGCTCAAGACTAGCACCCTACCACTTGAGCCACAGCACCACTTCTTGCTTTTTCTGCTTATGTGGTGCTGAGGATTCGAACCTAGAACCTCATGCATGCAAGGCAAGCACTCTACCACTGAGCCACCTTCCCAGCCCACTTCCAGCTTTTTCTGTTTGTGTGGTACTGAGGAATTGATCCCAGGGCTTCATGCATCCTAGGCAAGCACTCTACCACTAAGCCACATTCCTAGCCCTAGTCCTCACATTTGGCTGGCATTTTGGATGTCAATAGAAATTTACCTTTAAAAAAAAAAATTATCCTGCCGGGCGCTGGTGGCTCACGCCTGTAATCCTAGCTACTCAGGAGGCTGAGATCTGAGGATCGCGGTTCAAAGCCAGCCCGGGCAGGAGAGACCGTGAGACTCCTATCTCCAATAAACCACCAGAAAACCGGAAGTGGCGCTGTAGCTCAAGTGGTAGAGCGCTCACTTTGAGCTGAAGAGCTGAGGGACAGCGCCCAGGCCCAGGATTCAAGCCCCACGACTGACAAAAAAAAAAAAAAATTATCCTATCAAACCTGTGTCAGAGGATATTACATTAGCATAGATTTTATTTAATATCAACCTTACTGAAAATTTAGTCTTCTAAGCCAGAAATTGCATATATCTGTTCACTTTTTGAAGTTTTACATTATATTTCAGTTTGACATCCTCCTGTCTCAGCCTCCTAAGTGCTGCAATTACAGTTGTATGCCACCACGCTCAACATCATTAATAGTTTCTTAGTTAGGTAGTTCATTTTTGTTTGGTGTTTGGTCATATTTTATCTTATCCTTCATTGTGGGTCAAAATCTTTTTTTTTTTTGGTTGGTTGTGGGGCTTGAACTCTGGGCTTGGGTGTTGTCCCTGCGCTCTTTAGCTCAAGGGGAGCGCTCTACTGCTTGAGCCACAGTACCACTTCGGTTTTCTAGTGGTTTATTGGAGATAAGAGTCTCATGGACAGTGGCGCTGTGGCTCAAGTGGTTGAGCACTCGCCTTGAGCTGAAGAGCGCAGGGACAGCACCCAAACCTAGAGTTCCACGGCCAACAGAAAGAGAAAATCAACTTTAAAAAAAAGGGAGAGGGGCTGGGAAGGTGGCTCAGTGGTAGAGTGCTTGCCTTGCATGCCTGAGGCCCTGGGTTTGATTCCTCAGCACCACATAAGCAAAAAGAAAAAAAAAAGCCAGAAGTGGCGCTGTGACTCAAGTGGTAGAGCGCTAGCCTTGAGCTGAAGAGCTGAGGGACAGTGCTCAGGCCCAGAGTTCAGGCCCCATGACCGACAAAAAACAAAAAAAAAAACAAAACAAAAAAAGAGTCTCATGGACTTTCCTGCCCTGGCTGCCTTTGAACCATGATCCTCAGATCTCAGCTTCCTGAATAGCTAGGATTATAGGCGTGAGTCACCGGCGCCTGGCTTCAAAATGTATTTTTGTATAAACTGTTCTGTTAATTTTTTTTTTTTTTTTTGGTGCTGGTTTTAGGGCTTGAACTCAGGACCTGGGTACTGTCCTTTAGCTTTTTTGCTCAAGGCTGATACTCTACTTCTTGAGTCACAGCTCCATTTCTGGCTTTTTGATAGTTAATTGGAAAGAAGAATCTTGAGGATATGTCTGTCTGGGCTGGCTTCAAACTGAGATCCTAAGATCTTGTCCTTCTATATAGCTAGAATTTTCTTTTTCTTCTGGTGCTGGTCCTAGGGCTTGAACTTAGGTCCTAGGTGCTATCTCTGAGCTTCTTTGCTCAAGACTAGTGCTGCACTACTTGAGCAACAACTTCACATCCAGTTTTTTTTTGGTAGTTAATGAGAGATAAAGAGTCTATCAGACTTTGCTGCCCAGGCTGGCTTTGAACCACAATCCCCAGATCTCAGCTTCCTGAATAACAGGCTTACAAGCATGAGCCACTAGCACCTGGTTCTTATTGTTTTGCAAAGAATGTTAAGCATATCACTGAACAATCACTCTAGATATTGTTGGAATTTGCACATCTACAGTAGGATTTCCTGGTTCCATTAGAAATTGTTAGGTCTGCCTGGGAGAATAGCCCCTCCCCCCCATTCCTCTTCACTGCCTGAAACCAGTAATCACCTGACTATACAGAAATGGGGTTCAGTGTATGTTTTTGGAGCAGGAGCTGCAGACTAAAGAGCAACAATCACTGAATGTGGAGAACGTGCTTCTCTCTTAGAGATGCAACCTGCTCTGAGTTGAAGAGGCAGCTTTTTCTTTCCAGACCCTTTCATTCTAGAAAATCTAAATCTCTAGTAAATGGCAAGGACCATTTGTGCCCTTGTCTGCGGGTCATCTGGAGCTGAATGTATAAATGAGGCCTAGCATACAGGAAGAATAGAGGTAAATAGAGTTTAATCCTCTCTGAGGAGGAGCCTGTGGACATCCAGGTATCAGTGAGGAGTTGCAGGCAAGTAAAAGAACTCAACAAGGGCCCAGTGTGGTGGTGGTGATGCACATTGGGAATCCAGCACATAAAAGTCTAAAGCAGAAGTATCACAAATTTCAGGCCCATTTGGGTAACATACTCCAATCCAGCTGGACTAAACAGTGAGGCCTTCTCAATAAATTAAAAAAAAAAAAATCATCATATCCCTCCTCCCTCCCCCAGTTAAAACATCAGCAGGTGTAAGAAATGAGACATGTAGGGGCTGGGAAGGTGGCTCAGTGGTAGAGCGCTTGCCTTGCATGCATGAGGCCCTGGGTTCGATTCCTCAGCACCACATAAACAGAAAAGCCCGGAAGTGGCACTGTGACTCATGTGGTAGAGCAGTAGCCTTGAGCTGAAGAGCTGAGGGACAGGGCCAAGGAGACAAAAAAAAAAGAAAGGAGACATGTAGGTGCACTGAGCCCATTGACTTGTGGGAAACATCTGTCCTGTTACCCTGGCAGCCAGCTGGATTGCTGAGTGGGGTTAGTTTCAGGCTGCTGCTTTAGCATTCAAAAGTGATGGCAGACAGCACTCTTTTCATCCTAGAAGAGGCTATAGAATGAAAAAAATCACCCTTGATCTGGGCCAGGGAAGCCCTGGGGTTAGCCCTGTGGGGTGGCCCTTCCAGTGTTACAAGGAAACTTGTCAGGGCAGGTACTGTCTCCTGGGATGTCTATCCTCTCTGGATCAAGCTTTGGTTGCAAACAGTAGCACTGGCAGTCCTACTGTGGATCCTTGTGTGAGCCTCCTGGAGGATTGTCACTAGGCAGTTGTTTTCTTTTCTTCATGGGAAACTTGGAAGGCTGCTTTCTGGCAGCATTATGGCAGAGTGAACAGTTTCTTTTCTGCTACCCAGGTACTTTGCTCCTGTTAGAGCTGTGGATGACCTAGTGCCCCTATGTTCCAGACTCTGTGCTGGATGCTTTACAGAGAACATCTCATTTCATCATAACCATATGGCCTTGGTAGTTGATTGTGTACCTGCTCTGTGTCAGGCACCAAGCCCAGCACAAGATAAACAGACTTAGCCCCAGTCCCTGTCCCTATAAACTTTTCCAGGTAGGAGAGACCTGTACTTTGTTAATAAACTTACCTGGGGTCCTATGCACTTTGGTCAGTTCCTTTACAGGACAGTAGAGAGTGCCATGAGAATGTTCTAGATTCAGGCTTTCCTGGGAAAGTGACATTTAGGCAGGATTCTGATGAGAGTCAGGTGAGGAATGATAGGATGACAGGAAGTAAGGGGAGGAATAATAGGGAGGAGGAAAGTTCTAAACAGAGTGAGGAACATTTGTGAGGAAGTAGAAAAGATCTGAAGCCAGGTGCCAGTGGTTCACTCCTGTAATCCTAGCCACTCAGGTGGCTGAGATCTGAGGATTGTGGTTCAAAGACAGCCTGGGCAGGAAAGTCCGTTCGACTCTGATCTCCAATTAACCACCAGAAAACCAGAAGTGGCGCTGTGGCTCAAGTGGTAGAATGTTCACCTTGCACTGAAGAGTTCAGGGACAGTGCCCAGGCCCAGAGTTCAAGCCCCTCAACTGACCAAAAAAAAAAAAAAAAAGATCTGAGTGCTGAGGTGCTGAGGGAGTGGATGCAGGCCAGTGGGGCTGCTCTGTGTGGCTGACAGGGCTTGGTGAGGAGAGTGTGGGTTTCCTCAGGTGTTTTGGTGGAACTACCTGGGAGGTTCAGACAGGAGTTTGCACACTACTGGGAAGGACAGAAGCAGATGCAAGAAGGCCAAGTTAGGACCTAGGCTACTAAAATGTAGTCCAGAAGAGCATGGAGTAACTTGGCCTAGAAAGACAAGAGAGGAGGGTGGAAATGACAAGGCCTCCTGGAGGTAATGTAGCTAGACTCAGTATCTTTAGGTTAGTGAGTGGTTGAACTATAAGCCACTGATGGTGTGCTGCCAGTTTTGCTGACCACTTCTTTCATGAATGCTTTTTTTGTGGTGGGTGCAGTGGTTCAGCTTCCAGCTGCTTGGTAGATGGAGATAGGAAAGGATAGTGGTTCAAGGCCAGACTAGGCAAACAGAGATATCCCATCTCAGTCAATGAGCTGGACATGGTAGTACAAGACCTTAAATACTCAGGAGGCCATATAGATGGTAGGATCTCCTATAAAAATAAAGCAAAAAAGGGGTGAGAATGTGGTTCAGGTAAGTAGAAGTACCTACCCTAAGAAACATAAGACTCTTGAGTTCAAACCACAGTACAGACCAAAAAAAAAAAAGACATGCTTTTATTAATAAAATGGCAATGTGGATGCCAAATGTCAGTGACATTAGGAGCAGAAGGGGCTAGAGAGTGTGACCTAGCAGCCCTTGTCTGAGTCAGCCAAGAAAGAGGTTAACTTAGAAAGCCCAGCTTTGGTCTTTCCAACTGCTACTGTTGAGAAACATTTGGTCTTTGGCTCTTAATTCTTCCTCTTTTGAACCCTTGGGAGAGAAGCTTGTGAGGGATGAGCTGGTCACATGTGGAAGGAAGCTACTTTTCTTACGGCCCTGATCCTGTCAAGTTTATGAAGCCAGACTGAACTGATACAGACTGTCTTGAGTCTCTTCCCCTTTCTCTCTGAGGTAAATGCTTCTCAACTGTAGAGGATTGTCTCTCTCTGCTGTCCTCCTTTTTCCTGGGCTCCTTGTTTCTCTGGTCCTTTTGAGTTCTTAATTGGAAGTGAATGGGAATGAAGATGGGAACATAGTACTTGGCTGCCTTGAAAACCTAGAGGTTCCCAGAGACTTTGGTATACAAATGGTAGGTTGAGCTTGGCTGGCCCTAACATGGTAGAGAAGGGACAGTCAAGGGGACCTCTGGCAGAAGAACTCTGCTTGCTCCAGTGATTTCACTCTACCTTAGCTATTTGCATAAGAGCCTGCGGTAAACCCTCTTGCCTTCAGGTTATTTTCCTGAAAAGGCCAGGTCCTCATGTGTGTACAGCCTTGTCATTCACTATCTCTTTGCCTTCCAAGTGAGCTGCTCTGAGAAATCTTTAGCCCTATTCATTATTCCATGGTTCTGCTGCTCTTTAATATGCCCCGTTCTTCATCCCTATTGCCATTTCCTCTCCCTTGGGCTGCTTCTGTGGTCATGATTGGTGTCTCCATCTCAGATTGCTTGTGTTTGCATTGTACTCTGCCCCTGACTCCATTGCCAGAGGACGGTTTCCTGTTCAGCCTCATCTCCAGGTACCTCTGCCCCTTGCACCCCATCATGGCTGTGTGAGTTGAGACTATTCCTTTGTCTCACTGTGCTTTATCAAGGTGATAGGCTTTGAGAAGCCACCTTTGGTCCTGGTACCTGTCTGAAGTCAGGTCTCTTGGCTGCAGCCTGCCTTCAACTTGGAGACTTCATTTGGAGCCCAGTTTCATCAAACTGATCTAACCCTGTGGTACTGACGACATAGGAAGAGGGACAATTCTGCTTTCTGGTTTTCTTTCTCTTGTTTTTAAGATTTTTGTTTGTTTTCTCTTAGTCCTGATGGAACCCCAAGGCCTCGCCCAACTAGTGTCCTGTTTCCAAATTGTATTCCCCCACTGCTTTGTTTTTTTAAATATGATTTTTTTTTTTTGAGTCATGGGGCTTGAACTCTGGGCCTGGGCGCTGTCCCTCAGATCTTCCGCTCAAGGCTAGCACTCTACCACTTGGGCCACAGCACTACTTCTGGTTTTCTGGTAGTTCATTGAAGATAAGAATCTCACACACTTTCCTGTCTGGGCTGGCTTTGAACCATGATCCTTAGATCTCAGCCTCCTGAGTAGGATTACAGGTGTGAGCTACTGGTGCCCGGCTTATCAGAAGTTTCAGTGGGAAGATGTGGAAGTTTTGTTTCCCTTTTCCAAGGTGTTCTTTGGCCTTAAGTGTGAAACCAAGGAACAGGTGTGGCCTCAAAGTAAGAATGTCAGAACCCTTGGCTAAATGACTCAGAATCAGGTCAGGATGATCTGCAGGCAGGTGACTGTACCTCAGCCTCACCCTTGTCTTGGTGAATTGGCACAGCATGGCAGAACAGGGCTGGACAGGGGCTGGGATCCCAGGGAAAGAGAGGTGGGGTTGTGATGGAGAATGGGATTTTCACTTCTCCCAAGCTGAGATGTTTACATCTTGCTCCTGTGTTTTATGCTTTAGAGCGAGACTCAGGGTCTGTTGATAAGAGGCTCACTTGTAGCAGAATTGGGTAGCTGGCATTCTCTTCCTTTCCTTTTTTTGTGTGGAAAGGCACAAGGTGTGGTAACCATTGCCTTGATTAGTACAGCCCTTCAAAGGAAAATCCTGGCTCACTGAGACAAACCTTCTTTGATTGAAGTTGTAGGAAGAGGACAGCTAGAAGAATCATAGTTGGGGATTGGGAGGACAGAAACTATCTCCTGAAGCCCCTGATACTGAAGCCTTGAGCTGAGGGAGCAAGAGGAGGGGTGAGAAAGGACTGTCTGCTTTCCTTTCATAGCATGGTAGAGATCAGGTGTGTATCTTTCCTGTTCTAGAGCCCACCTTACCAAGCCCACTCTGAGTGGGCTGTTAGGTGCCTAAGTCCAGCAGAAAATTACCTCTGTTAGGTGGATCACATTCTGCAAACAGATGATCCTTCACATCTGCACTTGCCATGAGAGAGGAACCACTGATAACAAAGATCATGGCAGAATACTAGGGTTCTGTGCCAGATTCAAGAGAGAGGGTGAATAAAGTACAGGATGTTGATTATCTTTCCTTTCTATCCTTTTTTTTTTTTTTTTTTGGTCCGGTCGTGGGGCCTGAGCTCTGGGCCTGGGCGCTGTCCCTCAGCTCTTCAGCTCAAGGCTAGCGTTCTACCACTTGAGCCACAGCGCCACTTCGGCTTTTTTCTTTTTGCTTATGTGGTGCTGAGGAATCGAACCCAGGGCCTCAGGCATGCAAGGCAAGCACTCTACCACGGAGCCACCTTCCCAGCCCTACAAAGGTTTTTTTTTTTGTTGTTGTTGTTGTTGTTTTGTCAGTCGTGGGGCCTGAACTTGGGGCCTGGGCGCTGTCCCTCAGCTCTTCAGCTCAAGGCTAGTGCTCTACCACTTGAGCCGCAGCACCACTTCCGGCTTTTTTCTTTTTGTTTATGTGGTGCTGAGGAATCAAACCCAGGGCCTCATGCATGCAAGGCAAGCACTCTACCACTGAGCCACCTCCCCAGCCCTTCTATCCTTCTAAGTGTGCAACATTTGCAGCAAAGTTGTCTGCCTGGAACAACTAGTAATACAGAGGTATTGAACAGCAGAAGTAGAGTAGTAGGTAGGTTTCTAGTAGTTTGGAAATGCTGTTTATTTATACTTGCAAACAGGGACTGCCCACTCTGTAGGCTGGGACCCTTGTTCATAGCTGATGAGCCCTGCCAGGTTGATAATTAATGCCAAGCTCTCTGTGAGCTTGTGGTTTTACTCCAGAATTTAGTGTTTCACAAGGGTCTGTCACGGTGCCACTTAGGCCTTCAATGAAGGAAGCCATCTTTTTCTCTAGCTGAGTGAATTGAACCCTCAGGGCCCCACTGGGTTTTTGTGTGTGGGTGTGTATGTCGGTCATGGGGCTTGAACTCTGGGCTTGGGCACTGTCTCCATGCTTTTCAGCTCAAGGTGAGTGCTCTACCGCTTGAGCCACAGTGCCACTTCCGGTTTTCTAGTGGTTTATTGGAGATAAGAGTCTCACGGACTTTCCTGCCTGGGCTGGCTTTAAATGTAACCCTCAAATCTCAGCCTCCTGAGTAGTTAGTATTACAGGCATGAGCCACTGGCGCCCCGCATAGGGTTTCTTTTTATTTCCATCCTCCTCTCCCAACAGAGCACTTGGGCACAAGCCTGGTATGACTGTAGGCCTGTGCAAACCTTTCAAGCCATTACCTGAGACTAGTAGAGAAAAGAAGCCATCTGGTTGTTGCCCTATGGGTCCAGTCCTATAGGTGCCTTGTGGAAGCCCTGTCTGGGAAAAGGATCAGCAAGGAGATTCTCTGAAGCCACTAGGCAGCTGCCTAGAACAGGGCACCCTAGAATAGAGCTACCATGTGCAAGAAATTGATGTTGCACATCAAAATGTGTGTGTGTGTGTGTGTGTGTGTGTGTGTGTGTGTGTGTGTGTGTGTGTGTGTGTGTGTTGGGGCTGGGGCTGAAACTCAGGTCCTCACGCTCTGACTGGGCTTTCTCACTCACAGCTAGTGCTATACCACTTGAGACATGTCTCCAGTTCCAACTTTTTTTGCTGGTTAATTGGAGATAAAGTGTCTTGGATTTGTCTGCCTGGGCTGGCATGGAGGTCCTCAGATCTCAGCTTCCTGAGTGGCTAGGATTAGATGTGAGCCACACAGGCTCCTGGCTATACCTGTTTCACAGGACAGTGTCATCCTTTTCCTTATTTCAGGGTGGGTGACAATGTAGGCAGATAGCTCTGCCAGATATGCCAGCTGCTGTATGAGCCTTGTCCTATCCAGACCCAGTTAAGACCTCTGGCCTCTCCTGGATATCAGGAATGACACGACATAACCTGCAGAAGGCTCCTTTCTATATAGTATAGGCTATGTCCTCCCCAATGCTTCAAAGCTCTGTGGCTTTAAGTAGATATCTGGATTCAGTGGAAAGGCCTGGGAGCCTGTGGGAAGGCATGGTGTCACTCCACCTGGTGTCAGCCCTGTTACCATTAACTACCCAAGAGGCAGTCTTTTTTCTTCTTTACTGTGACTTTTATTTTCTCAATTTCTTTTTCCTTTTGGTTAGTTGTGGAGCTTGAACTCTGGGCCTGGGCACTATCCTTGGGCTCTTCGGCTCAAGGCAAGCACTCTACCACTTGAGCCACAGCACCACTTCCATTTTTCTGGTGGTTATTTGGTCTTTTCTGCCTGGGCTGGCTTTGAACTGCGATCCTCAGATCTCAGCCTCCCGAGTAGCTAGGATTACAGGCCTGAGCCACCAGTGCCTGGCTTACATATTTTTTTAAAGTCACAAACACCTTTTAATCTTTATGATAGTCATCCTTATCTTAATCTACATCGCTTATTATTGTGACTTTCTTGAAGAGCCACTATTAAGAAAAAATCCTGTACCTAGAGTCCAGCCACCCTTTCTGCTGGCAGCTGCCAAAAGGTATAGCCTTAGGTTTGCCTTGAAAGCTCAGGATAATAGCACGAAGGTGCTGTGACAGGGGAACACTGTGACAAGATCATTCTCTGTTGTTTTTCAGCATCTGCTGAATGAAAAATCTCTCCTGATTTCCCATTGTTGAACTGCTCCAGGCAGTAGACCTTTTCAGTTTGTTTTTTTTTTAAAGATAGTTGGGATTATGGAGAAAGCATCTGTCTGAAGAGGTGTGGCTCAGCATGTTAAACAGCCCTGGCATAGTGTCCTCTGTGACATAGGGGGCTTTCCACAGCAGCCCCAGGCTCAGAAAGCCTCTTTGCTATCCAGCCACAGACTTTCCCCCTCCTTAGCTGGCCTTGAGGGTGACAATCTAATAGCCATTGGACATGGCCATTGAACTCTGCTAAGTGCTATAAGGACCAGGTGGCTTCCCCAGGAAACAAGGGCAAGGAAGAACAGATAGGTCAAGCTATTCATTGGATATAATTGGGAGAGGTGGATAATGACCAGCGTGGCCCAGGTCCACTCAGGTCATAGGGGTAACAACAGGAAGGTGCAGCACATCTAGGCGTCATAACTAAGTTGTTATTCAAGGTGGAGGAGACTAAAGTCCTGAATGAAGTTTAGCTAGGGAAACCCAGGAGCTAAGTGACAGAATTAGGATTTAAACTCAGAATGAGGCAGAAAGATCATGTGAGCCCATGAGTTTGAGACCAGCCTGGGCAAACTTCCATCTCAAAAAACAGAGGGGGCTGGGTGCCGGTAGCTCACACCTGTAATCCTAGCTACTCAGGAGGCTGAGATCTGAGAGCTGCAATTCAAAGCCAGCCCAGGCAGGAAAGTCTGTGAGACTCTTCAATTAACCACCAGAAAACTGGAAGTGGCACTTTGGCTCAAGTGATAGAGTGCTCACCTTGAGCTGAAGAGCTCAGGGACAGCACCCAGGCCCAGAGTTCAAGCCCCATGACCGACCAAACAACAACAACAACAAAAACAGGGACTGGGAAGGTGGCTCAGTGCTAAAGTGCTTGCCTTGCATGCATGAGGCCCTGGGTTCGATTCCTCAGCACCACATAAGTAGAAAAAGCAAGAAGTGGTGCTGTGGCTCAAGTGGTAGGGTGCTAGTCTTGAGCTGAAGAGCACAGGGACAGCAACCAGGCTCAGAGTTCAGGCCCCACGACCGATAAAACAAAAAAAACAACAAAAAGAAGGGCTGGGAACCTGGCTTCATTGTAGAGTGCTTGCCTAGCATGTATGAAGTCCTGGGTTCAATTCCTTAGTAACACATAAGCAGAAAAATCTGGAAGTGGAGCTGTGGCTCATGTGGTAGAGTGCTGGTCTTGAGCCAAAGGGGGTCAGAGACAGTGCTCAGGCCCTGAGTTCAAGCCCCAGGACTGGGGGGAAAAAACAAAGAAGAGGTGACTATGATTAAGTACGTTAGTACATGCATGGAAATATAACAGTAAAACTTCTTTGTGCAACTAATGTACTTTAATTAAAAAGAAAAAGAAACATAAAGTCTCTGATCCCTAAGTCCAGTGGTGAATAGATGACACTTATTGGGGAGATGGCTGGTTTGTATTCAAGTTAGCTTTGTGGGAAGTGGTGCTGTGGTTCAGTTGGTAGAGTACTAGTCTTGAGCACCAAGTGCCTCAGGGACAACACCCAGGCCCTGAGTTCAAACTCAACAACTGACCAAAAAAAAAAAAAAAAGAACCAGCTTTCTTTGGGGCTGGGAATGTGGCTTACTGGTAGAGTTCCTTGTTTAGCGTGCATGAAGCCCTTGGTTTGATTCCTCAGTACCACATAAACAGAAAAAGCTGGAAGTGGCACTGTGGCTCAAGTGATAGAGTGCTAGCCTTGAGCAAAAGAAGCTCAGGAACAGTGCCCCAGCCCTGAGTTCAAGCCCCAGGACTGGCATAAATAAATAAACCAATAAGGTAAGTTAGCTTTGTGGATGAGGCATGGGCTGGCCTCTTTGCTGGTCAGCCTTTGGTCAGCCATAGCCCAGGTCCCTTTTTAGGGTTTTGGTCTAACGTACTGATGATGTGGTCCAGCAGTAGAGCCCTCTCCACTCTTTTTTTTTTTGCCAGTTGTGGGGCCTGAACTCTGGGCCTGGGTGCTGTCCCTCAGCTCTTCAGCTCAAGGCACTTTATCACTTAAGCTACAGCGCTACTTCCGGCTTTTTCTGCTTATGTGGTGCTGAGGAATCACACCCAGGGCCTCATGCATGCAAGGCAAGCACTCTACCGCTGAGCCTCCTTCCCAACCCATCTCTCCACTCTTTTCTACTCCGGGACTGAGGCCCTGGATTTGTTCTGGCAAATGGGATGGTATGGGTAGGCTTCTAGGAAAAAATCATGTTGAAATCTGGGTGCTGGTGACTCACATCTATAATCTTAGCTACTCAGGAAGTTGAGTTTGAAACCAACCCAGGCAGGAAAGTTCGTGAAATTCTCTTTTTTTTTTTTTTGTCAGCTGTGGGGCTTGAACTCTGGGCCTGGGCACTGTCCCTCAGTTCTTAGCTCTTCAGCTCAAGGCTAGCTCTCTACCACTCTACCACAGCACCACTTCCAGTTTTCTGGTGGTTTATTGGAGGTAAGAGTCTCATGGACTTTCCTGCCTGGGCTGGCTTTGAACTGCGATCCTCAGATCTCAGCTCCTGGGTAGCTAGGATTACAGGCATGAGCCACCAGAGCCTGGGCTATGTTTGTGAATTTTTTTTTTTTTGGTTGTAACACTGGAACTGTGGTGAGCTTTTCAGCTCAAGGCTAGCGTTATACCACTTGAGCCACACCACCACTTCCGGCTTTTTCTACTTATGTGGTGCTGAGGAATTGAACCCAGGGCCTCATGCATGCAAGGCAAGCACTCTACCACTGAGCTACCTTCCCAGCCCTGTGAAATTCTTATCTCCAATTAACCACCAAAAAACTGAAAGAGGAGCTGTGGTTTGAGTGGTAGAGCACTAGCCTTGAGCTTAAAAAGCTCAGGGATAGTTCCCAGGCTCTAAAATTAAGCCCCAGGACTGGCACGGGTAAAACAAAAACATGTTGGAGTCTCCAGCACTCCCACAGGGAGTCTCCTACTTCTGGGTCACTTGTAACTAGGGGTGGTGTCTGGGAATGCCAAGATGATGAGCCATTTCCTCAGCCACCCTGTGCACTTCTATGCTGGATCTTCCCATCTGAATGATGATGCAGAGGAAGTGGGTGGTGCTGGAGCATCTGATCTAGGCTCTGTGGCCTCCTGCCTCCTGGCCCATACGTAGCGTAGCGTGGCTTCTCCTTGCATCATTAGCATCTGTGCCTGATGTGGCAGGGGATAGGCTTCTCTGTGTAGGTGTTTTGTCGCCTACCTATCAGTTCTCTTTGGGAATGACAAGGCCTAATCTCTTTGGAGAGGAAAGAATGTGAGTTGGGTGGCAATCTGTCGGGGTGTTGTCTCCATTGTGCAGTCCCAGCTATCCTTCTGAATCAGAGCCAGCTGACCCAGACAATAGTATCTGCCTGACTTGTTCTGGCCCTCATGTCCTGCTGCCCCTGGAGGCAGCTGTCTCTGGTCTTTTTTTTTTTTTTTTTTGGTTGTGGGGCTTGAACTCTGGGCCTGGGCACTGTCCTTCAGCTCTTCAGCTGAAGGCTAGCACTCTACCACTTGAGCCACAGCGCCAATTCTGTTTTTTTCTGCTTATGTGGTGCTGAGGAATCGAACCCAGGGCCTCAGGCATGCAAGGCAAGCACATTTCCACTGAGCCACCTTCCCAGCCCATGTCTCTGGTCTTATAGTGAGAGAGGTATGTCTCACTTGCAGACATATCTCCATTTTCACACCAGGCCCACCTAAAGAGGGATGAGTGCTCACACTGTTGTCTTCAGGGCTCAAATGGTGAAGTGGAGTGTCCCACCCACTATGAAGTGGGGGGATATGATGGTGGGGTGGTGGTGGTAGTATCCCTGCATAGCTGCAGAACCTTTTACTGGAAAGGACTTAGAACCATAGATTTCTCTCATGCTACTGGAGATATTCACATCCCTGGCCCTGTTTCATTAGTGAGAAAACTGTAAGCCAAAGAAATTCAATTCTGTCATAGCTTGGAAAAGAACACAGTTTTGCCCACACCTTGAGTCTAGAACTTGTACTCCAGAGCTATAAGATGATTACTTCAGGCCTCTACTGTAATTACAGCAGTAATAGGAAATGAATTCAGAACAGACCTAGGAACTGACTAGTGGTTAAAGAGGCCCAGTGAGAACCAGGCAGAAGAGAAAGAATATAAGCTGTATACTAGAGAGGACTGAGGAGTGTTTTGAAAACTTTAAAGGGGCAGGTATTGGGATTAGATCATGATGCATTGGTAAAAGGCTAGTAGACATCACTAACCTGTGGGTCTAGTTCTGAAAGGATCCCTAGAGTAACAAGTAGACTTTCTGAAGGACTCTCTTAGATTGAAATGGACAGTGGCTGTGCTGGCCATGTGAGTAATGGACTTGGCTTTGGGGAAAGAAGGCCGTGTTGGTGAAGTAGCCCTGAAGAGGCTCCTTACCAGTTTTCTGTCATCTGCTAGTAATGCTGGTTATAGCATTATAACCAGCAGGGTTGTGCTGTATTCTTCTAATAGTTTGCCACATTGTGGTCAGTTACCATGCATGCTTCATTTGTGGGGGAGTACTGTTGTGGCTCATGTGGCCCACAGATGTGGATCTTGAATCTCACTAATCTGGTGGACAAACGTGGGGCCATTAGGCACAATATGATCCAGACTTGAAAGGATGATTGTTATTGGTCCTCACTGGCTGCCCTTCATCTGTAGCTCTTCACAGACGAGAGGAATAGTGCTGCTGTCAGGAGCCAGAGCATTTACTGAGTTGATACCTAAGAAATGGACTTTTTTTTTTTTTGGTCGGTTGAGGGGCTTGAACTCTGGGCCTGGGCACTATCCCTCAGCTCTTCAGCTCAAGGCAATCGCTCTACCACTTGAGCCAGCCACAGTGCCATTTCTGGTTTTCTGAGTGGTTTATTTGCGATAAGACTCTCATGGACTTTTCCTGCCCAAGCTGGTTTTGAACCATAATCCTCATATCTCAGCCTCCTGAGTAGCTAGGATTAAAGGTGTGAGCCACCAGTACCTGGCAGAAATGGGCATTCTTGTACCCAGAAGAGCTGTTTACCTGAGGTCAAATGATCTGGGAACCCACCAGCTAGAGAAAGGCCTCTTCACTTTGGTCTGGTAAGCTTAGGAGTTGGGTTTATTTATGCTCAGAGCAGCACATTGTCCTCTAAGCCAGGTGGTTTCAGCATGTCTGGAAGATTGAGCATAGGCCTTGCTAAGCAGATATTCTACCACTTGAGCCATGTTTCCAATCCAGGCTTTGGTCCTTCTAAAGCCAGTCCTAATTCTCATTATAGTTTCCTTGTGGTGCTGAGAGAGTTGTAAGGAAAGAGCCACAGTTTCAACTTCATCCTAGATTTGTTTAACCAAGCGGTTGCTAGCTAAAAATACAGGAAAGTTAACCGGGTGCCAGTGGCTAACGCCTGTTACCTAGCTACTCAGGAGGCTGAGATCTGAGGATTGTGGTTCAAAGCCAGCCCGGACAGGAACATCCATGAGACTCTTATCTCCAATAAACCACTAGAATACTGTAAGTGGCGCTGTGGCTCAAGCGGTAGAGCTCTCGCCATGAGCTGAAGAGCTCAGAGACAGTGCCTAGGCCCAGAGTTCAAGCCCCACAACTGACCAAAAAAAAGAAAATAATAAGAGACAGGAAAGTTCAGGATCCTCAAGGCTTGGGATAAATGCTGTGACTTTAAGGAGCCATTTGCCTTCAACTCACTGGCCCACACTCAGGCAGAGCTTCTCTTTGGCCCTGTCTCTTCAGTCATGCCCTGGTTCCTTGTCAATCCTTGGCCCTGTTTTCTGTCTCTTCTCTCTGCTGCACCTCTGTGCCTATTGCCCCAACAGAGTGTAGCCTTGCTTTCTGAGGGCTTCAGGTCTCAAGTAGCTGGCTCTCTGACCTTTCTTCCCAGGAAAGACCATCTGGTTATGCTGGTTGTGACATGTGGAGTGTGTATCCCTTTGTCCGTAAACCATACATCTTCCTGAGCCTTGTTTAGTGGATTCACTGTATAAAACCATATCCGCTTCAGAGATCTTGCTGCTACTTTTAATAATTTCTGTGTTGCTTTTTTGTGTGTGCTGGTATTTAAACTTAAACTCAGGGCCTTGTGCTTTCACTAAATATTACAATTTTTGAGTTAAATTTTGATTTTTTTTTTTGGTCAGTTGTAGGGTTTGAACTCAGCCTGGGCGCTGTCCCTGTGCTCTTCAGTTCAAGGTGAGCGCTCTACCACTTGAGTCACAGTGCCACTTTCAAATATTCCTAATTTTTAATGCTATTGCAAATTAATTTCCAGGACTAGGGATTTTTTTTTTTTTTTGGTGCCAGTTCTAGGGCTTCAACCTGAGGCCTCCTACTCTCATTTGGCTTTTTTACTCAAGGCTGGTGATCTACCACTTGAACCACACCTCTGCTTCTGGATTTTTGCTGGTTAAGTGGAGACAAGAGTTAAATGGATGCCGGGCGGGTGCTGGTGGCTCACGCCTGTAATCCTAGCTACTCAGGAGGCTGAGATCTGAGGATCACGGTTCAAAGTCAGCCCGGGCACCTATCTCCAATAAACCACCAGAAAACCGGAAGTGGCGCTGCAGCTCAAGTGGTAGAGCGCTCACCTTGAGCTGAAGAGCTGAGGGACAGTGCCCACGCCCAGAGTTCAAGCCCCACGACCGACAAAAAAAAAAAAAAAAAGAGTTAAATGGATTTTTCTCCCTGGACTGGTTTTGAACCTCAATTGTCAGATTTCTGCCTCCTGAGCAGCTAGGATTACAGGCATAAGCCACCTACCCTGGCTTAAGGGCTGGAGATTTTTTTTTTTTTTTGTCGGTCGTGGGGCTTGAACTCTGGGCCTGGGCACTGTCCCTCAGCTCTGCAGCTCAAGGCGAGCACTCTACCACTTGAGCTACAGCGCCACTTCCGGTTTTCTGGTGGTTTATTGGAGATAGGAGTCTCACGGTCTCTCCTGCCCAGGCTGGCTTTGAACCACGCTCCTCAGATCTCAGCCTCCTGAGTAGCTAGGATTACAGGCGTGAGCCACCAGTGCCCGGCAGGGCTGGAGATTTTTATCTCACTGATACAGCACTTCTATAGTATGGGACAGGAATGAAAAGTTAGGGGAAAAGGGGGAGGGATGAAGAGTGGGGCTTCCCTGTGCTTCCATCTTTGATGGACCCAGGGCATTATCCAAACAGCTTTCCTAAGGAAATTTTAATTAGTGTGTTTAAAGTAGGCATGCTAGAGTTAATAGGATCACACTGTGAATGAGAGGTGGTCATAGTCTGACTGTGCAGTCCATGTAGGAGGTGGGGGTGTAGGTTATAGATATGTATAGTCTCCCTTAGGTAGTCACCAGGCAGAAGCAGTTGGATGGACCATGTGAAGGACTAGGGGAGCATGGAGTTGGTGCTTCTAGCCTGAGAACAAGATGAATTCTTAGGTCACATAAGTGATAAGAATACACTGTAGCACCCCAGGCAGGGGTCAAGGGCCCGCAGATAAGGACCTAGATTCTTTACTTCTGAGTGAATCTGCCATGATAGACTTCTGAGGTCAGTTCCAGCCCTCTCCCTGACTGCTTTCTAGTGAGTCCCTTCCAAGTTTTGGTTCCTGACTTGGCTGCTTAGACTTACTGCCTGGACTTATGGCCAGAATGTGCTTGATGTGTAGCAAGACACTCTATGAAGTGGCTGTGTGAGTGCTGACTTAGACTGTTGGAGAGGGAAGGTAAGGGGGGGGGGGTGGTTTCTGTGACTGACATGTTCCTCTCTCAATTACATCATTTCAGCTATTGCTGTTCTGTTCACCCACAGGTTGGGACAAACATTCTTATGGTTACCATGGTGATGACGGGCATTCCTTCTGCTCCTCTGGGACTGGCCAGCCATATGGTCCCACATTCACCACAGGAGATGTGATTGGCTGCTGTGTCAACCTCATCAATGGCACCTGCTTCTACACCAAGAATGGCCACAGTCTTGGTAGGTACATAGGAGACCTTGGAGGATCTGTCCTGTGGAACTACTTTAGTTGGTTCAAAGGCAGGCCTTGAAGTTAAACCAGTGTCACAGAGCCTCTGCTAAGTTCTGGGGAGCTACAGACATTTTTAGCCATTCAAACCCTTTTTTAGGTGAGTGGAGTGTAATAGAGGAGAGCAGAGAGGGTAGCCATTGTTGATCTGTCTAGTCACCAGGTTTAATAAGCCTGGGTGTTGAGAGTGCAGCAGTGCTCTGGTCATTGATCCTGGCTTGCCTGTGGCACTTGTTGGAGCAGGTATTAGATGAGAGGTGTAAGGATCCCATGTACATAGTTGATAGTAGTGGGTGCTTGCATTCCTATGCCCTGGCCAGATGTGGCCAAGGTGCTGGTTGTTGTGGAGTAGCAATGAGGGTTGCAGGACAGAAGGTGAAGGCAGGAATCAGATGGCCTGTTCATGGTTCATGGGCAGCAGCCTTGGCAGAATTACACTGAGGAAGTCTTTGAAATCAAGAGAGACAGGATGGAATAGAGAAAAGGCCAAAGGAAGGGACAGGTAGCCTGAAGTAACAATAGCTATGGATGTAGAAAGTGGGGTCAAACACAATAAAGGTCCAGGAGCAGCCTGGCAAGGCTTAGTGACAGATCAGGTGTGCTTTCAAGAAGGAAAGGAGCTGGGTGCCAGTAGCTCATACCTGTAATCCTAGCTACTCAGAAGGCTGAGATCTGAGGATTGTAGTTCAAAGCTGGTTCAAAATGGGCAGAAGAGTCCCCGTGAGATTCTTATCTCCAATTAACAACTCAAAAAACCATAAGTGGGACTGGGAATATGGCTTAGTGGTAGAGTGCATGCCTAACATGCATGAAACCCTGTTTGATTCCTCAGTACCACATAAACAGGAAAAACTGGAAGTGGTGCTGTGGCTCAAATAGTAGAGTGCTAGCCTTGAGCAAAAGAAGCTCAGAGACAGTGCCCACTCTAAATTCAAGCCCCAGGACTGGCAAACAAACAAACAAATACAGAAGAGGATTTATGGCTCATTTGGTAGTACACTAGCCTTGAGCACAAAGAGGCTCAGGCCCTGAGTTCAAGCCCCATGACTGACCAAAAAAAAAAAAAAAAAGGAAAGGCAGTCTGGGGACTGGTGGCTCACGCCTATAATCCTAGCTACTTAGGAGGCTGAGATTGAGGATCGAAGTTCAAAACTAGCCCAGGAAGGAATGTCTGTGAGGCTTTTATCTTAGAAAACTAGAAGTGGTACTATGGCTCAAAGTGGTAGAGCACTAGTCTTGAGCAAAAAGAGCTCAGGAACAGTACCCAGACCTCAAGTTCAAGCCCTTGACCAAGCCCCCCCCCCCCCCAAAAAAAAAAAAAAAAAGGCAAGAAGTGGCTGAATTAGTGGAACATAATACCAGAAGGAGTACAAGAGTATACCTATCAGCCTATGGAGAGGATGGGGCCTGAATGGTCCTTTGGAAGGCAGTGCTATCTAAGCACATGTAGAAACTTAGCATTAGAACTTGAATGAGGGACACTTTGATTCTTCTAATGCCTTGCCCTGGCAGGCACTGACTAGTATGTAGCCCCAAGGTAAATGCTTTAACTGTTGGGCTTACCAGCCTAGCCTTGCAGGGGTCTCTGGTTTGACCACACCCCTAGAATGATATAACAAAAAGAGGTGGCAGCACCCTGCCAGCTGTACCCTAAACCCTGCAGGAAAGAGCAGGGTATTTTCCTCCTCAGAGGCTTGTTTCTCCTGGTTTGGGGCAGTTGCACACCATAACTCAGAGCTGGCAGGAAAGGCCAGGGAGCTAGGTTGCTGAGAGTTTGGCTTGAACTCAGGGCTTTGTGCTCTAGCTTTTTGCTTAAAGCTGATATTAAAATACTTAGCCACACCTCCACTTCTGGCTTTTGCTGGTTAATTGGAGATAAGAGTCTCTTGGATTTGACTGCCCAAGTTGGCTTGAAACCACAGTTCTCATATCTCAGCCTCCTGAGGAGCTAGGATTACAGGTGTGAGCCAAAAAAAAGTACCTAGCCATAACCTAAAATTTGATAAGAATGTTTGAGTATGTTTTTATAAAGGTATTGATAAAATATTGGAAGGGGACAAGTCTAAGATTTGAGTTTGTTCAGGTAGACACCAGCCATTTATGAATCAGTTTTGTTAGCAAGAAACCTAAGTATGTGTGTAGGTTTTTTTATTTTGTTTTAATTTTCATCTGGTCCACAAGGATATTATTGAGACTTTACTAAAAAATAGATACAGCGTATCCCCTGCATTTTCTAGATCATGTAATGAAGCTGGAGTGGCAGATGCTTGCTGAATCTTCTCTTTCTTGTCCCTGTTTCCTTCTCATAAGCTACCTTATCAATAATGTGCTTCATACTCTAAGCCTGTCCTCTTTCGAGAGGCAGGATGGCCTTTCTTGCCTCTGCCCTTCCAGCTCCCTTCCTCTGTCACAGTACTCGCTTTGTGTGCCATTACTCAGTTGTCTGTGTCACGTGTCATCTCTTTCGCTGGATTTGGAAGCACTTTAAGGACCTCGCTTGCAGCTGTTTCTCCAGTCCTATTGACAAGGCTGGCTACTGAGAAGCCTCAGCATATACTTAGAAGAGGAATGAATGAGTAAATGGAGGCAGGAAACAAGTTGAGTTCACAGGTGGTTTGTGTGTTTTAAGCGTTATCACCCAGCACTGTGCTCTTACAGGGGTCCTCCATTCTCAGCCTCTATATCTGACCTTTGACCATCTGGTCCAGGTCTCTCTCTTTGTTTTGTTTTTTTTGTTTTTGTTTTTTTTTTGTTTTGTTTTGGTCAGTCGTGGGGCTTGAACTCAGGGCTTAGGCACTGTCCCTGAGCTCTTTTTGCTCAAAGCTAGTTGAGCCACAGCTCCACTTTTGGTTATCTGGTGGTTAATTGGAGATAAGAGTGTCATGGACTTTCCTGCTGCTACTGGCTTCAAACCCCAATCCTCAGATTTCAACCTCCTTAGTAGCTAGGATCACAGACATGAGCCACCAGCACCCTGCCTTTTTTTCCCCTCCCTCCCTTTCTCAACAGGCTCTCTAAGACATGAACCATACTCCAAGTCCTGGCCCAGGGCTCTTCATGTCAGTAAATTTGACTAGCCTTTGTTCTTGAATCTTGATATAGTCATTCTTCATGTGGGTCAACTTAGTTCTTGCTATTACAGTGGCTTTGCAAAGCTAACAGGGAGCTGGAGGAACACTGTTGTGCAGTGGTATGAGGAGGGAGTTCTTTTCTTATCTTGGAAGTACCTCAAGGCCTTGTTTTTCCTGAGTGCCATGTGGCAGCACTGGAAAGGCCTTAATATTCATTTTCTGCCCAGAAGTGTGACAGTTGCTTCACCCTGTGGCCCAACCACAGCTAACCTGGACCTAGACCTTATGATTTATGAAGCAGCTTTCACAGACTGTCTTGTGTTCTTTTTTCTTTCTTGAGGTGAAGGATAGGTGTTACCCCATTCTGCAGATGAACCCAGAGAAGTTGAGTAACTTATCAAAGGTTATACTACAAATAACTGATGGAGCTGGACTCCTTCCAGGGTTAAGTGAGCTTCCTCACTAAGCCCAGGAGTGAGCAAAATCCTGACCACTCTGAGATCGTTGAGGGCAGATTGGAGAGTTGCTGAGGGACTGCTTATCCTGCATGTGGGGTTCAGAAGTGACCTTGGGCGGTAAGGCCTTTGGGTTTATGATTTTCCCCTGTTAGGGAGCAGAGTAACTTAGCAAAAAAGTACATCATCTGTTTCTTGGTATTTCATCCATTAACAAGTATTAGAGGCAGTGTGCCTCTTCCAAGGCTTTTCTGAGAGAGCTATAGTCAGGCCTTATCTGTTTTTTTCTTGCTAGATTTCTGGTTCTTTTCTGGATGAAGGCTGGACTGGAGGAGTAGACTGGGGATTTCCAGGGGGTCAGCCAATTGAAGACCTTTCAGGCTCAGGAGCTCATCAGAGATGTAGACTTTATCTTAAAGGGCTATGAGGTGTTGGCAGAGGCTCCCATAGCCCTGCCCTTACATTATTTCTCAGTTTGCCAAACATGAGCATTTTGATGTATATTCTGAGGCTCTACTTCTTCCACTGACAAATCCAGCTTACAGCTCCTTAACCATAAGGACATCTGGACATCCAGCTCCTTCTCCTGGCAGGAGGTTTTTCAGGATACACAGGCCATTGTTGACTGGAGGGTGCCAACTTGGAGCCACTGAGGAATGAGTGTGGTCTATATATACACTGTCTCTACTTCTCTATCAGCGTAGCCATGACACTGGAGCATCAAACTCACACTAGAAATTCATTCAGATCCACCACTTCTGGCAGCTCTGTGACTGTTGGCAGTTCATTTAACCTGAAGCTTACTTTCCTTGTCTGTAAATTGGGATAAGAATGCCTGATCCCCAGAATTGGTATGAGGTAATGGATGACAGAGAGTCTAGCACCACAATTGGTTTTCCATAAACAGTGATTTGGTCAAGAGGAGCATCAGTCCTGAAGGGCCTGAAGAGGTAGATGTTTTAGTCTTTTCTAGTACATTTTCCTTGAGAGATTAGGGAGAGCTATGGATAGTTACCTAAGCATCTGACTTCCTCTCTGGGGCCTAAAACTGTCAGGCCAGGTACTTGGCCATTACACACCTGTAGTGGCAGAGGAGAGCAAGAGACTGGTCCTGTCTAGTGGCCTGATTACTGTTTCTTTCACCCCACAGGTATAGCCTTCACAGACCTACCGGTAAGTACCACCAGTGGGCCTGCCCCTTCCTGGGCTATTGGGGGCTGCCTGGGATGGGGTGTGGGAGTACCTGTAAGTGCACGGTGTGGAGTCTGACCCTTTCCTCAACCAGGGATGTGTGCTGTGCTGTCAGCTTGAGGGTACCAATGGGGGGTACCTGCTGGTCTTCCTCTCTCTCTCCAGCAGCAAGGCCTGGTCTTCCTCCACGACTCTTAGCAGGTGACAGAAATTTGTGGTATTTCCAAAAGCAGCTGTGGGGTGGGTAGGGTGGAAAGATGGTGGTGGAAGAGAGTAGCTCCATGGCTTAGCTGGCTGAGCCAGCTTCTTGTAGCTTACAGCCAGTGGGCTGGGTATAGAGGATAGGGAGCTATTTCTGAACTATTTTAGGAAGCCATTTCTTGAATGTGACCATCAGAAATCCCTGAGGCAACCCAAGGCCCTCAGGGATCTCCATTGCCGCCATGCTGGGTCCCCCGCAAAGCGAGAGAGAGAAGCCTTGTGGGGTTTCTCCTCTTTAAAAAGGATGGGGTTAGAGTTGCCAGGGCTTATAAGTTCGGGCTGTCTTTACCTCTTGTTGCCAGTACTTAACTATGAGTCACCAGGCACCATCTCATGCAGAGCCTCCACCCAGAATGCAGGGAGCCTGGCCTGACTGTATGTGCTCTGACTGGTTCTGGAAGGAAGGAAGGTTCACTGACTATGTTGGCTGCTGTGAGATCCTGGACACCCCATAATGCCCTAGGGAACATCTTTGTGATCTGAGGGAATCACAACCTATTACAGCATCCAGGGTCATGTTCAGATCTCCTGTGTATGGATTGGAATCCCTCTCATCCACCTGAAGACCCTAGAAGGGACCTAGACAAAGAAAGAAGGGTTAAGATAATTCTGACGCTGGTTGGGGAAGAATCTAGGTGTGGAGACATGACATGAAATGACTGGACATAAGTGAAAGCAGTATGCTGCCAAGTTCTAGAAAGTGTAGGAAATTACTGTCCCTGTGGGCAGTGATGGGTCAGAGAATGTTGCTGGAGGTGGTAGGCTTTGCCTGTGGTATAGAGGATGAGAGGGAAAGAAAGAAAGGAGAGCTCATAGAGGGTTGAATGAACCCAGCCTGCCAAGAAAAGGTACATGGTACTCATGAATGACATATGGTCTAAGAATGGGAAGGAAAGAGTAGACTGGGAGACCCTGGAAAGATGAGGTACAGTGACTTGGAGAAGGCAGTTAAGGCTCTAGGCAGTGGTGATGGGAGTCAGAGGAGGCACAAAGTAGAGTGACCTGTTTATGGTAGGGGAGAAAGTGTGGGGAGCCCCACATTTCATTGGCTGAGTGACCCCATCACTGGAAAGGCAAGAGTTTCTCACTTCCCGTTTACCAGCCTAGTACCACTCACCTAATCCTTTGTCTGCTCTTTTCTTCCCTCCTCTTTTGTTTCAATTCTGACCCTTCCTTCCCCCCTTCATGTAGCTCATTTTTTTGTATGTGTGTGGCCAACGAGTCCTTAGCCCTGGATCTTTCTGAGAGGAGCCATCATACATCCCTGCAGCCCACTTTCATGGACATGCCCGCAGGGTTGCTCAGCCTGCACTGCTGTGTCTTAGATAAGTTCTAGAAGGGACTGTTGGGCCTTGGGTACACAATGGCCTCTGATGCAAAGCAGGAGACTTCATATTGAGCCTTGCTTGCTTTTCTTTTGCTTTCTCCCTTTAAACTTCGGGGTATAGTATTTGGTAGGGAGGTGGGCCAAATGTAGCTTAGCTCTACCACCTCCTGTTTGGCAACTTTCTTCTAGCACTAGTGTTGGCTGGCAGGAGCCATGGAGGTAAAACAAGGCCCTGCTGCCCCTCAGGGCCTGACTGACATTCATTCTCCTCCTCAGGCCAACCTCTACCCCACCGTAGGCCTCCAGACACCTGGGGAGATTGTGGATGCCAACTTTGGGCAGCAGCCCTTCCTGTTCGACATTGAGGACTACATGCGGGAATGGCGTGCTAAGGTCCAGGGCACCGTCCACGGCTTCCCTATCAGCGCCCGGCTGGGTGAATGGCAGGCGGTGCTGCAGAAGTGAGTGTCAATCTCCCCCATCTGATGCTCGTGTAGGTTGCTTTTAGGAATTCTGTAGAGGACTGTGCTTCCTGGAAGCATTCCTAGGTGATTCAATGTTGCCTGCTTCCTTCTCAATGTGAGCTGCTGCTGGTTAAGCATTTGCCCCTCAGCCAGTGTTTTGAAGGCTTCTGTGTTTAACAGCAGTATCTGTGTTCCTCCCAGGCCTTTTTTGTGTGTGTGTGCTAGTCCTAGGGCTTGAACTCAGGGCCTGAACTCTTCTGGCTTTTTCTGAGTAGTTTATTGGAGATAAGAGTCACAGTGTTTCTTGCCTGGGCTGGCTTCAAACTGCTGTCTTCAGATCTCAACCTCCTGAATATCTAGGATTACTGGAATAGCCACCAGTGCCCAGCTGTCTCTCTCAGGTCATTTTGCAGGGGATGTTGTAGAACCCTTTGTAGTCTATTCCTCTGTGGATGCTATTTTCCACCATAGGAAGTATCTACTCACTCTGGCCTGAGGAAGTCATACCTGTAGTCAGACCACAGGTTAGTATTCTGGTAAGTCTTATGCATCCACATCAGTGGTGGCAAGAGGAGAGTTCCCTCAGACCAGCCTTGCCAGCTCCTTGACTGATTAATTCCCAGACTGTCCTGGAAGCTAGCATTACTGAGGCTCCCATAGAGGCCAGGTTTGAGGTTTTTCTTCAAGTAGCCAGCTGCAGTCCTAAGCGAGACAATGACCAGTACCCACTCTGCTAGGAAAGGGGGTGTTAACTTGGCTCCCGAGGGTGCGAAGGGCTTGGCTAGCCCTCATCTTTGCCCTGTAGAGATACCGGGGTGCCAGGGTTCCTTGTGTGAGATTGGGATGTACCCTGAGTTCTTTATGAAACTTTCCTTTTCTTGAGGAATTGTTATTAAGGCAACCCTGACTGAGGGCTAAGGCACAGGTAGATGGCCAGGCAGCCCAGGCACCTCTGGTTCCCAGCCCTCAGTGCAGATGAGAAATGTTTCTTCCCATGATCAGGATAGCACTACTTCCCATAGCAGGCTTGTGAGGAGGAATGATGGAGCTGCCTGGCCCCCATGTACGAGGGACGTACACCTTTAGATTTCAGGGTGCAGGTTCAGCACATGGATGTTTTTGTTTCTGTGTGTATCCATGTGCCTATATGTGTTCCTAGGCAGTATTTGCCAAAACTTGTATATAATTTGTGTTTTGTGGTTTCACATAGCTTTATTTAATAAATACTGGAAATGATTTTTAGGTTTTTAGGAGACAAATTTGCCACAAGCTTTTTGGCTAGCTTCCCCTGTTTGATATTTCCTTTTTCTCATTCTTTGTTTTTAATTTTTTTAATTTTGTGGTGCTGAGGATAGAACTCAGGGCCTCACACATGCTAGACAAGCACTGTACCACTGACCCACATCCCCAGTCCCTGCTTTCTTTCTTTCTTCCTTTCTTTCTCCCCCCCCTCCTCCTTATAGGTGACCCTTTCTTACATAAAAAAATTTCTCTAAGTAGAATTATTTTCATGATGACCTTTTAGGAAGTGGAATTCTTGGGACCAGAAAACTGCATTTTAGAGGCATCTAATAATGTTCAGCTGAACCATGTTTCTGTCAAAAAATTTCCCTTGTGTTTATAATAATAATAGTTATAATGATTACCCAGAGTGTACTATTATGTAGTATAATTTCATAATAAGAGATTTTGTTTATGGACTTTATGGCAGGTACTTTATTAGTATTTTCTCATTTACCCTTTAAAATATGAAGAGAAACATAGACAAACATCTAGGCCTTCCACAGTAGTCCTTGAAGCATTTGTTGAAAATGGCATCAGGCACATACATACCTAGTATTTACTCCTATTTTTGGGGGGAGGGGGGCTTGAACTCAGGGCCTGTGTGCTGTCCCTGAGCCTCTCTGTGCTCAAGGCCAGCCCTCTATCACTTTGAGACACAGCTCTACTTCTCGTTTTTGTGGTGGTTAATTGGAGATAAGAGTTTCACAGACTTTCCTGCCCGGGCTAGCTCTGAACTACAGTCCTCAGATCTCAGCCTCCTGAGTAGCTAGGATTATAGCTGTGAGCCACTAGCACCTGGCATATATACATCTGTTTACATCAGGCATGATGACTCATCTTTCTGCTCTCTACACGTACATATACTCTCATATGCATGCACACATATACCACTGCTCAGACAGCTTCAGGTGACATTTAATACCTACTGGACATGAAGTCCTTTTCCCAAAGATTGTGTTCCTGTTAGTCCTGCTGGTGTTTGTCCTTTTACAGCAAGATCACCCTGATATCTTCCCTTCTTGGGCCCTCCCTCTGTGGCGTATCATGGAATAACTTTGGTTCATGAATTAGCTGCCATCACTGTAGACCCAGTTCTACAAAAGGGCAGGATCCCTGGAGTATGGGCAGCCCTAGAGGAGCTCCTGTGTGTTTGGCAGGTATGCATACACCAGGCATGCTCTGTGTCTGGCAAGCTGCCATATACTTCTTGGCTGGTTGTCATTTCAGGAAGCCTTGGGTGAAACAATTGGCTGGCTCTAGGCTTGCTAGCATTTACCAGAAGACAGTTGCTCCTATGAGGTTTGGGGGCATCATGTCCCAGAGAACTGTAGACATTCCTCCAGCCTGTGAGCACAGATGTGACCAACCCCTTTCCCTGCCTTATTGGCATGAGAACTGAGGGAAATTTTCATTTTGTTCCAATCTTTTCAGTTCTGTGGGTATTGTAACCTCCAAGATGTATTTAGGGAAAACTGCATAGGGAAGTAGTCTGTTTCACCAAGAGGTCATGAGAAATATGGTTCTTGAGTGTCACCTCAAGCTCTTCCTTTCTTCTAGCATGGTCTCGTCTTACCTGGTGCATCATGGGTATTGTGCCACGGCCACGGCTTTTGCCCGAATGACTGAAACCCCGATTCAGGAAGAACAGGCGTCCATAAAGAACAGACAAAGTAAGGTTAATTCTCCACTACCCTTCTCTTTCACCTGTCCTTGATTCTAATCTCTGACTCATGCCAGCCCTGGTTAACATGTCAGGAGTCCAGTCCTCACCACTCTGGAGACTAGCCCAAGGCTAGTCCCAGACCCTGCTTTTGTTCCTCCTTCCAGACAGCACTGCCCACGTGAACAGCTAGAGGAAGGTGTCAGAGCAGCCTCATTAACCTCCACTCTGAAAGCCAGGTAGGGGTCTGGTCCTGGCACGGCTAGATCCTGTTCCTCTATGCCTGCTTCCTCCCTTCTGAGACCTGGATTCTACTCAGTCTCCTATTCATGGTCTTCCAGTAAGAGTGTTTGCGTCTTGTGATACTCATATCCTATCTTTCCAACTATTTATTCAACCTTGGAAGTTCTGCTTGTTCCTAGCCAAAGAGGACTTAATGGTCAGACAGAGCAAAGCTGATGCTCAGTGAAGATGACTCTCTTTTCTTCCTGCCCCTGGTCCTGCCATTTGCAGACAGCCTAGTTCTTTTTGGCCCAAACCAGCTTTCCTAGTATTCATATTGCCTGTGTACTGTGTGTTTGGTGCCCCTTAACTAAGGGAAGTGTTGGCCAGATATCAGAGCCTGTACAGGAGATGATAGGAAGAAGAAAGACAAGATGATATAAGTAAGTGGGTGTTTGTGGACATGTGTGTCTGAGTGCCTGACTGTGTGTCTCTCTTTATATGTGCATGTGTCTGTGTCTCCCAGAAAAACTGTGCTCAGCCAGACAGGTGGAAAGGGATCCCAGACTTGGGATCTATGGATGAAAGAGCCTCAGACCTAGAAGTCACTCCTAGTAAGATTCAGCAGGTCCCAGCACAAAACTGAGAGGGAATTATTAAGATGCTTGTGGCCCAGGAGGTGTTACCATCAGTGATACCAGTGTGCCGATGACCTCCTCTCCCAGCAAGGGAGCATACTGCAGCCCCTACAGATTGCCAGTGCAAGAGCCCTGGTCTAAATCAATGCACTCCCCTTGCCGCTCCCCTTCAGGACCTGGAGAAAGGGGAATGTTTGCAGAGAAGCCTTAGATCACTAGCTTCCTGGGTGTCTGTGTGAAGATCGTGCTGCCACAGCCAGGGTTTTCCCTTCAGTTCTGTCCCACAGGAATGAGCCTCCAAATTCCCTTTCTGTCTCTGGACTGCAAGGTCCCTTCATTTTCCTCTCTTTTTCTTTTTTTAATTTATTGTGAAAATACTGTACAGAGGGATTACAACTACATGGGCAAGGTAATAAGTACATTTCTTATCAAGCATTGTTGCCTCCTCCACCTCCTCCTTTGTTTCCCCTTCCCATCTCCTCCCCCCCCCCCGCACTTTCCTCTCTTTTTCTTGAGGACTCCTTGACACTTGGCAGAAACCATGCCCTGTTGTGGGCTTGAGCTGCCAGGTTCTCTCTTTAGCCTCTTCTGTGAGCATCTTCAGGCAGCAGGACACTCTGAACTATCTCACATGACTCTTGGCTGGCTTCTACCCTGTGGCTTGCCATGTCCCATATATATATGGCTATGAAGAAGATCTATGATCCTCACTTATGGCTGTGTTTTTGTTCTCTGCAGAGATCCAGAAGCTGGTGCTGGAAGGCCGGGTGGGTGAAGCCATTGAGACAACCCAGCACTTCTACCCTGGGCTGCTGGAGCACAACCCTAACCTGCTCTTCATGCTCAAGTAAGTTGGGTTTGTCAGTCCCACAGCCCAGCCCCTCTGCTGGTGGCATGAACCTATAGCCCGGGCCAGGCCCAGAGCTTCGCTGCTCTGCTCCCTCCACAGGTGCCGACAATTTGTGGAGATGGTGAATGGCACCGACAGTGAGGTCCGCAGCTTGAGCTCCCGAAGCCCCAAGTCCCAAGACAGCTATCCTGGCTCCCCCAGCCTCAGCCCCCGACATGGCCCCAGTAGTTCCCACATGCACAACACAGGTCAGCCACTCCCCAGAGGGCTCTGGGAAGAGCTGGTGTGGAGAAGAATGGCCACCCTACATGCTCTTCCCTACAGTGGGCTCAGGGCCGGCTGCTGGATTGGGGGGAAGGGAAAGGGACCACTGTGGCAACCCCTGGGTCCCGCTTGATGGCAAGCTGCCCCTCCTCCTCTGACCATCCCCGGCTTCTAGGAGCAGACAGTCCCAGCTGCAGCAATGGCGTCGCATCCACCAAGAGCAAACAGAACCACAGTAAATACCCCGCACCCAGCTCCTCCTCCTCGTCCTCGTCCTCCTCGTCCTCCTCCTCCCCGTCCTCCGTCAATTACTCCGAGTCCAACTCAACAGACTCTACCAAGTCCCAGCCCCACAGCAGTACCAGTAACCAGGAGACCAGGTGCCTGTCTTGCTACGCTTCCTCCACTCTGCTTTTGCTCTGTTGGGTCCACTGCAGTCTGTCCTTCAAGTGCTGTCCCCTGCACTTCACTTCTACCTCTATCATAGGTCTATGCCTGAAGTGCTAGCTGTGGTCAATTTTCTTGGCCCTGGCTTTCTTTGGAGGTGCTGACCCTGCCTGACTGTGGTTTCCTCTACGGGGACTTGTCTTCCAAAGAGGCTGGCCCTGCTATGGTATTTTATGAAGGAGTTATTATAGGATCTGGCTCCTGAGCAACCAGTCTGCAGACAGGGGATCTGAGCTGCAAACTACAGCTCCAGGTGGCTTGTATAGGTTCTCTGCATGTTCTAAGTTTTCTGAATTTGGCTCTCAACCAAGGCCACAGAGATGCCCAAGAGGCCCATGGTACTTAGTCATTAGGAATAATGAATATGTAGAAGAGACATGTCTGCTCACAGGAGAGCCAGGAAGAAAAAAATCACAGGAGCAACTGTAGAAGAATGGGAACCAAGTGACAATCCTCTGGAGATAGCTGTAGTAGGTGCCAAGTCCCTTGGAGCCTGGGAAGCTTGGTCTTTTCTTTCATGCTCCTGGCAGCCCCTGTTTATCTGCAGCCACCATAGCTAAAGACTAAATGGAGGCCCAGCCAGGCTGTTCCAACAACATCCCCTTGGCCAATTCCCCATTCTCACTTCATTTCTTCACAGTGATAGCGAAATGGAGATGGAAGCAGAACATTATCCCAATGGCATGCTGGAAACCATGTCCACACGCATTGTCAATGGTGCCTACAAACATGAGGACCTGCAGACAGATGAGTCTAGCATGGGTAAGTAAGGGCTGTGCCCCAGCATGACCCACCTGATGGCTACTGAGAGGGCAATACACAGTGCCTCTGAAGGGACTGGGATGGAAGCATTAAGCAGCTTTAGAAGCTCTAGTCAGACAAGGTCTACTACTTTCTGAGCCATTCATGGACGTGTTCCTGAAGTAGCTTCAAATGTGTAGTAAGACTCAGGCCTGCTGCCAAGAAACCAGAAGCCCTATGTTTGAGGCTGGAGAGAATTTGATGAGCACTGTACATCTGTGCAGGGTGGGAAGAGAGCAGCTTCCAGGTCCTGTCTGACCCTGGCCTGTGTGCTAGGTACACTTGAAAGCATCTGTGCTCTGGCTGCTCCCCTTATTCTCTGAGCCCTTGACTGCCAGAAGTTACAGCTTCTTAGGTCTTCCTAACTTTCTCTTCTCTTTCTTCCTATTGTGTTCTCTGCTGGCCTCTGGGTACAGATGATGGACATCCACGACGGCAGCTCTGTGGGGGCAACCAGGCTGCCACAGAGAGGATCATCCTGTTTGGCCGTGAGTTGCAAGCACTAAGTGAGCAGCTGGGCCGCGAGTATGGCAAGAATTTGGCCCACACAGAAATGTTACAGGTATAGAACGAGTCAGGCCCTCAACACAATGAGCAGGACCTCACTTGATTCTGGGGACCGGATGGCTTTGGCATATCCAGGGGCAGCAGCAATAGGGCGGAGTGGGCTCTATCAGGTCTTTTTTTTTTGTTCGTGGGGCTTGAACTGTGCACTGTCCCTGAGCTCTTTAGCTCCAGGCAAGTACTCTACCACTTGAGCCACAGTGCCACTTCTGGTTTTCTGGTGGTTAATTGGAGATAAGAGTCTCATGGACTTTCCTGCTTGGGTTGGCTTTGAACTCCTCAGATCTCAACCTCCTGAGTAACTAGGATTATAGGTATGAGCCACCTGCACCTTGCTGTGTCAGATCTTTAGTGGAAAGTGGGCGTCTGTGGTCTAGTAAGGGTGCAACCCTGCAGGCTACAGCCAGGTGTGTTGTTCTCTCCCTAGGCATTATGTTCTGTCCCCTCTAGAGGCATAGAGTATGTTTAATATGTGCCACAGTCCTCTTAAGAGTGATTTGTTCCTTAGGATGCCTTCAGCCTACTGGCGTACTCAGATCCCTGGAGCTGCCCAGTTGGCCAGCAGCTTGACCCCATCCAGAGAGAACCTGTATGCGCTGCTCTCAACAGCGCCATTTTAGGTGAGTATATCTAACCAAAGCAGATCCTGACACATGAGTGTCTAAGAGGCCCCTCCTTGCTCTCCCGGCAAAGAACAGTGAGATTGGCCCAGACCATCTCTGATGACTCACAGGGTTTCTGGGTTTCCAGGCCGAGCCTAAATCCTGACCTTCCCAACTGAGTTTGCTGCTAGATTATGACCATAAGAGAAAGCCAAGGTCCTCAGGTTGCTGTCAGGTACAGAGCCTACAGGGCCGTGGCCTGGTGGCTAGGATACTCACAAGAATTCTATTTCCCGGGCTGGGAAGGTGGCTCAGTGGTAGAGCGCTTGCCTTGCATGCCTGAGGCCCTGAGTTTGACTCCTCAGCACCATATAAGCAAAAAGAAAAAAAGCCGGAAGTGGCACTGTGGCTCAAGTGGTAGAGCGCTAGCCTTGAGCTGAAGAGCTGAGGGATAGCGCCCAGGCCTAGAGTTCAGGCCCCACGACTGGACCCAAAAAAAAAAATTCTATTTCCCCATTCCACCTATAAGGAACTTAGACCTGGCTCCAAACCCTGATTAGGGCAGTAACTGGTCCCTATATCTCCTCCACAGAGTCTCAGAACCTGCCAAAGCAGCCTCCTCTGATGCTCGCCCTGGGCCAGGCATCTGAATGTCTACGGCTCATGGCCCGAGCGGGCCTGGGATCTTGCTCCTTTGCCAGAGTTGATGACTACTTGCACTAGCTGACCATACTACTGGCTGGCCCCACCTGGCCCTCCTTCGGCTCCCAGGCTGGAGCAGCCCTGCCCTCCATATGCACCTGGCACAGGGACCTGGAAGCCATGGAAAGAGTCCATTCCTCCTGCCCAGCCTGCCTGCCCATCTTCCCTCCCTCCCTCCCTCTTTTCCTTCCTTCCTTCCTTCCTTCCTTCCTTCCTTCCTTCCTTCCTTCCTTCCTTCCTTCCTTCCTTCCTTCCTTTCTTCCTTTCTTCCTTCCCTCTTTCTTTCCTCATCTTGCTCCCTCTCTCTTTTCCTTACTCTCTCTTCCCTTTATGTGCAGAGGCCTGTGACACAGTATTGGCTGGTTACTCATGTAGCGCCTTCTCTTTTAAAGGAGCTTTTATTTTGAGGAGGGGTTGGGGTTTTTTTAATCTTTTTTCCTCCTGACTGAGCCACCAGTGTTTATCTCGGGAGAATTTGTGCTGAGCTGGTTTCTGCTAATTTAGTGATAAAACCTATCCAGGTTGGTGATAGCTTATTATTTTCATAAGTAAAAAAAGGAAAAAAAATAAATGAGATTATATATATATAAATATATATATATATTAAAAAAAAGAGACACAGTATTTATCGTAGCATTAGTGGTCCAGCACCTCTTGGGTGAGGCTGTCCAGACACTATGTGTTTTTATTTTAGTCCAACTCATTAAAAAAAAAAATATCATCTCTGTCACCTCAGCAAAGTGATTTATTTTAGGCTCCCTCTTTGTTGAGCCACAGGCCCAGCTGCCACACAGAGAAATTGCATTGACATTTGGGGTAGGGCAGGGGACTTGGTAGGCAGGGTCAGGCTAAGTTGCTTTGCAGCATCTCAGGAGATATTGGATATCCCTAAGTATGAGTGTTCCTAGGCCCCTGAGAGTTGGACTAAGCAGAGAGCTGCAAGGCCAGAAATCCAAAGAAGTGCTAAATTGGCCCAGGGCCATACAGCAAAGCAAGGAAGCAGAGGGTCCTTGGCCAGCACACTGTCTACCATTCTACCCTGCCTCTCACTACCTGCCTTGTCCCTCTTCTCTTCTCAATGTCCTGCCTTCACTTGTTATTAAGGTGGCCAAATAATTCATTTCTTCTCCATTGATTTCCTGAAAACTACCTGCCTTCAGACCAAGAGCTGCTGAGTGCCAGCCGC
Organism: Dipodomys spectabilis; assembly: GCF_019054845.1. Classification (NCBI taxonomy): domain Eukaryota; kingdom Metazoa; phylum Chordata; class Mammalia; order Rodentia; family Heteromyidae; genus Dipodomys; species Dipodomys spectabilis. The sequence continues at coordinate 9,087,128 of NW_024870950.1, forward strand.
TAGGAGGAGCACTCATTCCCAGGAGAGAGGCTCTTGAGGACAGGGACTGCTCTCTTCCTGCTTGGGTCTTTTAACAGTCGCTGAACAGCTCTGATGGGATTGATGATGGTACCTCATGGAAGCAGATGCTGGTCCCTGGAGTAGATGTAACTTGACTGTGTACCTGGTTTTCTGCAGCTGTGCCAGGCTACTGTTTGCAGATTGGCCCAAGCCATTGTAGGGAAGAGGAAGGGACTGCTGCCACGCCACCCCCCCCCCCCAGCCCCCTATGAGCTTTACAAATGTCTTACCAGTTGTTTCAGATGATCCTTTCCAGCTGTTAGGCAAAAGTCCTGCTACCACTGGAAGGGCTGAGATGCTGCCAGGACTTGAGTGGCCATCTGTGGAGAAGACTGGCTGTCCAGGAGGAGAAACAAGGAGAGTCCTACACAGAGGAGCACCTGGAGGGGCTGGGATTACCATACCTGCTTCACAGTGTGGAGGACAGCCCACAAGTAGTTCTATAATGATTAGGGTCAGCCATGCAAAGCCAGAAGTTGAACTTAGAATTTCTGGACCTGGGCTGGTTGAGCATCTGCTCTGTAAGTGGACATGGGAGTGCCTGGTAAGGCCTAAGATACTTCCTCCCTACCAAGCCCACAGCTGGACAAAAACCAAACAATTTAGGTGAATTAGCTGCTGATGAGAGACCAGGACTCTGGCAGAGATCTTCCAGAATGTTGTCTTGGAGGATCATCCTATAGGCTATTTCTTTTTCTTAATCCTTGCCAGGGCTCCATCTGTCAGTCCATAAATCATGACCCATCAGGAGATGGGAAATTCATTGTGGAAAAACAAGCTGCAGCCTCAGAGATTGGAAACATCAGGCTGTTAAAATGGTCAGCCGGGGGGGCTGGAGGTACGGCTCATGTAATGAGGTCCTGTGTTTAAACTCCAGTTACCCCCCCCCCCCCACACACACACACACAAATAATCAGCCTGAGTCAGGTGCTGAAGGCTCACACCTATAATCCTAGCTACTTAAAGGCTAAAATCTGAGGATCAAGGTTTGAAGCCAGCCTGGGCAGGAAAGTCCATGAGACTTATCTCCAATTAACCCTCACACCACCACCAAAAAAAAAACCAACACCCTAAATTGGAGGTATGGCTCAACTGGTAGTGCTAGCCTTGAGCAAAAAAGCTCAGGAACAGCACCCAGGTCTTGAGTTCAAGTTCCAGGATTATGTGCCCACCCTCACCCACACACACATACACAAAGCCTAGCAGGATTGAGAGGTAAATCCAGAGGTATTTGCAATTACAGGAGTTTAGACAACATCTCCAATAATCTCTTACAAATAAGGGATCCAGGAGAATAAGTGACTTGTCTGAAGTCACACAGCAAATTAGTAGCTATATACAGGCAAAATAAGGACTAACCTTATTCCTAGTCCTGAGGCAAAATAACATATGAGCCCTGTAAGGGGTCAGGTTGGCATGGCTTCCAGTGGTGCCTGGTACTGGTACCTTCATGAGTGTGTCAGGGATGGGGATAGATGCCTTGACTTGAGTTGTGGAGTAGCTAAGAAAGGGCCCTGGAGGGCTCGGGACAGCTGTGTGCTGCATAGGGTTGGCTTGCACTCAGTACCCATGCCACCTCCCCGTTTTCTGTGCCTTATCTCACTGTTTCAGCTGAATTCAAGTTGTTTACTCTGTTCCTCTCTGGAGGGGCTCCCTGTCCCAGTTGGATAACTCACCTTTGGGACATAAGCCTTTGCCCCCACAAGCCATGGAGAGGTCAAAACCAAGCTGCTTGAGCTGGCTGTCTTTGCTGATAGTCCAGGCCCACCTGCAGGTAGAGGAGCCCCTTATGCACACCCAGACCGATCAGCCTATCAGCTTTCAGGAGCCCTGAGAGCACCTCAGAACAGCTCTGGTGAAGGGCTGGACCTAATCTATGGGGGCAGGAGGAAGACCTGGCACTGTTCAGTTATCCAGACCTGGGGGTGCAGCCTTCCCTACTCACCTTGCCTGTGGCACCAGATAGTTGCTCTCTCGAGAGTAGAAACTGGCAGACCACTCAAAGAAAGTCAAAACTCCCAATCCCTACCCACATGGGTCTGAGGCTGTGTGCAGGCCATCAGAACAGGGATACTACACGTAGAGGAGTGGGGACTACCTAGCCACCCAGCACCTTCCCGGCCCTTAAGCAAGCACAAAGAAGTTGAGACAGAGGACTGTTGGAGCTGAAAGGTTCCTTTGGTTGCTCACAACTCAGGTATGCACATAGTGTGGCAGCTGGACACCAGAGCCCTACTTGACCGCCAGGCACCTGGACCAATGGCCAGATGGTGGCTTCTGGCTGCCCAAGTACCCCGCTCCCTTGCAAAAGATTTCCTCCCATTATTAACTACAGCTGAAACAGAAATCCTTCACATTGGGCACACTGCTTCTGCCTTTGTCCTCGCTAGTTGGTATCTGGCATTAGCATGAAACTTAAGGGTTTGGGAGGGTCGAGAGAATTCTAACACAAAACATCCTATTAAAATTGTACTTGAGATGAGAAAAACTCCTGTTGTATTTTGACAGAATTATTTTTATTAAAATACACATCCATGAGCAGTCATGACTGTCTCGTCTCTGTTTCAAGTTTCTTGGAGGTTGGTGTGCTTTGTGTTGACACATCCTGTTCCAGAGAAATCAGGCCCTCAACTCGGCTCTAGAGTGCTCAGGCCCTGGTGCCTCTTAAGTACCTTTGAAACTTCGTGTTTGCAAGAGCCCAAAGAGGATAGGCACTGCAGCTACAGTTCTGTTCCTTGAAACAGCTTTCATATTAGACAAGGAAAACAGCAAATTCAGCCTCAAAAAGGTGAGCCACAGAATTTCCCATAAAAGTAAGATTTTTAAGGATGTAGTTATTTCTCAGTGTCTACAGGGAAATGGTTCCAGGAAACCTCCCATGTTCAAGTCCCTTATATACAAAATAGTATACTTCTATATACCTACAGACATCCTTTTATATACCGTTATCTCTATTATTCCCAGTACCTGAAAAATGCTTTGTAAGTAGTTATCCTATTGTTTAGGAAATATGACAAGAAAAAGTTATATTTGGCAGTTTTTTCCTCCTCTTTTTTCTTCGTGTGTGTGTGTGTGTGTGTGTGTGTGTGTGTGTGTTACACCAATCCTAGGCTTTGAACTCAAGGCCTGGGCGCTGTCCCTAAGCTGCTTTGCTCAAGGCTACGACTCTGCCACGTAAGCCACAACTCCAGACCAGCTGTTTACCATTTATTAACTAGGTGACCTCTTAGTTGAGATGTAGCTCAATGGTAAGGTATTAGGCCCTGAGTTCAATCCTCAGCACTGAAGGAAAAGAATGAAAAAGACCTCTCTCAGCTTGTTTCCCATCCTTTCAATGTAGCTTATTTGTGTATCCTGTGGAGGTAAGGGATGATTCAAGTTTGAGAGGTACTTGGAACTTAGAAACAAAGTACATGTGAGTACTCTTCCTTCATGATGTTCTCTGGTATGACTAATTCTGCCTCTCCTGGCCACATAAAACCAAGGAGTTAGCCAGGCACTGATGGCCATGCCTGCAATCCTAGCTACTTAGGGGGCTGAGATCTGAAGATCATGATTTAAAGCCAGCCCAGGTAGGAAGGAAAGTCTATGAGACTCTTATCTCCAGAAAACTGGAAGTGGTGGAGGGTTGGCCTTGAGCAAAAAGCTCAGGGACAACAGCAAGGCCTTGAGTTCAAGCCCCACAACTGACAAGAAAAAAAAAAAGGTTTTGTGCATAGGAGAGATAAAAATCCATCGTGCTGGTGTCTACCCAAAGGTGAGACTAGAAACAGATTGGATGCAAAGTAGGATGCTACTATAGTAGGCCACAAATAATAAGGCAAGTTAAATAAGAAAAACATTTTGGGGTGCCGCGCCCCCCGGGGGGATAAGATTTCAACAGACCTTGCTAAAATGCCATCTCAAATGGAACACGCCATGGAAACCATCATGGTTACATTTCACAAATATGCAGGGGATAAAGGCTACTTAGTAAAGGAAGACCTGAGAGTACTCATGGATAAGGAGTTCCCTGGATTTTTGGAAAACCAAAAAGATCCTCTGGCTGTGGACAAAATAATGAAGGACCTGGATCAGTGCCAAGATGGCAAAGTGGCTTCCAGAGCTGCTTTTCACTAATTGCAGGACTCACCATTGCATGCAATGACTACTTCGTAGTACACATGAAGCAGAAGGGAAAGAAGTAGATAGAATCCAGCACTTATTTCTGCCCACTGCATAAGAGTTCTGAAGGGTCAAGTAAGGGATCTACCCACAAAAGATTTTTTTGTTTTTGTTTTTGGGGGGGTCCAGTTGTGGGGCCTGAACTCTGGGCCTGGGCACTGTCCCTCAGCTCTTCAGTTCAAGGCTAGCACTCTACCATTTGGGCCACAGTGCCACTTCTGGCTTTTTTTTTTTTCGGCTTACGTGGTGCTGAGGAATCGAACCCAGGGCCTCATGCATGCAAGGCAAGTGCTCTACCACTGAGCCACCTTCCCAACCCGTCTACCCACAAAAGATTTTATGACAGATGAGGACCCTTAGGAAAAAGTACAAATAGCATCCAACTCCCATTTGACAAGCAGAGAAAGGAACGTTAATTAAATGCCAAATAAGCTTTTCATTTTTATATTGTTTGCATCCTCTTGCCCCTAACAATAAAGTTTTTTTTTATTAAAAAAAATTTTTTTGGCTCAAGGAATGTGATAATACTGAAGGTGAGAGACGAGACAAAGCAAACAGGCTTTGGTTGGAGTGAGTGACAGGATGCATAATGATGGCACAAAATGATACACAGAAGAAGCAGGTGGAGCTGGGAATATGGCTTAGGGATAGAGTGCTTGCCTAGCATGCATGAAACCCTGGGTTCAATTCCTCAGTACCACATAAGCAGAGAAGGCTGGAAGTGGGAGTGTGCCTCAAATGGTAGAGTGCTAGCCTTAAAGAGATTAGGGACAATGCCAGGTCCTGAGTTCAAGCCCCAGGGCTGGCCAAAAAGAGAAAGAAAAAGAAAAAGAAAGCAGCAGATGGTAGCTAAAAGTTACTGGGGTAGAGATGTTTGCTGAAGGACAGCATGTAGGATCATATCTCAAAGAGACCTGTAAATCAGGAAAACTATGTCTTGGATGTTTATAGTAAACATCACTATCTATTTGAAAATTCTGAACATCCTGTGTTAATGTGTTGCTTAACTACACTGATTTTTCTAAACTTTCATTACTACAGAATTTCACTTAGTAGCATCTTACAGAACTTTTTTTCTCCAGTCCTGGGAATTGAACCAAGGACCTTATACCTATAGTGTTCTACCTCTGATCTGTAGCTCACTTTACCCCTTACAAATCTCTTGAGAACTAGTGTAAAGAGTAAGGTATCATAGAGGAAGAACTAGAAATCCAGTAACATGATTTTTAAATAACCTGTCTTTGTTTTTGATGTTAAACAGTAAACAGTAGTGACTAAGAACTCAGTGATTACACATGCTATACTGGAGAGATTTCATTTTTAATTCATCTTTATGAAGATTTGGAACTCATTCCTTGTGTTTAAAGGGAATGTTTAATTGAGAAATAAACATTTGTGTATAAAATGCTAAAAAAAAAAAAAAAGTAAGGTATAAGATTAAGCACAGTAGTCCTGGAATAGGCTCATTTCCTCCAGACTAATGGAATCATTTTGCCTTTGACCCTGTCAAGGAATATTGGGCAATCAGAGATATCCTTGATAATCATAGCTGAGGTTGGGGTTGCTGCCGGCATTTCAAGGCCACAGTGATGATGCTAAATATCCCGTAGTGATTTCTCTACCCATGCCCAAAAAAGAATGATCAGATCCCAAATGTCAATATGGCTGCTTCTGAGAAATCCTGATTTTGGAAGTGTTGACAATGACCAGAAGTTATTAAACACAGGCACACTGACTCTGTTTTTTTTTTTTGGGGGGGGGGATTACAGGTGTGGGCCACCAGTGCACGGCTGCTGACATTAGTTTCAAGAGTGTTCCTCTGGGGGAAAAGAGAAGGTATGGGGTCCCGGTTGAATCATTTTATATACCTGTAAGACAAAAGAACAATGTAAGCCGGTCGCCAGTGGCTCACGCCAGTAATCCTAGCTACTCAGGAGCCTGAGGATTGAGGCTCAGAGCCACACCCCGGGGCAGGAAAAGTCCATGAGACTCTTATCTCCAGTAAACCACCAGAAAACCGGAAGTGGCTCTGTGGTTCAGGTGGTAGGGCGCTAGCCTTCAATTTTTTTTTTTTTTTTTTTTTTGTTGTTGTTGATTGTGGGGCTTGAACTCTGGGCCTGAGCCCTGTCCCTCAGCTCTTCATCTCAAGGTGAGCGCTCTACCAGTTGAGCCACAGCACCACTTCTGGTTTTCTGAGTGGTTTATTGGATATGAGAGTCTTTTTTTTTTTTTTTTTTTTTGAGTCCGGTCGGTCGTGGGGCCTGAACTCTGGGCCTGGGCGCTGGCCCTCAGCTCTTTAGCTCAAGGCTAGCGCTCTATCACTTGAGCCACAGCGCCACTTCCGGCTTTTTTCTTTTTGCTTATGTGGTGCTGAGGAATCGAACTCAGGGCCTCAGGCATGCAAGGCAAGCGCTGTACCACTGAGCCACCTTCCCAGCCCCGGAAATGAAAGTCTTACAGACTTTCCTGCCCGGGCTGGGTTTGAACTGTGATCCTAAGATCTCAGCCTCCTAAGTAGCTAGGATTATTGGCGTGAGCCACCAGCACCCAGCTAGCCTTGAGTTTAAGAGCTGAGGGATAGTGCCTAGGCCCAGAGTTCAAGCCCCACAACCTACAAAAAAAAATGTGTACCCTGTTGAACTTATTCTAGGAAGTGGGGAGGGAGGAGTCATAGAGGGATGGGTTTGATTTTTACATATAGTACAAATGTCCTTAAAAATTAAGAAACAAGAGCTAGGAATGTGGCTCAGTGGTAGAGTGCTTGCCTAGCATACATGAAGCCCTGGGTTCTATTCCTCAGTACCACATACACAGAAAAAGCCGGAAGTGGTACTGTGGCTCAAGTGGTAGAGTGCTAGCCTTGCGCAAAAAGCAGCTCAGTGACACAGCCCAGGTGAGAGGGAGAGGGAGGGAGAGAGAGAGAGACAGACAGACCTCTCAAGTTCAGATTGAAAGCAACTCCTGTCTCAAGCTCAAAGCAGGTGCAGTTCTACAGCTGGTCAGCAGATCACAGGCATAACTGCCTCAGGTCATCTGGCATGTTCTTGTCATCACTGGCTGCTGTGGAATGATAGCTGAGAGGCCCTCCTGATGCAGATGGGTGGGAGACTATGGGTCATTAGACAGTCAGACAAGCAGGGGCAGAGACTTTCCAGGCAGTAGTAACCTCCAATCCCAATTCCTACAGAGCCAGTTTCACAACAAGACCTAAGCTAGCACTGCTGAGCCCAAGGGCTGCTTTGTTACTAAATATATTTCTTTGGGAGAATACAGTAGGGCACTGAAGTCATAGTTTAGAAAACTGACATTTAAGGAACAGTCAAATAACATCCAGATTTCGAGTCGTCCAGACAGGCACCAGAGAATACACTAGTAATCAGTACACCAAACCCGGACCTGGTCTTTTACAAAGATAGGTCGTTGTGTCAACAAGACTTTTCTTCATTACCGGAAAACTCAAATCGACCACAGTTCTCAAGTGCCCATCTCAGCCTTGACGCCAATCGGTGAGCCAAGGCTGGGTCGGTTCGCCTCCCACCACGTCCGCCGCGGGAAGCCGAGGACCAGGACCACGCAGCCCAGCGACTTTAAGCCCCGCCTCCAATGGGGGAGCATGCGCAGCTCCTAGCGCTGGCCCCGCCCCGCGCGGATCCACCCCCCTCACAGAGCATGCGCCGTCCTCCCGCCGTCCCGCCCCTCCCTCCCAGAGCCCTGTGTTCCTTAGAAACCAGGCGGCGTGTTCCCGGTGTCAGCGCGCAAAAAATCTGGTCCCCGCGCATCCCCACCAGCCTCTTTCAAGACGGGCGGGTGGCGTCTGAGACCTGTCCGGACCCATGGTCTCCAGTGCGGCGCTGGACGGGCGATGCCAGCGTGCCAGGTGAGAGGCGGCCCGCAGCGGCGGGTGAGGGTGAAGGAGGGCATGGCGCTGCCGCGAGCGGGCGCCAGCCGGGCCTCCGCCGGTGCCCGAGGTCGGAGGCGTGGAGACTAAAAGCCAGGCTGGAAGGGGCCTGTGCTAAATTGCCAGCATGCGCCGTGAGTACCAGGGTCGCCTCGGGAATCGTTCTCCCCAGCCCAGAAGTAGATACACTGCGTTTGCTTATGGAATTTGGGATCTTGGAGGTCCTTGAACAGAAGCTCATCCCGTCTGTAATACAGATGCGGAAACCTAGGCTCCGCCGTCCTGGGCCCAGCAGACCCTCCTACCTGTGTGAGGAAGGGCCCTTTGTGAACGAGGATGTGAGGGGTGGAAGCCCGAGACAAAGGGCTCATGGGCTAGCTGGTCCATCCTCTTTCAGAATGAGATAGGACTTTCAGAGGGTAAATATTTATTTAAGGAACAGGTGTTAAAGTGACAAGTTGAAGAAGGGACATCCCAGAAGGGTTAGGTTGTCTCTGCCAGTCCCGAATGCCCTTTGGCCACGTCGTCCGTGGCCCTGGCCTACCTTTAAAGCTCAAGGAAGAAGCAGATGGACTTATGGAGACAAAAGGTGAAATAAAGGCTTCCTATTCACGGCTTATCACATTTGAATGGAGAGGGAAAAGAAGGTGGGGACATGAGGGTTTGTGAATGATAGGATGAAAAGTTTATGTTCCAAATTGGAACACAATTTATAAAACAGGACGGGAATTGAAAAGTTAAAAACTGCATAGGATTGACACCCAGAAATTTACAAACCATTGTATTTATGTTCATTGTTCTCACAGTGTCATGCTTAAGGCATAGCCTTGTCATGGCCTAGTGATTTATAGTGTATTCAGGCCTCCAGAGGAAGATTCTTGTGTATGATCCTTCAGGTGAAGGGAATAGTGTGTGTGTATACATGCATAGGTGCACACATATGTGCTGGTATTGAAGCTTGAACTCAGGGTCATGGGCACTATCCCTTAGCTTTATCTCACAAGGCTGGTGCTCTATCACTTGAGCTCTACTTCTGGCTTTTTTGGTGGTGGACAGACTTTCCTGTCCAGGTAGTCTTTGAACCTCAATCTTCAGCTTGCTGAGTAGCTAGAATTACAGGCATGAGCCCCAGACTTTAATTTTTTAATTAGCATAATCAGTTGTACAAGGTGAGGAGGTTTGTTTTTGGTATCTTCACACATGTATACAATGTATCCTAAGCATGGCTAGATTCCTTCTGAGAAGCTACATCAGAGAACAAAAAGGGTTTCAGATATTCATTTTTGACAACCTAAAAATATTACTGCCTTCAGGCTGGGAACTTAGACAATCTGTTTAGGCCAATGATGAAAATTTCTGCCAGGTAGTTCTGGTTGGAAAGTGCCCATTTTACAGATGAAGATTGTTATAAAGTGTTCATTGCTTACCTGATTGTCCCACTGTTTCTATGCGATGATTGATCTTGCTTTAATCTATTATTAACTTGTTATTTACAAAGAAAATTCCAGCTGGTATTGCATGCCTGTAATTCCAGTACTTAGAAGGCTAAGGTGAGCCTGAGCTACGTAGCAAGGTCCTGTCTCAAAAATTTGGAAAGGAAGAAAAAGAAAATTCAGATATATGATTTTAATAGTAATTTTAGAAATCAGTAGTGAAAGACTAAAGCCTATGGGCTGGGAATGTGGCTTAGTGGTAGAGTGCTTGCCTAGCATGTATGAAGCCCTAGGTTCAACTCCTCAGTACCACATACACAGAAAAAGCTGGAAGTGGTGTGGTGGCTCAAGTGGTAAAGCACTAGCCTTGAGCAAAAGAAGCTTAGGGACAGTGCCCATGCCCTGAGTTCAAGTCCCAGGTCTGGCAAGAAAAGAAAAGAATAAAGCCCACACCTCAAATAATAGCTTAAAAATTTGCAATCTGTGGGAGAGAAATGTGACTTTTTTTTTTGGAAAAAAAAAGTCCCTAAATCTAAGGACTGGAGTCAGGACTCCAGTGGTAGAGTGCCTGACTAGACACGTGAGACCTTGAATTCAAACACCAATACCACAGAAATGGTTTTTTTACTTCCTGATTCTACTAATCAAAGTCAGTTTGTTGGTAGTTTAATTTGTGTGTGTGTGTGTGTGTGTGTGTGTGTGTGTGTGTGTGTGTGTGTGTACTAGGGCTTGAACTTGAGGACTCTTTTGCTTGGCATTTTTGCTCAAGGCTGGCCCTCTACCACTTGAGCCACATCCCTACTTACTTCTCTTTTTTTTTTTCCCTGGGTAATTGAAATATATAGTCTCTTGGACTTAATCTGCTTGGCTATCTTTGCACCTCAATCCTCAAATCTCAGCCTCTTGAATACCGATGATTATAGGCTACTGTGCGTAGCTTGAAAAAACTAATATTCAGTGAATATTTACAGCATGTTTTCTTCCTCAGAGTAGTAAGCTATACTAAAAATTTGTTAATAGGTCAAATCAAGTTTAAGAAAGCTTTGTCTCGGCTGGCACCAATGGCTCATGCCTATAATCCTAGCTACTCAGGAGGCTGAAGTCTGAGGAACACAGTTCAAAGCCAGCCCAGGCAGGAAGTTCATGAGACTCTTAAGTCTGATAAACCACTAGAAAACCGGAAGTGGCACTGTGGCTCAAGTGGTAGAGGGCTCACCTTGAGCTGAAGAGCGTAGCGATAGCAGGACAAAAAAAAAAAAAGAAAGAAAGCTTTGTCTTAGATTGATAAGTCAATGTGATACTGTAATGATGGATATAGTGACTGCATTTCTTTTTACTTTTCTGATATATGTGGAATTATTTTATATAGGTACCTCAAGAGATACATTGAAGGGACTGGGAAGGTGGCCCAGTGGTAGAGTGCTTGTCTTGCATGCATGAGGCCCTGGGTTCGATTCCTCAGCACCACATAAGCAGAAAAAGCCGGAAGTGGTGCTGTGGCTCAAGTGGTAGAGTGCTAGCCTTGAGATGAAGAGCTGAGGGACAGCGCCCAGGCCCAGAGTTCCGACCCCATGACCAACAACAACAACAAGAAGATATATTGAAGCATTATCAGAAACTGTGTAATCTATGGGGAAAATCAGTACTGTCAATCAAGTTCTGTCAGGAAAGGTTAATGATCGAAAGCACTGTTGCTTTAGTATTGGTCCAGGTGGAAGTAGGACCAAGCTGCCAAAATCAAGGTAAGGTGGAAGGAGGAGTCACCCTCTGCCACACTAGATAGGAAGTGGTAGTACATTTTAAAAGTCACCCCAAAAGCAGGGCACCGGTGGCTCACGCCTGTAATCTTAGCTACTCAGGAGGCTGAGATCTGAGGATCATAGTTCAAAGCCAGCCCGGGCAGGAACCTCTGAGAGACTCTTTTTTTTGGGGGGGGGGTCCAGTGATGGGTCCTGAACTCTAGGCCTGGGCACTGCCCCTCGGCTCTTCAGCTCAAGGCTAGTGCTCTACCACTTGAGCCACAGCGCCACTTCTGGCTTTTTTCTTTTTGCTTATATAGTGCCAAGGAATCGAACCCAGGGCCTCATGCATGCAAGTCAAGCATTCTACCACTGAGCCACCTTCCCAGCCTTCCGAGAGACTCTTATCTCCAATAAACCACTAGAAAACGGGAAGTGGCGCTGTGGCTCAAGCAGGAGAGTACTAGCTTTGAGCTGAAGAGTGCAGGGACAGCGCTCAAGCCTAAAGTTCAAGCCCCCCGAGCAACCAAAACAAAAAAAGGCACCCCAAGTATTTTCTAGAGTCAGCTGTTGGAAAATGTCCTCTTCAAATGTGGCTGCAGTGTACCTCATAGATTTGGGTGCATTTTTCAAGCTCTACAATCAGAAAGGCACTTGTTTTCAGAGAAGAGTGGATTTATAGAGGACTCTCATAGTATCCCTAAATTACTATGACAACAAAACTTTGACCAATAATAACTTAGCATCCACTTCATTTTGGGAGCAACTAAGGACAGTTATCAAGTCTGACCTGCAATAAAGTAATCAACAGTGTTTGGCAAGCTAACCATGAGTGGAATTTATTAGCTTAACCAGTAAATGTTAACAAGATCTCCTTTCACTGAAATGATTTTCTAGTTTGACTAGAAAGAAGAATGAAGTGAGCATGCAGTATAATCTGATATAAGAAGTTGAGATACAGAGGTTGGTGTTCAGAAAACACTAGAATCAAACAGACTCCACTAACTTAGACATAGGAAAAATGCCTTTCTCCTGCGTGAAATGTCACTCTAGGAAATTTCTAGTAGTAGTCTGATTTTAGGATAGATATACAATTGAAGTTGGAAAACATTGAGGAAAAATATCAAATTGGACAGTTTGGTATTTTTGAGAATTTGTATGAAGTATAATAAAGAGGTATTACTTCTCTTGCATGCAAAAGTAGCAGTTTTGCATTAGTAAACATAAAAGGCAAAACCTCAGGGCTGAAGATGATAGAATGTTTAGTAGTATGTAAGGCCCTACGTTCAATCCCCAGCACCCACACACACACACACACACACACAATCCTTTTTGCGGGGTACCAGTGGCTCACACCTGTAATCCTAGCTACTCAGGAGGCTGAGATCTGAAGATTGCTGTTCAAAGCCAGCCTGGGCAGAAAAAGTCTGTGAGACTCATATCTCCAATAAACCACCAGAAACCCAGAAGTGGCGCTGTGGCTCAAGTGGTAGAGAGCTTGCCTTGAGCTGAAGAGCTGAGGGATAGCGTCCAGGCTCTGAGTTCAAGCCCTACAACCAACAAAAATAAAATAAAATAACCCTTCTTTTGGGAGTCTAAAAGCCTAATCACTTGAAAATTTAGGTATGTTTTTAAGAGTGGAAATGAAAGATTCTATAACTAAGCCTTCAAGTCACAAAAGTTAAGAGATGCTGTCATGTGGTGGCTCAGGCCTATAATTGTAGCTATTCAAGAGACAGAGATTGAGAGGATCACAGTTCAAGGGCAGCCTAGGCAAAACAGCAAGATCCCTCCACAAAAAAAGCTGGATATGGTGACATGTACTTATCATCCCATTGGCATAGGAGGTGTAAAATAGGAGGATCATAGTCCAGGCTAACCTGGACAAGGAAAGGAGATCCTACTTGAAAGATAAAGCGTAAAGGGCTGGGGGTATGGCTCTCGTAGTACAAGTGCAGTGTTCTGAGTTTAATCCTCCACTATGAGAGATACTGTGAAAAACAAAATTGCAAGACTTCCTTATATTTCTAACTCATAAATTGGACATTTGGTCAGAAATACAACCACTGAAATGCCATCTCATCAAACCAAGACAAAGAAAATGACAAAATTTCTATCTCTTGATGAAAAACACTTAGAAAATAAATATTAAATACACTAGTAGAGTTCCTGCTCTAAAAGAATTCAAGTAGTACCTTTGTTCTCTAGGTAACCAGTGATAAAATACTCTTGCAATGTGCAAGAGCTACTTCTGTCACATTTTCCTGTCTTTTACAGTGAGAGACTGAATACTGAATTCATGCTTCCTTTGTGGTATAACTGTTAGGATGTTTTTCCCAAACTGTCAGCTCTCAACTTCTTTTTCCTTTATAACTCCTTCCCCCTTTGTGCTGTTCTGGGGCTTGCAGTCAGGGCCCTGAACATTGTCCCTGAGCCTTTTTTGCTCAAAGTTAGTGCTCTACCACTTGAGCCACTTATGGCAGTGTGTGTGTGTGTGTGTGTGTGTGTGTGTGTGTGTGTGTGTGTGTGTGTGTGTGTGTGTGAGAGAGAGAGAGGGAGAGAGAGATTAATTAAGAGATAAGAGTCTCACAGGAAGTGGCGCTGTGGCTGAAGTGGTAGAGTGCTCACCTTGAGCTGAAGAGACAGGACAGCACCCTCCCTCCCTTCCTTCCTTCCTCTCTCTGCTAGGGATTTATCCCAGGGCTTCATCCATGCTAGGATGGTGCTATACCATTAAACTACATGCTAGGTCTTCTCTGGTGCTTATTGGTGGACAACATCTCCAAGCAGAGATGTTCCATGTGGTTAGTGATTTCTGAAGCCTCCTGGTGGCTCATGCTAGGAAATGAAATGATCTCTGAGAGGCCTCTTTAAGGGAGGCTCTGGGAATTGGGGACATGGTGTGTTTGTTCTGCCAAAGCATCCTCTGTTTGTCAGGGAAAAGGGGGATGGTAGAGAGACCAACTTCCTTTTGTTCTTTAGCTTTTTGCATTCATATTCCTGTGTCAAGAGTGCAGGAAGAAGCCTGGCACCGGTGGCTCACGCCTGTAATCCTAACTACTAAGGAGGCTGAGATGTGAGGATCACAGTTCAAAGCCAGCCCCTGCGGGAAAGTCCGTGAGACTCTGATCTCCAATTAACCACCAGAAAACCAGCAGTGGTGTTGTGGCTTAAGTGATAGAGCGCTCTCTCTGAGCTGAAGAGCTCAGGAACAGCGACAGACACACACACACACACACACACACACACACACACACACACACTACAGCCCCCCCCCCCCCCCCCACACACACACTACAGGCCGGGCGCTGGTGGCTCACGCCTGTAATCCTAGCTACTCAGGGGGCTAAGATCTGAGAATAGAGGTTCAAAGCCAGCCCGGGCAGGAAAGACCGTGAGACTCCTATCTCCAATAAACCACTAGAAAACTGGAAGTGGCGCTGTAGCTCAAGTGGTAGAGCGCTCGCCTTGAGCTAAAGAGCTGAGGGACAGCGCCCAGGCCCAGAGTTCAAGCCCCATGACTGACCAAAAAAAATACAGGAAGAGATAGATATAGTTTATATTTTGGAGCAGTGAGGGAAATTATTAACGATAGCATCCCTTATCTAATGTTAATTTCAAAATAAATATTTAAATAGCACTTTTATTTTTCTAGCCCATCCCTGGCTTAAGCCCTTGGCTAACTCTTGGTCATGGTATTTATTCTTTCAAAATTATTTTGTCTCTCCTTCAATGTTTAATACCCTTGGTATATTAAGATTGCCATTCAAAGAACTGTTTAAATGTATTTCTTTCCAAATTATATAGGAATGTTACCAAAATAGCTTGAAGTATGAATTTTCAGAGATTTATCTACCTGATACTTCAGAGACAGGACATCACTTAAAAACAATCCCAGAAAATTCGAAAATTCTCGAATGCATGGCTATTTTCCAGTAGGCACATCCTGTATATATAGCCATGTATTTTGTAGCTTGCCCCTTCATTACAGACTAATAAAGAAAACACTGGAGTAGTGTGACCACATCTGTCCTAAGATTACATTATTTTGCATTCCATACCAGAGATGATGAATAAATGTCATCACCTAGCTGGTAAGGAGATTTCTGCATATGAGGGGACTGGACATTTCCAGTTGTTGGAGAACTGCTTACTCTTTCCAGTGACAAACCACACATCACAGTTAGTTAAGAGAACTCCCATAATTGTTGTGTTACTGGGTCTCTAGGAATACCCTAGAGAAGAAAGGCAGATGGGTGACCCAAAGTGCCTTTTGCTGCAGTACAAAGAAAGAACATGGGGCTGGGAAGGTGGTTCAATGGTAGAGTGCTTGCCTTGCATGCATGAAGCCCTGGGTTTGATTCCTCAGCACCACATAAACAGAAAAGGCAGGAAGTAGTGCTGTGGCTCAAGTGGTAGAGCACTAGTTTTGAACTGAGGAGCTGAGGGACAGCACCCAGGCTGAGTTCAGGCCCACGACAAACAGACAAACAAATAAATCTGTTTTTTAAAAAAAGAAAGAACAGAACACTCCATATTATGATGAAACATATAAAGGAAATTTTTAGTCAATTAGATTTGACCATTATGGAACACTAATCAGCTAGGGTGGCTCAAGCCTATAATCTAACTACTTAGGCAGCAGAGATCAGGAAGATCAAGGTTCAAGGCCAAGTCTAGTAAGATGTTGGCAAGACTCCATCTCAACAAACAGGCATGGTGTCACAAACTGCCATTTACACAGGAGTCCTTTTCTTGCCCTGAGCAAGAAAAGTGAGACCCTATCTGAAAAATAACCTAAACCAAAAAGAGTTAGGCATGTGGCTCAAGTGGTCGAGTACTGTCTAGCAGGTGCAAGGCTTTGAGTTGAAAATCATTTCCACCAAAAATAAAAGTTAAAATTAAAACTACATCCTAGTTGGTCACCAATGGCTCACAGCTATAGTCCTAGCTACTCAGGAGGCTGAGGTCTGAGGATTAAAGTTCAAAGCCAGCTCAGACAGGAAAATCCATGAGACCCTTCAAAAAGCCATAAGTAGAGCTGTGGCTCAAGTGGTAGAGTGTTAAACTTGAGCACAAAAGCTCAGGTACAACACTCAGGCCTAGAATTCAAGTCCCAGGACCAGCAAAAACAAACAACAACAAACCTACATCATAACTTAAAACCAGGCTCTTCTTGGGGCAAAAGGTTAAAACCAAACTGTTTAACATACTTCTCTCTAGGGCTGGCTAGACATGTGCATCACAGATGAGTGTGTTTTTATACCAGTGTCTTAAAGGCAAAGCATTTGCCATGCCTGCCATAGGGAACAGCCTTTACCCATCTGCCATGAATCTTTTGTGTTCAGCTAGGCTATGGGAAGAAAAGGAAACAGTGAGCTTCAGGGATCTTATCTGTTTACTTTACTCCTGCATTCCCCAGGAGCTGGCATAATGCCTAATTCATTGTGGTGTTTAAAAATACTAGGGGCAGGGCCCTGGTGGCTCACACCTGTAATCCTAGATACTCAGGAGGCTGAGATCCCAGGGTCACCACGGTTTGAAGCCAGCCCAGACAAGAAATTCCAGGAGACTCTTATCTCTAATTAGCCACCCAAAAAACAAAAAAAGCCAGAAGTAGGGCTGTGGCTTAAGAGGTACAGCACTTGCCTAAAGCAAAAAAGCTCAGGCACAGCATGTAGGCCCAGAGGTCAAGCTCCAGGACCAGCACTCACACACAAAAATGCTAGGGAAAGAATAAGAAGGGGACTCTACTGACTGAATATTTTGCCTTTAGAGGAGGAGAAGCACAGGAGTTGGTTCATATTTGAGGGAGAGAGAAACTCTGGCTGAGAGTTGGAGAAGCTTGTAGGCACCCAGATAGGAACTTGGAAGTATGGAACTGGAGCAGGAGCCAGTTGTCAAGGCTGCAGATTGGTACAGTTGCTTACAGGGAGAGTAGGACTGAAGAGGGAATTCTCAGATTTCTGTCACTCTGGCCCTCATTATTATAGCAATATCAGAAAACTATGTTATTCTCTTTTTTGTTGTTGTTGTTCTTGTCAGTCGTGGGACCTGAACTCTGGGCCTGGGCACTGTCCCCCAGCTCTTCGGCTCAAGGCTAGCACTCTACCACTTGAGCCACAACACCACTTCCGGCTTTTTCTGCTTATGTGGTGCTGAGGAATTGGACCCAGGGCCTCATGCATGCAAGGCAAGCACTCTACCACTGAGCCACCTTCCCAGCCCTCTCATTGATTTTTTTGAGTCAGTGTGTCCTTAAGATTCCCAAGTGCCAAGATTTCAGCCTTGTGCCACTACACTCAGTTCATTACTTCTTTATGTTAGAAAACAGTAAATACCAATGGGGTATGGTGGCAAATGCCTGTAATTTGAGCATTTGGGAAGCAGAAGTAAGAGGATCATGAATGCGAGGCCAGTCTGGGCTACATCGGAAGTTCAAGGCTATCCTTGAACTACTTTCCAGACTCTGTCTCAGAAAAAAACAAATCTAATTACCTGACTCATGTAGTTGTACTCTCTCTGTACATCACCTCTATAATAACAATAAAGTAAATTAATTAAAAAGAATAACAATAAAAACAATGAAGATGTAATATAACAAACTGTTTGACCTACTCTTCTCAGCAGCTTTTTTTTTTTTTAATTTTTATTGTGAAAATACTGTACAGAGGGGTTACAATTACATGGGCAAGATAATGAGTACATTTCTTATCAAGCATTGTAGCCTCCTCCTTTGTTTCCCCTTCCCATCTGCAGCTTTTTTTTTTTGTCATGAGGCTTGAACTGTGGGCCTGGGTGCTGTCCCTGAGCTCTTCAACTCAAGGCAAGGGCTCTACCACTTGAGCCACAGCTCCACTTCTGGTTTTCTGGTGGTTAATTGGGCTGGCTTTGAACCACGATCCTCAGATCTCAGCCACCTGAGTAGCTAGGATTACAGGCATGAGCCATTGACACCCGGCTTCAGCAGAAGCTTTTTAAATCTAATCATGGTCCAGAAACTTCTGTGGGTATTAAATTTACTTCTCCTTTATGACCTAATTTAACTGACCTTTTTCAACCTTGGTTAGTTATAGGACAGGTCATTAAGCCTGTCACTTCTATTCCTCCTGGGGTATGTGTGGAGGCGAGTGGAATTGGGGACCTGATGCCTCTGCTCTGATTCCATGGTGCCTGCCCAGCACTTGCCTGCTTGTCAGCTCATAGAGCTGGAAGAGCAAGCACTTCTTTCTTTGTCTGGCTATTGTTTTTGCTTTCACTGAGAAGGCAGAAATATGTGACTCAATCAAGGATTCTGGGTATACCTTTTTGTTTTTGTTGGTCCTGGGGCTTGAACTCTGGCCTAGGCGTTGTTCCTGAGCTCTTCAGCTCAAGGAGAGCACTCTACCACTTGAGCCACAGTGCCACTTCCGGTTTTCTGGTGGTTAATTGGAGATTAGAGTCCCACAGACTTTCCTGCCCGAGCTGGCTTTGAACTATGATCCTCAGATCTCAGGCTTCTAAGTAGCTAGGATTACAGGCGTGAGCTACCAGCACCCAGCTTGCTGTGTACACTTCTAAATGAAACTAAACTTTTTTTCACTGAGCCTTTGAATTCTCAAAAGCCAGGCCCCAAATCCTATTATCATGTCATAATTCTAATTGGTAAAACTCACTTTTTTTTCATACTAGGGCTTGAACTCAGGGCCTTCCTAGGCAGGTGCTTTACCACTTGAGTCAAGTTCTTAGCCTTATCCCCCAACAGGAACATAAATGCAGGTGAAGAGTCATTCTCACCTCCATCAGAAAGCAGAGACCTATCTGGAAGCATGAAATGTTACCATTTCATGGTCTGAAGTGCAAGTTGGTTTGTGGGAGTTGTGACTGTACTGCATGCAGTCCCTTGGCCTAGAACTTGCCGTTCAGAGCTGTGAAGCTGTGCCTGCCCCTGGTTCTGGTTCTGATAATGAAATATGGTTGTCTTTGTCCTTTGGGCCCAGTTCTGTTATTTAGGTGATGCTAGCCTGTCTGCCACCGGGGCTAAATTCTGCCATATCAAAAGAACGAGAAGAAAGGCTGAGGGACAGTCAGACTCACTTTCCTAATTCATTCTTGGTATATAACTGTTGTTAAAGACCACATGGAAAGTATTCCTGCTCCTTTCCCAACTAGTTCCTGGGTTTTGCAAAATAAAAGGTTAACCGTTATATTGTTTCTTTTCATCCCTCCCCCACAGGGTTTGTGGATGCTAAACACAAACTCTACTATTGAGTTCTACCCCAACCCCTCCCCCCTTTTTAAAAAAAATCTCTTATGTCATGCTCAGGAATTATGCTGTGTTGTTACAGGTCACTTTGTAACTCAATGCTAGTTCAGGGTGCTCCTGCCTTAGGGCAATGCTCTGATGCTCTGCATATTATTAAGATAGCTTATCCTCCTCAAGTAGCTTATAGTCCAGATTTTAAACAATCAGTTATTTAAAGTTAGAAAGGGAAAGAAGAAATTAGGCAGGAGGAGCCTTCTGTCAGTGTGATCTCCACTGGAGCCTTGAACCTGAGTTGATTCTTTTCATTCTTGCCCTCATTCCTGTATTCATTCCTCAGCCATGTCTTAGCACCTATTCTGTATCAGGTGCCATACTTATTTCAGGATGCAGCAGCAGCAGCATGCGACAGAGCTGATACACTGGCCTCCTGACAGATAGATACTAGATAAGTGAAGCAGGGAACGTGCTGAGCTTCCGGAACGGCAAAGCTCAAGCTGTTGTGAGAAGAGTGGCAGAGCAGAACTACCTAACACAGCTGGGACACAGGCTCAGTGAGGAGGTGATGCTTCAGGGGAGACCTGGCAGTTCTGAGGAGTTAGCCCTCCATGGCTGACAAACAACAATGGGAGAGGAAAACAGTGAAGGCCAAAAACCCAACCTGCTTCGGGAGCACACCAAGGAATTTTGCTTTTATTCTAGGGACACTGCAAGGCTAGGGGAGGAAGCGATTAGAACCAGAAGAACCCGAACAGCGAATGAATTCAGGACATCAAGATGCGCAGGTGATGGGCATGGAGGCGGACTGGCTATAGAGAAGCAGGGAGGCCCCTCCGCAGCCTCAGGGCTCCCTGTGATCTGGTTACGTATGAGTCCAGTCACTTGTTTGATGTCAGCTGACCAGAGGAGAAGCATGACCAGAAGGGGATAAATCTCAGTGAAGACATCCTGCTGGTCTCTGAGGAAGTAAAAGACACCGGGTAGCAGCTTGTCTTCTTGATCCTAAAGCCATGATCATCTGATGCTTGTTTTTCTTCCCTGAATCATAAACCAGATTCTGCTCCAGACTTCTTATGCTAGTGACATAAGGAGGAGTCTCTTAATCATACTTTAATATATCCTATCCCTACTGAAGTATGTACATGTTCTTTTTTGGTTTTGTTTTGAGACTCAGGCTGACCTTGAACTCAGGAATCTTCTGTCTCTGCGTCCCAAGTCTTGGGATGTAGGCATTCACCACGACAACCAGCTCTATATACATACATATACACACACACACAGTATTGCTCGGTGTATGGGTCTTAGTTTATTGATGAACTATGCGAGGACATAGTTTGCAGGTCTGGGGTCTGAGTTTGCCCTTGCTAAGCAATCACTGAACTACTTGAGCCATGCTCTTAGCCCTTTGTGCTTTCATTATTTTTCAGATAGGGTCTCACATTTTTGCCCAGACAAGCCTTCAGCTACAATCCTCTTATCTATGCCTCCTGCATAGCAGGGATTATAAGCCTGTACCACTATACTCAGCTTATTTAGTAAGCCGGGGGAGAGCTCATTAACTTTTTGCCTGGGCTGGTCTTAAATTTTAATTGTCCCCATGTTTACTTCCTGAGTAGCTAGATACAACCATGAGTCACTTCATCCAGCCCATAAAATCTTATTTTTTTAAGCAACTATTTATTGAGCATTTACTATTTATCAGGCCTTGTTATAGGAATTATGATAGAGCAATGAACAAAATAGGCAAAAACAAAAACCCTCTGTTCCCAAGAAACATATATTCTAGCAGGAGAAATGGAGAAGATAATGGCATCATAAGCCTGTTTCTCTTATAAGACCATAATTAAACAGAGACCTGAAAAGAGCAATGGGGGGGGGGGGGGAGGGAGGAAAGAGTGGAAGGAGAGAACCAGACAAATAAATATCTACACAGTAGAGAGTTGCAAGTGCAAAGGCCCTGAGGCAGGAATACCTGGCATGTCTGAGATACATTGCAGTGAATCACTGTGGCTGGAATAGGATATGAGGTGAGAAAAGTAAAAAGAGGCTCGGAGGGGCATGCAGACATCATGTAGGGCCTTGTAGGTGAGTGGAAGAACTTTAGCTCTTACTCTAAGAAAGGCAGAAGCCTTTGAAAGGTTGAGCAAAGGAGTAGCTTGATCTGACATTCTAACTGAATCACCCACGGTGCTTTGTGGATTGGGGATGCAGCATGGGAAGAGGGGCAGGGAAGATGTTGAGACTAGTTCTGAGATGAAGCCTTTGTGGGAGGAAGACATTTGTGTGGCAGGGGAATCTCAGGATATTAGTTCTGGACACTTAAAAGTTTTGGAAGCCTATTAAACATCCAAATAGGGTTGCCAGATGATCATGTCTTTTTTTTTTTTTTTTTGGTCGGTCGTGGGGCTTGAACTCTGGGCCTGGGCGCTGTCCCTCAACTCTTCAGCTCAAGGCGAGCGCTCTACCACTTGAGCTACAGCGCCACTTCTGGTTTTCTGGTGGTTTATTGGAGATAGGAGTCTCACATTCTCTCCTGCCCGGGCTGGCTTTGAACCGCGATCCTCAGATCTCAGCCTCCTGAGTAGCTAGGATTACAGGTGTGAGCCACCAGCGCCCGGCGATCATGTCTTATACTAGTCTGGAACTCAAGAGATGACCTGGCTGATGATGTTGAGAATCCCCAGAGAATAGATAGTATTTAAGCCATGAGACTGAGGGGAATCACCAGGGAAATATAAATAGAAGAGAAATGTGTGAGAGCCTGAACCATGGTTATTACAGACATCATCTGGAGAAACTAGCAGAGGGGACTAAGAAATGGCCAGAGGCTGGGCTGGGAAGGTGGCTAGAGTGGTAGAGTGCTTGCCTTGCATGCATGAGGCCCTGGGTTTGATTCCTCAGCACCATATAAGCAGAAAAAGCCAGAAGTGGCACTGTGGCTCAGGTGTTAGAGCGCTAGCCTTGAGCTGAGGGGCAGTGCCCAGGCCTAGAGTTCAGTCCCCATGACTGGACAACAAAGAAAAAAGAAAGGTGACACCACTAAGCCACATTCCCAGCCCCTACTGAGGTCTATGTAGGTAGCCCACACTGGCATCTGACTTGGAGTCCTCCGGCCTCAGCCTCCCAGGAGGTGGGGTTGAAGCCACACCTAGTCTTATATGCTTTATTTCTTTACCAGAGTAGCAGTGTTAGGGCTTTTATCATAATTCAGCTGGGGTTGTGGGTAGTGTCTTTCTCACATAGAGAAACATACTTAAGTATGTTATAGATATATTATGTACTCATATACCACTTTAAGTAAGATTGATTTGTATTCTGCTGAATGTTCTGGTGGCACGCTATCCATTTCTTTTAGAGCACTTGTCTCAAATGTCATGATGTACTCGTGTGGTTGATTGTCTTCACCATGCAAGCAGAAGCTGTATCAGTTTGATTCACCAAAATATCTTGTACTTTGCCCTGCCTGGCCTGGCCTGGCCTGTAACAGGTGCTTGCCAACTATCTAATAGTGAATCATTTGCATAAATGACAAGTATCATTTTACACTTTTACATAAACACCTGAAACTCAGCCTATAATTAGCAGCTAATGTCACCATCTGTTTTAAAATTAGGTTGGAGGAGTACCTCACACACTAACCAGGGCTCAACCTCACCTCTGGCCAATGAGCTTATTTCATATTAGAATTCAGTTGCTAAAAGAGAAAAAAACACCTAATTCCCAGGAAAATCCCTAAGCAAGTTTCTGAACACTGAGCCACAGCACCACTGGTAGCTTTTTCTGTATAGTTGGATTTGATTCCTCAGCATCACATAAGCAGAAAAAGCAGGAAGTGGCGCTGTGGATCAAGTGGTAGAGCTCTAACCTTGAGCTGAATTGCTGAGGGACAGTGCCCAGGCCCAGAGTTCAAGCTCCATGACTGACAAAAGAAAAAAGAAAAAAAGTCAATCAATCAGTAAATTATATGTTATTCAAGTTTGTTTGTTCGTTTTTTTAAGAGTTTCATGGACTTTTCTGTCCAGGCTGGCTTTGAACTGTGATCCTCAAATCTCAGCCTACTGACTAGCTAGATTACAGGTATGAACCACCAGTGCCCAGCTTAAAGAGAGACTTTAAGTTCACACATATTAAGTTTGATTGTAGATCTAAATTTACATGTGGTACTAGGTTGTTCTATGCCACTAGATACAACTATTTATGTGATGCCTAGCCAAGCTCCAGTGGCACACACCTGTAATCCTAGCTACTCAGGAGGCAGAGATCTTCAGGACCACAGTTCAAAGCCAGCCCAGGCAGGAAAGTCTGAGAGACTCTAATCTCTAATAAACCACCAGAAAACTTGAAATGGTGCCCAGGCCCAGAGTTCAAGCCCCACGACCAACAACAACAACAACAAAGAGCATTTAAACAATGACTATAGCTATGGTGAGTCCTAAGCTAGACATCATAGCACTATGGCTCAGGGAACATAAGGCAAGACATGGAAATCTAGACAAACATTCTTCACAGTTTTAGAGTTTTTAGTTCATGAACAACTGGGTCTCGTTGGGCCTGTGATAGCACATCATGGCAGAGCAAAAACCACTTACCTGGGTAGGAAGCAAGAAAGAAAAAGAAGGGACTATGGCTCTACCATTTGACTCATGCTTCCCATTCCCAGCCTTTGTTTGTTTTGTTTAGTTTAGTTTTGTTTGTTTTTTATTTTTGCCAGTCATGGGGCCTGAACTTTGGTCCTGGGCACTGTCCCTCAGCTCTTCAGCTCAAGGCTAGCACTCTAACACTTGAGCTACAGCACCACTTCCGGTTTTTTCTGCTTATGTGATGCTGAGGAATCGAACCCAGGGCCTCATGCATGTGAGGCAAGCATTCTACCACTGAGCCACCTTCTTAGCCCCCGTTTTTGTTTTTTGAGACAGGATCTCTCTATGTAGCTTAGACTAGCTCCAGATTCTCCTGCTTTGACCTTTCAAGTGCTGAGTTTACAGTTGTCTACCACCATGCCAACAAACTGCCCAAAGGGCTTGAAAATATTCTGATATTCTAATTTTGTGATAGTGGCTTTTACTTTAGGGTTTTATTTCAGTTTGTTTTTGCCAGTCCTGGGGCTTGAATTCAGGGTCTAAGCTCTGACCCTGAGCCTCTCTGTGCTCAAAGCTAGTGCTCTACCACTTCAGTGAGCCACAGGGCCACTTCCAGCTTTTTTTTTTTTTTTTTGGGTCCGGTCGTGGGGCCTGAACTCTGGCCTTGGGCACTGTCCTTCAGCTCTTCAGCTCAAGGCTAGCGCTCTACCACTTGAGCCACAGCGCCACTTCCGGCTTTTTTCTTTTTGCTTATGTGGTGCTGAGGAATTGAACTCAGGGCCTCAGACATGCAAGGCAAGCGCTCTACCACTGAGCCACCTTCCTAGCCCCACTTCCAGCTTTTTCTGAGTAGTTTATTGGAGATAAGCATCTCACAGACTTTCTTGCCCAGGCTGGCTTTGAATCTCAATACTCAGATCTCAGTCTCCTGAGTAGCTAGACATGAGCCACTGGTGCCTGACTTAAATTTTAAGTTTTTTTTTTTTTTTTTTTTGTCGGTCGTGGGGCTTGAACTCTGGGCCTGGGCGCTGTCCCTCAGCTCTGCAGCTCAAAGCGAGCGCTCTACCACTTGAGCTACAGCGCCACTTCCGGTTTTCTGGTGGTTTATTGGAGATAGGAGTCTCACGTTCTCTCCTGCCCGGGCTGGCTTTGAACTGCAATCCTCAGATCTCAGCCTCCTGAGTAGCTAGGATTACAGGCGAGAGCCACCAGCGCCTGGCTTTAAATTTTAAGTTTTTGATCCTTCCCTAATTAAGTTTTAAATGTACAGTGAGAGAATCAGGGTTCGTTGTTTGCCATATGATAGCCAGTTGTTTCAATAGCATTTCTTAAAAAGTTTCTTTTGTCTACTGAATTGATTTAATGCTCTGGCTGAAAATCTATCAACTGCATTTATGTGGCTAGCAGAGTAAAGATAGTATTATGAGGCAGTGTGCTTTGTCTATAGAAATCCCTAACAACTTTTTTTTTTTAATGCCTGGCACTAAAAATATAAAGCTTATTTTGTAATTTTAGAAAAGCATAGTTACAGGATAAGTGTTACAGATACATTTTAAATAACTTGCATGGAACCACCCAGCCTCCATCCATCTGTAAATTTCTGAAGAACTGGATGCTTCTAACAGGATCGGATGGACACACTCCCAAAACAAGTAATAACACTTGAGAAAGCTTATAGATAATCAAAAGAATTGTGTGTGTCTGTTAGAGAGATTTGTTTTTAATATACTCATTCATTGGTTGATTCAGGGTGTGTAAAATATAATTTCTTTGGATGTGAACCATGTATTTTATATAGCTTTTCAACCCATTGAGCAAAAGGAGAAATGAAAGCTAATATAGTTTTCATTGTAATTACTTAACTGAGACATCTATCTAATACAAACAAAAAAGGAGGAGGAGGAGGAGGAGCAACAGCAGCAGCAGCTGAGAGCTAGTAGCTTGTGCTTGTAATCTACCTTTCAGGAGGCTGAGATCTAAGGCTCCTGGTTCAAAGCAAGCTTGGATAGAAATATCTGTGAGACACTTATCTACAATTAACCACTAGAATGGGAGAAGTGGAGCTGTGGCTCAAGTAATAGAGTCCTAGCCTTGAGTACCAAAGGTCACAGACCATGTCCAGGCTCTGAGTTCAAACCCCAGGACTGGCAACAAAGAGAGACAGAGAGACAGAAAGAGAGAGAGACTTTAGTTTCCTCATTTGTAAAGTGAAGATGTTGTAATAGTTACATAACATAATGCCAGTAAAGCACTTGGCACATAATATATAAAAGTTAGATATTACTGGCTTGAAGAAAGTAAGGATCATGAGCCCAGTGCTGGTGGCACACGCCTGTGATCCTAGCTACTCAGGTGGCCGAGATCTGAGGATCTCCGTTCAAAGCCAGCCCAGGCAGGAATGTCTGTGAGACTTTTTTTTTCCGTTGGTCCTGGGGCTTGAACTCTGGGCCTGGGCGCTGTCACTTAGTTCTTCAGCTTAAGGCAAGCACTCTACCACTTGAGTCACAGCGCCACTTCCAGTTTTCTGGTAGCTTATTGGAGATAAGAGTCTCACGGCCTAGCTTTGAACCGAGATCCTCAGATCTCAGCCTCCTGAGTAGCTAGGATTACAGGCGTGAGCACTGGCACCCGGCTGTGAGACTTTTATCTCCAATTAACCACCTGAAAACCAGAAGTGGCACTGTAGCTCAAGTGGTAGAACACTCATCTTGAGCTGAAGAGCTCAGGGACAGCGCCCAGGCCCAGTGTTCAAGTCTCACTACTGACAAAAACAAAAACAAAAAAGAAAAGATCATGAAAAAAAAATAGCCCAAGTGATCTCAACTAGTAAATAGCCATCTAAGTTACATCAAGTGAAATTGATTAGAAAAGTCCAAATACTAACCTTGAGTTAAAAAAAAAACTAACATAATTGGTAGCATTGTGTATGCGCGTGTGTGCATGCATGCACACATGTTCTTGCTGCTACTGGGGCTTCTACTGAAAGTCAAATGAAGGTCTTCAGCTTTTTTGCACATGACTAGGCTTCATTTTTAGCTTTTTGCTGGTTGTTTGGATATTAAGAGTCTCAGGAAGGTCCATGAGACTCTTTTTTTTTTTTTTTTGGTAGGTCGTGGGGCTTGAACTCTGGGCCTGGGCGCTGTCCCTCAGCTCTTCAGCTCAAGGCGAGTGCTCTACCACTTGAGCTACAGCGCCACTTCCGGTTTTCTGCTGGTTTATTGGAGATAAGAGTCTCAGGTCTCTCCTGCCAGGGCTGGCTTTGAACCATGATCCTCAGATCTCAGCCTCCTGAGTAGCTAGGATTACAGGCGTGAGCCACCAGCGCCTGGCTGTCCTTGAGACTCTTATCTCTAATAAACCACTCAGAAAAAAAACGGAAGTGGAACTTTGGCTCAGTGGTAGAGCACTAGCCTTGAGCAAAAAGAAGCTCAGGAACAGTGCCCAAGCCTTGAGTTCCAGCCCTAGGAGTGGCACAGAAAAATAAAAAAAGAGGGCTGGGAAGGTGGCTCAGTGGTAGAGCGCTTGCCTTGCATGCATGAGGCCCTGGGTTCGATTCCTCAGCACCACATAAGCAGAAAAAGCCGGAAGTGGTGCTGTGGCTCAAGTCCTAGCCTTGAGCTGAAGAGCTGGGGGACAGTGCCTAGGCCTAGAGTTCAGGCCCCTCAAACAACAAAATAAATAAATAAATAAATATTTAAAAAGAGAGACTCTCATGGAGTTGTCTGTGTGAGCCACGTGAGACTCTTATCTCCAGTAAACTACTCAAAAAAGCCGGAAGTGGCACTGTGGCTTAAGTGGTAGAGTGCTAGCCTTGAGCACAAAAAGGCTCAGGGACAGTGCCCAGGTCCTGAGTTCAAGCCCTAGTTCAAGACCTCAGTCAAGCAACACAGGTCTTGCCAGAAGCACATCCTGGAACGGAGAGAGAGAGAGCAGAGACTAAGTACCATGACCTTTCTTCCTCCTCTCAGATATCTTCCTGGGATTTCCTACTATACCCATAAGGAGGCTGGAAACCCTGGAGTCCAGGCCTTTAGCATTTGACCTTCAGACTCCTGAACCTGGTGGAGAGGATCCGAGAGGAAGACCTAAAGCACACAGCACCCCCACCTGCCAAAGTCTACCATCCTTCCATTAGAACTTGATGCCACTAGTTCAGGCTGCAACTCACCTTTCTAATACTTTGCATCTTTTTGCGTGTTCCCCCCACCATTCTGCTCCCTTTGTATGTGATACGATACATAAACTGTGTATGGTGGCACACATTTGTAATCCCAGCATTTGGAAAGCTGAGGCAGGATTGTGGGTTTAAGGCCAACCTGGTCTACATCGTGAGACCCTGTCTCAAAAACAAAAAAAGGTGGGCTGTGGATGTAGCTCAGTGGTAGCGTACATGTCATGAGGCTCTGGGTTCAATCTCCAGTATAAAAACACAAAAAACAAGATAGTGATTTACAGCGGAGTAAACAATGTGCTTTAAAATATTACCTCATTTAATCTTTTAAGTCCCCTAGGAAGTAGAGACAATTATCTTCACTTTGCAGATGTGGAAATGGACACACAGAATTATTAAAGACTTACCTAAGTTTACCCATGTGGGAAATAATGGAGGTAGAATTTGAACCCAAGCAAAATGGCTCCTGTTCCCTTCATGTAGCCTCTATCCTGTCTTCCTTTGCCATAACCAAGCATTGTTCACTCTTCGTCCTTGACCAGCATATGGTGAGGGCTGGGTTCATGGAGGTCTTTTGAGGTGTATGAAGGGTAAGGTACAGGGATTTAAGGTCAGAATAGGGAAATATTAGGGGTGAGAAAGAGTGGCCACTGAAGTAAACAAGGAAAACCAGCTGTGCCTGCTTGAGCAGGAAATACCTAATCATCAAGCCTGCCTAGCTTCATGCCATCTGGCTCTCTCAGGGTCAGCTGATGCCCTGTACAGGTGTGATGAAGCTGCTTTTGAGTCAGGGGAAGTAAAACAGAGGTTACTGACCATTCTAATCTGTTGTTTTACACAACTGATATTTAAACATGTGTATACCCAAATATAACTAGAGTCAGGAGGAATGCTGTATGAGAGGAAGACTTTCATTGGCATGGGTTACTAGTACCCTTGTATCTAGAGTAGATGATAGTGGCACTGAAGGCATATCTCAGTGGTAAAGGAATTACCTAGCATTGTGTAAAGCCCTGACTTCAAGTAATTCGCAGTTGTGTTCAGCTAAGAAGCAGCGATGTAGGATTAGAATCTAGATAACACTGATGCCTTCACTAGAGCATCTGTGCTCACCACTTCCCTTTACTGCTTCTTTGATCATGTGGCTTTTGTGGAGCTGCTAGAACAATAAAGCAGTACATATACATGAAGCTCTGCAGAGAAACTTGACTTGTGCTGCAGATCTGGAAGTCACTACACAAAAGAAGATCTTACAAAGGGGAGGGGCCTCAAGCTGTACTTGGATTGGGGACAGGAAACTGGTGGTGATGGAAGTTCAGGAACCTCAACGTTGGCCTGGGAGAAGAGTAGAAGAGACTTAAAGTGGCATTCAATAATGGCCAGAGTTGAGAATGTCAGAAAGGGGAAGATGTGTGTATGTAAAAGAATAGTTAAGTGATGCTTTTACAGAGGAATGTGTTGTCTCTGTTAAGCTCAGAAATGGGTTGACTGACCTGTGAGAGATACAAAGGAAGCATTCTATTATGTGCATACAAGTTGGTCAGCAAGTTCCCCCATTTGGGTTTAACTTGTTAAAAATTGTCAGTGCAGCCGGGCGCTGGTGGCTCATGCCTGTAATCCTAGCTACTCAGGAGGCTGAGATCTGAGGATCACGGTTCAAAGCCAGCCTGGGCAGGAAAGTGTCTGAGACTCTTATCTCCAATAAACCACTTGAAAACTGGAAGTGCAGCCATGGCTGAAGCAGTAGAGCACTTGCCTTGAGCTGAAGAGCTGAGGGACAGCACTCAGGCCCAGAGTTCAAACCCCATGACTGACAAAAAAAAAAAAAAATTGTCAGGGCTGGGAAGGTGGCTCAGTGGTATAGTGCTTGCCTAGCCTGCATAAAGCCCTAGGTTTGATTCCTCAGTACCACACAAACAGAAAAAGCAGGAAGTGACACTATGGCTCAAGTGGTAGAGTGCTAGCCTTGAGCAAAAGCTCAGGGACAGTACCTAGGCCCTGTGTTTAAGCCCCAGGATGATGATGATGATGATAATAATAATAATAAAAAGAAGAAGAAGAAGATTTAGAAGCACCTTAGAGTCCCCTAGTTTACCAATTATCTTTAAAAATCTGACTTCTGAAATTGTGCTTACTGCCCTGACAGTCTTCCTCCCTGCCACCCTCTCTTCCTTTCCCCTTCTTTTCTCCTTTGTTTTCTTTCTTTTCCTTCTCCTCTCTCTTCCTTTTTTCCTTCCTTTTTTTTTTTCCCTCCCATCCTCCCTCCCTCCCTTCCTTCCTTCCTTCCTTCCTTCCTCTGTTGCAAGGTTTAGCTCTTGAGGTCAGAGCCTCATGCCCTATTTGCTCATCATGGCTGGTACTCTACCATTGAGTCATACATCCAGTCCAGTGTATGCTACAAGATGCACTCACAATTTTTTTTTTTTTTTTTTGGGTGGGTTGTGGGGCCTGAACTCTGGGCCTGGGCGCTGTCCCTCAGCTCTTCAGCTCAAGGCTAGCGCTCTACCACTTGAGCCACAGCGCCACTTCCGGCTTTTTTTCTTTTTGCTTATGTGGTGCTGAGGAATCGAACCCAGGGCCTCATGCATGCAAGGCAAGCGCTCTACCACTGAGCCACCTTCCCAGCCCTCTCTGAGCTTCTTTTTGCACAAGGCTAGTACTCTACCACTTGAGCCACAGAACCACTTCTGGTTTTTTTCTGTGTATGTGGTACTGAGGAATCTAACCCAGGGTTTCATGCATGCTAGGCAAGCACTCTACCACTGAGCCACATTCCCAGCCTAGTGAATATTTTTATACAAAAAACAAAAACAAAAAACAAACAAAAAAAACTTTGAGCCTAAGCACCGGTGGCTCACACCTTTAGAGAACTTGTTGCTTATAATAAGCCAAGAAAGTGACCATAGCTAAAAGCGTGTCCTCCACTACTCACCAATGTATTGCTTGTCTTTCTAGGAGCCATGTTTGACCAGGACTTTGGGAAGGTCAGCTCCATGCCGGAGGCCCTTGTGAAGCGATGAGTTGGTGAGCTGAGGCCAGGATGAAGATGCTGCCAGGTGTGGGTGTATTTGGTACTGGCAGCTCGGCCCGGGTCTTGGTCCCACTGCTGAGGGCAGAAGGATTCACAGTGGAGGCCCTGTGGGGGAAGACGGAGGAGGAGGCAAAGCAGCTGGCTGAGGAGATGAACATCACCTTCTACACCAGCCGGACTGATGATGTCTTACTGCATCAAGATGTAGACCTGGTGTGCATCAACATCCCCCCTCCGCTCACCCGCCAGATATCTGTGAAGGCTCTAGGTATGTAAGTTGGATTGTGACAGGCACACTGTCCCTCTGGATAGTCCTCAGAGCCTCAGTGCTCTCCTCTGGGCCTGGGTATTCTTTCCTGGGCTGCGTTTGCAGGTGGTAGTACTATGGCCCATCTGCCACCCCTTAAGCAGAGCTCTGGAGGAGGAGAGTGGGTTGGAGAGTCTTACACCTACATTAGTAAATCCCTCAGCAAAAGCTGGGGTGGCCCACCAAGGGGCTGCAGATAATTGTATTTCAAGCAAAGTCAAGGCCTACCTCTGGGAATCAGCATTCCCTGGACACTGGGAAACTGCTGGTGATTGACACATTTGTTTTTCCCCATGGCGAGAGGCAGCACCACAGGAAGAAGAGGAGGTGGTGTAGCAGGCTGCTGTTTCCCATGCTTTGTCAGCCCTTGACTGTAGTGAGCACACGCCCTTCCTGCCAACCACAATCTTGTAGAGCCAGACGGCAGGAAAGGCGCTCTGATAGCATTGACTTTGCCCACAGGATCTGAGGTACAGCCTGCTGGTGTAGCCACTCCCACTGGGAACTGTGGGCTTAGAGACCTCTTGCGCCTCTACCCCGCTGCTGGGCCTAGCCTGCTAAGTAGTTCTGCAGTTCCTACTGGGCTTTTTCCTATCAACTGTGGACAGATTCTTTTCTTCATCCTATGCAAATCAGAATCTTATTTAGTAGGAAAAACAAACCAGTAAACATTTAGCCAGAAATTATTTTTTTAGGGCTTCCTGTGTGCCCAGACCTTCAAAGCTGTGCTGTATCACAGTCGTCCCTGCCTCTAGAATCCTAGAAGCCAGGTGAGGTGGTCCATATCTATAATCCCAGAACTCAGGAGGGTTGTGAGTTTAAGTCGAGGCTGTTGAGCCATGAGGTGGGGGGCATGCTTGTAATCCTAGCACTTCGGAGGCTAAGCCAGGATCTCAAGTTCAAGGCTACCCTGTCTCAAATGAAATAAATAGAAACACACAAGCTGAGTGACAGAAGACTTAAGTAACCATTCAAATATCATATAATCGGGGTTTGCCTTATTTTTGTTTTTGTGCTGGTTCTGGGCTTGAACTCAGGGCTTGCGTGCTATCCCTAAACTTTTGTGTTCAAGGCTAGCACTCTACCATTTTGAGCCACAGCTCCATTTCAAACTTTTTGGTAGTTAATTGGTGATGAGTCTCACAGAATTTTCTGCCTGGGCTAACTTTGAACTGTGATCTTCAGATCTCAGCTTCCTGAGTAGTTAGAATTACAGGCATGAGCCACTGGCACCCAGCTAACAAGTAATTGTTTTATATAAGGAATCAAGGATCTCAGAGGTAATCAGAGATCTCTGGGTCACGAACCTGTATGCCAGGAGACTACCACTCTTTCTGGCTGCTACCATGGCAGAAGCTCCAAGGCTGTACTGCTTATCTCTCCCTTGTTCTAAGGAAAAAAAGTCATAGAAGAGAATTTCTGTCACATTTGACCTAGTGGTTAGGGGAAGATTAATGTTGATTGAATCAAGTACGAACTTGAATACATCTGGCTGTCAACTTAGCCAAAAATTGTGGATGGTTTGTCTTTTCTGGAGAGCTCTCTAAAGATAGGTGACACTGGAAGGAGATAGTGGCTCCTAATTGAATTTAGAAAGTAGAATAAGCCAGTGCTTCAATGAAGAGTCGCTTCCATGGGAATCACCCAAGTCAGTGAATGTTGTGAATGTCGCTGGTGAGTGATGTGTTAGAGGCTTTCTGTGCCCTCCCTGAGTTTTAGTGTCTCCATGGAGACCATTTCTAAGCTATGCAGGAGAAAGAGGGAACCCTGGGATTCTCTGGCCGTGAGCCGGCTATTTTTAAATTTTTAGTCTAAGAAAACAGTATGTTTTGAGCTACTTGATAAAAACAGGAAAGAGCAGGGGTCACAGGGGCTTCTGGGGCTGTTGGTTTTCTCTTTTCATACCTACCTACTGTAAGTAGGAGGATATACATGAGCCCCAATTAACTAGCATCTGCTAGGCCTGGGTTTAATGCCAATACCCGTAAGAAAAGAGAGAAACTGAGGCCCAGGAATATTGAGGAATGATAACTTCTCAAGTCACAAAATGGAACATTGAATGTCCCTCTTCTTGCTATGTTGTTACCTCATTTCTGGGTCCATAAGAATTGTCTCTTGCCAGGTGCCAGTGGCTCACACCTGTCATCCTAGCCACTCAGGAGGCTGAGATCTGAGGATCACAATTCCAAACCAGCCCAGGCTGAGAGATTCTCCAATAAACTACCAGAAAGAGTTGGAAGTGTGCTGTGACTCAAGTGGTAGAGTGCTAGCCTTGAGTAAAAGAAGCTCAGGGACGGCACCTAGGCCCTGAGTTCAAGCCCCAGGACTGGAGGGAAAAAATTGTCTCTTGTCTTAATTCTTTTATTTTTTTTTCTGCATTTTGTTTGGTTGGTCTTGCAATGGCATCTAGGCTAGCCTCAAACTCATTAGTCTAGGCTGGCCTCCATCTGAAGATCTTTTTGCCCCAGAGTCTTGAGTTCTAAACTAGAGGCATGAATTACCACATCCTTTCTAAAATTAATTTTTAATTAATCCTACAGAGGTTTACTTGGCATCTCACAATTCTGTGGCATCTTGTTTTTCTGCCACTGCCTGACCATTTTCCCCATCTTCTATGTTTCAAATTCTATACTTAAAGCTTTCCCAGGAATTCCTTAAAGGAGAATAGAAGAATCCTTGGTACATTTTAATTCCCTATTCAATTCAGAAATAGTTTAGGAAAATGTATTTTAATGGGCAGAGTACTTCCATGTCTTTGCCACTGTTGAATCTGTCACTAAAAGATGATGCGCTATGGCTCAGCTCTTAGCATTTGTTTTCTTAGAAAAACAAATTTTCTCTTTCCCATGGGATATCATCCTAATAAAAGATCATTCCTCAAGCAGGCTGACCCAGATAATTTAATCCCAAGATCTCCAGTCCCTTCAGAAGCCTCCTGGTCTCAGGGCCAGACCAAATCCCTGCTGTCTGGTCTCATCCCACCAGTAATCTTCATCATATTTACTTGGAGTATGTTCCTATATTTATTTGTTTGATCATTTGAACCTATTAAGATTGTAAGCCCTTAGAAGGTTGAGCCCATGCCCAGTAGGGCCCCAGTTCTTGGCCAGTTCCTGGGGCTCTGGTTGGATAAGATATTCGTCAACTTGGGTCTGGGAAGGTGGCTCAGTGGTAGAGTGCTTGCCTTGCATGCATGAGGCCCTGGGTTCAATTCCTCAGCACCACATAAGCAGAAAAAGCCGGAAGGGGCACTGTGGCTCAAGTGGTAGAGTGCTAGCCTTGAACTGAAGAGCTGAGGGACAGCACCCAGACCCAGAGCTAGGCCCCACGACCGACAAAAAAAAGATATTTGCCAACTCGGGCTGGGAAGGTGGCTCAGTGGTAGAGCGCTTTGCCTTGCATGCCTGAGGCCCTGGGTTCAATTCCTCAGCACCACATAAGCAAAAAGAAAAAAGCCGGAAGTGGCGCTGTGGCTCAAGTGGTAGAGTGCTAGCCTTGAGCTGAAGAGCTGAGGGACAGCGCCCAGGCCCAGAGTTCAGGCCCCACGACTGGACCCCCCCCCCAAAAAAAAAAAAAGATATTTGCCAACTCTGTCCATACAGTAAGTCCAGTCTGCTGGTGGATTCAGGGAGCTAACATGGACCTGGGAAGGAGAGGAGATTGGGCTGTGGAAAAGAAGAATCTATTGCTTTCTTTTCTAGTATCCAAATCTTCTTCATTAGAACAGGGACTCCTGGGGCTGGGAATGTGGCTTAGTGGTAGAGTGCTTCCTAGCATGTATGAAGCCTTGGGTTTGATTCCTCAGCACCACAGAAACAGAAAAAGCCAAAAGTGCCACTGTGGCTCAAGTAGTAGAGTGCTAGCCTTGAGCAAAAGCAGCTCAGGGACAGTGCCCAGGCCCTGAATTCAAGCCCAGGACTGGTGAGGGGGCTGGAGGGCAAGGGGGAGAAGAACAGGGTCTTCCTGGACTTTATGTCTTATAAATATAAATATTAGTATTCTTTTTTTTTTTTTGGTCGGTTGTAGGGCTTGAACTCTGGGCTTGGGCGCTTTCTGTGTGTTCTTCAGCTCAAGGCGAGCGCTCTACCACTTGAATCACAACACCACTTCCGGTTTTCTAGTGGTTTATTGGAGATAAGAATCTCACAGAGTTTCCTGCACAGGTTGGCTTTGAACCTCGATCCTCAGATCTCAGCCTCCTGAGTAGCTAGATTACAGGCATGAGCCACCGGCGCCCGGCTTAAATATTAGTATTCTTCATGGGCTGCTTCTCCATTCTGCTGTGTGCAATCATTTTTCTAGTCCCTTCTGGATAAGAGTTTCCTACCTAGATCCTTCTGGGCCCAGCCTGTGAACCTGGCTGCCTGTAGGTGCTACTGAGGAACAAAGCATTGGTCTGCAGAGCCTGGAACAGTTCCTCTGGGCCTTGCTCAAGGGAGCATGTACTGAAGACAGGCTTGCAGCTTGAAACTCATCTACCCTCAGAAAATTTGAGCTAAAAAAGAACTTAAGGGACTGAGTGTGAAGCTCAGTGTTTAGTATGTTCAAAGCCTTGGGTTTGAACCCACAGAACTGAAGAACAAAAAAATTGAAAAACCACCTAAAGTTGTCCAGGATGCAAAAAGCAGCTTTCAGCTCCTGTAATCCTGGCAGGAAAGCTAAATGAGCTTATATGAAGATGTCTTTTAAGGCAACCCAAGTCTTCCTAAAGGTGACACAGTCTGTTCTGCTGGTTTCTGGGAGTCTGAGTGCCTTTGATGTCCATGCCGTAAGAATCCTGGTAGCCAGACATGGGGGGCCCATGCCTGTAATACCAGCTACTGCAGAGGCAGAAACAGGACAACCTCAATTCAAAGCCACCCAAGGCAAATTTAGCTTAAAACCCTATCTGAAAAACTAAAAGCAAAAGGATTTGGGGGTGTGGCTCAAATACTTACTGGTTAGCTCAAGGCCTTCAGAGAATCCACAGAACAGCCCTCCCAAAGGACTTCTAGGTACTGTGTTCAAAGGGTGTCTCACTAGGGCTGGGAAGGTGGCTCAGTGGTAGAGCGCTTGCCTTGCATGCCTGAGGCCCTGGGTTTGATTCCTCAGCACCACATACGCAAAAAGAAAAAAAGCCGGAAGTGGCGCTGTGGCTCAAGTGGTAGAGCGCTAGCCTTGAGCTGAAGAGCTGAGGGACAGCGCCCAGGCCCAGAGTTCAGGCCCCATGAACGGACCCAAAAAAAAAAAGGTGTCTCACTAGTCACGCTGCTCTCTCCTCTTGCAGCCCCCCCTTTTAAATTAGCATCGATTATTTGTGAAAATGAGTTTCCTTTTGACATGTACATATATTATACAATGTACCTTGATCAGACCCATCACCTTTGTTACTCTCCACTGTCTCCCCTTTCCCTTTCTTTTTTTTTTTTTTTTTGTCGGTCGTGGGGCTTGAACTCTGGGCCTGGGCGCTGTCCCTCAGCTCTTCAGCTCAAGGCGAGCGCTCTACCACTTGAGCTACAGCGCCACTTCCAGTTTTCTGGTGGTTTATTGGAGATAGGAGTCTCACGTTCTCTCCTGCCCGGGCTGGCTTTGAACCGTGATCCTCAGATCTCAGCTTCCTGAGTAGCTAGGATTACAGGCGTGAGCCACCAGCGCCCCGCTCCCTTTCCCTTTCTTAAACCAATCTGAACACGTGTCACTGTTCATTTTCACATAAAGTTTTTTGACTATATTCACACTCTTTCATCCTCTCTGTTTGCCCTCGGGCCTTTTGATCACTCACTTGTTGGACTCTGGTTGTAGAGAACAATCTGTGGGACCCTTAGATCTCCTCGGAGTTATGACTGGAATGCTAAGCCCGTCCTGTTAGCATGTAGGGCAATTATCTCACCACAAGCTGGTGATCCGATAAATGGGTAACAGTTGAACACATGTCCATGTGAATCTCCCCCTCTCCAGCCCTCGTGTTTTAATCAGGTCCTCCAGAGAAACTGAATCAATGAGACATTAAGAGAGAGAGAGGCTTATTTAAGATTTGTCCCACCAGGCTCCAGTGGCTCACGCCTGTAATCCTAGCCACTCAGGAGGCTGAGATCTGAGGATCAAGGTTCAAAGCCAGCCCCAGCAGGAAAGTCTGTGAGACTTATCTCCAATAAAACTGGAAGTGGTGCTGTGGCTCAAATGGCAGGGCGCTTGCCTTGAGCTGAAAAGCACAGGGACAGTGCCCCAGCCCAGAGTTCAAGCCCCACAACCGACCTAAAGAAAGAAAGAAAGAAGCTCTGGAATAGTGCCCAGGTCCTGAATTTAAGCCCCAGGACTGGCAAGTAGAGGTGTGGCTCAAGTGATAGAGCAAAGAAAGCTAAGAGATTGCACGTAGGCTCTGAGTTCCAGCCTCATTAGCAGCACTATAAGTAAGTAAATAAATATTTTTAAAATTTTTTGTTATTAAAGAAAGTGTGGGTGGAAGGAAAAGAAAAATAATGATTATAAAGATTCTGGCTCAGTGGTAGAACACTTGCCCAGCATTTGTTGAGGCCTGGGATAAATTCTCAGCTCTAGGGAAAACAAAGAAAAGAAAAAAAGAACTTAAGTCCTCTTTACCCAACCTATAACTTTCTCCAGTGCATTCATTGAGACTTTCCAGTCTATGCTGAGTCGCCCTTCCTCCTGGTCCATAGGAGACTCCTTCCTGGATCCATCCACCTTGGAAAAATTTCTTTTCAGCAGTTAAGATTTCCCACTGTGTCTCATTCATAGGCATCGGGAAGAATGTGGTCTGTGAGAAGGCCGCGACGTCGGTGGATGCATTCCGGATGGTGACAGCCTCGCGATACTACCCGCAGCTCATGAGCCTGGTGGGGAACGTGCTGCGCTTCCTGCCCGCCTTTGTGCGGATGAAGCAGCTGATCGCAGAGCACTATGTGGGCGCAGTGATGATCTGTGATGCCCGCATCTACTCGGGCAGCCTGCTCAGCCCCAGCTACGGCTGGATCTGCGATGAGCTCATGGGCGGCGGGGGCCTGCACACCATGGGCACCTACATCGTGGATCTGCTGACCCACCTGACTGGCCGGAGAGCTGAGAAGGTGCACGGGCTTCTCAAGACCTTCGTGCGGCAGAATGCTGCCATCCGGGGCATCCGGCATGTCACCAGCGATGACTTCTGCTTTTTCCAGATGCTCATGGGTGGGGGTGTGTGCAGCACAGTGACACTTAACTTCAACATGCCGGGTGCCTTTGTGCATGAGGTCATGGTGGTGGGCTCTGCAGGGCGCCTTGTGGCCCGGGGAGCTGACCTCTATGGGCAGAAGAACTCTGCCACACAGGAGGAGCTACTAGTGAGGGACTCGCTGGCCGTGGGTGCCGGGCTGCCTGAGCAGGGCCCCGAGGACGTCCCGCTGCTCTACCTGAAAGGCATGGTCTACATGGTGCAGGCCTTGCGTCAATCCTTCCAGGGCCAGGGCGACCGCCGCACCTGGGACCACACCCCTGTGTCCATGGCCGCCTCCTTCGAGGATGGGCTGTACATGCAGAGCGTGGTGGATGCGATCAAAAGGTCAAGTCGATCTGGGGAATGGGAGACTGTAGAGGTGCTGACGGAGGAGCCCGATGCCAACCAGAACCTGTGTGAGGCGCTTCAGCGGAACAACCTGTGAGCCCGAACACATGGGCTCCCTGCCTGCCCCCAGGGCACAGGGACCATCAGGGGTCAGGAGCTGGGATGGGGGGTGTGATTTTAGTAAAGACAGTGTGTTTCCTTTAATAAATCAGCATGGGCCAGGGCTGGAAGAAAATTGAAGGAGGCCCAGGTTAAACACCCCGTCTATCCACTCATCTCAGACTTGCAGGGCGGTGAGCCTTCCTGCTACCAGGGCTGGGTGGGTGAGCCCACTCTGTGTAGAGTGGAGCTGCTGCCAGGCCTCTTCATTGTTCTAGGGAGCAAAGCCTGCAAAAGTTTGGCCTAAGGGCTCTGATTTGTGGTCATACAGGATAAAAAAGCCCAGGCGGAGCCGGCTTGGCTGAGGCCTGAGGAGAAATGACAAGAAGCCTTGTTTCCATGCCCTTCTTGGGCTGGGGCATCTCAGGAAGAGTGAGGGCAACAAGTCACCCCTCAGGGATCCTCACCTGCCTTCCCATGTACCCAGACCCCAGGCCAAACCTTCCTGCAGAGAAGAGTGGGGCTTCTGTATTGAATGAGCTCTCAGGGGCTATTGACCTATGGAAGAGGGCCCCTGACTTGGCCAAGAGGAGATGGGGAGCTGTAGAACATCGGATAAATGTCAATAAATAAGTCAGAAAAGATGACATCGGGCTATGCGGTGGTTTGTTTGGTAGTTGGATTTCTTGAATAATAAAAGGTCGTTAATCACTGCAGATTGGCTTTCTCTTTCCTCAGGACTGTGTAGCAGCTCTACCACTGCCCACTGTCGGCTCTGGCCTCTCCCTCATGGCCAAGTCCCAGGAGTCCTCCAAAGAAGTATTTGCTTGAGGACAGGAGGCAAGGTTTCCTAATTTGCTATTTGGCAATTTAGGCAGATAAGGCAAAGCCTGGGGCTTGCTAGGCTGGAAATCTGGAGGGATCTGCTTTGTTTTTGTTTTGTTGTTATTTATGGGATTGAACTCAGGGCCTCTGGTTTCCTGAGGTGGCACTAGACCACGTGAGCCACACCCCTAGCCCTAGGGATTCTGTTCTTGAAACTATGGCTGCCTTCAAGAAATCCCTGAGAAGGGAGGAGCCTGAAGAGGAAGGGCCCCTGGCACTTTAGTGCAGGTTTGGCTGGCACTGCCTGACCCAGCCAGCCACCAGCCATACTTATTAACTAACTTGCGGATGAGGGCAGGGCCTAGGTGAGTGGACTGTTGAAACAGGACTCATCTGCCCCTTTGTTTCCCTTGCCTGCCTGCCTGCTGGATTGTGAACCTAGATGAACTCAATTCTTTTTCCTTCCCTCTCTTCCTCCCTCTTCCTACTCTTGGCTCTTTGCCAAAAGGCTCTTCCTCTTGGCATCCCTTACAAAAGTCACCAGGCCTGTTTTCCCATAGCATCCTGGTTTCAGACATTGTCTGAAATAATTTTATTGTGAGATAAAATAACAAAAGTTAATGTTGGAGTTTGCTTACAGTGTGCTGGACCCACATGGTAAATGCTTCATGCTTATTATGTGATTAATCTCCAAACCATTCTACTATTAATATGTCTATTTATATATATGTATATACATATACATTACTATTAATATATCTATTACTGGGGTGTAGCTGAGTACTCACACCTGTAATCCTAGCTACTCAGGAGGCTGAGATCTGAGGATCATGGTTCAAAGCTAGTCCAGGCAGAAAATGTCCATGAGACTCTTATCTCCAATTAACCAGCAAAAAGCTTAAAGTGGAGGTATGGCTCAAGTGGTGGAGTGCCAACTTGAACAAAATTGCCAAGCAAGAGCATAGGCCTTGAGTTCAAGTCCTAGACCAGCATACATGCACATACACGTGTGTACAGAGCCAAGGTGCCTGGTCAAGACCATCTGACTACGGTTCCTGACCTTGAACTGCCCTTATCCTAGTACTTGGGAATCCTTCTGAAAAGATGCCCTCTGAAGCTAGGAAGGGAACTAGAGAGTATTCACCCTAGGCAGGACATTAACAGTTAATAGTCTGTCCCTTGAGCCTGGAATGCTCAATTCAATTCCAGTTTGATCCTTCTGTGTTTTTTGTTTGTTTGTTTTGCTGGTCATGGGGACTGAACTCTGGGTCTGGGTGCTATCCCTCAGCTCAAGGCTAGCGCTCTACCACCTGAGCCACAGCGCCACTTCCAGCTTTTTCTGCTTATGTGGTGATGAGGAATCAAACCCAGGGCCTCATGTGTACAAGGCAAGCGC
This sequence comes from Dipodomys spectabilis, assembly GCF_019054845.1. Lineage (NCBI taxonomy): Eukaryota > Metazoa > Chordata > Mammalia > Rodentia > Heteromyidae > Dipodomys > Dipodomys spectabilis. The sequence goes on from NW_024870950.1 coordinate 9,128,610, forward strand.
TCTACCACTGAGCCACCTTCCCAGCCCCCCTTCTGTGTTTTACACTCCTAAATTTGAGAGTGACTGAAAAAGCACAAGAGGTTCCTTCAGTGGAAAAGTCCTTCCTGCTAACTCAGTTGTACTGAGATTTTAGAAGATTGCTGGGGCAGATTGCTATTGGCCTAGTGTAGGATTATTTTTGAAACCCAGGGTCCTCTGAGAGTACCCCTGCCCCTGACATGATATCACCCCATACCCCTGAATCTTTGAACATGTGTCTCCCAGTGTCAGCTCTATGATGCTACAGTGAAAATGAAGAGAATTGGGCCTTGAAATGGCCCAGATGCCTGTGGATAATGGAACTGGGGTGTAACTGAGCATGGAACTAATTCCAAAGCTGTCCTGCAGCGCCCTCTCCTGGAAAAAGGCAGTAGTATCTTCCAGGACCTGTTTTCTAAATCTCCGGTGAAGTTTTTCAGGCCAGTAAAAACTGTAGATTTTTCCCTTTGAGACAGCAACCAGACAAGAACTTCTAATAGGGTAGGACTGTAGCTTAGTGGTAAAGTGTTTGCCACCCTCCCACTTGTGAACCTTCATGTTCCCTTGAATCATGCTGCCTAAGAATCCTCTCCCACTTAGAGTTGGCTTCTAGGAGTTGCAATGAGGTTCCTTTGTGTGATTCCTCCCATCCACCCTGCTTCTGTCCACATTTCTTACACTATCACCAAGGGAAGGTCAGTGCTGACCTTGTCTGCAACTCTAGCCCCAAAGACCAGTGAGAGGGCAGGCCATCCTTTAGGATTCAGGCATTGGCAGAACTTAAGTGAGAGCAAAGGTACCAGGGCCTCAGGATGTGGTCAATTGCAAGACTGTTTCTCTACAGGCCTCTGCTTCCCCAGTTGTAAATTGAGATCAATCTCAATCTAGCTCTGAAACAGCATCACCTGGAGTGGGCAAATCACTGCCCAGAAAAACCTGTAGGCAGAAAAGAACATGCTAACCACCCAGCTTGTCTGTAGTCTTTTAAAGTTTTTTGCTGGTGTTGGAACTTGTACTTGGCCTGGGTTCTACTCCTTAGCTTTTCTGTTCAAGGCTGGTGCTTTAACACCTGAGCCACAACTATATTTCTGGCCTTGTTTTTATGTGTATGCCAGTCTTGGAGTTTGAACTAAGGGCCTAGGCCCTGTCTCTGAGCTTCTTTTGCTCAAGACTAGCACTCTACTACTTGAGCCACAGGCTACACTTCTGCTTTTTTGGTAGCTTATTGGAGATAAAAGACTCATAGAGGGCTGGGAAGGTGGCTCAGTGATAGAGCGCTTGCCTTGCATGCTTGAGGCCCTGGGTTCGATTCCTCAGCACCACATAAGCAAGAAGAAAAAAAGCCAGAAGTGGCGCTGTGACTCAAGTGGTAGAGCACTAGCCTTGAGCTGAAGAGCTGAGGGACAGCATCCAGGCCCAGAGTTCAGGCCCCACGACCGGACCCCCCCCCAAAAAAAAAAAAAAAGACTCATAGACTTTCCTGCCCAGGCTGGCTTCAGCCTGCAATCCTCAAAACAGTCGTGAGCCACCTGCGTCCAGCGTTGCCTGTTGTTTTACCATGTCCAAGTGAACATCCAAGTGACCCCTCAAAGGAGAATGTGGCTCAGGGTGATGTCAGGAAAGGCACCATGCCTATTCTGCTTCTTTTCCCTGGGCCTGGCCACTCTGATGACCGTACAAGGCCATTATTCCAGGGGCCCTGCATATAGTTCCAACTACTCAGAGTTGGACTTGTCCTATCTGCAGCCTCCTCCATCCTTCACCTTGTTCTCCCTGCCTTGGTACCTTTGGTGAAGGCCATTACTAGGTAGATGTGTTGCAGGATATGTGACATTGAGGAATCCACAATCATGAAAACAGCTACAACCCACAGTGGTAATGGGATACAGATGCTACATTTTAACACAACAGTGGGTGCTGCATGACCCAGCAGGTAAAAGGTACCTGAGTTGTCAAAGGTACAGGTGCGCTAGCCAGGGAGAGGGGTGAAGGAAGGAAAGCATTTTAGGTAGGGAAAGCCCCATGTTTAGAAAAAAAGTAATACAAGGCATGGCTGGTTAGGGAGTCACAGGCAGCCATTAGGAAGTTCCAAGGCAGCAGAGACAAGAGGAGCAGGATGCTAGAGGGTCGGTGACCCATCAGGGGTGCAGGGGTGCATGTGGAAGGGTCACTGCATGGATCTGTGGGTGACCCCCACAGAGATGACATTATCCTGGGTCCTGAACATGGGATCTAAGGGGGTGGGTAGATTCACTGGTCTTGATGCAGATTCCCTAGTAGGAATGAGGAACAAAGGGCAGGATGTGGTCTGAGGTGAGGCCCAGCATTTTGGCTTGAACAGTTTGCATAGATATGATATGTGAGTCAAAACAGTCTGGGAGGAGAAATGATCTATTTAATGTGGAATACCTCAGGTTTGAAGTATTTGCAGAACACACAGAAGGATTTGTGTCCACAACAGCTAGCACTGCATGGCTCTTCCTAGAGACCCCTCAGGGCTGGCCACAGAGCTCCAAGGGATGCGCTCACTGATTTCCCTTCCCCCACCAACCGAGACACTGATATCCGGTCACCAGGAGCCTCTTGTGGGCAAGGCCTTATCTAACTGTGGTATGGCAATGAGTGGAAAACATTGTACAACTCTCATTCTCAGGACAAGCAAAAGAACTTTGAGGATCCTAAGTGTTGATCCCCTTGGGGTGAGACCAGAGGTAGGTCATTCATTCCCTAAAAGAGAGAGGGAGCAGGACCAAACATTTGCTTCCCATAGTCTTCTCTTTATCTCAAGTTCTTTCTCCTTATTTCCCCCTTCATCCCTTGCAGTTAGGCCATTTGACCCTCAGCCTCACCTGGGGAAACTAAATATGCAGAAAAGGCCTCATGCTTGCTTCATGCCCACTTTGGACTCAGAACTGGGATGGTACCCAGGAATCTGTTATTTGTCAAGGTCCTAACTTGGCCAATTGGTCTCAAACCTTGTATAGGTGAGTTCTCCACCCTTCTTCCCAGCCTCTTTTCACAATTTAGGCATCGTATTTGGGGAGACATGGTCTTAGAAAAGGAAATATTTATTTCTAGTGAGCTCAAGATCTCAAATAGGGGCAGAGGCCAAACTCCTGCTCCCCCTCCACCCCCCATCCACCTAATTGGCCTAGACCCATAGGCTACAGCCCTGGTTCCGGCCTGAGAGGAGGGAAGCCCCCTCTGTGTAGATGGTCACTTGTACTGAGGGGAGAGTGGGGGAACAAGGGGGGCAGCACAGACACTCAGCATCTTGTCAATGTCCACCTGGGTTAACTTATCCATCTCAGCCTTGAGGCTGCCACTCACCCTCAGGCTGGACAGACCCCCAGGCTCCTCTCCTCCAGTCTTTTCTCCCAGGGGAGGTACCAGGGGGGGAACAAGAGCTTGAGTAGGGGCCACTAACACATTGGGGCAGGAAGGCAAAGCAAGGCCTAAGCCCAGCTCACCTGCCATGGGCAGCAAGGCCTGAAGCTGCTCCACACCTGCCTCCTCAGGAACCAAGGCCAACTCTGACTCCGGCTCCACTTCAGTCTCCCCATCTCCCTCCCCTGCCTGGTTCAGCTCAGGGTTGCAGTAATTGATGTACTGGTACAGGGGTCGCAGGCGCTGGGCCTTTCCTGTAAGAACCCGTGGCAGAGCAAAGGCTGGAGCACCAGGCTGTACCCTATCAGGTTGAGCAGGTGGGGGAAGAAAGGAAGATCCAGGGACTGCCACTCACGCTCTAACCCCAAGGTCTCTGGGGGTGCAGATGCTGTGTTAGCTGCAACCGGGAGTACAGGAGCCCCCAGACTCTTGCGTTTCTTGGCTTTTTTGTGCTGTTTGGCTGATGGTGAGGGCTCCCTCTGGCTGCTCTCCTGTTCCTCCTTCTGCAGCCCCAGTGACAGTTCAGCTTCAACCCTAGGATGGAGTATGATGGCTAGGCCTTGGGAAGGGCTGGGCTGTCTAAGCCAGGGAGAAGAGGCTGGACGAGACAGCCTGAAAGCTCTGGCTCCTGTGCCTGGAGCCTAGGGATTAGCCCTGCCGTCCACCACCACAGGCTTAGAGAGCTATCCCTTTACTGGTCAGTAAAACCCAAGGCCCAGTAGGGGCCTAATGCTCCTGTAAGCTCAGTCCTCTGGAAGCTCCATCTCTCTTGGTGTTCCTACACCAGGGCTTTTGAGAAATAGGATTAGAGACTGATGGTAAGGGCAGAGCATGAGAATCTGTCCTGCCAGTGTTTACTATCTAGGGACTCCTGAGTCATGAAACCCTCCCTCTAGCCCTGCAATTCCTTCACTCTGAAAGCCCCCTCACTTGAAGGGTTTCCTCTTGGGCCCATGGCTGGGCCTGGGGGTGGAAGCCAAAGGCCTGGGGCCTCTCTCCTCTCCTGGTTCCGCCTTTGGACCAAGCCCCTCCTCCTCAGTCTTGAGACCTTCCTCCTGGAGCTCTGATTCACAGCTGTGCTCTGATGAACACTTGATTTCACCCGGGGTCCTGCAGGCATCCTGTGCTGGCACCAGGCACTTGTCTTCCATCACTGGACACTGGAGATGATACATACATAATCAGTCACTATAGCCCGGCAAAGGATATAGCAATCAGTCAATCATTGGATGCCCGCTAGCCCAGATAGAGCCCTCTCTGCCTGTAAGGCCTGGCCTGACAGGGAGTTAGATCACTCAGGGTTCAGGGTTCAGAGCTCCAATAAGTTAGCAGGCCTGGGTCACCTCAGGGTTCTCCACGACCTGGGCTGACCCCACGGTTGCCCCTTCCTGGGACCCTGGCTGTCTTTTGGCGCCGGTCGAGATCATGGCTATGCTGAGTTAGCTCATCCCTGGACAGTTGCTAGAAGAGGACTGGCCCAGAAGAAGCTTTACTAGTGGATTCTGTGTTGACAGGGGTTGCAGCTGAAAAGAGAAACTGGTGGTCGCTCCTCCAAACCATCAGCCAGAACTACAAGTCCCAGAAGTCTTTTCGAGATCATTGACTCCTGACCTCAGAGACGGAAGCCATTTGTTGCTTAGCAACAACAACTCCCGTCGGGTTGCAGCTGGCGGCAAAACTGCTGGAGTGAGATCTCCTGCCCCGGCGTTCTAGGGCGCGGGGGCGGGCGAACCCCTCCGAGGAGTGGGCGAGGATAAGGGTGGTGGAAGCAGTGGGCGCAGGCCGGGTTTCAGCGCCCGACGGGAGACAGGGCGGGGCTAGGAAAAGGGGGCACGGTCGGGCTGCGGAGTTCGAGCGGAGAGCGTGCGCGCGCGCGCGGGGCCGGGGAAGTGGGGCCGGGAGATGCCCCGCGCGACGGGCGGCGGTGCACCGTTGCAGGACGACAACCGCAGCATGTGCGAGGGCCCTTCCCGCATCTCGGGGCCCATCCCCCCAGACCCTACGCTCTGCCCTGGCTACTACAGGCGACCCGCCTCGGGTGAGTTGCTGGGGTGGGGTGGGGGAGCCCCCGCGGCGAGGCCGGAACCTTGTTCCCCCACTGAGCCTCCAATTTCTCTCCTTCCTGCCTCTCAGCCCAAGGACGCCTTGAGGGAAACGCGCTGAAGATGGACCTGCTGACTTTAGGCCGCGACCCAGACTTCAGCTCTACTCGTGGCCCCCGCACCAGGCCGGGAGCCCGAGAGATCCTGGAACGTGGCCAGCGCGGCGTGGGGGATGTGTTGCTGCAGCTAGGGGGCATCTCGCTCAGTCCAGGGGTCTCTTCCAAGAGTAAGTCCCCACCAGATGGGGCAGTGAGGCAGTTGGAAGTCAAAAGCCAAGATCAAAAGCGGTTATTCACGTATGTAATCCTAGCTACTCAGGGGGCTGAGATCTGAGGATTGCGCTGTTCCAAACTAACCAGGGCAGGGGAGTCCATGAGACTCTTATCCCCATTTAACCCACAAAAAGCCAGAAGTGGAGCTGAGGCTGTAATTATAGAGTACTAGCCTTGAGCACAAAAGTTCAGGGACAGCACTCAGACCCTGAATTCAAGTCCCAGGACACACACACACACACACACTTATTCCTTCTTTTTCTGCCCTGAGCATAGGCTTTATCTCTGTGTCTCTCAGTACCTCCAGTATAAAAGGAAAAGCAACTGTGCTCCTCTCAGAAGGTGACTGAAGGACTAAATGAGGTATTCTCCAGGAAGCTCTACCTTCAGGCATTCATGCGTCAGTGGAAGGTTTATTGCCCGCTGTGTGTCAAGCCAGAAGTGCTAGGAAAACAGAATTAAAGACAAACTTAGGCCACCATCAGTTCCTGGTGGAAGCAATAAACAAGTGAAGACAGGATCATTAATATTAAACTTTCCTATAAAAATGTAGAAAGTAATCAGGCGATACTTAGACATGAAAGGAAGGGAACAAGGTAATATGGTAGCTGTGTGTGTGTATTGTTGAACTTAGGTGAAGATGCCAGGGAGATCTTTTTATTGTTTCTGTGATTATGGGAATTAAACCCAAGGGCCTCACAGGGCAAACAACCTATCACTTTCTGGGAGCCCTTTCTGGGAAGTGAGCCTGTGTATGATCTAGTATAAGTTGTATTGCATAGGCCATATATGGGGCAAAGCCAGGCATCATTTTTTCCCCCAGGGAAGGATCCTAAAGACTATGAGAAGGAAAACCTGAGGCGAATCAAAGAAATTCAGAAGCGCTTCCGAGAGCAGGAACGCAACCGGGAACAGGGCCAGCCCAGGCCCCTGAAGGCACTGTGGCACTCACCCAAGTATGACAAGGTGGAGTCCCGAGTCAAGACCCGAATGCAGGTACCTCTCTTAGGAAGCCAACAGGCATTTATAACCCATTTATGGGGGAAAGGAAGGAGGAAATCACAAGAGGCTATAGTAACAAAAGGACTAAGAAGCTGGGCGCTGGTGGCTCACACATGTAATCCTAGCTACTCAGGAGGCTGAGATCTGAGGATCGAAGTTCAAAGCCAGCTCGGGCAGGAAAGTCCCTGAGACTCTTATTTCCAGTAAACCACCAGGAAACCAGAAGTGGTGCTGTGGCTCAAGTGGTAGAGTGCTAGCCTTGAGCTGAAGAGCTGAAGTACAGCACCCAAGCCCAGAGTTCAAGCCCCACAACCAACCAAAAAAAAAAAAAAGAAAGAAAAGAAAAAGGACTAGGAGACACTTGGCACTTCTGCAGAGGGATGTGGGATCCTTTTCAGAGGTGGTGATCACTGGGCCAATCCTGAGGAACAAATAAGAATTAGATAAAAGGAGAATGGAAGAGAATATTCCATTGAGATGGAACCTCCCTGGTAGAAGTTCTGAGGCCAGAGTGAGTATGGGTAGTAGGGATACTAGGTAAGTTCACTGAAAAGCATGAGGGAAGAAAATTATGAGCTATTTGTACCCATATCTGAGAGATGACCTAAATTATTTGTTAGCATTCTTTTTTGTTTTTTGTTTTTGTCTGTTGTGGGCCTTGAATTCATAGCCTGGGCACTGTTTCTGAGCTTTTTCACCCAAGGCTGGTACTCTACCACTTTTGAGCCACAGTGCCATTTATGGTCTTCTGGTGGTTAATTGGAGATAAGAGTCTCACAGACTCCTGCCTGGGCTGGCTTTGTACCAATATCCTCAGATCTCAGCCTCCTGAGTAGCTACGATTATAGATATGAGCCACCAGAGGCTGACTTTATTTTTATGTTTTATTTGTGGTGCTAAGCATGCCTTTTGCCATTGTGTCTTTTTTTTTTTTTTGTCTTCAGACAAGGTCTTACTATGTAGCATAGCCTCAAACTTGAGCCTCAGCCTCTGAGTGCTAGGATTACAGGCAAGTGGCACAATTCCTGACAACACTTATTTCTGAGGACAGCTAAGGAGGGTAGGGGTGGGATTATGGTGGTGACATTCTGTCTTGGGTAGTCACCATTTCTTTATCCAGAAACCCAGAAAAAGGATTTGGATTGAGAGAAAAGACAAGGTCACATGAGGCTATACTGAGGGAGAAGCATCCGTGGAATGCCCAGGGGGTGGGAATATGTCCAGGAAGCAGATGGACACTTAGGCCTGAATCTCAGGCATGAGACCAAGAAGTTATTGACAAGCAGGTTGAGACCAAAGAACAGCCCTCTGCGTTTGTGGACCTGGAGGCCAGTCCTTAGTGACCTTGGGGAACTAAAGCTAGGAGGCTTGGCTAAGAAGAGCAGTAGCTGGGCCAGAACTGAGGCTGGTAGAGAGGTGCTTTGTTTTCTTAAAAAATGTGAGAGATGCCAGGCGCCGGTGGCTCACTCCTTTAATCCTAGCTACTCAGGAGGCTGAGATGTGAGGATCACGGTTCAAAGCCAGCCCAGGCAGGAAAATCTGTGAGACTCTTATCTGCAATAAACCACTAGAAAAGCGGAAGTGGTGCTGTGGCTCAAGTGGGAGAGCACTCGCCTTTTTGCTGAAGTGCACAGGGACAGCGCCTAAGCCCAGAGTTCAAGCCCCACGACTGACAAAAAAAAAAAAAAAAAAGAGAGATGTGTGTTTAAATGTTGATGAGGAGAAGTGCTCCCAAATCCATAGGATTTAGGATAGAAAAGTCCTTAAAGGCAGGAGAGACAGAGAGGCATGGCCTTGAGGCTTGAGACCCAAACCTCAGCCTGATTCCTGTGCTGTACCCTGTCCTCCAGGAATCTGTCCAAACCTCTGTGCCACAGCCTGCCCACTTTCTGCGGGCACACTCCCGCTGTGGCCCTGGACTCCCGCCATCCCGTGTCCCTAGTCCCCAGCTCACTCTTCCAGGTCCCAAAGCAAAGGTGAGAAGACATTTGGGACTAGAAGGTGGTTGGGCAGGGATCCTGGGGGTTGGGGAGCATGGACAAAACACAACGCTGTCATGTCCCCTCCATTCTTGTTGTATCCTGCAGGGGCCAGACCTAGGTGTGGACTTCATTAGACACAATGCTCGAGCTGCCAAGAGGGCCCCCCGGCGCCATTCCCGCTCACTGCAAGTCCTCGCACAGGTTCTGGAGCAGAAACAGCAAGCCCAGGAACACTACAACACTACACAGAAGGGCCACGTGCCCCAGTAGTAGGTTCTATTGCCTGACAGTCAGGGAGAGGGGTGCTTGTAGTGGGAGCCGGTCTTTACCCTGGTGTCATCAACCCTGGGCTTGTGCATCTGCAGCTTGTTAGAACGCAGAGATCTATGGCGCCGGGAAGCTGAGGCCCGCCAGAATAACCAGCCAGACCCTGCCATGCCTCCTGGCCACACTCGCATGCCTGAGAGCCAGCGGCTGGAGACACTGAACAATCTTCTCCAGAGTGAGTACTTGGGCAGGGGTGTCTGGAGGGGAGCACTGGAGACCATTCACCCCTCCCAAGCACTCACTATTCCTGTAGGCCAGAGTCAGCTGCTACGTGAGCTGGTACTACTGCCTGCTGGCGCAGACTCACTAAGAGCCCAGAGTCACCGGGCTGAGCTGGACAGGAAGCTGGTGCAAATAGAAGAGGCCATCAAGATTTTTTCTCGACCCAAAGTGTTTGTGAAGATGGATACCTGAGCCTTTTGTGAGGGCAGTGACAAAGATCCATGCTGACGATCTCTACACAGAGCTGCACAGGGTAGGATCAAGCCCTACCAGGAGAAGTCAGAAGCAGTGGGATGTACAGTATCCTCAGAGTAATCTTTCCAGTTACCCATGGCTGCAGAAGGGCCATTCCAGCCTTTCAGCCTCTTTGTCAAAATTAAACTTTTTGCACACAATGGGGTTTGGTTCTATACAAGCTTTTCTTTATTTTGGTTGGTCATGGAGTATGAACTCGGTGCCTGGGCTCTATCCTTGAGCTCTTTTGCTTAGGGTTAGCGCACTACCACTTTGAACCACAGCTCCACTTCTGGTTCTCTTGTGGTTAATTAGAGAAAAGAGACTCAAGGACTTTTCTGCTTAGTCTGTTTTGAACTGCGATCCTCAGATCTCAGCCTCCTGAGTAGCTAGTATTACAGGCATGAGGCACTGGTGCCTGCCAAGCCTAGTGGCCCTTCTATTGCTTGATTATGGGAAAGTTGTCCCACTGCTCTGTCACTCCTGTCTTAAGGCAGAAAGCAGGTTTGTAGGATCAGGGAGGGGGCTGGAGCTGGAACACAGAAGGACCATCTCTGTATTTATAGAAAACTTTTAATGTTCCCCAAGTGAGCAAGCTAAAACCCCCTACCAAGAAGTCTTTCTGCCATGTTTCAGCAGCCTACAGTGACAAGAAACTACATCTTTGCCTGTCAGAGGCTGAAGCCACTACCATCTCCTCGAATGCCACTCCCCCAGACAGAGCTGGTCTGCTCCTGGCCATTCAGGGAAGGCAGAGAGCTACCAATACCAGGAAGTAGGCAGCCAGGTTGCAGGTCCCAGCATGGAGACCCCTGAGACAGCCCATTAGAACAGGAAGGGTGGCGATTCTCCATGACGAGGTCACTGGTGTCATCATCACTGTCCGCCTCAGCAGGCCCAGGCCCTGCAGATGGTGGCCTTGTTAGACGCCCAGATGCCCCTCGCACCACATTATTGCGCTGGTTGGCAGGCTTGACAGTGACAATGAGGTTATGGCTGTTGGCGACCATCATGTCTGTTACTTGGTCCAAAGTCTTGCCAGCCACCTCAATGCCATTAACCTCGAGGATCTCATCACTGACTGCCAGTAGCCCTGTACTCTCAGCCAGGCCCCCACGTACCAGGCGGGAGATGAAGATGCCTGGGACCCGCTCCAGGCCCTGGGGAGCCACACGCATGCTCATGCCATCTCGGATATAGAAGCCCAGGGGGCGGTCTGAACCATGCTTGTGCAGTCGCACCCGTCGATGGGTTTCAGGCAGTAGGTCCACATCTATGACTGAAGAGACCTGGCGGAAATCTTGGGGCAAGCTGATTAGCAAGGGTGGCCGGGTGCGTAGGGATGCCACTGGCCGCAGCAGGAGCCCTTTCTTACGCCGTTGCAGGGAGTTGGATGCAAAAGCCAGGCCGCTGGAGTCTGCTTCTGCAGTGAGGAGAATGCTGAGATCAGAGACTGTTGCCCCAGGGGGGCCCTTTACAGGGGTCAGCATTGCTATTTCCTGTCACTTGGAGGTCAGGCCAAGGGCAGGGACTGCAAAAAGTGCACCCTGGGGTGTGGATAACGCTGTAGACCTGCCCTGTCACCCTACCCCAAGCAAGCTCCACACTGTATCCCCCATTCTCACCCCGCTTCTGCACTAGTAGACGTAGTGGTGGGGGCCCGCTGGCCAGGGCCCGGTGCAGGCTGTCATCGTTGGTGAGGGGCAGCAAGTCACCATGAGCATCCGTATAACCAAGCAGCACGTCCAGGCCTGGGATCTGGTGTACCGCACGCAGCAACCTCGAGAACTCTTGGAAGCCACTCACCGAAGCGCGGGGCAGCGCAAAGCGTCGGAACTCAGCGTCAAACTGGAGATCCAGGGTTGGGGGAGACAGGGATTGTTTGGGCGAGAGAGAAGTCAGGACAGAGCCGGTGTCCCTTTCTCACCACTGGTCTGAGGGTGGCAGAGGTGGGAAAGAAAGGGCTGCTGCAAAAACTGCTGCAGCCTTAAGCCTAGACCTCAGCTTCAGTACAAGGGACGCTGTCCAAGGTCTTCCCCCCCTCCCCCCGCCCGCCCATACCCAAGCCACAGGAGACTGGAGACACGCAGTGGGGGAAGGAGAATGGAAGGAATGCTGCCAGAAAAACAGAATGGGACATAGAGGATGGAGGACAGAAAGAGGGATGGACACCAAGGAGCAGGGAAGGGAGAAAGAAGGAATTGGAAGCGCCGGGGGCCGGAGGAGCCCTTACTTTGCTCTTCACCTCGACGATGCTATCGGGACTGCGTGCTGGAGTCCGCTGCGGCCTGGCCATGGTGGGGACGGGCGGGCGGGGGCCCGTGCCCCAGGCAGCCCGCCGAGGCGCAGGTGCACAGCCTCGCCGGCCCGCTCGCGCCGCCCCGCCCCTGGCGGTAGCACTCGCCCCGCCCTTCCACCTCGACCATGACGTCACGGGGCCGCGACGCGGAGGAACGCGGAGTCCACGTTTCCTAGGAAACGGAGGTGGAGAAGAGTCTTCCTCTGCTCTTACGTCATTACGCTATAGCTCATGCGACCGGGAATCTGAGGGAGGAGGGGGACGACTCGGCCAATCGGAGGGTAGAATCAGGGAACTGTCAGTTATGCGCCGTTAGCTGTCATTTCCACTGGCTTTACGAGACCGCGTATTCTGTGGATGGGGAACGTCAGTATTGTTCTGAATCCCTCGGAGTCACACGACACTGGCGTGGTTTCGCGCCAACTCTCAGCCGCAGATGCCTTCTTCGCAGATGCCTTTCCTTCTGGGCCAGGCCTTGGCCCTTCCTTCCAGATGCTATAGGAGTCTTGAGCAACATCCCAGCAGCTGGGCTGCGGCTCCGAGACCTGACTCCAGCACACCGAGCAGAAACAGGCATTTCAATTTCTGACGGAAAGTCCTTCTGCGCACGCACGAGCGCGGTAGTGGGCGGGGCTTAGGCCTCAAGACCCGCCCCACCCCACGCGCTTCCTCTTCCGACTGGAGGCGGAGCCGCGGCGTCCGCGGGAAACCCTGCTCGTACGTCCCGCTTCGCCGCGGGAATGGCCAACTACGGGAGGCCGGTCCTGCGGCCCTGGATTCGAGAGCTGATCCTGGGCTCAGAAACACTCTCAAGCCCACGACCCGGGCAGCTGCTCAAGGTGAGTCTCCACTCGGGGCCCTGAGACGGGACTGGGCAAGTGTAGTAGATTGACGCCAGTCACCGCCTTCAGGTACTTTGGGACTCAGAGACGCCGGGCCCATCCAATGCCCCCGACTCCCCTGACACCGGAGCCATGCTGCTTGTATCTGACGGACTCTACAGCGTCAGATGTCTGGTGACGAGCGAGGCCCTGGACGCCTCAGACTGGTAAGAGAGGCGCCGCCGAACTCAACAGAAAGTTGAGCCTCGAGGTGGGCGGGCCCCGGAGAGTTAGGGAGGAGACTTGTGCTCCCCACATGTGGGGCTTGTGTTCAGTAGGGCCAAGCTATGAGGGTCATGTTCTCCGCCGTAGGGAGGAAAAGGAGTTCGGATTCTGCGGGAAAGAGGGCCAGTTGCTGCTATTGAAGGCCTGTGAGGTCCGCATCCAGGTCGCTGAGGGCGACGTGGTGAGTGGTGAAACTGGCTAGGGTGAGTTTCTGTGCCCGGGTTTTTCGTGACAAACTGTAAGCCTCTCTCCCTCCTCAACTCCTCCAGCCTTCAGAGTTTTACCTCCAGCTGGACCGCTTCACCATGCTGCCCACAGATCAACCCCGTGTACAGGTGACAGATTGGTAAGTGATGTCCCCAAAGGCAGGTCTGTGAAGCTCAGTAGCAGCGCTCAGGGTTGCCATGTTTGAAGTATGGGCTCTATCCTCCACCCAGTCCTGGCTGGCTGTAGCATAGACCTTTGGGTGAGAGGGCTTGGATCCTTAATAACACTGACTTCCTACCTCCTCTTCTCCACAGCAACCAGGACTCAGATGTACAGAAAAAGCTCTATGACTGCCTTGAGTGAGTCTGGGGTTGGGCTCTGAGTAGGATTCAAAGAGTGCCAAATCTGGGTAGACAGGCCTCAGAATTGCGCCTGAGACTTGTCTACTCTGCTTTTATAGGGATCACCTTTCAGAGTCCACTTCTTCCAGTGCAGGTACTGGTCAGGGTTGCCCAGTGATCCTCAGTTTTTTAGTCTCACCTCTCCTACCATCCTGTGCGTCCCAGTGAACACTTCCCACACTTCCTTCTCTTTGGGCTTCAGTCCGCTGCCTGGTCCCGTTCCCAGGCCTAACACTGTCTCAGCTTCTGGATGAAGTTCAAGAGGAACAGGAGCACCGGGGGGCGCTAGTACGCCTGGCTGAGAGCTGCCTGATGTTGAAAGGCCCTTGCCCAGCGCCCCCTCTCACCCAGTGGGCTGCCTCCCACTGCAATGCAATGGTCAGTCTGGGGTTTTCTTTGGCAGGTGTCAGGGTGAGGAGTTAGATGAGGGCCAAGTTGAGAGTTCATGTCCTGCAGGTAGAAGACATGTACACTGTCTCTGGTTTATTGCTGCACATTTCTGACAATGACCAACAAATTCTGAGATCTCTGGGTTCAAGCCAGAGGGCACAACAAGGTAAGAAAAAGGGCACAACAAGGTAAGGAAAAGTGGAGGGGTCAGAAGGGGTCTTTGGATTCCAACGCCCCCACTGTTGAGCCTCTCTAGAGTCACTGGTCCCTGAGCTCTGTAGAAATTGCTTATGCTCCTAATCTCCTGTCCTATAACCAGCTCTGTAGGAATTGTTTATGATCTTAATCTCCTGTCCATCCTCACCCAGTGGATGAGGAGCTGGTGCTCAGACTGTGAGTACTCACTGTCAGTCAGGTTCCTGGGCTACACAGTATGCTATGGAATGGTGTGGGAGTGAACATAGACCCTACCAACTCATATGAGCTCACAGGCCACTCAGCTGGTCTGGGCTGAGAGGGCTGTGCCCACAGTGAGTTCTCTTTTCTCTAGGAACTCCTACCTCACCCAGCCACATGCCACTGGAGGAAAGTGGTGCCAGCATCAGCCTTTTGCCTGCCCTGTCCTTGGTTACTCCAGAACTAGAGCAGGAAGACAGCTCCTCATCCCCACCAGCCAACTGCTCAGCCTCTAAAACCTTAACCCACAGCCCCCTACACCCCAGTTGTGTATCCGCTTCTTGTACTCCCACATTCTCACCCATTGGCCGTGCCCCTAGTCAACACCGGGCCTCTGTTACCAGAGCCCAGAAGCTGGAGTTCAAAGAAGTAGAGTTGTCCCCCAAAAATGGGCAGCGTCTTCCAAGGACCCCAGCCAAAGGCACCCAGGAGCCCTGCTCTGTCTGGGTGAGCATTTACTCTGCAATTGGAAGGGAGAAAGGGTAGGGCTTTGGATAGAGATGGGGCGAGGGGTGGGAGGGTGGAACATAGGCTTGGATGGGATTAGGGGTCCTTATTGGCTCCTCCAAATACCACCCCCATTCTAGGAGCCCCCAAAGAGACATCGTGATGGCTCTGCTTTCCAATATAAGTATGAGCCACCCTGTGCCTCCCTCCGTGCCCAAGTCCAAGCTGCCAGGTGTGTATCTAGGGCTGCCTATTTTGTTGATCATCAGCCTGGGGCAACCTTAATTCACAGACATGGTTTCTTCCCAGGCTCCCTCCTCAGCTTGTGGCCTGGGCTTTGCAGTACTTGACGGAACCACAGCCAGAGACCGAGCTAACTCAGGTGTGAGAGCTCCTACGAGTACATGAGGTGATGTAGCCACACAGGTGTATGCTGAGGTGTGGACAAACAATGCTCCCTACTCTCTGTTTCCTTCAAATTTTTTAATAAAATAATCTCATGCGGCAGGAGAGGATCAGGGATTGGGGCCGCCGCCTCTTTGGTCTGTGGCTGGGGAGGGTGGGCTCCGCTCAGGGCTTGAGGGCTCTGTGGGCTGTGGGAGCAGAGGCTCGGTTCCAAGACCAGATCCTGTGAAGGGAGAAAGGAAGGGTCAGGGCTGTACTGAGCAGTCCTGTACCCTCCCAGCTGGCCCTGGCCCCTTCTTACCTAGGCTTGGGGATGGGGGTGCCTCAAGTTTCGGCCTGCGCTTGAGGACTGGGGAGCGCTGCAGCCGCAGGGGCCGTTCTGAGGGACACAAAAATGGTTGCTGACTGTCTAGACCCAGCCTTTCCCCCCACCTTCAAGCCATGTAAAAGCGTGCACATGCTTTCCCATACTCTGTCCTCCCACCCTTGGCAAAGGTTGCGTTTCATGAGGTAGAGTTAGAGCTAGTAAGGAGAGCTTGCCAAACTCTTACACCCTGATTTCCCTAGTCTTCACGTCACTGTGGCCCCCTCCACCAGGAAGCACCAGGTAGGAAGCCCCAGAGCCCGCCCTCCCCCATTTTCTGCACTCAAGCACACGTGGAGGTATCTCCCTCACCAGCAGGGGCCTGGAGCTGGTCCTCATGCACAGACACTGCTCGTCGCCCTGCTGAGAGAGGCCGTGGCCTCAACTGGCCATCTAAGGGAGGCCAGGGTATCAGGGTCTGAGCCCAACAGCTGCTTTCCCCCAAGCCCTTGCCTCCCACCTTCAGGGTCCCCAGAGGAGCCGAGTTCCCAGCAGGGACTTTTCCAGTCCTCAGCCCATGATTGGGATAGGAGAGAGGGGTGCCTGCCTACCTTCATTCCTGGAGCCCAAGCAAGGGTCCTCTGGGAGGCCCAGGATGTCTGGAGAGGGGCTGCCTCTTCGGGGGCTTGGGCTAGGACAAGGAGAAGGGGGACCTGGACCATCCTGTTGGCCCCAACCTCGGCCTCTGAGCTCTGCGTTCAGTTGCTGCCCCAGTGTCTTCCAGGTGGTAGACTCAGGCCCATGGCCCCCTGCGCCAGGTCTGCATGAGGAGTCTGCGGGAAGGTAGGTGTTTTTCACAATCTGAGCCCAGCCTAGACATGGGTCTGAGCAATGGTCTGACCCCTTCCTGGCCCATCCCTGCAACTCCCCAACACACGCAGTGGCTCTCACTCACCAGCAGACACAGAGTGAGTGCGAGACTTGATTGAGATGGGAGGAGTCTCCGTGGAACTGTCCATAATGTCACCTGCAAGGGGGGGCTGGGGGCTCAGGCACCAGACCTTAGGGATGAAGGCAAGAAAAACCTGACCTCCCCCAGGAGAACACGTGCCTTGGAGACTACCTCGAAGGACACTAGCTCCCTGTAAATGGACTCTTACCCATGGTCCCACTTACCATCTGAGCCAGCTTTCTTGATTTCACCATCTTTGCTCTGTAAGAAAAAAGGCAGTCAAATCCAGGTCCTGCTCCCTTCATTCTAGTCTTGTCCTTTTCTTTGGGCCTTTGGTGATACTGGGGTTTGGACTCAGGACCTCTCTGTTGCTAGGCAGGCAGTCTTCCACTTGAGCCATGCCTCCAATGCCTTTTTGCCTTAGTCAGGGTCTTGCTTTATGAAGGGGCCAGCCTGGTCTACTTGTGCTTTTCTGTCGATGGGGATGGCAGGTGCATGCCACTGTGCCCAGTCACTGTGCTTTTCTTATAGCTAGGATAACATGTGCACCACCTTGCCCAGCCATTGGTTTGAGTCTCCATTTTTTTTTTTTCGGCTGGTTGTGGGGTTTGAACTCTGGGCCTAGGCGCTGTCACTCAGCTCTTCAGCTTAAGGGAATGCTCTACCACTTGAACCATGGAGCCAGTTCTGGTTTTCTGGTGGTTAATTAGAGATAAGAGTCTCACAAACTTTCCTGACCAGACTGGCTTTTGAACCATGATCCTCAGATCTCAGCCTCCTGAGTAGCTAGGATTACAGGCGAGTCACCAGCACCTGGTTGAGTCTCCGTTTTTTTTTTTTTTTGGTCCAGTAGTGGGGCCTGAACTCTGGGCCTGGGCGCTGTCCCTCAGCTCTTCAGCTCAAGGCTAGTGCTCTACCACTTGAGCCACAGCGCCACTTCTGGCTTTTTTCTTTTTGCTTATGCGGTGCTGAGGAATCGAACCCAGGGCCTCATGCATGCAAGGCAAGCGCTCTACCACTGAGCCATCTTCCTAGCCGAGTCTCCATTTTTTTAATGCCTAGTCTGGCCCCAAAATTTGATCTTCCCATCTTTGCATCCCAAGTAGCTATGACTGTAGTCATCAGCCACTGCACTCAGCATAGCTATCGTTCTTACAACACAGCTACACATGCTGAGAAAAACTAAGGCAAACCTAGTTCTTACTCCCAGATCTCAAAAGACTGGATGGCAAGCAGTTGGCACACAGAAATAGTATATGTTTGTAAATACATGAAGTGACCTCTTTGGTTCTGGGATTTTTGTTTGAAACAGAGTATTATATCTCAGGATGGCCTTAAACTTGTAATCTTGCCCAACCTCTTAAAGTTGGTAGTACAGGTTCATTACTACCTGTAGTACTTGTCTAGATAATATTTCTTAATTCTGTCATGTAATTTCCATTCTTTTTTTCTTTTCTTTTTTTTTTTTTTTTTTTTTGGTTGGTGTGGGGCTTGAACTCTGGGCCTAGGCACTGTACCTCAGCTCTTCAGCTCAAGGCTAATACTCTACCACTTGAGCCACAGCACCACTTCCAACTTTTTCTGTTTATGTGGTGCTGAGGAATCGAACCCAGGGCTTCATGCATGCAAGGCAAGTACTCTACCACTGAGCAACCTTCCCTGCTCCCATTTGTTTCTAAATTCAGGCTGCACTGTATTTCATATATATTCTACATGAAAAACTTTGTTTTTTTGATTGGTGGTGGGGCTTGAATTCAGGGTCTTGGTGCTGTCGCTGAGTTTTTTCCCTTTGAGCCACAGCACTAATTCTGGTGTTTTTGTTCTTTTGTTTAGTCGGTCATGGGGCCTGAACTTTGGTCCTGGGCACTGTCTCTCAGCTCTTCAGCTCAAGGCTAGCGCCCTACCACTTGAGCCACAGTGCCACTTCCGGCTTTTTCTGCTTATGTGGTGCTGAGGAATCGAATTCAGGGCCTCATGCACGCCAGGCAAGCACTCTACCACTGAGCCAACTTCCTAGCCCCTTTCTGGTGTTTAATTGGAGATAACAGTCTCGTGATTTCCGTGCCTGGGCTGGCTTCAAACTGCATTCGATCCTCAGATCTCAGCCTCCTGAATATCTAGGATTACAGGAGTGAGCCATCAGCACCCAGACATGAAAAGCAATTAAGTGGATGGTACATAAGGCTCTACTGGTTTTGTACTAGCACTAGGCCTTGTGCTTTTTTGATTAGCTTTTCTGCCCAAGGCTGACATTTCTACCACTTGAGGCACATCTCCACTTCTGGCTTTTTGCTAGCTACTTGGAGATTCTCGAGTCTTGGGGATTCATCTGCGTAGACTAGCTTCAAACCATGATCCTCCAATCTCCGCTTCCTGAGTAGCCAGGATTACATACATGAGGCACCAGCACCACCAGCTAGGGCTGTGTGTCTTAACAGGGCAGTTATAGAAGAGAGTCAAGGAAGGCTCAGGAAGCACTGCAGGAATGGCTGAACAGGAACCTGGTATAACCCAAAATACTGCAGGCAGGGCCCCATGAAAGAAGAGCTACTGCTCTTCCAGTCCAAGGTGACTGGAACCAAAGCCAATTAGGACCTTGGAGCAGGGTTAGGAGCCTAGACAGTCTCCAAAGAAAGCTCCCGGAGGACTTGCTGTTTCAAATACAGATGACAAGGTGAGATTTCTGTTACATATGCAGAGAAAGTTCTTTCCCAGAGAAGCACCCTTCTAGTAAGAAGTCCCAGTGACCTAGGTCAGGGCAGAAGCTGAAAGGGAAGAAAGTTCAATCACTGTTTTTCAGAGAAGAGTGGAACTGACAATTACATCTATTTATGTCATGAGTCTCCTCCATCCTGGTCACAGATGTCACCCACATGCCACCTGCCCCCTCGCTTCACACTTACTCCCCAACTCACTTGCTTTCTCTTGCCTTCGGTGCCCCCGCTGCCCCGGCTTACACCGATCCTCTGCAGCATCACTTGTACCCGCTGTTCGAAGGATGGGGCCAGTTCTGTGTCTCCTCGCTCAAGGGGCCGCCGCTGGGGACAGAGATGCTTAAATCAGGAGAAAGCCCACTGCCTTCTGATCCAGAAAAGCCCACACTCTAGTGCCAGGCCTCACCCTGTCAGGTCTGGCACCCAGTGTTGCTGCTTCCTCTTCAGCAGGCAGTAGAATCATGGAGTAGGCCTTGCTTTCTCGTGTGTAGCGTGGCCGGCTCCTGCGGGCGGGGTCAGGACTGCTGGTGCCCCCCTCGGCTCCTCCAGACTCATCACCACGGCCAGGACGGGGTGGTGGCCGCAGCAAGTCCCCGAGTGTGGTTTTTCTGGCACGAGCAGCTGCCCCAGGGCTGGTCTCTAGATCAGGCCGTGGACCCCTTGTTGAACGAGGCTTCTTAAAGGCAAAAAGGGTGCCCAGCTTCTTGCGAAGTGTTCGGGGAACAGGAGTGGCACCCCCTTCAGTGGCTGGGTCTTCCTCAGGGGCCCAGCTGTGGGGATGATCATCAGTGAGTACGGCAGTCCACTGGCATCCCTCCCTCCCCTGCCCTCTGGAACTGCCCCTCACTCACAGGGAATCCTGCTGGATCAGCCTTTTGGAGAAGAATTCCTCCACACCTTCATCCACACGGGCACTGAGCCCATTCCCTTCTTGAGGCAGGGCTGGGGGCACCTAGAAGACCACGAGAGGTCAGGGCTGGAGGCAGCTGTGGTGGCTGCTGTTACCCAGCATCGAGCCTGTTTATGCTTCATCCTGAAGCTTGGACCCGTCCTCCCGCTGTCCAGTGTGGGGCAGAGGTTCTGGCTTTTACACATTCCCTCCAGCTGCCCACCTTGGCACACACACCCAGTTTACACCCATTCTTGTCTCACAGAATATCCTATGTCCTGAACCACCTGGCCACTGCCAAGCTAGCACTCCCGGATGTGTGACCCCTGGATCACACATTCCCACTTGCCACCCCATCCGCTCCCAACAGTTCCTGCAGTACCCTCACCCCCACCCCCACCCCACCCGGCAGGCCTGCTGCCGGCTTAGTGGCGCCGGCTGCTGCGTCAGATCCTCGGGGGGCCTTGGCAGGCTCCTCCTCGCTTCATGCCAGTGCCCACTGCCCCTACCAGCACCCCCCCCCCCACCCCGGTTCCCCACACCTCCACCCGCCAGACATGCAGCAGACTCAGGATTGTTCCAGAGGCCTGGCATCTTCCAGTAACCCAGGGGGAGGGAGGGCAACACCTCTCTCCCACATCCACCGGGGTGGTGGGCCACTCCGAGGCGGAGTCCTACACGCAGGCACATCTCGAAGGCCCCGCATGGGCATGGCCTAAGGTGCGGGTGGCCAGGGAAAAGCCAGGACACTACGGTGGCCATGCCACCAAGTGGCCTTGGGGCCCCACAATTCGCCTCTCTGCCCGCCATCATTCCTGAGGAGCGACCGGGTCACCCACGACCCCAAGTCCAGGAGTCCCGGCGTGGGGGGAGGGCGCTCACCTGGGGGCCCCCCGGCGGCGGGCGGTGGTGGTGCTGGCGGCGTGGCCGCGGCCGGGCACGGGTCGGATGGCGCAGGGGCTGTCCGGACGGTGGCAGGTCCATGCGAGGCAGCGGGCCGGCCGGAGGTCCGGGGGCGGCGGGGCTCGGAGAGCCGCGCGCGGACGGCCCCGCCTGCGGCTCCGCATCTTCCCCGGGAGCCGCCAGCTCGGGGCCCCGCTCCGCTTCTTCAGCAGCACCTGAGGCGGGGGCAGGAGAAGAGCAGGAAGCGCCGAGCCCGGGGAGGTGGAAGCGGAGGCGCTAGGGCGGCGGGGGACCCGCCCAGGGCGCGGGGAGGGGCCCGGCGACGCCGCCCGCCCCTCCCCCGCTGCCGCTGTCCGTGGTGCTGAGCGCGGCCGCGAGTGCGCGCGGCGCCAAGCATGCGCGTCCCGGGGCTGGGAAAAGAGGAGGGGGAGGCAGGGGAGAAGTGTCCTGGCCTTGATCGACTCAGGTACCACCGGATGCTGACCGCAGCAGACCCCAGCTTTGCCAGTTGCATCGGGTCTTGCCCGGCCTGGCCCATGCAGGAGTTTAGGGAGAACCCGGGACAGGCCAAATGAGTGTCTAAACGCGCCCAGGTCTAGAGGAGTTCTGCCCATTTAGGTAAACTTCCCAGGGGCCCGGACTTACTGTGGAGGAAAGGGACTAGGTGAAGACAGTGGCTGGCCTCAGGCCATTTCCCAGAGGGACTGTCATCCTGGTGGGAAAGGAACGACCTCAGTTAGATTGGGCAGAGGTGAACTGCTTCTTCTTCTTCTTCTTCTTCGTCTTTTTTTTTTTTGGTTGTTGGTGGGCTTGAACTCGGCCTGGGCGCTATCCCTGAGCTTTTTTCACTCAAGGCAAGTGCTCTTCCACTTTGAGCCACGGCACCATGGTTTTCTGGTGATTAATTAGAAATAAAAGTCTCATAGACTTTCCTGCCTGGGCTGGCTTTGAACCTTGATTCTCAGATCTCAGTCTCCTGAGTAGCTAGGATAACAGGGATGAGCCACCAGCGCCCAGCTCTGAGGAACTATTTCTCATTTCCCATTCCCCAAAGCAAGAGAGAAGATTTGAAGTTTTAGACTTGGAATTGTGGGACCACTTATACCTTCCTTTCTTTCTCTTCCTTCTTCTCCAGGAAAAAAAGACCTTCCAATTCCCCAGGTCCAAAGGGGCTAAGCTCTCCACTCACCGCCGGCCGGGTAGGGGGCATCATTACTGGTGCTTGCTTAGCCAGACTCTCCACCTGCAATATAAGGCCGCACAAAGATGTACCCCTGGGCTACCTGACCCCAGAAGATATTGGAGGGTCCATGCAAGGCAGATGGCCAGGTCAGTGTGTGTGTGTGTGTGTGTGTGTGTGTGTGTGTGTGTGTGTGTGTGTGTGTGCGCGCGCGCGCACGCGCATAGCTGGTTCCCCCTCCTCACCAGTTGATCCCGGGCTGCACTCAGACCCACCAGAGCCTGAGCCACAATGCTCTCTGCCAGGGTCCCTGTGATGGACAGCCTCATGTCCCTGAGGGCAGTAGAGGCAATGTTAGTGTGATGGCTCTGCCTAGCCTTGTCCAGCCCAGCCCCACCCAGCCTACTTGAGCCTGGTGAAGGCATCTTGTAGAAGTTGCTCTGGAAGCAGTTCTGGGAGGCCACTTGAGACCACCAGGACCTTTTCTAGCTGCTCTCTCCAGCCGGGTTCCTGTAGCATCCGTGAGCAGAGGCTCTTGGTTGTGTCCAGTGTGGCCTGAGTGAAGTTCTGGACAAAGATTACAGTATGGTGAGCATGTGGCTAGGACCACGGCACCTTAGCTTGAGACTAGAAGCCCCTACAGAGAGTATCACAGACTTCTATAGGATGGGGGTCAAGTCTACATATGGAGGTGGAGTTGGGGATATAAGCATCATCTTACCTGGATGTCCTGACAGCAGATCTCACCCACCTGTTCCAGGAGGCTGTCCAGCTTTTGCTGGAGCTGCCAGTGATGGCTTGGGGAACTCCCAGCCTCATATAAAATTGGAAGAATCTGAGGGCCAAGGAGGAGAGGGTTGCAAGTTCACAGGTGACTAAGAGGGGAGAGGTCCTCCCAGTGAGAGAGGGAGTGCTCACGCTGAGAGAGAAGTTGGCATTCTGAATGGCATCCTCAGCTTGGTGCACGGCAGCTTCACCCTGGGGCCCAGCCCCACAGCCCAGCAGCTCCACATGCTCCTGAACCGACTGACACAATTCATTCACTTCCTGAGGAGGACATCAGGGATCAGTCCCAGTTTTCTCCCACTCTCTCTGATTCTGCCTGTCTCTTCCCAGGGTCTCTGACAGGATGGGTAAAGTCCTGAAGCCCCACAGTCAGGCCAGCTGTTTAGGAACCCTGTTTGTTCAAGAAGGGGAGAACAGTACCTCTTCCTTTTGGTCATTTTAGGGACTTGATACTTTCTAAGTACCCAGACCAGGAAGAAAAGAATATGTCTATGTATTATATATATATATATATATATATATATATATACATACATACACAATAACATACACATACAGATAGTGAACATGAATGTAGTTGTGAGACTGGGAAGATGAGAAAGAGGAAGAGGAAAAGACAGTGATGGAAGACAAATAATATTGAAAAATAAATCTATATATGAAGAGACAATAAAGGAAAGTCATTGAAAGCTGTTGAACAATATGAAGATAGGGGAATCAGGAAAGAGAGAGCAATAGATAAGCTTAATTTGACTAAATGATAACATATGTTCATGGGAATTATCATGGTGAAACCCTTTTACATTAATATATGTGAACAAAAGCATAACTAGAGGGGCTGGGAAGGTGGCTCAGTGGTAGAGCGCTTGCCTTGCATGCCTGAGGCCCTCGGTTCGATTCCTCAGCACTACATAAACAGAAAAAGCTGGAAGTGGGGCTGAGGCTCAAGTGGTAGAGTGCTAGTCTACAACTGAAGAGCTGAGGGACAGTGCCCAGGCCCAGAGTTCAGGCTCCACATGGACAAAAAAAAAAAAAAAAAAAAGCATAACTAGAAAGTAAAACAAGCCATGTTAAGGGCTGGCACCAGTGGGGAGAGAGAGAGGCAATGGCAGAGGTGAATGAAGTTGAGTGTGGTTCAAGAACTTCAAGAATAGTGAAACTTGTAGAAATTTTAATTAGAAACCAGGCCTGCTCGGTCTGGCTTTGAACCCTGATCCTCAGATCTTAGCCTCCTGAGTAGCTAGGATTACAGGTGTGAGCCACCGGCACCCCCCCCCCCCCCCACACACACACTCTGACAATGCATGGAGGCTCATACTTGTAGTCCCAGCTCAGAGGTAAGAGGATTGAGATTCAAGTAAAAAGTAAAAAGTTTAGGGAGACCCCTCCATCTCAACAAAGAAGCCAGGATTGGTGGTACATGCCTCTATTCTAGGTACATGGGAAAAGGATAGAGGTTTGAGGCTAGGCTGCCCCAGATAAAAACATAAGATCATCTGAAAAATAATTAAAACCTAAAAGGCCTAGGGGAATGGATTGAATGGTAGAGGTCCTGAGTTCAATCTCTAATAAACAAAAAATAGTAAAAGCTGTCTACTGTTCAAATAGTGGATTTGGGGGTGGGGAGCTAGGATCCATAGAGATGAACCTAGGAAGCAAAGGTTGGTTGGGGTGAGGAGTGAATGCTTGAGAAACAGTCCAGGGGAGGGAGCAAAGAGGACTGCGAGGACCGCAATGAGGCCAGGAGGAACTTGGAAGAACACTTAAATCTTTGCTCACACACGTGATGACTGTGGGCATCAGGGAAATTGGGTTCCGGACTAGAGAAATGAATTTGGAAGAGATGCTCACTTGGAGAGGTACAGTGAATAAAACCTCCACAGCAGGTGTGGATCTAGCTGTCTGGGCTCTGAAATTTAGAAAAGTGGGAACAGGGATGGGAATGTGGCTTAGTGATCGAGTGCTTGGCTAGCACATATGAGGCCCTGGGTGTGATTCCTCAGTATCACATAAACAAGCAAGCAAACAAAAAGTCAGAAGTGGTGCTGTGGTTCAAGTGGTAGAGCACTAGCCTTGAGCCAAAGAAACTCAGGGACAGTGCCCAGGCCCTGAGTTCCAAGCCCCAGCACTGGAGAAAACAGTAGAGGGAGGTCATGTCAGGGGGGGCCTCCTGGCTACACAAGAGGACAGCAGAGAGAGGAGAAATGGGAATGGGAAATCAGAGATGAGGCTACAATTTGGAAGGTCTGTTTTTTTGTTTTCTGTTTTTGTCGGTCGTGGGGCTTGAACCCTGGGCCTGGGCACTGTCCCTCAGCTCTTCAGCTCAAGGCTAGCACTCTACCACTTGAGCCAAAACGCTACTTTCAGTTTTTTTGAGTGGTTTATTGGAGATAAAGAGTCTCACAGACTTTTGTTCCCTGGCTGGCTTTGAACCGTGATCCTCTGATCTCAGCCTCCTGAGTAGCTAGGATTACAGGTGTGAGCCATTGGCGCCCGGCCAATTTGGAAGATTGAAAACACTTCCTTTTTATTAGGAGGGCCCGATAACAAGCTTGAAAGTAAAGCAGCCCATGGTGCTATCTGGGGAGCTATTTTAGGTGCAGCTGGTGGTCTGCGGTCCAAAGTCAGGGAATTGTCTAGCAGAGACCTCAGAGATGTTAGTCTCAACTCTCCAAGTCTCCCTGGGTACTCAAAGTTGGGGAGAGGTAACACTGACCTGTTCTAATCGGTCGGAGACCAGACCTAAAGGTTCAAGGTGGGATGTACGATTTGAGGAGACAGGGTCTGTGCGG
Source organism: Dipodomys spectabilis (assembly GCF_019054845.1). NCBI lineage: Eukaryota > Metazoa > Chordata > Mammalia > Rodentia > Heteromyidae > Dipodomys > Dipodomys spectabilis. The sequence continues at coordinate 9,154,387 of NW_024870950.1, forward strand.
TTGTTCCTCAAGAGGCAGGCTTGGATCTGGGGGCAAAGGATATTGAGAACTGGCAGGGGGCAGAGCCACAATGGAGGGAAGGGCAGGGGAGGAGGTGGCCCTCACTTGATTTACTGCACGTGCTGTCAATTCTGGGCGGCTGCGCTGTGCCTGGGTCACGTCCATCAGTGGCAGAGGCATGGACTTCAGGCTGTGGTTCTGTTCCAGGGCCTGAGCCACATCCAGCAGGCCCACAGCAGATGTGTGGTTCCGGTCCCAGATCACAGACCTAAGCGAGATGGGCCTTGAGTCCCCAAGAAGCCCCCTCCAGACTCCACCCAATCCACTGACCTAATGCATTTGTTCAGCTGCACTGCCTGCTCCTTCAACTCTGCCTTCCACTCCTATTGGTCCCCGATGACCCCGCCCATCCCTTTGATGACCCAGCCCACCGGAGCCTAGTGTTGACTCGCAGTGCTTTGGCTAGCATCTTGGCTCCTGCATCCCCCATGGCGTTGCCACTGATATCCAGAGCTGTCAAGTTCGGATTGGTGCCCAGAGCCTGGAGCAGGACGCTGGCGCCCAGCTTCAGCCGTGACTCAGCCACAGATAGGGATTGCAGAGGCTGGGGTTAAGACAAAGGTTAGCAAGGAGGGCAGGTCACAGGGTTGGAGGAAGCAAGAGTGAGAAAAAGCCAAAAGTGTCTATTGCTTCAGGGCCCCACAAGGTCCTGTGAACTCACACAGTCATCATCCTGCATAAGCTGGACGATCCGGTGCAGGACGTCATCTAAGGTCTCCCTGCGGGCAAGGACTGCTGTTGAAGGCAGGGGACCAGGGTGGGTAGGGTGCTATCTGGGAGGATGAGGGATGAGTTGGGGGCTCACTTGCACCGGACGTTGAAGTTCCTTCCAAGTGCCACATGTTTCAGGGATCGACTCCTCCCAATGGCCAGCACCAGAGTCACCATGTCTGAGCCGAAACCTGAGGGGTGGGGAGTGGCTAGGGCGATGCCCAAAGCAGAGGCTGTAGTAGCTGGGTGGGGATTAGCAATTGGGTGGATAATGGGAGGATGGACTCCCTGGTGGCCTCACCATTATCCGCCAGATCCAAGGAACTCACAGCACCTGCGTCGCACACTAAGTCTTGTATCACCTGCGCACCCGCTGAGCGCAGCTAGAGTGGAGGTAGGCCACACAGGTCACGATGGGGAGGGGCAGGTAGTGAACAGGCCGGCTCCCTCCCCCACCCCCACTACTTCCAATGTGCGGGCACACCAACTCACACTTAGAACACAGCACTCACCTCACAAGCACTGAGGTCCAAGTGTAGGTTGCAGATGTGTGTGTTGAGTGCGAGGCCATCTAACAGGGCCCTGAGGAAGAATGTCATGGGAGGTGGTGGGAACTGGGAAGGAGGGCCCCATGGTGCCACCAAATACCACAAAAGTCAGGACCAGGACTTAGAGGAGGTTGTGAGTGAGAGAGGAATGGGGTGAGGCCCCAGAGAACCTCAAGGTGGTGGCCACACCTGTGGGTACATGGCCAGGCCAGGGGTAAGGAGACTCACCTGAGTGCATCAGAAGGCAACTTGCAGCCTGCCAGGCTCAGGTGCTGAAGCATCCCTGCCTGGCTGAGGAAAAGCTTCAGCGCAGCAGGCTGGGCCCGGGACTTCCTAGGGTGGAAAGCAGGAGGAAGGATTGAAGCACAGGCCTTTCTCAGCAGCCTCCCCAGCTCTGGCAGTCCCAGTCGCCCTTACATGCGGGAGAAGATGTTCCTTGAAGCGTCCAGGTGGGTGAGGCTGGCACAACAGCCACAGGACAGTGCCGCAAAGAGCTGTGGGAAGAGGGTGCTGGCTACATCTGCAGAGCCCTTACTGGTTTTTTTTTTTTTGGAGAGGGGGTCCAGTTGTGGGGCCTGAACTCTGGGCCTGGGTGCTGTCCCTCAGCTCTTCAGCACTCTACCACTTGAGCCACAGAGCCACTTCCGGCTTTTTTCTTTTTGCTTATGTGGTGCTGAGGAATCGAACCCAGGGCCTCAGGCATGCAAGGCAAGCGCTCTACCACTGAGCCACCTTCCCAGCCCCGCCCTTTCTGTTCTATAAGGCCACCCTGTCTAGGCTAACAACCTCCCACCAGCTAGTCCCCCACCCCCACTCTTGACCAGCATCTTACCATGTCCAAAGCGGTGTCAGTTCCTGCAAGATTCAGGAACGCCAGAACATTAGGATGGCTCAGGAAACTATAGAGACCCTGGTGGGAGGATGAGGGCTTTGAGGAGTTAGGAATCGTCTTAGTGCTTTGGGTCACTCCAGTCTCAGATCCTGAAGACCACCACTCACCCCACTGTCCTCAGAGGCTCCCAGAGCCCCAGGATTCCCAGAAATGTCCAGGTGGGTCAAAGTAGAGTCAAAGGCAGCATTGGTGGCCAGTGCCTGGCCCAGAGCCCGCATTCCTGGAGTTGGACGAGGTCGTGTCTCAATAATCCGGCAGACCCCTTATCCCCTCTCTACACTATTATCACCCAGCTCACCTCGTGGAGTCAACCCTGTCTGTGCTAGGTTGAGTTTCCTCAAAGCTCCTGGACGACATACTAGGTGTCTGCTAAGTGCAGCCATACCTGGGGATGGGGAAGCTCTGTAAGACTCGTCTCTTCCACCTAGCTGCCTTTCTCAATCCCCAGGCTCAGCCGTATTATACCTCTGTCATCCAGCAGATTTCCAGCCAGGCTAAGCTCCCGCAACCCAGAGTTGGAGTGTCTTGTCAATATCTGAGCCAGTCTCCGGACAAAATCTCTGAGGACCAAGACCCCAGGCATGATACTCTGATCCTGGCTTTCCCAAGTGCTCCCCAGATCACTAGCCCCCAATCCCAAGCCCCACCCTTCCCTCATAGGCCCTCTTCACCCTCTCAGTCCACAGGTTTCCAGCACCAACTCCTCCAGGTGGGACGACTGACTCATCATGTGCAGAATCTGTTCTGAGACCTCGAGGCTCTGAGACCAGAAGGCCATGACTCTCAGCAGGTTGTACCTTGGCCCTCACGCCCTTAGCCCTCCCTGAACTCTACCTCACCAGCTTCATGTCCACACAGGAAAGGCGCCGGAACCATCGATTGTAGGACAGGGCAGCCACACTCAAAGCCAGATCCCTGGGTGGTGGGCAGAGCAGGGGGACAGCTCAGGGCCTCAGGCCAGATCTTAGGCCCAGCATTCCCTCCTTGGAGGCCAAGGCCAAGAAGCATGAATGTAAGAGTCCTCCTATCCTCCCAATTCTGGCAGGCCTCGCACCGGCTGCTAAGGTGGCTGAAATCTCCCAGGCAGAAATGGCGGCAGCCCTGACGATGGTAGATGGTGTCTATATCCTGGGTGGAGAAAAAAAGCGTTCATAGCTAGTGTGGAGCCATGAAGGATAAAGAGGCACAACACACATGGGAACCAGATGTCTCCAGAGTCTCCCAGAAAAGTTCCTACTCTTACCCACTGAATCTCCTCTTGGAAAGGGAAGCCATTGTAGTCACACAGAGCCTCATATGTCTTCAAGAAGCCACCTGGGGAGGTGCCAGGGATATGATGGAGGGAAAAACAAAAAGCGGAAGTTGGAAGATCAGACTAAATAGTGGCCGTGATCCAAGTGGCTTTGCTTAGCTTGGGAGCCCTCCCAACTCTAAGGGCCTTACCGCAGGGACTGCTGGGTGCTGTGGGCTCTGAGGAATTGCTTCTCTCCAGCCGAGCCAGCATTGAAGGAGGGGTGGGCTTTCGGAAAAGCTTCCTGGGGATGGAATAAAGGAGAAGGGGCAAGGGATTTCTAGAACTTCAGTGCTCCTTTGGAGTGCTTCCTGCTTCCCGCTTCCTTCCACCCCTTGAAGTAGCCAGGGCTCACCCAAGGGTCGAGTGAGGGAAGGCTTTTTTGATAGCAGCAGCTACATGTTGGGCCAGCTGTTCCACGGCAGCCACACCAGGAAACTCCAAGACCAGGTCAGGTAGGGACTCTAGCTCAAAAGTAACCTGGGGAGAGGAGAGTTGTTGGGCTTTGGCTCCATGTGTAGGGTCTGGTTTCCCTTCTAGAGCTCCATGTGTAGGAGGATGAAGACTAAACCATCCTATGGGTAAAGGTGGGGTACCACGTCTCACCTGTGGAGGTGTCTCCTGAAGCACCATGGCCTGGACTTCCAGATAGCTGAATGTACAGTCCACCTAGATTGCAACCAAGCCCCCGAGCCTCACCCTCATGGAAACCCAGGGCTTTTTGTTGTTGTTGTTGAGACATGGCTTCTCTATGTAGCCTAGGCTGCGTCCGTCAGTGGTGGAATTACAGATCTACACCATCACACTGGCCTACGAGTTCAGTTTTTGTGCAGCCTGAAGTCTAGAGCCAGCCCAACTCAGATTCCCCTTCCTGTCTGCTGCTGGGAGCCCAGAAGAGAAAGGAAACCCCCTGCAGATGGAGCCCCTTGCTAAGGAAGATGCTGGAGAGTAAAAGGTGAGGAGGAAATGGGGTGGGTGAGCAGGCCCTGGGACTCACCCTCAGTGGGAGGCAAGTGTGCAGCAGGTAGGCCCTCCATCTCAGCAGGGCCTGGGGGAGACACAGTCTGACACTCCAGACAAAGCAAGAGGCTTTGGGCTGGGCCCTCACCACCCCGCCCTTTGGGGTCTGCTCCTGCCCACCATACCAAGACATGACTTTGCTCAGCACCCTGCTGAGGTAGCCAGGTTTTAAGCAGCAGCTCCACCTCTTTGGGCCACAGGAATCTGGTGATCTCACCTGAGGAAGGACAAGCTGCTGGGAATTTGGGCCCATAAGGGCCATTCCTTGCCTACTGTCTGTGCCAGGAAAGCTGTGAGGTAGCAGGAGCCATAGGTTAGCCAGGAAGTAGATGGGGGTGAGGGGTTCTAGGCCACAGGAAGAGTAAAGAAAAGCTTTGATGAGAACTCCGGGATGCTGAGCCAACCTCTAAGGTTTGGGGCCCGTGCTGTCTCCTCACAGTCAAATGGGCAGAATGGGCTTGGGCTTACCTCGGAGCTCACTGGATATGTCGTCCGGGTTCTGGGCCATAGAATTGGCCAGGCCCGGATGGCCTAACGAGCTAGGGCGGGAAGGAGCAGCCAGCAAGGCCCCCACACACAGGAAGCTTGGCAGAGGGCCTCACGGCAGCCACCTGCTCCTCTAGCAGCGGAAAGTACACGCAGCTTCCTGCCTGCCACCCTCCTGGGCCCGGCCCCTCCCTGCCACAGCCTCTTGGGCCAAGATCTCGCCTGGGCTCAGCTCAGGTTTGTGGGAGGAAGGAGAGTCTTAGTTGCCCACCCACCCTATCATGCAGGAGCTCTTCTGCCAGCGTACATACGGAGGTGAAGAGGGGTAGGGGAGTAGGGTGGGGGCCACTCATCTTGTATGCCGCTCCCTACTTTCATCCCGCCCCGCAGGGTCTGCCGTGAACACCAGGGGGCGCCGTCCGCTTGGGGAATCCCAGCGGCCCACCCCTCCCGCGGCCAGGCTAGCGAATCGGGCAGGGGCCCAGCGGAGGGAGGGGCACAGTGGAGCACAGGTCCTGTCCTGTTCTGAATCTAGGTTCCATGACTTCGGCAGGGACTGAGTGCTGACCCTGAGCCTCTTTGTGCTAAAGGTTAGTTCTCTACCACTTGAGCCACAGCACAACTTTTGGCTTTTTCTGAGTAGTTTGAGTTTCATGGATTTTTCCCCAGCTGTGTCTCCTTAGTAGCTAGGATTACAGCTGTGAGCCATCAGTACCCAGCTTCAGTTTTTTTTTTTGTTTTTTTTTGGTCGGTCATGGCAGCTTGCACTCTGGGCTTTGGTGCTGTCCCTGAGCTCTTCAGCTCAAGGTGAGTGCGCTACCACTTGAGCCACAGTACCACTTCTGGTTTTCTGGAGATAAAGAGACTTTCCTGTCTGGGTTGGCTTTGAACTGTGATCCTCCGATCTTAGCCTCCTGACTATCGAGGATTTCAGACATGAGCCACCAGCGCCTGGCTTCAGATCCTTTTTGTAAGCAGGAGCTATTAACTTATTAAGAGTGTCGTTCCTGAGCTGGGAAAGTGCCTCAGTGGTAGAGCTTGCCTTGCATGCCTGAGGCCCTGGGTTCGATTCCTCAGCACCACATAAGCAAAAAGAAAAAAGCTGGAAGTGGCGCTGTGGCTCAAGTGGTAGAGCGCTAGCCTTGAGCTGAAGAGCTGAGGGACAGCGCCCAGGCCCAGAGTTCAGGCCCTACGACTGGACCCGTGTCGCTTCAAGGACTTTTTCTTTTTTTTGGGAGGGGGGGAGAGAGGGCGGTGGTGGTTCTGGGTCTTACACTTAGGGATTGGGTACTGTCCCTAAGATTTTGGGCTCAAGGATAGTGCTCTACCACTTGAACCACTCAAAATTTTTTTTTATTGTAGTTAACTAGAGATAAGTCCCCTGTACTTTCTAGCTCAGGATGGCTTCAAACCATAATCCTCAGATCTCAGCTTCTTTAAACTAGGATTATAGGCGTGAGCCAATGGCACCCAGCTTGCTCTAAGGATTTTATGTTTAAGAGAGTGTCCACAGTAATAGTATCTTAACACTGAGCAGAGGCATTTGCAAAATCAATCACAGCAACCCTAGGATTGGACTTCAGAGGACCCTGAAGTTCAAGAACAGCAGCAACAATAGGAAGGTCAGGTCAGCCCTTGTACCAAGTGAGCACTTGCGGCAGGCAAGAGCCACTAAGGCAACCAGGATCTACATGGAGATTGGGACTGGTGTGTGGGACAGTCAGACACCTTTTCTGATAGTGATCAGGAAAGTAGTGACAAAACCTTAACTAGCCTCAGATCTTACAATAACTCCTTCACTGAAGTGAAGCCTTCAGCTTGTTCTGGACAGCACACCACACTGGGCACTAGGATGCTGAAGCTCCCAATAAGAATCAGCCCTGCTGTCTGAGAAGTACAGGGTGAGGGGTGGTTTTAAGAGAGGATCCTGACCAAAAACCCAAGAAGGCTAAGGTGCCTGCTGGGCAATAAAAAGGGCTAAATGCCTGCAGAGGTGTGGAAGATAAAGAAAAATAAAATAAAAATGTATGCTGGTACTGGGGCTTGAAGTCAGGGTCTGCATGCTGTCTGACGTTTTTTGCTCAATGCTGGCACTCTTATCACTTGAACCATAGCTCCATTTTTTTTTTTTTTTTGGTGGTTAACTGGAGACAAGAGTCTCATGGACTTTGCTGTGCAGGCTGGCTTTGAATCAACATCCTCAGGTCTCAATCTCCCAAGTAGCTAGGATTAAAGGTTAGTTACCAGAGCCTCGCAAATTACTTTACTCAAGTCCTGTGGTTTAAAAATGAGGAAGGGAGCTGCAAACTGGTTCAGGAACTTGCTGCTCAAAGTTCAGTGGAGGAATTCAAGTGATAACTGGCCTCTGTGGAAGGATATATGGGCTATATGGATATATGGGCTGTATAAAAATGAATCACTTCCCAGCTTCCATTATGTTACTTCTCTTGCCCCCACACTAGCCAAAACAAATCCACTTTCAAACAATTTGAATATACACAAATAGAAACAAACTACATTGAAGATGCAGATAAATATAGCTTCACTGTTCTGCAGATTTACTTCTTTTAGAAAAGGATGTACCCATCTCAACAATTCTGGTAGGGGAGTTAGCCCATGGGTGGGATGAAGAATTTGTGTTCTTACAGCCTGAGGTTTACTAACATTCATTCAAATCTACAAGATTTTTTATTTTTATTTATTTTTGGTACTGGTCCTAGGGCTTGAAATCGGGGCCTGAGCTTTTATGCTCAAGCCTAGTGCTTTTACCATTTGAACAAAAGTCCCACTGTGCCTTTTTTGGTAGTTACTGGAGATAAGAGTCTCATGGACTTTGCTGTCTATGCTGGCTTCGAACCATGATCCTCAGATTTTGTCATGCTGGACCCAAATCTCTGCTCCCATGAGCCTGGGTGACCCTAAGCCCTCTGAGCCAAGATTCCAAGAACACAGTTTCTCACCCAGCTCTTTCTATTCAAGGCAGCTCTGGGGCACTTCATTCTGTACATGGGGCATACATTCCTAAGGTGGTTCGTGGAAGTTGGCAGTGGTCCGCTCACTTGCCTCTTATTCACATACACACTTTTGGGAAGTTAAAAGTTGCAGCAAGCAGGTTGCATCCAATATCCTGTCATCTGCCAAACTATCTCATCTACTGCAAAAGAAGTATGTTAGGGATAGAGAATGCCTGAGAAGAGGAGGTCTGAGCAACCTGGAGCCATGCACAGGCCCCCTTGGGCTCCCAGCAGGCAGGAATCATGCCAGATGGAGTCTTAAGCGTGCCTGTTAATCCGTTATGATTTATTAGCTGTACAGCAGTAGATCCTCCTCCTCCCCAGCTTTCAACCCCATTACATATTTTATTACAGGTCTCATGTTGGCGTCCTAAAATAATGAAAAATATCACACAGTACAGCTAAGTACAAAATGCATCAACCTAGAGTCTGATAGCTAACTGATGGCTCTCTTAAAAGCAATACACAGAAGAGAAAAGTGTTTGAAATCAGTAAGACTGAGGCTCTCTAAAAAACACATTTTAAACATGTGACAGTTCATGTGCAAGAATCACTTTTTAAGTTGGTTTTGCTTCACATTATTATAATTTTTTTTTTTTTTCAGATCCAAAGTTTAAATTACTGACCTAGTAAAATTTTCTGGCCCAGCATTTCTGGGCTGCTGTGACCCATTCATAATCACCCTTCTGGCTTTAACAGAAGATTTATAAAATACAACATTTAGCTACAAATAGAGCAAAGAAAATGTTGATGGGAAATCATAAAGTTAATTGTACAAGGTTCAAATGCTGGCTCCATGGGCTGAAAATCACCTCCACATGGGTATCCATCACTAGCAGACAGCAGTCTGGGTGCTTTTCTGCTACATGATTGTGATCCAATTCCTGGTCAACATTTACACACCACCGAGTCCGTGGTAACTTAATTTGCAAGTAATTAAATGCTGGGTTTTCTTACACTGCACTTTTTTTTTCAATCTCTTAATTAATGGAAAAGATTAAAATGTAAAAAAGTTATTTACAAGCTTGACCATACCAGAGACTTTGCCAAGAAAGAGGCAAAGCTTTCAGGACAGGAACTGATCATAGCATGCCATACTACTGGTGTGCAGCTGGCTCCGAGCAAAGGGAGTCAGGGAAAAGCAAAAGCAAAAAACAGGTTAAAAGTCTAAGTCCTTCCCAAGTCTGCATTTACAATTAAAAACTCTCTTGGGAAGAAGACTATAGAACTCTGGGAAACCCGTGGCCATTCTGGAGTGGTTTACTAAATCAAGAGAGAGGGCTCAATGTCTGTTTCCATCTCAGAAAACTAGTTAGGCATCAACACTGTCCTCAACACTTCACAGTAAACCCTCAGGAACTCAGGACATTCCATGATTTGCTAACATCAAACAGCAAGTTCTAGTTAAATCACATTTTTCTAACATCATCCTTGAAGTTTTCGTTCTCGGTATGTTTGGTAAAATGGGTGTAAAATGATGCTTTTCCCAAAGCCAAAAGAAGAAAAGGAGAAAAATTAAAATTTAGGCCGTTTAAACACAGCCTAGAACAGTCCTGGAGACAAGTAAGGCCCCGTTATCACCGGTCCATCATGCTGAGGATCATCTCAGGTGTGAGGTCTCCATTAGGGGCATCTGTGGCAGCTGGCTGGGCCTCCTCTTCCTCCCCTTCTGCAGGCTCAGCATCTGGCTCTTTTTTGACTTCAACTATAATGTTCTCAATTGCACCTGTATTCTGGTCTTCAACCTGAATGATGGCTGTTGCTGGCAAAGCAAAGCAAAGACAAAACAAACAGTACATTAAAGACCCCAGAGACTACAAGGGTCTTTTCAGATACGACAGTGAATAAGACAGTTAGCAATAAAGGAAACCCTTAGAGGTGATAAGGATAAAGTCAACGAAAGATCACCTTAAACACCTAAAATGTAGACATACATTAAAATAGAGCCCTAATACTTAGAAATTGCCAAAGGACAAAATGCTGACATTCATCCTCATATACCTCCCAACTTACATTTTGAAATCCTTACTTTTCCTTCATAGTGTGTGAAACAATTAAAACTAAATCAGAAGAAAAAACCCCCCCACAAAATAGCACATGATCTGGAACTATGAATACTTTAGAATGTATGATGTAGGTAACTTTTTTGTTTGTTTTTGGTTGGTTGGGGGCTTGAACTCAGCGCCTGGGTGCTGGCCTTGAATCTCTTTGTGCTCAAAGCTAGTGCTCTAACCCTCTAAACCACAGCACCACTTCTGTTTTTCTGATGGTTAATTGGAGATGGGTCTCACAGACTTTCCTGCCCCAGCTGGCTTCGAACTACAATCCTCAGATCTCAGCCTCCTGAGTTGCTAGGATTACAGATGTGAGCCACCAGTGCCTGGGGCTAGGTGACATTTTTAATTCTACAGCTCTTCCACACCTCTACACTGGGTGAGGGCCATTTTCCTGCTAGTTTGGTCACTCGAACATTGTGTAGGTGAAATGAGAGGGCTATATGACCTATTAATCTTTTTTTTCCCCATGATAGACATTTAAACACAGGGCTGAGGAGAATATACAAAATATGGAAAAAAAAAAAAAAGATGAACTGTAGGTGTGGCTTAAAGTGGTAGGGTACTTAGCTAGCAAGTGTGAGGCCCTGATTTCAAACCCTAGAACTGCCATACAAAAAAAAAAAAAAGCCGGGTGCTGGTGGCTCATGGCTATAATCCTAGCTCTTCAGATAGATGAGATCTGAAGATTGAGGTTCAAAGCCAGACAGACTGGACAAGTCCATGAGATTCTTATTTACAATTAACTAGCAAAAAGCCAAGCAAGAGTGTGAGGCTCTGAGTGAGCCCCAGTTACTGGCACAAAACTTCTCAAAATGAAATAGCCACTCCTAAAGAGATTAAGGAGACATTTCACACCTGGTGGTGTAAAGTGGCAGGGAAACATTTCCTCTGGGTCTTTTTATAGAACAGGAGGCCAACACTTGACTCTATGGTTCTGAACTTCTTCAGAGGGACAACATCAGACAAATTATTTTATCCTTGAAAATTTGGCTCTTTTATGTTCATTCCCATATCAACCCTGCCAAACTCGCCCACATTAACAATACCCATCTTGTAGAACATAAGTACTCTTCTACTCTGGACATTTTCTTCTTGAAATTAACAAGCTTGTAGAGACTTCCTCATATGTTCTTCAGTAAGAACTTCTAAAAAGTAATTTCCTGAGAGTTTATTCCCATTCTGACCTAACTTGTTTTCATGGCTTAGTTCCCACCTCCCTGAGAACACAGACCCGCCTGGCTCCCTCACAAGTTGGAGATGCAAGAGCAGAGGCAAGCAACTTACGCTGGTTCTGTTTGGGCTGGTTGGTTCTGCCAGGGGGTCTTCCTCTCCGCTTCTTGGCAGGTGGTGGGGCTGGGGTCACAGGTTGAGGCTCTGGCTCTGGTTCAATTTCTACCGCAGGTTCCTCATCATCCTCATTGTCATCCAGATCTGGCTCAGCATTTTCTTCTCATGGAAATGAGGAGGAACAGGTAGTAGGGCAAGGTGAGTAGTGGAAGAAAAAGAAAAAAGAGAATCATATGTCTGTGAAGTCTCATTACACATTTATTTCCTTTACTAAGTAAAGCTCCTTTAGTGAGCTAAGATTTTTCTGTCTTTTGAAGGATCATCTATCCTTATCTGGTGCATGTGATACAAAATGTTTAACGTCCCATACCTCTGCTGGGCACTGGTGGCTTACGCCTGTAATCCTAGCTACTCAGGAGGTTGAAAGCCAGCCCGGGCAGGAAAGTCCGTGAGACTCTTATCTCCAATGAACCACCAGGAAACCAGAAGTGGCGCTGTGGCTCAAATGGCAGAGAATCATCTTGTGCTGAAGACTGTAGGGACAGTGCCCAGGCCCATAGTTCAAGCCCACAACTAACCAAAAAGAAAAGTCCGTATTATACCTCTAACTCAAGCACAGTCTTTGGGATTTTCTGTTGGTTTAATTTTCTGCTCAGTAAAAATATTTTTGCTCTGTAGTTAAAAAAGAAAAGCCAGTAAAAAACATGCATTTGCAGCAGGTACCCATAGCATAGACTTGTAATCCTAACTACTGAGGAAGCTAAAACCTAGAGAATCATGGTTAAAAGCCAGCCTGAGCAGGAAAGTCTGAGTGACATTATCTCTAATTGCAAAAAGCTAGGTTGGAGGCATAGCTCAAATGGTAAAGCACCAGACATGAGCAAAACAAAAGCTTGCCAGCCAGGGGTAGGGAAGGTGGCTCAGTGGTAGAGCGCTTGCCCTGCATGCATGAGGCCCTGGGTTCAATTCCTCAGCACCACATAAGCAAAAAGAAAAAAGCCGGAAGTGGCGCTGTGGCACAAGTGGTAGAGTGCTAGCCTTGAGCTGAAGAGCTGAGGGACAGCGCCCAGGCCCAGAGTTCAGGCCCCAAGACCGCCCCCGCCCCCCCCCCCAAAAAAGCTTGCCAGCCAGGCACCAATGGTTCACACTTGTTATCCTGGCTACTGAGGAGGCTGAAATCTGAGGATCCCAGTTTGAAGCCAGCCCAAGCAGGAAAGTCCTTGAGACTCTTTTATCTCCAATTAACAAGCAAAAAAGTCAAAAGTGGAGGTATGGCTTAAATGGTGGAGCAAGTTAAGTGGGGGAAAACAAACAAAAAACAGGCAAGAACACAAGGCCCTGAGTTAAAGCCCCAATATTCACAAGAACACACACACACACACACACACACACACACACACACACACACACACACACACACACACACACACACACACACACACGTACGTTTCTAGCTATCAGCACTGATATACGGTAAACAGATACTATAATAGTTAGGCAAATCAACTAAAATGCTATTAAATGTTTTTCCCACTATTATCTCAGATCATTGTTTCAAATTCTTGCTTTTTTGGTGCTGGTCCTAGGACTTGGACTCAGGGCTGGGTACTGTTGCTGAGCTTCTTTTGCTCAAGGCTAGTACTCTACCACTTGAGCCACAGCTCTACTTCTAATTTTTTTTTCAAGTAGTTTATTGGAGATAATAGTCTTATGGACTTTTCTGCCTTGCCTGGCTTTGAAACAAGATCCTTAGATCTCAGCCTCTTGAAAGTTGCAAGGATTACAGGTATGTTTCAAATTCTTGGGAGGCAAGTCCATCTTCTTCTTCTTCTTTTTTTTTTTGCCAGTCCTAGGACTTGAACTCAGGGCTTGGGCACTGTCCCTGAGCTTCTTTTGCTCAAGGCTAACACTCTACCACTTGAACCACAGCATCACTTCTGGCTTTTTCTGTTTATGTGATACTGAGGAAACGAACCCAGGGCTTCATGAATACTAGGCAAGCACTCTACCACTTAGTCACATTCCCAGCCCAATTCCATCTTTTATTAGCTATATACAACTACAAAATAGTGTTCAAGCTGAAAATAAAAATGTCTCCTTTACTATGTAAGGATAAAGCAAGATACTAAGCCTGACCCTTGGAAATCTGCTCATACCTGGTTGGGTAGGAGTGTGTGCGTGTGTCTATCTGTGTGAGAGGGAAAACCAATGAGCAGTCTTGAGATAAAAAGCTAAGGTCCTGAGTTTAATCCCTAGGAACCCCTCACCAAAAAAAGTTCTTTTGAGACTATTACTGAATTTTTCTTTTGCTTTTTTGCCAGTTCTGGGGCTTGAACTCAGGGCCTGAGCACTGTTCCTGAGCTTCTTTTGCTCAAGGTTAGCATGCTACCACTTGAGCCACATCGCCACTTTCGGCTTTTCCTGTTTATTTGGTACTGAGCAATTGAACCGAGGGCTTCATGCATGCTAGGCAAGCACTCTACCACTAAGCCACATTGCCAGCCATGATTTTTTACATCGAAGGTCTCAAAACTTAATTATCAGTTTCAATGGGTTAATTTATAGACCCACTGATTCTAATATCTGAACAAAGGGAGAGAACTGCTAAAGAGAATACTGACAAACAGCCAGATAATACAGGTTTGAGTCCCAGATCTGTTTTGGGTTCACAGCCTGTGTGTGTGTGGGGGGGGGAAGGGGGGGACAGAGTGGGGGGAGTTGCTACATGAACTAAGACCCTCTCTCCCTTTCTTTGAATAATCTACACAGCAATCCCAACCCAATTAATAGTGACTTGAGAATCATGCTCAGGAAATTACACTTTACACAAGCACTTTTTGTATGTGTATGTGCCAGTCCTGGGTACTGTCCCTGAGCTTCTTTTTGCTTAAGGTTAGTGTTCTAGCTCTTGAGCCACAGATTCACTTTCAGCTTTATTTTTTTTATCTTTTATTTTTTTGTCGGTTGTGGGGCTTGAATCTGGGCCTGAGCGCTGTTCCTCAGCTCTTCAGCTCAAGGCTAGCGCTCTACCACTTGAGCTACAGCACCACGTCCGGTTTTCTGGTGGTTTATTGGAGGTAAGAGTCTCACGGACTTTCCTGCCTGGGTTGGCTTTGAACCCTGATCCTCAGATCTCAGCCTCCTGAGTAGCTAGGATTACAGCCATGAGCCACTGGAGCCTGGCTGCACAAGCTATCTTTTTTTTTTTTTTTTTTTTAAATTTTTTTGGTCCATCGTGGGGCTTGAACTCTGGGCCTGGGTGCTGTCCCTCAGCTCTTCAGCTCAAGGCGAGCGCTCTACCACTTGAGCTACAGCGCCACTTCCAGTTTTCTAGTGGTTTATTGGAGATAGGAGTCTCATGGTCTTTGCTACCTGGGCTGGCTGTGAACCGCGATCCTCAGATCTCAGCCTCCTGAGTAGCTAGGATTACAGGCGTGAACCACCAGCGCCCGGCTGCACAAGCTATCTTAAAACAAACATTTTCTCTGGAACAAAATGTTTAAACTTACAAAATCTGTGAGAAAATACCTTATTTTCAGGACAAAATGCCTCTGTTATCAAATGACTGAAATCCTTAGACACAGGGAACTCACTGGTAGGTGGTAGTGTGTAAAAAACAAGGTGCTTCTGAACTGAATTTATTTAAGCTCTCTATTGCCTAAGTTGGCCCAATGCCTAGAAGACTTAACAAATTCAGTTAGAACTAGGGAGGGGGCACAAAAAGAAGGTTGACAGGGTCAAAAGATTACTGGCTTAGTGATATTTTAGAAGAAAAGCCTTGAAAATAGCAGTACAATTTGCTGATGGCCAATAGGCAGAACTTCCTGGATGGGACAAGTAAGATTTGGGGCCTTTGTCAGCAGCGGGATGCATGGAGTCCATACTGATTTCCTCGTTCTGGGGGCATAAAAAAACACTAGGTACAAGGGTACAAACAAACCAGTAGTGCAAAAAGACAAAAGGAAGAAGTGTAGAAATTGATTAGGAACCATCAATAATCTCTTTAACCTAAAGAGACTTCTGGAAATGTGCAATTAGGAAGTGAAGCTGACCATGCTGAAGATGAACCATAGCTAGAAACAAGGCAGTACTAGGGGAAGAAAGGGCTTGGAGCACAGTAGCAGGAGTTTCTGCAAAAAAAAGTACAGGGAATCCCAAAGATCAAGGTCACTGCAAGCACTGGTAATATCTGGGGTCTGACTGACATTACTTGGTATCTCCCAACAGTTCACTGCAATAATTTCTTAGCCAAATCAAGAGATCCCACAAAGACCTGTAGTAAAGGCTAGTGTGCTTTTGTAGATTTTCTAACTTAAAAGGGCAGCAAAAGGGCTGGGATATAGCTCAATGAAAGGTCAAGTGCAATCTCTGTGCACTACCACCATCAAAAGTTGTTTTGTTTTGTTCCAGGTCTAGGGCTTGAACTGAGGGTCTGGGCACTATCCCAGAGCCTTTTTACTAAAAGCTAGTGCTCTACCACTTGAACCACAGCTCCACTTCTGATATGTTTGGTGCTCAGCTGGAGATAAGAGACTCATAAACAACGTTCATGCCCAGGTTAGATTTGAACCATGATCTTCAGATCTTAGCCTTTGGAGTAGCTAGGATTGTAGGCATTGACCTCCAACACCTAGCTCAAAATTAAAAAAAAAATTTTACTTTTTGAGCCGGATGCCGGTGGCTCACACCTGTAATCCTAGTTATTCAGGAGGCTGAGATCTGAGGATCATGGTTCAAAGCCAGCCCGGGCAAGGAAAGTCTGTGAAACTCTTATCTCCAATAAACTACTAGAAAACCGGGAATGGCACTGTGGCTCAAGCAGTAGAGCGCTTGCCTTGAGCTGAAGAGCTGAGGGACAGCGCCCCAGCCGAGTTCAAGCCCCACGACTGACCAAAAAAAAAAATTACTTTTTGTTATGGCCAGTAGCTTAACATTCAAGATCCATCTGACTCAGCCTCAAGTCTAGGAATGCTGGGTGCCAGTGACTCACTGTAATCGTAGCTACTAAGGAGGCTGAGGTTTGAAGATCGCAGTTTGAAGCTGGCCCAGGCTTTAAAAAGTCTGTTGGAGGGGCTGGGAAGGTGGCTCAGTGGTAGAGCGCTTGCCTTGCATGCCTGAGGCCCTGGGTTCGATTCCTCGGCACTACATAAGCAAAAAGAAAAAAGCCGGAAGTGGCGCTGGGGCTCAAGTGGTAGAGCGCTAGCCTTGAGCTGAAGAGCTGAGGGACAGCGCCCAGGCCCAGAGTTCAGGCCCCACGACCGGACCCAAAAAAAAAAAAAAAAAAAAAAGTCTGTTGGACTTATTATCTCCAATTACTCAAAAAGCCAAAAATGGAGCTTGGACTCAAGTGGCAGAGTATTAGCCTTGAAAAAAAGGACCTGATTTGAAGCCCCAGGGTTAGTGTGCACATGTACACACACAGATGACAGACGCATGCACGCATACAAATTCTTTTTGCAGGTATAAGCTACTATGCCTGAATTTCATCATTCTTCTTTTTTGGGTGGGGGGAGAGGGTTGGTACTGGGATGCTTATTGGGCAGGTACTCAATTGCTGGTCTATACCTCCAACCTCTGATTTTTTATTTTTTTGTTGGTTGTGGGGCTGGAACTCTGGGCCTGGGCTCTGTCCCTGAGCTCTTCAGCTCAAAGCTAGTGCTCTACCACTTGAGCCACAGTGCTACTTCCAGTTTTTTAGTGGCTTATTGGAGGTAAGAGTCTCATGGACTTTTCTGCCTTGGGCTGGCTTTGAACCGTGATCCTCAGATCTCATCCTCCCAAGAAGCTAGGATTACAGGTGTGAGCCATCAGCGCCTGGCTGATTTACTTTATTCTTATGCTTACCAGACAATAATATTTTGCCAGAGAAGTACTCAAAATTGAAGGTCTTAAAAACATTTTTTTAAGTTAGAGCTTTCAATGAGCAAGTTTTACAATAAATCACAGAGTGATGGAAGTTCTCGAATTGGATTACTTTCCAAAAATTCTATCCTCTCCCACTATTATCATTTTTTGTGCATGCCAGTACTGGGACTTTAACTCAGGGTTTTGAGCTCTCATTCAGGTTTCTTTGTTCACAGCTGATGCAATACTGTTTTATCCACAACTATAAATAAGCTTTTTGCTGGTTAACTAGTGATAGGAGTCTCACTGACTTCTGCCTGGACTGGCTTCAAACTGCAATCCTCTAACTCTCAGCTTCCTGAGTAGGTAGGATTTATAAGCATCTACCACAGGGCCTGATTCTCATTACATTATTTTTACTAACCAGCAATTCAAAAGACTAAATGAGGGCTAGGGGTAGTGGCTCAAGTGGTAGAGGATCTGCCTAGCAAATTCAAGGGCCCAAGATCAAATCTTAGTACTGAGAAAACCAAGAAAGAAAACGAAAAGTCCTTAGCTGAATTAGGCACCACCATTCCCCAAAACAGAGCTTTCTATGACCTTTTCGATCAAAAATTTCAGGCATATCTGACTAGAAAAGCAATTATCACACCACAGAGAACTAATGAGAGAGCAAAAAAGGTGGTTAAATGATAGGTGCAAAGATTAAGGTAGGAAGAACATGTGGCTGGCCTTCAATGATTTCATCAAGTACCTCAAGGCTAGGCTGACAAACACAGTCAAGATACTTAAGCAACTACCTTGATGTCCATTACAGTCTGCTCAAATCTGGACCACATGTAAAATAACATGGGAAAGAAACTCTGCTAGCCTTGGACTATCGCTAATTTGAAAAAGTAAATACAATAACATTAATCCAGGAAATAAATTAGCTGCTGTTGTAAATGCACATTAGGAAGATTAGAATTAAACAAGTTAAGAGTGATTTGGCCACCACTATATCTCACACACTTATCCATTGGAATTGGGTTCCAAAATCTGCCACACATAACTAAATCAATAAATAAGCCACCCATAAGCAGTAGAGGACCTGCCTAGCAATAAGTTCAATACTGGAAAAAGAAAAAAGCCACTTACCACTATCAGAGGAATCTTCTTTTTTAGAACGCATCTTTCTTTTTCTTCCACGTTTACTCTTCTTTGTTTCTCCTCCATTTTCTCCTTCTACACCATCTGGACCAGCACAATTATCAGCATGTCTTGCCATGGTATTCTGACAAAAGGAATAACTATTGTTTTACACTACTAAAAAAGCTTAAGATCAAATTGGAATTTCTAGCTTTTCTAATGAAATCAAAATCTTGGGAATCCATATTTAAGCCTGAAAGTTCTGTTATCTACCTGAGCTTTCTCCTGTCATTCAGAGGTCTCAATCCAGAGAAAGAAGAGAAGATCCAGAGAAAGAAGAGAGATTAACCCTCAGAAGATAAAGCTAGGTCCTCTAAGGGGAGGCTAAGCAGCCAGCAGAGCTGGCTAAAACAGCAACACGGAAGACCTAAGACAGACTTAAACTAGATAGAGGTGGAATGAAGTACAGGTTTTAATCCAAAGACAATTCCTTCATACATTAAACTACTCAAAGATAGTGCTGTTCCCAGAAGTGGAAGGTTCACACATGGACTGAACACCTCCAGATGGGGATGATGGACCCTTTCCAAATGATAAAGTTTCACTACATTTGTAACCTAGGAGGAAAAAAAGCCTTTCTCTGTAGTGGAAGACCAAGAATGTGATATTAAGAATATGGGGAAGGGAAAAAAAAAAAAGAATATGGGGAAGTGGGTCTAGGAAGTTGGCTCAGTGGTAAAGCGCTTGCCTTGCATGCCTGAGGCTCTGGGTTCGATTCCTCAGCACCACATAAGCAAAAAGAAAAAAGCCAGAAGTGGTGCTGTGGCTCAAGTGGTAGAGCGCTAGCCTTGAGCTGAAGAGCTGAGGGACAGTGCCCAGGCCCAGAGTTCAGGCCCCATGACCAGACCCCCCCGCCCCACTGACTCTTACCCGACGAGTAAATGTTTTCCCACACTTAGAACAGACAAAGGCCGCAGGGACGAAGTTAGGGTCATGGTAGCGCTTGAAATGCATATCGAGGAGCTGTTTCTGGCGGAAGGTCTTGTCGCAGTGACTGCAGGCGTAAGGCTTTTCCCCAGTATGGGTGCGCTTGTGCATGATCATGTGCCTCTCCTGAAAACAGAGACAACAGGAAAGAGGCCCCAGGGCCTGGTTACAGGGCCACCATCCCAGCTGCTGTGCATGTGGCCTTTCCCTTACAACAGGGGCTAACCTGACACTGCTTGTTGACATGATAAAGTTATCTTTTACAAGAATTCAAAACTGCTTCCATAAATTCTAGCACAAAGAAATCTGTTCACCTCTAGTGGGCTGTTTCTCTTAAGTCTGAACATGTCACAGAACCAGATTATGTTCTTCCCTCAAAAACTCTAACACGGTTTTGAGAAAGAAGTATAGTCAGTCTTAGGACTGGGTAAATCTGACTGAATTAAACACCAGCTGAAGACCCAGATACAACTGACAAGGAACCTTTGATTTTGGTGAAGGCCCTCATAAACCAATTTGAAAGTATTTTTCTTAGAAGTAGTCACTGTACTAGGTATATAAAAACCCTCTGAGAATACCCGACATGGATAGGGCAGGCATTAATGGCCTTGTAACTATGACAGTTCCTACCTGTCTACAAGCATAATCACACTGGTCACACTTAAAGCGCTTCTCGTTCTTGTGTGATTTCTGATGCTGAATGAGGGCGTAACGCTCATGAAACACAGCATCGCAGTAACGGCATTTCTTGCCTTGCTCAATATAGGAATGCTGCTTCCGCAAGTGGACACCTGAGAGCAAAATATAAAAAGCCAAGCTGAACTTTTGAAAACACAAACAAGCATTGCAACAAATTACTCCTACATTTATTCTACTTAAATTATTCTGTGGGCTGGCTGAGGTTGTGTAAGTTCAGCAGTCTAGCACTTAGCATCAAAAAGAGAGAGAAAGCAATTAAATTAGGTAGGTGGGAGAAGATGGCAGGCTGGACAAGAAGGCTGGCAAAGGATTTAGAAGAAGTTGAAGGGTAAACAAAGGAGGAGGCTGCAATACTTGGTAAGAAATGTACGCATTATCCTGCCCATGTCATTGTAACCCCTCTGTACAGTATGTTCTCAAATAGAAGTAAAGACCTGATGAGAAACCCAAGAAGTGAAGCCAGGAAGAGTTACTGACTATGGAAGAGATGCATGTCAGGGAAATCTACTGAAATTAGTGTGTGTGTGTGTGTGTGTGTGTGTGAGTGTGTGAATTGTGGAAAAAGATGAAGACTAAGCTGTGTGTGTCTATTTTGATGGGAAAGTGTGGAATAGTTATAGAGCTTTAGTTTCACATGTTGAATTTACAATTGCAGTGTTATTGAAGTAGAGATGATTATAGCAATGGATAAATGGCTATAAAGGAAATCTAACTCAAAGATCTGAAACAGGAAGAAGCCAAGAGCCAGTGACTCATGCCTGTGGATCCTAGCTACGCAGGAGGCTGGGATCTGAGGATTGCAGTTGGAAGCCAGACTGGTACAAAGTCCACAAGACTCTTTTATCTCCAATTAAGCACCAAAATTGAAGCTGTGGCTCAAGTGGTAGAGTGCTAATCCTGGACAGAGCCTAGGCTCTGAGTTCAAATTCCAGGATTGGTGCATATATGCACACACGTGCATACGTGCGCACATGTACGCATGTGTACACACACGTACACACACACACACAAACCTAGCCAGGTGCTGGTGGCTCACACCTGTAATCTAGCTATACTCAGAAGGTTGAGATCTGAGGATTATGGTTCAAAGCCAGCCCAGGCAGGAAAGTCTATGAGACTCTTATCTCCAATTAACTGCCAGAAAACTGGAAATGGCAGTGTGGCTCACAGTGGTAGAGTGCTAGCCTTCAGTGAAAAAGCTTAGGGAGGAGCAGAGCCCAGACTTTGAGTTCAAACCCTACAAACAAACCCAATCTCTCTCCTCCCTCCAACAAAAAAAATCTGAAATAGGAACATCAATTTTGTTTGGGGGCTTGAATGAGATTATGGAGCTGATGAGATCACAAAGGCAAATGTTAAAAGGAAAAAGGAAGTCTATGGATTAGGCTTTAAAAACAAAAATCTAAGTCAGGTATAATGGCTCAAGGATACAATGCTAGCTACTTGGGAGGTGGAGAATGGGAGATCAGTTTAGGCAAAAAGATTCTCAAAAATAAGTCAGGCACCAGTGGCTCACAATTGTAATCCTAGCTACTCAGGAGGCTGAGATCTGAGAATCACAATTCAATGCCAGCCCAAACAGGAAAGTCTATGAGATTCATCTCCAACTAACCACCAAAAAGCTGGAAGCAGCGCTGTGGCTCAAAGTGGTAGAGTGCCAGCCTTGAGCAAAAAAGGTCAGGGATAGCACCCAGGCTTTGAGTTCAAGCTTCACGACCAACAAAAAATATGTATCTATTATTTCCAAAAGGCCATCTCAACCAAGGACTGGGCAGAATCAATGGCTCTTTCCACCTTCATTATACTTTGTTTTTCATTTGCCTTTAGTAAATCTACTTACCCAAGTCACTTTTTCGGGCTATGACAGTGTCACAGTGGGGACAATGAAATTTGGCCACATTTTCTGTGTGCTTCTGTAAAATGTGCATCTTCATGGTACCACTTTGGGTAAACCGAGCATGACAAATATAACATTCATAAGGTTTTTCCCCTTAAAAGGAAATACAGAATAAACAAATTAAATGAATATTATGATTCAGTTGGGAGTAACTAATGTGGCAGACAGATATACTGGGCCATAGAAACTCTAAGGTTCTACTTAGTAAGTCTGAGACTTATTCTGTATGTCAAGCTCAAGCCTATCTTCAGAGATGACAAACCCTAAACTTCTGCTGTCTAGCTTTTCTACATAATCTTCCATGTAAAAAGATAATTTCCATGGCAAGGCCAATCTTTGGGAGAGACTAATGAAGGACTTCCAACTTTTTCTTGTCTTTAAGTATTTTTTTCCTTTTTCTTTCATGCAATGTAGACCAGACTGCTCTCAAAGTCGATACTGTAGTCTTAGGCTGGCCTCAGACTCCTGAGTCTCTTGCCTCAGCATTCCATATGTGGAATTACAATCATGTGCCACCATATACAGCATCTCAACCAAGGACTGGGCACAGTGGAGTGTACCTGTTGTCCCACTCACCAGGGAAGCACAATGGCTAGGTGCAGTGCATGTGACTACACTTTAACAAAAAAGACTAGAGTTAAAAACTCTAGATTTAAAATTATGCATTCAGAGGCTAAGCCAGAGCCTTTGTTAAGTCTTCCATTCAGGTACGCAATGACTGTATGTGGTGACTCACAGGCTATTATAGGATCATTGAAAAGAGCTCACTAATACCAGGAGGGGAGAAATCCTACCTGAATGTGTTCTCATATGTCTTTTCAGCTTGTATGTGTCCCTGCTGGCATAACTGCACAAACTGCACTGGAACGGGCGCTCTCCAGTATGAGAGCGAATGTGACGTTTTAATTTGCTGACCTGTAATATGAAAGCAATCAAACCTCTTATGCTTCTGTTAACAGACTGCTAGCATGAGCACTATAGATTAGATACAAATGCTTACTTGATTAGTTTTAGGGCACTTCAGGTAGGAAAAGTCTAAAAGATAATGACTAGGAAGGGTAAGCCCTCAGTTTAAACCCCAGTACCATGAGCACACAAAAAAGGATTAATTACTATTGGTAATTGCTTTAAGTGTGTGATAAGGTATGTGCTTTTCTCTTTACTATTTTACTTTTGTGTGTGTGTGTTTGTGTGTGGTGCTGGTGATCAAACTCAGGGCCTCATGCATGCTTGGTAAACACTCTACCACTGAGCTACATCTCTAGTAGTTAAAAGATGTAGCTGTTTTAAAGTTTGTTTGAAACTTTCCATAATCATATGTAAATCATTCATGCCTACTTATTTTCTCCAACACCAAGTGCATGTTTTTTAATTGTCCCACTCTCTTTTTTATCATTAGCATTTTTTAGCAGGCTAGGATCTAGGCATGGATAGCACCTGTTCCAAAGTGACTTTCAAACTTGGAGTACTCAGTAACTTGATTTTTTTTTTGGGGGGGGGGGGGGGAGTGTGGGAGGGAAGGGGGTCTGGGGACTTGAACTTGGCCTGGGTGCTGTCCCTAAGCTCAAGGCTAGTGCTCTACTACTTTGAGCCACAGAGCCACTTCTGGTTTTCTGATGGTACCTGAGGATAAAAGTCTCATGGACTTTTCTTTTTTGCTGATCCTAGTGCTTGGGCACTGTCCCTGAGCCTCTTTGTTCTCAAGGCTGTCACTCTACCACTTGAGCCACAGTGCCACTTCTGGCGTTTTTGAGTTTATTGGAAATAAAGAGTATCATGGACACTTTTCTGTCCAGGCTGGCTTCAAACTGTGATCCTTAGATCTCAGCCTCCTGAGCAGCTAGGATTACAGGTGTGAGCCTCTGCCTCTTTCATGGACTTTTCTGCCCACGTTGGCTTTGAACCGTGATCCTCAGATCTCAGTCTCCTGAGTGCTGGTGTGAATCACCAGTATCTAGCTTGAAATTTAAGTTGCTCTGATTTTATGAAAAACAAAAAAATTTCAGCATTTACGTTTTACACACTAAAATTTCACACTTGTTAAGTTAGTAACTATCCCAACAGC
Source organism: Dipodomys spectabilis (assembly GCF_019054845.1). NCBI lineage: Eukaryota > Metazoa > Chordata > Mammalia > Rodentia > Heteromyidae > Dipodomys > Dipodomys spectabilis. The sequence continues at coordinate 9,178,373 of NW_024870950.1, forward strand.
ATTACTGAGCTGTTCTCTTTCTCTCTTGCAATGTTGGGAAGTGAACACTGGGCCTTGCATATGTTAGGCAAGCACCTCTATAGCTTCCAAATTTTTCTTAGCTAACCATTTACATTTACTCTTCCAGACAAAAATCTGCAGTAGTCCTGGGGCATTAACTCAGGGGCTCTTGCCCTCCATTGGCTTTTCTACTCAAAGTTGGTGCTCTACCACTTGAGCTACACTTTTACTTTTGGCTTTTTGCTGAGTTTTAAAAATAAAAGTCTCACAGATTTTCCTAATAAGGCTGGCTTTGAACCATGACCCTCAGATCTGATTTTCTTTCTTTTTTTTTAAAAATCTTTTAAAATGTTTATTATCTTCTAGTAGTTGTACAAAGGAGTTTCAATTCAACATAGAGGACTTTGAGAACTTTTATGTAAGCTATTCTTAATCACCTTCAATTTTTTTGAGAAGAGTAAATAAACATGTTTGCTCTATAAAAAAAAAGTGATATTAATCATCAAGATATTGATATTAATCAATTCATATATTGACATGTTGAATTGATTTTCTTTAGTAGTGCCAGATTACAGGTCTACCATGAAAGATACCAACAAGGAACTTGACACTCACTTCTACACTGGCATAATCACACATGGAACACTTAAATGGCTTCTCATGGGTATGTTTGTAACGACGATGCCGCACTAATTCTCCACTGGTCACAAAGGCCATGTCACAGTCTGGGCACTTGTGAGGACGAGTACCTAGATAGAGAAAAGGACAACAGAACAAGATCAAAGGCATAGTTAATAATACAGAATTCAAAGTATAGCACACAACTGTTGCCTAAGATAAGAATTCAGTCATCCTATCAACTCTGCCTTAAACCAAGACTAGTTCTACAAGATATGGGAAGGCCTAGCTAAATTTACAACACAGGATGTAAGAACACACCAAACTTTTTTGCTTACTATCTAATTTGAATCTGCTACCTTTGAATACAAAACCCCTTTTTGCCCCTATTTTGTATCCGATCACTATGGATTAAAAGTTGATAAAAACTCAGGCTGAGGGGCTGGGAAGGTGGCTCAGTGGTAGAGCGCTTACCTTGCATGCCTGAGGCCCTGGGTTCGATTCCTCAGCACCACATAAGCAAAAAGAAAAAAAGCCAGAAGTGGCGCTGTGGCTCAAGTGGTAGAGCGCTAGCCTTGAGCTGAAGAGCTGAGGGACAGTGCCTGAGCGCTTGCCTTGCATGCCAGAGGCCCTGAGTTCGATTCCTCAGCACCACATAAGAAAAAAGAAAAAAGCTGGAAGTGGCGTTGTGGCTTAAGCCCCACGACCAGACCCAAAAAAACCAAAAACAAACAAAAAAAACGACCGGACCTCCCCCCCCCCCAAAAAAAAAACAAACCTCAGGCTGAGGTTTGGGAAGGTAGCTCAGTGGTAGAGTGCTTGTCTTGCATGCATGAAGCCCTGGATTCAATTCCTCAGCACCACATAAGCAGAAAAAGCCGGAAGTGGTGCTGTGGCTCAAGTGGTACAGTGCTAGCCTTGAGCTGAAGAGCTGAGGGACAGTTCCTAGGACCAGAGTTCACGCCCCACAACCGGGTGGGGGCGGGGGACGAAGGGTGGGAGATGGGGGATGGGGGGGGGGAGGGGGGAGCCAGGCGCTGGTGGCTCACACCTGTAATCCTCACTACTCAGGAGGCTGAGATCTGAGAATCGAGGTTCAAAGCCAACATGGTCAGGAAAGTCCATGAGACTCCTATCTCCAATAAACCATCAGAAAACCGGAAGTGGTGCTGTGGCTCAAGTGGTAGAGTGCTAGCCTTGAGCTGAAGAGCTGAGGGACAATGCCTAGCCCCAGAGTTCAATGCCCATTACTCTCCCAAAAAAAACCCAAAACCCAAAAATTCAGGCTGATGATGTGTCTCAAGTGGTAGAGGCCCTGCCTAGGATTCAAAAGGCCTGAATTCAAACCTCAGTACTATTACTACCACATACATATATCGCAGTTTGAAGCCAGACCAGGGAGGAAAATCTGTAATACAACTCTTGTCTACAAGTAACCACCAGAAAACTGGAGGTGGAGCTGTGGCTCAAAGTGGTAAAGTGCTAGCCTTGAGCAGAGGTCAGGGACAGTGCTCAGACCCTGAGTTCAAGCTCAATAGGCAAAAAACCAAAACCAAACCAAACAAAAAAAAACACACAAAACTAAAAATCAAAAACAGAATGGAAGTAAATCCAGGTGCTTGTGGCTTTATGCCCACAATCCTATCTATTCAGGAGGCTGAGATCTGAGGATTTCATAGTTCAGAGCCAGCCTGGATAAGGAAAACCTGTGAGACTCTTTTATCTCCAATTAACCACCATAAAGCTGAAAGTGGGGATATAGCTCAAGTGGTAGAGCATTAGCCTTGAGCACAAAAGCTTAGGGATAGTGCCCAGGCTCTTAGTCCAAGCTGCAGGACTAGGACAAAAAGAAAAAGAAAAAGGAAAAAAAAAAAAGGAAGTACAAGTGTAACAATGTAAATGAATAGGTCCAGTCATGTGCAGAAATATTTCCTAAGAGGATGGGAAGAATTCTAGAGAGTTAAGTATAAATAGAAAATGACAGTAAGGCTGGGCACCGGTGGCTCATGCCTGTAAATCCTAGCTACTCAGGAGGCTGAGATCTGAGGATCACGGTTCAAAGCCAGTCTAGGCAGGAAAAGTCCGTGAGACTCATCTCCAATAAAAAACACTAGAAAATGGGAAGTGGCACTGTGGCTCAAGCGGTAAAGCGCTTGCCTTGAGCTGAAGAGTGCAAGGACAGTGCCCAAGCCCAGGGTTCAAGCCCCACGACCGACCAAAAAAAAAAAAAAAGACAGTAAGAAATTCTAAGGAAGGAATATTCATTTGTTCATTCACCTTCCTTCTTCAGTACTACTAAAGGTGTAGGAGGGTGTGAAGGGTAGTTCTTCTGTGGTAAGTGTACATTATGGAGGTAAGGATAAGTAAAACAATTAGTTGTATTCATTTGTTAGGACAGGTAAGCTGAAAAATAATTTTTGGTATTATTTACTCTAGTACTTCCCAGGGGGAAGAGGTTTGCCTCTGGTAGAAGTAAGCATGTCATGACATTAATGAAGTAGACACTGCTGTGGAGGTTTTCCACCAGGCTGCACTATATAACCACTGTCTCTCTGCCCAAGATCCATGCTCATTCAGTCATCTCTCATTTATTACATCTTGACATAGGCAAGAGCTTCTCTTACACAACTGCATTTAGAAAATGAAAAGATAAGCCTGGCTCACTCCTGTAATCCTAGCTACTCAGGAGGCTGAGATTTGAGTTGGTGAGACTCATCTCCAATTAACCATCAGAAAACCGGAAGTGGCCCTGTGGGTCAAAGTGGTAGAGAATTAGCCTTGAGCTGAAGAACTCGGGGATAGCACTCAAGCCCAGAGTTCAAGCCCCATGACTGACAAAAAGAAAAAAAGAAAAAAAAAAATTGTTCCCCACTATAAACTGGCACTCTGTGTATATATGTGATTCCTTCCTTTAGGTCATACTAGAATTTAAATTCAGGATCTTGCACTTGCCAGGCTGCTGTACTATTTGAGCCACACCTCTAGCCCTGTGTCAATCTCTTGCAGGCTTAGTTACTAGATGGATGAACTTCTACCTAATCAGCTCTGGGACCAGAAAGAACCAACTTCTCATTTGCAAAGCTAAAGTCTAGAACAGGAGACTGTCTACATTAAGGCACACTCATGTTGACATATCCTATCATAGGGCCAGCTTTTAGTCATATGTCCAATATATTTTCAACGTTTCAAACCAGTTCACCAAGCTAATATTAGAATATCTGAACAACTTATTAAAGTATATATGACACCTGGACAAATGAATGGTTTTACACTTGCTTGGTTTATGGTGTTAGCAATTGAGCCCAGTGCCTCACATATGCGACATTAAACGTTCTGCCACTGTTGTTCTTTTGTTTTTGAGATAGGGTGTGGGGATTGAACCTAGGAAAGTACCCTACCATTTGAATTATACCCCTACCCCTTGAACATTCAAATTGCCTAAAAAATATTTTTAAACCTTACATTCTCCAATTATTTATTACTCAAGGTTTTAATTCAATTTCTGTTCATCCTCATAGTGCCTGACAATTGTTATGTGGAACTTTTTGGACTTATCTGTAATTACTGTATAAACCTCAGTAACACAACGGTCAGATTTCTAGGAATTATTCCAAATAACAACCAGATAGCCTTTTTTTCTGGTTCATCTCCTTTAAATCATTTGGATTATTTTCCACTAAGCATTTTCTTTTGGTGCCAAAACTGTGGATTGAACTCCAGGCCTCATACTCTTGCTTGGCTTTCTTGTTTACAATTGGCATTCTACCACTTGAATGCTTTTGCTGGTTAAAGTCTCAGACTTTTCTGCCTGGGCTGGTTTTAAACCCCAGTCCTCTAACTCTCAGCCTCTTCCCCCCACACCCCCATTGTTTAAGGAATTTTATTAAAGCAAGAATTTTATAATCCAAATTATATTTCCTTGCACAGTTATTAATTCTGTTACTTAGAACTGACATCCTGAGCTATTACACAGTAAAGAATTAGAAAATTAAAGAAAGGAATGCTTTAAATTTTTGTTTGCTGAAAATTCTTTTTCCCAGGTCTAACATTGTTTTATATTCTACTATTTTTTGTAGTTTTTTTGTTGATTTTAAATCAAGTAATCTAGGACTAGCACTGTTTGCTAGATCTGGCATCTGCTCGGTACATAAGGTTCAGTTTTCTTTCCTTTTTTAAATTATTTTATATTTTACAATTTTATTTCCATTATATTTAGGTTTTTCGATGTTTAGATATTTTTCTTTGGTGAAGCATGAGTTTCTTTTCATGGTCTCTGATCAATTTTTTAACAGTTGGAACACCAGTGGCACTGTTAACTGCTTTCTGGGCAGCCTCTTAGCTTGGTGTGCATGTAGTACAGCTACAGCTTCATCAACCTTAGAACTCAGAGACTCAAGACTCAGCCTCTTGAGTAATTAGGATTATAGCCATGAGCCACAAGTTATTTGGCTTCCACTAAGTTTTCTTGACATTCACCTATAACTAAGTCCATATGCTTATTTTTTTAAAAAAAATTGGAAGCCCGGCGCCAGTGGCTCATGCCTACAATCCTAGCTACTCAGGAGGCTGAGATCTGAGGATCGAGGTTCAAAGCCAGCCCGTGCAGCAAAGTCCGTGAGACTCTTCTTTCCAACAAACCACTTGAAAACTGGAAGTGGCGCTATAGCTCAAGAGGTAGAGCACTTGCCTTGAGCAGAAGAGCACAGGGGCAGCGCTCAAGCCCCATGACCAACCAAAAAAAAGAAAAGATTGGGGCTGGGAAGGTGGCTCAATGATAAAATGCTTGCCTTGCATGTATGAGGCCCTGAGTTGGATTCCTCAGCACCACATAAGCAGAAAAAGCCGGAAGTGGCAAGCTGTGGCTCAAGTGGTAGAGCGCTAGCCTTGAGCTGAGGGACCGCTTATGTCCAGAGTTCAAGCCCCACGACCGGAAAAAAAAAAAAAAAAATCAAATTAAGATTACAAAAAAGGCACAAAAACCCTCCAGAAATATTCCTTTAGCTTTCTCCCTGTAATCAACGTGGATAATTGAAACCCAACTTTATATTACAGTCTTCACATTGTCATACAGCACCTGTGTGTGTGTTAAGGTGATTCCTCAGGAGGGTGACTGTTCTAAATGCCCTGCCACAGAGATGGCATTTATGTGGTCTTTCATCAGTGTGGCTTTTCATGTGACGATCCAAATTTGAACGCCGTGGACATGTATAACTGCACAGCTCACACTGGAATGTCTTCTTTACACCTATATGCAAAAGAAAACACTTGCTATAGGGTTTCAATGTACTTAGGTTGGCACAAACTTTAATTTCTACAAATATATTTCATTGGTTTTTGTAACTAAAGCCAATGTAACTCATGTAAGTTGAAATTATGTCATTGCACTAACAGATTTACTTCTCTTTAGAACTTAATAACTTGAAAAATAAAGTTAATATAACAAAGTAACTTGTATGTGAACAGCTGTATCATTAGTTCAAAATACTTTTAAGACTACTACTTTACCTTTTTTTTTAATTTTTGTTGGTTTGGGAGGCTTCATATTACCAACCACTTTCTCTGCATTAACTTCTGACAGCAGGCCTTCCTGCTGCTCTTCTTCAAAATCATAGACAGACACATCCACATCTTTGCCCTCCTCTGTGTAACGCAGTTTGCTCTTTTTGGTTTTCTTTGTTTTTTTGGCTGGTGGCTGATAGTCTGGGTCTTTCTGCCAGCTTGGATCTTCCTGAGGTGGAAGTTCACCTTGCTCTAGTGTCTCCACCTCTCCATTGGCCCCCACTTTCACCACCTGAAACCCTTCAGGCAAAGGTAATGTGTGACATATCATGGGTTCACTTTCTGCAAGGCCCTCTTTAGACACTTCATTTTCATAAGCCCCCTGAAGTTCTTCTACCGAAGTGGTAGCAACAGGTACAGTCACAGGAACAGGTACTTGAACAAGCTGAAGCTCTCCTATATTAATGGGCTGTTCCTCCATATTTACAACTTGCAAGGTTATGATTTGTGTATCGTCCACTGCAGCCTCCGCTTCGGGAGCCACCGTACCCTCCATTACTTCAGTCTTCATTTGAAGAAGGGTAGGATCCAGCTGTTCCATCATTACCATCTGTACACTGCTGTTGACATCCTGTACCACCTCACCCCCATCTGTCTGGTTCTGGGGTAGGTGGCAAGCATCTTCTTCCTGGCCACCTTCCCGGCGTCGCTGGTAAGTCTTTCTCTCCTTTCCTTTAATGAAAGTTTCAGACTCTTCCACAATGGCTTCGACTGCCTCACCTTCCATTTCCCCTTCCTTTATTAAGGAAGAACATAAGATTGTTATTTAAGATAAAGCTTGACTAAATGTAAACTTACATTTTAAAACAAAAAAAGATCCCTGATGAATGAATTAAGAATCAATAATTGTTCAAAAGAACATCATGTGCCTCCTGATGAACGATAAAGAAAGTCTGTAACTGCTGGGCACACCAGTGGCTCACACTCAAGAGGCTGAGATCAAGAGGATCACTGTTTAAAGCCAGCCTGGGCAAGAAGGTCTGAGATTCCATCTACAAAGTAACCAGAAAAAGTAGGGCTGGAGGTATGATCTAAGTGGTAGAGCACAAGCCTACTGAACACTAACCCTGAGTTCAAGCCCCAATATCACCAAAACAATACAAAAAACCTGTAACTGATTAGTCGCCAGATCCAATTTCCAATTAATAGCAAACTGATGATAGAGGATGTTAAAGCACATTGCAGAAATAATAGACAAATCTGGTCTAAGGGAAATATAGCAGGATTGAGTTTCTTTTGCAAATCAATGGGGAAAAATAAGGGAAAGAAAGACTGAAGTGAAAACCTACAGACTGAAAGAGCTCAATGTGGGATGACTTTCAGGGGCTTTTGGCAGGGTCTGGAGACACTTTTGGTTATTACTGGCCAGAATGTCACTACTGACATCAGGTGGACAGAGGTAATATGAAATAGAGGTTAATATGAAATATCCTACAATGCTCAGGTTAGTCTTCCACCACAAAGAATTGTCAGAGATAGGTGTGTGTAATACAGTGGATTACCAAATATAATCTAAGAAATTGGAAGGCTGAGGCAAGAAGGGGGTGCAGCACAGGACAGTCTGGGATACATAGTAAGATTCAGTTTCAAATCAACAACAACAAAAGGCTATTAGACAAATAGGAAGTTCAACTCTAAATATTTGATTAAATTATATAAAAGAATTATTAATTAGTTTAAATCTTATACATCCAGGGAGATGAAAGGATAACAATTTTCAGTTATAGCAATGGTTTTTTTCCAGTTGGTTTCATCTGTTTTCTAACAAGTGAGGATGTGGAAACTGGGTGGGTCATGATTGGAGGGCAGCCCCAATGAAACGTATACAAGACCTCGTCTCAACCAATAGCTGAGTATGGTGATGCCTACCTGTCATACCAGCTAGGAGAGAGGCTAAGATTGGGACCATCGAAGTTCAAGGCCAGCCCAGACAAAAAGTTCATGACTCCATCTCAGCAGAAAAGGCTAGGCATGGTGGTGCATGCCTGTCATGCCTGCTGCAGCAGAAAGCATAAATAGGAGAATGGCAGTCCAGGTCCACCTGGGCAAAAAGCAATATCCTATTTAAAAAATAGCCAGACCTGAAACCCAAACCCAAACCAACCCACCTTCCCAAAAAAGAACAGGCATGGCTCAAGCAGTAGAGCACCTGCCAAGCAAGCTGGAAGCCCTGAGATCAAACTCCAGTTATCACTAAAAAACAAAAACAAAACAACATGGAGACTAAACCTAGTAAGAACGTACTGCATACTTGAAAAAACATTGAGAGATTTTACATGTTCTCACCTCAAATTATGTAAATTAAGTTTGACCTAGTCATTCTACAACATATACAACATATTTCAAATTATGCTGTATACAATTAAAAGTTAAATAAGCCAGTACTGGTAGGTCACACCTGTAATCTAAACTTGTCAGGAGACTGAGATCTGAGAATTAAAGTTCAAAGATAATTGGACATAAAGTCCATGACTCTTATCTCCAATTAACTATCCAAAAGCTGCAAGTGAAGGTGTAGCTCAAGTGGTTGAGAACCAGCTTTGAGCAAAAAAGCCAAGAACTTGAGGCCTTGAGTTCAAGCCTCAGTACCATTGTGTGCACGCACACGCACGCGCACACACATTGGTTAATTAAAAGAATAAATCTCAGGTCTGGGAATGTGGTTCAATGTTAGAGCAATTACCTAACAATTGTGAATCTTCTGGGTTAAATTTCTAGAAACACAAAACAAAGCCAGATGCAGTGGCCCATGCACATAGTACTAGTTACTCAGGAGGCTGAGATCTGAAGATTTAGGTTTGATGTCAGCCAGGGGCAGAAAGTCTGTGAAACGCTTACCTCCTTAAAAACTTAAAAAAAAACAAAACAAAAAACCCAGAAGTTGAGCTGTGGCTCAAGTGGTAGAGTGCCAGCCTTGAGTGAAGAAATTAAGGTGATATCACCCCGGTTCTTAGTTCAAGCCCTAGAACCTGAACACAAAAAGCAAAACAAAAAACAATGTACCCTCTTATATGTATTACCTTTAAAGTATAAGTAGAAAGCCCTACTGGATTTTTGTTTGTTTTTATGGTCTTGAGACTGTTTCCCTGTTTTTTGGGTTTTTTTGCCAGGCTTGAACTAAAGGCCTGAGTGCTGTCTGTGAGCTTCTTTTTGTTCAAGACTAGTGCTCTACCACTTGAGCCACAGGATCCACTTCAGGATGTTTCTGAGTAGTTTGTTAGAGATAAGAGTCAAACTTTCCTGTCCAGGCTAGCTTCAAATTGCAATCCTCAGATTTCAGCTTCCTGAGTAGCTAGGATGATAGGTTTGAGCCACCAGGCCCCCAGAATGCTTTCCTTTTCTTTCTTTTTTTTTTTTAATTGATTTTAGCCGGGCACCAGTGGGTCATGCCTGTAATCCTAGCTACTCAGGAGGCTGAGATCTGAGGATCACAGTTCAAAGCCAGCCCAGGCAAAAAAAAAAAAAGTCCATGAGACTCCTATCTCCAATGAACCACTTGAAAACCTGAAGTACTGCTGTGGTTCAAGTGGTAGAGGGCTCGCCTTGAGCTGAAGAGTGCAGGGAAAGCACCCAGGCCCAGAGTTCAAGCCTCATGACCAACAAAAATAAATAAATAAATTTATTTTATGGTGCTGGGAACTGGCTACTCTGCCAGTCTTGCACATTGCCTTTTTTTCTTTTTTTTTTGGTCAGTCTTAGGGCCTGAACTCTGGGCCTGGGCACTGTCCCTGAGTTCTTCAACTCAAGGTACCACTTGAGGCCATAGCACCACTTCCGGCTTTTTCTGCTTATGTGGTGCTGAGGAATTGAACCAGGGCTTCGTTCAGGCAAGGCCAGCACTCTACCACTGAGCCACTTTTCCAGCCCCTGCTTTGCTGCTTTTAAGATAAATTCTACCATTCTGTCATATTGCTTTTAAAAATTTTTGAGTCAGACTGGTGACTTATACCTGTAATTTTAGGTACTCAGTAGGCTGAGATCTAAGGATTGGAATTCAAAGCCAGCCGGGGCAGGAAAGTCCATGAGATTCTTTTCTTTTCTTTTTTTGGGTCCGGTCGTGGGGCCTGAACTCTGGGCCTGGGCGCTGTCCCTCAGCTCTTCAGCTCAAGGTGAGCGCTCTACCACTTGAGCCACAGCGCCACTTCCGGCTTTTTTTCTTTTTGCTTATGTGGTGCTGAGGAATCGAACCCAGGGCCTCAGGCATGCAAGGCAAGCGCTCTACCACTGAGCCACCTCCCCAGCCCCATGAGATTCTTATCTACAATAACCACCAGAAAACTGGAAGTGGCACAGTGGTAGAGTGCTCACCTTGAGCTGAAGAGCTCAGGGCCAACACCCAGGCCGAGTTCAATCTCCATAGCCGACCAAAAAAACAAAACAAAACAAAACAACAAAAAAAACCTGCACACTTGATGACTCATATCTATAATTTTAGCTACTCAGGAGGGTAAGATCTGAAGATCAAGTCTCAAAAGCAGCCCAGGTAGATAAATCTATGACTCTTATCTCCAATTAATTAACAAAAAGCCAGAAGTGGAGCCATGGCTCAAGTGAAGGAGTACCACCATTGGTGAAAGGCTGAGCAGAGCTTGAGCTCTGATTTCAAGCCCCAGCACTGGTATGTGCATGTGTGTGCATACATATACACACATTTATGAAGCTACAATTTATATATATAAAAGTTACACTTATGTATATACTTTTTTTTTCTTGTGCCATTTTCTACTGTCTCTACTGCCCCAGGCCCTGGGGCATTAGGTATGTTCCTAAAACCTGACTCTACCACTTTAGCTACAGCATACACTTCTATCTTTTTGCTGATAAGGAGAGAAGAAAGAATCTCTCGGCCCTTCCTGAGCTGACTTGTAACTAGGATCCTTAGATCTCAGCCTCCGGAGTAACTAGGATTACAGGCATGAACAATCAGTGCCTGGCTTATTTATGTACATTTTGATGAATTTAGACATATACACACACCTCTGATACCATTAACCACAATCAAGGTACAAAACATCACCATTACTTGTATAGTAAGACTGTCTTAAAAGAAATTTCAAAAACAGGGGCTGTGAAGGTGACTCAGTGGTAGAGCGCTTGCCTTGCACACATGCGGCCCTGAGTTCGATTCCTCAGCATCACATAAGCAAAAAGAAAAAAGCCAGAAGTGGCGCTGTGGCTCAAGTGGTAGAGTGCTAGCCTTGAGCTGAAGAGCTGAGGGACAGCGCTCAGGCCCAGAGTTCAGGCCCCATGACCGGACCAAAAAAAAAAAAAAAAAGGAAATTTCAAAAACAAAACCTTTATAATTCTCACAAACAGGTTACATTAAGTTCTATTGATGGAGAGAAACTCTCAATTCAGGCCTACATTATAATTAGTTGTATTTGATCTGCTTGGTGTTTTCCTGCCTTATTTTTATGAGAATATGAACATATGCCTCCCCTAAAGCAAGGTAATCTGCAAATTTAAGTGACAAGCTTTAGATTTGTTCCAGGTTGGTAGGTTTTTAACAGAGAGATATTTGGGCAGCATTATGGAAAAAATAAGTTAAACATCCACAGTATAATACTCAATTCTATGCATCCCGAACATTCAGTTTCTTCTCAATAGCAGTTTCCTTCGAACTATATACCCATAGATACCAAGGGTCTACAGTATTGCTGTGATTTTTCTATCATGAGAGCTGTCCTCTTAATTTCACTGATACTAGATTAGAAACTACATTATATAGATCTTCAGTAGTTACCCATTTTCCCTAAGTGAAATTTTATATACATTGATTAACAACTGTATTTCTCCCAGCAGTTTTTTTTCTTTGAAGAATTCTTGTTGTGTAGTATAAGCTGGTAAAATTGCTATCCTGCCTCAGCTTCCTGAGAGCTAAGACTACAGGTGTATACTATTATGCCTTAGACCTGGAAGTTTTTTTAGTCAGTTGTGGGGCTTTAACTCAGGGCCTGCACTGTTCCTGAGCTCTTTTGCTCAAGGCCAGTGCTCTACCGCTTGACCCACAGCACCACTTCAGTTTTCTGGTGATTAATTGGAGATAAGAGTCTCATGACTTTCCTGCCCAGGCTGGTTTCTAACCATGATCCTCAGACCTCAGTTTCCCGAGTAGCTAGAATTACAGGCATGAGCCACCAGCACCCAGCTGACCAGTTTTTAAACCTTGGAGCCAGAGTCAGACTTTCAATCCAGACTCTAACAGCAATGTTTGTAGCTCTCATACAGCTTCCAATGTTATATCAGCAACTTAACATTAGCCTATCTTTTTTTGTTTGTTTTTGGTCCGGTCGTGGGGCCTGAACTCTGGGCCTGGGCGCTGTCCCTCAGCTCTTCAGCTCAAGGCTAGCGCTCTACCACTTGAGCCACAGCGCCACTTCCGGCTTTTTTCTTATGTGGTGCTGAGGAATCGAACCCAGGGCCTCTGGCATGCAAGGCAAGCATAATCTACCACTGGAGCACCTTCCCAGCCCCTCTTTTTTTCTTATGAGACCATCAGTTCCCTGGTGATCAAACAATATCAAGTGAATTTTACTTAAAAAATAAAAGTTCCAAAGCCGGGTGCTGGTTTCTCACACCTGTAATCCTAGCTACTCAGGAGGCTGAGATCTGAGGATCGCGGTTCAAAGCCAGCCTGGGCAGGAGAGACCGTGAGACTCCTATCTCCAATAAACCACCAGAAAACCGGAAGTGGCGCTGTAGCTCAAGTGGTAGAGTGCTCGCCTTGACCTGAAGAGCTGAGGGACAGCGCTCAGGCCCAGAGTTCAAGCTCCACGACTGACCAAAAAAATAAATAAATAAATAAAATGAAAGTTCCAAATGGATACATACTTAATAAATGCTAACCAAACTGAATATAAAACAGAAAACAGAAAATAACTCAACTAATTCATAGTTTCTAGCTATTAAATTTAAGGAGTACCAAAAGTACTCAAATATTCAAAGAGTAAATTGTGAGCAGTCATCTAATTCAAGCAAAAATTACAAATGTGTGTATATACATATACATATGTATAAATATAAATAATCTTAAATGAAAAGGTAAAATACTTTATATTCTTGGTTTAGTCTCAAACTAAGGGTTTTTTAAGTGCCAGTCCTGGACTTTAATTCAGTCCCTGAGATTCTTTGCTTAAGGCTAGCACTCCGAGACCACCAGCCACAGCTCCACTTTTGGCTCTTTTTTTTTTTTTCTGTGCAGGTCCTGGTGCTGTCCTTAAGCTTTTGTGTTCAAGGCCAGTGCTCTACCAATTTTGAGTTATAGCACCATTTCCAGCTTTTTAGTAGTTAAATAGAAACAGGAGTCTCGTGGTCTCTCATGCCTGGGCTGGCTTTAAACTGTGATCCTCAGATCTCAGCATTCTGAATAGCTAGGATTATGAGTGTGAGCTTGCCAACACCTGGCCACTTCTATCTTTTTTTTGGTGGTTAATTGGAAGTAAGAGTGTTTTGGACTTCCTGCCTGGACTGGCTTCGAACTGTAATTCTCAGATCTCAGTATCCAGAGCAGCTAGGATTACAGGCATGAGCCACCCGTGCCTACCTTCTTCAACTAAATAAAAATTTATTTAAAGGGCTGAGAAGGTGGCTTAATGGTTCAGTGCTTGCCTCGCATGCATGAGGCCCTGGGTTTGATTCCTTAGCATCATATAAACAGAAAAGGCCAGAAGTGGCACTGTGGCAAGTGGTAGAGTGCTAGCCTTGAGCTGAAGAGCTGAGGAACAGAGCCCAGGCCCAGAGTTCAAGCCCCATGACCGACCAAAAAATAAAAAATTATTTAAAGTACAGCTGGGTGCCTGCCTGTATTCCTAGCTACTCAGGAAGCTAAGACCTGGAGAATCATCATAGTTTCAAATTAGCACAGGCAGAAAAGTTCCTGTGAGATTCTTAACTCCAACTGACAAGTAAAAAACTGTGGCTCAAAGTTGTAGAGCCCTAGTCCTGAGTAAAAGAGCACAGGACAGTGTCCAGGCCCTGACTTCAAGCCCTATGACAAAAAAAAGAAAGAAAGAAAGAAACAAATGCCCAAGATACATGAAAATTACCATACACTCAGGTATTAATGCAGTAGCTTCTATTTTTTATAGAAACATCACATATGAAGTAGCAAGCAAGTACCCTCTCCCAGATACTACTTAGAAATCTCACAAGAAGGGCTGGGAAGGTGGCTCAGTGGTAGAGCGCTTGCCTTGCATGCTCGAGGCCCTGGGTTCGATTCCTCAGCACCACATAAGCAAAAAGAAAAAAGCTGGAAGTGGCGCTGTGGCTCAAGTGGTAGAGCGCTAGCCTTGAGCTGAAGAGCTGAGGGACAGTGCCCAGGCCCAGAGTTCAGGCCCCACGACCGGACCCCTCAAAAAAAAAAATCTCACAAGAAGTGGATCCCTTAACCTAGCTTTCTCCAGGAGCGAGTCTCTTCTGAATCAATAACTAACCCAATAGGTTAGACCAAGCCCTGTCTCTCCACTCCCAGGGGATTTCACTCTTAGCTGCTTTACTCTTGCAAACAGCTCCAATCCATCGGTCTCCTCACTTCCTTTTCCTGCTTTCAAATTGTTAGTTCCTCCACCACTACTACCCCTGATTCTCAGGCATTCATTCTCATTTGTGTTAGCCTTACCTTCTAGGTTTCGTCAAATCTCTTTTGTTTGGACTGCTATCACTAAAAGTTTATTTTTACTTCAGGGACACAACTTTTCTCTTCAAAACTATCAGTCTTTTTTTTTTTTTGGGTCCGGTCATGGGGCCTGAACTCTGGGCCTGGGTGCTGTCCCTCAGCTTTTCAGCTCAAGGCTAGCACTCTACCACTTGAGCCACAGCACCATTTCCGGCTTTTTTCTTTTTGCTTATGTGGTGCTGAGGAATCGAACCCAGGGCCTCGGGCATGCAAGGCAAGCGCTCTACCACTGAGCCACCTTCCCAGCCCAAAACTATCAGTCTTATTCATAGAAATCTGAAAAAGGCAGCATATAAAAGATATAAATAACATTCACAATTCTTACTCTAAAGATAATCATTTACCAAGCACAGGATCATGTCTGTAATCAAACTATTCCAGAGGCTGAGATCTGAGGATCATGGTTACAAGCCAGTCTCACCTCCTTAGTTAACCAACAAAAAGCCAGAAGTGGAGATGTAGCACAAGTGGTAGAGTGCCAGCCTTGTATGGAAAAAGCTAAGGACAATGATGGAGATTGAACCCAGGGGCTTCAAGGTCGCTATACCACGTGATCTATGTCTCCACCCCTTTTATGAGTAATTTTGCTCCTTTTTTTTGTCTTTTCTTTTTTGATACTGGAGATTGAACCCAGGACACTGCATTTCCTAGGCAAAGGCTTTGCCCCTGAGCTATATCCCAGGCCTAGTTTTGCTCTCTTAAGAAAGATTCCACTTAAAGCCAGGCATTGATGGTCCACACCTCTAATCCTAGCTACTCAGGAGACTCAGATCAGAGAATCCTAGTTCAAAGCCAGATGGGGCAGGAAAGTCTGTGAGACTCATCTCCAATTAACCACCAGAAAAATCAAAAGTGGAGCCATGGCTCAACTAGGTATCTTTGAGCAAAAACACTCAGGTAGAGTGCCTAGACTGAGTTCAAGCCCCATAATGCACAAAAAAAAAAAAAAAAAAGAAAGAAAGAAAGAAAGAAAAGACCCCATTCTCTCCTTAGCCTGGCCCACAAGCAGCATTCATCACAATCACCTTAACCAACCCAAAAGCCTTTTCTCTTTATCCAGTTTCTCTAAAAATAAAATTCATCTTCCTTTATCCTGAGCTTCTCTCATCCCTTGAATGCTGCCTGTCCCAGGTCTTTTCTCTTGTTGCTGAAGGCCCTTCCATCTCTGCCACCCTCTCCCACCTCCCCCAACATAACAAGGGTCTTGTTCCTTTCATTGTAGCTACTATTTGTGCTAGGTTTTTTTTTTTTTCCCTTCCAGTCCTGAGGCTTGAACTCAGGACCTGAGTGCTGTCCCTGAGCTTTGTGCTGAAGGGCTATTGCTCTACCAATTGAGCCACAACTTCAATTTTGGCTATTTTTGTAGTTAACTGGAATTAAGAGTCTCTCGGGCTTTCCTGCCTAGGCTAGCTTGGAACTGGGATCCTCAGATCTCAGCCTCTTGAGTAGCTAGGATTACAGGCATGAGCAACTGGTACCTGGCTTAGGTTTCTTTTTAAACTTATTTTTCTTTATTACTAGATAGTCGTGCAAAGGTTACAATCCCATAAGTCAGGTTATGAGTACAATGCTTTTATTTATTTAGTACAATGTGCCTTAATTAATGTCACTTCTTCCATTGTTCTCCCCCATTTTTTCCTTCCCATCCCTATTTCAGGTTATGTAGTTTATAATGTACAATGGCTATAATGAGTACATTACTCTTTATCCCTCCAGTCACATGCCACTCTTTTGTCTCCCTCCAAAATATATTTCCATTTCCTGGTATTTATTTTGATAGATACATTAGTTGTTCAGAGGAGTTACACCTTTTGGATTCCTACCCCCCGCCCCCCAAAGTATACCATCCTTTAGTCAGTTTGTGTGTATATGCACAGAACCCTGTATAGGTTATCATGCATGTATGCATTTTAGATCTAGCTTCCACATGAGAGAAAACATGTGCCACTTGTCTGAGACTCACTTCACTTAACATTATTTTCTCTAGGTTCATCTATTTCCCTGCAAATGGCACATTCTAATGGATGAGTAAATTTTCTTTTCTTTTTTTGGGTCCGGTCGTGGGGCCTGCACTCTGGGCCTGGGCGCTGTCCCTCAGCTCTTCAGCTCAAGGCTAGCGCTCTACCACTTGAGCCACAGCGCCACTTCCGGCTTTTTTCTTTTTGCTTATGTGGTGCTGAGGAATCAAACCCAGGGCCTCATGCATGCAAGGCAAGCGCTCTACCACTGAGCCACCTTCCCAGCCCTGGATGAGTAAATTTTCATTGTATATATGTACCACAATTTCTTGATCCACTCAAGATGTAGGATATCTGGGCTGTTCCTACAACTTTTCTATTGAGAGTAGGGTGTCAATGAACATAAATGTTGCACTAGTTTTTTTCACTTTAAATTTCTCTACTATAGGGGTCTTTCTATCTCACATTTGCAATCCTAGTTTCACTGCCTGAATCTCTCCATATGGATGCTTGCCTGTCACTTTCCCCTCAAAAGTATAGTCAACAAATAAAGACACCAGGACTCTAGTCTCTAATCCATCCAGCTACAATGGTACTTCGGGGGTGGAGGGTGTAGTGTGCTGTTTGAAATCGAAACCTTGTGCTCACTCAACTTGCTGGTTTGGCTGGCATTGTCCCTCAGCTCTTCAGCTCAAGGCTAGCACTCTACCACTTGAGCCACAGTGCCACTTCCCACCTTTTCTGCTTATTTGGTGCTGAGGAATTGAACCCAAGGCCTCATGCATACAAGGCAAGTACTCTACCGTTGAGCCACCTTCCCAGCTCTGCCACCAGCTTTGATCTCTATCCTTAGGAAATCTGCTGGACCAACCATCCCCCTTTTCTTTCCTCAGTTTCTCTGCCAGTTCTATATGGTTTAAAAGAACTCCCAATTTAAAATGTCCCTTAGCCTGATTTCAGTGTAACACATGTAGAGATGATGTTGTACTACCTCCAATCCTTTTCTTCTCTTCCATTCCTAATTACCAATTCATGTACCCCAATGTTCTATTGTATTGAACTAGTACTCGAGGCCAGCAATGGCACTTGTTTGGTCAATTCAAAGGAGATCCCTCTATCCTAACCTTGACTTCTTTGTAGAAATCAGCAATTCTATCCTTGGTATACCCTAAGCTTTGGTAAACAAGGGAAACTTGTATTCCCTACAGAACTGCTCTCACTGAATTTTGTTTTGGTATCATATTCTTGGCTTACAGTAAAGGATATGTGGGTTCAGTTTATTTGGAAAAGCTTTGTTTCAGGCCACCAGTACAAGTGGAGAGGGCTAACAAAAGAGGGGAAATAAAGATGAATATGGTAAAAATAGTTTGTTTGCCATATGTGAAAATAGAACTCTGAAACCAGGAGAAACTGTTTTAAGAAAGGGGAGTAGAACTTGGTGCCAGTGTTTTACTCCTAGAGGCCTAAAATCCAAACTAGTTAGGAGGCAGAGTTTGGGAAGATTGTACTTCAAGGCCAGCCCAGGCAAAAGTTCATGAGAGCTCATCTCAGTTAATAAATAGTTGGACATGGTGAACCTTGTCTGTCATCCCTACAATGAGGGAAGTTTAAAGTAGGTGGGTCACAATCCAGGCAGCCTGGGCAAAAATTTGAGATTCTATTAAAAAAATAACTAAAGCATAAAAGGTTAGCATGTGGCTCAAGTGGGAGAGCACCTATCAGGCAAGCACAAGGCTCTGAATCCAAAACCCCAGTATCACACCTAAAAAAAAGTATCTATGACAACACATTAAACACCTTTATTACATAAACAAATGTAAAATTTTTAAGAACAAGATTCATGTCAAAGAAAACTCTAGGCAAAAAGAGATTGAAAAAGATGATTCAAATTACAAATGACAGAGCTCAGTGGCAGTGCCTACTTAGTGTGTGAGGTCATGGTTCCACCCTCAGCATAAAAAGTAAAAAAAAAAAAAAAAAGCATGGCAAACAACATCTCCCCAAATTTTATACAAAATAGCTAAAGAAAACAAATGGACAAGTGGAACACTGCTAAGTCTGTTCAAGATACTTTGCAATATTGGTCACAGTGTAATGAAACCAGCATAGTGCTCCTGGAAGGAACAGATTACATGAATCTTTAAAATTTAAAAATATTCAAATTGTGTTATGGTATTTTTTATTATTGCTTTTATTTCTTTTTGCTGATCCTGGGGCTTGAATTCAAAGCCTAGGCACTGTCCCTGAACCTCTTTGCGCTAAAGGTTAGCACTCTACCACTTGAGCCACAGCACCACTTCTGGCTTTTCCTGAGTAGTTTATTGGAGATAAGAGTCACGGTCTGGGGCTAGGAAGGTGGCTCAGTGGTAGAGTGCTTGCCTTGCATGCATGAGGCCCTGGTTCAATTCCTCAACACTACATAAGCAGAAAATGCCAGAAGTGGCGCTGTGGCTCAAGTGGTAGAGTGAGCTAAAGAGCTGAGGGACAGTGCCCAGGCCCAGAGTTCAGACCCCATGACCTGCCAAAAAAAAAAAGAGTCACAGTCTATTCTGCCTGGGCTGGCTTCTAACTGCAATTCTCAAATCTCAACCTCCTGAGTAGCTAGGATTATAGGCATGAGCCTCCAGTGCCCAGCCTGGGTGCTGTCTCTGAGGTTTGTTTTATTTCAAGGTCAGTGCTTTAACACTTGAGCCACAGTTCTACTTCCAGAATGGCATTCTGGTGGTTAATTGGAAATAAGAATCTCATGAACTGCGTTTGAACTGTGATTCTCAGACCTTAGCCTCCTGAGTAGCTAAGATTACAGGTATGAGCCACCAGTGTGTGACTGTGCTATGGTACTTAGACTTTAGGATCACCAGGATAATTGCAACCTTTCCCTCCAAATATTTCTAATTTGTAGCTGGTTAAATCCATGGGTGTTAGAACCCGTATTTATGTAGGGTAGATGATGGTTACTATGGGGAAAATGTTCTTTCTGTGGTGTGTGTGTGTATTTTAAAGGGAGGGTAAGGAAGTTCTGTGGTGGGTGTGTGTTGTGTGTGTGTGTGTGTGTGTGTGTGTGTGTGTGTGTGTGTGTGTGTCCTAGCTATTCAAGAGGTTGAGATCTGAGGATCTGAGGATCATGGTTCAAAGCTAGCTTGAGCAGAAAAGTTCCTGAGACTCGTATATCTAATCACTAGAAAACCAGAAGTGGGGCTGTGGCTCAAGTGGTAGAGTGCTACACTTGAGCTGAAGTGCTCAGAATCAGTGCCCGGGCCCAGAGTTCAAGCCCCATGACCAACAAAAAAATAAAAAATAAAGGGAGGGTAAGGAATTAGTAGACAGTAAGAGTCAAAAGATCTGAATTCCAATTTCAGGTTCTTCTAACTAGCAGTGTGACCTGGGATATGATAAACTTCTTTCTGTGCCCTGGTCCTTTTATATATAAAAAGAGAATGATGACATCTAATGCACTTATATGATGCCTGCTTTGGTGCTTTTTTTTTTTTTTTATAATTGTACAGGCCATACCAGAAAGCAGTCAACACATTTCAGATGTGAACAATGACATGAAACCTTAGATAAGTTTCCTAACAAAAATAGTTTCTCTAGGGGCTGAGGACCTCTCTTAATTTTGAGAGACTAGCAATTTCAAGGCCCTGAATAATCAGACCAGTTACAAAAAGACAGACTTCTCTAAAAAAAAAAAAAAACAAAAACCAAAACTCCTGGGTTTCTAGCGGAAGAAGGTAGCAATACCTGACAGAACTTTTGTTTGTTTGTTTGTGGGCCTGAACTCTGGGGCCTGGGTGCTGTCCCTCAGCTCTTCAGCCACAGCACCACTTTTTTTTTTTCTGCTTATATGGTGCTGAGGAATCGAACCCAAGGCCTCTTGTATGCAAGGCAAGCACTCTACCACTGAGCCACCTTCCCAGCCCTACCTGACAGAACTTTATGACTAACGGAAGCCAGAACATATGAATCTACCAACCAAGGGAGAGCAGAATGGAGGAGACATGGTGTACCAATGTTTGAGGGAAGTAGTCTACCATTTTAGGATCCTGTTCAATTTTAAGTGAATTCATAGCATAAGATGAATAAAGACAAAACAAAACAATAACACAAACAGAACAAGGCTGGGAAGGTTTAGTCAGGGCCCAACATTTGGGTTTAGTCCCTATCACTGTAAACAAAAAAACAAACAATGACAACAAAAAACCCAAAACCACTCTCAGACTGGTCTTTCTTACTCTGCATGACATAGTAATGCCAGACCAAACTGTCCTAAAATGAGGCTCAAAAATCTATCAAGTCAGACATGATACCTATTGTCCCAACTAATCAGGGATGGGCCAGGAAGATCACTTGAATCTAAGAGTTTGGGGCCAGCCAAGGCAACACAGGGAGACTCTCTCTCTCTCTCCCACCTAATCTTTTTAAAAAACAGAGTTGAATGTGGCAGCTGGCCTGTAATTATAATACTTGGGAGTCTTAGGTAGGAGGACTGGGAGTTTGAAGCCAGTCTGGGCTACATAGGGAAGCTGTCACAAACAAACAAACAATTCATGATGGTTGGTGTTTACTGAATCAAGTCAAAACTCTTTGGCTTCGCTCCCAGAGCTCTGTACAGCTTGTTCCTATTCCTTCTACCCACTCAATGTCACCTCTGAATACTCTCTGATGGGCATCTCTACACCAGTATCATACTCCTTGTCTTGTCACCTCCCAGCTATATCAGTCTTTTCAATCTTTACTAGGGCAGACTGACCTGAAGATTTTTGGTTTTGCTTTGTTTTTACAGTAGCATAATGTTCTATATCTGTGCCTTTTTCACAACAGACTATTAGCTTTTTTAGGGCAGGAATTAAACTCTTTTTTGGTCAGTTGTGTGGCCTGAACTCTGGGCCTAGGTGCTGTCCCTCAGCAATTCAGCTCAAGGCTAGCACTCTGCCACTTCTGGCTTTTTCTGTTTATGTGGTGCTGAGGAATCGAATCCAGGGTCTCATGCATGGGAGGCAAGCACTCTACCACTGAGCCACCTTCCCAGCCCCAGGAATTAAAACTTTTTTCTTCTTCTTCGGGGGGAGGATGGGATGGGAAGGGGAAACAAAGGAGGAGGCTACAATGCTTGATAAGAAATGTACTCAATCATCTTGCCCATGTAATTGTAACCCCTCTGTACAGTATTTTCACAATTAAAAACAAAAAAAACTTTTTTCTTTTGGATCCTCTACAACAACAACAGATTTAAAACAATGTTAAGTAAATAGTAGATACCCCAATAACATTTTCTTTTTCTTTTTGGGTCCGGTCGTGGGGCCTGAACTCTGGGCCTGGGCGCTGTCCCTCAGCTCTTCAGCTCAAGGCTAGCGCTCTACCACTTGAGCCCCAGCACCACTTCCGGCTTTTTTCTTTTTGTTTATGTGGTGCTGAGGAATCAAACCCAGGGCCTCATGCATGCAAGGCAAGCGCTATACCACTGAGACCTTCCCAGCCCCCCAATATATAAATCTTCCTTGTATAGGACAAGTAAAAGAAGGGAACGTAGAAAACTGAAACACTATATGCTTAATGAAAGCTTAACTATTAAATTTATTTTCCCTACTGCACTATTTATTTCATTTTCTCTTTAACAATAGAAAAACAAAACATTTTTGGAGACAGGGTCTTGCTATGTAGTTCAGGCTAGCCTTGAACTTTCAATTCTCCAGCTTCAGGTTCTTGAGTGGTGGGATTATACTGGCGTGTGCCACTAAGTCTGGTTCTATGTCTTTTTTTTGTTGTTGTTGGTCGTGGGGCTTGAACTCTGGGACTGGGCTCTGTCCCTCAGCTCTTCAGCTTAAGGCTAACCCTCTACCACTTGAGCCACAGTGCCACTTCCAGTTTTCTGGTAGTTGATTGGAGAGAAGATCCTCACGGACTTTCTTGCCCCGGCTGGCTTTGAACCGAGATCCTCAGATCTCAGCCTCCTGAGTAGCTAGGATTACAGGCATAATCCTAGCCACCAAAGCCCGGCTCTATGTCATTTTTTAAAAAGAAAATGTCCTAATACAATTATAGATTATATTTAAAAACAAAATAATCTGTCACATAAAATAGATGCTAACTGTGAGTACACCTATCATTGTATGGTTATGTGACAATCTGACAAACCATTCTCAAAAGAGAACTATCAAAATAACCTCTATTCATTATTGCAGGGTTTTGTCATTTAGAGATATTGGTTATTGTATAATGGACAAATATTTGCTAAAAACAAAACAAAAAAAACCCCTCCAGTTTATTTCCTGAAGAGCAGGAGACTGTGTACATTATCTTGCTAAGAAATTGCAGCCCCAAGTTTCCATGCACTTCCATAGCCACTCTGAAAGTCTAAAATGAAAGTCACTAAAAACAGGTCTAAACTGTGCTTTTCTTTTTTTCTAAATCTTTATTTTTATTTTTGCAGGACTGCAGATTGAGCTCAGAGCATCTCAATTGCTAGGCAAGTGCTATACTACTTGGGCATCTCAACCTAGCCTCCTACTTTTAAAATTACACAAATGTTGCCAGGTGTCTATAGCTCATGCCTATAATCCTAGCTACTTAGGAAGAATGAATGGTGTTGGAAAGCCTAGTCTAGTACCATTTCAAAATATTCATTTACTTATTTTGTACCAGTCTTGGGGCTTTTGTGTACTTTAATCATGTTCGCCACACAGTATATTTTTTTTGACAGTATTGAGATCTGAACTCAAGGCCATGTACTTGCTAGGAAGGTGCTCTACCACTTAAGCTATATTCTCAGTCCTTCCTTCCCTTCTTTCCTGCTGTGACTTACCCCTCAACTTCCTTTAAAACAAAAGTCCTGGGTTGGGAAGGTGGCTCAGTGGTAGAGTGCTTGCCTTGCATGCATGAGGCTCTGGGTTCCATTCCTCAGCACCACATAAGCAGAAAAAGCTGGAAGTGGTGCTGTGGCTCAAGTGGTAGAGTGCTAGCCTTGAGCAGAAGAGCTCAGGGACAGCGCCCAGGCTAAGTTCAGACTGACAAAAAAAAAAAAAAGGTTCTAACAGCTCATTTGCAAGTTAATATGTTAGGAATAAGGTTGCTGTATACCAGCAAATAGAGCACATAAAGAATACAGGCAACAGAGGCAACCTCCAACTGGTACAGTGGCTTACTGTGGCACTGTTCACTACCAGATAAGCTTTGAATTCCCCACAGGGCTCAGTTCTCACAGAGCTCATCTGGCAGAGAAACCATCAAAACAAATAGCAGCTATCTAGTGTGACTCTAACAGGGGTTAACATACTTCTCATCACCCTGGAACAGAAGAAAGCAACTTACTTAGAAAAAAGGAAGGTTTAAAGGAGAAGAATTGCTAAAACAATCTTTTTTGGGGGTGGGGGGGTCCGATCGTGGTGCCTGAACTCTTGGCTTGGGCGCTGTCCCTCAGCTCTTCAGCTCAAGGCTAGCGCTCTAGCACTTGAGCCACAGTGCCACTTCCGGCTTTTTTCTTTTTGCTTATGTGGTGCTGAAGAATCGAACCCAGGGCCTCATGCATGCAGGGCAAGAGCTCTACCACTGAGCCACCTTCCCAGCCCCTGTTAAAACAATCTTAAAGGATGAAATAGCCTTTATCAGGCAAGCTACTAGACAGAAGCATTCTAGCAGAAGGATTCTATATGAGAACACTGGTTTATATATAAATGAAAATTTCTATATAAGACATTCAATGTACCCAATTGAAGTTATGCTAAATCATCTCAAATTTACTACTGTGATCTGGTTTCAGAGGGCAAGTTCTAGCCCTTCATTAAGGACAGTTTATTTATTTCATTTATTCAACATTTATACACAAAATAGAATAAAATGATTATCTGGAAGTCAATGATGGAGTTTCATACCAAGTATTTGCTAGGTCCTGAGCACATGCTGTCCTTCTCTGCACGCTGAAGCCTAGATGATACTTTTGCTGGCATAAAGCAACCTAATGTGTCACTTCTTCATGTATTTTCCCAAGGTGACTATGTCAGCGACAACTAGATGCCTTTCCACTCTACTCCATACCCACCCCTGGAAGCAGCTCAGAGTTATAACACCTTTGGAACATCCCTTAGTCTTTCACCACTTGATATATGAAAAGGCTGAGTATCTATGGCAAATTTATTACTTTGAATAAATATATTACACAATATGAGAAATTACATACACAATGTAAATATGCATACATACAACTAGAACTTCTAAGGATTGGTGGGTGGACACTTCCTGGGCATCACTCCTTAGAACTAGTTTGTATCAGAATGGCTAGTGAGCTTCAAAAAATATATAGATAACTAGCCAAATGCTAATGATTCATGCCTATAATTCTCAAGAGGCTGAAATCTGGGGATTGTGGTTCAAAGCCAGCCTGTGCAGACAAACTGGAGAGACTCATGTCTAATTAAACATCAAAAGGCCAGAAGTAGAGCTGTGGATCAAGTGGTAAAGTGCTATTCTTTTTTTTTTAATTTTTTTATTGGGATTAGGTGATTACATAAATTTCACAGTATTATGGGACAGTGATACTTAAAAGTCACAAACACATTTTAACCTTTACAGGGCAAATTGTTATTATCATGGTCTAAAAGTTTGTGAATTCCATAAACTATGATAACTACTTCCAAATCAGGTGATATGTACATTCCTTTCCTTTTGCTTAGTGTAAGCTGTTCCCACCTTCCCTCTAAAGTGCTATTCTTTTTGTTAGTTGTGGGGCTTGAACTCTGAGCTTGGGCACTGTCCCTCAGCTCTTCGGCTCAAGGCCAGCGCACCACCACTTGAGGCACAACGCCACTTCCAGCTTTTTCTATTTATGTGGTGCTGAGGAATCGAACCAGTGCGCCTCATGCATGCGAGGCAAGCTCTCTATCACTGAGCCACCTTCCCAGCCTAAAGTGCTATTCTTGAGTACAAAATCTCAAGGACAATATCTAAGCCCTACTTCAAGTCTAGGATTGGCACCAAAAAAAAAAAAGAAAAAGAAAAAAGAAAATAAGAAGCAGCAGGAGCAGCTGGGCATCAGTGGCTCACACCTATAATCCTAGCTACTCAGGAGGCTGAGATCTAAGGATTGTGGTTTGAAGCCAGCCTATGCAGGCAAGTCCCCGAGGCTCTTATCTCCAATAAACTACTGAGAAATGACCAGAAGTGGAGCTATGGCTCAAGTGGTAGAGTGCTAGCCTTGAGTAAAAGAAGCTTAGGAACAACACCCAATCCCTGAGTTCAAGCCCCAAGACCATTTAAAAACAAAACAAAAAATCATATAGCCAGGAATGATGGTACAGGCTTTTAATTCTAACATGTGGAGGCAGGGAGAATGTCAAGTTTGTAGGAGACTGTTTTGAAAACAAAAAACAAAAAGGGTCTCCAAGTAATCCTCATACAAAATTGCTGTTGACCATGCTCTGGAAGTGACTGACCGAGTATGCAAAAGTTAATGCAGTCTAAATATAGATCCACATAATCTTCTGTGTAAAAATTTTTTGGCTGGGTGCCAGTGGCTCACGGCTGTAATCCTAGCAACTCAGGAGGCTGAGATCTGAGGATCACAGATCAAAGCCATCCCGGGCAGGAAAGTCCATGAAACTTTTATCTCCAACTAAACACCAGAAAAATGGAAGTGGTGCTGTAACTCAAGTGGTAGAGTGCTAGACATGAGCTGAAGAACTCAGGGCCAGCGCCCAGACCCAGATTTCAAGCCCCAAGACCAGTAAAAAGATAAATTAAAAAAAAATAATTTTTGTTCATTTTTCAAATAAAATCTGTAGTCTATCATTACGTTTCTTAAAGAAAAAGTCATTAAGTTTCACTTCTATGTACAACCAATATTAAATGATTTTTTTCCCCCCAGAGACCAGAGCTTGAGCTCAGGGGCTCCGATTCTTGCTTTGCTTTCCTGCTTACAGTTGGCACCCTGCCAGTTGAACCACAACTCATCTTTTTGTTAGTTCATCTTTTTGTTGGTTGTGGGGCTGAAGTCTGGGCCTAGCCACTGTCCCTCAGCTCTTCAGCTCAAGGCTAGGGCTCTACCACTTGAGCCATAGCATCACTTCTGGTTTTTCTGGTGGTTTATTGGAGATAGAGTCTCACAGACTTTCCTGCCTAGCTGGCTTTGAACCGTGATCCTCAGATCTCAACCTCCTGAGTAGCTAGGATTACAGGTGTGATCCACCAGTACTGGGCTTAGTTCATCTTTTTGTTAGTTAACTGGAGATAAAGTCTCAGGGACTTTTCTAGCAGAGTGACTTTGAACCTAGATCCTACCCTTCATCTCACAGCCTCCTGGGTAGCAAGAATTACAAGGTAAGTCACCAACACTTGGCTTCAATGATTTCTTAGGTAGGAAGACAAAGTTCAAGGTATGACAGAAGGGAAAAAGGAGAGGTCTCCTTTAAGATTAAATGAAAAACTAGTAGCTTACTCTCAACAATGTACATCTGTACCAAATAGCAAAATGGTAATAAATGGCAACAATGTATTTGACAATCTAAAAAAAAGGAAAAAAGATACAGTTACTACATCAGTACCAGCTACTATATTCTTAGCCAGAAGAAACAAAAGTAATCCAAAATACAGCCAAGCATGGGTAGTTCATGCCTGTCATCCTTGGCTACTTGGAAGGCTGATAGGGAGAATTGTGATTCAAGGCTACCTAGGATAGAAAAATTTCTAGAATCCCTTCTTATACAATAGCTAGAAGTAGTGACCCATGTCTAATCATCCTATACCAAGAAGCCTAAAATATAGGTAGATTGAGGTATAGGCACATGCCTAGGCAGGATGCAATATTCTATTCAAATATTAACGAAAGCAAAAAGGACTGGGTATGTGGCTCAAGTGGAAGTTTTTAAGTTTAAACAATAAAAAAAACAAAATTTGAAGAGCTGAGGGACAGCGCCCAAGCCCAGAGTTCAAGCCCCACAATCAACCAAAAAAAAAAAAAAAAAGCAGCAAAATTTTACTTTGAACTAAAATGAAAATTACTAAAACAAGTAATTTATTTATTTTATTATTATTATTTTTTTTTTGTCAGTCATGGGGCTTAAATTTGGGTCTGAGCGCTGTCCCTCAGCTCTTCAGCTCAAGGCTAGCACTCTACCACTGAGCCCCAGTGCCATTTCCAGTTTATTGGAGGTAAGAGTCTCTCGGACTTTCCTTGCCTGGGCTGGCTTTGAACCTCGATCCTTAGATCTCAGACTCCTGAGTAGCTAGAATTATAGGTGTAAGGCACCAGTGCCTGGCTAAAAGAAGTAATTTATTAACTTGCTTATTTCTTAGTAGTAATAGAAACAAGATTGGGGACTTGGCTCAAATGGTGGAATGTATGGCTAACAATCAGGAGACCTTGAGTTTAATCCCAAATAATGTTATAAGGATGTGGGTGGGTGGGGGGAAGGGAGGAATATAGAAGTGAGTCACATGTGGTGGTGTTTGCTTGTAATTCTAGCAGTAGGGAGGCTGAAGGAAGATTGATTTCAAGGCAAGTTTAGGCTATAGAACAAAATCCTGTCTCAAAAACTGTCTCATTAGGGCCGGGAAGGTGGCTCAGTGGTAGAGCGCTTACCTTGCATGCATGAGGCCCTGGGTTCGATTCCTCAGCACCACATAAGCGAAAAGAAAAAAGCCGGAAGTGGCGCTGTGGCTCAAGTGGTAGAGCCCCACGACCGGACACCCCCCCCCCAAAAGTCTCATTATCTTGAAAATGAACTGTACAAATTGTGAGTGGGAACAGGAAGGAAAAACTGGGAAAGAGTGGAGGAAGGGGTGATATATACCCAAAAAGAAATGTACTAATTACCTGACTTATGAAATAGTAATCCACCCCTCTGAACATAATCTTTTTTTTTTTTTTTGTCAGTTATGGGGCATGAACTCAGCCTTGGCACTGTCCCTCAGCTCTTCAGCTCAAGGCTAGCACTCTACCACTTGAGCCACAGCGCCATTTCTGGCATTTTCTGTTTATGTGGTGCTAAGAAATCGAACCCAGGACCTCATGCATGCAAGGCAAGCACTCTACCACTGAGCTATCTTCCCAGCCCCTGAACATCATCTTTATAATAACAATTTAAAAAAAAAATTCAGGGCTGGGGATATGGCTTAGTGGTAGAGTGCTTGCTAGCGTGAATAACACCATGGGTTCAATTCCTTAGTACCCATATAAACAGAAAAAGCCAGAACTGGTGCTGTGGCTCAAGTGGTAGAGTGGTAGCCTTGAACAAAAGCAGCTCAAGGACAGTGCCCAGGCCCTGAGGTCAAGCCCCAGGAGTGGCAAAAACAAAACAAAACACCCCCCACACCCCATCCCCACAAAAAAAAAAAGGTTGTATCTCAAACTCAGGCACCAGTGGCTTACACCTGTAATCCTAGCTACTCAGGAAAATCCTTGAGACTCTTATCTCCAATAAACCATCAGAAAATTGGAAGTAGTGCTGCGGCTCAAGTGGTAACGCTAGCCTTGAGTTGAAGAGCTGAGGGACAATGTCTAGGCCCAGAGTTCAAGCCCCATGACCACCCCTACCTCCCAAAATGAAAGACTGTTTCAGGAATCTGTGCCTCACACCTGTAATCCTAGTTATTCATGAAGTTGAGATCTGAGGATCCAGGCTCAAAACTAGCCCAAGCAAGAAAATTCTTGAGACTCTTATCTCCAAAAAAGCCAGAAGTGGAACTGTGGCTCAAGTGGAGAATACCAGGCTTAAGTGACAAAGCTAAGGAATAAATACCTTGAGATCAAACTTCAATATAGTCCTAGACATGCATACATGTGTGTACATGTACATGTGCACAAGTGCACCCATGAAAACACACACACACACACACACACACACACACAGAATTACAGGAGTCATAGGTCTCTAGCTTTGGATTTAGTATTTGACTGGAATTGGAAGGAAAACTAACACAAACCAATATAAACTGTTAATTAAGATTGAGTTAATTTTAATCCCAGCTACTTGAGGAGCAAAAATTGTACCAGTCTATCCAAAAAGTTATCAAACTTCACCTCAATAAATAAGCCAGGCATAGTAATGCATGTGTTTAACCCCAGCTACAGGAGCATAATCCAGATTATATCTGAAAAAATAACATAAAGCAAAAATGACAGGAAAAGATGAGTTAAAATTTGACATTTGTTTCCCAAATTGTTTTACAGAATTTCATTTTTAAGGTTTTAGACCAACCAGACTCTGATAGTTCCTTTTTTTCTTTTAAATTATATCATCAGAATGGTCTTTATAACAACACTTCTAATCTGGTCTAGTCATCTACCAATTGTCATGTACACTCCAGTTAATTGTTATTATACAGGTAATGTTCAGAGGGATAGGTTACTGTTTCCTAAGTCAGGTAATTAGTACATTTCCTTTTGGATAATATCACCCCTTTCTCCACTCTTTCCCAGTTTTTCCCTCCTGTTCCCACCCACAACCTGTTGGGTTTTTGTTGTTTTTTTTGGGGGGTCCGTTGTGGGGCCTGAACTCTGGACCTGGGAGCACTGTCCCTCAGCTCTTCAGCTCAAGGCTAGTGCTCTACCACTTGAGCCACAATGCTACTTCCACCTTTTTTTCTACTTATGTGGTGCTGAGGAATCAAACCCAGGGCCTCATGCATGCAAGGCAAGCACTCTACCACTGAGCCACCTTCCCAGTCCCTCCACCCACAAGTTGTCCAGTTCATTTTCAAGACAATGAGACACATTTTTTCTGACAAACACTTACGCAAGCAATAAATACCAACTTCTATATCTCAGTAGACTACAACAGGGACAAACTAAGAAACTGTTTAATGGCTCAAAAGTATTTTTTCCCGTGTTTCTCCTGTGGTACCTTTAGAAAGAAGAATTCCAATCCCAGGTATTCACACCTCATTTTGTTGAAGATAAGTATGTGCCAGAAAATCATAGCTTGCATTCCACTAGTTAAATATAATTGTATGTAACTATATCTATGACACACACACACACACACACACACACACACACACACTCTCATTGGGAGGGGGCAGTAGCTAGGTTTGAAATTGCTAGGTGGGCGCTCCACTACTTGAACCAAGCCTCTAGACCTAAATATTACAATATTTTAATTTCTTCCAGTTATTCACTATCCCCTAAGTTTAGAAGCTCCCCAAATAAGTTAGTTTATCCTGTGGATTCACTGTCTGGGAATATAAACAGATAAGCTAGACATGATAATTCCTTTTTTTCCCCTTGTGCTGGTACTGAGGCTTGAACTCAGGGCCTGGGTGCTGCTCATTAGCTTTTTCTGCTCAAGGGTAACACTCTACCACTTGAGTCACAGCTTGACTCTTAAAAAGTCATCAGGCGCCCCAGGTAGGGTGGGTACCAGTGGCTCACGCCTGTAATCCTAGCTACTCAGGAGGCTGAGATTGGAGGATCGCAGTTCAAAGCCAGCCCGGGCAGGAAAGTCTATGAGACTCTTACCTCCAATAAACCAGTAGAAAAGTGGTGCTGTGGCTCAAGCAGTAGAGCGCTTGCTCTACTGATTGATATATATATATATATCAGGCACCAGTGGTTTACACCTATAATCCTAGTTACCAGGAGGCTGGCTGGTAAGGGTCATGGTTCAAAGCTTGCTGGGACATGGGCTGGGAAGGTGGCTCAGTGGTAGAGCGCTTGCCTTGCATGTATGAGGCCCTGGGTTCGATTCCTCAGCACCACATAAGCAAAAAAAAAAAAGAAAAGAAAAGAAAAAAGCCGGAAGTGGTGCTGTGACTCAAGTGGTAGAGCGTAGCCTTGAGCTGAAGAGCTGAGGGACAGCGCCCAGGCCCAGAGTTCAGGCCCCACGACCGGACCCAAAAACAAAAACAAACAAAGCTTGCTGGGACAGCAGACTCCTATTTCCAATTAACTCCCAAAAAAGCCAGAAGTGGAGTTGTAGCTCAAGTAGTAGAGCCCTATCCTGAAGCAAAAAATATCTGGGATTGTGTCCAGACCCTGAGTTCAAGTCCTAGAACTGGAACACACACACATTAAAAAAGTGATCAAGGGGCTGGGAAGGTGGCTCAGTGGTAGAGCACTTGCCTTGCATGCATGAGGCCCTGGGTTCGATTCCTTAGCACCACATAAGCAGAAAAAAAAAAGCCGAAGTGGCATTGTGGCTCAAGTGGTAGAGCTAGCCTTGAGCTGAAGAGCTGAGGGACAGCGTTCAGGCCCAGAGTTCAGGCCCACGACTGGACCCAAAAAATAAAAATAAACACAATAAACACAATGGAATTCTATGCCTCCATCAGAAAGAATGACATTGCCCCATTTGTTAGGAAATGGAAAAACTTGGAAAAAATTATATTAAGTGAAGTAAGCCAGGCCCAAAGAAACGTAGGTCCCATGGTTTCCCTTATTTGTAATATCTAGTATATGTATGAGTCAAGCGGAAAAGGTCAGATAATGTGATGTCAGGAAAATGAACCCTTAGATGTGTATTTTAATGTTTTTTTTCTTTCATGCATGTGTTTCTAACACATTTATAAGATTATCTCTTTGTTGCTTTGTATGTCCCTCCCCCACAGTATAACCCCTGCTTTCACTATATTTGATGTCAGTATAACTTGTGGAGGAGATGGGGAAAAACCAGTTGTTTAAGGATACAGGTGGACCTGTTGCAACAATGAGAAGTACAAGTTGTCATGTCCAAAACGAGCTTTACAACGTTGGTGGTGGTGGTGGTGGTGGGGGGGGGGGGGACGAGAAGGATTGGGATTAGGGGGGGAGGGGGCAGGCTGGGAAGGGATGTGAAGGGTAAACAAAGGAGGAGTTGCAATGCTTGGTAAGAAATGTACGCATTATCCTGCCCATGTAACTGTAACTCCTCTGTACAGTATGTTCACAAATAAAATTAAATTAAAAAAAAAATAAATAAAAAAGTGATCAACATATTTCAAAGATCTCATTTCCCAAACTATTAAGTCTAAATTTCTTACTAGTTCTTCAAATCAGTATCATTACTCTTTTCAGGATCTTATTAGTACAGCAGACTTTGTTCTTTCCATCTAGCAAGATACCAAGTTTGCTCATTTGTAGAACAGAAGCTTAAAGAATAATAGAGCTCTCATTCCTCCTTCTTTCTCCCTCTACATTTACTTCTAGCACAGCTTCTAAGAAAAACTCTAGTAGTCACTTAGATGATTCATTTATATACGCTTAGCTAATTTTAGCATTTGAAAAATTTGCCTCCACATTCCTTTTTGCCATTATACAATTTCAATTATTTTCACTTTTTTTTTTAAGGGATAAAAAGATGTGCCTTGTATAAGCCTGAAGAGAAACCACTTCCATAGCTGCCCCTTACCCCCAGCTGAGGACCAAACTCAGGGCCTTGTACTTAAAAGGCAAGTACTCTTCCACTGAGCCAAATCCCCAACCCAGAGAAAAAACTTTCAATATCTATACCTACTTAATTACTTCAAGATCCTAAAGTAAGCCAGGTGCTAGTGACTCACGTCTTAATCCTAGCTGCTCAGAAGGCTGAGATCTAAGGACCGAGTTTCAAAGCTAGCCCTGAGACTTTATTTTGTTGGTCATGGGGCCTGAACTCTGGGCCTGGGCGCTGTCCCTCAACTATTCAGCTCAAGGCTAGTGCTCTACCACTTGAGCCACAGCACCACTTCCACCTTTTTGTTCCTGCTAATGTGGTGTTGAGGAATGTAACCGAGGGCCTCCTGCATGTAAGGCAAGCATTCTACCACTAAGCCACCTTCCCAGCCCTAGCCCTGAGACCAGAGGTGGAGCTGTGGCTCAAAGTAGTAGAGCTCTACCCTTGAGCAAAAGAGCTCATGGACAGAGCCCAGGCCCCGAGTTCAAGTCCCATAACTGACCAAAAAAAAAAAAAGATTCCCAAAACAGAGCAGACTCCAACATTTATTAGGACTGTTTCAAGTTCTCATTATACTTTATAGCAGAAAATTATCAGCTAAATTGACTAGCTCGAATTAAGACAATTTTTATCCAGAATATTAATTTCTCCAAAAACAGCATTCCTTCTGTTCCTCATTAAAATTACAAATTGCCATAGGCCATAGACATTTCAGGTCATCTGCCAATAGTCAAAATACACAATTCAAAATTTTCTACAGAAAAACAGCCACAACTTCTTGGGAGTTTTCCTACACACACAATCAGATTGGAATTTAATCTGTTACATACATTATTGTTCACCTGAAGAACACACTGAGGTTGGTCTTATTTTTCTCTCCGAAACAGGGACTGTAGAATTAGACAGGTTAAGTAATCTGTCCAATATCACTCAGCTAGTTTGTGACACTGCACAGTTTCAAACCCAGAACTCTGACTTTAAAGCTGTATAGCTCTCAATCACCCAATAACCTCTATCTCCTATACCCAAGAACTACCCATAAAATCCTCTAGTCCAGGAGTTTCATTATTCCCATTTTTTTTTAGAGCAAGAAATGAAAATAGCAATTACCGCTCCGTGGCTGCAAAGTTGGTTTGAGGAAGGAAAATAGAACCAGCTACGAAGTCCCTGGTCAGCAGTCCGTCTACTAGTGCATCTTGTTTTTTGTCTCTAGATCCACAATCATTCTAAAAAGAAAAAGAAATAATTGTATGAAATATGAATTTCACAAAAATGCACCATGCAGCATGGAATAAAATGAGAGCAAACTAAAGATTTGATGTAATTGATAAATAAATAATTAGTTGGGTTCTGGTGTTACAGGCCTGTAATCTCAACACTCAGGAGGCTGGCAAGTTTGAGGGTACCTGCAACAACAAAAAAGTTTGCAAAGAATTTAGTATATAAAATACTAAGAGGAGCTGGGCGCCGATGGCTCACACCTGTAATCCTACTACTCAGGAGACTGAGATTTGAGGATCATGGTTCAAAGCCAGCCTACACAGGAAAGTCTATGAAATTCTCATCTCCAATTAACCACCTGAAATCCAGAAGTGGCCCTGAGGCTCAAGTGGTAGAGGGATTGCCTTGAGATGAAGAGCTCAGGGACAGTGCCCAGGCCCAGAGTTCAAGTCCCATGACCTACCAAAAAAAAAAAAAAAACTAAGAGGAAATTCATCTCACAATTAACTAGTCAACAAAAAAAGATGATTATTCTTTCTCAGACCAAGCTAAATAAAGTCTCTTATGTTGATAGGCAGCTTATAACACAAAAGAGGATTTGTATATTTGATCCAAGAAGCTTTTTTTTTTTTGCTGGTCCTAGGGCTTGAGTACTGCCCCTGAGACTCTGTGCTCAAAGTTAGTTCTGTACCAGTTGAGCTATAGCACTACTTCTGGCTTTTTCTGAGTGGTTTATTGGAATTAAGAGTCTCAAGGAGACTTTTTCTGCCCAGGCTGGCTTCAAACCACGATCCTCAGATCTCAGCCTCCTGATTAACTAGGATTACAGGTGTGAGTAACCAGCACAAGGCTTTTTTTTTGGGGGGGGGGGGGGGATGGGGAGGTGTCAATCATGGGGATTGCACTCTGGGCCTGGGGGCTGTCCTTCAGCTCTTCAGCTTAAGGATAGCCCTCTACTACTTGAGCCACAGCATCACTTCCGGTTTTTTGGTGGTTTATTGGAAATAAGAGTCTCATGAACTTTCCTGCCCAGGCTGGCTTTGAACCATGATCCTCAGATCTCAGCTTCCTGAGTAGCTAGAATTACAGATGTGAGCCACTAGTTTGTTTCTTTCTTTCTTTGTTTGGGTTATTTTGAGTCAAAGTTTATGTAGTCTGGGCTGGCCTGAAACTTGAGATCCTCCTGCTTCAGCCTCCTGAGTGCTGATGCCTGGCTTGTGTATTGATTGGTGTCCATGTATCACTAGATACTTCAATGGGAAGAGAATTTTATGCCATTGAAAGTTCTTTTTTTTTTTTTTTTTTTTTTGGGTCGGTCGTGGGGCTTGAACTCTGGGCCTGGGCGCTGTCCTTCAGCAATTCAGCTCAAGGGGAGCGCTCTACCACTTAAGCTACAGCGCCACTTCCAGCCATTGAAAGTTCTAAGGGTGGGCCAAAATAAATATCAAGTATAAAAAATTATATGAATGCCGGGCGCCGGTGCTCATGCCTGAGAATCGCGGTTCAAAGCCAGCCCGGGCACGAAAGACCGTGAGACTCCTATCTCCAATAAACCACTAGAAAACCGGAAGTGGCGCTGTAGCTCAAGTGGTAGAGCGCTCACCTTGAGCTGAAGAGCTGAGGGACAGCGCCCAGGCCCAGAGTACAAGCCCCACGACAGACAAAAAAAAAAAAAAAAAATCAAAACCCTTGAGATATGTCAGCTGCCTATATCCAGTGACCTATCTCTGAACTCACACATGATATCACAGAAAGAACACACAAAGATACTGGCAGGGATGATTTGAAGATAAAAATACTGGCAGGGATGAAACAAAGATAGTAACTAAAGTTTTTTTTTGTTTTTGTTTTTTTTGGGGGGGGGTCAGTCATGGACCTTGAACTCAGGGTCCAGGTGCTGTCCCTGAGCTTCTTTGCTCAAGGCTAGTACTCTATACTTTGATACACAGAGTCACTTCCAGTTTTCTGGTGGTTAATTGGAGATAAGAGTCTCATGGACTTTCCTGTCTGAGCTGGCTTTGAACCATGACCCTCAGATCTCAGCCTCCTGAGTAGCTAGGTTTACAGGTGTGAGCAACTGATGCCCAGCAATTTTGCATCTTGTGGGATCTTTTACAACTTTAAGTAAATAAGCAGAATTTTCTTATGTAGGCAAAATTCTTGCAATCTTACTCCTACAACTATTTAAACAAGTAGAGTCTTTGGGTTTCCCTGATATAACCCATTTATCCCAAATTTATTTTCTCTAGGTTTAGCTTTCCACTAAAAACAAAGTATTGGGGCTGGGAATGTGGCTTAGTGGTAGAGTGCCCGCCCAGCATAAACAGAAAAAGCCAGAAGTGGCACTGTGGCTTGAGTGGTAAAGTGCTAGCTTTGAGAAGAAAAAGCTCGGGGACAGTGCCCAGGCCCTGAGTTCAAGTATCAGGACTGACAAAACAACAACAACAAAATAAGCAAAAAACCCAAAGATAATTACTGGCATACAGACCCCAAAGAATAGCAACTGTGTTGGATAAGGTCTACACTATTAAGTCATCATAATGCGTAAGACTAAGAAACTGCCAGGTGCTGGTGGCTCACATCTATAATTCTAGCTACTCAAGCAGACTGAGATCAGAGAATCAAGGTTTGATGCCAATCCAAGTAGGAAAGCCTATGAAACTCTTACCTCCAATTAACTACCCAAAACCAGAAGTGGAGGTATGGCTCAAATAGAGGTATGGCTCAAGTGGTAGAGCCAGTACTAGCCTTGAGCAGAAAAAGCTGAGTAAGAGTGCAAGGGTCCTGAGTTCAAGCTCTAGTACTAGTACAAACAAAACCACATATAGAACAGCAGACTCTATAAAAGCAACACAGGATTTGCAGAGCATAATTCTAACCTGGGAAAACAAGCATTACTCTTGGCTCAATTACAAACTTGCTGCATTTTAATTTTTAAATCTCTGTGGACTTTATCTTAAACCTGCCACTTGTCACTCAGAAGTTTGAAAGATTGAAAACATAAAATAATGCAATGAGTTACATAAGTGGATTATTTATCAATTAAAAGTAGTTCTAGAGGGAGGGAACAAGTGGGAAAGAGGGAACAGCTGATGCTATGCAAAACAAAAGAAATGTACATATCACCCAACATAAAAGAAATAACTGTATCGCAAAGCTCACAGAACTCAAATGTTACAGACTGTGGTAGACAATTTGCTCCAGGAAAGTTAGAATGTGTTTGTGACTTTAACTGAGCATCACTATCTCATAATACTGTGAAATTTGGGAAATTATGTAACCACTTAAACACAATAAAAAATAAAAAATAAATAAAAAGTAGTTCTAGTCCCAAGCCTAACACTTCATTAATACTGCCACATTTAGTTGCTTTTTACTTGGGAGAGGGAAGAGCAGGAACTCCTGTAGTATACACACACACACACACACACACACACACACACACACACACACACGGATGAGGGAGCTGAAAGTATAAGTTCAGTAGTAAAGCAAAAGTCATGAGTTTAAACCTAGCACCACAAAAAATAAAAGTTGCATAAATAAGGTTCTAATGTGGCTCCTGAGAAATTGGCCTAACCCTAATTTCAGTTAAAAAAAAAAAAAAAGGATGTTCAAAAAGATGTATACGGAAGCAGATCATTATCAGGATTTACAGGTTGAGATTACATTACAGTGGAGAACTTTACCTCATAAATTAACATAGCTTTTCTTTCTTAAAAATATCAAAACAGCTGGGTACTGTGGCTCACACCTGTAATCCTAGCTACTCAGAAGGATGAGGTCTGAGGATGGCAGTTCAAAGTCAGCCTGGGCAGGAAAGTCCGTAAGACGCTCATCTCCAATTAACCGCTAAAAAAGCCGGATGTGAAGCTGTGGCTCAAGGTAGAGGTAGACTTGTGCAAAAAGCTCAGGGACAGGGCTGGGAAGGTGGCTCAGTGGTAGAGCGCTTGCCTTGCATGCCTGAGGCCCTGGGTTCGATTCCTCAGCACCACATAAGCAAAAAGAAAAAAGCCAGAAGTGGCGCTGTGGCTCAAGTGGTAGAGCGCTAGCCTCGAGCTGAGGGACAGCGCCCAGGCCCAGAGTGCAGGCCCCACGACTGGACCCCCCCCCCATAAAAAAAAGCTCAGGGACAGCACTCAGGTCCAGAGTTCAAACCTCAGATCCGGCACATACACACAAAGTCGTAGCAGTGCTAGGTGTGGCTCAAGTAGTATAGCAGATGCATAGTAAGCATGAGGCCTAGACTTCAAACCAGTGTGTGTGGAGCTAACCCAGCCTTTTTTTTTTTTTTTTTTAAACTAAGGAGTTGATATATTGTACTATCCTGTACCATACAAAGGTAGTATGTTTGGAGGAGGGGAACTAAACTTCGACAATTCAACATAGGAAGCTTTTTAATGATGCAGGACGGCTTACTGACAGTAAAATTTAAATACATGCCCTAATTTAATTTCTTTTCCTGTCTATAGGAAACATGGAATCCTCACTTTCCGAGTTGATCTGAACTCAAAGAAAGTAGGAAAACTCTGTATTCGAATGTTTACTAATGTCGAACAGGAGAAATGCAGGAAGTCGGCTAGCTATTAGAGTAGTTACATTAGGCGTAGATATTTATAAACCATCTGCAATGACCCAGGATTCAATTACAACACCAACCCTCACATTTCAGCGTACGGGCAAATTACCAGTTGAGTCAAGAATAAATTCATTCTGTCCTACTGGCGCTTTAGATCAGGTTGCACAATCTCGAAGGCTGAAACTGCCTATGCCTAGCCCTAGAGCATCAGGTACTAAGTATACGAAGTTTAGCGCCAGGACAATTAAAAACCGGAGGCCGACTCAAGGGTCGTCTCGATCAAAATAACCAGCCTAGAACTCCCGAATTCAGATGGTCACGTCACTTGAGATCAGAGCGAAATTGTTTCAGTCCCTTTGAGATCACTGAATGTACACAGGCTGTTACTTCTCCAAGGAGGTTAAGAGAGTGGAAGCCTGGCAGAAGAAATGCTACTTGAGGCGGAACTCGGCTTTTCTGCCAACTATGGGGTCGGCACGAAGTCCGCTCGCGCGCGGAGCCTTGGCGCGAGTTTGGGGGCGCAGCGGGGCCCGGCGGGGGCGGCGAGCGCACGTTCCCCCGCCCGCTCGGGCGGCGTCGAGGCGCGAATAGCTCAGCCAGCCTTGCAGAGGGAGCTCTCGGCAGCTCTGGGGTCCCTGTGCTCGCAGCCGCAGCAGCGCCGCCTGCGCCACTCGGCGGAGACGGAGACCAGCGGCGACGACGCGCGGACTGGGAGCGACCGCGGAGCAGCCGAGCGGCTGGGGAAGCACTCGGAGCAACCAGGTAGGTTCCGGGACTGGGTGGATGGGTATCCCGAGACGCATCAACAGGGGCCCGGACACCCACAGGGCTCTGGGACTCAGTTGCGTGCCCGGCCGCGGGAGGGTCTGAACTCTTAAACGAGTAGCGAGCAAGGAAGCCGGAGCGCGGAGACCGAGTCTCGGCTGAGGCCACCCGCCGCGGGAGGGGCGGAGGGCAGAGGGCGGGCCGCGGCAGGGCGATCAGCCGGGCCAAGTGCCGGCCTCGAGGGCAGAGACAAAGGAAGGAAAATGGAGTCGCCGGGCGCGCGGGCCTCCGCCGCCGCCGCCGCCGCCGCCGCCCGAGGCCTAGCGTGCGGCCAGGAGGCCTAGCGAGCGGGTGTGGAGTGGGGCGGCCGGGCCGCGGCGGCGGCGGCGGGCAATGGCGGCGGCCGCGCCGCAGCAGGGACGGTAGAGGGAGACAAACACCCCCCGGCGGCGGCGCTGGCGCCGGGCTACAGCCAGCGCCGACCGGAGCGGCCCCATCGTGACACCTAGAGGCGGCCCGCGAAACCTCCTCCACCCTGGGCCCCCTTACCTCCGCGCCACACCCCCCGCGGCGCCCGTTCCGCCGCCGCTCCACCGCTCCGGCCACCCGGCGTCCCCGGCCGGCTCTGCGCGCCCGCACCGGCTACTGCTGCCGCCACTGCCGCCAAAGAAGCAGCTCCGCGCACGGTTTAATCGCTCCACAAGCTCGGACACAAAATGGCGGCGGTGCGGTGCAGTGCGCCTGCGTCGGCGCTGCCGGGGCCGCGGGTGCTGATAAGGGAAGGGACGGGTGGGGGGGCCGGCCGGGCGGCGAGTGGAGGGCGGGGGAGGAAAGGTGAGGGGAGGGGTTGGCGCAGGGCAGCATGGGAGGCGGCCCCGGGCGCCAACTTTCAAAAGCAGGCGCGATGGCGTCACGGGACGCACCGCGAGTCGCGTCGTCACGCCGCACGCGCCCTCCCGCGCCCTCGCCCGGTCGCGCGTGGACTTCG
Source organism: Dipodomys spectabilis (assembly GCF_019054845.1). Classification (NCBI taxonomy): domain Eukaryota; kingdom Metazoa; phylum Chordata; class Mammalia; order Rodentia; family Heteromyidae; genus Dipodomys; species Dipodomys spectabilis. The sequence continues at coordinate 9,219,072 of NW_024870950.1, forward strand.
CTGGCGTGGTGGCGTCCGGTCTTCCGTTGGGTGGGGCTTCCTGGGTGGGGACCGTCGTCTCGGGGCCGTCTCGGATTCCTGCCTGTTTGACCTGGTTCCCAAACTGCTCTCTCCGGCCCTCTAAACCCCTTAGGAGTTGGAGGAGTGGGGGTGGCTAGAGGAAGCGCGCGCGGGGCCGTCTGTGGGACATGGGCGGCTCCTAGGCCCGGCCCCGCCCAGTCTCCGCCCTACTGGGACCCGCCCGTCAACCGCGGCTCAGTGGCCTGCCACCGAGTGAGGCCCAGCGGGCATCTGTGCGTTGCTGTTTCTCGTATGGAGTCCAGTGCCCTCGAGTGACAGCAAGAAGGGCTGTGTTTGCCTAGAGGCTTCTGAAGATCTCACTCCCTAGAAAAAGAGTCTTCTGAAATCGGGTCAGAGGGAACCAGGGCCTACTCTGGGAGTTCCCAGGCGACTTCAGCCTGGAGAGAGAGCAGAAGACCGCTTGAGTCTTGTGCACTACAGTCACCTTTAGCGGAAAGGACTTTTGAGTATTGGACGCCGTGTAGTTTCTGTTTTAAAACCTGCCTTTCTCATTTCTCGTCTTTGCCCGGGAGCTGTTAAGTTCCCGGTGGGTGGAGTCCTTTGGCTCCTCCCCCTCCCCTGGAAGTGCCTGCGGACCCCGCCCAGCCAGACCTTGAAGTTAACGGGGCCGATTGCCAGGTGTTGTGGTGGCTCCCGGAGTGTCTTTTAGTGTTTTTCTTTTCTTTTTTTCTTTTTTTTTTTTTTTTTTTTTTTTTTTACCGTAATTCGGTTTAATCCTCAACTCCCTTTCGTTAGACTCATTCAGCGTCAATGGAGATGCTTTTCCTCTATTCAGCTGATTGTTCTTGTGAGAATATTGGCCCAATATTGATATACTGAGGTCTTTTACCCTCAAAGGAAAGAGAAATCTGTTTTCGAAAATGTAAAATCTCTAGAATTGTAGGTGCTGGTAACTCAATGAGAAGTTTTTAAACTCGGTGACTGGATTCAACCATAGTGTGGTCTGTCAGCATATGATCCTTGACTTGAAGAAAAGGAAATTCTAAGAGCAAGTCAGTTGTGGAATCCCAGGGCAGAGGATTCTGGTAGTGGGGAGGCTTCAGCTGGCCAAGGGGTTGAGAGTTCTGATCTTGGACCAGAGACGTAGCTAGTGTTGGATGACTGGAGAATGTCTTTGGTGATCTTGGACAGATTCAGGTGGGTCAGACAAGGATGTTAATCTAACTAGAATGGGATTAAAAAATGAGCAGAAACACGAGAAAATAGAGACAGTACATGTAGGCAACTTGAGAGAAGTTTTTCAGTGAGGTAAGCACAGAAATTTAGGGATAGTCAAAAAGGATGTGAGGTGTTGTGAAGGGTTTTTGCCTCTTCCATGCTAGGGATTAAACCAAAGACCTTGTGATGCTAAGTAAGTTCTTACTACTGAGCTCCATGAGCTCCAGAGATATTTTAAGACAGTAGGTTTTTTGAGCTCCCCTTTCCTCCCCTCCTACCCCACCAGTCCTAGAGCCTGAACTCCAGGCCTGGGCACTATCCCTGAGCTTTTTTCTCAAGGCTAGTGATGTACCACTTGGACCACAGCTTCACTTCTGGCTTTTAGTCATTAATTAGCAATAGAAGTCTCACAGATTTTACTGCCTGGCTGGCTTTGAACCACAATCTTCAGATCAGTCTCCTGAGTAGCTAGGAATACAGGTGTTAGTCAGCAACTAGCATCTTGAGTAGGTTTCTGCACTGTTGGGAGTGATGTAATAGGGAAGAAAGATGGATGACACAGGAGAGACGTTTACTTAACCTCTAAAGGATAGAAGGGGGTTGGGAAGGTGGCTCAGTGGTAGAGCACTTGCCTTGCATGCATGAGGCCCTGGGTTCGATTCCTCAGCACCACATAAGCAGAAAAAATAGCTGGAAGTGGTGCTGTGGCTCAAGTGGTAGAGTGCTAGCCTTGAGCTGAAGAGCTGAGGGACAGTGCCCAGGCCCAGAGTTCAGGCCCCACGACTGGACCCCCCAAAAATAATAATAGATAAAAAATAAAGGATATAAGGAAATGGGAGAAGAGACCTTGGACAGGATGCTTCCTCTAATAATAAGGCTATCAGATGGATACAAATGCAAGAGAAAGAGAAAACAAGTCCTTTGTAGGGGCACTGAGTACCCATTTCATGGTTTATGATTGTGATCTTCAGTTTAAAGTTAATCTAGAGCCGGGCGCTGGTGGCTCATGCCTGTAACCCTAGCTACTCAGGAGGCTGAGATCTGAGGATCGTGGTTCAAAGCCAGCCCGGGCAGGAGAGACCGTGAGACTCCTATCTCCAATAAACCACCAAAAAACCGGAAGTGGCGCTGTAGCTTAAGTGGTAGAGCGCTTGCCTTGAGCTGAAGAGCTGAGGGACAGTACCCAGGCCCAGAGTTCAAGCCCCACGGCCGACCAAAAAATAAAAATAAAATAAATAAATAAATAAAGTTAATCTAGATGGCTCAGTGGGTATGTATGTTTTCCATTAACATTGAGCTACTTAAGTACAGATATAACATGACCCAAGTTTTCTCCTCATTCCAGTTGTTTCCCTAGATGAGATACTATTCTAGAAATGTGTGCAGTATTTGGAAAATTTACATATGACCTCCCTTTTTTTTTTGCTGGACATGGGGCCTGGACTGTGGGCCTGGGCGCTGTCCCTCAGCTCTTCAGCTCAAGGCTAGCACTCTACCACTTGAGCCACAGAGCCGCTTCCGGCTTTTTTCTTTTTGCTTATGTGGTGCTGAGGAATTGAACCCAGGGCCTCAGGCATGCCAGGCAAGTGCTCTACCACTGAGCCACCTTCCCAGCCCATCCCCATTTTTTCTAGAAGCAAAATTATCCCATTTGTCTTTTTTTTTTTTTTTGGTCGGTCATGGGGCTTGAACTCTGGGCTTGGGCGTTGTCACTCAGCTCTTCAGTTCAAGGCTAGCGCGCTACCACTTGAGCTATAGCGCCACTTCCGGTTTTCTGTTGATTTATTGGAGATAAGAGTTTCACGGGCTTTCCTGCCCAGGCTGGCTTTGAACCAAGATCCTCAGATCTCAGCCTCCTGAGTAGCTAGGATTACAGGCATGAGCCACCAGCGCCTGGCTCCCATTTGTCTTTTATGTACAAATGTTAGGTCTCAAGTATAAAGATAAGGTGGATTTTAAAAAATTACCAAACATACTTCTAGGATATTTGTGTTTTGCATTCTCTTTGCTAAAAAGAATAGAGCCTGGTACACTTTAGAACTTAGATAACAATAATAATGCTGACTTGGGTTGGGAATGTGGCTTAGTCATAGAGTGCTTGCCTAGCATGCATGGTTCGATTCCTCAGTACCACATAAACACAACAATCCAGAAGTAGTGCTGTGGCTCAAGTGATAGAGTGCTAGCCTTGAGCAAAAGAAGCTCAAGGACAGTGCCCAAGCCCTGAGTTCAAATCCACGACCGGCAAAAAATAAAAAAATAATGCTGAATTGCATTTGAATATTTTATTTACGGGTTGGGGATGGAGCTTAATGGTAAAGTGACAGCTTAGCATGCACAAGGACCTGGGTTTGATCCTAAGTAGTCCAATTAAAAATAAATCTGTCACCAGACACCAGTGGCTCACTCCTGTAATCCTAGCTACTCAGGAGTCTGAGATGGCTGAGATCTGAGGATCACAGTTCAAAGCCAGCCCAGGCAGAAAAGTCTCCATTAGACTTATAATCTCCAGTAAACCACTCAAAAACAGGAAGTGGTGCTATGGTTCAAGTGGTAGAGTGCTAGCCTTGAGTACAAAGAGGCTCAGAGCTAGCACCCAGGCCCTGAGTTCAAGCCCTACATCGACAAAAATAAATCTGTGACTCAAAGCTCTATCTCAGCTTCTTGGGAAGTTGAGGTTAGGGGTATCACAACTTGAGAGAAGCCTAGGCAAAAAGATTTCAAAACTCGAACCAATTTTTTTTTTAAAGCTGGATATGGTTGGAAAATGCAAGAGTATGTGGCTCTCAGCCTGGTCATAAATGTAAGACCCTATTTGAAAACAAAAGCAAAAACAAGATGGGATATGTCTCAAGTGGTAAAGTGTTTTATCTCAAATCATCTTAAGAATAACCTATAAGAATATCTCTTTTAACGTGGGCAAATATAATGTAGTGTCTTTGAAGAGAAACAAACCTCAACCGTATTTACCCAGTGTATGAACTATATTTACAACAGTTTGACCTCTGAGGCATGTTAGAGCTAGGAATGGGGTCCAAGCGGCCTTTGGAATCTGCTTTCTAAAGATGAAGTGCTGACCTAAATGGGCTAAGAAAAAGCTAAAAATCACTAGGAAGGAAAAAAAGGATGTCTTTCTTTTTCTTATAGGAAATCCTTATATATTCTACTTTGTGTAATCATCTCCAAGAATCAAAGAATGAAAAGCCATTTTAAAAAAGAATATTTCAGGGGCTGGGAAGGTGGCTCAGTGGTAGAGCGCTTGCCTTGCATGCATGGGGCCCTGGGTTCGATTCCTCAGCACCACATGAGCAAAAAGAAAAAAGCCGGAAGTGGCGCTGTGGCTCTAGTGGTAGAGTGCTAGCCTTGAGCTGAAGAGCTGAGGGACAGCGCCCAGGCCCAGAGTTCAGGCCCCATGACCGGACCCCAAAAAAAAAAAAAAAAAAAAAATATTTCAGGCTGAAAAGAAACAAACAGTGTTTGGTGCATGTGGCTCATGCCTCTAACCCTAGCTACTCAGGAGGCTGAGATCTGAGGATCATAGGTCAAAGTCAGCCCAGGTAGAAAAGTACCCCTGAGACTTTTATCTCCAATTAACCACCAGAAAACTGGAAGTGGCCCTGTGGCCCAAAGTGGTAGTGTGTTAGCCTTAAGTGAAAAGGCTTAGGGACAGCATGCAGACTCTGAGTTCAAGCCCTACAGCTGGCAAGAAAAAAACAAAAAACAAAACTGAGAGGGGATGGTACTATGATGAGAGCCATTGAAACAGTTCAGATAGTAAACATAGGAACTAGGAATGTAGCTCAGTGGTAGAGCAATTAATTGCCTAGCACGGATGTAGCCATGAGTTTGATGCCTAGAACTGAAAAATAAGGTGAATTTGTTCCTAAATAAGCTACTTAAGAAAAATGAGAGCCCATTCTGTGATTTGTTTCAGTCAGGTGCTGGTGGTTCATGCTTGTAATCCTAGCTACTTAAGAGACTGAGATTTGAGGATTGAGGTTCAAAGCCAGCCCAGGCAGGAAGGTCTGTGAGACTCTTATTTTCAACTAACCAGCAAAAATTCAAAAATGGAGCTTTGGATCAAATGGTAGAGTGCCATCCTTGAGTGAAAAAGCCAAGTGAAGGCATGAGGTCCTGAGTTCAAGTCCCAGTACTGTCATGAAAAAGAAAAGGAAGGGGGCTGGGAAGGTGGCTCAGTGGTAGAGCGCTTGCCTTGCATGCCCGAGGCCCTGGGTTCGATTCCTCAGCACCACATAAGCAAAAAGAAAAAAGCCAGAAGTGGCGCTGTGGCTCAAGTGGTAGAGTGCTAGCCTTGAGCTGAAGAGCTGAGGGACAGCACCCAGGCCCAGAGTTCAGGCCCCACGATCGGACCCAAAAACACACACACACACACACACACAAAATAAACAAAAACAAAAAAAAGTCGAGGGGCTGGGAAGGTGGCTCAGTGGTAGAGTGCTTGCCTTGCATGCATGAGGCCCTGAGTTCAATTCCTCAGCACCCCATAAGCAAAAAGAAAAAAGCCGGGAGTGGTGCTGTGGCTCAAGTGGTAGAGTGCTAGCCTTGAGCTGAAGAGCTGAGGGACAGCGCCCAGGCCCAGAGTTTAGGCCCCACGATCGGACCCAAACACACACACACACACACACACACACACACACACACAAAATAAACAAAAACAAAAGAAAAAAGTCGAGGGGCTGGGAAGGTGGCTCAGTGGTAGAGCACTTGCCTTGCATGCATGAGGCCCTGAGTTCAATTCCTCAGCACCCCATAAGCAAAAAGAAAAAAGCCGGGAGTGGTGCTGTGGCTCAAGTGGTAGAGTGCTAGCCTTGAGCTGAAGAGTTGAGGGACAGCGCCCAGGCCCAGAGTTCAGGCCCCATGACCGGACCGGAAAAAAAAAAAGAAAAAAGCCGAAGTGGCGTTGTGGCTCAAGTGGTAGAGCACTAGCTTTGAGCTGAAGTGCTGAGGGACAGCGCCCAAGCCCAGAGTTCAGGCCCCATGACCAGACCCCCCCCAAAAAAAAGAAAAGGAAGGATAATTTCAGATGCTTGTCCTAAGAAGGAATAAAGGTTTGCTCTTTTTCCCTCCCTCCCATACACACACACAAATACATGTTTGTATGTGCATGTGTGTGTGTGTGTATATATATATATATATATATATGAACTATAAACTAGTCCTTAGCTTCACAGACAAGACCAGAAACCTAAAATGGTTTATATCCTAAGAGCAGATTCCTCAAGAGTCAGGTGCTGCATAGCTTGATGGATAATCAGAATGCTGCTTTACTGGCAAGTGGACCAGTACCCTCATGCTGGCAAAAGGCATGCTGTTGGTCTGGGTGTGTTGTAGTTAAGTGATTAGAGCACTTGCCTAACATGAGAGAGGCTTTAGGTTCAATACCCAGTACTGGGGGTGGGGGTGGGGAGAGAGAATTGTTATTTTCCTATAGGTGAACAATCTGAGAAGGCAGATTACTAAAAAGCTTTTGCTGAACCATTAATTAAATTAAAATGTTAGTTATATAACTTAAACATTTACTATCACCTTGTCTGGATGAAGGAGTCAGATTGTCTTGGATTCAGGTCTTGTCTTAGCTTCTTAGTATCTCTATGATCTTAAGTAAATTAGGTAGCAACTCATGTATAGATGTCTAAATATGAATAAGTGTATTTGACAGTGATTAGGATTATAAAAGAAAAAACAAAGCTTCTGGCATAACTGTAGGTACCGTAATTATATAATCAATGTAAACTATTGTTATTTATTTTTGGCTTTCCTATCCTTACTCCCAACTTCACCTTCTAATGTATTTCATCATTCTTGATTCATTTAGAGAATCAGTTACTTTTTTTTTGGGGGGGGGGTCCTGGGGCTTGAACTCAAGGCCAGAGTGCTGTCCCTGAGCTTATTTTTATTCAAGGCTAGCACTCTACCACCGGAGCCACCATGCCACTTCTGGCTTTTTCTGAGTAGTTTATTGGAGATAAGAGCCTCCTGAACTTTCCTGCCCTGCCCAGCGTGGCTTAGAACCACAATCCTCCAGTTTCACCCTCCTGAGTAGCTAGGATTATAGGTGTGAGCCATTGGTACCTAGCAGAATCAGTTACATATTCTCTTTATTTATTTTAATTTGTTTTGTTTGGTGCTGGTGGTGGGGCTTGAACTCAGGGCCTTGTGCTCTTGCTTAGCATTTTCACTCAAGGCTGGCACCCTACCAGTTGAGGCACAGAGGCACACCTTCAAACTGTGATCCTCAAATCTCAGCATCCTAAGTCTAGGATTACAGGCATGAGCTATTAGCGCTTAGTCAAACTTAGTTAAGTTTGACTAGGATTTCCCTGGCCTTGGAAACCTTTCTTTCCTTCTTGTGCTGTGTTTCTCCAAATGGCTGTATTTCTAAGAGTTTTCTTGATTCTCTTACCTTCCTATTTTTGTAGTACTGGGGTTTGCTCCAAACTCACATGATTTGTTTGGTTGGCTGGCGCTCTACCACTTGAGCCATGCTTCCAGCCCAGCATTTTATGGTTATTTTGGAAAGGGAGTCTCTGAGTCTTTTCTGCCTCAGCTGGGTTTTTTTTTTGTTTTTTTTTTTTGTTTTACCTTTTTTTTGGTGAAAAAACTGTACAGAGGGGTTACAATTACATGGGCAAGATAATGAGTACACTTCTTATCAAGCATTGTAGCCTCCTCCTTTGTTTCCCCTTCCCATCCCTTCCAAGCCTCCCCCCACTCCACCTCAGCTGGTTTTGAACTATGGTCTTCCATATCTTAGCCTCTTGACTAGCTGTGGAATATAGGTGTGAACCATTGGGGCCTAGCAACCCTTTTTTTTTTTTTGGTCCGGTCGTGGGGCCTGAACTCTGGGCCTGGGTGCTGTCCCTCAGCTCTTCAGCTCAAGGCTAGCGCTCTACCACTTGAGCCACAGCACCACTTCCGGCTTTTTTCTTACATGGTGCTGAGGAATCGAACCCAGGGCCTCTGGCATGCAAGGCAAGCGCTCTACCACTGAGCCACCTTCCCAGCCCCTAGCAACCCCTTTTTATAATTCCATATAAATCTTGCAGTAGTTGTGATCATTTACATGTTTTGTTTTTTAGACCTTCTATACCAAAGAATCAACAAATGGAGGAAAATGTGTTTTCTACATAATCAATGGGAAGAATCTAAACTTCAGTGTAAGGCCTAAAGTTATACATAAATACTCCTGTTCTTTAAAGGACAAATGTGAGATATCCAGTTTAGCAAATATCTTCTTCTTTGTCTTCATTTTTGTCTTCTTCTCCTTTCTTCTTCTTTCTTTTTCTTCTTCCTGGAGATTGAACTCAGGGCCTTGTACATGCTAGATAAACATTCTACCTCTGAGCTACAGCTACACCCTAGTGCAGTACATATTTATTGGATTCCCTAGTGTATGTAGCTTTAGGGATGAATATTTAAAGATGATTTAAGATGTGTTAACTAGTAAAAGTGGTTAAGAAAAATAGTGGAAGGATATTTGTAACAGGAAGAAATGAACTCACAGAAGGAACAAATCATTCTCTAGTAGTATCTCATCTCAGCTGAATCTAAAGTATTGCCAAGGCATCACGAGACAAGATAAAGGCATGTAAGGTAAAGAGCAATCCATGACGAAGGGCATAAAATTATTTAAGAGTTTGAGGACAACAGATCATCCCACATCACTGGGCTAGGAGTAGAATAGGGACACTAAACTTTATAAAATGTTTGGAAAGTTTTCAGTGTCTACTGATATCAACTGCCAAGACCAACCACTTGCTCCTAACATTTAAAGACTTCCACATCGTAGCTTGTCCAGACCACAGGAATTTTTTTCCTTATTAATGTCTGCTTTCTTTAGACCCTTATGAAAGCTATATTTGTCTTTCACATTTCAGCTCAAATGACTTTTAAAGTTTTAAAGATTTTACCTAGAACTATATCCTATGCTTAGGAAGCAGGATAATTTTTGTTTTCATCTGCATTTTCCAAGCATGCATTGATTATACTTCAGTAATTCATCACATCTGTACATTTTTTCCTTCTTTTGTGCCAGTCCTGGGGCTTGAACTCAGGGCCTAGGCCCTATCCCTGAGCTTTTGTGCTCAAGGCCTGTGCTCTATCACTTTGAGCCACAGTGCCATTTCTGGCCTTTTGGTAGTTAGTTGGAGATAAGCATCTCATGAACTTTTCTGTCCAGGCTGGCTTTGAGATCCTCAGATCTCAATCTCTTGAGTAGCTAGGATTATACTCACGGATGACTACAGAAATATATTTTTAATTTTTGCAAGATACCTTCATGTTTGCCTTTTCAAATCATATCCACAGTTCTATTTGATAAGCCAGGCCCAGTTTTGTACTGAATTCAAGAAATAAACCTGGAGTAGTGGCATTTGCCTATATTCTCAGAATTCAGGAGGAGACAGGAAAATTATGAGTTCAAGGCCTGTCCGTAAGGCTACAAAGTGAGTTCTAGGATAGCTTAGGCTATACAACATGACTGTCTCAAATTTCCTTTTTTTTTTTTGGTTGGTCGTGGGGCCTGAACTCTGGGCCTGGTCTCTGTCCCTCAGCTCTTCAGCTCAAGGCTAGTGCTCTACCACTTGAGCCACAGCACCCACTTCCTGCTTTTTCTGCTTATGTGGTGCTGAGGAATCAAACCCAGGACCTCATGCATGCAAGGCAAGCACTGTACCACTGAGCCACCTTCCCAGCCTGACTGTCTCAAATTTCTGAAAGTGATAAAAATGAAGTCCTCCTCTAATATAAGCTAATAAACATAACAAATATAAACTAATTAAAAGTGCTGAAAAGGAGGGAAGGGAGGGAGGGAGGGAGGGGTTGCTCAGTATCCTCACACAATACTTGGCTATGTCCCCCTCCCTCCCTCCCTCCTTCCCTCCGTTCTTTCCTTTCTCCCTTCTTTCCTTCCTTCCCTCCTTCCTTCCTTTCTTGATTTCTTATTTGAGATGAAGTCTTGTTATATTACCCCAGTTAAATCTTGAACTAGACTCCAGTGGTTCTTCTACCACAGACTTCTAAGTGCTGAAATTATAAGTGTACTCAACTCAACATTTTTATTTTTATAGCAGTTCTCTGGAGGTGATGCTTCACCTCTAAGCCTACCTTGAATGGAGGAGAGAGAACTAGCAGATGAGTTCTAGGCCCCCCTACTTCCTGTTTCCTGTCACTCTTTTGTTTTTAATATTGGGAAATAAACACAGAGCCTCAAGTATGTTAAGCATGTGTGCTTCTCTTGAACCATACCCTTCCAGTCCCCTACTTCTTCAAATTCTATGTGATTTTTTTTAGGGGAATAAAAAGATTTGTCCCTAAATCAAGTTGATGTCAATTGCTTCAATTCAAAGGGCTTTAGTGGTAGAAATTTAAGGCAATTTGGACAGCCGATTACAGTGGTATTTGAATGATGACTAGTTAAATCTATTGTAAGTGTGTACTGACAAACTACTCAGGACCGAGGTTTATGCTTTAGGCTAGGTAATAATGGAGAAGAATGATGTCCCTAGGGGGAAATGTTTTGAATTTCCAGATTTCTCCATTGAATATGTTATACTTTTATCCTCAAAATGCTTTCGGGTTGCTTTTGAAATAAGACAAAACCATCCTGTGAGGAATTAGATATAGGGAGCCAAAAGTAGACAGGTTTTATCTCATCAAAAGACATTTTTTGACCACTTACTATGACTACTCACCAAGTAGGTGGCCTTGAGTACCAGGGCTAAAAGGGAAATGCAGTTGGGTGGTACACACCTGTTATCCCAGCACTCAGGGGATGGGAGGATAAAATGTTCAAGGACAGTCTGAGCTACTTAGGGAGACCTTGTCTTCAACATGAGGGGAAAAATGAGAGAGAAAAAGATGCTATCTGATCAAATGCTGTCTGGCCCTATGCCAGATGCACTGAATTTGAACCACTAGGGAAGTTCTGAGGTGATCCTTAGAACTAGGTAAATTGGAAAGACCTAACCTGATTTTATGTGTAAGAACTATCCACAGTAGGCAAATCACAGAGACAGAAAATAGATTAGTAGTTGTCTGGGACTGGGAATAGGGTGGAGGAAAATGCAAGGGCCTTGGGAATAATAGCTAAGAGATGCGATTTCATTTTATATTAATCTTACTTTATTAAATTTTTGTATTAACTTTAGATGTGCAAAGGGATTTCAATGCAATTTTTTCCATTGATGAAAATATGCCAAAATTGTAGTGATAGCTATACAACTTTATGAATATGTTAAAAGCCATTCAATTTTATTTATTTATTTGCCATGCTAGTGATCGAATCCAGGGCTTCGTACCTGCTAAGCAAGCACTGTACCACACAACTACATCCCAACTCTTGTTTTGTTTTTTGTTTATTTGTTTTTGGTGGTACTTGGGTTTACACTTAGGATCTCAATTTTTCTTTTTTTTGGGGGGGGGGTTCGGTCGTGGGGCCTGAACTCTGGGCCTGGGTGCTGTCCCTCAGCTTTTCAGCTCAAGGCTAGCGCTCTACCACTTGAGCCACAGCACCACTTCCAGCTTTTTTCTTTTTATGTGGTGCTGAGGAATCGAACCCAGGGCCTCGAGCATGCAAGGCAAGCACTCTACCACTGAGCCACCTTCCCAGCCCAGGATCTCAATTTTTCTAGACTGAATTTTACCACTTGACAACACCCCCCCAGCTCCACAGCCCTTGGATTTTTGAAACAGGGTATGGCTGTTAGCTTGGACTGGCCTTGAACTCACAATCCTCCTCCCTCAACATCCTGAGTGTTGGATACGAATGCATAATAGATCTTAATTATGCACCTTTTTTTTTTGTTGTAATGGGGCTTGAATTTAGGGCCTTGGCGTTGTCCCTAAGCTCTTTTGCTTAAGGCTAGCACTCTACTACTTTAAGCCACAGTTCTACTTCTGGTCTTCTGGTGGTTAATTGGAAATAAAGAGTCTCACAGGGCTGGGATTTAACTCAGTAGCAAAGCACTTCCCTAGCAAGTACAACATCCTGGGTTCAATCCCCAGTACCAAAAAAGAAAAGACACACACACAAAAAAAAGGTGTTTCACAAATTTTCTGTCTGGGCTGGCTTTGAAAAGATATCTTTAGATCTCACTCAGCTTTTTGAGTAGCTGGGATTATAGGTATGCGCCACCAGCACACAACTAATTATACCTTTTTTTTTTTTTTTTTTTTCCAGTCCTGGGGCTTGAACTCAGGACCTGGGCACTGTCTCTGAACTTGTTTTACTTAAGGGTATCACTTGAGCCATGGCACCATTTCTGGCTTTTTCTGTTTATGTGGTAGTGAGGAATTGAACACAGGACTTCATGCATGCTAGGCAAGCACTCTACCACTAAACCACATTCCTAGCCCATAATTATGTACTTGTAAATGGTTGAGTTATTTAATATGTGAACTCTCAATAGGGCTGTTTAAAATGCCCAGTCATAGAAGTACATACCTGTAATCTCAGCTACTTGAGAGGTAGATATCAGAAGTATGGTTCAAGGCCAGACCAGGCAAAAAGTTAGTAAGAGCCAGGCACCAGTGTCTCACCCCTGTAATCCTAGCTACTCAGGAGGCTGAGATCTGAGAATCACATTCAAAGTCAGCCCAGCAGTAAAGTCTATGAGACTCTTCAAGACTATGAATCTCTCTCTCTCTTTCTCTCTCTCTCTCTCTGTCACACACAAGCTGGACATGATGGGACATTTCATGTCTAGTTAGGAGGTGTAAGTAGGAGGATCTTGGTCTGAGGCTGGCCCCTGGCAAAACCACAAAACCCTCTCTGGAAAAAAAAAAAACAAAAAACCTAAAGTTGAAAAGGGTAGGGGGCATGGCTCAAGTGTCATTATGAATGATCGCAATAGGACATTTTAAAGCTGGGGGTACAGATGAAAGTCACATTCATATACATGGCTGGGGTTCAGCAAATTGTACCCACACACCAGGCACAGAAACACACAAGGAAGGCACCCCCGCTGTGTGGGCGAAACAAAGAAGCAGTCCTCTCCTTGTGTGCCAGCCCATCTGCTTCTTTGCCTTTACAAACATGTCTTTTTTTTCTTTTTTGTTTTTTTTTTTTTTAGGTTCTCTACAGCTTTGAAAACATGAGGAAGAAGAATGAGAATTAAGAGGAAAGGTAAGATTGGAAGAGGGCAAGAGAAGGGAAACTGAAGGAAGCTCCAGCAACCAACAATAAATTGTATTCTGGACCACATTAGCCTGGCTTTTTTTTTTTTTTTTTAACAGTATGTACATATCAGTTTCCTTTAGGCAAAGCCCTGAAGATGATGACTAACGCATAGCTGTGGCTTCAATGGATGCCAATGATAGGGCACTTCTCAATATCATAGACCTTAGAGGCCTACTTCCATCTGTCCCTTCACCAAGGCAGGCATGGGCTTCAGGGGACAACTGGGCACAGACTTTTTTTACTTGAGTACCTTTACTTCTGATAATAGTATCTATCTTCTATCACCTGGGCAACTGGTTCCTAACTGTCCTAAGTTCAAGGCAACAGGAACAGGTAACTACCCAACCTGTATAACAGCAGGGCAGGAGGTAGAGTTGTGGGGCAGCTTTGCCTTGTGAGAGAGACCTCTGGAGAGAGGTGTAGTTATAAAAGGATTCTCCCTGCCCTCTACCATCTGACAGATCAGGGTCCCTGGGCAAAGTAGGCCAAGGCACAGAGAAAGGTCTCTCTCTCTCTTTTGTTGTACTAAGTATGCTAGTTCTTCACCTGGCTGTGCTAGAGCTGAATACTAGGCTCTGGCTTTAGCACCCTATTTGTGGAAGACGGGAATTCTGTTCCTTTTCAGCACTAGAGAGCATGGATCTTCAGTGATGGCTCCAGTGAACCCTGTCTGGGATGATGATATTTTTCCATCCCTGCCCTATCCTGAGCTATGAGTATGTGCTGGCCCATTCACCCCATCTGTACTTTCCCAGGACCTGGTCAACACCAATGTCCACTTCCTCTTTTTCTACCACCTGGGCTACCAGTAGGCCTCTTGTCCACAAGATTCAGTTTCTGAGGGGCACCTAGTGGTGGTTCTGGAATTGCAACTTTCTTGCAAGAGCCCATGGCCAAGGCCCAAGCTGTGGCCAGATTTGGGTGCTGGCTTGGTTTCTACCATTTGATTGCCTTAATCTACTCCATGCCATCCCAGGTAAGCTGAGCTAAGCTGCACAGTCAGTCCTGCCTAAGTTGCCCTTCATAGTTAAGAGCCAGGTGCCAGTGGCTCACGCCTGTAATCCTAGCTACTCAGGAGGCTGAGATCTGAGAATTTCAGTTTAAAGCCAGCCCGGGCAAAGAAAGTCCCTGAGACTCATCTCCAATTAACCACCAGAAAACTGGAAGTGGCACTGTGGCTTAGGTGGCAGAGTGCTCACTTTGAGCTGAAGAGCTGAGGGACAGTGCCCAGGCCCAGAGTTCAAGCCCTACGACAAACAAAAAAAAAGGGGGAGCACAAAGTTAGGTCAACGTGATGGCTGTCTGCCTGTCACTACCCCATACCCCATGTCTGTAGTGAGCCACCTGCATCTACTCACAGGTGTTTCCTGTATGCTTTCCTGTTGCTGTGGTTTTTTTGTTTTTTTTTTTTTTTTGGTCGTTTATTTTGTTTTTCTTCTGCTCAGTGTGGCTTCCCCAGCAGGTGGTTAACGCACTAGCCAAACCTCTTTACACAGCCTTAAAGCACTAGGGGGATAGGGCTCCACAGAGATTTGGGTTATCCCTATCCCCTGGGACAGTTGGCACCTCGTTAGCTCTTCCTGAGTACAGGTACACACGCACTCCCTGCGACACCTCTGTGTACTTGCTGTCCCACTGCTGTGCTACTACCACAGTCCTGGGACACCAGAGTAGACTCAGAGAGTAAGCAAGGTCCTGCCTATACACTCTCTCTTCTGGATCATGGACATTTTGTTGGGAGAGGGGAAGAGCAGTCTGTTTCTCTAGCCCTTCCTCAGGCCCTTCTTAGAATAAGCCTGCCATCCTGCAATCAGACTCACTCTCTTGTTCTTCCCACTTTGACTCTTCACCTCCTGCGTTAACAAATCAGATTCCAGGCAGCTCTGAGGGAGGGGAGCCATATTCTGGGAACCCTGCCTTCTGAAGCAACAGTTTTGATGTCTGTTGGGCACCACAGGGTTCAGCAGGTTTGTTATTCCAGCGAGGAGGTCACAGGGAGGAGGTCACAGAGCAGCTATCCTGGTCTCCTGCCTCCCAAGCCCCAGCTCCTCCCCTCTGCAAGGATCTCTCCCTTCATCCCCAGCTTCGAGAAGGAGCTCCTTCAGCCTTCCCTGTAGGAAACTGCCAGGGTGGAAGGAACACCCACAAGTCTGATATCCGGTTATGCAATTCTGCTGCCCTCTTGTGGCCAGAAACTCAGCCACACTATTCTGCATAGATTTTTTTTTGTTTGTTTTTCTCTCCTAGTCACAAACTCAGCCATAATATACTGTTTGCTTTCTGCTCCATGGCCATAGCCAGCCCAAAACTAGCACCCTATAGGGCCTTCTCTGGGCCAGCTGTACAGTTGACGCACCCAAGAGTTGTAGGTCCCAGGCCCAGATGCTAGCTGACCCTGGTCAGCAATGTCCTCTCTCTTTCCTCTGTTTTCTCTAAGGCCTTTCTGGGCTTTGCTCCACTAAGGTTTCCAGGACAGATGCACATACTGTTATCACAGCTGGAAGTGTGGACACACCAGTGCCAGGAAGGGCACGCCAGAGGGTGTTGGAGCAGAGGGAGTGGAGCAGGCTGTGTAGGAAAGGCATTTTGCTTTTTATTTTCTGTAAAACTCTGTAAATAAAATACAAAACCAAGGGAAGTGTTGAGGCAGAGGCAAGGTGGCCAGGCCCCAGACACTTTGTGGCGAGGGATGTGCTGAGTCGAGGCTGAGAGGCACTTGACTGCAGGCACTGACTCTACCAACCCCAGGGGTAACAGAAGAATATATTAGATTTTCATTGATAGGAATCTGTGGGGAGGGGTGTCTGGAGCCGGCCCTCACCCTCCCGCCAGTGCCTGGTGAGCCCTGAAAGTGGTAAGAAGGGGCTCTGGGAGCCAGTGAGTAGAGTTCAGAATGCAGTGCTGGCCATGCTGCTGGGCCCAAATATGCGGGGTAGGGCATCCAGTGACTCCTCCAGCCGTCGATGGGCAGACTGTCCTTCTTCCCCTGTAATGCATGGATATGGGGTCAGTCATGGCCCTGGCTCCATCCTTACCCTTCTATTCTTAGACTCAATGCATCCTACTTCTGTCAGCCAGGATGTCCCAGAATCCACCTGAGCCATTATCTCCCATACGCCTTACTCACCACACTGCTGCAGACTTTGCCTGGCAGCTTCTCTTACAGCTTCTGTGTCTGTTTGGCACAGATACACCAGGGGTTCAATGCCCTCAGGAGCCTATCAAGAAAGAGAACAGTGAAGTGGGCTCAGTGGAATAGGCAGGAAGGGCCTCAGGATGGATGCCAGCAGGGGAGGGAGAGGGTAAGTGGGTTGGCAAGTATCACCTTGATGCAGCCCAGAGCCAGGCATCCAGCCACTCGAGTCTGCACATCTTCATCCTCAAGCTGGTCTAGGAAACACAGCAGGGCCTGGGCAAGGGCAGGAGAGCAGTCTTAGCCAGACACTGAGAGCCCAGGACCACAACCTTCACCCTCAAGAGAGCCTCGCCTGACTCTCACCCTTTCCCGGAAGACAGGGCCCAGTGACAAGCTTCGGAGCTGTGTACTGACAGCAGCCATGACCTTGTTGTTGCCATGGACAAGCAGGGAGCTGAGGGCCCGAAGTCCATCCTTTTGCAGCCGCCCCTCGGGTGCCAACCTCAGGGCCTTCAGCACAACAGCCTGGTCATCAGAGTTCAGATTCCTCACCAGCAACACTGAAAGAAGGGAGCAAAGTTAAGGACTGGGCCAAGATGAAAGGCGAGGAGGTTCATTGGGTTTAGAGGCCTTATCCTCATGTCCTCATCCATACCCTCAGGGCCAAGCAACTGTGGTCAGGGCCACTGTCTCACCTTCCTCAGCAGTCTCTGTCACGTAGGCCTCCATAGAAGGGCTGTCCAAGGCTTCAAAATAACTCCAGAACTGGAAAATGGTGAGCTGTTCCCCAGGGCCTGGTTGGGGCCTCCTGGGCAGTTTCTGCCCCAGGGCATCCTCCAGGAACTTTACACATACTGTAGGAGATGGTGCCATAGCTTGAGTTGGGATAGACCCAGACTTCCAGTTGGAAGACAGTGCTTCTGTCCCAGGCTCGGGTCCAGGGGTTCCCTGTCTACATCCTACCAATCTAGAAATGTGTCTTCAAGTCAGTTTCTCCTCAGTGCTCAGCCCATATGTTAATGTGGGCTGACTTGGCCTTTCCAAGGTCCCTGTTGCTGAGAACTGAGAGAAGATGGAAGGGCAGGTAAGGAAACCACTTACCAGCCTCAGCCAAGCCTGGCTGACGCAGAGAGAGACGGGCTCCATACTGGCTGCAGAAGGTGAGGAGCACCCGCTCCACTGGACAGATGAAGGGGTTGAGTCCCTCTGAACACTGATCCCAGAAGGTCAGGAAGCCAGGACGAGAGGCTGAGAACTGCACCACTGTGAGAGGATGAGAGAAACTGCGCAACCCAGCAGGCAGGCAGGGAGCAGATAGGTGGATAGATAGGTAGAATGAAGTAAGGCAGAAGTCTCAGGTAGACAACATCAGAGCCTGAGCCTGTGTCCTTTACCTTCCTGGGAGGAAATGACGGGGGTCTCCCATAGCCTGCTGAGCTTGCACACTGCCTCAAGTACATGGGCTTCCCGTAGTAGCCGTTCTAGGGCCCATGCTTCCTGGCAGCGCAAGGGCCCAAATGTGCCGAGTTTCTGGAGAACAAGAGTGGCCAAGTAGAACAGGATTCAAGGTAGGACTTAGGAAGGACAGAAACCAGGGACTACAAGATCTAAGATCCAGCATGCATTGGGAGAGGCTGAGGGTAGGCAGAGAGCAGGAGGTATTCATCCAGCAAGACCTAGAAGTCATGGCAATGAAGTACTAGGGTATAGAAGGCCAGGATTGGAGTGCAGGGCTCTCTGGGAGAAGGGGATAAAAGGGAAGGGAGGGGGAAATACCACTAGCCTCACCAGCAGGAGGCGACTGCAGTGGTACAGGTGTTGAACCAAAGTAGCATCCAGAGCTGGACACCCTGTGCTGAGGTGGTGAGCACTGGGTGAGTCTAGGCTGTCCTCAGTCCTAGCCTCTGGATTGCTTGGGGGCCTGAGAGAAAAATGGAGTCAACCACACTAGAAGCACACATTACCATCTGGTCACCAGAGTTTATTTTTATTAAGCTCCTCCTATCCCCAAATGGAAGAATACACATGCACAGACATCAGACAGTGGGTAAGTTCACAGAAGACTTCCAGGAGGGAGGGGTGTGACCAGCAGGGGTAGAGGGGTCTTTAATCAGTCTTCCCTGTACCACACCAGCTAGGACTGCAGGGGATGCTGGGGCTGGGATGGGTGAGAGTAGGGTTGCAGGGGGGATGGTTTACAAAATGTAGACTGAAAGGAATGCAGAGCATGAGAATGTAACCTGGGAGGCAGTCGAGGAAGGAGGGATCGGGCACGACTTTCAAACAGCAATTGAAAATGGCCACTCTGGGATCTGAGAGACCGGGGTCTCTGGGATAGTCGGGGGTGATGCTGAGAGATGCGGGGTGCCCAAGGAGGCACTGGAGGAGCTTCTTCATAGGGTAGGTCCAAGGTGAGGCCAAAGGAAAGAGGAAGGGTGGAAGGCACATGAGTTGATGGGGACCGGTGGGGGAGGCAGATATTGCAGAGACGAGGAGCAGGGCGGCCAGAAGCACTAGGGACAGATGGTATTGGAGACACCGGCATGAAGGACACATGAGGTATACATGGGAGGAGTGCACACAGACATGCCAGCAAATCCATCTTCATGTGCGCTCCCTGGCTCCACCTCACCCCATCTTGCCTTTCTCCCAACTCACCTGCATCTCCTCTGCCTGGCAATGCCTCACCTCTTCCCCTTTATTATCTCTTCCCCCTCAACTGGCTTCCAGTCTCGCCTACTCTCCTTACCTGTCCCCTGGCCCATCCTTGTCTTCATCCTCATCTTCGTTGAGGAAGCTGAAGCTCTCCAAAGCATGCTCCACAGTGATGCTGAGACTGGAGGCCCGGCTGCGAGTCATGCCTTGTTTCTGCTAGAATTGGGAAGGGAGTCAGAGCTGCTGCCACTAGCTGGTCATCCTCCCAGGCCACCCAGGCCAGCCTAACCTTCCTCACCATGAGCAGACTCTCCAGCCGAGTCACCTCTTGCTCCAGGCCCTGGAGCTCAGGAAACTGGCCACGATAGTCATCCAGGGCAGACATTAGGGTGCCCAGGGCTTCCTCCAGCCTCCTGTCTCCAGCTCCTCCAGTTGTTACTGGGGCTGGAACTTGAGTAGCTGTGGCCAAGTTAAGTTCTGAATGTTGGGGTGCAGGGGCTATGGGTGAGTGAGGAGGGCTTAAGCTCTTAAGGTTGGGCTCTGGAGGGTCTGGGTCAGGGTTTGTGAGGGGTTTCCAGTCAGAACAGGCATGACTCTGGAAGGAGGTACTGGGTACTACAGTGTCTGCCTGAATACAAGGAGCCAAGGCTGGGTTGTTGCAGGGCAGGGGTTTGGTGATGGGGAGTGTGACATCTCCAGAGGGACTGGAGAACACCTCAAGGTCTGGAGAGGAGGAAGGGCTTACAGTTGTAAGAGTGGGACTTGGGGTGGTTTGGACTTGGTTCGTAGCACTGGGGGTAGGACTTGTGTGAGTTGACATTCTTGCTTTGTGGGTGGGGCTTGCGGGAGTGGGGCTTACAGTGGTATGGGTAGGGCTTGTAGGAGTGGTGCTTGCAGTGGTATGAGTGGGGTTTGTAGGAATGGTGCTTGCAGTGGTATGAGTGGGGTTTGTAGGAGTTGGGCTTGCAGTGGCATGAGCGGGGCTTGCAGTGTTATGGGTGGGGGTTGTGGGTGTGAGGTTTGCAGTGGTATGGGTGGGTCTTGGAGTAGTGTGGGTGGGGCATATAGTGGTATGGGTACAGTTTAGGGTGGCATGGGTGGGGCTTGCAGTAGTATGGGTGACGTTTGTGGTGGTATGTGTGAGGCTTGGTATAGTGTAGGTAGGGCTTGTGATGAGCTGGGATTGGCCTATAGTATCAGAGATAGGGCTTATAGTAGTGAGAGTAGAAAGCACAGGCTTGTGTACAGAACCTCTAGTAATGGAAGTGAGGTTTTGAATACTGTTAACAGGGCTTATGGCACTATGGGTGGAGCTTATAGTGGTGTTTGGGCTTCCCGGCCCAGAAGGGCCAGAGTTTGTGGTCTTATCAACTGAGTCAGGATGTGCAGATGGTGCATGGTCCATAGATGTGGGGGCAGGACTGGGTGTGTTGAGGGTGAGGCTTGTGGCAGAATGGCAAGTGTCTAGAGCAGGTGGAGTATTACTAGGGTGCTCTCCATGGGTGGGATTTGGACATATAGGCAGGCTAGGTCTTGGGACCAGGCTCTCTGAACCCGTAGCTTCCACTGAAGCCTCAGCCAAGGCAGCATCAACACTGGCCTCACTGATGTGGCTCAAGGTCCGACTGTAGGGAGCATGCCCATTGGCCAAGGCTGGAGCCACAGCTCCCTCCTCATCCACGGGCCCAGAACGGGGCTTCTCAGGCTTGCGGAAGGCAACTTGAATGGGCAGGGGCTCAGGCTGCTGCACCAGAGGCCTCGGGACTGATGAGTGGCGGGCAGTGCCTGAGAGCTGTGGACTGGATGAGTCGTCTGAAGATTCAGATGACAAGGACCATGCTGTCCCATTTTCCAGATCCTCCTGCCGCCGAAGCATGTTCTGAGAAAGAGGGAAGGGCATTTCAGGATTACCTTTGAAAAGCCTCTAGGAGATAGAAAGGTCTGGGCCTGGGTTATGACTCTCACATAAAAGGCCTGTTCCCGAAGCGAAGGGGTGTCTGGTGGGCTCTGGCTGTAGGTGGAGAAGCGCTTGGTAACATTGGAAGCTTTGTTGACAGTTGAGGCAGCTGAGGGCTGGTCATCCTTATCAAAGGGGCTAAGGAGTAAATAGGCTGTTAGCTATGCCATAATCTTCCTGGCCCTGCCCCTAACCCTTAAGCCCACCAACCTCCATATGACTTCTAGGCTGAGCTTGATGGTGCCAAGGTCATTGATGTCCACAGCCACAACCTGAGGCAGGGCAGCAAACAGGTCCTTGGTTTCACAGGAGACACTTCCCACAACTACATGGTTGGCCAGGCCCTTCAGTTCTGTCACCTGTAGAAAAGAGTACATGATAGGATCATAAGGGTGCAAGGGCTATGAGCAATCGAGGCCTGAATCTTCACAGAGATTACAGGATGGTCACAGGGATATGAGCCCTTGGAGGCTTAAAGCCATTTGGGAACATGAGGATCATAGAGGTCCAAGTTGGTGGGTCATTGAAGATATGGGAGTCATGGCTCCTAGGGGGCATCAAATATTCATAGGGTCAAAAGATTATATGGAAATCACAGTCAGGAGGCCTTGAAGTATAGGAATTACAAAGGTTGTTCTTGAAGCCTCAAAGTTTATGAGGAAATCATAGAGCCAGGAAGGGGGGTCACAGGAATAAAGGTCTCAGGGTCAAGAGGGTCACAGGGGTTCATGGGGTTTACAGGACCAAGGTATCTTAGGGACCTGGACACATATATCACCTTAATGGACAGGAATTCTGTGAGCAGAGGAAGAAAGATGGTTTCTTCGCTGTCCCAAACCTGTTTTCCACTACTCTCAATACGGCCTCGCAGTTTCCAGCGCTGACGGCCATATTTCATGCAGATCTGGGGAAATAGGATGAGTCAGCCCTTGGGGTTACAACCCTTCCATTTCAGCTCTCCCATGTACATCCTCATACCTCATACTGATCACCGACACACAGCCTTGCAAAGCCAGCTAGCCCTGCAAGTAGGGGGAGAAGTAGATGAGCCATGTTGGGGAGCTAGAACATAATTCCTTCTTACCTCCCAGTAGTCTCCACAACTTGGTACCTTTCATCCGGAGATGAAACTCTCCCAGCTGTGCCTCTAGCTCACTCTCCAGCAGACACATGCTCTGAGAAGGAGGAGTGGGGAAAGGAATGAATAAAGAACCAATCCTTACTCACCAGCCCTGTCACACCCCATGTCTCTACCTGAGCACCATTCATCTCTCACCTCTGTATATTCTCGATGCCCCCGAGTGGCCTCAGCCAGGCTGTCCCGGGCCTCTCTGCTTCCTGGGGACCCAGTGCTATAGGCTCGAACCATGTTGTAGGCACCATCTCGGAGACGCCGCTGGACACAGTATGCCTCATACAATTCATCGATCTGGCAAGGTGACAATGAGGTTCTCACTTGGCCTAGAAACCTCATTTTCCTAAACTGTCCAAACCTCCATCCCACTCCGATTGCATGCTGCACAAGTACCTTGCTGGCATGGAACTCCAATCGTCTCAGGAAGCGTTCAATGGACTTGACTTGCTGGGGGAGAGGTGAGTCAGGAGGGGCCTGAGGCCCAAGGCCCTTTTCCCTCCCCATGAGCCAACCCCTTCCATCACCATTCAATAAACATTTACCTTGTCCAGATCATACAAGAAACCCTACAGGGGAGATAAAAAGGGGTACTTAGGAGGTATGTGGAAGACCTTACCCAGGTTACTTGCCCACCCAGACCCATCCTTCAAGACAGCAAAAAAAAGGTTTCCTCCTCTGTTAATCCCTGACTTCTTTTTCCATGAAGAACTGTGACTCTCTTCAGTACCATTGTAACATAATCTGCTGTCATGTCTGGGTCTAACACCCTCCTCTCCCACTCGACAACTTGAAGCATCTGTGAGCAGATGCTGAGTCTTAAGCAGAAAGTGTGCCTCCCTAGCTGGTGGCTCATGTCTGTAATCCTAGGTATTCAGGAGGCTGAGATCTGAGGATGGTGGTTCAGACCAGGCAGGAAAGTCTTATCTCCAATTAGCCGCCAGAAATCTGGAATGGTGCTGTGGCTCAAAATAGTAGAGCACTAGGGAAAAAGCTCAGGGACAGAGCCCAGGCCCTGAATTGAAGTCCCATGACCAATTGACCAGGCAGAATGGAAAGAATGGGGATAGAAACATCCTCAACCAGCCTTTCCTTATACTACCTTTCTACACACATCTGGACCTAGTCACCCCAGAAAACAGCCTGTCATGCAGGGTTGGCCTGGCCAAGCCCCAACACCTCAAAGGCAAGGGGCACCCCTACTACCACTCACCAAGCGGGAATTCCTCTTGGACTCCTTTATCTGCCCCTGGAGTTTCTCCTGCTCCTGCTGGTGCACTTCCAAGTAGGCCCTGGGAAGAGATGACAAAAGTTAGTTTACAGACACTCAGGCTGTCCTCAGCTTCCTACTACGTCATTCTTCTAGGGGTAGCAGGAAGAGGGTACAGAGCCAGCTTAGGAGTAGGGAGATTGTTGCTGGGAAGGAGTTGCTTACGTCAGGCCTCGCTTAAGAGCAGCATACACCAGATCCAGCCGCTCAGGCTGTGGGACTTTGGGGGCCGCATGAGCCACAGAGAACATCCTGGACACTCGGGAGAGTGTTAGGGTCTTCCGTGGGGGCCCTGGTGGGCTGAAGACCCTAGAGGTCCTGAAATAAAAAATAAGCTGCCTTCAGAAAGGGGCAAACAAGAGTCCCCCAAACCCTCACTACACACCCACTCCCGACCCCATCTGACTCTCTCAACCCCCTTTACCCCCCTCCACCGCGTACCTGGGCCCGCGCTCGTGGCTGCCGAGGACGCCTGCGAAGGACTGGCTCCTATTGACCCGGGCGCTGAGCAGGCGGCGCTGTGGCCGCACCGACAGGGACATCATGGAATGAGTCCGCGCGGGGCTCCCTGGGGGTGGCGGGGGTGTGTGTCCAGTCGGGTCCCTGAGGCCCCCTCCCCACGGCCGGGTCCCAGGTCCCTCCCCCGAGGCCGGGTCCCAGATCCCGTCCCTAGAAACAACTGCCCCAGTGGGCTCCAGCTTCGCTACTCTTAGCCTCGCCGGCCCTGGCGTTAATGACAGGGCAGCCGGAGGCGACTCGGCCTGGGACTCAGCCTGGGACTCAGCGTGGCCTCGGCTCGGCCCCCACTTCCTGGCGAGGTGCGGGCTCCGCCTGCCGCAGGGCAGGAAAGGGGGGGGTCGCGTGGACCCTCCACCGGCTGGAAGGGGCAGGAAAGGGGCGGGGCGCGCGAAGAATGTGCGGAAGCGCCTGTTTACCCGGGGGCGGGGCGGCCTCCCCAGCCCAACCCCTGGCCTGTCCCCCGCCCCCCTCCAAAGTGGACAAGAAACTCGGGCGCTCCCACCCCGAGAGGCTGCGGGAGGTCACGGGGCGGGGCGCGCATTCGGATCCCAGAAAGAGTTGCTGGACAGGCCCGGCCGGCGCGGGCTTGGCTCCCGCAAACAGCCGACTCTGCGAAAACTGCACCCCCAGATCCCCCCCAACCATCCCCCCTTCCCCCAGCTCCCCGGCGCCGCGACGCTGGAGCCCTCCCTGCGGGGAGCCGGGGATTCCCAGGGTGCGGGGCTGTGCCGAGAAGGGCCCGCCTCCTCCACTTCCCGTGGCTCCGATCTGGAAACTGAGTCACGGACGCATGCCTTCACCCCTATACCCCTAATCCTTCGGAGGGAGGGGGGTCCTTGGTGGGCCCCCTACCACTACTACGCACTCGCTTTGGCGAAAACGCCCTCTTGGTCCCCAGAATCTGGACTGCACTCCGGTGGCAGCCCCGGAGCCTTCACAGCCCCGAGCCGAGTCCTACCTCTCTTCTTGGAGTTCATGGTAGGTCCTTGACCGCGCCTGGCCGCGCCGGCCCCGTGTCCCCGCCGCCCCGGGCCGCTTGGTGGGTGTCGGCCCCGCCGGGCTCCGCGCGCGCGCTCCCTGCCTCTCTGGCCCGAGCTTCGGCTGCTCTCGGCGCCTCCCCCCGCCCAGTTCCTGCCTCCTGACTCAGCCCGCCAGGATGGGGCAGGACCGGTCCTCGGACTAGGGGGGCATCAGATCTCGGCCTGCCTGGCTTCCCCAGGGTGACTAGAGGTTCCTTTCCAGGAGGAGACGGAAGGTGGCTGGGTCAAGAAGTGCAAGTGAGAGAGTTGAACACGGGCATGAATAAGGAGGGATAGAACGAGTGAGCTGTGGGGCGCAGTGCGAGTAAGGAGCTCTGCTGGCTGTGGGGAGGTGCCGAGAGAAGGCTGGACATAGCTGAGGTGTAGAGGGGTGAATCTGGGGTGCTCGAAGTGGGGGAACTGTGTCAACAAGAGGGTAGAGAATTGGGCATATTATGTATCGCTGTGCTAAAAGCTATGCAGAGACGGAACGGGGTGTAGAGACTCACACAGCCCCAGTACCACACTCACTCTGTTTTCTGTTCTTTTTTGCAGGTCCCAGGGCTTGAACTCAGTGCCACAGCACTACTTCTGGCCTTTCTGGAGTGGTTTATTGGAGGTAAGAGTCTCGTGGACGATTCTACCGGGGCTAGCTTCAAACTATCCTCAGATCTTAGCCTCTTGAGTAGCTAGGACTACAGGTGTGAGCCACCAGCACCTGGTTCACATTCTTTTTTTTTTTTTTTTTTGTCGATCGTGGGGCCTGAACTCTGGGCCTGGGCGCGGTCCCTCAGCTCTTCAGCTCAAGGCTAGCGCTCTACCACTTGAGCCATGGCACCACTTCCGGCTTTTTTCTTTTGGCTTATGTGGTGCTGAGGAATTGAACCCAGGGCTTCATGCATGCAAGGCAAGTGCTCTACCACTGAGCCACCTTCCCAACCCTGGTTCACATTCTTATACTCCCAAAGTGGGTGCTCAGTCTGGGTATTCCCCTCCACCTAGTCCCAGGGAAAAGGATCAGGTCCCAGGGACTTGCCAGGGGCCTCCTTTCTAACAGAAGATGCATCCTAAGGCCGAGGTCTCATCCTCCTATAGCACCTCCAGTCCTGAATTTTCAATACTTCTGTGACAACTCTTTACACACACACACACACACTCTTCCTTGAATATCCCTTGTCCATCTCCAACATGGAGAGAGGCCCTAGACACCAGGATTCCCTAGACACCCCATCTCTTGAACCTTGATCCCCATTACTTTTAAGAAGGTAATGTTCTACCAATAACCTCCTTGAGGCTCAATTCTGCCACACTGTGCTTTCTTTCTCAAGCCCAGGGGTCAGCCTGTGCAACAAACCTACTAGCGCCCCCTACAGATGCAGCTGCAAGAAGGCTAAGGACTCTGGTTTGAGGAATAGTATCCACCCTTACTCTGAAGACTGGGTAACTTGCACTCATTGGTGACTTACACATTCTCATGGATTGCTTCTTTCAGCGACCTTCAATGCCCCAGCCTTATCACCTGCTCTAGAATGCCCCATTTTTAAGCTGCACCCACAGTACCCACAAGCTTCAGGCTCTCTCCATCACTCCCATCTTACCTGCTTTTTATGTGAGACATTTAGTCCCTTAAACCCTCAGCTCATTTATTCAACTATTCACTGAATGACAGCTTGTCAACAAGCATGTGCCAGTCAGTGGAGATAGAGCCTGGAATTTCACAGACACCACCCTGTGTGGAACTCACAGTCCGCCTCTGCTTTGCTTTCTTACTGCCAGCTCCCTCCTACTTTCTGTTCTCTACCTTCCCAGCACACCCTCCTCCAAGTCTGCATCCACAGCTGCCTTTCCATCCCTTGCTTGCTGCTAGCATCCTCAGCACTCTGCACCTCTCTCCTACCTGGCAGAAACCCCTGGCAACCCTATCTTTGTCTTCGTTGTACCTGCACACAGACTAGAGGAAGCTGCCAGAGGCATTCTTGGTATGGTGTAGCATGGTAAGAACTACAGAACAACTCTCAATCTCAGCCAGATTCTCACTTCCCATCTGGAAAAAAAATCCCATCTCAAAGAAGATGGATGTTTCAGATTTTTTCCATAAATTACCAAAAACCTCATCACTCATATAAAAAGGGAAAAACAAGGGGCTCGGAATGTGGTTTAGTGGTAGAGTGCTTGCCTAGCATATATGAAACCCTGGGTTCAATTCCTCATAAACCACATAAACAGAAAAAACTGGAAGTGTCACTGTGGTTCAAGTGATAGAGTACTAGCCTTGAGCCAAAGAAGCTCAGGGACAGTGCCCAGGCCTTTAGTTCAAGCCCCAGGACTGACTAAATAAATAAATTAAAATTAAAATAAATAAAAAAGTGAAAAACAGCCAGGTCCCAATGGCTTATGCCTGTAATTCTAACTACTCAGGATGCTCAGATATGAGGACTGAGGTTCAAAGCCAGTCTGGGAAGGAAAGTCTATGAGACTTTTATCTCCAATTAACTAGGAAAAGCCAGAAGTGGCCTGGCAATGGTGTGACTCATGCCTACAATCATAGCTACTCAGGAAGCTGAGATCTGAGGATGGTAATTTGATTTATTTTTATTTTTATTTTTTGTCAGTCATGGGGCTTGAACTCTGGGCCTGGGCGCTGTCCCTCAGCTCTTCAGCTCAAGGCGAGCGCTCTACCACTTGAGCTACAGCGCCACTTCCGGTTTTCTAGTGGTTTATTGGAGATAGGAGTCTACGGTCTTTCCTGCCCGGGCTGGCTTTGAACCACGATTCTCAGATCTCAGCCTCCTGAGTAGCTAGGATTACAGGCATGAGCCACCGGCGCCCAGCTGAGGATGGTAATTTGAAGCCAGCCTGGGCAGGAAATTATGTGAGACTCCTATCTCTAATTAACCACCAAAAAAGTGGTAGAGTGTAGAGTATCAGGTATAAGTGAAAAAGCTAAGAGGCAGAATTCAGGCCTTGAGTTCAAACCTTAGTAGCACACACACATACACACACACACACACACACACACACACACACAGAAGAAAATGAAAAATATGTAAATATCTATCAATAAATGACAATTATTATATAACAAGAAAGAAAAATAACTATGTGTAACAATATGGAAGAGGGGATGAGGGTTCCTTTTTTTTTTTTTGCCAAGTCCTGAGGCTTGAACTCAGGGTCTGGGTGTTGTCCCTGAGCTTCATTTTGCTCAAGGCTACCCTCTACCACTGGAGCCACAGCGCCACTTCCAGCTTTTTCTGTTTATGTGGTACTGAGGAATCGAATGCAGGGCTTTGTGCATGCCAGGCAAGCACTCTACCACTAAGCCATATTCCCAGCCCCAAGAGAAGTCTTCTAAAGTCTGGCAATGTTCTGTTTCTTACTCTGATTTTTTTTCTAGTCCTGGGGCTTGAGCTCTGGGCCTTGGCACTATCCCTGAGCTTATTTTGCTCAAGGCTAATGCTCTAGTACTAGAGCCATAGCGCCACTTCCAGCTTTTTTTGAGTAGTTTACTGGAAATAAACTTACAGACTTTTCCTGCCTGGGCTGACTTCAAACTGTGCTCCTGAGAACTCTGCCTTCTGAGTATTTAGCATTACAGGCCACTAGTGCCCAGTCCTACTCTGATTTCTATTTAGGATGGATATATATAGATATAGAGATAGATAGATAGATAGATGTGTGTGTATATGTACATATATATACACATCACACACACACACACACACACATGCACATATATATAATATCTGGAGAGAGTGTTTCAGAGTCTGGCTATGTTACTCAAGCTAGTAGTAAACTCTTGGTCTAAAACAATCTTCCTGGGCTGGCAAGATGGCTCAGTGGTAGTGCTTGCCTTGCATGCATGAGGCCCTAGGTTTGATTCTTCAGCACCACATAAGCAGAAAAAGACAGAAATGTCACTGTGGCTCAAGTGGTAGAGCGCTAGTCTTGAGATGAAGAGCTGAGGGACAGCACCCAGGTCCAGAGTTCAGGCCCCACGACCAACTAAAAGTAAAATAAAACAATCTTCCTGTCTCAGCCTCCTGATTAACTGGAACTATAGGTATGCCTTACTGTCCTGAGTTATTTTCTGTATTATATTTCATCTAGTATAAAGTTAGACTTAACCAAATGATTACAAAGGGGTATATATCAGTGGTAAAGTGTTTGCTTAGCCTTGGGTTTGATCTTATGTAACATACACAGAGACACAAAAACAGACAGACAGACAGACACAGACACACACACACACACACACACACACACACACGAGTAAATAAATATAAAAAAGAAATATTTCTGTGCACCCTATGTCTCCCTCTAGCTACTGCAACTCCTCACTCCATTGTTCTTTTTCCTTTTTGAGCCAAGTTTCTGGAAGAATGGTCTACCTCAGTTTCCTTACCACACCTACTATTCCTCTTCCCATCCTGTCCCAACTACTGTACTCACCCTTCTCCTGATTGGTCCAGACAAGGTCACCAGAGACCTCCCTACTGCTGAATCAACCCAGTGTCCAATGTTTAGACTTTATCCTGCGTAATCTCAATAAATCTTTGGACTTGGTGTCTCCCTTCCTCTTCCTTTAAGTCCTTCCTGCCCTTGAGTTTTAAGAAACAACCTACTCTTGGTTTTCCACCATCTCTCAAGCCATACTATTTTTTTTTGAGACAGGGTCTCAAGGCTGGCCTCAAAATCACTCTGTAGCTGATTGGCGTCCAACTCAAACTGCCTTACCTCAGCTTCCCTAGTGCTGGGATTACAGGCCAGCACCATCATGTCTGGCTCCCACATCTTCTTTTCCCACAGAGGCCCTGTCGCTTTCCCTATCCTCATCTCCATGGGCCTCACCCTTCCAACCCTTCAGGCTCTACACATCTCCTTCAGCTCAATGCCGTTTAAATGTTGCCAGCTTCTTTATCTGTATCTCACCCAAACTGCTCTTGTGAGCAGCAGTCCTCACATCCAGCTGACTCCACTCCAGCTGACAAGGCCTTTTGAACTGTAAGAGATGAGCTGAACTTGATACCTCTAGACGGAATTGACCACTTTCTTCAAGCTTGAGCCTCTCTAGCCTTAATCTGTCCACGATGGCACGACCATCCCTGGATGTCTCAGTCTCTACTGTCGAGAGCTTTTATCTTTGTGTGTGTGTGTATACAGGTACTGAAGCTCAAACTCAGAGCTTGGGCACCATCCCTAACTTTTTCACTCAAGGGTGATACTTGAGCCACAGCCTCACTTCTGTTTTTTTTTTTGCTGGTTAATTGGAGATAAGAATCTCACCTCCATGAGACTCTGTCTGCTATGGCTTTGAATCTCACTTCTCATATCTCAGCCTCTCTAAGTAGCTAGGATTACAAGCGTGAGCTACTGGTAGTCAACAGGCTTAGCTTTTAAATATCACTGAAATCTGCTCCCCTACCTCTACCCCCATAGTGAGAATTTGGGTTCAAGCCATCACCAGCTCTTTTCCTTACAGCAGCCTCTTAAAGGGCTCCCTGTCTCCTTTCCAATCTCAATGAGCTAGTCATAGGCACAGTGCTTACATATGCCATATATTTTAATTCAAGCAACAATCCTGTGGGGTAAGGGCTACTAGCTCTAAGGGCTATTAGCTCTGCTTCACAGCTGAGAACCCAAAGTCTAACTGACTGTGTGACCTTGGGTAAAATACTTAAGATTTTATCCCTTAGATATGCATAAAATAATGTTTAGATAATAATAATAGTAATAATAATAAAAGTAACAACCA
The DNA here is from genome assembly GCF_019054845.1 of Dipodomys spectabilis. Lineage (NCBI taxonomy): Eukaryota > Metazoa > Chordata > Mammalia > Rodentia > Heteromyidae > Dipodomys > Dipodomys spectabilis. The sequence goes on from NW_024870950.1 coordinate 9,249,953, forward strand.
AAAAAAAAATAAAAGTAACAATCACAACACTACTTCACAGGTCTGATGGAAGAATACTGTGTTACATCCCTTTGTCATGGGTATTCTGGGTGAATATTACCTTACTGTTAGCACACAACAAATAATAACTTATTATTGAGCCACACCGCCACTTCTGTTAGTGATCATTAATTTGCCCAAAGTTATACAGCTGGTAAGGGGCAGAGCCAGGATTCACATCAGGTTTTATGAACCAGAACTCCAATAAATCTTTATAATTTTCAGACTCTTGTGGCTGGCTTTGGTGGCACATGCCTATAATCCCAACTACTCAGAAGGCGGAGGTCTGGAGGAGTGTGGTTCAAGAATAGCCCAGGGAAGGGCTGGGAAGGTGGCTCAGTGGTAGAGTGCTTGCCTTGCATGCATAAGGCCCTGGGTTCGATTCCTCAGCACCACATAAGCAGAAAAAAGCCAGAAGTGGTGCTGTGGCTCAAGTGGTAGAGTGCTAGCCTTGAGCTGAAGAGCTGAGGGACAGCACCCAGGCCCAGAGTTCAAGGCCCATGACTGGCCAAAAAAAAAAAAAAGAATAGCCCGGGGCAGGGTGGAGGTATAATGGAGACTCCCCATCTTAAAAAAAACAAGCTAGGTGGCCAGACATTGGTGGCTACTTAGGAGGCTAAGATCTGAGACCTTGAGAAAAGCCAACCATGACAGACAAATCCAATTAACTATCAAAAAACTGGAAGCGGAGGTATAGTTAAGTGACATCAGTAAGCTAAAAGCCAAGCAAGAGTACAGTGCCTAGAGTTCAAGCCCCATTACTTGTACAACAAACAAGCTGAGTGCCAGTGGCTCACACTTGTAATCCTAGCTACTCAGGAGGCAAGATCTGAGGATCAAGGTTTGAAGTCAGCCTGAGTAGGAAAGTCTGAGACATTTATCTCTGATTAACCACCAAAAAGCCAGAAGTGGCTGGGCACTAGTGACTTACACGTGTAATCCTATCTACTGAGGAGGTTGAGATCTGAGAATAACAGTTTGAATACATCTTGGGTAGGAAAGTCCATGAGACTCTGATCTCCAATTAACCACCAAAAAGCTGGGAATAGCAGTGGTAGTCCTGGGGGTGGGGAGTGGGGGGCGGAGATGGGGGAGGGGGGCTGGGGGGGGAGACAAAACAAAACATAGGCATTGGTGGCATGAGTCTGTAATTCTAGCTACTCAGGAGGCTGAGATCTGAGGATTGAAGTTCGAAGCCAGAATGGGCAGGAAAGTCTATGAGACTCTCTTATCTTCAGTAAATTACTCAGAAAAAGCTGTAAGTGCCGCTGTGACTCAAGAGGTAGAATGCTAGCCTTGAGCAAAAGAATCTCAGGGACAGTGCCCAGGCTGAGTTCAAGCCCCAGGCCCTGAGTTCAAGCCCCAGTACTTGCTCATGCAAGCATGAGCGCACGCACAGGCACAGGCACAAAAGCTGGAAGTGGAGCTGTGGCTCAACTGGTAGAGTGCTAATATTAAGTGAAAAATCTAAGGGACAGTACTCAGGCCCTGAGTTCAAGCCCCAATACCAGTACAAACAAATTAAAAAGGAGGGGTGGGCTGGGGAAGAAGCCAGGTTTGTTACTTGTTGTTCATATTTGTAATCCCAGCTATGTGTGATTACAAATGGATAGGAGATCTTGGTCTGATGCTAGCCCTGGCATAAAAATATCTAAAAGATATCCTAAAAAATATTTATTTAAGGGCTGGGAAGGTGCCTCAGTGGTAGAGTGCTTGCCTTGCATGCATGAGGCCCTGGGTTCGATTCTTCAGCACCACATAAGCAGAAAAAGCCGGAAGTGGCGCTGTGGCTCAAGTGGTAGAGTGCTCACCTTGAGCTGAAGAGCTGAGGGACAGTGCCCAGGCCCAGAGTTCAGGCCCACAACCAACAAAAAAAAAAAAAAATTAAAAATTAAAAAATACCTTGCTGGGCACTGGTGGCTCATGCCTGTAATCCTAGCTACTCAGGAGGCTGAGATCTGAGGATTGTGCACTGTGGCTCACCTTGAGCTGAAGAGCTGAGGGACATGTGTCCAGGCCCAGAGTTCAAACCCCATGACCGACAAAAAAAAAAAAAAAAAAGCTGGGTGCTGATGATTCATGACTGTAATACTAGCTACTCAGGAGGCTGAAATCTGAGGATTGTGGTTCACAGGATTGTGAGACTGTTATATCCAATTAACCGCTCAAAAACTAGAAGTGGCACTTATGGCTCAAGTGGTAGAGCGCTAGCCTTGAACACAAAGAGGCTCAGGGACAGCACCCAGGCTGTTCAAGCCCCACAACTGATAAAATAAATAAATAAAACAACAACAAAACAAAACATCTAAAAGCAAAAAGCACTGGGGTTTATCTCAAGTGATAAGAGTGTCTACCTAGCAAGCATAGGGCTCTGTGTTCAAATCCCAAGGGTGGTGGGGAATCCAGACTCTTGTGAAACAGTCACAGTCATCTTTTACCCTAAGGTAAGAGTACAGCCTAGACTCATGACGACGGGCCAGCCCTCTGGGTCTGTCCTCTTCCTTCCAGTGCCCTGCCTTCTGGCTAGGGCCACTGCTCAAGGTTTACCATTATCCCAGCAGTAACCCCCATTGCTCCTATACCCTCTTGTCCTGACTAACTCCTTCATCTTCAAATCTGATCCTCTTAACTTCTTCCTCCAAGAAGCCTCCCTGGGTTGGTTCCTCCTTTTTGGTGCCTCTAAAGCTTCCTCTCTCTGATCCCTGAGGTCATATAACTCAGTTGTCAGTTCTCCTTTAAGATCTCTTTTTTTTCCCACCAGCCTGAACCTTGTGGAGGATGGGGTCTGTCTGTTTGGGGGCTTTCCACCTAGGGCCCAGGCACTTGAGAGATGAGAGAGGGAGGGAGGTGCATGGGAAAAGCGGGGCTGTCTCGACAGATAACCTGACTTGCTGATTTAAAGTCTGAGCACCCGATCACCCTCTACGATTCTCTCTTCCAGCCCACTGATTATACCATATGCCATCAGACAGGAGGTTCTGCTCCCTGGAGATGGGGCAGGGTGGAGCTGTCTTGGGATTCTCAAGTGTGTTGACTGTCCCATCAACTTTCTTTTTCTGGCTGGGACTTTATTGTCCCTACCTCCTACTCCCAGAGGAACCAGGGTGTGTAACTGTTGGTGCAGATGTCCCTCTTAAATGGTCATCCAAATGTACCTCTGTCTGACCGTTTCAGGGGGCAGGTGGGCAAGGTCTCCCTTGCTGAGAGTGGATGGAAAGGGATGAACCCTTTGAGCTAGGGAAGAGATGCCATCTCAACTGGTCTGTCTGAACTCCTGTCTTCTCTTCAGCGTATTCTAGACATAAGAAAGAATCCTGGACTTGCAGCAGTCAGCTCTGGGCAGCAGTGGATGAAATCCTGACCTGTATTCATGGTCCCCGGCCCCCCTATACCTCCCACCTGAGTGGGGCGGCAGATCCTGCCCCTGGGCACTGCCCAGCGCCATGGGCAGGGAAGCCGCCGGTCCGGGAGTCCCTCTAGCCCAGCCCGGCCCTTATTGCAGGGCCGCCCCAGCCTGAGGTAAACAGACGCTAAAAATAACCGGGCTAGGGGTGGCTGCAAGGCGGAAGGGGGTCGCTCCAGGGCCTGTCCCTGTCTCCATGGCAACTGCCCCAAACCCGGCTGCTGACGTCATCCCGCAGCTGCCAACCAGAATGCGGAGAGAAGCGGGGAGGGGGAGAGAGGGGGGGCTGCGCGGCCTGAGACCCCCCACCCCGGAACCGGGCGGAGGCGGCCCAGTGGCCTCACTTCCTGCCGGCCTCCTCCCCTGGTCAGCTGGTTACATTCCCGATCCCAGTCAGGGCCAGGCCTGACTAGGACGCAAGTCCAGTGGTGACGGAGGAGCGGGACTGCGGTGACTCACCCGCGCCCTGCTCGCCAGATTTCCCACCTGAGCAGGACCTAGCCCGGAGCCTTGCTTTCTCCCCTCCCCGTTCCCATACGAGCTCCGACCCCCGGAGACTGCCCGTCTGGCTCCTTTCCCGCCGCTGCCCAAAGGACCCAGGAACGGGATCCTGGGTGGAAGAGCGAGCCATGGTAGTCCCTTTCCTCTAAGAGGACACGTGGATAGGTGATCCATCCCGTCTTCACACGCCCCCACCGTCAGTACTACGGAGGAGGATGGCGCAGGGGGGGCAAGAATTCTTATCTAATTCTTGCTTCTCCCTCAAACCAGCTGTGTGACCTTGAGAATGTTACTAACGTCTCTGGGCCCGGTTCTACATCTGCCAGATGGTAATAACCCTCCCCTGCGGCATGTGGCAGGCTCAGGGCACAGCCCCACAAATGGTGGCGAAGCAAGGTTGTTGTCCCGTGGGGACTGCACACAGTAGGTACTGGGGAGATCCCCCTGGACCTGCATCAGAACTGCCTTCGATGGGTTCGATAGGCCAGACTCGGGCTTCACCCAGGACAGGAGGTCAGAGGGTACCGAGGCTGACTTAGCCTGGTGAGCAACCCCTTCCCCAAACCAGTTCTGCAGGGTGTCCGGGCCCGGGTGCCGTGGGAGTCCCCACCGCAGCCTCCATTTGCAGGGACGGGGGGGGGGGTCGGCTCCCCGCCCGCGCCTGTTACCTCGGGCCTGGCCTTTCCAAAGCAGCTTAGGTCGGCCCGCGGGGCCAGGAAGATTAGCTCATCTGGAAAGCCGCCCGAGCCCCCTCCCCATTTGCAGGCCAAGCCTCCCCGGCAGCGGCGTGGGCAGCGGGCGTCTCCGGGAGAAAGAAAGCTGGTCCGCGGCCCAGGTTGCAGCACCGGGCCCGCCCTCCCGCCCGGCCCACCGCACGGCCCCGGGGCACCGGCGCCGAGGCCCGGCCGGAGGAGGGAAGGAGGCAGCGCCGGGCGCGCCAGGCCCGGAGGCGGCGGCTTTTGTGGGGCGAAGCTGCGTCCTCCACGCCCAAGAGAGGGGATCGGGAGCGGCGGCGGGGCGGCGGGAGACAACGCGAGTCCCGGGAATGGGGATAGGGGAGACAGGGCCGCAGATCCCCGGACCCACCGGGCGGCCCGCCGGTGGGGACGTGGAGGCGGCACCGGGAGCCTCCGGCCCGGGCGCGGCCCCGGAACCGCGCGGACACTCACATGGCTGCGCTGGGGCGCGAGGACCTGGAGCTGTTCGGGGTGTTCGGCGTCGCCCGGCCTGGTCGCGCCGCAGCTGCCGCGGTCGCCGCCGCTGGCGCCGGCCGCTCCCTCCGCCCCGCCCCTCGCGCCCTCCTCTCCCCTCCCTCCCCCGGCCCGCCGGGCCCCACCCCCCGGCTCCTTGGGCGCCTGCACCCCTAGGGGCGCCCACGGCTCGCTCCGCCCTCTCCGGTAACCGGGCTGATGGATGGCTTGTGGGGAGTGGGGGGAGAGCTTGGGGCGCCGAGGGCGCCTTGGGTAATTTCCTTTGAACCTTACAACGGGGAAGGGGAGAGGGCGCTAGAGAACCCCCTCCTTATTCGGCCGTCTCCCCAAGATCCCTGTGGCTCCAGAGACCATCCGGGCCCCCAGTCTGTGAACCCTCACCCTGAAACATGTCCTTGGAGCTGCCACTGCTGGGTGGGTGGGTTGGAGAAATCAAAGCTAGTTTCTGGGAAGAAGGGCAACATCTCACACTTTCAGGGCCCAGACTGCCGCTCATCCCTCCTCCCTCCCTCCGTCCCTCTCTGCCTTTTCAGTCAGCCTCAGTTTCCCCATTGTGGAGCCTGGCAGCCCTTTCTACCACTGTGTGGCTGGTAAGGTCAGGAGCGTAACCTAGCCCTGCATTCACTACTCACTGGATACTGGTTTCTGGGGAGCCTCGGGCTTTGTTCCTGCTTCATAGATGGGAAACCTGGCAAGGTTTGGGTATACAGACTTGGGGGTGCATATTTGGCAATAGGACCCAGCGTTCTGTCTTTTCCAAAGCCAGCACTGTACTGATAGCCTTTCTCTGGAATGGGATGAGGTGGAGCTGAGATCTGATCCCCCAATCGGGCCAAAGGGGGAGCTCAAATGGCCCATCTCTCCCATTAACCAGGTACTGTTGGCCCTCTTCAACCATGGGCACTGAGCCCATACCATGCCTCAGACCCAGTCTCCTGAAGCCATATGCAGAAAGGGTTCAAGGGACTTCAAAAAGGTCTTTAAACTTCTGCCCCTGATCTAGACCTTGAGGGCTGGAGCCCTGGAGGCACTGACAAACTCCATCTCCCAAGGCCCTTACCCCTTAGCCTCTCCCAGTTTTCCGCCTCTCCAGCCCTCCTCCTAACCTTTTGCCTGGAACCGCCTCTTGTTCTAAAGCTGTGGATGGCCTCCCAGGTCTCATGATTGTCAGAAAATGCCATTCTCTTCCTCTGTCCTCAACCCTGCAAAGGATCGCTTGAACCCAGGCACACATGAGCCTTCCTGGCACTAAAACAGGCACCAGTGACTTCATACTTGCTAGACAAGTGCCCTACCACTGAGCCATACCTCCAATGCCCCCTGCCCACTTCTGAAATACCTCCTCAGCAAGGCATGCATCTTCCAAATACCTTTTCTGCAGACAGCCTCCTCTTGTTACTCTGTCCAGCCCCAGGCTGACTCTCTTCCTCCTTTGTACTAGGGCTAGGTGGCTTTCCTACCCATGTGTGCCTAGGGGCCTGACTGTTCTCTAAGCAACGTGCAGGGCCTGGACCTCAGTACTGGTCACTATTGTCCTGTCTCCATAGTGGGAGTTCAAGAAATATTTGTTGCGTGAGTAAGTGGGTGAATGAGCAAATTCATGACCCCTCGATTACCCCCACTCCTATCTTCATTCAAACTGTCTGCCCTGTCCTTTTGGTGGTTGTTTGAGACCATTCTAAAGTGCACTGTATAGCCCAGGCTATATAGCCTTGAACTTGAGATCATCTTGCCTCTCAGCCTTCCATACTAGGATTAAGGATGTATGTATGCTTTGTATGTGGGCCTTTTCTTCTTGATTCTATCTGCTTCATATCTTTTGAATTCATTTCTTCCTCCATCCCACTCCTACTACTAGTGCTCCATTTTAAAAAATTTGTTCATTCCGTGAATACTCCTTGAGCACCTAGAACAGGAGTCACAAGTAGGGCTGCTTATGCAGTTCATTCTCATGTTGGGGATTGGACCCTGGCTTCCTGCATGCTAGGGAAGCACTTACCAGGCTACTTCCTTATTGTTTGTTTTGGTGGTAATGGGGTTTAAACTCAGGGATTTCTGCTCACCAGGCAGATGCCAGGCCCCAGCACTCTTTGCCTTTAATATAACTTTCAGATAAGATCTCACAGTTACCAAGATCTTACTAAATACCTCCCAAATAGCTGAAATTACAAGGCACAATGTTCCATGCCTGGCATGTTTGGTTGAGATAGAGTCTCACTAAATTTTTGCCAGGGTCAGCCTCAAATTGTAATCTTCCCAGTCTCCACCTCCTGAGTTTCTGGGATTACAGGCATGAACCACCACACCCAGCCCCAGAATCCACATTTTTCATGGATGATTTCCATATTCTTCACAGTCAGCCACACTGACCTGTGTCTGGCCATGTCTCTCTGTTCTCTTATATCTGGACCTGAGCTACTGTTTGTTTGTGTTTTCCTGACCATTCTGTGTCTACCTTTGTGACTAAATTTAATCTTTACCCAACAGCCTGGAAGAAGGACCTTTCAAATAATCAATCAGATCATATTACTCTCCTTCTTCAGAGGTTTTGATGGTTCCTTATTGCCCTTAGGATAAGTTTATGATGAGACCATTAGGAGATCCAGCCTAAGTTGACTTCACTTTCTTATCTTTCACAAGATAAAGCCTGAGCTGCTCTGGCTTCCATTACTCCAGCCTACCTGCAGTGGACATGCTGTCCACTAGGCCCAATTTTTTTTGTTGTTGTTGTTCAGTCGTGGGGCTTAAACTCTGGGCCTGGACGCTGTCCCTTAGCTCTTCAGCTCAAGGCTAGCCCTCTGCCACTTGAGCCACAGCACTACTTCTGGTTTTCGGAGTGGTTTATTAGAGATAAGAGTCTCATGGACTTTCCTGACTGGGCTGGCTTTGAACTGTGATCCTCAGATCTCAGCTTCCTTAGTAGCTAGAATTACAGTTGTGAAGCACCAGCGCCCGGTTTAGCTCATCTTTTCTCCTATCCTCTCTTCTTCCTTTTTTCCATTAGAAAATAGCTCAAAGGCCCCCTCAGCCCAGATCCTCTTCCTCTGAAATCCCATCACTGCCTACTGTACTTGTCTCTGGGCAGGCCTGTGACCACCAGGACCAGCGAAGATGGAGCTACTTGTGAGTAATGGCACACCGGTGAGTTGGTCTGGCCCTTGCCCCCCAGCCTAGAGCTCTTGATGGAGGCGTGGCATCTGAGAACCATGGAATACCAAGAGTCCTGCATCTCAGGCCTCTTCCCAATTACTAGTGAGCTGGCCTCCAAGGAAGGACATATCTGAAACCCATGATGCAGAGGAGACATCTGAAGCAGGGGAAGCAGCACATTTCCAGGTCATGTGGTTAGGAAGGGCTGAGTCTGAGCTCCAGCTTGGCTTCCTGACTCATAGTTGGATTGGCGCTGCCTGAGTCAGGCATCACTCTCTGTACTCTCTGGGTACATCCTCTGCATGGCACTGAGCTGGGAGCTGGGGTGTAGCAAAGAATCATGGGCATTTCCAACCCAGAGAAGTTCTTATTTTGAGGGGGGGAGTGGACTTTGTTCTAAGAAAAATCCTCCTAAACAGATGGCACGGGGTAGCAAGGGCCCTAGTGAGCACCCGGTGCTCCCACATGATGCTGTCTGCTCTATTTTGGGGAGCTATGCAGCTCACATCCAAAAATCCAGAAAAACAGGCTGCTTTTATCCCACCCCACAGCTCCCATGGTTCATAGCTCTCTGGCATCCAGCCTCCCTGCCCGCAGCGTTCTGTGAAGAGACAGAATAGAAGCCTCCCCTTTATAATACTTGTGGCCACATCATTCATTCAACAGAGATTCACCAAGCATTTGTGTCCATCAGCGCTGGAGGTGGGAAGGGATAAGAACTAAAGTCTAGATTACCATCATCCCTGACACAATTGGTCAGATCAGGTATATCCCCCAAGTTTATATATACATCTTCTCACCCACCCCCCCAGTCCTGGGACTTGAACTTAGGGCTTGGGTGCTGTCCCTGAACCTCTTTGTGCACAAGGCTAGAGCTCTACTACTTGAGCCACAGCCCCACTTCTGGCTTTTTCTGAGTAGTTTATTGGAGATAAGAGTCTCACAGACTTTTCTGCCCAGGCTGGCTTTGAACCTCGATGTTTAGATCTTAGCCTCTTGAGTAGCTAAGATCACATGTGAGCATCCAGCATTCAGCTTATATACCTTCTTTATCACCGAAGTTGTGGGTATGTCTGTGAGATTGTACACATTTGTGTGTGTGTGTGTGTGTGTGTGAGAGAGAGAGAGAGAGAGAGAGAGAGAAAGCATGTTGTCTACATAGGACTTTGTGAGAAAGGTGTTATTAGCATGACATTGGCACTCAGACAGTTGGGGGATGGGGCAGCAAAGAGGTTAGTACCGTTTCTGGTTCTAGCCACGTTGATGGTGGATGCCATTTCTAGGCCTGCCTTGGGGTCAGTGGGGATGGAAAACAGTATGTGGGAGGTATGCAGGGCTTGGCACTCCATCGGGATTTGGAGATGGAGGCATCCTAGATGCAGGGCTTTGGGCCTGGGGCATGTGTGGAAGGTAGTGCTTTCTCAATTCAAACTGGAGGCCTAAAGGATCAGGTTATGGAGACAGTGATATGGTCAGTTAGGGTAAGTGGCATCTGAGAGGTCTGGGGTTCCTTCAGGGGAAAGTGTCCAGAAGGCAGCTAGACATGTGGATAGAGGAAAGAGAGGGTCTGCGATAAAGATAGCTTTTGGAGGAGCAGTGATCAATCAGGGCAAGTGAGGGAAGACCAAAAGTGCCAGAAAAGTGGGCCTGCTGAAGGGTTTCAATATAGAGTGGAGTAGAAGCAGACCTGAGAGAGCTAAGTGTGGGATTCCACTTCAGACACAGCCAGCTTCCTCATACCCCCAGCCCCAGCCTATTATATGTGTCAAAGGGCTGGGGTCGAGTATGCTGTCCCATGTTCTAGTCTAGACTTTACCATTCCCAGCCCTATTTACTCTTTTTTTTTTTTTAAATAAATTGTGAGGCTTGAACTCTGGGCCTGAGCGCTGTCCTTCAGCTCTTCAGCTCAAGGCGAGCACTCTACCACTTGAGCCACAACGCCACTTCCTATTTTCTGAGTGGTTTATTGGAGATTTAGAGTCTCATGGTCTTTCCTGCCAGGGCTGGCTTTGAACCATGATCCTTAGATCTCAGCTTCTTGACTAGCTAGGATTACAGGTGTGAGCCACCGGTGCCTGGCTCTTTTTGTTGTTGTTGTTGGTTACAGGGCTTGAACTCAGGGCTTGGGTACTATCCCTGAGTTTTGTTTTGTTTTTGTCAGGGCTAGTGCTCTATCACTTTGAGCCACAGAGCCATTTCTGGTTTTCTGGTGGTTAATTGGAGATAAACCATGATCCTCAGATCTCATCCTCCTGAGTAGCTAGGATTAAAGGCGTGAGCCATCAGTGCCTGGCAAACACAAGGTTTTGTAGTGTTGTTGTTCTTGTGTGTGTGTCAGTCGTGGAGCTTGAACTCAGGGCCTAGGCACTATCCCTGAGCTTTTCTACTCAATGATAGTGCTCTACCACTTTGAGGTATAGTTCTACTTCTTCTGTGAAACTTATCTCCAATTAGCCACCCAAAAGCCAGAAGTGGAGCTGTGGCTCAAGAGATGGAGTGTGAGCATGGAGGGGAGGAGAATCTAAATGAGAGTACAAGGTCCTGAGTTTGAGCCCCAGTACTGGCACAAAAAGGTGGGGGAGGGATTCCATGCAAATATAACTAACAAGATAAAAGTTTTCTTTCTAGCCAGGCACTGGTAGCTCAGGCTGTAATCCTAGCTACTCAGGAGGCTGAGATCTGAGAATTGCAGTTCAAAGCCAGCCAGGGCAGGAAACTCCATGAGACTCTTACCTCCAATTAACCACCAAAAAAACTGCTAGTGGTGCTCTGGCTCAAGTGGTAGAGCACTGGCCTTGAGCTGAAGAGCTGGCAACAGTGCCCAGGCCCAGAGTTCAAGCCCCATGACTGACAAAACAAATTTTTTTCTTTCTCTCTTTTTTTGGTCCAGATACTGTCAATGATGAGCATGATGAATGAATGGACATTGTCAGGAGAGTGGAGCATTGGTTTGAGTATTTCAGAACGGTGGTTTTCAGTCCATATCAGGATATCGAATGTAAAACTCTCTTTTACCCCTGAAATTTCCCCTTTGAGAAATTTATCTCAAAGAAACAATGATCTCAAACAGAAGATCTATGCCTAAAGATGTTGATTACTGGCTTTCTAAATCAGGCCTGTTGGAGGGAGACAGAGGATGAAAGAGGTTTTTGCATGTTCCTACATGCTCCAGGGCTACTGAAAATGGATGTCAGGCATACACCAAGCACTGCTATGTCTCTGGCATCGTTCTGGGTACTTGGGGACACAGTGGTAGTTCTGAAGGAGTTTAAAGTGTAGCAAAAGGAAATAGATAGTAAGTTAGTTCATATACAGCTAAGTCAACACAGAGTTTGTGGCTCACTCTTGTAATCTTAGTTACTCAGGAGGATGAAATCTGAGGCTCAAGGTTCAAAGCCAGAGGAGCAGGACAGAGCATGAGGCTCTTATCTACAATGAACCACCAAAACACCAGAAGTGATGTGGCTCAAGTTGTGGGGCTGTAGTTTCAAGTGAAAAAGCTTAGAATTGTGCCTAGACTCTGAGTTCAAGCCCTTGGACTGGGGGCGGGGGGAAGCAACCATATAGATAAGGTGATTTTAGAACATGATGAAATTTGTAGTAATAGGAGGGGCTCCTATTAATCAAGGTGGCTGAGGAAGTCTATTTTGAGGCAGTGACATTGGAGCTGAGACCTGAAACATATCAAATGGGAAGAGCAAGATCCATGGGTAGGAGATAGAAATGAGCTTGTTATATTTAAGTTATGTAAGTTGGAAGAGAGGCAAAGAGGTAATATCAGAGTAGGGTGAGGTCAGGTAGGAGAGAAATTTTTATATATCAGGGGCTGGGAAGGTAGCTCAGTGGTAGAGCGCTTGCCTTGCATGCATGAGGCCCTGGGTTCGATTCCTCAGCACCACATAAGCAAAAAGAAAAAAGCCAGAAGTGGCGCTGTGGCTCAAGTGGTAGAGCACTAGCCTTGAGCTGAAGAGCTGAGGGACAGCGCCCAGGCCCAGAGTTCAGGCCCCATGAACGGACCCAAAAAAAAAAAAAAACAAAGAAAGAAATTTTTATATATCAGTAGAGAAAGATGAAAAACAGCTTGTGTCTATGTCCATTGACTCTGAGAGTTGATAGAGCTAACAGTGACCATTCATGCCCAGATATTGGAATTTTCCCTAGTTGGATTATGTTCTTTGTATTTAATTATGCTACAAAAAGGTATACAGAGAACATGGCATCTTTCTCTCAGCGAATATGACCATTACTCATATCTTCATGCTGGCTTCCTCACTGGAAGGTATAAATTTCTACTCTGGGCGGGAGATTCTCCTTGGGACTCCAAGACCAGGTGGTCTCTGCCATGGACCTAGCAGGTTCAGTTTTGGCCTCTAGGGGGAGCTGTGAGCAGGGCCATGCTAGGCTAGTTGTGGGCAAGGGGTGGGGTGACTTGTGTGTCCCTTGGGTAGGGCTGGGCATCCTTCCTTCCTTCCTGACTCCCTTCTCCTAAGGGACAAATGGGAGGGACATCTTTGCCTTTCTTAGATCATGCGATGAGCTGTTCCCCTGAGGCTCTTTCAGGCTAGGTCTCTTGATAAAGGCTATGGTGTGTGATACAGTTTGTGTCTACCACTAGAAGGGTCTGACAGAGACTCGTGGTGGTGAGGGTTCAGTCACCAGGTATCTAGCAGCACTCCCTCCTGACGGGACATGATGATCTACACGATCTATGGTGGAGTCCCAAACGGACCCCCAAGTCCAGGGTTGGTCTTTGGCGCCATCATGTGGTAAATATCCACATTACAATTGCAGACTTCAAATAGCCATCCACTCCAAGGGCGCTCCAACATCTCTAGGCCTGTTTACTTGCATATCAAAGGGGTATGCCACACCCAATCTGTTCAGTACGGTATAGAGGCTTTGCGCCTACTCAAACCTGATCACAGGTCGGAGACTGTGGAACACCCTCATCACTATTAAAACCCCCTCCCACAACCCAAGGCCTCTTTAGGAGGGACAAGATCTACTATCCATTATCTTTGAGCTGTTCAAGGGTACTGTTCACAGCTGATCCTGCTCTCCTTGGAAACTCCTTTTGGCTTCTGTGACCACTCCTCTTGAATTACTCTGCTTCTCTGTCTTTCTTTCTGCCCCTTATAGGGACTGGGCCTCTTCCCTCTTCTTTGATACTTTTCTCTAAGGAATCCCAATAATTTCTAGAGTCTGTATCCATTAAGGATGAGCCTCAGGCTTTACAAATTCATTGTGTAAAGTCAACCCAATCTCCTCTCGTCAGAACTCTATCTCCTGGGTCACTTCTCCCCCTAAGACTCCATCAGCCCTGAGTGAACTCCCTCCTTTCCACCTATACCACCTTGCCTTTGGCCAGGCCAGTACCTGCACCACCTGCCAGGTCTAAGTCCCCTTTGTTCCACTGTGCTGGTCCTGGTTCTACAGAACAGTTCTAGCCTGTGCACATTGGACCCTGCTCCTCCTCACTTCATCTCTGATAAGTTTCTCCCTCAAGCTCTATCCAGACTGAATTTCTTTGTGATCCCCTGAGCACAGACTGCTTTTCCCTGCTTCCTCCTGCATAGGCTGGTTTGTGCATATGAATGCTTTTTCCTCTTTATCTCACCTAACTCCTTCTTGCCCATTAAGTCTTAGCTAGGACATCATTTCTGGTCTCCCCAGACCCCAGGTTGAGCCAGGAACCTCTTGTTCACACTCACAATGCCCTCTACTTCCCTGCCATCATGGTGCTGAGCTAATCTACTTGCTCCCCTTTCCAAAAGGATCACCTGCTCTTGATCAGAGCTCCCCACTTCAACCAGATCTAGACTGAGTCACCTGACTGCCCAGTTCCCATACTCACAGGGCCCCTATCTCAAAAGCCACTGAATTCTAGCAAGAGCCTGTAAGTCACCAGTCAACCAGTGGCTAGGCTAGTATTGAACCCAATGCTCTTACCTTTCTCTCCAGGGCTTCCACGAGCCCCCCGATGCCATCATGAGTTGAATCAGTCCTTGAAGACGTGGGGACCTTGACCAGAAGAGAATTATCCTGGGGGATCCTCTCTTGTGGGAGGACAGTCCGGGCTCTTGAGAGCCTAGGATGCTGTCACCAGAAGCCAAGAGGGCTGGTATATGGGTGACCTGAGGTCAGCACATTTGATGAGAGAACTTAATGAGACTTCCTTCTCCCACAGGACTGCACAGTGGGAGTGCTGGCCGACGTGTCATTTGGGGAGGGCCTGAATTCCTGAAGGGAGTTGGTGGCAGCTGTTCTAGTCCCCAGGTTAATTATTTCTAATGTCATGGAATAGAGAATGTGCTGAGGTGTGGCCTCCCCCACTCAGCCTGGGCCTCCCAGGGCTCTGCTCGGATCTCTCCAGACCCATTCCACTGAAGGAAGATCGGTTCATTTCTGCTTCAGGCTTCCACGCTCTCCCTCTGCTCCAGCCCTACAGGACCCTTGGCTCTTCTCTGTGGGGTTTCAGCTTGATCCTGTGCTCCTGTGGTGCCCTCTGCTCCATGAATGGCCCCAGCTCACCTGCTCAGAGAGCTCAGCAAATACTGATGAACTGAACTGTTCTGTAAATAAACAAAAAGTGCCAACCAGGCTGCCTGGCACAGAGGAGATACCCCCTCCACTTTACCAAATTTGCTAAGCAAACATCCCAAAGTAGAATAGAAAGAACTCAGCCAATCTTTTGTGCCCTCTTCCCCAAACTGCATTCCTTTGCAGTTCTTTGGGAACAGCCCTGCTATCTCTATTCAGGCCCCTGCTTGAAGTTCAGCCTGACCTTTAGATCTGACCATTCCTCCCCTAGGAGCAGAGAAGCCTTCCAGTATTCCCACAGTTGGCCTTATACCCCCAAGCTTTCTTCCTTGTCCTTTGACTTTTGTGACAGTACTGGGGCTTGAACTCAGGGACTGGGTGCTGTCCCTGAGCTTTCTCACTCAAAGCTAGCGCTCTACCACTTGAACCACAGCTCCGCTTTCACCTTTTCTGGTGGTTCATTGCAGATAAGAGTGTCACAGAGCCTAGCTCTAGTGGCTCATGCTTATAATCCTAGCTGCTCAGGAGACTGAGATCTGAAGATTGCAGTTCAAAGCCAGCCTGGGTAGGAAAACCCCTGAGAGTCCTATCTCCAATTAACCCCCAGAAAACCACAAGTGGTCCTGTGGTTCAAAGTGGTAGAGTGCTAGCCTTGAGCAAAAAAAGCTCTAGGACAGTGCCCAAGCCCAGAGTTCAAGTCGCACATGGAAAGTAAAGAAAAAAATGTGTCACAGACTGAGGGGATGGGTGGGGTGGGCTTGGGAGAGATTAATAAGAATGATGAAAGGGTGACATTGATCAAGCTGTATCACTCATGAGCAGGGCGCTGGTGGCTCCCGCCTGTAATCTTAGCTACTCAGGAGGCTGAGATGTGAGGATCATGGTTCAAAGCCAGCTGGGACAGGAAAGTCCGAGAGACTCTTATCTCCAATTAACTACCAGAACACTGGAAGTGGCGCTGTGGCTAAGTGGTAGAGTGCTAGCCTTGAGCTGAGGAGCTCAGGGACAGCTCCCAGGTCCAGAGTTCAAGACACACCGCTGACAAAAAAAAAAAATATCACTCATAAAGTGATATATTCAATTGAAACCCCTTTGTATAATTTTAAAAATAGATAAAAATAATTTTAAAACTAGGTTTTTCTTTAAAGAGTCTCATGGACTTTCCTACCCAGGCTGGCTTCAAACCATAACCCTCAACAGATCTCAGCCTCTGAGTAGCTAGGATTATAGGCATGAGCCATCAGTTCCAGGCTTTTCTTTTCTTTTAATTTTTATTTATTTATTTTTTGGGTCCGGTCGTGGGGCCTGAACTCTGGGCCTGGGCGCTGTCCCTCAGCTCTTCAGCTCAAGGCTAGCACTCTACCACTTGAGCCACAGCGCCGCTTCTGGCTTTTTTCTTTTTGCTTATGTGGTGCTGAGGAATCGAACCCAGGGCCTCAGGCATGCAAGGCAAGCGCTCTACCACTGAGCCACCTTCCCAGCCCCGGTTCCAGGCTTTTCTTGCATTTCACAAAATTGCGATGCAAGTTCTATGGAGCCAGGAACTGTAGTGTGTCAATAGCACTCCTTGCCAGGACTTTCCATAGGAACTTGAAAGACGCTTACTGAATACCTACTGGAATATAAATGGCTGGGGGCACTGGGACATTTTCCGTCTCTCTGAATCTTGCCAACACATTGTCTTCTCAGTTGGTTGGCTCAAATTTGCCCTAAGACACAGGCTCTCTTTCACTTGAGTGGCCTGGATCCTTGTAAAGCTTCATGTCTTTCTCACCGTTGTTTTTCTACTTACTTTCCAGAATAGCATAGCAGCTTGACAATTTCACACTAAAGCTGAAAACTTTCCCTGAGAGCCATCTTTACTTATCTCCTGGAATTTGCTTTCTACCTCCCTTGCTTTATAAAGACTATGACTCATTTATGCAGCTAGCAGTGTCTTCTCCTCTGGGATTTCTCATAGCAAAGAAGCGGGGAAGTGTGTGTCTCTGTGTATGTTTCTTCACCATCCCTTTTTGGTCCTGGATTTTCTTATCTAAAACCCTAGATTTTATGAACTTGAGAGGAGAGTCATTAGGTTTTCCCTTAACTTCAACAGACCTCATTAAATCACCTTGTACTGGGGCTGGGAAGGTGGCTCAGTGGTAGAGCGCTTGCCTTGCATGCCTGAGGCCCTGGGTTCGATACCTCAGCACCACATAAGCAAAAAGAAAAAAGTCGTAAGTGGCGCTGTGGCTCAAGTGGTAGAGTGCTAGCCTTGAGCCTGAAGAGCTGAGGGACAGCGCCCAGGCCCAGAGTTCAGGCCCCACGACCGGACCCAAAAAAAAAAAAAATCACCTTGTACTTCCCAAGAGTGCAAACCTTTGCAGAGCCACCAAAGCTCCCAGCCTCCAAATTCTGTAGGGACACAAACTCATCTTTTGTTTCTTTGAAGAATTTCCATATATGACAGACTCTGGGTCTACCCTGGAAATCAAGAAAACTATAGAGTATTTCTAATGTAGTTTCTGTTTTTGTGTGTTGGACTAGGGTTTAAACTCAGGGCCTGAGCTGAACCCTGTTCCTTAGCTTTTTTTTCTCTGAAGGTTAGCGCTCTACCACTTGAGCCACAGCTTCAGTTTTGGTTTTTTGGTGGTTACCTGGAGAGAAGAGTCTCATAGACTTTCATGCCTGGGCTAACTTTGAACCATGACCTGCAGATCTCAGCCTCCTGAGGAATTAGGGTTACAGATGTTAGCAACTGGCACAGAGCTCTAATGTATTTTCAAGGTGGCATCCTTGAGGGGAAAAAGTGAAGGAAAAGGTGACATTGCCCAAAAAGAAATGTAGTCATTACTTGACTTATGTAACTGTAACCTCTCTGTACATCACTTTTATAATAACAATAAAATTTTTTAAAAAATTAAAAATTTAGGGGCTGGGAAGGTGGCTCAGTGGTAGAGTACTTGCCTTGCATGCTCAAGGCCCTGGGTTCGATTCCTCAGCACCACATAAGAAAAAAGCCGGAAGTGGCGCTGTGGCTCAAGTGGTAGAGTGCTAGCCTTGAGCTGAAGAGCTGAGGGACAGTGCCCAGTCCCAGAGTTCAGGCCCCACGACCGGACCCAAAAAAAAAAATTAAAAATTTTAAAAGATATCCTCCTGGGACACCCAGTAATCTCTCTCTTCCCCCCCCCCCTCTTTTTCTGTCTGTCTGTCTCTCTCTCATACACACACACAATTTTTTCATTTCTACTACTTTAAAAGTGCTCAAATGCAAACTCTGCAGTTTGCACTGTGTGCACGTATCAACCATCCCTGGAAGGAATAGTTGGTCAGACAGGAAGGAATCATGCAGAGGTTGCCAAGTTCAGACAGATGGCCTGCATATTTGTCTATATGAAGACTGAGAGAATCTCTGACAGCTGGGTCGGGGGGGTTAGGATGAGATCTTAGGGAATGTTGGTACAACTGATGAACGGGGCTAATATCTGAATGAGAGTGTGTGTGCAACTAGGTGTATATTTTGTTGAGTTCCCTAAGGGTTGTCAAAGGAAGTGAGTTAAAAATTTTTTTCTTTCTTTTTTGGTCAGTCATGGGCCTTGAACTCAGGGCCTCGGTGTTGTCCCTGAGCTTTTTCATGTAAGGAGAGTGCTCTACCACTTTGAACCACAGTGCCACTTCAGTTTTCTGGTGGTTGATTCACTAATCATGTCATGGACTTTCCTGCCTGGGCTGGCTTTGAACCATAATCCTCAGATCTCAGCCTCTTGAGTAGCTAGAATTACAGTGCCAGCTGATAAAATGCTTTGTAAGTACATCAGTGAAAGAAGGCAGAGTGATGACGTGTGGAGAGAGAATTAATCAGGTTTAAATGAAGTCTGAGAAACAACCAGAAGCTAAGCACCAGTGGCTCATGCCTGTAATCCTAGATACTCAGGTGGCTGAGATCTTAGGATCCTGGTTTGAAGCCAATCTGAGAAGGAAAGTCCATGAGACTTTTTTCACCAAAAAGCTAGAAGTGGAGCTGTGTCTCAAGTGGAAAGGCACCAGTTTTAAGTGATAAAGCTAAGAGCAGTGTGCCTAGTCCCCGAGTTCAAGTCCCAGTACCAGTGCAAAAAAAAAAAAACAACCCATCAACAACAGACCAACATTCATTAAAGATTCATTAATCCTTACCATCATCATCAATAACACAGTAACAATATTTTTGCTGCTATTTTTAGAAATGAAATCTTGTGGACTTATCTGTTTGAGCTAACTTTGAACACCCAGTCATCTGGCTCTCAACCTCTAGGTAGCTAGGATTACGTACATAAGCCACCGGAACCTGTCTATACTCGTCACTTTTGTGAACTTACTATATGCCAAACACATTTGTCCCTGCTTAGGCACCTCCCATCTTTTACTCACATGATAATTGTCAAAGTCAAAATGGAGTCCCTTATGTCAAACCTTAATAAAATGGATTCAAGAAGACCACAAGGGAGAGGTTGTCATGTATACACATCCATGACAAAAACTATTACAAAGGCACTCTGAAAACTACAACCTTGCACAACCTCCCACAGAAAAAGCTATATGGAAAGTTCTTTCAAAGCAACTGCCTATCCAAGCTTGAATAGATACTACCCCATTGATATTTCTAGCCAAAGATAATTTTAAAAACAACTTATATTACCTTCTTCACTTTACTTTAAAAAAATCTTTATCTTAGCCTGGTGCTGGTGGCTCACACCTGTAATTCTAGCTACTCAGGAGGCTAAGATCTGATGATCAAGGTTCAAAGCCAGCCCTGGCAAGAAACTCCATGAGATTCTTATCTCCAAATAAATGCCAGAAAACCAGAAGTGGTGCTGTGGCTCATAGTGCTAGCCTTGAGCAAAAATGCTTAGGGCCAGTGTCCAGGCCCTGAATTCAAGGCCCATAACACCCCCCTCCAATCTTTGACTTCTTTTGCCTCATGAGTGTACCTACAGCATGCATATTCTGGATTATAATTCCTTGTTTATTACTAAGTACATTCATTTCTTCAAGTTTCTCTATGATTTTATTTTAGGTTGACAAACTTGCTCTGCCTCTGTTCTTAGAACATTTTTCCCAGGACATAATTTGTGGGACTCAGTGCAAAATCAAAATGTAGAGTGCTTCATTCAGAATTACTATGGATTTCAATATGGCAACAGTAGAGCATGGACATAATCACGAGACCCTTTGAGGCCTGAAGCCATATGCAACCACGGCATTATACCTCTGTGGCAAAATAGGCTTTGCTTTTGTTTCTGTTTTGGTAATATTGGGTTTGAACTCAGGCTTCCCACTAGCTAGGCAGGCACTCTGAACTTGAATCACACCTCTAGGTGCTGTCAATGGAGAAATTCTACACACTTGGCTCCAGGTGCATTCTCACCATTTGGAAGCTTGTTGTGTGCCAGTCCAATGCACAGGTATCCCTGTGATGTGGCTGCTGTTCATGGGCTATTCCCAGTGTGTGTGTGTGTGTGTGTGTGTGTGAGAGAGAGAGAGAGAGAGAGAGAGAGAGAGAGAGACAGAGAGACAGAGAGACAGAGAGACAGAGACAGAGAGAGAGAAAGAGAAAGAGAGACAAAGAGATATTAATATTGGGGATTTTGTGTCTAGATGCTTCTAACTGGTACCATCACACCAAAGGGACCTCCCTTATTTCGATCAAGTCTTATCCTGGAAAGAGGAGCTAGACACCTAGCCTAGGGTAATTCCATACAAGGCTGTTTTTTTCCAGAGTCTGCCAATACAAATCAAAGGATCCTGCTTTTGTTTCATCAGAAACTTAGATGCAGGAGATTTCCAAGTGCAGACCTCCTTTGAAGTTTTGCCATTCTGCACTTGAGTCCTGTACCTAGCATGGCTCTGCCTGCCTTCTGGGTTCATGACGTGAAGTTCCCTTGAACCTGTTCCATTGTCCCAGATAAATGTCTTAGCACATTACTGCAAGGATTCTAAGACACCACCTCCTCAATGAGTCCTTCTCACCATGTGACCTACTAGGCATTTAACCTCAGAGTTCTATTAGGTCTGCTTTCTAGGACCCCTTCTACTATTGTCTCTCTCATGTAAAGGACTTGTTGGGGGAGAGCTCTCCCCCAGTAAAGAGGAACAAAGAGTTGGACTCACACCTGTAATCCTAGCAACAACTAGAGAAGCTGAAATCAGGATGATAGTGGTACAAGGCCAGCCCTTGAATAAAAGTTTATGAGACCACTCCCCTTTTCAACTAATAACTGGATGAAAAAGGGAAATAAAAGGACTGCAGTCCAGGCAGGAAGTGAGATCTCATCTTAAAGGAAAAAGAAAAACAGAGAGAAAGAAAAGTAAAGAAAGAAAAGTTGGGCCAGGCACTACTAGCTCAGGCCTGTAATCCTAGCTACTCAGGAACCTGAGATCTGAGGATTATAGTTTGAAAGCAGCCCAGGCAGAAAAGTACCTGTGAGACTCTTATCTCCAGTTATACTCTCAAAAAACTGGAAGTGGAGCTGTGGCTCAAAGTAGTAGAGCACTAGCGTTGAGTGAAAGAGTTCAGGGACAATGTCTAGGCCCTGAGTTCAAGCCCCACACCGACAAAAAAAATAAAGGCAGGCAGGCAGGCAGGCAGGCAGACAGACAGACAGAAAGAAAGAAAGAGAGAGAGAAAGAAAGAGAGAGAGAGAGAAAGAAAGAAAGAAAGAAAGAAAGAAAGAAAGAAAGAAAGAAAGAAAGAAAAGAGGAAAGAAAGGAGGGAGGGAGGAAGGAAGGAAGGAAGGAAGGGAAGAAGTAAAGTTGGGCTCTACTGGCTCACTCATAATCCTAGTTACTCAGAAGGCTGAGATCTGAGGATCATGGTTCAAAGCCAGTCCAGACAGGAACATCCATGAGACTGGGGAAGATGTAATGGGTTAGAGGAGATCTAGATTTATCCACATACATATGTCCTGTTCATGGACTACTGGCAGGCAGCATTCAACACCCTGTAACTATGGCATCCAACTTCCCTGGGAACCTCCCAGAGAGAAGTTCAACTCTGTAAGTTTGGCTGTAGGTTGGTTTGTGGCCAAGTAGTCTCAGTTGAACTTTGAGGACTGTGCTTAGCACAGCCCATTGATGTAAATGTAGGTCATTAGGGGCCATCCAGAATATTCTGAAGGAGATTGCCCAGTTTGAGCTTTTCTAGATTGGAAAGGCTGAGTCATCACCAAGGTGAGCATTTCCAAAGACTCAACTGGACCACAGGGATGCCACGAAACTCAACTTGTTTTTTTTTTTTTTTTTTTTGTCGGTTGTGGGATTTGAACTCTGGGCCTGGGCGCTGCCCCTCAGCTCTTCAGCTCAAGGCTAGCGCTCTACCACTTAAACCACAGCACCACTTCTGGCCTTTTCTGCTTATGTGGTGCTGGGAATTGAACCCAGGGCCTCATGCATGCAAGGCAAGCACTCTACCACTGAGCCACCTTCCCAGCCCTGAAACTCAAATTGTTTGTATTCTATCCCTAGCCCTCATATGAACCCTGCTACCTTCACCCTCAGGCCCTTAGTAAAGCCTAAGTATCTGTCCCAGGCTCTAACACAGGGGACACTCAAATAGATCATGGATGAGAGAATGAGGCTGCTTCTACATGAACTCCTGTTTTGTGTCTCTCAAGGCTAAAGTGTTCCTTTGCCTCTCACACCTCCAGAGGCCCTTCCTAACTCCTTGGACCTCAAGTCTTAGCCACAGTTTTCTATAAGGAAGGTTAGGGTTAGGGTTGGTTTCTGGAATTAAAAACAATAGTGAGCATTCTCACAGCTCATATCACAGTCACCTGGAGGGGCTGTAAAAACTGACAACTAGGCCCAATCATAAACTCCTGGGGTTTATGATTCTTTAAGTCTGGGTAGGGACAAACTGACATTTTTTCCCAAGTTCATAGGTTAGGTTTCTGCTGCTGGTATAGGTGCCCTCATATTGAGACATGCCTGAAACAACAAGCTTTTGGGGTTTCTGCTGGACCTTCTTTACCTTTTCCATCTTTCTGATGGATCCATAGCTAGTGTCTCTCAGGTGCCTAGACCTTCCCAAACTCTTTCTTGAAGTTGGTCAGAGCCAGGTGCTCGTGGCTTATGTCTGTAATAGATACTCAGGAGACTGAGATCTGAGGATTGTGATTCAAAACCAGCTTGGGCAAAAAAGTCTGTGCGACTCTTATCAGTTAGCCACCAAAAAGAAGTAGAGGTGTGACTGAAGTGGTAGAGTTCTGGCCTTAAATGAAAAAGCTAAGGGACAGCTCCCAGACTTGGAATTCCCAGTACTGGCACAGAAGGAAGGAAGGAAGAAAGAGAGGGAGGGAGAAAAGAGAAAATTGGTCTAAGTACCACGAGTTAGCAATCTTCAACATCTACTTCCAGGATTGTTTTAGATCTAATTTCCCCTGTTGCTTTTGGTGGAGACATGTATTTTATTGCTGTACTCCAGGGCTCTTACTTACACCATTTGTAGGGAAAGTGAGAGAAGGATAACTTTCACTCAGCCTGGAATCTTCAGGCCTTCCCACTTCTCTTTATTGCAGCAGGAAGAGGCCCTATCTTCAAGGGGGGAAAATGAGAGGCCCCTGGAACTGAAAGTTTCATTTGCCACCCCGAAGAGTATGCTGCCATCCAGTCGCTTGAAAGGACTTCTGGGATTTCTTCAGCTGTTACTTGGTTTCAGGGAGAGCCAAAGTAGGCTGAATTCCTTGAACATGGAACAAGTTGAGGGTGTAGTACTGCGGAGGCTGAGGGTTGTGCTGCTAGAAACCACAGGGGCCATGAGGATTCTGGTCATGAACAACTGCAAAAGCTGCCCTAGAAGTTTCTTCCTCCTTTCAAGAAGCTTCTTCCTTTAGAAACTTCCTTCAGATACTTTGTAAGGGAATCAAAGTTTTCCCAGAGGTCTCAACGTGAGTCTTATGGATCATAAACAGATCTAAGGATACCACAAACTCTTAGACTTTCAGGAAGTTAGTAAGTTTGGGCACTGCTCCAAACAAAACTGGGAACAGGCATTGGGAAGGTAACTGTGTCTGCCCCACTGAACTTGAGATGTTAGAGCAAACCTCATCTAACCAGTCCTGCTCTGTACTTTTCCAGTTATATGAATCAATCAATTGTTTTTATGGTTTTTAAGACTATTTGAGCTGAGCCTGGTAACTCATGCCTCACAGGAGGCTGAGATCTGATGATCACAGTTTGAAGCCAGTCTAGGCAGTAAAGTCCATGAGACTCTTATTTCCAGTAAACTAAAAAAAAAAAAAAAAAGCCAGAAGTAGAGCTCTTGTTAAAGTGATAGAGTTCTAGCCTTAAGTGAAAAAGCTCCAGGACAGTGCCTAGGCCTTGAGTTCAAGCCCCAGTAACCAGCACACAAAAATGGTGAGGGAGGTAGTGTTGGAAAGGATATAAACAACTTATTTCCTCCTCCAGATTCTACTTGAGTTTCTTAGGAAATAAAGTTTATTTAGCTCATGGTTATTGAGCCCAGAGTGATCTGGGCTCTACTGGCTTAGTCTGAGCAGTGTTCAGGGTAGCAGTTGTACAATGTGACAAAGACTTAGATGTTTGCTAACTGACTTACTGAGTGAAACAACTCTGGGGAGCATCTTTGGAGAGGGAGCAGCTGTCTCACCAGCTCTTGGCTAGAGGCATGGCTCAAGTGGTGCAGCAATTTGCCTAGCAAGCACAAGGCCTTGAGTTCAAACCTGAGGCACACCTCTTACCACCCCGTCCCAAAAAAGAGTATTGTTTACTAGGCTGGGGCCTTTGGGTAGGAACCAGGTTTTGACACAGCATGTATTAAGCAGTAGAACTAGTTCAGTGCAGTCAGTGTGGTAAACAGTGTGTCAGTTATGAGTCTAAAGGACTTATACTGCCTTGGTCGGCACTTCTCAACTCCTACTCAAGTTTCATGACTGAGTAAAGGTCTCCTCCCCCAGCAAGCCTTCCCTAGCCAACTCCCGGCCCAGTTTTAGCTGGAGTAGATGCACAAATTGGCCACAAAGGCCCTGGGGACATTTCTGTGTTAAAACACTAATCCCACTGAAGCTTTTTAAAATTTTGTTTGTAATCCTGGGATTTGAACTTGGGCTTTGTGCTTTCTAGACAATACCTCTACCATGTGGGACAGGCTCTGGGTTCCAGTGTACTATAAAGCATTCCTTTTGGCTGGGCACAGTGGCTTATATATGTAATCCCAGCTACCCAGAAGGCAGAGGTCAGAAAGTATCACAGGTCTGAGGCCATCCCAAACAAAAAGTTAGCAAGACTCAATCAATAAGCTGGGTGAGGTGGTACACCCATACTACTTGGACGTAAAAAGGAGGATCAAAGTCTAGGCCAGCCCAGACAAAAATAGAGGACCTTATTTGAAAAATATCACAAAATGGCTGACAGTGTAGTTCAAGTGATATAGTGCTTGCCTAGCAAGAGTGAAGTCTCCCTTCAAACATAAAGAGCTGTCTGTAAGGAGAGTGCAAAGCAGGCCTAGACAGGTATCCAGAAGTTTCACCTCAATTTACCTGAGGACTTTTCCAGTCATTATGCAGTTCCTGCTCCCTACCTCTTCCACCAGAATCTCCAAGGATGGGACTAGGTCATGAGAATTTATGGAAAGTGCCTCATGTACATTTGTTATTATTACCCTTCTTGAGCCTCAATTGACAACAGGCATAGTTGAGTGTCTGGTACCTTCACCCTGTCCCACTCAAGAGAAGAGAAAGGCCTGAAGTGGGCTATTAGGCCTGGCCACTGCTTCTGGGAGAGAAGGGTCAATGAAAACTGCCAGACAGGCTTTGCTACCAGATCTGCTGTGTGACAGTTACCAAACTGTCAATTCTATTCTGGAGGGGGGCAGGTAGCAAAGGGGACTGAACCTTTGCCAAGTTATTCTCATGGTTCCAGCTACTACCTCCTCATAAGGGTTTTCTCTGATTCTTCAGTGTCCCCTACCAGGCAGTAGACAGTGGTTTTCTAAAGACTGTCTCCCTTGCCTACTTCAGGAGAACCCATTGCCAGCAGAGATCCAAAACGACACCCATTCTTATCTGCAAAAGAAGCTTGCCACAGGTCTCCTTTTGCAGAGTGCCTCAATGACTCCTGTATACAGACACCAATTGGTGCTGACTCCAGGAGAAATCTGTCAGATGGCAACATCTGTTTCCACCTGCAGCTGAGAGGATTTCCTCAAGCATCTTCCCAGTCCAAATAGCCTGTGTGGACTTGGGCTATAAATCACAATGGCGGCTTCTTCCATTGTCTTTGAATGAGCCTTTGTGCTTTGGGGCCTCCAAGCTGATTCAGCCAGCATCCTTTCCCCAGATGGGCCCCTGTGTGATAAAAATACCTCCAGAAGGGTGAAGGCATGGGCAGGTGGGGTCCTGTGTATGCTGCCATGTCTACAAACAAGGAGTTCTCACTGTGGCCTCGAGTTGATAAAACCCACGTGAGCAGAGGTCTAACAGCGCAGGGCGGAAGAGAGCAGCCATTAGCACTAATGAGGTAGGTGGCTTGAAAGCCTTTTTACTCTGAAGCTGCTTACCCAACTAGGGAACAGTCCGTTCTGCTCTCCTGGCTTCCAGGAACCCTAGGCAGAAAGGGGCTTGGAGACAAATATAAAGGTGGGGGTCTTGGGGAAGCCTAGAGGGAAAAGGAGGAGAGGAGACAGGGCCAGAGATGCAGTTAGGAGAGCTAGGTTTAGCAAGGAGGGTTATCCCCACCTTTCTTCCTGTTAAGAAATCGAAGATTTGGCTCTTCACACCACCCCTACCCCAAAATAACCACTACCTGTCAGTCCCTTCAGTGCTCTCGACCTAAGTTCCAGGAAACAAAGGAAATAACATGCCATGTAAAGGCTTGAGTGAGCATCTCCGGGGCCAGAAATTAAATTAAGCTCTCAGGTCCGCCTGCCTTATTATTGCTAATGGCTCCAGCCTGGCCCTATGTCCTGGTGCCCAGGAGATTTTGGAACGTGGGCACCCAATCTTGTTCCCAAACTTTGGTTCCTGGAAGCTTCATCCCAAATTGGAGGTAGGTGGACCTCTAGTAGAGCACTCCAAAAAAGGCTCAGGTTCCAGAGAGCAAAACTGAATTGTGCCACCGCCCTCTTGGAGGGCCCCCTCATGCTTTGGCTGCAGAGAGCAGTCACGTGCAGGTCCTTTATTAAACCCTGCTATATAAGCTGAGGGCACTGGTGGCCCAGAACTCCCTAGCAAGGACCAGCAAGGCAGAGGTAAGTCCTTAGGTTGGATAGATTCTCCTGCTCTCTGGGGCCCTCTCTCTGGGCACCTAGAGGGTACTCCAAAGAAGAGGAGGGACTAAGTGGTGGGTTTTTCTACTGAGCCAGGCCATGCTGACTACAGTGCTGCTTAGCTGTGTCCTGCTGTTGGCACTGCCTGCCACACAGGGTGCCCAGATGGGCTTGGCACCCCTGGAGGGCATCAGAAGGCCTGATCAGGCCCTCTTCCCAGAGTTCCCAGGTCAGTATGGGTGGCAGCAGGGCTGGGTGGGGCTGGACACTCACTGGCCACAAACCTGACTGCTTGGTGTAAGTCCTCATTCCTCCTTCCCAATTCCATCTCTGAGAGGGCGGGACCTGTCCTCACATTCTCTGTCCCAGGCCTAGGTCTGCGTGCCCTGGTGAAGAGGACACCTGCAGACCAAGCAGAAGATGCTTTGCTGCAGAAGGCAGAAGCTCTGGCAGAGGTAACAGCTCAGGCAAAGGGGTGAAGCTGCAGGCAGAGGGCATCTGTCTTAGGATCATCTCCTCTCCTCACCTCCTGACCACCTCTCCCCATGTTCCATTGCCATCTTTCATGGACTAGAGCGAGACAGGACTCTGAACCTGTCTTGATAAGCCCATGTTCCTGCCTTCCGAACCAATACAGGTGCTAGACCCAGAGAAACGCGAGTCACGTTCCCCACGTCGCTGCGTAAGGCTGCACGAGTCTTGCTTGGGACAGCAAGTACCATGCTGCGACCCATGTGCCACATGCTACTGCCGCTTCTTCAACGCCTTCTGCTACTGCCGCAAGCTGGGTACCGCCACGAACCCCTGCAGCCGCACCTAACCGGCCCATGGCGCAGCATGGGGGGCAGGGGAGGGGAACGCGAATAAAGGCTGGGATCAATCCCAAAGCTGTGGTTATTTCCAGTGTGATCGTTTAAGGGGATTCATGGTAGGTGTGTGTGTGTGTGTGTGTGTGTGTGTGAGAGAGAGAGGGGGGGGGTGTTGTCAAGCCAAGAAACTACACATTCGCTCACGCCAAGGCCTGGGGTACCCCATCATCTGAGCCATATATACGCACACTTTCAGGGTCACTAGACACCTTTGGAGAAGCAGGAAATGTAAACATCCGTGCTACAAAGTGCGGAGGCAACGGGGTGCACTGAGGGGCTTAGTTCCCAGTTGGCGAATAAAGCAGTAAGTTCCAGAGTCAGCTGGCCGCTAATTGTCACCTCCAGCAAAGCCCGCCCTTTACTGGACCTCAGTCCCTGTCGGTGGCGAGGATGGGGGAAGGCGGAGGGCTGACTCGGCTTTCAAGCATAAGAAGCACCTTCAGTTCCATCTCTACCCTGCCGGTTCCTGCAGTGTCAGGGGCGCCTAACCCGGAGAAGTTAGAGTTCCCGTTACATCCGGCGACCACGGGCGCCACCACGCGCTTATCTTTGCGGATAACCCAGCAGCTTCCAGGCTGAGTAGCGAGAGGACGGCTCCCTGTCACTGCGCAGGCGCCAAAAGGCCGTCAGCCCCTCCCGTCTGCGCCACGCTTGCGTACTAAGACGCCTAGAAGCTCGGCGCTGCTCAGATTCCCCGCCCTATGGAGGTCACGTGAGGTGCGTGCGCGTCACCTGACGCACTTGACAGCCCGTTTCGGGCGCCGCGTCAGCTGATCTTGGAGTCGCGCTGCGTGCCGGCTGGTTTGGGTTCCTGGGTCCCACCGCCCCCCACTCCCCCCGCGGTGCAGTCATGTCGTTCTTCCCGGAGCTTTACTTCAATGTGGACAATGGCTACTTGGAAGGACTAGTGCGCGGCCTGAAGGCCGGGGTGCTCAGCCAGGCGGACTACCTCAACCTGGTGCAGTGCGAGACGCTTGAGGGTGAGCCGCGCGCGGGCGGGGGCTTAGGGGCTTTTGAAGGCCAGAATGGAGGCCGACTTGGGCTGGGAAGCCGGAAGCTGGGGGGAGGTGGGGGGGCCGTTGAAGGGCCTGAGAGTCCTTTTGGGGAAAATGGTAACGGATGGCCGTTGTTGGGGGAAGGAGATCCACCTATAGCTGTCTGGCTTGAGCCAGCCTAGACAGAAACAAGGCTTTAAGGACTGCAATGTTCATCTCTGCGAAAGCTGCCTCTTTCCACGTTGTACTAGTTTGGAAGAAGTGTGTGAGGGTCTCTACGGGGTGGCTGGACGGGTGTGAAGAACGCAACAAACCTCATTACCCTGATGTAGGCAGGGAGTTGTTTCGTGCCACCAACGCTTAGAGAAGGTAAGCGGGGGAGAAGCCTTCCCTCCTCTCCCAAGGCCTTTAGAATCATCTTGTCTTCGCTCTGAGCCTTCTTGGAAGGAATTGCTGAGTTGGTTTAATGAGGAGTTCCTTCCAACTCAGTATCACTGGCTGGGCAGTCTCCTGAAATGTCGAGAGAACAAGAGGTAGCTGTGAAAATTTAGATGTTCATAGACAAATATTTGGTCCAAACTCCTGTAATTTCAATAAAGGGGGGATACACAGTTTCTTATACAAGAATAGAGAAAAGCAAGGCATTGTTTATCTTAGGTTAAGATCTGGAAGATCATGGTCTGAAGCCGTCCTGTCAGAAAAAATTCTCAAGACCCCATCTCCAAAATAACCAGCAAGCAGCAGTTCAGCAAGCAAGCCTCCACTTAAGTTCAAAACTCAATATCGGGGTGGGGACGGGGTGGGGGGCAGTAGAAGATTAGAGAGAAGCAGAGTTCCTCTTTTCAGCACACAGCTCCAAAGCAACATTGACTTCCTCAGACACAGCTGTAATAGATACTAAATTAGAGATGTCCTTAATACCAGGTCTTCCAACCAAGTGATAGTGAACGGGAGAAATGTGAGCTCCGTTCTTGACACTCAAGTGATTTCTTTGAGCAGGAGTATTCATTATAGTGGGAGGGGAAGGTGATGAGAAGATGATTGACCTACTGGAGAAAATTTTCTCATAAGCTTTTGAGGTTAAAATGAGCTCAATCAGTTATTGCTTATCTTGCAAACTAGACAGTCTAGTAAAAATGCTGTTAAAATATGGAACTTACCAAAGTTAAAATTCAGTAATTATGGATTTTATTATTTTAAAGTAAGCCTGCAAGAAAGTTGTTTGCCTTCTTTATGTGAGTATAGGAGCCTATCAGCAACCTGAAGGAACTCATTTGAGAAGAGAAGAAACAAGCTGAAGCCAGGTGCCCATGGCTCACACACACCTGTAATCCTAGCTACTGAGGAGGCTGAGAAATGAGGGTCACAGTTCAAAGCCAGTCTGGTGAGACTCCACCAAAATGCCAGAAGTAGAGCTGTGGCTCAAGTGTAGAGTGCTATCCTTGTGCAAAAAGGCTCAGGGATAGCTCCTAGGCCCTGAGTTCAAGCCCCAGGACCCACACAAAAACAAAAAACCAGAGAGGCTGCCTGGGGGAGGGCTTAAAATCCAGTAGGCACTTAATAAGAGTTTAGTATACTAACTGGGACTTGAAGGAGACATTTATTGCTTAAACCTAAAGGTGAATACCATTGATCATCAACTGACATTCAATAGGTTGTTTTTCTTTGCCTTTCCTTATTCTGTTGCTGTCTTGCCCTCCCTCCATAGAACTTCTAGGAGCACAAAGTTCCTATTTCTCCAGTTGACTTTCTATCATTTTACAAAAAGATACTAGGCTAATCTTGCAGCACTGCTCAGCGTATGACCCCTTTCTCTTGTGAAACATCATCCAGACTTTTAGCTTGGCATTCAAGGATCCTCTGCTTTTTTTTGGCCAGTCCTGGGGCTTGAACTCAGGGCCTGGACACTGTATCTGAGCTTCTTTTGCTCAAGGCTAGCACTCTACCACTTGAGTCACAGCACCATTTCTGGCCTTTTCTGTTTATGTGGTACTGAGAAATTGAACCCATGGCTTCATGCATGCTAAGCAAGCACTCTACCAGTAAGCCACATTCCTAGCCCTCCTCTGCTCTTTTACACATAAACTTCTACATCATACAAACCGTCTCTCCACACCTGGTACGGATATGACAACACACATGAACATGGAAGTAGCAGCTAGCATGCTCCTCATGGTCTGAAAACATTCACTTAGTCACATCTAGTAAACCCAAATTCAGCAGGACTCCTTAGAAAGTAATACTCTTTACTGTCACTATGCCTTCATACCCAATGCTAAGAAAGTAGAGCTTCCCCCATGGGTTTAGCCTGTCCACCCTTCCCCCACCCCTTCCTGCGGTTGTGGGGCTTGAACTCTGGGCCTGAGCTCTTCAGCCCAAGACAAGCACTCTACCACTTTAGCCACAGCACCACTTCCAGTTTTTGGTTAATTGAAGATAAGAGATAAGAGTCTCATGGACTTTTCCTGCCTGGGCTGGCTTTGAACCTCGATCCTCAGATCTCAGCCTCCTGAGTAGCTAGGATTACAGGTGTGAGCCACCAGCACCTGGTGGTTTAGCCTGTTTTTAAACCAAGAACTTGGGTTCCTAGAAGATTTATGCCCCTAAACAAAGATACTCAAGAAGCTCAGGCAGGAAGATTGGAGGCCAAAATGGATTAAACAACAAGATCTCGTCTTTTGAAAAAAAAAAAAAAATGTACTCCTGTCCTCAGTATCTTGTCCCTTGGGACTCCTTTTGATCTTTCTTATGGCCTATTTGTGTTCATAGGCTGATTTCTCTGTCTAAAATGCTCTCCACACTCTTTGTCAGATCTCTGCATGGCTAATGCCTCATTCTTTGCACTCAGCTGAAATAGTTACCCTTCCTCAGAGCGTCTTAACCATGCCCTCAAAAAAAGATTCTATGTAACTTGTCTACTTTCTCTTGCACAGATATCACCCTTCATTATGTAAGGTATACTTATTTTTTACTTAATGACAACAAGAACAGGGACTAACACAATATAGTTTTGCTGATTACATTCAGCCATGTGATTCATATGTGTCTCTGAGGTCCCTTGTTTTCCTTTTCTTTCTCTCTCTCTCTCCTTTTTAGTACTTAGAATTGAGGCACTTTTCCACCAAGTTACATCCCCAGCACTTTTTTGTTTTCCCTGTAAATTAGTAGTTAGATTTAGAGGCTTGATTAAATTCTGACTAGCTTCATATTTTATTTATTTGTCCATTGTGGGGCTTGAACTCAGGGCCTAGGCACTGTTCCTGAGTGTTTTTCACTCAAGGCTAGCACTCTGTCACTTTGAGCCATAGTGCCACTTACATTTTCTTGGTGGTTTACTGGAGATAGGCGTCTCATGGATTTTACTGCCCAGGCTATCTTTGAACTGTGATCCTTAGATCTTGGCCTCCTGAGTAGCTAGGATTACAGGCATGAGCCACTGGCACCTAGCTTTAGATTCATATTTTTAAAATATTTAATAGATATTGTTGAGCTGGGAATGTGGCTTAGTGGTAGTGTGCTTGCCTAGCATGCACGAAGCCCTGGGTTTGATTTCTTTTACCACCTAAACAGAACTAGCTGGAAGTGGTGCTGTGACTCAATGGTAGAGTGCTAGCCTTGAGCTGAAGAAGCTCAGGGACAGTACCCAGGCCCTGAGTTAAAGCCCCAGGACTGGCAAAAAAAAAAAAAAAAAAAAAAGGTACTGTTTATACTCCCACAGGGAAACACTTAATACCTTGTTGTTTTCTTTTTTTTTTTTATGATGTAATCACTGACATTAATTTACCAGAGCCATTATTCTGTTAGGGATTACAAAATGGTGATCATGCTAAACTTTTTGTCACTTTGACAAATATCTGAGAAAAAAGTTAAGGAAAAGATTTATTTTGGCTCACAGGTTTCACACTGATGGTCTGGCATTGATTCTATTGACTGAGATGATATATTGAAGTCGCTTACACTTGTAATCCTAGCTAGTCAGGAGACTAAGATCTGAGGATCACAGTTAAAAGCCAGACTGGGCAGGAAAGTCTGTGAGACTCTTATCTCCAATAAATTACTCAGAAAAAGCTGGAAGTGGTATTGTGGCTAAAGTAGTAGAATGCTAGCCTTGAGCAAAGGGAGCTCAGGGACTGTGTCCAGGCTCTGAGTTCAAGCCCCAAGACTGGTGCATGCACATGTGTGCACAAACACACACACACACACACAGAAAATGACATATTGAGATATTACTTTTGTCCTAGGGATTCTCATTGCTCTATCCCTTGTGCTAGATTTTTCTGTATTGTTTTTCTTCTCACTTGAGTACTGGAATATACCAAAAACCATGCTGGGTTACAAGCTATACTCAGCTGATGAGTACCAGTATGCCAGTTTCCTAATCTGGGGTGGGGCTAATCACAGTTGGGCAAGTCAGGACATTTCCTTCCTACGGCAAAGAAATATTAACATTTGAGAGGAGGAACCCTGTGATTTTCTCAATTTCATTATGTAGTAGATGGTCTTGAGGATTGCTTTTCTGCCAGTGGGTGCATGGTTGTAACAATCACATGTATGACGTGTTGCAGTCTTTCAGTACACTTTTATCCCTGTTTGCTTTCATTCACTTGTCTTCTATTCACATCTCTTTTTGCATTTCAATATTATTTCACAAGACAGGCCGCTTATGGGAAGAAGAAAGGGAAAATCCAGGCTTGGCTAGACCAATCACCAGTCACAGGGAACGGAAGGTACAAATGTTAATGGTGTCTTCCAGGAGTGGAAAGTCATTCAGCACCAATTGTTTGTGAAGTGGCTTGGAATGGGATTGGAAAGTTACGTAGACACCAACTCTTGTAAGGTTGCAAAAGCCAATGTAGGCTTTGATGGTATATGCCTGTAATCCCATCACTTGGGAGGAAGAACTAGGAGGATCCAGAATTCCAGGACAGTTTGGGCTACATAGTGAGGCCCTGTCTTAAAGGGGGTGGGGGTGGAGGTAGGGGAATAAAGTGAAAGGAAAGACTTTTTCCTGAATTCAGAACTTGGACTTAAAGTTGGAGATCAAGGTGGTAGTAGAGGTCACACTGGAAATAGAACGATCTGTAAGTTCTCATGGATAGGAGGCCAAATTCCTCAGGTAGTGACTGGCTGGGAAAACTGTAGGGAAGTTTTAGAAAGAGGATTGAATAAGGAGGTTGATCAAGAATGAGGATTTAAAAGGTTGTTGTTCTTATATTTGGGTTAAGTAATTGTGTATTAGACAATGAAATGATTTGGGCATGTAGGAGAAGGAACAGGTTGGAGAAGGAGAAATGAAGATGAGATTGAAGATCTATGAACCTTCTGAGTAGAGATATGAAGGTGTGTTGTCTGGGTTTGGGAAACATCTTACAGAAGTCAAAAATTCCAAAAGAGACATAGAATTAAAAGAAAAGCCAAAGATGGATCCTCCTACCTCTCAGGAGTGTTTTAGTTAAGTGCCGGTAGCTCATGCCTGTAATCCTAGCTACTCAGAAGGCTAAGATCTGAAGATCACAGTACAAAGCCAGTCCGAGCAGGAAAACCTATTAGATTTTTATCTCCAGTTAACCATCAGAAAACTGGAAATGGTGCTGTGGCTCAAGTGGTAGAGCACTTGCCTTGCACTGAAGAGCTAAGGGACAGCACCCAAGCTGAGTTCAAGCCCCACAACCCAATGGGGAGGAGGGAGGCCAATGCCAAGGCCTGAGAGGGGTGTAGCCCATAGGAAAATGTGAAAGGGAAGTGGGTGGTGAACCTCAAACATGCTTGGAAGAAGCTTTCAATTTGGTTTTCCCATGAGAAACCATGAGTAATCTTTTTAAAATACAATTCTATTGTTATTATTAATGTATTGTACAGAGGAGTTACCATTTCATAAGTCAGGTAATTGAATACATTTCTTTTCTTTTCTTTTGACAGTCCTGGGGCTTGCATTAAGGGCCTGGGCACTGTCCCTGAGCTGCTTTTGCTCAAGGTTAGCACTCTACTACTTGAGAGCCACAGGACCACTTCTGGCTTTTTCTGCTTATGTGGTACTGAGGAGTGGAACCCAGGGCTTCATGCATGTTAGGCAAGCACTACCACTAAACCACATTCCCAGCCTTTTTTGTTTTTGTTTTGACAATGACATCCCTTCCTTTTCTTTCCCCCAGTTTTCCCCTCCCATCCCTATCCACAAGTTACATTGAGTATAAGTGAATAGCATGATTGCATTTCATGAGTAATCATAAGGAGAACAGAGGAAAGTGAGACTAGACGCTAGCTGATGGCATTGATTGTAGATATGATATATGGACATCTTAGCTCAGTCACTGGCTTTGTGACCTTGAATCAAGTCATTTATTCTTACCTATAAAGTGCTAGTGATAATAAAATCTTTCAGCGGAATGGCACACATCTGTACTCCTAGTTATGTAGGAGCCTGAGATGGCTCATCACTTGAGCTCAGGACTTTGAGGCTAGCCTGCGCTAGTGAAAGCCTGGCTACTACCCTATCACCATCCCCAAAGAAAAGGAAGATAGGATCTCTTGGAGAGCCTGGCTGTTGGTAAAGAAAGTAGCCGGGGCTGGGAAGGTGGCTCAGTGGTAGAGCGCTTGCCTTGCATTCATGAGGTCCTGGGTTTGATTCCTCAGTACCATATAAGCAGGAAAAAAAAAAAAAAAACTGGAAGTGGCGCTGTGGCTCAAGTGGTAGAGCGCTAGCCTTGAGCTGAAGAGCTGAGGGACAGCGCCCAGGCCCAGAGTTCAGGCCCCACGACCGGACCCCACGCCTCCCTCCCCCCAAAAAAAAGTAGCCAGCTGCTTCCACTGTGATCCTTCCCTTGTTTCACTCCCAGGAAGCAGATGCCATGGGTTGAGAATGCAAAGTACAAATAGATCATTCCGATTTTGCTTGGGGCAGGTGTGTCTGTGAACATCAGAATAACATTGAATGTATAGTAGGCACAGGGTACTTTGGGGATGGGATGGGAACATGTGGTAGGTGGCAATTATATAAGTACAAATTTATTTTTGGGGTGACATGTTCTAAAATTGATTGTGGTGATGGCTGATACTGAAAACTTAGAATTGTACACTTTAAATTGGCTTAGCTTGATGGTGCATGCCTGTAATCTTAGCACTTGGGAGATTGGAGCAGGAATATTGTGAGTTTGAGGCCAGCCTGGACTACAGAGTATATATGGTCTTATGTGGAAATAGTTTGTATATTTTGTTTTGTTTGTCTAAGGAAACAATATTGAAATGGTGAAATTATATAACCACAGTTTTCACAGCAAGATGCCTTAGCTCAGTTTTAAATTCCTCAGAATCAAATATGATCCAAAGAAAGAGAAGCCATAGTCTTAACAATCTAATGATCACAGCAAGAGAAACATTCAGGGGCCACTGAAGAACACATTTACAGACCCCACAGAGAGTTTATGCTTCAGAAGGAAGAAAATGAACACAGTTTTTTCTGACCTGTCAGGATCTGGTCCTTATACAGGCTTGAAGTTTTCTCCTCAGTATTTAGAGGACTTATCTTCCAGCTTCCCTGGGAAATAGTATTACTGCATGAAAATCATGCCAGTACCTAATGTTCAAGGAACTGGCATGGATTATTGGTGATGACTCTGGCAGCCTGCTATATCTTGATAATTTTCCTCCAGCTTGCTGCTGTCCAGTAGGCTGAGATCCCCAGAATGTGAATAGAGAGGGAAGTTTGACATCTTGCTGCTATGAGCCGACAGGAACTTGATGTCTCCATGGATAAAGCAGAGAAGTATTGTGGAGGGGTTAGAAGATGATGTGATATACATAGAAATTTTCTCTGGGGCTGGGGTCTGGTGGCTCAGGCCTGTAATCCTAGATACTCAAGGGGCTGAGCTCTTGGTGGTAGTTCCAAGCCAGCCTGGGAAGAAAAGTCTGTGAGACTTTTATCTCCAATAAACTACCAAAAAAGCTGGAAGTAGCATTGTGGCTCAAGTAGTAGAATACTAGCCTTGAGCAAGAAGAAGCTCATGGACAGTGCTCATGCCCTGAGTTCAAGCCCCAGGACTGGAGAAAAGAAAAGAAAACGAAAGAGGGCTAGGAAGGTGGCTCAGTGGTAGAGTGCTTGTCTTGCATACATGAGGCCCTGGGTTTGATTCCTCAGCACCACATGAGCAGAAAACCATGGAAGTGGCACTGTGGCTCAAGTGGTAGAGCGCTAGCCTTGAGCTGAAGAGCTGAGGGACAGTGCTCAGGGCCAGAGTTCAGGCCTCATAACCAACAGTCAAAAAAAAAAAAAAAAAGAAAGAAATGAAAGAAATTTTTCTGAGGCTCTGAAGAGTTGATTCAGAAGGAGCTGGGCTAGAGGCAGGACATTTGCTAGTGGCTCTTTCAGCTCTTCAGGTGATAGAACATGGGCTGGACCAGGCAGGAATATGTAGGGAAATATGACAGGCTGGATCAGAGGATGACACTTACCAAATAGGGCCAATTCTAACTAGATATGAGGTGAGAAGTGCTGGAAGTCAGGATCCTGACTTCACGAAAGGCTAGCCTGGCAAATTGTAATCCTATCTACTCAGGAGGCTGAGGTCTGAGGATCATGTTCAGGTAGACAAGACTGTGAGACTCTTACCCCCAATTAACCAGCAAAAAGCTCGAAGTAGAGCTGTGGCTCCAGTGATAGAGTACTAGCCTTGAGCAAAAATGCTCAGGGTCAGCTCCGAGGTCCTAAGTTCAAACCCTAGGACTGGTACACTCACACACAGATTGGATGGGTGTTTGAGCTATTTCTGTGTGAAAGTTTTGGGCAGTAAATAGAGTGACAGAAGAGGAGATGTTCCGAAGGAGGAGTCAAGTAGGCAGGTGGACATATGGGAAAGTAGCATTAAAAATATGAATCTAGAAGTCAGTGCAGTGGCTGATGGCAGTTAGACCTATGGTTGGCCATCTATTGGCCTTAGGAACCTATTGGTGCTCCAAGTTCTGGCACATGGCTAGAGAACAGACTTAACTTCAGGCCAAGTGGATACAAGGATGATCTAACAAGGATGCTTGGCAGGGGTCCTAATTTAGCAAGCAGCATAGGGAGAATAACCAGCAGGTATTTCCTTCCTAAGTTCCTGTTGTGTCTTGTCCTGCATGAATAAGGGTTTTTGTCTGTATATATTTAATTCTAAAATAAAATTGACAGAAAGGTTTGATGTAGATTCTCTGTCTTACATGTTTGTCACCCCCTTGCCAAAACACAACCTGTTTTATATTGCAACCTTATTTATATTATTTTATCTTATAGGTTAACACAAATAGCATGTACAGAGATGCTCATAGTAGCCTCATTGCTAATAACAAACTATTAGAACCAGTGGCATATTCACTGATATGATTATGATCTGGATAAGTAAGCCACAGTAACTAGCAAGTACTCAAAAGTGTGATTTAGAAATATACCACTAGGGGCCTGGGAAGGTGGCTCAGTGGTAGAGCACTTGCCTTGCATGCATGAGGCCCTGGGTTCGACTCCTCAGCACTACATAAGCAAAAAGAAAAAAGCCGGAAGTGGTGCTGTGGCTCAAGTGGTAGAAGGCTAGCCTTGAGCTGAAGAGCTAAGGGACAGTGCCCAGGCCCAGAGTTCAGGCCCCACGACCGGAACCCCTACCCACTCCCCCCCAAAAAAATATATACCACTTGGGGAAAGTTGCAAAGCATTATGTATAACATAGTTCCCTGTATGCATAAGAGTCCCACTATAGTATAATAGTAGATGACATGCACATGGAAATGTGTTTGGAAACATAAGCGTCAAGTTTCATGGAGTAACAACTTTTAGTGGAAGGATTAAAAAAGGAAACATTTCAATATTAAACATATATTCTTTTATTGTTGGCGTGTATTAGAATGAATAATTATTATTTTCAATTGTGTGTGTGTGTGTGTGTGTGTGTGTATACGTGTATACATGTATACTGTGGCTTAAATTCAGAGCCTCATGCCCTTGCTTAGCTTTTTTTTTTTATGTTGTTGGTCATGGTACTTGAACTCAGGCCTGAGTGCTGTCTCTGAGCTCTCTTTGCTCAAGGCTAGCACTCACCATTTGGAGCCACAGCACCACTTTTGATTTTCTGGTGGTTAGTTGGAGATAAGAGTCTCAGGACTTTCCAGGCTAGGCTGGCTTTGAATTGTGATCCTCAGGTCTCAGCCTCCTGAGTAGCTGGATTTCGGGTATGAGCCACCAGTGTCCGGCTTGCCTAGTTTTTTATTTAAGACTGGCACTTTACCACTTAAGCCATACTTCCATCTCTGTTATTGTGCTGGTTTTAGATTTATCTGCTTGGACTAGTTTTGAACCTCTTAAGTAGTTAGGATTACAGATGTGAGCCATTGACAGCCAACTTAAAATTTATTTATTATTATTATTTTTATTTTTATTATTTTTATTTTTATTTTATTTTTGTCGGTTATGGTGCTTAAACTCTGGGCCTGGGCGCTATTCCTGAGCTCTTCATCTCAAGGCAAGTACTCTATCACTTGAGGCAAAGCACCACCTGCAGTTTTCTGTTGGCTAATTGGAGATAAGAGTCTCAGCTGGCTTTGAACCTCAATCCTCAGCCCTCAACCTCTTGAGTAGCTAGGTGTATAGGCATGACCACCAGTGCATGGCTTATTTTTTGAGCCACCTTCCCAGTCCAATTGTTACTATAAAAATGATTCTCAGACATTGAGAAAGTGAACTAAGCAACTCCAGGACAGTAATGGAAGGGAGGAAATGAAAGAGAAAGGGAATAGCTGATACCAGGCAAAGAAAAGAAATGTACATATCACCTGATTTGGAAGAAATAGTTTTATTGTTAAAGGTCATAGAGTTGGGGCTGGGAAGGTGGTAGAGTGCTTGCCTGGCATGCATGAGGCCCTGGGTTCGATTCCTTAGCACCACATAAGCAGAAGAAGCTGGAAGTGGTGCTGTGGCTCAAGTGGTAGAGCGCTAGGCTTGAGCTGAAGAGCTGAGAGACAGAGCCCAGGCCCAGAGTTCAGGCCACACGACCGGACCCCCGCCCCCCACAAAAAAAAGAGAAATATTTGTAAAAAAAAAAATGACGCTCAGAGCGGTTACATTTAACGTAAATCAGGTAATGAGTACATTTCTTTTTTTCTTTTTTTGTTGGTTGTGCAGCTTCAACTCAAGGCCTGGGCTCTGTCCTGAGCTCTTTTGCTTAAGGCTAGTGCTCTACCACTTTGAGCCACTGCTCTACTTCTAGGCATTTCTTTTTGAAGAATGTCACCCCTTACTTTAAAACTACTAATAAGGATATTTGAAATAAGGAAAATTAGAATACATAAGCAGTCAAGGTAAGAATACCACATTCAAGATGGGTGCTGGTGGCTCATGCCTGTAATCCTAGCTACTCAAGAGGCTGAGAGCTGAGGATTGAGGTTCAAAGCCAGCCTGGGCTGGAAAGTCCATGAGACTCTTATCTCCAATTAACTACCACAAAACTAGAAGCAGTGCTGTGGTCAAGTGGTAAAGCATTTGTCTTGATCTGAAAAGCTCAGGGACAGCACCCAGGCCCAGAGTTCAAGCTCCATGATCCACCCCCCCAAAAAAAAATTCCACATTCAGCAGATTATCCAAACAGACCTGTGCTGGTGAGTCTGGAGCATATTTCTTCCAGATTTTGTTTAATTTATTATAGGGCTGATCTGAGTCTTAAAGAGGTCCATTAAACTATACCTGAAGACTTAGGGAAGGTCCTTGGATACTTATGGGCCTAGACTAGGATAGACTCCTCCTTTGTATCCCAAGCTTGAGCTCCAGGGTCTCTGACCAGGTATGTATAGCTGTCCTTGGCAGGTCTCCTCTTGCCTAGGCGTTTTTCTTTCTTCTTTGCCTTTCCTTCTATCCCCCACTCCTGTTTTCCGTTTTCACTGATTATATCTTGCACTGGTATATATTTTAACTAATTTAATCTAAGAAGCTATTTATGGTCAAGACAATAATGGTCTACATAGGAACAAATAACCCCTGTTCTTACAAGCTTTGCCCCAGGAGGTCACGTCAGAACTTGCTCTGGTGAATGCTAACACACTTTTTCAATTTACTCAGCAATTCCTTGAGCCTGGTTTCTGAAGTGGAGCCTATGTCTAAACCTCTGTCTTGGATCTTTCAAGATGGTTTCAGAATCTAGGCGAATGCCAGTTGTCCTGATCACTTGTAGAATATTTTCTGGGTAGCACAGAGGGAAATGTCTCAATACTATTTTAACATTTTGCTTAAATCCATCTGATGGTTTGTCTATCTCCTCTGCATGTTTTTTTTTTGTTTTTTGGTTTTTTTTTTTGCCAGTTCTGGAGCTTAACTCAGGGCCTGAGCTTCTTTTGCTAGCACTTTACCACTTGAACCACAACACCACTTCCGGCTTTTTCTAAGTAGTTTATTGGAGATAAGAGTCTCATGGACTTTCCTGCCAAGGCAGGTTTGGAACTGTGATCCTCAGATCTCAGCCTCCTGACTAGCTAGTATTACAGGCGTGAGCCACTAGCACTCAGGTTTGTAGGTAGGTTTGTTGTTGTTGTTTTTTTAGATTCAGTAGCATAGCCCTAGCTGAAGTACATGTTCAGTAGATATTTATGTGGCTGAATTAGTGACAGGTCTCTATTTGGTACTAAATGGTATTAGGATTTGGACTATGGAGGAGAAACACTAAGGTCCTGAAGATACCACTGTCACAGGTTGTCCTGTGACAAGTTGAGTTATTAAACAGTTGCTTTTATGAGCTGCATGCCTAACAGTAAAGACAAAGCAATTGAAAATTAAAGGACATTGGAGATCTGGGAGGGTGTGACTGGGCTAGAAAACAAGAGTAGAGCACTAAGGATGCCCAAGCTTCCCTCTGCCTCCTCTTAACTGGAGCTCTGACTGCACCAGTGTGAACAGACCAGTTTCTCATGCCAAGTTTATGCTCACAAGTCTCTGTTTTGGCTTTCCTATGTCCACCTCAAGACTAAATGTCTAGTCTTTCTGACACATTTCTTCACAACTCTTGATGTCTGTAGCCTCATGCCTTGCAGGGGTGATGCAGACCAGGAAGCTGAGGCATAATTAAATTAGAAGGATGTGTTGAGAGGTGAGTGGAGCTACACAGCACTCTTCCTGCTGGAGCTAGGCCCCTCACTGCTGGATACCTTCCCTTTGGCCACAAGGGGGTGTGGGAGGATCACTCTGCTGCCAGAGAGCTTGGGAAAGGGGTATGTGGCTGGGCCTCTGAGTCTGCGTAGCTGCTTCTCCTGCTCCTCAGGTAGCATCTGTCCCTTAGGAGTCTGTTCTGGGCTCTGTTTCCCTCACCCAAACCTGTTCAGGTAGGACTCATGGCTCAGTGTCTCCTGTCTGCCTGTCTCTTCCTGCTCTTACTTCCCTGTGTCCTAGCTTCCAGGGATCCGAAGGAGATCTGAGGACGTTCCCTCATGCTTTCTGCCCTGGTGTCCTGTGCAGGATACTTAAGCTGTCCTCATTTACTCAAATTTTAATCATGCTGGCAGTGTTCAGAGTCAGAGCAGCAGCTACAACATAGTGTGCTAGTATGAACCCAGGTGTCTTGGAGGCTTTAAATAGGAACTTGAGCTCTCCAGAGGTCAGAACCAATCATGCTTTTTAGGTCCCTAGAAGTGATCTTCCCCAAGCAATTCCCACCCTTGTCATGCCAGCCTGGTCATCCATGACACATGTACATCTACATATGTGCAGGTGACTCTGGGAGAGGCTTAAATCTGGTACCCTTACTCCAAATTAACATTGTTAGATCCTACAGTTGTCTTGATAATGAGGTGGTTATCAGGTTACTGACAATTTGGGTGCCTTTCTATTGGCTTTCTTGACCTTTGTTTCAAGTAATACTTGCTATAATGTGTGTGTGTGTGTGTGTGTGTGTGTGTGTGTGTGTGTGTGTGTGTGTGTGTGTGTGTGCCTGCGCGCACTTGCACACACACACACCCTTTTAAGAAACAGGAAAATCAAGGCATTTTAGGTTAGGCTGATAGTGTATAGCCTAGACACTCGCTCTACTTATTGACTTGCAGCATCGTGTAGCTCACTCCAAAGGAGTGCTTGGGGCCGGGGGGAGAGCTGGACTGGACTGACCTTGTGTGACTGGTCTGTCTTGAAGACAGAAAGACTTGTGAGAAGAAAAAGGATGTTGGTAGAGTTAACTCAGATACTTGGCACTGCTTTTTTGGCTAGCTCTGGCCTTGCTCTCCACTCCCCCAATATTCAGGCAATAGTTTCAGACCTTGACCTTAGCTGAAGCTTCAAGTTTGCCTGAGAGATGAGCTTCCTCTCTGAGGAGTCATTGTGATATCCTTGCTACAGTGTAGCCATTGCTGCTTCCCCTACTCCTACTCTGAGGGCTGTAGCTCCAGGACCTCCCCCTGAACCTTCCAGCAGTCCTACCAAGGCTGTTCCATAAATGTCCATGCTACTTGTCTAACCTGAGCTCCTGAGTGGCCTTCAGAGGTTTGGTTACAGGGAGTCACAGTGACCTGGGCTTGACTAGGCTAGAACAGTGGCAGCACTGGTCAGGTCTCTAAGGATAACATTACCCAAACCTCTTATTTTATTGGGTCTCAAGTAAGATCCAGGGGATTATTCATGGTCTCCTGACATCTGCCTTGGCCTTTCAGGTGTGATCACTGTACATTTTTTCGAAATTTCCTTCATTTATTTTTGAATTTTGCTTCCTCAAGGCTATGCCTCTGTGTACTCAGCCCCTGACTCAGTAATGGGTGGTCAGTGGAAAGACATCCGGCTTCTGGGGTGCTTATCAGT
Source organism: Dipodomys spectabilis (assembly GCF_019054845.1). Taxonomy (NCBI): domain Eukaryota; kingdom Metazoa; phylum Chordata; class Mammalia; order Rodentia; family Heteromyidae; genus Dipodomys; species Dipodomys spectabilis. Next base: position 9,293,684 of record NW_024870950.1, read on the forward strand.
CCCTCAGGACTTTCCACAAACAATGTAGCTTAGAGCTTAATGAGTTGGGAGTTGAGGAATTTAGGTGAACTTCAACTCCTAATCTGCTGCACAGCACCTGAGGTTGCCCTCTGTATCATATGTGGTTGCCATTCTCACTGTCAGCTCACTGGTTTTCTGTGTCTTCAATTCTTTTTTTTTTTTTTTTTTGGAGGGGGGGTGGTCAGTCATGGGTCTTGAACTCTGGGCCTGGACGCAGTCCCTGAGCTCTTCAGCTCAAGGCTAGTGCTATACCATTTGAGCCATAGCGCCACTTCTGGTTTTCTGGTGGTTAATTGGAGATAAGAATCTCATGAATGTTCCTGCCAGGATTGGCTTTGAACTTGATCCTCAGATCTCAGCCTTCTGAGTAGTTAGGAGTACAGGCGTGAGCCACCAGTGCCCCTCAATTCTTTAAGTTTCAAAATAGATCCCATGTGCTTAGGCCTGGAGGAACAGAAGGTCTTGGAATATTTTTCTAAAGGCCTAGTGTAGGCTCCTTACCTTCTACCTTCTATACAGTGGAACTAGGTTCAACTATGATGTTACTGTACAGGATCTAGGCCAGATGCACAGTACCAACCATATTCAATATGGCATATTACTACTGCCCTTACACATGTTACACTATGTCCTTGAGCTGGGGGAAGACTGAAAAAGGCAAGATGGGTTGAGGGGTTTGGGGGTGCTACTCAGAACCAGCCTAGATGGTTACTGCTTTGACCTTCCTGCCAGCTCCAAGCCTCTTGGCTCTGCTGGGCATAGCATAGATTGACTCTGCCTTTGGCCTGGTCTGCTCTGTGCCATTTCTACAAGCTGAAGAGAATGTGGCTCTGTACTGAAAGCATATCCTCACAGCCCAAATTAGGCTTTATCCCCTGAGTCCATTTACAGGGTCTAGGTCAAAGCAAAATGAATCTTTCTTTTCTTCTTTGAGCTGAATTTAGGCTCCATAGAATTGACTGGATGCTCTAGCCAGAATCCTAGCTTAGTTTGGTTTCACTGAGAACAGTAGCACATGGGGAACCCTAGAACTACCTTTCATCTACTTCTGTGCTAGTGTTAACTTTCCTTTGTGTCCTTCTTCCAGAGGTCTCTGCTTTTGGAACAGGCGCCCAGCATTAAGGATTGTTCAGGTTGTGTAGGTCAGCAGACTAGAGAATTAGACACGGACATGGGCCAGGTTTTGAGCATAGTTCACTGCTACAGCTGACCTTTCCTTGGCTGGCATCTGGCCAGACCATTTTACTTCTCTAACTCACACTCAGGCAAACTTACGAAATGAAAATGAAAAGTAGCCTTTTCTTCTTCTTCATCTTCTTTTTTAACAGCACCATATCCATTCCAGCTTGCAGCTTCTAAAGCTATAGTGGCAAGAAAAAGCTTGCTCAAGGTCAAAGTGCAAGTCAGCAGAGTAGGGTGTCTCCCCTTTTCAGGGAGAGGCTGGATCTGTCTCTCAGTTGTCAAGCCAGACTGCGACCTGGGAACATAAGGAAGCTACTCAGCAAGCCCTGTGTCTTTTGGGACACAGGAGCATCCAGTCCCATGGAGCAATAAGGCCTAGCAGGGAACAGCCTGGTGACGGCTGTCCAGTTGGATCTCTACTCGGTCAGAGGAGAGATTCTTGGAACTTGCCCTGGGTGTAGCAGTAACTAGTTCTGCCCCTCCCTTTGGCACATGAGACCATAACCTGACTGGCACCCTGCTGACTGGTAGATGGGTTGACTTCCTCATGGGATGCTTTCATTGTCCCAGCACAGGGACGGGATGTTCCTGAGAGCATGTGGGTAATTAAATGTAGATCTACTGCCACCTGCCACCTGTCCTGGAGCAGGGAGTAGGGTAGTAAACCTGGGGCAGACATCCTGCTGCCTACTAGACCACTGTATCCTCATGTTTGATATTGATGGGTGGTGCCACTGGTATTAGCTGGGCCACCTCTGTGGTTCAATCCCTGCTGCCAAGGCCTCACCTCACTGAAAAGCCTCTAGCATGAAACAAAATGTGGGTCCAGGGACCAAGGCAAGGGAACTTACTGTCCTTGCTCTGCAGGAGTCCTGCCTTGTGCCAACTGAAACCCTGTAGCTTGCATGAGGCTGTGCCAGCAGTAGACTCCAGGTTCTTCCCAAGACTACTGGCCTGCCAGCCCAGGGGCTTCCCATGGAGCAAGAGCTGCCTTTGGCTATACTACCGTCTGTTTTCTCCCAAAACTCTGGGTCATAGCTCAAAGCAGCCTAGTGTGTGGTGGGTGGGACAAAGTTGGGTCTTAGCTTGTCTACCTGATTTCTGGGCTTCCCAGAGCTCTGTATGGTTTTGTGGTAGGTGAACAAATTTGGAAACAGGATCCTGGATCTCTTTTTTTTTTTTTTTTTTGTCAGTTGTGGGGCCTGAACTCTGGGCCTGGATACTGTCCCTCAGCTCTTCAGCTCAAGGCTAGTGCTCTACCACTTGAGCCACAGCGCCACTTCCAACTTTTTCTGCTTATGTGGTGCTGAGGAATTGAACCCAGGGCCTCATGCATGCAAGGCAAGCACTACCACTGAGCCACCTTCCCAGCCCAGGATCCTGGATCTTGGAGCCAACTCTATTTTTCCTTTCCCAGGATATAACAGATTGAGGCCTGTGAGTTTGCATGGGTCCTTCTACAGACAATGACAAAGCAGAGGGCATGCTAGAGCTCTAGGGGAAGGATTGGGACAGACCATGGAAAGGAGGGAAAGGAGCATTCTGTCTGAGCTGTTGAGGGCAGACTGAGCAACAGCTTAGCATAGAGAACCATAGATCGCTAGGCTGAGGGTAATGGTCAGGAAGTTCTGGTTGGAGTTCTGTCTGCCAGAAGAGAGATGTTATATTCAGGTTCTCTGTATACCAGAGCCTCAGTTCTTTGCAGTTTTCCTGAGGGGCTGACAATACAAGACCCAGGGGACCAGTCAGGAGCCTGGGTCCAGAGACATTCTATAAGTTTCTCTGTGGACAGCATTTGAACCTACATTCTTACACTTGACTGTAACCCTAGCGCTTGTGAGGTTGAGGCAGGAAGGGTACAAGCTCTAGGCTACCTTGAGTTACATAGTGAAAGTGTTTCCCAAAACAATAAGGGCTAGAGGTATGGCTCAAGTTGTAGAGTGCTTGCCTAGCAAGTGCATGGCTCCTAGTTCAGACCCCAGTATCACAAAAAAATAAAGGTTTTCTCTCTTCTCTTCTGCCTAAAGAGTGAATTAGCAAAAGAGTCTTAAGAGTGGACTGGAAAGCCAGGCACCGGTGGCTCGCGCCTGTAATCCTAGCTGTTCAGGAGGCTGAGATCTGAGGATCATGGTTCAAAGCCAGCATGGGCAGGAAAGTCCATGAAACTCTTATCTCAGGTGCTGTGGTTCAAGTGGTAGAGCACTAGCCTTGAGCTGAAGAGCTGAGGGACAGCACCCAGGCCCAGCATTCAAGCCTCATGGCCAACAAAAAAAAGAGTGGACTGAAGTTGTGGCATGGACCAGCTGATAGAGGATGGTATACTTGTACTGGCCATACAAAGGTACTCTAAACACCCCATTTAATGGTGATGATGCCAGGCTCAGGTGGAGATCATGTGGTATGTGAGAAGAGGGGTAAGCTAGCATTTGAAAAAAGTTGGACTACATTATTGATTGGTCAGTTGGTATTACATGGGGTTTTCAGGGAGCCTATGATAGGCCCTGTCAGTGGCCCTGAGGCTGAAGAGGATTCACAGTCTGTCCTACAGGCCCTAGGTAAACTCAGGGTTAATAGTTCCCATGCTGAGGCTCCCACACTGTGAATTCCAGATGTGGCTCTCTGACTCTGCAGATCCAGCCAGCCGGTGCACACATCTGCTTTGGAACTGATGTGAAGAAGAGGTCTCTTCTCCCTGGTTCCCAAACCCAGGAAGGAGGCTTAGGCACAACACATTTATCTAGAAGGAGCAGGGTGGCACAGGCTCCATTTGGGTCACCAAGCTGGTGGTTTTTCTATTTGTCTACCTGAGTTTTCCTTCTTTGAGCCCCTATATAGTATCCAAAGTAGAACCCTAGTTCTTCAAAGACCCCACATTTGGGCCTGGGGAGGGGGATAATAGAACAGGTCCTAAGCCTTGCCACCCTTGTAGGGAATGGCAGAGTGGGCACACTAGGCTTGAGGGAGCATGTTCTCACATCTGGTTTTATTCAGTGGGCTACAATTCCTGAAAACCCCTGAGCTCCCCGGGAGAATGTCATTGAGTAAACCTCTGGAAAAGCAGAAGTAAAGTCTGGGAACACACTGTCCTCTCACACTCTGCTGTGGCCAGCTGGCCAGCAGGACCCTGTCATAGGCCATGAAACTAGGGGTGAGTAGGAGCCACCCTGGCTAATATGCTGGGCCAGAGGTTGTCTTCATGCCTGGTGAACCCTGAGGCATGTTGGAACCAACCTTGGCATGGACTAGGAACCTTCCTTCTGCTTCCTTAGGTCCTTGGGGAGGAGCTGCAGGGGTCAAGGAGCTAGAAAGGCTATATACTACCTACCAGACGAAAAGGAGACCCTTCAAGTTGGTGGGATCAAGGAAAGCTTTCTGGAAGTAGGTGGGGACATGGCTGCCTAGTTCCACTTTTCTGGGCCTGAGTGGAGCTAGCTGCCAAGCCCATACTTTGTCCTCACAGAACAGAGCATTGGTTAGGCTGGGAGTCTTCATGCCCTGATACTGATCAGGAACCAAGAATCATTTGGTGGCATCTGGGCTTTGCTGCTGAGGGGTCTTAGCCCAAGGAGACCATTGATTAGGGGTAGACAAGGATGATGGGGACAGATAGAAGCCAGTTTCAGTCTGGTACAGACTGACAAGCCCTGAAAGAAATAGCCATGCAGGTGGATATTGGGATGTAGCCTTCCCAAGTGCCTTCAGAGAGCTCAGCTGGACCTTGTGGGAGCCAGGGAAGTTGGTCTTTGACACAGGCAACCGCAAGGTAGATTGGGCTGCCCTGTGGAAGAGGGGTGACAAGGGCTCTCATTTTCCAGGCTGGCCTTTTCTAGCTAGGTGCGAGGATATACCCTGCTTCCTGTACCTGAAAGGCTTTTTTCCAAGTTGGCCTGTGAACTCAGGGCTGATGGCTTGTGGGAGGAGGGCATGATGGAGTTTGTGGGAGGAGGCAGAGCTGTAGCTCAAGGGCCACTGGGATTGTAGAGTAAAGGTGACAGTGACATGTTGCAGTTGGATCACTTCATTCCTGAGAGAATGGACTTGGGAACAGGCAGCTGAAGTATGGGGCAGGAGGCCTGCATTGTGTCCAGCGATACAGCTAAGGGAGAGTAACCTGAACATCTGAGACGAGCTCAGTAGACACAGGTCTGAAATGGCTTTGAGAACAGGTGCTGTCAAACATGTTCAAGTCCCTAGGTGGAAGCTGGGAACATGAGATGGAGTTGGTATGCTTTGTCTGAGGTAGGCTTAGGTCAGACTGCAGAAAGAACTTTGTGATAGCAATAGCATCTTCTTGAACATGAGAAATTGGCCTCTGAGGAAGTCTTTTGTTATGAGAGATCTCAAACTGGCCAGACATTCCTGGTGCCAGGCCACTGATAGGAGGATTTGGGGTAGACAGCTGGGTTTGTGGGTAGACCAGAGCTGTCCCCTGAGTCTTCTCTAATCAGAACACTACTCAAGCCTCAGCCGGGGCATGTCTGGGCCTCTCAGGGGCCTTCATCAAGGCTGTCAGGATGCAGAGTCCAGAGCCCAGAGCAGAACTATCCCTTGCCTTCCCAGAGCTCCTGCCGTCCTTCGGTGCCCTCAGGGATTGGGTCAGGGTTGGGTGGCCAGGTCTCCCACGAAGCTCTCTATGAGTTCCAGGCCTATCCTCCTGTGCCTGGATTCCACCCCCAGTCACATCACCTCCTCTGCTTCCCTTGGACAGAGCAGGAAGTTGAGGAGAGGGCGTCCTAACCCATGTGTCCTCATCCTGGCCAGGCCTGTCTGAAGGGCTTAGGGCTGCCAGCCACTGGGTCTGGGTGCCAGGTTTCTCCAGCAGGGTCAGAGCTGGTTTAGAAGCCCTGTGTGGTCCCCTCGTGGGCGAGCTGAGAGATCAGCCTGCCTGCCTCCCTCCAAGTCGCCTTCTTGGCTGGCAGGCTGTCCCTTTCCCTGGGTCTCAGGGAGATGTGGGGTTTGGCCAGGGAAAGTGGTCTGGAACGGCCCTTTGACATCATCCCTGGGGGCTTTTAAAAATGAGTTTCCTGGTAAGGAAGACTCCTCTGGCCTTGAGCAGGATTCTCAGTAGAGTCTCATGGGTTTGCTCTGATCTGACAAACGCCAGGCGAAACCACCCAGCCGCCTGCATTCCAGCAGTGCTTAGAGTCGCGGCTTCTCTAGATGCAATGTCAGCAGAATGCAGCAGCCAAAGCACAGGAGTGTTTGCTCTGAGGCCCATGCTAGGCTCTGGGGGTGGGGGTGGGGGCATCAAAGGAGAGCATCCTGGCTTTGCCACCACTCAATCAGAACCACATATTCCTAGCTTCTCTAGGAATGGCTACTGCTCCAGTGATGCAAGAGGGGCTTGTTGTTGAGTTATGACAGTTCAGGCCCACAACTAGACATGCAGGTGGGCAGTACAGTCCAGGTAGCCTGCATGGGTAGTTCCTTTGCCATCCATAGGCTTTTCTAGAACTAAAGACTATCTGAACAGTCTATACCTGAAAGACCTGTCCTAGCTAAGGGTTTGGGAAGGAGGTGTGGAGAGAGAATGAAACTAGGGCTGGGGACCAAAATCGTCTACCAGACCTGTACCATATCCTGGCCTTTCTACATCTAAACTGTGGGATTCTGGACAGGATTCTGGTTTTATCTGATTTTTTTTTTTTTTTTTTTTTGTCACGGGGCTTGAACTTGGCCTGGGTGCTGTCCCTGAACTCTTTGCTCAAAGCTAGCACCCTACTACTTTGAGCCATCACATCCATTTTCCAGTTTTCTGGTGGTTAATTTTAGATAAGAGTCTCACAGACTTTCCTGCCCAGATGGGGTTTGAACCGTGATCCTTAGAGCTCAGCCTCCTGAGTAGCTAGGATTACAGGTGTGAGCCACCAGCACCCGGCTCATCTGATTTCTTATTGCTAAGTCTGAGAAGTAGCCATGGCCAAAACATGAAGCACAAAGGTTGCTCCTGGCATGGGGCTGAGTCCATTGCATGGAAACTGTGTTTCTAGTTACAGTGGATCTGAGGTTAGGATTCTCACCTGGCTAGTGCCAGATATTGGATGGAGACTCCTTGGGAGCCGGAGAGGAGAAAGGTGCTTGGCAGTGGAAAAGTTGCTGAGTTAGCCAGGGAGAGAAGCCATGCAGAGCAAAGGCGGAGGTTGGAGCAGAGGAAGTTTCATACTGCTGGAAAGCTCATGAGGATCCCCAGTGGGAGGTGACAGATTGCCTGGGGAAGCCTCCCAGCAGCATGTGCCAGGGCTCAGAAGGGCAGGGTGTGTACTGATGCCTGGGGAGGACTGGCTTTCCAGTACTTTGCATAGGAGGGATCAGGAAGCCAATTTAGGGCCAGATTTGCTTTCCCAAGAACTAGTGGGATTGCTGGCAGGAGGGGCTGGGTTTTGCCCTAAAGCTCTCTTTGTGCATCTGATTGGCCTCTAGGCCCAGGCTATGTGCTGAAAAGGAAGTCTCTTGGCCTGAGAAGGGCTGTAGACTGGCTGCAGGGACTCCATGAACAAATGGACAGGTTCATCTTGGCAGATGGCTTGAACCAGCTCTGGCTCCCAGCTGCTGTCTGCTCTGAAGCTTCTCCTAGTGGGGGCTTGGCACTTGCCCTGCCTGGACTAGAACCATCTGCCCATTCTTTTTCAATTTATCAAAATATTTATTGATAGATGCAAGTACATAAAATCAGGGCATGAACATGACTTGAGAAGTATGCTTAATTTCAGTACTGTTAAGGGGGAATAAATCATATTCTTACTATTTGTATCGTACCCATAAAATAATTTCAGTCATTAACAATGTTTCAGTGTTTCAAACCCAGAGCCTTTTATGCAAGACTTCTGCATTTGCTTAAAGATACTAGAAATCTAACATATGGCCTGGTGTCAGTTGCTCACGTCTATAATCCTAATCACTCAAGAGACTGAGATCTAGAGAATTAATTTGAAGCCAGTCCCAGCAAAAAAGTATGAGAGAATCTGTCTCCAATTAACCAGGAAAACGCCAAATGCCAGATGAAAGGTTTGCTTCAAGTGGTAGAGTGCCAGCCCTGAGTGAAAAGTTGGAGCAACAGTTTAAAGCCCTGAGTACTGGCACACCCACAAAAAAAGCTCTAGCATATGAAGCCCATTTCTAGAGGTAGAGATGCAGGCAATATATTACTAATTAAAGGTAGTAACCTTTAATTATTGATAAGATTTTTTTTTCAATTTAACAGTCCACACAGTTTAGATAAGATTTTTTTTTTCTGGAAAAACCAACCAAATACTGCAATAGTGCAACTATTACTGAGCAGAGCACTGTCTTACTGTAAGAGTAGCTAGGTTTGGTCAGAATAATGAAGATAGGGAAGAAGAACTCAGAAGGGCTCATTGTAGATAGCCTGGGGCAAAGTAGGAGGGCATATTTATCCAAAGCAAAAACACAGCAAAATCAGCAATGTCCATGGGACAGATTTGGCCTGATGGTTCACTTACCCACTGTTTCTTCTCTTTTATCCTCTTTTGGGTGGTTATGGCAGAAAAGTAGACATGCAATAGTAGAGCAGGAAAAACAGGAAGCTAAAAGTCTACTCTGAGTGCTTGGGAGCCGCAGAGACATGAGTGCTGCTGGCCACCAGCCCCTAGCCTCACAGATGAAAGACATTCCCTCTAGCATTATATACCCTCCTTTTATGCCCTCTCCTGCATACTCTTCCATCTCCTTTATCACACCTCACTGTAGATGAGGGTCATTTCTCTTTTGCAGTATAGTAGAAGGAGCATTATATGGGTCCTTAAAGCCTGTGCAACCAGAATTGTACAGTCCTCTGGCCTCAAGGATACCTAGAGAGGCCTTGGATCTCTATCCTCCCGTTCTTTGTCACTGTCCTTGGTACTGCCATAATTTGTTATAGTGTTTTCCCTATCAAAGTCCAGGAGTAACTCTCCTGCCAGTTTGCCCACTCTCTCTCCCATTTTTCTTCTATTCAACAGCAGTTTATTGAAATATGTACACATACTCCGTTCTAGCCTCTATAGCACCACAATGACTGCCAAATCCCTATTCTTATGGAGCTTATATATCCTATATCAAGTGGGATAAGGGCTCTAATGAAAAACAACACAGGTGAACAAGAGAGACCTCAGGAGGGAGAATGGGGAGATATCTGAAGGAAGGGATGGATCAGCAATCTCTTTCCTGGCTAAGGAGCAGGGAAAGGCTCTGAAAGGATGTGATGGAGATGAGAGAGGTAAGAAGCAGCAACCAATAAGGGCCCCATTCTAGCAGAGACTCTCACTTTGAGTGAACTAGGAGCTTGAGAGAGTTTGAGGCAGACAAATACATGCTTACTTTTTGTTTTAAAAAGATCACTGTGGCAGTTATATGGAAAGTAGGCTGAGGGAAAGAATAAAGGACAGAAACTGGGAAATTTCTACATTGTACTATCCTACTTGTCCTGTCTTCCAAGTCTCTTGTCCTAGTCTTTCTTTCATATCTTTTTCCTCACTCTTGTTTCTAAAGGCTCAGAAGAATCCTGATTGGCCTGTCTGTCTTCAGCTACTGCTTAGGGAACCCTTTCCATTCAGCCCCATTTCCTTCTTACATTACTCATTTGCCTGAGGCCTCTTCTTACTTACTGTCCTGCTGACTATTACCTTCATATTTCCTTCAGCCTTTTGCTGTGGCCCAACTTAGCATGGTCTTCATCCCTGCTAAGGCCTATTTTGGTGCCCATTTCTCTATTCTCACAGCTTTGGGCATCTCCTCTCTTCATATCTTTCATGTATTTGTAGCATGCCCCTTCAACCCTGACACCCTGAAGAGTAGGGCCTATGTTGTTTTGCTCTAGGTTAGGACTTCAGAGGCTGTGGGTTGTAAATGGCTGCTTGGGTTGAGTCATCTTAACCTTCTCATCTTGTGGTGGCTTGTGGTCTTATAGTTTGGGGTATTTCCAGGTCCTTAGCCTGGCTGCTTGTATTATGCCCAGAGCTAAAAGGAAGATGGAAATAGGAGGGCCCAGAGTTGGGTGAGAACGGGGACTTGGGAGCACTGGGGGAGGCTCAGCAAAGCTAGCTAGCTCTTATCCTCTGTTTTTGAATTTCAGACTTGAAGCTACACCTGCAGAGTACTGACTATGGCAACTTCTTGGCTAATGAGGCATCACCTCTGACAGTGTCAGTCATTGATGACCGGCTCAAGGAGAAGATGGTGGTAGAGTTCCGCCACATGAGGAACCATGCCTATGAGCCACTTGCCAGCTTCCTGGACTTCATTACGTAAGTATCCAATAGCATTGGGTAGAGTAGATAATTTTTACAGAAGGTAGCCTCATCATGTGCCTCTGTCAGCTGAGAGACTTGACAGCTGACAGAGAGTAAGGTTAGTTAGGCCAACAGAGTAAGGATAGGGCTGTAAGGTCATTAAGCAACATCATCAGAGTCCTCTTCAGCTATGTAACTGGACTTTTCAGGTTCACAACTTGTAGAGTAGGGTCACCAGCCTCTTTCTCTGTGCCTAAAATGTTTCAGAGATTGGAGTAGGGAGACAAAAGAAGATAGCAGCTCCTTTTTACTTACTCTGTAGCACCCAGAATGAACCATTACCAGGTGCTATATCCCTTGCTGGGGCCAAGGGTCATGAAGACTCTGATTTTTTGGATGGACTGAGGCCCATTCTCTTCCTTCTCTGACACTGGCTTAGTTTTCAGGAAAGTTAGGTAGATGTATAGGTTGGTGAGAGGTTGAATACCTTGCCACCTTTCCCAAGAGTTTGGGTAGGGCCCCCCCCCCCCCCCCCCCCGCTTCACCCATGTTTGTGACTCTTGACTATACCAGCTTCTCCATTATGACCCTTGGGTGGGGGTCTTCTGCTAGAGAAGCTGAACAGATAAGAGGACCCTGGGACCAGCAGGATAGGCGGGGCACTTGGATCAGGACTGTGAGTTTATGGATCCCAGGGAGGTAGAGAAGTTCCTTCTGCAGGGATAGCTCAGGAGCCATCAACCAATACAACCAATATGAACAGCTTAGCCCGGGTTGCCACCTCATGCACATAGTCAACAGAGGCATGATCAGTGGCCAGCCTCTATGGATTTTCTCTGTATTGGTGGCATGTGAGTAAATATAATTGTAGGGGATGTGTTTTCCTCCACTCTTCTAGATGTTGTCTAGTTTCTTCCATAATTATAGTGCTCCTCTTCCTTGGGACCAGGAATATTACCGTACCTGTCCTTGGATGGATAGGGTTATGCCTGTCATCTGGCCTGATTTTCATCACCAGCAGGGAACAGCCACTTGACAGAATCCACATGCTCAGATGTGGAATTTAGCCATAGGGCTTCATCCTCGGACAAGGATCATAGACTGGAACACCTGAAAATTTCAGAAACCTGCCCAAACTGAGAGCAGACCCTCTCCTGGCCACAATCTTCCTTCCCTGGGGCCCTCTCTGCTGTCCTAGACCATCTTATATTCACACTGTTGGCCCCTGTCAAAGTATGCCAGTATAGACCTACTGGGGCAGGATGCCAGAGGTGGGGGGTAGATTATGTGCTGCTTCATGGAAGGATAGGGGAACGCTGCACCAAGCCATTTGTCACCTGAACTCTGGCCTGGGCCTGTGTGTTCCCTGCCCCAAGGTCAGGACATACAAGGAAGCAGTGATTTTATTGTCAGGTCCCAGCCTTCACCTTCAGCTTATTTGTACAAGGCTTCTTCAGTTTCCTGGTGAATATTCTGGTCATGCCAGCTAGGGTGGCCAGAGGAAGCATAACTCTGTCTGTGCCAGTGGTCAGAGGGTGGATGTTATCCATTTTCCTACCCACTTGCCCACCTGACTGTGCATATAGCTCCTGACTTGACTTGGTGCTTCCTGCCAGACCATGAAACTAGAGAGAGCTCTGAGCATGACTGAGACAGAACAGCCGCCAGCTCTTTGCTGGAGGTTGGCTACAAGCATCAAGTGTGCTTAAAGCAGCCAAGTGCTATCCTGTGGCAAGCTGTCTGAATCCACCACTTCCCCTCCCTTTCCATTCATGGGTGATTGTGGTTTACAGCATTCCCATCTACTCACTCCTGCCCTCACTTGGGAAGAGCTCGGCAGCCACGTGTCAGCCAGTCTGAGCCTGTGGCTGCTCCTTCCCTGACCCCATCATCTCCAGTGACCTGCTCTTTTGCTCTCCATTTCAACTCTCCCACCTCCTCACACACACTGAGGGCTGCCCAAAACCATGTCACCACCTGGAACTGCTCCACCTCTAAAATGGCTGAGTCAGGCATCCTTTCTCTACCCACAGCCTTCTGAGTCTCCAGCCCACTCTCAGCCCCTTGTAGGACACGGGTTCCAGACTCAGCAGGACACTGAGCCTTGCTTCCTCCCCTGTTACCCTTTCTGTCTTCATTTCCCGCCCTCCCCAGCTGAGGTTCCCTGGTCCATCATTCCAGCTCTCTTCTGCCAACATCCGCAGTTCTCTTGGCTGCCCAACTCATAGTCCCGCCCGGCTGGCAGCCCCCCAGCCCTGGAGGAATCCCAGAGCCTCCAGCCTAGAGCTACCCTCCCCCCTTGTCCACTGCTGAGAGCAAGGCTAGAGAACTCAGTGATTGGAGGAAGATGATCATTCTTGCTGCCAGACATGCATGCTCACCCACTCGGGTAGCTTTAGCTTGTGGCTGCCTCTTACTGCCCCTACTCAGCATCCTATAGCCATCCCTACCAAGGCTGGGAAGACCACCTCCATCTTAAATATCATCCCTCTCCTGCCCTCTGCCTCCTCCTCTCTGGGCAAATGGCCCACCTCTTCTTCTACTAAGACAATAGCAGCCAGTATACTTCCCAGGACTGCATCTGGACTCCACATCCCTAGCACTGTTTCAGAGGAAGATTTACTCTCCTTACTCTGAGATCCAGTGTTGTGAACATGCTCATCCTACTCCTGGACCCTGAGTGGCTATTCCCCCTTTACTCCTGTTGGAATCTCTAACACCATTAAGCACACCTTAAAAACCTTCTTGTGGCTGGGAAGGTGGCTTAGTGATAGAGTGCTTGCCTACCATGCATGAAGCCCTGGGTTTGATTCCTCAGTACCACATAAACAGGAAAAGCCAGAAGTGGTACGCTGTGGCTCAAGTGGTAGAGTGGTAGTCTTGAGCAAAAGAAGCTTAGGGACATTGCGCAAGCACTGAGTTCAAGCCCCAGTACTGGCAAAAAACAAACAAAACAACAATAACAACAAATAAATATTTTATTGGTCTAAACTTTTACATTTCCTATGTTCTTTCATCTCCCCCATTGCTCAAGCCTCTAGTCAGGTTCTGACAGTCCTGTCACTCAATCACGTGTCACTCATGGCCTTCATGTGAACAAGGTCTCTAGGCTTGGCCACTATGTAGCATCCTCCTCTCACGTCTCTACCTCTGGCTGCTTTTCTTTCTCCATTGCCCCAGAAAAACCATTCCAGGTATGAGGAGTGTTACAGAAGGGGTAAAGTCTTCCCTTCAGAGCTTGTGCCAAGTGTCACCCCACACTCAGACTCATGACTGGTTTCATTGAGGACATGGCTACTTGGTGAAGTATTTTGTTTTGTTTTTGGTTTGTTTTGTCAGTCATGGGGCTTGAACTCTGGGCCTGAACACTGTCCCTGAGCTCTTCAGCTCAAGGTGAATGTTCTACCACTTGAGTCACAGCCCTCTTCCAGTTTTCTGGTGGTTAATTGGAGATAAGAGTCTCATGGATTTTCCTGCCTGGAGCCTGGACTGCCTTTGAACTGAAATCCTTAGATCTCAGCTTCCTGAGTAGCTAGGATTAAAGGCATGACCCACTAGCACCTGGCTTGGTGAAGTTTTTAAGGAAGAATTGGAGAAGATCTATAGTCTGAGGGAACTATATATATCCTGAGCTGTGATCATGGAGTCTCTGGCCCTGTGCCCCAATAGCCTCCAAAGGCATTGCTTCTTGCAGAAAGGAGTAACTCCTCTAGAAATGCCCAGAGAAAGGTGTACCTAGAGAGTGCATTCCTATAGGAATGGGGACAGATAGAGACCCCATCTGGAGACATGGCTACTCACAAACAAAGCTGCTACAGCTGAGGCAGAAGTTAGGAACACCACAGAGGTCAGTGAGCTCTATCCTTCAGACAGCTTTTGCCTTCAGAGCTTCCCTTTGATGACTGGAACAGGCTTTTGCAGGAAGTAATGAGTTTCCTGACATTGAAAGGATGCAAGCAGAAACTGGTCAAGACACCCTGCCCTTCTGTGTGAGAGAGAGCATCCTGTGCTTTTATAGATCCCCAGTCTGCATCCAACACTCACTCTGGGCCAGATCTAGTACTAGGAGGGAGATGGATGGACATGGGGGACAGTGCAGTGGTGCTGGAGATGCCTACAAGCAGCTTTAGAAATTGGGACTGAGTGTCACAGAGGGCTTCTCAGTATTGAAAGAACTCCAGGGGGTCAGATGATTGCTTGAGAGAACAAGAGAGAGTAGTCTCAGTAGAGGCCACTATGTAGTGTAGGATAGACTGAGTGAGATAAGTACTTTAGACTGTCAGCATGTGATCTTAAGATGAACCAGATTGATCTCTCTCTCTCTTTCTCTGTCTCTCTATGTCTCTCTCTCTCTCCTTCATTCTCTCTCTTTTTCTCTCTCTTGTTTCTCCTCTTTTCCTTTCTCTCATCTATGCCTGGACTGGGACTTGGACTCAGGACTCAGGGCCTGGGCACCGTCCTTTTTTGCTCAGAGCTGGTGTTCTTACCACTTTGAGCCATAGCCCTACTTCCAATTTTTTTCTGGTTAATTGGAGTTTAGAGTCTCATAGACTTTCCTGCCCAGGTGGCTTTGAACTGTCATATTCAGATCTCAGTCTCCTGAGTAGTTAGGATTATAGGCATGAACTACCAGTGCCTGACCAGCATAATTTCATAGTATTGATAAGTCAATGTTGCTGTATCAAGGGCTCCTATCTGGACCAACCATCAGCTTGCTGTGTGACTTGGGGTAGAGCCTCTATTGCTTTTTGGTTTTCCTTGCAGGAGACTTTGATCTGGGTAGTTTCATGATATTCTCCTACAGGAAAGTCAGCTCTGGAAGAGAAGCTAGGAGAGTTGCTTGTAGGCAGAGAGAACTTGGTCTTAGTTGGATGAGGACAAAATAGAGGCCTTATTCTGCTAGGGGCCTTATTCAGTATACATAACCTACCTGTAGCATAGGTGCCCATTGGCATAGCCTGAGTATGGGGAAATGGACCCATCTTGGGGAGCCAAGGTCCCATATTCCTACTGTGTAATGGGTTCCACTATCACCAATTGGTGCTCTGAGGTCCTGCCTACACTGCATTCTCTCTAGTATGTCTCCCACTTTGGGCCCCTGGTTGGCCACAAAGGGGCATTCGTAGTTCCCTGAGCCTCAAATCTTGACCTTCCGCTGTCTACAACAAGGTAGGTGGGCTACAGAATGGGACACTCAACTTGTTGGGCTTCTGGGTTCTGGGCTAGGTGTGGCCTCTGTCTGGAATGAGAGATAGCGTTAACTCCATTCTTCCCAGCCTAGGAAAGAGCACCATGTTGAAGAGAAAGCACCTCAAGGTCCAGAAGGCTCAGATCAGGTGGAAGGACACAACCAGACCTCTGGGGAAGGACAGGATTTTTTTTTTCCAATCCTGGGGCTTGAACTCAGGGCCTACACACTGTCCCTGAGCTGCTTTTGCTCAGGGCTAGTATTCTACCACTTGAGCCACAGCACCACTTCCAGCTTCTTCTGTTTCTGTGGTACTGAGGAACCAAACCAGGGCTTCATCCATGCTAGGCAAGCACTCTACCACTAAGCCACATTCCAGCTGGGAGAGGAAGGATGTTAATGAAGAGCGGGTCAGAGTCTTACTGGTTCTTCCTTGAGCTTCTTACTTTATTACACAGAGGCTCAGGCCTTTGAGGTGGTGGGATGAGGTTATAGTGGATATTTTTGTTTACTTGCTACCCTGAACAAGACTCTTCAAGACCTAGATGTAATCCAGTACAGGTACTGTCACTTGTAGTTCATGAGGGCATCTGGTGGGTGCTGTGGGTGGACAGACTTGCAGTATACCCAGACATCATGGCCTCCTGTCCTGCAGTAAGCCAGCCCCAAGGGCTAAGAAACCACATCCCTCCAGCAGATGGCACCAAAAGGTACAATGCCTTAAGACAAAGGGTTGGCTAGGGACTCTGAAGACTTCTTGAAGGAAGTAGCTTCCCAAACTCTAGCCTGAGACTTCTGGGGATTCAAACTGTTTTAGAGGCACAGTGCAAGACAGGCCTCAGGGCACCGGATTATAGACTGCCCCACCCCCACTCTACAAGGGCCTCTTTGGCCTGGCCAGCAGCCGGCCATCCACTCCCCAGCTGTCTTCCCCTGGAGGGAGATGCTGACCAGCTGGAACCTCATTCTCTTTTATTGAGGCCAAATGAAGGAAGAAATGGTGGAGTGGGTCTCTGGGGGCAGGGAGGCAGCTGCTGAAGCCAGGCAAAGAGGAGGAGAAAGAAGAGGAAGTGGAGGGTTTCTCTGCCAGCTGAAGATCTCCGCCTTAGAATAAAAGAATATGGCTGGGCTATATCCTCTCTGCGAGACCTGTCCTGCCTTCTATATCACAGAAAAGGATTTTTACCCTCACCAGATGGGGGGAAAATCAGAGACCTCTGCTATAGCAACCTTGTAGTTAGTCCAGGGGGAGGGAAGTGTTAGGCTTGGCACAGGATAAAGGCTGACCTGCCTTGGGTAGCAGGAGGTCTTGGAAGGGCTCAGTGGCATATTCGGGAGTGGTCTTTAGTTGATCCAGAATTACCCCTTGTGCTCAGCAAAAGCGTATAGCAGGAGAGGCTGAAGGGAGATGGGTAGAGTGGGGAGGCTACCACTGGCCTCCATGCTGTCAGGGCTGAAAAGTGAATCACATGTGGTCTTTTCCACATCACTGGAGAAATTGCAGCAAAGCTAGACTCAGTGTCTCCCCACAAAGCTTTCCTCTGAGACTTGGCTAGGACCCTCAAGAATGCCAAGGTACTCTCTTGGGGCTCAGCCCCCAGCCTTGACCCTGCCCTAAACAGATATCCTGAGTTGTAGACATAAGAAGCAGGAGGTTTAGGAAGCGGAAACTGGCTTGGGGTGGGGGGAGCGGGGAGCTCCTCTGAGAAGATAAAGCTAGATGGACCTGGCTAGAGGTGTATGGACAGTGACTATGGGGGCAGAGCTCCTTTTATGTTGTGCTGGCTGTCTCTGGAGCCTTATTTGTTCTGACAGCGAGGCTGGTGAATATGAAACCACTCAGGTAACATGGATCCAATGAAGTGCTGTTCTCCTTTTTCTATTTGAAGGATGTGAACATACCAGAGCATCCTCAGGCTTAGAGGCAGAATCTTTTCTGTTACCTCCAGTAGTGCAGTGGGTGTAGTGAGGCTGAATGGAGCACCAGTTGAGTGTGGAAGAGTAGTGGGTGTGTCCTGATTTACATGAGAAGCAGAAGACATTGGGGGCAGAGAAGACATAATCTGGAGCTTGACACGAAGGAACAAAGTTCTGGCAGCCTCTCCCTACAGTTCCTCTACTCTACTAGTTTTGTGGGGTTGGAGGCAAGAGGTTGGCCATATGGGCCTTTTGGCTTGCAGCTGCAAATGGGCCCTGCCTGAGGACCTCAGCTGGGGGTGGGGGTGGGGGACAACGCCTGCCTCTTCTCAATGTACATCCTGTAGCTGACCCAGCCAGACTGGGGGTGAAGAGGGCAGCTTGCCTGGCTCCAGGCCCAGGAGAACAGAGGTTGTAACAAGGCACTGGGCCAGGTGGGAGCTGAGGAAATGTGCAGCAAGCAGGAGGAATAGGGGTCAGGCCAGGACAAGAGCTGAGGCCTCTTCCTCCTATTCCTTCCTAGAGGCCCCTATGGGAATGCCCTAGTGGATGGCCCTCCGAGCTGAGGCCCCAGCCACCACCTTGTTCCATTTGGTCCTTTGGTACTAGGAACTACTTCCTACCAAAGCCCTCCTCAGACATCTTCAGCACTGGGTCCTCAAAATACTGTCATAAGATAGGAGCCTAAGTCAGCTCTTCAAGAAGCTAGGATGAGACTTGTGTTCAAGTCTAACTCATACCAGCAGTCTCCACTCTAGCTTTTACCCTTCCATGGCCCAACATGGCCTTCAAGGATATTTCCCTGAGGTCTCATCCAGCTCTCTGAGGTTATCTTTAGTAACAGGCTAGAGAACAGTTATGACTACTGTAGTGGACTATAACTAGGCTGTTCTCTCGTTCACTTCATCCTCTCATAGATAACTACACAGAAGTCTCTGCCTCAGCTCCTTTGTATAGCTATGCCTTTTGGTTGGAGGTAGAGTTTTGTCTCTTACCAAATCTGAACTGAGTAGTCCAACCCTCCCCAGCTCCACAGCCCCCTCTGCTGCCCATGGACTCTCCAGACCTGGCCTCCAGGGCATAACCTAGGGGAGCCTTAGCCAAGGACTGATCTGAGCCCAGGCTATCAAATTCCTGTGTCTCATTCAGATCCTCCTAGGAAGAGGCCTGGTGCTGGTCTCAGCCCTGAAGAAGAAGATGTTTTCTCTTCTTTGGAGCAGGGTTGTGCCATTCTGCCTGACCTAGGCCTTTGCTCCAGAGCATGCCTTCATAAATCCTCTCTGGATGACTGGCCTAAGGAAGCTTCTTCCACCCTATTCAGCTTTTCTTTTCTTCTCTGTCACCACAATAAGCCAGAGTGACCCTATCCTGGACCGTGATATCCCTGCCTATATTCTGCTCGTTGATCACTGGTGCTTGAGCTGAAGTCAGGATCCTTAGTCTGGCCTAGCTCAGCCTCCAGGCACCACCCTGTTGGCAACACTGCCCTGCCTGTGGCTGCACCTTTCCTTTTCCTTTGTCAGTCCTGACTCTGCTCAATTCCTCAAATTTGGCCTCTCAGTGCCTCCAGGCCTTTGCACCCACTGTTCCCTCTTCCCAGAACACACTTTCATCTCACAGTCCTTTTATCTCTCAAGCTGCTGACCACACCTATCCTAGGGCTGGGCTGTGTGCCACATTTGCATGTGCCAATGGTTTCTATGTCCTGTTAGAACATTGTTCACACTGTGCAAGAGTCACCTATATCTCAGTTACTTGTGAGACATGACTCTTCCATCACCTCAAAGGGAGAGGTCATGTCTGTCCTCTGTATCTGGTGCTGGGTAGGGATTAGAAACTTGAGAGGAACTTGGGCAAGGAGGCACCCAAAGATAGAACCAGCAGAACTTCCAGCAACCATGACCAGCCCATATTTGATCTGGTAGACCGTGTAGGGTTGGGGCAAAGGTGTGGTGCTTAGCCAGGCCTTCCAAGCCCCTTACTTCAATGGGCTGCCTTGCTGTTCTCTGCTTCCCACAGCTACAGCTACATGATTGACAACGTGATCCTGCTCATCACAGGCACACTGCATCAGCGCTCCATCGCTGAGCTTGTGCCCAAGTGCCACCCACTAGGCAGCTTTGAGCAGATGGAGGCCGTGAACATCGCACAGACACCTGCTGAGCTCTACAATGCTATTCTGGTGGACACTCCCCTGGGTGAGCCAGTGAGGTAGAAGCAGGAGCTGGGTAGGGGTCTCAGCCTCAGTGCGGGCTTTGCAGACTATTGGGGGTGGGTTATCCTGCTCCGGAAAGTGAGACCTGCCTGCTGCTGCTGACCTTTATCCTTCCCTCAACTTTCTCCTCTCATTCTCTCCTCCCCACTTCTCCTTTCCTGTTGCTTTTGCCAGGAGGCTACCCCATGGCCTGACTTGACCATCTAACTTTGGAAATGGTCTGGTTTGCAGAGAAGGGCTGGACACATAGAGAAGAAAGGGAGAGAGGTTTGGGTCCCTTGGAGTATTGGGAGTCCTGAAAGATAGGAGCCTCAAGCGAGGTCAGAATGACTGGCTTCCTATGAGAAGGAGGTGGTCAGCAAACTGCTTCACTTGCCTTCATTGAGCAGGTCCCAGGGGCCAGATCACACAGTGTTCAGCAGGATGCATGTCAATGTCAGAGGCCAAAGAAGGGAAGGGAATTGGGAGGCCAGGGAGGCTGGGGAGAAGGTATGAGGACCATAACCAGCTAGTGCCCTCATAACCAAAGGCCTAGCCCTGAGCAACCATTATAGAAAGCCACCAAAGTTGAGCCACAGGGGCTCTCAGCTAAGAGGCCCAATTTAGTCAGTTCTGGATGCTTCCAGTAACTCTGAGCTAGTTCCTGGTTTTTCAGTCTCCCCATCTTTAAAGAAAAGACAGATTAGTGAGTCTTCAGGCCCTTTTGGGGAATGGGGATGCTCTATCCTGCTTTGCCTCCCCTTCCAGCCCTACAGTGGCCCCCTTGGTTGTAGGTCCATGCTTGTCCAGCTGCCAGATTCATTCCTTGTCCCGAGGAAGAGAAGGAGGATTTTCCAAATGTTGGTGCCAGGCCTTCCTAGGGGAGGCAGAAAAGTGAGCATCAGGCCCCAAATCCACAGCTGCCCCTGGAGAAAGGAGAATCTCATGGCCTCTTATGCAAGCCTCTCTTTGGCATGGTCTAAACTTGGGTCTGCCCCAGTGGCGATTAGATCATGTTATGGCTGGCCGCCTCCTTTATAAATCAATTTTAGGAGCAAGGAGGCAGGAAAAGCTCAGGTCAGTGCTCATGGCCCCAAGCATTGCTTCTGCCACTTCCAAGGCAATATCTCAGGCTGGCTAGCCCCCTCTCCATACCTAGCACAATGGACCTTGTGACAGGAGTTCTCTATGCCCTGTAGAATGGTTGGACATCAGCAGGGTTTCTCGCCTAGGCCATTTGCCCAGCCCTGACACATGTATCTTTCCTCCTCAGCGGCTTTTTTCCAGGACTGCATCTCAGAGCAAGACCTTGATGAGATGAACATCGAGATCATCCGTAACACACTCTATAAGGTAGTGCCCTGCATGAATGGTGGGGAATGGCCTCTTGGTTAGTGGGGCTGTGGGACTTGGTGGGATAGTGATTTATGTTAAGGGCTAGGATAGGGCACAGCTGTGCCAGGCTGTTGTCCCTGGGGCTTATCCGTTCATTTGCTGGCTCTTGTGAGTGGTACAAGGCTGCATGGAACAGGTTATCCATCCCCTTGGTGCCTGCGGCAGGCTCAGATAAAATCAGCAGGAGTGGCTGGCACTCTACTGCTTGGCCTGTCAGAGCTGGCTCCTTGAGGGCCACTCCCTCAGCATTCTGGAAGGTCACAGGCTACCACCCAGGCTATAACCATTAGACCTACTGTACCTGGGATATTGCCAGCCAAGATAGGCACTTGCATTAAGGTAACTGCTCAGTTGTGGTTGGGGAGGGACCCAGCCAGGCATAGCTAGGTCATTATGAGCTTTTCAGGTTCTCAGGTCTGGAGCCAGTTTCTACGTCCCACTATCTTCATCCTCTACCCACCTTATGCTGTGGCATAGACTGGCTGAACCATGGTGATAGAGGATTGGGCTTGAGACTCCTGGGTCAGCACTAACTAGGCCCAAAGAGATTAAGAGAATGGGACTATGGCTATAGGTGTGGTAGAGTGCCTGCTAAGAAGCCCTAAGTTCAAATCCCAGTACCTCCAAAAGCCAGAGACCAATTAGGGATATTTGAGATAGACCAGACACTGCCTGCAGTTAGATACTGAGCTGTAGTGCCAAGATCTTCAATGAACTGTAGTCAGGAACACTGAGCAGCAGAGAACAGTCCTTGAAGAGGGGCTGAGGATGGTGCTAGCCAAAGAACATGCTGAGCTAACCCTGATAGCATCATTCTCTTGAGTTTCCATAACAGAGTCGTCTCCTGCCCTGGTTCAAGCTGTCTGACATTTGGCTCAGCCTTGGTCCTAGCTCTTCAGTCTCTCTGCAGAGACCCGAGCCAGACTTCAGGGAGAGTTTAGTGATAAATGAAGAGTCTGCCTATAGGTGGTGATGGTATAGACGGGCGCAGAACATACAGAGGAAAAGCATGGTGCATGAACCAGATAGTGAGGAAGTTTGCTGAAAAACTACAGATTCCACATGGACACTTGGAAAGAAGTCCAGAGAAAGAGGCAGGTACAGGGTCAAGTCATCACCCCAAGCCTGGAATGCCAAGCCATACATTTGAACTTTATTCTGTGGTCAGGATGAGCCAGTGAAGGTTTCCAGCAGAGTAGAGTATGCTGAGAAAATCCTGCAGTGTAGGGGGCATATTAGCAGCAAGAAGGTCATTCTCAACTTCCATCCTTGACTATCCCAGAAACTAGTATGCACCATTGTATCCACTAGAAAAATGAGGAAACAAGACTTGGAGAAGCAAGGTGGTTGTCTCAAACTACACAGTAAGTCACTAACAGCACCAGAGACCACACTTGGCTTAGCCTGTTTCTCACGCACCTTGCTCACAGGGAGACAAGCCAACCTAGTCCCAGAGAGACAGAGAAAGTGTGTGCACAGATACACACATGTTCTCCATACTTTCTCTTTTTTTTCTCTCCTAGTGCTCCCACCCAGCTGGCCCATTGCCGGGTTCCCTGCAGGTTAAGGGGTGTGGCTGTACCCCAACCTCATTCACACCCTCACTGGACCTGACTGGTTCTAGCTGGAGTCACTCACCAGTGTGTGCTGCCCAGGCACCAGCTAATAAACTCCAACCCAACACTATAGGCTCTGTGCCAGGGCCACTTGCCCGTCAGGCAATTTCCCAGCCTGGTAGCCACAGATAGGAGATTAGGTGGACCCTCTGCAGCCTGGCAGGTGGGAACTGTAGGCAGCTGGTGCAGCAACCATGAGCTGGATGACTCCAGGGGACAGGTTGGGGTTGGGGAGGTGACCTTGGTACCTGGGTCTTGCCACTTGCTTTAGCTGTTTTAGCCTCCAGAGGACAGTCTACGCCTATCCTTCCAGCCTTCCCAAATATGATCAGCTTTTCCAGAAACCAACACAACTGCCTAAGTCAATTGGGAAGTACAGAGTATGAGGCCTAAGACATGACTGGTTGCTTCCTCCACAGATAGGAACTACAGTCCTCATAGGGTAGACCTTGGAATTTCAGCATAGTCAGCTTTTCTGGTCACAGGAGACTTGACTCCTGGAGGGTTTGAGAGGACTATCACGCTATAGTCAGGGTTGGTCTGCTCCCAGGCCATCTGATTTCTGATTCTGTTTACTAGGCTTAAAAACTCCCCTTCCAGGCTTCTTTTTTTTTTTTTTTTTGGTCGGTCGTGGGGCTTGAACTCTGGGCTTAGTCGCTGTCCCTCAGCTCTTCAGCTCAAGGCCAGCGCTCTACCACTTGAGTCACAATGCCACTTCTGGTTTTCTAGTGCTTTATTGGAAATGAGTCTCACAGACTTTCCTGCCTGGGCTGGCTTTGAACTGTGATCCTCAGATCTCAGCCTCCTGAGTAGCTAGGATTACAGGCATGAGCCACCAGTGCCCGGCTCTTCCAGGCTTCTTTACCTCTGACCTCTCCTAGTTTTTTGGGTGTTTTGTCACTCCAGTGGTCACCTTTCAGCTCTCCGCTGTGCCCAGTTTGTCTAGTGTTGCTGGTCAGGCTGGACCTGATCTCATGGATTCCTGGGTCTCATCTTTCTTGGAATGGCTGAACCTACAGGTGCAAGTCAGCTTAGTACATGCATCTTAGTGTACAAAACTTGTCATGCCTCCCAGGCTCCTCCAACAGTGGAAGAATAGTCTCTGTTGATCCTTAGTCTTGCTTGATCATGCCACAGGTAGACCCTGAGGGGTTCTGAATGAAGGATGTTCTTGCAAAAGAGCTCCCTATGGAGACCATGGAGAGGTGTAACCTGGCTGGCTTTATGAGTGAGTGTTGAGCAGGATCTGAGGTCTGGGCTGATCCTTCCTTATGTCAAGCAGATCCAATTTGCTTGGGCAGGAAGTACTTGTTCCCACCAGCAGCCCGTGTGCCCAGCCATTGCACTGTGAGGCTGACGTCCACACAGGCAATAACCATCCTTCAGCCAAAGCTGGGCTGACAATTTAGTTCCTGCTGTGTGATGGCTAGGGGCTACCTGTTCTGCAAGGTGGTGGGGTACAAGGAGGGCTGAGTAATCAGTCCAGGCCATCTTCATGAACTCTCAGGAGTAATTTTTCCTCACTGACCCATGGACACCTGATTTTGAGGCCCAGGAACAGGAGGTTTGGGGAGATTAAGAGGAATGCAGAGCATCAGGAAGAAGACAGAAGCTTTGTAGGGTGAAAGGGTGGAGGACATGTACCCTGAAGCAGACATTGGGCCAGAGACTGTTCTTTCATTCCTGGATAACAGCCAAGCATGGCTGATTAACTGAAATTGGTGGACGTTTTAGGTGCTTGGCCACAGAGGTGCACTGGCTCATTTCTATACCATAAAAGAGGCTGAGGAGGGAAATGGGAAACTGCGATTTGGAGCCTAACAAGGCCCCCAGTCCCCTTTGTTTGCACTGAACAAATTCCCTGCCCTGCACAGGCCTACCTAGAGTCCTTCTACAAGTTCTGCACCCTATTGGGCGGGACCACAGCTGATGCCATGTGCCCCATTCTAGAGGTGAGTGCCTGCCCACCTTCTTGCCTTTATAGTCTCCACTTCCTCTGGTCTGGGAGAAATTCTGCCAACTGACTACAACTTCTCCCATCCTCCCTCTCTCCTTGCCTATGCACTGGCCCCACAGTTTGAAGCAGACCGCCGCGCCTTCATCATTACCATCAACTCCTTCGGCACAGAGTTGTCCAAGGAAGACCGTGCCAAGCTCTTCCCACACTGCGGGCGCCTCTACCCTGAGGGCTTGGCTCAGCTGGCTCGGGCAGATGACTATGAGCAGGTCAAGAATGTGGCTGATTATTACCCAGTGAGTACCCTGGCTGGCAAGATGGTGGGTGGGCATGTTGGCACTACGCACCTACCAGTACCACCCTCACGCTCATGCTTCCCATTACTCCCTGGCCAGGAGTACAAGCTGCTTTTTGAGGGTGCAGGCAGCAACCCTGGAGACAAGACCCTGGAGGACCGGTTCTTTGAGCATGAGGTAAGCATGGGTTTTACAGGGCCTACCCAGCATAGGAAGGGTTGTGGCTTAGGCTTGACTTTGGCCAGGGCCATCTATATACCATGACTACCTCTGTCCACAGGTAAAGCTGAACAAGTTGGCCTTCCTGAACCAGTTCCACTTTGGTGTCTTTTATGCTTTTGTGAAGCTCAAGGAGCAGGAATGTCGCAACATTGTATGGATTGCTGAGTGCATAGCCCAGCGCCACCGCGCCAAGATCGACAACTATATTCCCATCTTCTAGCATCCTGACCTCACTCAAGTGCACGATGTGTATTTGTGTGTGCTGTGATGAAGCCCATGGCTCACCTGGTATGGGTGGGGGAGGGGGAGGCTCCAGAGGGTAGCACCTTGTCCTAGGGGCTGCCCAGGTTCTCTGACCCCCTCTGGGACTGCTTTTAAGCCTGAAAAGGGGCTATTGACCAGGAATGGACCAACACTCACCCCCACTCCCCCTGCGAGTAATGAGTCCCCCTTCAGCCCTATGTTTACAGCCACTAACATGTCTCAGAAGCATGTGGTCACTTTCATGTATCTCCCTGATTTAGAATCCCTGGGAGTAGTGTGAGCTTCCTCCTCTGTCTGAGGGTCAGCCCCAGAGTCATGGCCCATGGCAAAGATAGTATGTGTGTCCTTGGGATGTTGGGTAACTAGCTCTGCAGCACCCTTCCTCAACTGTCACTGAAACAATAAAACTGCCCTCCCTACGCCACTGTCTGTTGCCTCATTTGGGCCCTAGTACCTATTCTAGACCCCTGGCTTTCCTCATGACTCTTACTGAGTCCACCCTACAAAGCCAGCAGCCTAGATTCTTCAGGGTCGGTGAATGCCTAGAGGATAGTCCCCCTTTGCTGGAGACACAGATGCAGAAATAGGCCTGGGAGCTGGTTCTCACTCTGGAGGGCTCCAGAGCTCCATAATTGTTTCACTGAGCCCTATAACCCCTGCAATCAGTGTCATTACCCGCTTTTCCTATGAGGAAAACCAGACCTAGAGATAAGTGATTTGCCTAAAGCCAGTGGAGGAGTAGGGGTGAGAACTGCAGTGGGCCAGGGAAGCCTCTCAGGCCCATGCCAGCCCAGGCCCCATGCTGAGCCCCAGGAGCTCTCAGGCGGTTCCCAACCTCTGCCACACAGCCACACCCTGTCACCCAGGCAACCAAGCAGTCACCTCTTCCAAACACTGCATCTCCCCCACTCTAGGAGAAATAAAAATTTGTCTTTATTTAAAATGTAGCAAGTAGGGTATGCAGCTTCCCTGTGGCTTGGAGGTGGGTGGTGAGGGGGTCCTAATTCTTGAACCAGTCAAGAGGCAGTGGGATTTACCCTGGAATTGCAGCACTGAGGCGTAGGTGCCAAGAAACAATCCTGAGGAGGTCCCCAACCCACCCAGTCACTCCTTAGCTTGCAGAGGCACTGCTGTAGGGTCCTGTCAAAGGCTACAGCTAAAGTCATGTACTATCCTTCCCATCCAGCTGGGTTTTCCATGCTGCAGGGAGGAGCACTGATCCTGGAAGGTTCATGTGGACTCACGAAGCAGTGGAGAGACCAAGGCTCTCTGGGAAACCTTAGCTTCCTAGGCCTGGACCAGGCGTTGGCAGTTAGGGGCTGGGTTTCTTTATAAGAGGCTCTAGGGCAGACTTGGGGTTCATAACGGCCAGGAGAGAGCCAAGGGCTCCCATGCTGGAGCAGCTAAGCCATTTGTGCACATATCTCACCGGGCCACCATTGGGGAAGGGTCTAAGTTTGGGTTTGTTTCCCGGGATATATCCTGGGCAGGGATAGGGCCTGGCTGGCCAGGCCGCAGTGCTCGGGGCAGGCAGTGACTGATGAAGTAGGCCTGTAGGAAGCGGCGACGTAGGCCTTCAGGCAGGTAGTAGTGGATGAAATACATGAGCCCCACGCCACGGCCTGGGTAATAGCGGCGACGTGGCCGAGCTGCCAACAGGGCATCAGTGATGGCATCTATAACTGGGCTGAGGTCGGGCAGTGCCATTTGAAGTGAATGAAGGAACTGCCCATGCAAGTGCTCGATGTAGTCTTCACCATAGGCCTGCAGCAGCTCTCTAGGCATGTTGGCCAGCAGCAGTTGCTTCCGCTTCTCCCAGTGATTCACATTTGTCACTGACTCTGGGAAAGGGGTGGGAAGGTCAAAGGACAGTCACCTGGAGAGCCAAAGACCTCTCACTGAGGCTAACCCAAAGCTTGGTCTGCCCCCTCAGACCTTCCCCTATCTGTAAGACCATGCACACCCCTCCTTTCCCAGCCCCAGGTATTCCCCACTCCTGACCTTGACTCACCTGTCTTGAAGCATCCAGGCTGGATGACACTGACCTTGATCCCCCAGGGAAGCAGTTCACAGCTGAATGTGTCCATAAGCAGAGCTATGGCTGCCTTGGAAGTTCCATAGGCTGCCAAGCATGGATATGGCATGTCTCCTAAAGATAGAATAGGAGATGAGGCAACTGGGCCTTGGAAGGGGCTTGCCCTCCCTCACCCTGCAAAGGCTCCTTTCCTGCCCTGCTCCAGAGGGGAAGTACACTCACCTGCTGGACTGCCCATGGTCACAATTCGACCCCTTGAGCAGCGCAGAAGCGGCAAGAGGCCCTTGGTTAGCTCAAGTGCACCAAAGAAGTTCACCTCCATGCAATTGCGGAACGTGGCCACAGGAGATAGCTCCACATCTGCCACTACGTCATTGAGGCCAGCATTGTTGACCAGGCCCCACAGGCCTAAGGGCACAGAGACAGAGGAAAGCCTCAGATCAGCCTAGCAGCAAATCTGCAATCCTTGCTGACCCAGCCTTTATCTTGCCCAGCCATGCATTCCCTCCCATAGTGGAGATGTGCTTACTGACCAGTGCTGGCGGTATGAGCCTTGGTGAACTCTAGCACACGGCTAATGTCTGCTGGCTTCGTCAGGTCCATCTGTAGCAGTTTTAGGCGTGGGGAACAGCAGGCACGCAGCTCTAGGGCACCAGAGCTATTCAAATCCAATACAGTGGCCAGCACTGTGAAGCCCATGGCATCCAGTTTCTTGGCTGTCTCCTTGCCAAAACCAGTGTCACAGCCTGGCCAGGGCAGAGAAACCAGTGAACTCCCACTGTGGCCCAGACTAGCCCAAGACAACCAAAGAATCAGGGTATGGGTGGGATCCAGGTTCCTAGGCACCTATCCCAGCAGCAGTCAACAGCCCTCCCTTCTTCCCTATAGACACTTCTGGCAGGCTTTGCCCTTCTGATTGAGCCCTAAATACAAATTATGACAACTATCATCTCCTTGACTGCCCATAATTACCCCATCCAACATGGCTCACGATTCTCATTTCACAGAAGAAATAGAGACCTCGTCCATATTGCTTCCTGAATCTATCCTTTACCTAAGCAGGCAGAGGGAGTTTTCAGAAATGATAAGATCACTGTGCACTGGTGGCTCACGCCTGCTATCCTCGATACTCAGGAGGCTGAGATCTGAAGATCAAGGTTCAAAGCCAGCCTGGGCAGGAAAAGTCTCTGTGACTCTTATCTCCAGCAAACTATTTGAAAGGATGGAAGTGGAGCTGTGGCTCAAGTGGTAGAGTGCTAAGCCTTGAGCAAAACAGCTCAGAGACAGTGCTCAGGCCCTGGGTTTAAGTCTCAGGACTGGCATCAAAAACAAAACCAAGCTGGGCGCCGGTGGCTCAGGCCTGTAATCCTTGCTACTCAGGAGTTCTGAGGATCATGGTCAAAGCCAGCCCAGGCAGGAAAGTCTGTGAGACTCTTATCTCCAATAAACCACTTGAAAACCAGAAGTGGGGCTGTGGCTCAAGCGGTAGAGCGCTCACCTTGAGCTGAAGAGCGCAGGGACAGCGCCCAAGCCTAGAGTTCAAGCCCCACGACCGACAAAAAAAAAAAAAGCCAACAATATCACTTTGCTTCTGAAAACTTTCCCGAGGCTCCCCACTGTCCTAAGGACCTTGCCAGCCTCACAATGCAGCCTAAACTCTGGTGCTCTCGAACGTGAGTGCCCATTCCCTTCCCAGATTCATTCCCTCTACTATTATTATTCCAGGCTGTAGGCAAGCTACAGGCCCATCCCCATCTCATCCCTGCCCCGCCCCCCTGGAATTCCAATCAGTGACACCAGGAAGGTATTTTCTGAATCCCAGGCCACTTGCTCACAGGACAAGGACCACAGTGGTACAAAAAACAGACCTGCATTTGAATCCCCCATAACTATTGAATGTGACCTGAGGTCAGTTACTACTCTTGGAGGCTTAATTTCTTGTCCTTGGTATGCAGAGATAAGAACCACCAGGCAGAGCCAGTGTGGGGGTCCCAAGCACTGATAAGCCCCTGCTTCCTTGATAGTTTCCATTCTGATTCTGGCTCCGTGGGTGGCCAGTGAAGGGAGGAGGAGGGCCAGCAAGGGAGGAGGCTCTGTGGAGCTCTCTAGCCCTGGGGTCCTGCTGAGCAGAAAAGCTGCAAAGCAGCTCTGCTTCCCCACTGCTGGATGATCAGTACCCCTCCTCATCTCAGTCCCGCCTCCTCTGCTGAGGCAAGAACAAAGCTGGGCAGGGGGCTGCGAACTGGGCTTTGTGCAGCTGGGGGCCCGCAGGGTCTGTGCTGAGGGGTCCTTCCCAGGCAACTCTGGCTGGGGGAGGGGAGTATGTGCGCACAAATGCAAGCACTTTGCCTCCCAGAGCAGACAGGCCCTCCACAGGAAAACAGACCTCCCAGAGCCTGAGCTCTGGGGCTCCAATACAGTCATGCACATTTTATGTACCCTCTTGCTTACCTGCACACACTTAGATACCTGCACATACCTCTAACCTGTCCAGATGTTCATGCATAAAGTTGAACCCTGCCACTTACAGGCATACAGATGTGCACATGCATGTACACAAGGTAACCAGTCACACGACATGGCCCAACCCCCAACCGTATGGCTGAGCTTGAGGAATAGGCTTGGCAAGCAGTTCTCAGGAGCATTTTCAGGGAAGGGTAGGTAGCAGCTCTGGCAGGTACAAGACTGCCCTTGGCAGGTGGGGTAAGACCTAGTCAGTTAAAATTGTTACAGCCGAGTGGTGATGAGGAAAACTCCAGAGTTTGCAGGAATTGTCAAGTTAGGAGACCACTGCTACTGCTTTCAAAGGGATGGGATGGGCAGTTCTGCTCCCAATCCCAAACCTTCAGCTTTGCAACCGAAGTTGGAAGGAGCCCGGGTCATGAAAGCATCCATCCTCTCTCCCTGGTTCAAGGCTGAAGTGACACCAGCAGTACGATGATGATCTGAGGTGAGAGCTCAGGAAGAGTCATGAGTACTTGAGATGGTTTTGTAGGATCAGCTCAAAAATTAGAAGGCAGGAGAGGATCTGTCCTGTTTCTGGGGGCAAAACCCAAGCCTAGATCCTGCTTCACACCAGATCCAAGATCCTAAGGATCTGGTGGCTTTCTTTCCTCAAATCTCTAAAACTGGTGTTCCTTTAGGCTTCATACTTACCCTGAACTTGAATCTCTACATTTAACCCAAGTCTTGCTCCAGCGCCATCCTCTGTACTAAAATCCAAAGCCCTTTTGCCACCCCCTTTCCCCACAGGACACTTTTGACTTTGTACCTGACATTAAGACCCCTCCCAAGAAAACCTCACTTCCCACCACACTCTGGCAGCTAGATTGGCCATTAAGTGTCTTTTACCCTAACCATGATTATTCCTGCCTTAAGCCATTGTCCTACACCCTTTTCATGATCTAAGACACCTCTCTCTACCTGTCTCCCAAGGCCCAGTTCAAGGACCTCCTCCTGAATTCACCTCATCTGATCATGGCGATCACCCCCATAACGGACCAAGGTCTCTGAGAAGTCAGCTTGCTGATTGTCCCCAGCCTAGGTCAAAAGGGGCAAAACCCAAAGAACCGGGTCCAAAGTAGTGGTGGTTGAGAGAGAAACTAGACCACCCCTCCCCCCATGCAGCAGACCGGTGCCCCTTATCCTTTCTCCCCCTCTTCACTTCCTGCTGGGTGTGCAGCCCCCCCTTCCCTTCCCTTGCTCTGATGACAGATTTATTCCCTGTTGCAGACAAAGAGAACTCAGCCAGGCAGCCAGAAGCACCTGAGTCAGATCTCCAAGACTGCTTTCCTGGGCATTAAGGACCAGGCACTTCGGGGATGAGATGCTGGGTGCAGACAGCTGAACATGCTATTTGTTTAGAGGTGGCCGGACCTGAGAGGCAGCTGAATGCCCAGCTGCCCCTCATAGTGGCCTCAAGAGTTTCTAAACTCCAAGAATTCTGGCCAATTGGATGCAGGGACCTCACTACTTAAGCTCTTTCCTTGGCCAGTGAATAGGAGCTGCAGTGTCCCACATGGGGATATCAGACCGTCCAAGGGATGACTGTTTTCCCTTCCCGGGGTCTTCAAGTCCCTCAGAGGACTTGTCCCCTGCTCCACTCCCGCTCTTTTGGGGGAGGGAGCAGAGCGCGCACCCTCAAACTCCAGGAGGATCCCTTTTCTCTACCGCCAAGTTTCCTTTGAGCACCTTGCCACTCTCCACCTCACTTTCCCTCCAACACTTTGCACAGCGGCAGGTAGTTAACCGGACTTGGGGAGATGCCCAGCGCTGGCTACTTGGCTCGCTCCCCTGCGCCCAGGGGAGGGGACTCTCACTTCTGCGCCGGGGAGCCCGTCGGGGCCGTTCCCTCTAGGTGTGCGGTCCCGCCCTCGAGCCTGGAATCCCCACGCTCTGCGCACTCACCGGTGATGAGCACCGCGCGAGTGGCCACCGGTAGGCGAGGCGGGCGCGCCAGGCGGGACAACGTGATCCAGCCAGCCGCAGCCAGCACGGCGAGTGCGGCCGGCGGGGGCAGCAGGCGCTGGCACAGCCAGTCGAGCGCGGCCAACAGCGCCAGCGCCGCCAGCAACGGGCGGCCCAGACGCAGGTCTGCGCGCAGCAGCTGCAGCAGCGCGCGGGCCGCCACGAGCAGCCAGGCGCCGCCCGACGGCCAAGACCAGCGCTCCATGGCGGCGGGGCCGGGCTGGGCCGGGGCGGGGCGGGGCGGAGGCTGGGATGAGGATGAAGAGAGTGACTGCAAGGGGTGGGGGACGCGGGGTGCAGGGGGACACCAGCCTGGGGCGGGAAGGATACTCGCTTTCTCCGCGGGCCCTCCGACCCAGCTTATAAAGAGCCCCGGGGGCGGGGCCGGGGCGGGGCAGGGGCGGGGGCAGGGGTGGGGCTTTCCTGCACGTCTCTCCCGGCACCCCCCGCCGGGCAGGTGCCCCCTCCCCCCCCAGCCCTGCCCCCTCGGCCAGATCCGCTTTCGAAGAAGCCGGAACAAAGTCCCAAGTTGGCTGGGTGAGGCGGAGTTGTTCGCGGCGGGCTGCGCTGGGGAAAGGGCCGGCGGACCCAACCCCGTGCGCCCTGCATCCGTTCACTCCTGCGCTCCATCCACGCCCCCTGTTCAGCTCCTGAACCCTGAGCTACTTCGCCCAGGTGAGCACATCCTGCTCGTACCTGCTCAGGACACCTAAAAACATGCGCAACGTCCATCCACATCGATGGTATTGTTGTGGCCGCCAGGCCTTTGGGAAGGAACCCCGCGCCTCGGAACCAGCCTGCCATCGCCTGCCTGCCGCCAGCCACACCCGCACCCACACGCGGTGCACGGCCCAGGGTCCTTGGTGTACGCGTCCTAACGCGCACTCACAGCTGAGCAGCTCTGAGCCCCAAAATCTTAATGGGACAGGGGTTGGGGAGCAGAATGACTACCCAAGGGCTTCAGAATTCAACCTCTCCTCCCTCCCTTCTCTCCAGGGCCCAGCGCTGGGATATGCAACCCCACCTCAATAGGTTGTCAGAGGAAGTTTCTAGATCTTTCTTTACCTTTGTCTTTCCCCTGCATCCTCCACCCTGAGCCAAATTAATAGCATCTGGGGAGTTCCTGAAGACAGCCTCTAGGCCAGGGTGGTCTGCTGTGTTCTGCTCCCCTGAATCCTCAGGGAATAAAATAAGTGGTGTGTGGGTGCGTTTCCCTCCATATGTGTATGAAGGTCCTTGTTTGTGTGTGGCCAGACACCCCCGTGTCTGGCACCTTGTGCCTAGCAGGCATGCCAGGGCTGTGCCAGGGACCGGGAGTTGGTGCCAGTACCTGAGTGCCAGGCCCTATGGAGAGAAGAGTAGGTGTAATTCATGGCAGTGGAAATCCTTGCTCCCAATGAGCCTAGCCAGTGCTGCATCCCTGCCCTCTCCAGCTCCTGAAAGGTCACAGACTCCTTGTCACACAGCTCCCAGCTTAGTGCCTCTCTCCTACGCCCAGATTTCGATAGGTTTTTACTCCAAAGCTATCTCAGCCACCCAGGCATAGGCTTCTGATGGCCACAGAGATCTCAGGGAGGGGGCTTCAAAGCCAGACCCACTTAAGGAGAGAACCCATCTCCACCCAGACACTCTTGTGCCTCCATCTGTCAAAGTATGGATGGCAAGCCAGCCCTGGCCTGGGAGGCAAGATTTGCCCAGGTGTATGTGTCCCTGACCTTGGATACTTGACCTTGTGTGCCTGTATGCACTCTTAGGTTATGGGGTTCATGGCTTATCTGTGCCACTTGGTTATATAATTCCCTATACTATCTCCCTGGGATGCATGTACATACTTGTGTGTATTCTGTGTGTTTCTGGTAACTCTGGGTCATCCTGCCTCTGGAAATTCAAGCAAACATTCCCCCCACCCCCACCCCACCCCACTCTTGTTGCCCTGAACCACAGTACCCTTTGCCTGGCTTTCTGCTTTAACTGTGGGGCTTACATTGGTTGGGCCCCTCAGATCTATCTACCCCATCAAGAGTCTGGATGGGACTGGGAATGTGGTTTAGTGGTAGAGTGCTTGCCGTGCATGCAATAAGCCCTGGGTTCTATTCCACAGTACCACATAAACAGAAAAAAACTGGAAGTGGTGCTGTGGCTAAAGTGGTAGAGTGCTAGCCTTGAGCAAAAGAAGCTCAGGGACGGAGCCCAGGCCCTGAGTTCAAGCCCCAGAACTAGCCCCCCCCCCCAAAAAAAAGAATCTAGCTGTAGAATTTCCAGTCTCAGCCCATTTAAGGACTTCTCCTTATCGTGGAGGAAGGGGAGAAAAGGGGAAGGAATCTAAGGAACCCTCAAGGTCAAAGCCACACAGACAGTACCAGTACTTGCCAGAGCAAGAGTGGTAAGAAATGGAGTAGGGGAGTGGAGGCAGAAAAGCAAGGTGAAGAAATTGAGAAGCAAGATCCTATCCTGGTCTTGTGAAGAACCCTGAAGGATCTTGACTCATCAGGAAGTCCATAATGATGAGGTAGAAGGAATTGCCTTTGGTTGTTGAGTATAGATTGGCTTAGATAGGAAAGTGGCTATTTCCAACTCAGCTTTTGAGACACTGACACATTTGGGTGAAACTGTTCATCTTGTAAGATTTGGGTCTTGGTGAAATTGGATTCTCTGCCATATTATTCTCATGTATCCCATTTCCTAAGCTAGGTGGCCCATTCCATCTGGATCTGTGTTCCAGCCCCTGTGGCCACCCTTAGTCAGGTGGAGGTACTATAAAAGTGAAAGGTGTTTCAGGTAGTCATATTGGGAGTGGCTGGCCCAGCCCTGTCTGAGGCTTGGTGCCTGGCTGCACCTGCCTAGGGGCAGAGCAAAAGCCTTTGCCAGAACCAGAATCTAGGCTGGTAGGGCCTCCAGGGAAGAGGAGGAAAGGGGAGCAGAGGGCAGGCGCCCTAACAGATAAGGCAGAGTCTGGAAAAGTAGAGGAATGAAGGACAACCAGAAGGGGCAGAGCCCCATTGTTAACCCCAAACCCCCAAACCCTCAGCCAGCAGCCTCCATTAGTCCTTTGTCCCACCTCCCCACCCACCTTTGTCAAAAACCTGGTTACCCAAACTCTTAGCATGCCCCAGGCCCTGGAGGAGCAAGGGTCTGGAGCAAGGGTCTGTTTTGTTCTAGTGGACTCAAGCAACTCACTGGTACCATCTGCTGGCCTTTTGAGGGAGTGCAGTTGCAAAGGCCAGCAACTTGCTGGAGTCTTTAGGGAAAAGGCCAGGGGATGGGGGTGGGGGGCAGCAATGGGGGGATGGTCAGTCTCCAAGAGCTCCTGACTATACCGGGTTCCTGGAGCCAGGAACTCACTTATCACCTTTTCCTCCCTCTGTGATCCAGCTCAGAGGCAGCTAAATTTGTGTGCTACTTATGCCCAGCCCTCTCTCCACTCCCCCAGACACAATGACAAAGAAGTCCTCTTCCTGCCGGTCGCTGGTGGCTCACGCCTGTAATCCTAGCTACTCAGGAAGCTGAGATCTGAGGATCGCGGTTCAAAGCCAGCCCGGGCAGGAGAGACTGTGAGACTCCTATCTCCAATAAACCACCAGAAAACCGGAAGTGGCGCTGTAGCTCAAGTGGTAGAGCGCTTGCCTTGAGCTGAAGAGCTGAGGGACAGCGCCCAGGCCCAGAGTTCAAGCCCCACAACCAACAACAACAACAAAAAAAGTCCTCTTCCTGTCAATGATCAGTCATTTCATCTGTATTCTAGACTTTATCCTACTTCATCCTCAAAGATAGCATTTGTGTGTGTGTGTGTGTGTGTGTGTGTGTGTGTGTGTGTGCGTGCGCGCGCACGCACACACAAGTGACTAGGGCTTGAACTCAGGGCCTTTGTCCTCGACTTTTTTTGTACTAGCCTGGTGCTCTACCACTTGGGCTACACACCTTCTCTTCCAGCTTTTTGCTGGTTAACTCAAGATAAGTGCCATATGGACTTTTGTGCCTAGCCTTGCTTCAAAACTTCGATCTTCAGATCTTAGTCTCCTGAGTGAGTGGTTTGGGTTTACAGGTGAAAGGTAGCTTTTTTTTTGGGGGGGGGGTGTTAAACTGACTTCCTACTGGAAGTCCTGTGTATGGATTGCACGTAGAGCAATAAACCACTGGCCACTTCCTAGCAGTGACACTTAGGCTTTGGCCTCTCCTACTGATAACCTCATCCTACATCCCTTTCCTCAGGCATTGTTCTTGTACTCTCTCCCCCATTTTTAGCCGCACTTCCCTAAAGTTGTCTATAGCTGCCATAACTACCTTATCCTCCCCCACTTCAGCCCAGGGACCAAGTCTCCATCCTGACCTCACCAGATGTAACCAGTAAATACTTCCTAGTCCTTAAATCTCACAGACCCATAGTCTTCCTTCAGCTTGGCTTCTTTATAGCCTCTTACTGGCATCTTGCCTACCTCGAGCCCTGTCTCCCTTTGGTGGATGTGAAGCCAGTGTGGCTGGGTGTCCTCCTACCTCTCCAGCCTCTTTCATGAGCTTGTCTTCCTCGTGGGTGAGCCTCTTGCTGTGAGGGCCTCATGTCCTGTTCACCCCTCCACCTCCCCCCCAATGAGCTCATCTTCCTACTCACATGTTGATGACGCCCACACTCCGTACTCCCCAGCCAAGGCCTCCTTCTTGATTCTAGTCCCACTCTTCCAGCTGCCCTGGATGCCTCCCTTGGACACACATAGGCTCCTCACATACATGTCCAAAGCTGGTCTCATCATCTTCCCAAGTCCTGGCAGCCACCTCCTTCCCACCACATCCTCAACTTTCATTATATGCACTGGCCTCGTGCTTTGTGCCAAGCCTGGGTTGGGTGCAGGAGGCCCCACAATAGCCCTTTATAGTGGGTCTCATTATCACTGTTTTTCTTTCAAGGGAAAGGAGACTTCTTGAGGCTAAGAAAATCTCTCAGGTCTCAAATTCAAGTACACTTGGATCGACCTCAACATTCAAACTCGAATGTACCTGATCCCAAAGTCTGTGCTCCTGGAGAGTGTGTTAGTGCAGAGCTGTTTGTAACATGGAATCTCTTATATTGGATTCCAAGGGCAAAGGAGAACTTGGGACACTTCTTAGCAAAGGAGACTCATGTCCCATTTGGCCAGGAAATGGATTTGGCGGAGGTGGGAAGGGTGGAGGTTGGGAGTCTTGTCACTGCATCTAATAATGGCCAGGAACAAAGGTCTTACTTAGACAGAATGAGATATCCTTGGACATGTAAGGGCTAAGGCCAAAGGCAGCTGGATGCCCACAGGCTCAAGCACATCCCAGATGTGGAAGGTGAAATCGCTGATGTTTCAGAGGTATCCTATCTAGGCTGAGTTGTGGAGTGAGGGGCAGTAAGATTCAGGAAGACAGGAGCATCATTTGGGTTTTCAAATTCTGTCTGGCACCCTCCGCTGAGTTATTTTATTGTCTCTAGTACTGGAGGCAGATGCTTGGGAATTAGGATCCTAGGAGGTGGGAAACAGAATTTTGTAGATGGTTCAAAGTCAGCCCCAGGGGACAAGCAAGCCCCAGCTGAGAGCACTTAGGAAGGGAGAGTGTTTGGCTGCCTTTGAGATCCCTCTTGGATCCTCCAGTGTGATTTTGAGTTATTAATAACCCTCTTTCACATTTATTGTGTGTTTCTGCATGCAAGTCATGGTGCTCAGCTTGCTTGCACTTTATTTTATTTCCTATCTTCGTCTCATCTCTCAGAAGCAGGTACTATCATTAGCCCTTTCCTAGACCTAAGGAAAGAAGTTTAGAAAAGTTAAAATGCCACACCCTGGATCACAGGCTCTCCAAACTCTGAGACCACACTGCCCCAGCCCTTCAGCCTAGGAGGTTGGTATTATTCAGTGGGCAATAGCCCAGGTTAAAGACTTATTAATTTTTTTTTTTGCTTCTGGAGAAGAAACATGTCTCCCAAAGGCAGAATTAAGGCAACTTGATTGTTAAAAGTAATTGCAAAACTTGCTTCTTTACAGCTTCATTGTCCCTGATTCAGGCCTTTTCTTGGCAGAACAACTGCAAAAGATACAAAAATTAGTTGCTGTTGGCCGGCTGGTGTAATTTATTTGCATATACATAATTCAGCCCCACCCCTGGTGGCTAATACTCCCCTGGGGTAGCACAGGCTGTCTTCTGATTGCTGGTAGGGAGGCCTGTGTATGTTGTTTTTTTAAATAAACTGAAACCAGATGGAAGGGGCTTTGTTCACAGCCTTGCCTCCAATTTTCTCCAGCAAATTCCTTGAAAAGGCAACCACCTATGAGTGGTCCCTGTTCTCTGTGGAGGTCCCTTACCACTGGTATGCAAATAGTGAGTGGGTTTGTTTTGTTCTAAACGTGAAAACCCAAGGCTGGCGGTGGGGGGGTGGGGTGGGGAGGGAGGGAGAGAGTTTTGTGGCTTGAAAGGCTTTTCAGAATATGGGGTCATCTCCTGATGGAGCCCCAATTGGAGGTCTAAGCTTACACTTCGTGTCCTCTTTCTTTCTTTTTGCCTCTCTCATGAGTTAGGGGTAGGCTAAGTGTGGGGGACTTGGGGTAGACATGAATCAGAATCACCTGTGCTAATCACTTGGTTAAAAATATGAATGCCAGCTTACCTAGCATGCATGAAGCCCTGGGTTCAATTCTTCAGTACCGCATAAACAGAAAAGGCCAGAAGTGGTACTGTGGCTCAAATGGTAGAGCAAAAGAAGCTCATGGACAGTGCCTAAGTCCTGAGTTCAAGCCCCAGGACTGGCAAAAATAAAAAATAAAGAAGCATACCAGACCCCCCCCCCCCATATATGTCCTATGCATTGCATTATGTTATTTTAGTCAGGAGTTAGCTAATCTCCACCAACCTCTACCCTCCCCAAAGGGCCAAATTTACATTGGCTTGCATCATGGGAAGATCAGACAG
The DNA here is from genome assembly GCF_019054845.1 of Dipodomys spectabilis. NCBI lineage: Eukaryota > Metazoa > Chordata > Mammalia > Rodentia > Heteromyidae > Dipodomys > Dipodomys spectabilis. The sequence continues at coordinate 9,332,583 of NW_024870950.1, forward strand.
TCAGGGTAGTTATGGAATTTTTTTTTTTGGGGTCCTGTTGTGGGGCCTGAACTCTGGGCCTGGGCACTGTCCTTCAGCTCTTCAGCTCAAGGCTAATGCTCTACCACTTGAGCCACAGTGCCACTTCTGGCTTTTTTCTTTATGTGGAATCGAACCCAGGGCCTCGGGCATGCAAGACAAGCACTCTACCACTGAGCCACCTTCCCAGCCCCTGGAAATATTTTTAACTGACAGCCTTTGGGGCTTTATAATACCCCTAGAGCTCTCATCAAACCATTTCTTGAAGCTGGGTGCCAGTGCCTCATGCCTGTAATCCTAGCTACTCAGAAGGCTGACATCTGAGGATGGATGTTTGAAGCCAGCCCAGGCTGTTAACTAGCAAAAAGCTGGAAGTGGAGCTGTGGGTCAAATGACAGAGCCACCAGCCTTAAGCAAAAAAAAGCTTAGGGACAGTGCCCTGACCCTGAGTTCAAGCCCCAGGCAAAAGACAATAAAATACATTCCTTGTTCAGAGAGGAGAGGCAAGTATAACCACTGGTCCCTGAACTTTTTTTTTTTTTTTTTTAAACATGAATTGGGCATTATTCCTCACCAACCAGAATCCAGCCATCAGGCAGCAGGAGAAAGCAGGCCTTTCCCAACACTAACCTACAGTCCCAGCTCAGAGCACTAGATTTTCAGCTTTTTCTGTTAATTATGATGGGTTATCTAAGGTCTTGAGATATGAATACTCAAAACAAATTCCTCTGGAAGCAGGACTGAGAAAACTCTCAGCAGAGATTTTGCTCAAAAGCATTTGAGGAAAAAATTTCAGGTGTCTCAGCTCTGCACAATTTTGGAAATAAAGAGACAGCAGCCAACAGCTTTGCATGCAGGCTCCATTCCCCACAGAAATGAGCAAGCAAAATGAAGAATTGCAGGCTGAAAGGAAATCCCCCTCTCAGGAGCCCTGCAAGGTTGAAGGTCACTGTCAGAGCTAGGCTGGCATAAACTTGGAAATCATTAGCAGCCCAGGGATTTCTCTCTCTCTCCCTCCCCCTTTCTGCATCTTAGGTAACACATATGGTAAATACAAGCCTTCAGTTTTCCAAGAAACATAAAATTAAAATAAAAAAAAACAGAGGAGAGAAAAAGCCTTAAAAAATCTTTAGTTCCCAGAATTTCCCACACAACCAGGGTTTTTATTTCATGTGCCTTTGAGGAAGACAATCCTCAGCAACTCTTTCTCATAAGGTGCTGATTTTAAACACCTTGTTTCCCAACTAGAGACAAATAGAATTAAGTTTTATTTGCGTCCTAAAAAGAGTTCTAGAAGGATGACATTGTGTTCCAAGCAGAGTGGTTAGCCAACAATAAGAGAGATTTGCCAGTACCTTCTCACAAGGAAGCTGAGGGAATACTTTAAATACCAAACAAGGTTACTTCTTGCTTAAAGCACAAAGTTAGTCGTAAAAACCACTGAACAGGAAAAAATTAATGAGAGGAAAATGTCTTGAATGTAGCAAACTGGAAGAAAAAAAACAAAAAAAAAGCTGGGTATGGTAGTTCACACCTATAGTCCTAGTTTCTCAGGAGACTAAGATCTGAGGATCAAAATGTAAAGCCAACTCTGGGCAGAAAACTTCATGAGACTCTTATTTCCAATTAACCAACAAAATTCTTGCAGTGGCTCAAGTGGTAAAGCAGCAACATTGAGGGAAAAAGCTAAGGGAGAGTGTGTCCCCAATACTGTTACACACACACACACACACACACACACACACACACACACACACACACACACCAAGCTATGTGGGTAATGATGATAATATAAAGCCAGGTTTATTTTATTTTTTCCAGTTTGTGATTGAATCTGGCCCCTGCTATATGCTAAGCAAGTGCTTGCCACTGAACATCCCAAGTCCAGAAAAGTCCATTTTTGTTTCTTTGTTTTTGTTTTGGTCTGAGACTAGGACTTGAACTCAGTATCTGACATTTACTCATTGGCTGGTACTCTACCACCTGAGCCATGTCTCCTACCATTGTTTTTTTTTTAATTTACTTACAGGGCTTGAACTCAGTACCTTGCTCTTGCTCAGCTTGCGTGCTCATAGTTGGTGCTCTATCACTTGAGCCACACTTCCAGCCAGGCTTCTGGACAGTCACTTAGAGAAAGAGTCACACAGACTTTCTTATCAGAGCTGAATTTCAATATTGATCCTCCAGGGCTCATCTTTCTGAGGAGCAAGGATTACAGAAGTAAACCATCAGCACTGTGTGCAATCAAATCAGCTTTTATACAAAAATAATCTCCCCAAAAAGTAAAAACTGATTTTCTCGATAGATCCCATTAATTCCTCCTACACCTTTAAAAAAAAAAACTTTACAAAAAGCTTCTCAGAAGAATCTGAGCATTATTCATTCGTTTCTTCCTCTATTCCTTGTGCATTTATTGACTGCTTACTGTGTTCCTGGCTCAGTTAGGGAAACAATGGGCTAGCAAGACAAGCATTATTCTTCCTGTCTGATCTCTCTCTGGCTAGGGAAACAGGCCTTAATCAGATTATTACACAAGGAAGGAGCCGCTGACAAGCAACCAGAAAGCAGAGTCCCAAGGTCCTATGGGTATGAGGACCTCTCCTAGGGGGATGGAGTAGCATAAGTTTTCCCAGAGGATGTGATGTTCCAGGTGGTCTGAGAATCAATTACAGGGCAGGTTCTGATGGCCCAGGCTCAAATGGATAAGCTGGCTGGTTCAGGAATTTTATCTGACCATTTCCTAGGAAAGCTTGCCTGGGATGGAAGGAACTGAATCTTTCTAGGAAAGGAAGGGAAGTCAATGAGGTCTCAGAGGTCATTGGGAATTAGGGAGCAGGCAAAGTTTTGGAGACTGATGGCTTTGTTTCTAATTTCTTAGTTTATTGAGAGGTAAGAGTTATAAGGAGGTGGTAAAATAGTCTAGTCTAGCTCTTCCTCTTCCCCCTGCCTATCCCCCTCCTGGTCCTCCTCCCTTCTCCCTCCTCCCTCCTCTCCTTCTCCCCCTTTCCCTCCTTCTCTTCCTTCTGATGGGGTAGGGACAGGAACAAGAACTCTACTCTGTTTTCCCAGTGATAGCAGAGAGGCAAATCAGGAGTTCAGGGTGCTGCCAGAGGGGTAAAGATGCTGGTGATAGGGACAAACCAGATGGATGGGCTGAATCATCCGTGGTCCATTGGAAAGGGTGTTGTGACCCAGATGAAGAAGGCCAGGAGAGTAAGAGCTAATTTGCTATTTAAACTTAATTGCATGTGTTGATGAAATGATCAGCATCATTTCCTGGTACAATGACATGGAAAGATCTAGATTATACACACCAGTGACTACAACCCATTGAACATTCTCTGTGTGCTTTATCAGCATGATCAATTGTCACAGCCTGATACAGTAGCTGTTAGTAGCTTCATTTTACATAAGAGCAGAGACTTAGAAAGGTTAAGAGATTTTCCCAGGGTCTCCAGCTGGTGACTGGCAGAGCTAGGGCTGAAACAGGCGACTACTGATCTGTAGTAAGACAGGGCTCCAGGAAGAGTTCCAGGAAGCCTGAGAGCCCAAGGCTCTGATTAAGGACCTACTGTTGGCTCAGAGCCAGGCTAGGATGAGCCTTCCCTACCCTGCCAGCCTAGGAGTTCCCTGACACTTCCCAGGAATGAAGTAAGCCAGTCTTCTCATTTGCATGTGTTCTAGCTGTAAAGATACTATTCAGATCATAAACACACAAAAACACAGTTGGCCTTTTTTCCCAATGGTGTGGTTCTTTTACTCTGGACAGACCTGGCCTATGGGTCAGAGGTAACAGCTTTGGACAGGCACATAGCCCTGAGGGGCTGACATGTCCCAGAAAAAAAAAGGCTAATTTTCATAGAAACTGGCTCTGTAGTATGTGTGTGTGTGTGTGTGTGTGCATGTGTGTGTGCAAGCACACTTGTGCTCACATGCATGTGGGGAAAGACTCCCAGTAAAGGGTAACCTATGGGAAAAGGCCTAGGGTTAAAGCAAATGCTACCTGGTCCAGAAGTTGCATTTATCACAGAGAACAGGGATAAGTAGCTAGGATTTTAGGCTTGAGACACCATCACCTGGGTTGGATTCTCATTTCAAGTGAAGATGACCACTTATACAAAAATATGTAATTGTTCTATGTATTGTGTTTACCCTTATTTGAAATCCATTGTATTTCTTATCACTGCTTTAACAAATAATCAAAACTCCAATAGTTTTTAGCTTTAATTTCTTTGTGTCAGTACTGGGCTGAACTCAAGGCCTCAGGCTCTCACTTACCTTTTTGTTGTTGTTTGGTGGCTAATTGGAGATAAGAGTCTCATGAACTTTTCTACCCAGACTGGTTTTATTTTTATTTATTTATTTTCCAATCATGGGGCTGTCCCTAAGCTGTTTAGTTCAAAGCTAGTGCTCTACCACTTCAGCCACAGTGCCACTTCCAGCCTTTTCTGTGCTGAGGAATCGAACCAAGGTCTTCATGCATGCTAGGCAAGCATTCTACCACTAAGCCACATTCCCAGCCCCCAGACTGGTTTTAAACTTCAGTCTTCAGATATCAGCCTCTCAAGAAGTTAGGATTACAGGTGTGAGCCATCAGAACCAAGCTTGAGTGGTTTGAGACAGTACATATTTGTTATTCCCCAGTTCTGGAGGTAAGAAGGTTGCAATGTGTCTCACTGGGCTAAAAGCAAGGTGATAACAGGCTGATTCTTTCCAGAGGCTTTAGGGGAGAAACTATTTCCTTGACTTTCCTAACTGTAGAAACTGTCTGCTTTCCTTGGCTCATAGCTCTTTCTTCTATCTTCAAAGCAGGCAGTGTAGTGTCCTTAAATCTTTCTGACATCCATTTCCATCATCGCCTGTCCTTTTTCTAATCTGGCTCTCCTGCCTTTTCCTTTAGGGGCTCTTGTGATTCTCTTGAGCCCATGCAGACGATCTGGGATAATCTCCCCCAATGAGATTGTTAACTTGATCTCATCTGCAAAATCCCTCTCAATTTGTAACAAATTAACCAGCTCTATGGATTAAGACTTGAACATCTTTGGATGGGATGTTATTAGGGCATGGGCATTTTTGGAAGTGAGGTTATTTAGACTTCCATTTGCAGAAGGAAAGAAGGAAGGAAGGAAGGAAGGAAGGAAGGAAGGGAGGGAGGGAGAAAGGGAGAAAGGGAGGGAGAAAGGGAGGGAGAAAGAGAGGGAGGGAGGGAAGAAAGGAAAGCAAAGAAAGAGAAGCTTACAGCTTAAGAATTATGGACTCGAAGTAGGAAGGCTGATTGATATTAAGACCAGACAGAAAACTGCCACATGCTCAGCCAGGAAGATTCTGGTGGGGTGTAGGGACAGAACACATTTCAGAAGACAGTTTGTCTTGGGAACTAGTTGTGTTAGGTAGGAAAGAGCTGAGCGTAGAGAGGAGATGATGGATTGATGGTGATGTCTTTTAGAGGTCCCAAAGGGAGGAGTAAATTATGGCAAAGATAAAGAAGGCAGGCAGAGTTTATCCTAGGAAGAAAAGGAACAAGGAACATTCTCAGTTTCCCAGTTTATAGTTTCTAAGACCTTGATGTCCAAGACAAAAAGATATTTTGAGAGATCTCACAAATAAAAAAAGAAGAATCTCACAAGGTAGAAGTATTCCAAGGATTTCTTTTTCATAAAATAAGATAAAATAGAGAGAAACAAGAGAGAAACAATTACTGCTTCCAACAGGGGAAATGGGATGAAGATACTTAATGGTGGTTCTCATCAGGGGTCTTTAGACTTTCTAAGCTAAGGGACTGTATATAATCATGTATTCTGGCAATCCCTAGACTTTAGAGACAATAGGTTTAGAGTGGGTGACCTGTCAGCTTATCTTTATTTACTTGCTTATTTAAGCAAATGGAAGCCTGAATAACATCCCCTCCAAAAATGCCCTAAACATAAAATGTAGCTAAAATTGGTCTTATTATTTGTTAAAATGGTAATGTGGTCTTAACTTACCTAAAACACAGGGACAGTAGGTGTGAGTTTCCAAACTTCTATTTAGTTGTCTATTTCTTGACCTATTCACAGTTTGCAGCTTCTTAACACCTTAAAGGAGGCACACTTGCACATTTTCTCTACAACTCCCTAGTCTGTTACTTAATTATACTTTTGTGTATGCATGTGCTGGTATCCAGGCCTGAACTCAGTACCTCAAACTCAGAGCCTTAGCCTCTTGCTCAGCTTGCTCGTTCACTTTTGGTGCTCTACCACTTGAGTCACCACTCCAGCCCAATTCATTACTTTTTTTTTGTAGTGGCTTTGAATTGGACCCTTGAGCTTGCTAAGCATGGACTCTCTCATTTGATCCAGGCCTCCAACCATTTTTAGTTGTTATTCGAATAGGATAGCTGATATGACAGATGTACAGCTTTTTTCCTTGAAAGGAGGTTCTTACCATTTTTTTTTGTGATCATCCAAATCTCAGCCTGGTAAATAGTAAGGCTTACAAGCATGCACCACCCAGTCCAGCTTCTGTTAATGTATTTAACATGTTAAAGGAGAAAGTGATAGGAGGAGAGCTTGTAAGATTTATTTTTTCAGTTTTGACTTCCAGGTTCTTATTTCTGAGTCTGCTTGTTTAATATTCATTATTTTTAACTTTCCTGTCACTTCATTTATCTATCCTACCTTATAGACATGTGTTGTATCTAAAACATCCTAGGAACATGCAGGAGAGGTACTGTGGAGGCAGGAAGGTCTAGAAGCCTCTGACTCTTAGATCTCTCTCCTTTCTGTGGGCATGCATGTGCCCATCCTCCACTTTGATTTCTAGGTTACCATCTGTTTGACCCTAAGTTCTCCATTTCCAGATAAGAACTGTGGGCTCATCCGGTGTCTCTGAAGCCAGGGTAACATTGATATGTATTCCACAGCAAGTTTGTTTTTTAATCAGTCCTGAAAGCAAGAATTTAAATTATAGAGCAGTTTAGCCACTTGCATAAAGGGTCCACAGCCGGCACATGACAGAGCAGGAAGAGTTATGTTGGCTTTTGTTGCATGCATGTAACTTACACACTTAGAGATAAGGATGTTTCCAGTCTCTATCTCCCTATTTTGAGCAGCCAGCCAGCTTATCATCTGAGGGGCTTGGAGATATGGAGAAAATAATAGCAGACAACAAAGGCTCTTCCTATCTTTTGAGAAAGTCTCAGAGGAGGATCCATCCTGAGTGCCTCCAAGAGAAGGAGAAAGGGAAATTTTAAGGAATCCAACTAAGCAAGCACATCCCCCAAAGAAGGAGAGGAAAGAAAGCCATCAGGCTCTGATGTCTGTCCCCTGACAGTCCTGAATGGGGCTCAGAGTCCAAATCCAAAAATCCTTACAGACTGGGACAATGATTATGGTTTCAGTACCAGAGAGGACCCTGACTGGAGAGTTTATTTTTATTTTATTGGGAATCACTAATAGTGCAAGTTTTACTGTGAACACTCCATAGATGCATAGTGTACTTTTATCATGTGCACTGCTCTATTACCTTCCTTTAATTTCCTTCTCTTTTCCTCCCTTTTCAAACAGTATTTGGTGAGTTTCATTATGCTTTATGTACACACACACACACACACATACACACACATACACATACACACACACACACACACACACACACACACACACACACACACACACACACACACCACACTTACTAAAGGGTTTGGTTTTTTAAGAGACCAGGAGTCTTTTGGAATAACCTATGGAAAAGTGGGCTGGGAAGGTGGCTCAGTGGCATGTGTGCATGCCTTGCATGCATGAGCCTCTGGGTTCAATTCCTCAGCACCACATAAGCACAAAAAGCTGGAAGTGGCACTGTGGCTCAAGTGGTAGAGCTCTAGCCTTGAGCTGAAGGGCTGAGGGACAGCACTCAGGCCCAGAGTTCAGGCCCCACAACTGACAAAAAAAAAAAAAAGAAAAAAGAAGGAAAAGGAAAGGAAAGTAGCCCAATGAAAATTAAAACTAACTTTGTCAACAGGTGGAAGATAGGAACTTCTAGAAGGATTTATGCTTGATTTTCAGGTAATAAAGAGATATTTTGTGGCATCTAAATTCATTTTTTATACTTTAATTTTAATCTTATAGGGTGCTTTAATTTTTCTTGTGTGATTTACTTGTCTAGATCTGTCTCTCCTTCAAGGACAGGAATCCCTGGATGACCCCCAAGGAGTATCTAGTGGCTACCACATATTTTCATTAAAAAAAATACAATTGAAGCTGTTTGTTCATGCCTGTAATGCTAGCTACTCAAGAGGCTGAGATCTAAGGCTCTTTGGTTGAAGCCTGCCCTGACAGGGAAGTTTGTGCAACTCTTACCTCCAAATAACCACACACACACACACACACACACACACACACACACACACACACACACACACACACACACACACACACACACACACACACACACACACAAGCAAATAGAGCCCAGTTCTACTGAGAGGTTGAGTCAGGAAGATCACAAGTTCGAGATTAGCCTGAGTTGTATAACAGGTTTTAGGTCAGCCAGGGCAATGTGATCCAGGGTCCAAAAAAAGAAGTGCAGGACTTCCTGAAAGTGGTGGTCTCAGGGGAGAGACTCTGGACTGGGGAAAGTCAGGACTGCAGGAAATCAGGGGTAGGGGTGTGTGTGGGGGTATTAAAAGTATTTTCTCAGGGCTGGGAAGGTGGCTCAGTGGTAGAGCGCTGGCTTTGCATGCCTGAGGCCCTGGGTTCAATTCCTCAGCACCACATAAGCAAAAAGAAAAAAACCGGAAGTGGCGCTGTGGCTCAAGTGGTAGAGCGCTCGCCTTGAGCTGAAGAGCTGAAGGACAGCGCCCAGGCCCAGAGTTCAGGCCCCATGACCGGACCCAAAAAAAGAAAAAAAAAAAAGTATTTTCTCAGAGACGAGTTAGAAAACAATGGGAAATGGGAGGGACAAGGTGCCGGCGGGGGTCCCTGGCAAGCCCCGCCCGCAGCCAGGGTACCCTCGCTAAGAGAAGCAACGCGGTTTGGCCGCTGTGGGGCGCCGTAGCCCGCGCTGTTGCCAAGGGAACGGGCCCAGCGCCGGACGAGGCCCAACCCGCCCCGGCCTGGCCCGGCCGCGCATCCCGCCCGCCCGAGCTGGCGCGGGAGGATCCGGCGGCCCAACCTTAGTCCGGGATGGGTCCTCGCTCTCGGGCCTGTGGCCTCCCAGTCCCGGGGACCGACACCACCGCGGAGGTCTGAAGTGCGGCCGGCCTGGGGAGGGCGGCCGGCCTGGGCGGGGCCGAGCCTCTGGCTGACCTTGGCAGGGCCAGTTTGGCGCTGCTGCCACCGAGAACAGGTGAGGAGCCGCCGCGGCTTTGGTCACCCCCGAGCCGGGCCGGGGCCGTGGGGCCGGACTGCGGCATGCCTGGCAGGGCTCTGGGCTCGAGCCTCGGGCTGAGCCCGCGGCTTGGGCTCCAGGGACCTGGCCCAACGCGAGGCTGCCTTCTAGAATTCTTCAGGTTCGCAGCTACGCACCGGGTGCCAGGTTCTGTGCCAGGCGCGGGGCCACGGAAGGCCCGAGCCAAATGCCTTCCGTCTCCACAACCCACAGACAACTAAGGAGGGGTGCGGAAGCAGGCGCCAGACTCATGACATACGTGATTTCCGATCGGGCTAAGTGCTCCGGCGATGGAACGGAGGGGTGGCCGGGGAGGGTCCGCCTTGGAAAGGTGACTTTTAATCTAAGACGTGGAAGTTGGACCGGAGCCAGCAGAAGGGCGTTTTTCTAACGGAGGGAAAAGCAGATACAAAAGATCTGAAGGCAGTAGATATTAGGATGGGACAGAAAGGGCAAGGGCTCTTGAAGGAAGGCCATGCTGAGAGTTAAACTTCATCCTAGCGGGTTGAGGAAACCACTGAAAGTTTTGATGGGTGTGTGTGTGTGTGTGTGTGTGTGTGTGTGTGTGTGTGTGTGTGTGTGTGTGTGTGTGTGTGTGTGTGTGTGTGTGTGTGTGTGTGCTGGTACTGGGGCCTGAACTCAGGGCCTGGGTGCCATCCCTGAGCATTGTTGCTCAAGGCCAGTCCTCCACCACTTGAGCCACAGCTCAAGCCACCTGCCTTTTGGTGGTTAATCAGAGATGAGAGTCTCATAGACTTTCCTTCTCTGGGCTGGCTTTGACCCCCTATCCTCAGATCTGTCTCCTGAATAGCTAGAATTACAATTGTGAGCTGCAGGCCACCTGGCAAGTTAGTGAGTTTGTTTTCCTCCTTCCTTCTTTCCTTCCTTCCTTCCTTCCTTGCTTTTTCTTTCTTTCTTTCTTTTCTTTTTTCTTTTTTGTGTCGGTTGTAGGACTTGAACTCAAGGCCTGGGCGCTGTCCCTGAGCCTCTGTGTGCTCAAGGCTAGAACTCTCCCACTTGAGCCTCAGCACTATTTCCAGTTTTTGAGTGGTTAATTGGAGATACGAGTCTCACAGGGATTTTTTTGACCCCCGCTGCCTTCCAACCCATCCTCAAATCTCATCTTCCTGAGTAGCTAGGATTACAGGCATGTGCCACCAGTGCCCAGCTAGGTTTCACATTTTTATTTATTTATTTATTTTTGGGTCCAGTCGTGGGGCCTGAACTCTGGGCCTGGGCACTATCCCTCAGCTCTTCAGCTCAAGGCTAGCACTCTACCACCTGAGCCACAGCGCCACTTCTGGCTTTTTTCTTTTTGCTTATGTGGTGCTGAGGAATCGAACCCAGGGCCTCAGGCATGCAAAGCAAGTGCTCTACCACTGAGCCACCTTCCCAGGCCAGGTTTCACATTTCTAAAAGCTCATCTCAGTATGACTTCTGTGAAGAAGTCATCTGCTGGCTGTCCTGGTTCTGCCCGTCTAGCTGTGCCTCCCAGGACATACTTTGTCTGAGACTTGATTCTCTGGTTTGGGCAAGGAGGATGTTGAGGGTGTTATTTATAAATGAGTGCCAAAGCAAGGGGCCATCCACATTGGACACCAATGATTAGATGGGTCTACGAGAACAGTTTGAAATGATAGAGTGTTTTGAGGGTTGAATTAAGTGAATTCCCTGGAAGCACTTAAGCAGTGCCTGGCCTTGAATAAGTACCCTCCAAATGCCAGTGATGGCTATTATTATCATCAAAACACTGTAGGAGAGCAATGATGGAGGTTTGGTTTAGGGCATAATGGCAGTAGAGATGATGCTAAAGCATGGCTTCAGTTCCTTTCACTGAAGGAGAGGTGGATTCAGATATGGCTGAGTGGTGGTCCCTGCTTTTGTGGAACTTGTGGTTAGAAAGGTCTGTAAACGGGCAATCACCAAGAGATACAATAAAAGCAACAGTGGTATTTAATTAGCCGGTTCCCCCCCCCCCCCTTTGTTTCTGTTTTTCTTATTTTGTTCTGTTGCAACTTTGTTCTTAAAGACATTCTGGGTGGGTGTTCCCCAAGGCTGGCTCTTAAAATCTTTAGTTGATTTCCTTGTTAAAATCCACAACCCTTGCCTCCTTCATTGCCTTGCCTCTGCTTCCTGTTGCTCCCTCCTCTTTGTCCTCTTGAATTAATCTGGTTTCCACACAGTTTGTAGTGGTTGCTGCAGGAGAATGGCACAGAAATGTTTGCACACCATGTCAACTCGGGAATGACTGAGGTTTCAAGTTTTTTTTTTCTTGCCATAGCAACTCCTTCAGCATATTGTTTATGAGAGAGAAAGTAAAGAGCCCAGCCACATCTGAGACCAATGACTGGAGAGATCTTTGAGAACAACTTGAAGTTCCAGTTTATTTTCTGGGAATTATGTGCTATGTATTCTTTAGTCAAACCATATTTTTAAGATACTCTTAATTTTTAAGATACTCTTCTGGGATCTGTAGGGAATTTTAATAAAGTACTTACCCCTAAAAGTCTCTTACAAATGATTTTTTTTGCATTACACTATAATATACACTATAAAGCATTTCTCTTCAACTCCCTTTATGTGGTTAAAATTGGGCATATAGCTGAGCACCAGTGGCTTATGCTTGTAATCCTACTTACGAGGCTGAGATCTGAAGATCGAGGTTCAAAGCCAGCCTGGGCAAGAAAGTGTAAGACTCGTTTCTCCAATTAACTAGAAAAAAGCTGGAAATGGAGGTGTGTCTGAAGAAGTATAGCACTAGCTTTGAGCAAAGAAGCTCAGGGACAGTGCCCAGTTCCTGAGTTTAAGCCCCAATACTGGCATATACACACATCCCCCAAAAAACAACAACAAAAATGGGAGCATGTTAAATCTCCCTGAAGCTAGGCACCAATGATTCACGCCTGCTCAAGAGGCTGAGTTCTGAGGATTGTGATTTGATGTCAGCCAGGGTGGAAGTGAAGCTGTGGGTCAAGTAGTATTCACAAGCCTTGAGCAAAAGAAGCTCAGGAACAATGCCCAGTCCCTGAGTTCAAGCCCCAGGACCAGCACCAAATAAATAAATAAATAAATAATCTCAATGAAGATTATTTCAAAAAAAATTCTGGGGGAAAAAAACACCCCAAAACTTGTCTTAAAAATACCTAAAGAGGGCTGGAAAGGTGGCTTAGTGTTAAAGTGCTTGCCTTGCATACACACATTTGATTCCTTAGCACCATATAAGTGGAATAAGCTGGAAGTGGTACTGTGGCTCAAGTGGTAGAGCTCTAGCCTTGAGCTGAAGAGCTCAGAGACAGCGCCCAGGCCCAGAGTTCAGGCCCCACGACCGACCAAAAAAAAAAAAAGAAAGAAAGAGAAAGAAATGCCTAAAGAAAGGCAGGCATGCTGAAACATGTCTGTAATCCTAGCTACTTGGGTTGGGGAGCAGAGGTAGGTTAGGAGCATCTGGAGTTTGATGTCAAGCCAGGTCCAATGACTCACTCATACCTACAATCCCAGCTAGTTAAGAGGCTGAGATGGGAGAATTTCAGTTTCAAACTTTCATGGCAGACAAATTCAGGAGACCCTTATCTTCAGTTAACCAAAACAAAGTCAGTTAACAAAGCCAGAAGTGGAAGCATGGCTCAAGTGGTATAGAGTGCCAGCTGATCAAACCAGGCAAGCAAGTAGGACTTCAAACCATTGAGGCCTTAATTTCAAACTCTGGTACCAGCATTTTTTTTTTTCTTTCTTGAGAGCTAGGAACTTAGCTCAAGAGGTAGAATGTTTGGTTAATAGGCTCAAGGTGAAGCCCCAAGTACAATATCCAATACTGAAAAAGGAGAACAAACAGAAAGAAAAGCACCCATTGACACAGACAATCTCTCACAAAAAGTGCAGATTTTCTAGGAGAAAGAAAAGATGATGTTTGGGACAAAACAAAACTGTCTGTGGAGTGCACCTTCCTTCTGGGTTCTGGGGATCATAGGGTATTGAGCTAGACCCTTGGCCAAGAATGGGAGCAGGGTCGGTTATATTGCCTGGGATCTGGTTCTAGTTTTGGTAAGACCCCCTAACAGAGAGTGCTGTGGCTCTTCTTAAAAGCTCAACAGCTCAAAATTGCTTTCAAGTGTAATGAAGCACTTAAACTAGGACCAAACACTCTTGTTACATGGTTGTTAGGCAGGAATTCCTGGTTTGTCTGGCCTGGAAGTGCATTTGATTTACAAGACAGCCCAGTGGGGCCAAGAGGGCAAGGAGTAATTTGTGTTTATTAATTGTGTGTATGTGTATGTGCAGTGTGGAATTAATCTCAGGGCTTCTTCTGAGCTGCACTGCAAGCTTACTTAAAAACAACAGCAAATGTCTATAAATTTAAAAATTTAAACAGTACAAAGGGTACAGAGAAAAAGCAAATCTCTATGTCAGCCTTCGATCTAAGGCTACTAGATCTCAGAGGCAGAAAAGGGTTCTGTCTCAGATTCCCTGGTGCCAACCTTCTTTTCCCCATCAGCGGGGCTCTTCAAGCCCCCACTCCAGTCCTTCTCTTACCCCAGACCCATACCCTCCCAGTTCCTTAGCTTCCCCCAGCAACTCTCTTTAGTAATTGAGTTGATTCTGGAGTCCTTAGACATCTTGCAGGAATCCAGAGCTGCCCTTCAGCCTTCCAGACCTAGAACTTTTTACTTGGGTTCCTTTGACAGTGCTATGTATAAATTTCCAAGCAACATTCCTAATTGTGTGTGTGTGTGTGTGTGTGTGTGTGTGTTTCTATGTTTCCCAGGCTGGTTTTGACTCTCATGCTCAAGTGATCCCTTGTCACAGTTTTCTGATGTGTAATATTGTACTTAGCTACTAAATATTTTTATTGGAGCACAGGTAGCAGGAAGTGGATCTACCATGTATCTGTATATAGTGAGAGCTTGAAATATTAAGATTTCCCTCATTTAACTTACGCATATAAATTCAGGTAGCTTCACCCTATTTTGAAAATGCTATTTAAGGCATTTAACAAATGAGTATTGAATAGATTCTTGTCTTCCTGGCAATGGCCTGCACCTTGTAGGGACAAGGGAGGAGCCTGTTCAGCCTTTCTGGCCTTCCTTCCTTCCTCAGAAGCCAGGTAAGTCCTTGACTTTCCAAGGCAGCAGCCTTCTGTGGCTTTAAACTCTACAGGGCTCGCTTGCTCTTGGCTGTCCTCTATCTCTGCAAGCCTGACTCTGTGGTTTGTTCTTTGGAAGCAGAAGAGAGTGAAGAATGTTTTTACCAAGGCCCACACAACAGCCACCAGATGCAGCTGGGGGCACGAGTGCAGCAGGGAGCTTAGCTGAAGGGCTTGACCTTCTCCCTCTGACCATGTTCTCCCCAAGCACGGGGCTGCTGGGCTGCTGTCTTCCTGAGCGAGTTTCCTGTTGTGTCACCTCTCCCCATACCAATGCCCTTCTTGCTCATAACCCCCACTCTCCCATGTCTAGAAAGCATTTATTCTTTTTTGTTTTAATTTTGATTTTTGGCTGGTACTGGGATTAAACTCAGGGCCTTGTGCTTGCTGTTCTGGCATTCCACCACTAAAGCCATGCTCCCAGCCCCATCTAGAAAGCTTTTGAAAACATTCCTTACTATGCATCATCTCCTGCTTTAAACTTCTTTTGACTCCTGGTAACTTCTTCAGCAGTGCCCAAGTCTCCCCGACTTGGCCTCCTAGGGCTCTTATAACTCAGCCCTGTAGCTTCTCAGGGTTTAGATCTCTGGGCTCTGCACCATCTCTCACACTGAATAACTGGCCTATTGCAAGCACTGTCAAAATGCCCCTGCACTCACTGTCCTGATGGCAGTCTCTCAGGATCCCCAGAAAAGCAGTTGCTGAGGGTAAAGTGCCTGTTCTTATCTATGCTTGTCCTCAATTTACACAAAGGGCTGGGCCCTGGTAAGTACTGCCTCATCAGGATCTGTGTGTACTAGCTGACCAGGTTATTGGGGAGCAGAGCCACACATTCTCAAACTAGTTTGTCTGAGAAGTGCTGAGAGGGGAGGGAGACAGGTCTGATGACAATGCTTGGCCCCAATGTGGGCCTTGGGCCCATCTTGGATTCTCTCCGACCTCCCAGTCCTTTTAATCAAAATCTTTTGGGCCAAAGGAATTTGTGGCCATCAATTCTATGAGAGAAAATGTTGTCAGTTAAAAGTTGGCTGTGGCAGGATTTGGGAGTAGGCAACATGCTTCTGGCTGACCTCTCCAGCCTAACAGTATTCTGATTTGAGTGAGAGCTGCCCCCAGGGCTGTTTGCAGCCAGCCCCTGGCCTGCATGGTGACTCCTGCCCCAGAAGTCTAGGGTGCAGTAGCATAGGGAGTACCTGTGGCCACAATCAGGCAATGGGAAGGTATCAGCCATGTGCCTCTGTTTCTCCCTCAGGGTATAGGGCTCTTAGGTGTTGGGATAACAAAGGTGAAGGCAGGCTGACACTCAATCCACAGGTTTCTGTCAAGATATTTGCCCAGTGATGGTGTCCGTGGAGAGCTCATGTGCAATACAGAGATTTGGTCCCAGAGTGAAACTATCCAGCCCAACTGTATCCACAGGGCTCCACCTGATGACCCATGACTGTTTCCACAAATTGGGAACAAAAATTTGCTTGCAAAAACAGGCTTGCCAGCTTTATAATCCATTTGTCACCAATTGGAGGTGACAAGATTAGAATGGCAATTCAGTGGCCTACTTTTTATAACAATGAATTCTTTGGGTGTACTCTCTTAGGAAAATAACTTCAGAATTGCTTTTATAGCCATGTGGTGGCTTTAGGGCCTTTGTAGGGCCACTGGGATACCCTGGCTCTCTAAGACCAGTGCTGCCATCAGCTCACAGAACTCCAGGCAGAGGAAAAGTGGGTAAGTAAGGAGGTCTGAGGTCTCAATACCAAGGCTATTACAAAGCAGACTGCCTGCCAATCAAAATCCACCAGTGGTGAATCACCCAGGAAACCAATGGCTACAAAAGCCACCAAAGTGCACCCTCTACTGGAGGGTGAATAAATTTCATCCGTGCAGGCTTAATACTGTGGCACTAATCAAAGTCTACCAAACTTCTGACTTGCAAACTCTCCTTCCAATGTCTGGTGCCAGAAATGGCTCAGGACTTCAAAACACATCTGTGCTTCTTGAGTGTAGCTGCTGGTGCTTGCAGGAGGCAAGCAGAGCTATTCAGTTGGCCTTTTTGAAGATGTCAACAATGTGTTCTTCATGCTAATGTGTAACAGTTATGCCAAAAGGTGTCTAGCTAGCATGCTGTGTAAATGCAGAAAATGCTTACAAATTCACTATGATGGGAAAATTCATTCTCAATTTTCCTTTTCTTTTTTCCTTCTATCATTAGTTCTGAATGGTAGATACTTTTCTCCCATGGGCTCAAAAAGCATCTACATATATGATTGTGAATAGGAAAATAGGGGGACAGAAATCAGGCATTGATAATTTGTCCATTTTCATTTATGTGTTTTTAAAAGTATAAACACAAAGATAAAGCATGATAGCAAGATAAACTGTTTTAGTGAATAAGTTTCAGCAGTTCAACTTTATAGCAATTACAGATACACCTGTTAAAATTTTCTGGACAGTGCCAGTATTTGGATTTTTTAAAATAATTTTCTTATTGACTAAATAGTAGCATTTTAACTAATGACACACACACACATACACACACACACACACACACACACACACATGTATTTCCAGTCCTGGGGCTTGAACTCAGGACCTGGGCACTGTCCCTGAGCTTCTTTTGCTCAAGGTTAGCACTACCACTTGAGCCACAGTGCCACTTCTGGCTTTTTCTGTTTATGTGGTATTGAGGAATAGAACCCAGGGCTTCATGCATGCTGGGCAAGCACTCTACCACTAAACCACATTCCTAGCCCTGATATATTTTTCTACTGAGTTTGCTTAGTGTGTTTTTAATGTTATATGATGTGATGTCCATAAAATTATTATTATTATTATTATTATTATTATCTGTGTATGTGTGCTGGTAGTGGGGCTGGGTGCCTCATTCTCTCATTTGGTTTTTCACTCAAAGTTAGTGCTTTGCCACTTGAATCATGCTTCTACTTCTGGCTTTTGCTGGTGAGAGAGGAGTCTCACAAACTTTTCTGCCTAAGCTGACTTCAAACCATGATCCTCAGATCTTGGCCTCCTGAGTAGCTATGATTACAGACATGAGCTACCAGGGCCAAGCAAACATTTTTTAATTAAAAAAGAGAGAGAGCAGCCGGGCGCTGGTGGCTCACGCCTGTAATCCTAGCTACTCAGGAGGCTGAGATCTGAGGATCGCGGTTCAAAGCCAGCCCGGGCAAGAAAGACCGTGAGACTCCTATCTCCAATAAACCACCAGAAAACCGCAGAAAACCGGAAGTGGCGCTGTAGCTCAAGTGGTAGAGCGCTCGCCTTGAGCTGAAGAGCTGAGGGACAGAGCCCAGGCCCAGAGTTCAAGCCCCACAACCGACAAAAAAAAAAAAAAAAAAGAGAGAGAGGGCAAAAGCAACTTCAACCAGCTACTTCACTTGGGACATAAAACTTGTAGACTATGCACCATAGCCATACCTAGAGATAAGAAGACAAACCAGGAAGTTGTTGAAGGGACAAAAAACCCCCTGCAATTTAGTGAACATTTTCATAGTAGACATTTGCCCACAGTGTCACTGATTGAAGCACCACCTTCAAAAGAACAGACACAGCCTCTCAGCTAGGAAGTGCAGAGCCAAAAGTGAAACTTGGATCTCTTTCCTTTAAGGCTGGAGCTCTTCCTCCCTCCCCACCATGTGTAGCTTTTTATTGAAGAGGAAGGTGACTAGAAGATTCGATGAATCCCTGGGAGAAAACTAAGATCACTCTATTTAGCTTTGAGATGAGACCACTCACAGGTGACTTCAAACACCACCAAGTTTGACCAGATGAACCTCAGGAAGCTGAAGAACAGAGCATCTAGGAGTAAATGTCTGATGGCCTGTGTGACAGCCGGTTGGCAGAGGGAGTGAGAGTGGATGGTGTGATGGGTCGGGTGACGGGCACAGGATGGCCCTGTGCATGCAAGAGGAGGAATGGAAATAGGGCCGAGGGAGCCAGATGGCAGAAGAGAGGGCAGGTTTCCATGCCATTTACTTTGCCCACATTTCCTTTTATTTCAGATGTTTTCAAGTCAGCAAACATTCACTGAGCATCTACTACATACAAGATACAGTTCCAGCAGCCTGGGGGAAGACATATGGGGACAAAGGTGAATGACTCACTGAGTGTTTACTGCCTTCGAGGGCTACAGATATAAAAGGGGGATACATGGGGATGACGACATGATACAAACAGCAAAGTGAAAGTCTCAATAAAGACAGAGCAAAAGCTCCTGGTTCTAGGACATCAGAGAAAGCTGGTCAGATGAGAGGATGCTTGAAGTGGGCTCTGAAGAGCCAGGCACATTCATTGTGCTAGGCAGTGAAGTAGGAAAGTATTCCAAGCAGATGTGCCAGGGTGGCGCATACCATGCCTTTTTTGCTTAGATTGCTGGCCTATAGGTAAGGGCTTCTGAAAGAATGTCCAGCTGCCAAGGTTTCGTTTCTTGCTCCAGGCCTTCCTATTGAGAGTTCAAAGCTGCCCTGCCTCCCAGGTGTGATGCTTCTGCTTGGATTGTAGTCCTATCTTGGGTTCAGAAGATACTGGTGGGTGGGACTCTTCCTCCTTTAAGGATGAACCCATCCCTTCCTGCTCCCAGTGTATCCTCAGACACTAAGCCAGCTATTGGGCCAAGGGGAAGGCAGAGTTGGAGGTGGGGATGGGGATGGGGAGTGGTGTTTGCTACCATCTGGTGGTTTGGCTCTAGCCAAGACCTAGACTCTTCCTGAACTTCCTCAAGGGATTCAAGAGGACATTAGGCCACCTTTCTAGGTAAATCTGTATACCAGGCCTGGATCTGCTTAGAGAAACACGGTCATTTCTGCTGCTGGAAGGAAGCAGAGGGGACTCCTCCTCCCTTCTTTTGTGCATTGACTTGTTCCCAGCCAAGAAGCCTCAGGCAGCCCTTCTAAAGCCTGGAGTGGAAGTTCCTGGCCCCTCTAAAAGGGATTAAGTGTCTGCTGAGCGTGGCTGAGGCCAGATCCCCCTTCTGACCCCACCCCCACCCCCAGTTCCCTTAGCAGAGGATAAGGGGCCCTCTCTGACACTTGCATTTGGATCTCAGGACGGAGGTGACTAATCCTAACAGAATCAGCATGTGTTCTCATCCCTCCGGCCCAGCCTGATATTGTTACCAGATGAGAACATGTCTTATTGGGTTTCACTTTGATGGCTGTGGAGACAGCACTTTGAGTAACAGGCAGCCACACTGTGTCCTGAATCACCCTGGACTCTCCTTTGTTCTGGCCAGGCTGGGGCAAGCTTGCTCTGGGGCTTTCGGACAGCACTCCATTCCCATTTCCCACTCTCCCCTACTGCCCATCTCTTTTGGGATAGGACCCTAGGTTGCCCCCAAGATTTGGGAGGTGGCTTTGTGTCCCAGCTGTTTCCCCCTACTAAATCCTGGCTGCAGACAAGGGATCCTGGGCTCCTAGCCGGGCCTCTTCATCCTAATGCTCTCTCCTTTTTCTCTCTCTGGAGATGAACATCTGTAACAAGCCCTCCAACAAGACAGCCCCTGAGAAGAGCGTGTGGACAGCACCTGCGCAGGCCAGTGGGCCCTCCCCAGAGCTGCAGGGCCAGCGGTCCCGCCGGAATGGGTGGAGCTGGCCCCCTCATCCACTCCAGATTGTGGCCTGGCTGCTGTATATCTTCTTCGCTGTGATTGGCTTCGGGGTCCTTGTTCCTCTCCTGCCTCACCACTGGGTTCCTGCTGGCTATGCTGTATCCTTGAGAAATAGTGGAATTGATGCACTAAAGTGTAGGGCAATGGATAGCCAGAAATCAGTGGCCTGAAGCTGGGCTCAGAGCCTCAGGAAGCACAGGGTGGGGCAGAACAGTATGAGCCAGATCCTTCTCTGTCTGGCCTCCAGCCCCCACCTGACCCCTCATCTGACAGAGCGATTAGCCAGCTTTGAAGTACTGTGGAGCATTTAAAACTCCATTGTAGAGGCACTGCAGAAGCCCACAGAGAAGGGTCTTAAAGCTCTTTCAGCCAGGCTGAAAGAATTGACAAATTAGGGATTGATTATTTCATTTGTAAAATAATTTGTCACGGTAGAATTCTTTCACATAGTTTCTTTCTTGGTATACATAAAATGTGGTTTTGTTTACAAATAGATTATTATGCTATACCCAGACTGTTTGTAGTAAGCTCACTGATTTTTTAAAATTAAACCATAGCCAGGCATTGGTGAGTCATGCTTATAATCCTAGTTACTCAGGAGGTTGAGATCTGAGGATGGAGATTTGAAGCCAGCCTGGGCAGGACTCTTACCACTAGAATACTGGAAGTAACTGGAGCTGTAACTTAAAGGGGTAGAGCTCCTGCCTTGAGCAGAAAAGCTCAGTGACAGCACCAAGGTCCTGAGTTCAAACTTCATGACTCTCTCATACACACTCTCTCTCTCTCTCTCTCTCTCTCTCTCTAACTCTTTTAAGGTAAGGGGAAATATGACCAAAAAGTAGCATAGAGGTGCCCTGGAAGCTCCTGTGACTGCCCAGCCATGGCACAACTCCTAGGAGCAATGGCTTGGTGTTCTTTTAGTATCCTGGAGTACAAGGGTGAGTTTGACAACCTGGGATGCACAATCACCTTTGTCGTAGCTCAGCTCCTTCAGGATTCTGCCTGGCTGAGCAGCTTCTCTAACTTTCTGGGCCTCGCCTGTGTGCCTGTAAGGATTCTGCGTGTTTTCTCTTGGGGGAAAGGGAGGAAGAGCATACTAGGAAGGTATGAGCACTGGAAGGCACGACCATGGTGAGGGAGGGCACAGAGAGGAGGCGGTCATCCTTACGCAGTGTCATGGTGGGGCTTCCTGGTTGACTGGAGCCCAGAGCCTTATTACCAGCTCTGAATGAATGAAAAGCTGGACTTTCACAAGTTGACCAACCGACTTTAGTGAGATTGAGTGGAATTTTCATGGACATTCATCGTATGGCTGGTGTAGTTCCATCCCTTACTCAGGATTATCTGGATTTCTGCCATCGGGGTGCCTGGGAAGTCAGATGAATGAAATAAGTAGGGTCAGAATAAATAACAGCAAACAAAACTAACTTGCAATGATTGAGCACTCATATGTGCCAGGTACTGTGTCAGCGAAGGCAGGCATTCTCACCACTTTACTAATGAAAAAACAAACTCAGAGCAGGCAAATGAGTTCCTAAGGTCACACAGCTGGTACTCAGTGAGGCCAGAAGATCTGCTCAGGGAACCTGACTGAGGAAGTGGAATGGTTTGGGGGTTTGTTTTTTCCCCTAATTAATTATCACTCACAGAGTCACCAGGTCTAGAACCCTGACTAGGGCTCTGTGCAGTGTTTCAGAGTTCCTGAGTGAGATAGGGTAATGTATATACCAGCTTCTTCCAGGGGATTAAAACTGGCCTATGGTTTAGAGATGCAAGATGAACTTTGTGTGCTCAGTGGCCAGCTAGATAGAGGCAAAGCTGGCAGGTTTAACATGGCAGTCACACCGAATGTTAAGTGTGTGATAGAGACTCAGACAGCAGACTGTAGGAGCAGAAGGAGACCATCTGCACCTATCCCGCACATACCTACTGCTCACAGCTCTCCCCTCATTATGTACTGCTGGCAAGAGGACGCCTTTCCTCCTCTGTTGACATCTAGTCATCAAGTCCTATTTATTTTACCTTCTTAGTAGCTATAGGATCTGCACTATTTCCTTCCCGCTGCACTCTGCCTCTCTGAAATCGCTGGCCATTTAGTTACACTCTTGGCCTTCTTCATTCCTGAAGCCAGTGTGCCCTTTAAAAAACCTGAAATCTGATCATATTTCCAGCTCAGAACCCTGTAGTGGCTCCTTCCTGCCTTTAGCGATGAGGCTGTCTGCATCTGGACTCTGCCTGTCTCCTAAGCTTCCTTTTACACGATTTCCCCTGTTCTTTGTTTCAATACTGTGTGTCAATGCCTGGAAGCTCCTTGTTCCTCTCCCTAGACCAAACACCCAGCTGAGTCAGAAGTCAAGAACTTGCAGTTTATGGTGTTCAAATTTTATAGATGTGGAGGAATAATTAACACACAAAACACATAGATCTCTTCCTACAGGTATTTTTTTGAAAAGTACTTATTTCTTTAACATTGAGAGATAACACATAAAACCTGACTTCTAGGGCTGGGAAGGTGGCTTAGTGGTAGAATGCTTGCCTTGTATGCATGAGGCCCTTGGTTCCATTCCTCAGCACCACATAAGCAGAAAAAGCCAGAAGTGGCACTGTGGCTCAAGTGGTAGAGTGCTAGCCTTGAGCTGAAGAGCTGAGGAACAGTAACCAGGCCCAGAGTTCAGGCACCATGACCAACAAAACAAAACAAAAAAACCTGATTTCTAGTTCCATTTGAAAAGCTGGAACTTGGAAACATGGGCCTTCATTCTTTTTTTGGGGGTGTGTGTGGGGGTGCTAGTCCTGGGACTTGAAATTAGGGCCTGTGCTCTTCCTGAGCATCTCTGTGCAAGGCTAGCACCCTACTACTTGAGCCACAGTTCCACTTGTTGCTTTTTTGGTAGCTCATTAGAAAGTCTCACAGATTTCCTGCCCAGGTGGCTTTAAATCTTGACTCTCAGACCTCAGTCTCCTGAGTAGCTAGGATTGCAGGTGTGACTCACCAGCACCTAGTAGGCCTTTATTCTTGTATGGCAGTCATGAGCTGAACCACACATCTTCCACCACTCTGATTGGCACCTTGCATGTTCCCAGTAGCCACAGCACCCAGCCAGTCCCCTCTCATCTACATTACCTCCAGGGCTGGCTCTCCATTCCTCTCCAAGTCTCAGCCAAGATAATACTGCCACAGGAAACCTTCTGGGGCCCTTAAGACTAGATGAGGCCACTCAGTTACAAATACCCATACCTACAGTCTTCTTTGTAATTAATCTGTCATTTGGTTAATATATGCATTTTCCACAAGACTGTATGCTCCTCAGGACTGGGGACCAGGTCTTTCCATCTCCCTCAGTGCCTGGCCTCAGTAAATATTTGAAAGAATGAACCTAGTAGGTGGGTGGGAGAAGGGTAGGAGCAGACAGGAAGCTAAAAGTTTGCCCACACTGTGTCTTTGAGAGGTTGGAATAGTGAGATACAGCAGCTGAT
Source organism: Dipodomys spectabilis (assembly GCF_019054845.1). Classification (NCBI taxonomy): domain Eukaryota; kingdom Metazoa; phylum Chordata; class Mammalia; order Rodentia; family Heteromyidae; genus Dipodomys; species Dipodomys spectabilis. The sequence continues at coordinate 9,356,201 of NW_024870950.1, forward strand.
GGTAGCAAGAGACAGGAAGGGGCCAGAGAAAGAAAAGAGCTTTGGCCCTGAGCTGAGGCATGAATGTCATCAAGAGAAACATCAAGAGCAACTGTAGGAGTTTTAAGAAGGGAAGGCTTTAGTGTTTTCAGTGTATACTGCTTTAAAAAAAATGTGGCTGGTCCCAGGGCTTGAACTCAGGGCCTGGGCACTATTTCTGAGCTTCTTTTGCTCAAGCTAGCACTCTACCACATGAGCCACAGTACCACTTCTGGCTTTTTCTGTTTATTGGTACTGAGGATTGAACCTAGGGCTTCATGCATGCTAGGCAAACACTCTACCACTGAGCCACATTCCCAGCCCTGTTTTTCCTCTTTCAAGTATTATACAGCACATTAAGGCATGGCCTGGCTCATGCAGAGATAGGAACAAAGTTGAACAGTTGCTAGGTGAAGGATGGATGAATGATGGATGGGGCCCTAATAGTTGAGGGCTGATGTCTGCCTTACTAGCAAGAGAATGGGGGAAAGAAAGAATGGATGGGTAGAGGGTGGGAGGATAGATGTCAGCTTGAGTGGAATCTAAGGCTGGGTTTTTACAGTCAAACTTGCAGCAAGTTGTCAGCATATTCATTGGCATTTGTCTCAGTACTCAGCAGCTAGCCTTTGCAAGTGCTTCCTTCAGCTATAGGAGTTGGTCCTGCTGCCCCTCGTAGGCTCTGAACATGTCAGATCATTGCAGACACTTCAGTGTCCAGGCCCTAAGTGCCTGGCCTCTAGGTGGGGGAGGCAGCAAGTGGATGAGCCCCATCTGTAAGTGATTCTCCATCTGGCCCCAGCTGCTAAAAAAAGGATGGCTCTTTCTTGCAGCTGACTTCCTGCAAAAGCAAGACAAACAAGCTCAGAATTTTAACCTTAGGTCCCCACACCTCCATGATGTCTGTCAGTCTCACTTCATCTTCTGGAATCAGAAACCAGAAATTGGCTTGAGATCAGACCAGCCAGGGCCTGGACTGATGAGGCCAACACCTTATGGTTAGCAGCACCAGGCACTGCCATATGAGCTCCATTCCCAGATGCTCTTCTCTTCCATCTTGGGATCAGGGGTCTGCTGGAGAGGGCTAATTAGGAGGTGTTTTGTGGGGCTGGAGATGGCAGGTGGCACAGGGGGAATTTTTACACAATGGGAGTGGCATAGAGGTGAGGACTTATCAGCGCCCAGCTGCCAAAGTGTGGAGTCTTTAACCTACTGGGCCAGTGCATGGGGGCCATCTTTGCTGGCCACCTTGTGGTGCACCTGACTGCTGTCTCCATCGATCCAGCAGATGCCAATGTGCGAGACAAGAGCTATTCTGGGCCCTTGCCCATCTTCAACCGCAGCCAACATGCGCACGTCATTGAAGACCTGCACTGCAACCTGTGCGATGTGGATGTGTGAGTGTATGTGTGGCTGTGTGTGAGTGCATGGTACACATGAGCCATAAGTGTCCCTGGGGACCTGGCAGCTGGCTTTAGGGTGGAGACCCCAGGGCTTCACATCACCCCTGATATCGCAGAACCCTGTTTTTTACACAGTCAGAGTCTTTCAACTGGGTATCAGGAAGATAAGAAGGTGGGTGGAAAACATGAATACTGTTTGGTACTTGCACAACTTTTCGGAGGGTAGCACTAGGGTTTGAAGTCAAGGCCTCATGCTTGCTAGGAAGACACACTACCATTTGGGCGAACTTGTTAGTTATTTTTCACATAAAGTCTTTAATTTTTGTTGGGGCTGCTACAGTTGAGCTGAGACTGCTGGTCTCAGACCACCATCCTCCTTACCTCTAGCCCTTCTTCTAAGTAGGATTACACACCTAATTTATTTGTTGAGGTGAGGTTTCCCTAGTTTTTGTGGGGGCTGATCTCAGTTTTACCTCTCAAGCAGCTAAGATCACTGGCAAACACATTCTTAAGTCATTTCTCAATGACTTAAGTCTGCCAGTAACACCTCCATCTCTCAAGCACCCAGGTAGGGACAGGAGAGTTAACACTTGGGTACCGTGTGCTAAGTACTGTGTACAAACATCTGCCAGGTGGGCAGCAGTTTTCTCCTGTCACAGAGGAAGAAGAGACACAGCTTCTAAGCAGGATCACAACCCCAGTTACCTGCCCAACTCACTCGGGGCAGGAGGCAGATTTTCTTTCTGTGTTATTCATGAGAAGTCTGAGGCCCCAAAATGGCCAAGTGAAGTACCACCAATCCTCCCCTGGCTAGCTCTGGTGCCTTTCTACTAGGGCTCTTCTCTCCTCTTCTGGAGCTTTCTAGTTTCCCAGCCTCAGGTAAGGGATGAGGCATAGGGCTGTTTGTGTAGCCCAAGGCCAGCCTCACTCTTGGAATCTGAAGACTCAGGAAGCCTGTTAAAAGGGTCTGTCCACAGATGGAAGAAAGCTACAGCATGGAGGTATTGAGGACTTGGCAGTGGGCCATCCTGTCATTTCTTAGGCACTTATTTCTAATGGTTGTGTTGGCAGTTGGTTTCTATTGCAGGGTTTGTCCTGTTCTGGGTAGGAGGGCATGACCTGTTCTTCTGCAGTCCTTTGGGCCTTCTGGGGACCCTTAGGCCTTCTGACTCTTCTGAGGTCAGACCCCCTACTTGCATCCTAATGAGGCCTCCCCTCCCCTGCCCCATGCAGTGAGTTCCCTTAATGCCCATCTGGATGGCAGCTTGCACCTCTCCTTTTGGCACTTGTCTGATTAGCCCACACAGGCTGAGGTTTTCTGAAAGAATGCCAGTAAGATTCGTCTAGAATAGCATGGAAGCTGACCTCAAAACAGAGCTTGTAGGAAGAGCAATGAGGCCATAGTCCTGGCAGCCTTGCTTTCCCCCACCCCGGGCCCCACACCTGCATCTTCTGGCTTGGCAAAGAGGTCCTTGCTTGGAAAGGAAGCTCCTTTTCAGTTTCTCACGACCATCACTTGGTACAAAGTCCAACAGCAGGGCCTTCCAATGCCCTGGGCTGCCCCTCTTGCTGCTTTGGGAGCGCTGCCTCCCCCAGGATCATACCCCACGGTTTCGCCAGAGGGCGCGCGCTCCCCATCGCAGCGCTCCGCTGTGGGGCGGAGCGGAGGCGCCTGGGTGGATGGACTCCAAGCCTAGCGACGGGGATCGTACACTGGCTGGTGCCTGCCTGCCCTGGCGGACTCGAAGGGCAGGATGGGCCAGCCGACCATGTAGTTCCTTCTGCCCGTAGGAGCGCTCGCTCCAAGCACTGCAGTGCCTGCAACAAGTGCGTGTGCGGCTTCGATCACCACTGCAAATGGCTCAACAACTGCGTGGGTGAAAGGAACTACCGGTGAGCCCGGCCTTAGTAGGCCCGCTTGTAGGGGCGTGAGGTGCGGGTGCTGTGCGAACCTGCCTCCTGGGGTGCACACCATGTGTGCTGCTCTGGGGATGTGGGCCGGGACCATTGAGGGTGGATTTAGGGTCTTCCATCCTCCTGGCCCAGAGGAGGATGGGGAGCCTGACAGAGGCCGGCCATCTTCAGTTTTGGCTCCTGAGGACTTGGGGCTGTGGGATCAGGGCCCGTGGGCCTTCGAGCCCTCCCCGACCTGAGCTGATGGCCCTTACACAACTGGAGCTCACTGGTGCTGACAGCTGCCCATGGCCGGGCTAGGCTTTTTCTACACAGCGTGGCATCTGCTTTACTGGGTGTCCTGCTCCTGGTGCTGGTGGCCACTTATGTCTTCGTGGAATTCTTTGTCAATCCCATGAGACTGCGCACAAACCAACACTTTGAAGGTCAGTTTGGGTTCCAGGCCTACTCCCCTGCCATACACCTGGTCACCGGTCCCCGCCCTGGCTGAGCACTGTCTACTTGTGCCTTGCAGTCCTGAAGAACCACACTGATGTGTGGTTTGTGTTCTTGCCTGCTGCCCCTGTGGAGACGCAGGCTCCTGCCATCTTGGCTCTGGCTGCCCTCCTCATCCTTCTGGGCTTGCTCTCCACAGCCCTGCTGGGTCACCTGCTCTGCTTCCACATTTATCTCAGTAAGTGCTCCCACCGACACCTGCCTTGCAGGGGACAGGAGTCCCTAGACTGCATGAAGGTACCCCATTAGGCTTCCAGCCCTGAAACAATGCCCTTTGTGGTGGCCTGGCCTCACTCCACAGCTTATTATTTATGTGAACAAGATGTTTGAGCTTAGTACTAGGTGGTTGTCCTTGCCTTGTGAGCTCCAGGGTCCCCCTCCCACCGCTGAGCCCTTTCCTCCCTTTCCTACCAGTGTGGCACAAGCTCACCACCTATGAGTACATCGTGCAGCATCGCCCACCACAGGAAGCAAAGGAAGCCCAAAAGGAGCTCAAGTCATGTCCGCCCAAGATGCGGCCCATTCAGGTATAGAAGTGGCCTGCAAGGTTGGTTGGGGGAGTAGGGGGGTGAGCCTTTGAGTTTGGGATGTGTGTGTGTGTGTGTGTGTGTGTGTGTGTGTGTGTGTGTGTGTGTATGGGATGTGCATTGAGAGCCAATAAGGAGAGCGAACCAGGGAAGCAAGCCTGGAGCAGCAACTAGAGTAGGAAATGCTGTTAAGGCAGGGCCAAGCCTGTACTAAAGGAGTAATACCATATCCATTACTACTCCAGGCATGTACTGGAGGAGCAAAATATGGGGTCCTGAAATAGTTGGGTTGGAGGCTGTAGAAGAGGAAGGGATGGACCAACAACCTGGTTGTCCAAACTGGAGCCATCTGTTTTCTTCATCTGTGACTTTGTCCTCTTGTGCACATTAGTTTTAGAACAGCCCAGGAGATAGTTACTAACCCAGGTTGCAGATGAGCACACTGAGGCCTGGAAAGGTTAAACAGAAGTTGGGTCTAGGAATAGTTAACAGCAAAGCAGGAACTGTCCAGTATAGGCTGTGGCCTGGCCAGCCCAGCTGCTGACCAGCCTATCCTCATTCTCACGCCCCTTGGCTTCCGGAGGTCAGCAGCTGGGGATGGAGGTGGTCCAGTCCTTGGTGCCCCTAGGGACTAGGAAGGCCAAGGGCCCAGACAGGCTTTGCCGAGAAGGCTGAGCCCTGAATCTTGAATCCTCATGGCAACTGGACACAAACACAGGCTAGTGGGTGGTTGAAGTGGACTTGGGACCTTACCTCTCCTCATCACCAAGGCTGGACCCTGCCTCTGGGCTATGCTGGGGTGGTGTTGGACCAGTGCCCCTGAAACAAAGGTGTGGACCCCCTGCCACACCACCATAGACTGGTATCCTGGTGCTGGGCACTGACCTGTGTTGACACAATTGTAGCAGACATTTGGGCCTATTGAGGCAAAGCCGGCCCTGGGGTATCGAGACTCCAGGGCTTATGCCTATGCCCTGTTTAGGCTTTGAAGCCACATGTGGCAGCAGCAAGGACCTTTAATTTCTGTTGTGTCCATTTACAAATGCCTTGAAGGAGGCCCATGCAGCAGGAGGCCCATGCATGGCTCCTTTTACAGAGGTAGGTGAGGTCGAGGTGCTAAGGTACCATTCAGGATGATGCAAATATCTGAAGGTCTCTGAGAGATCATCTTAAGACACAGTTGAAATGAGAGAGGGAAGGTCTGAGCAGGGACCTCCTTGTGACTTCTCCAGCAGCCTCTGGCCTGGTTCCTATCCCATCCTAGAGCCCAGAGACCCCAGGTTAGGGTTTTGCTCACCTCTGCTGGGCCCTGGAGGGTGCCAAGTCCACACTGGGAGGGGGAAAGATGGGGAGGATAATCTTCAAGTAATCCAGTCTCTAGGACTGACCTCTGACCCTTGACCCTTGGCTCACCTGCTTAGATGGGCACCAAGGGTCAGCTCAGCAGGAGGTTGGACATTTGCTTCCCTGGGACTTAAGACATTACACCCGTGCAGCCATTCATCAACAAGCCTGGCTCTGTCCCCATTCCTCCAATATGCCAGGGCTCCAGCAGGCAGCCTCCCCACCCCCATCCAGCAGGAATGCAGGAGGGGCTCCCTCTGGAGCCGTTGCCCCCAAACATAGGCTTGTTTTAGAGACAGCTTTGCTGTTACAGTGTCTTCTTTGCATTAGTCAGGACGCCTCAATCTCCATGGAAACGTCTGCCTAGCCAGCGACAGCTGTCCGTGCTCCCTTCAGCTCCAAGCCTTGGCTCCGCCCCTGGCCCTGTCGCCACACCCTTCCCAAGCTTGCTTTTCCTCCTTTTGTCTCCTCACCTGCAGACCTCCCAGGTGTAGTTGGGGCTTGTCACAGATGCTAGGGTGCTTGTCTACCTGCTCCTGTGACCTCCCAGCCACAAGGCCTTTTGCTTTGGGGGCTGGCGTCAGCCTCTCTCATCTTCATCATGAGGCGCAGCTATTGGTGCCAGAAGGGGGCTGTAGCACTGTTTGTTCCATCACGTACTGCCTTCCTTTCCCTAGAGGGGCAGTGGCTGCCAGCAGCCAGCAGTAGTAGTGATGGGTGGTACTCTGTGAGGGCTAGGGGCCCTGGACCTAACTCTGCTCCATGAGAGCTGGCTAGCCTCGCTCATAACCTCCTGTGCACGCTCAGGCCTCTGAACAGCTGCCTGGTTAACAGGTCAGGGAAAAAAAATCAGTTCAGAGGCCGGAGGACTGGGTGGGCCTTATAGCAGAGGGGCCCATTTTCCATCCCAGACCCCGGCTGAGCAGCTGTAGCTCAGACATATTGGATCTATGGGACCATTGCCTTCATCAAGTAGTAGAGTTTGACTAAATGAAATGAGACTCTGTGTGTGTGTGTGTGTGTGTGTGTGTGTGTGTATGTGTGATTTAATTTTTATCCTGGACCTGGGAATTAAACTCAGGGCCTGGGCATTGTCCCCAAGCTTTTGTGCTCAAGGCTAGTGCTCTTACTATTTGAGCCACAGCTCAACTTCCAGCTTTTTGGTGATTCAGTGGAGATAAGAATCTCATAGACTGTCCTGCCCTGGCTGGCTTTGAACCTTGATCCTCAGATTGCAGCCTTCAAAGTAGCTAGGATTGCAGGTGTGAGCCACCAGTGCTGGCCTGGGCGTGGGTGTTTTAAGCCTCTTGTTGCAGAGGAGTTTGGTTCCTAGCACTATGGGAAACCAGGAAGACAGTCCTAGACCCCCTAGGATGAGGCCTCCATCTTCCACAGAGGTCAGGGAGGGCTTGTACCATTTCTGTTGGGGTGGGCTCAGACATCAGGAGGCCCTGGATCCACACCTGGCCTTCCAGCCTCCATGACCCCCACCTTCTCCAGGAGATGGAGTTCTACATGAGGACTTTCAGCCATGTGCGTCCAGAGCCTCCAGGACAGGCTAGGCCAGCTGCAGTAAATGCCAAGTGAGTGCCACTTGGGTATCTTCTAGCATAGCAGGGCCATGGGAGGTGGGAAAAAGAAAGTAGGCCAAGGTCAAGGCATGGGTGTGGGTCCAGCCGAGCATTGCTCTGTCTTCTGCTTGGAAGGGATATCCAGTGGGGATGGATTTGGGAATCAGCATCCCAAACTTGTCCTCCTGCTTTTTTTCCCCAGTCCCTCACAGTTTCTTGCCACTCAAGACCAGGCGGAGCTTCCACAGCCCTCCTCCCCAGACATTCTGGCCCTGCCTCCTCAGATCCGACCCCAGGTAAGAAGACTGGGCTTGGCCCTTGGCCCAAGTGAAGGGAGAGGGCAAATGCCTCTTGCCTGACCCTTCTGCTGCTCAGGAGTAGCCTTCACACTCCCCACTTGGTCTCTGCAGAAAAAAAGCAAGAGGCACACGTATAAGATGCCCATGTCAGAGATCTTGGACCAGGAGTCACAGCTTCCCAGGCTACGAGGTGAGCAGGGTGAGCGTCCCTCCCTAACTGGGCCCTGCTTGGGGAGCTCCAAGGGAGGAGGGAAAGGCAGAGTCCTGAGCAGCCACTCCGAGACTCATGTTTCACCCCACTGCGCAGGACCCCACGCCCCGGGCCGTCGTGCCAGCTCGTCCACGGATTCCTCCAGCGCCTGCTCGGTGCACTCCGCTGGCCCTGCAGGCGCCTACCACTCGGCGTCCGCGGAGTCAATGGACGAGATTCCGGTGGCACAGACGCGCCTGGGCAGTGCAGCCCTGGGCGCCCCGGGGAGCAAGGGCCGGGAGTGTGGGCTGGCGCTGCAGGCGCGGGCGCCGGCCGTTTTCGTGAGCCTGAGCAGTGGCGAGCCCGGGACGCGCGGAGGCCGCGAGGGCGGCCTGCCTTAGCTGGGCTGAGCGGCGGCGGCCCGGTTCTCTATGCAACACCCCACCTATACCGCACCGAGTGCACTTTAGGGGCGCCAGGCCGGCGGGGTCGGCCTCCCTCCTCTACTCAGCAATATCCGTCCCACCGGCCCCGATGCTCCAATAAACTTTTTTTTTTATGCTTTTGGGGACTTGGTGCTTTACTTAAAGGCAAGGGCCGTGGCAAGAGGGCGGGGTGGATCGCCACCCAGACTGGATGGAGATGGGGGTGCTGCAAGACCCCCGGGGCTCAGTACAGGGCTTGTGAGTAGGAAAGTCTCCGCCGGGAAGGTCTGCGCCTCAAACCCTCAGAGCCTGCCTCCCAGCGTCAGGGGCCCCGGCTCCACCACACCCAGCGCCTTTTCTTAGTTTGAAAGGGGAAGCAGGCTTTGTGTTTCGCAGACAACTGTGTGTGTGTGGGGGGGGGGGGGTTAGGAACCGGGCAGGTAGGAGTGCGGGGAGGCCGTCCCCGGAGGCCCCGAAGCTGTCTCGGAGTGGCGGGACCACCAGCGTCGTCTGAGCGCCACTAGCTGCAGGGCAGGCATGAGCCCCTCACTGGCGCTCTCTTTCCGCGGTGCCCGCGTCGGGACCCGAGCCTGGGGATGGTGGGCGTGGCCTCCAGGTGGCTGAGACCCCCCACCACAGGGGAGGGATCTCCCCGGTCTCCAGCCTCCCATCTCCTGGTCCCAAAAGGCCTCCAGTTGGCGGTGTGGGAAGCTGTCTTTCCCCTAGAGGTTAGGGGGCTTTTCCAGTCAGGGGCCCTCGGAGGATGTACAGAATTGCAGGGGGCTCCGGTTAGCGCGGACCGGACTGCAGAGCCGGGGTGGGGGGAGGGCGGAGGGGGGGAGGGAGAGCGGGACCCGGCAGTCCTGGGAGCCTGGCGGGCGCCAGCCTGGAGCGGGGAGGGCGGGGTCTGGTGGGCGGAGCCAGCGTGACCTTGGTCACTCTCCCGCCGAGACAGCCTGGGGGTGGGACTCGCTGTCTCTATGGAGACGGAGAAACAGGGGATAATACGGAGGAGCCGCCCGGGCTGCAGTCCCGCCCCAGAGCCGGCAGGGAGCGGAGCTGCGGAGCCACTTGGTCTCCCGCATCCGTCGGTCCATTCCTGCGTGCTGTCCATCTGAACGCGAGCTGCGGGAGCAGCCACGAGATAGAAGCCGGTAGGAGCCGACCACCCTAACCAGTATCCTGCACTAGAAGGGGTGGGTGGAGTGGCCTGGAAGGGGTCCTAACCCTGGATAGTTCAGAGTCCAGGACACCAGCTGAGTGTTCCAACCCCCCCCAGCCCCCACCTCCTTGCTGGGCTGATTGATGACTGCAGCTGTCCTAGCAGGAGCAGCCCGGGTGGCCTCGGCTCAGGGGTGTGGCCACTCCATCCCTGGCTTGCAGACCCCAGAGTTGCCTGGAGTTCCCCCCACCTGAGCAGCTCCGAGATTCCTAGTAGTCCATCTTCCCACAGAAAGGAGTGGAGATCCAAAATCCCCACTGGATGTAGGAGCCTCCTATCCTTTGGGGCATCATCCTGTGGCACCCAAGCTCCCCTGGACATTATTACCCTAAGTGCACCAAAGCATAGGGCTTTGGGCTTCTGTGGGAGGTGGCACCTAGGAGAGAGAAAGGGAGTGCAGTGCCACTGGGCTGTGGTCCCCACAATGTAGTGGTTCTGGGCGTGCAGTCCCAGAAACTGTGCACGATCACAGGGAAAGGGCTTTCAGTGTCAAATATAGTGGTAGCAGGAGAGGGAAGCCAGGCAAAGGCCCAGGCTGTGGACAATGGAAGGAGAGTTAAAGATGGTGGTTGAGACTGAGGGTGTGGTCGGGAGGCTGTAGTAGGAGGCTGGCAGGGGTGGGGGGAGAGAGGGTCCTCAACATAGTGCCTGGGAGTCTGGAAATGCCAATGCGTGGGTCAGGGTTAGGACTGGTATGTGAACAAAGGGGACACTGAAGTTGTGGGCAGGGGGCTTGGATAAGGGCTATGGGTGAGGAGCTAGGTCGCTGTCTGGTAATGGGGGTCTGCAGGGTGTGGATAGGGAGGCTACAAGTGTGGGCTGCAGGTGCGGCCTCAGTACAGGGCAGCATTTAATGAAGCTTCAGTGCAGGGGCTGCAGGTGTGGTCAGGGGACTGCAGTGGACAGCTGTGGGTGTGGCTAGAAGCCTGCAGTGGAGGGCTATGGTGTGGGCATCCTTTTAGTGCAGGGCTGGAGGTATACCAGGGGTCTCAGTGGAGGCCTTGAGGGTGGGGTGAAGTAGAGTGGTGGAAGCCTAGGAAAGGGTCGGGCCCTCCTTCGATCCCAGGGCTATGGGTGTGGACGGAGGAGACTGCAGTACAGAGCTGAAGGTGTGGTCAGGGGTTCAAGGCCCAGGGTGTGGAGGCCAGGGCTGAGTGCATTGACTGGTGTGTGGGAACGTGGACTGATGTGGTGAGGGGTGGTCAGGGTGTGGGCCGGGAACATCAATGGAGCCTGAGATGTAGACAGGGGGATGTGTTCTTCAATGGAGTACCACAGAACCAAAGCCCTGGTCCCACTTGGCAGCCCCCACTTTGGGAACTACTACTACCACCCCCACCCAAGGGGTTGCTTCTAATCTCCTGCTCCTCCTAAATTTCATTAACTCAGAGCTGCATCTCCAATGGGTGGCAAAGGGCCAAGAAACCACGGTTGTGCCCTAGGCACAGGGAGTGTTGGTGTGCCCCACCCCTGGGCCCCTGCTCCCCAGCCCAGCCCAGCCCAGCCCAGCAGCGCTGGGAGCTTCTCCCTGAGCTGCCCTGACACCATCCTGTCCTTAGCAACATTCTCCAAGCAGCACCACACTCCCTTAGCAACTGTCTCCAGGCTTCACAAACTGTGGCCAGGCCAGCCCCAAGCTCCGCTCCCCTCATGTTTTTGTTTAATAGCAAATAGTAACAAGGCCCAGGCTGGGCCAGCTGCACCCCTGCCTAGGGCATGCCTTTCCTGCCCTTGCTCCTGCTCCCCTCTCAGGCCTGGGCTGGGGCTTGCTGGGGCTTCATGACCCCTTACAGTCACTCCACACCTGCCCAACCAACAGCCTGGGCCTGGCACTGACCCAGATTGGACATGGAGCTTCCTGGTTGGGGGGGAGGGGAGCTGCCCTGCCACCCTCACTTCCACCCAAGCAGGCTTTGTGCCAGGGCCAGACAAAGCCATGGCCCTCAGCTGCTGCCTGCACAGTCTTTCTGGACAGTGCCACTCTGTTCTGTTCCTAGCTTGGTGTGGGCATCATGATTTCATGTTCTAAGCCCTACTCAGAGCCAGGGCTGGCTGGCACTAAGCAACAGAATTTTTCCACCCAGGGCTCTTGTGGGGACTAGGCAGACTCTAAACATGGACCCCTTTCTCAGACAGCCCAACCTCACCTTTGAAGGTCTGCAGCAGAGGTGCTGGCAGCTCAGTGCTTTGAGGTGGAGGCAGGGGTGGCTTGGGCCTGGGGGAGGGGAGGGGCAGCTTGCTTGGGAGGTGACTGAAGCGGGTCCTCACAGGCTGGCATGGCAGCAAGCACGGATGTAGCTGGGCTGGAGGAGAGTTTCCGCAAATTTGCCATCCATGGTGACCCCAAAGCCAGTGGGCAAGAGATGAATGGCAAGAATTGGGCCAAGCTGTGCAAAGACTGCAAGGTGGCTGATGGAAAAGCTGTGACAGGGACTGATGTTGACATCGTCTTCTCCAAAGTCAAGTGAGCCCTGGGCAGCCCCTGCTTCTCATGTTCGCAGGTGGGGAATTGAGGGAGGGATTCAGGGAGGCCAGCAAGAAGGGCACTGGCCTTATGGTGCCCATATGCCTGGCAGGGGGAAGTCTGCTCGGGTTATCAACTATGAGGAGTTCAAGAAGGCCCTAGAGGAGCTGGCAACCAAGCGGTTCAAGGGGAAGAGCAAGGAGGAGGCCTTTGATGCCATCTGCCAGCTGGTGGCAGGCAAGGAACCAGCCAACTTGGGTGTTACCGTAAGTGTCCCACGGATCTCTGATGGTTAATGAGAGGGACGCGGGGGAATCTTGGCTGGGGGTGGGAAAGGGCTTGGCTCCCTCACCCAAAGCCCTCGGGGAAACTCTGTCCATTCAGAAAGCAAAAACAGGAGGTGCTGTGGACCGGCTGACTGACACCAGCAAGTACACTGGCTCCCACAAAGAGCGCTTTGATGAGAGCGGCAAGGGCAAGGGCATCGCCGGGCGGCAGGACATCCTGGACGACAGTGGCTATGTGAGTGCCTACAAGAACGCAGGCACTTACGATGCCAAGGTGAAGAAGTGAGCCCCAGGAAGGTCTTCAGTGCTTCTGCCCCCGCCAGAGGCTCAGACCTGGGCTTAAAGGGGCACTTGGAGCAAGAAAGCCTGGTCTCCTCCCTGCTGGACCTGCCACCCAGAGCTTCCTGCCCAGCCCCATGGGGCCAGTCCACCAGGCCTCTGACCCAGACTACTCTGTGTCCCCTTCTTCCACTCTTGCCTCCCCTGACCTCTGTTGGGGAACAGTCTCTGCCTATAGCCTCACCACCCTAGCCTGGTCCCAGGCATGGCTGATTCCTGCCTGCTTGCCTCATATTTAAGCTGCTGCTCTGGCCAAGTGCCTAATTCTTACCCAGACCTCAATAAAGACACCTTTTGTACCAATATGGCCTGCTTGGGTATATGATACCTCAGTATCCTCCCCTCAATATTATCCTCCTGTATACACGTCCTATATATTCCTCCTACTGGCAGCCCTGCCCTGGGAGTCCCTTCCATTAATGCATAGCCAGCCTGACTCAGATGCCTCTTAGGGAAATCAAAAGCTTTTAGCTGGGCTCTGACCTGGAGTCCTGACATAGCCTGCCCCTCTGCAGATTTGGCTCACTCCACTTTCCCCACAGGAGTAGGGATGAGACAGAAGACATGTCCTGGGCCAAGCCTTGGCAGAGGTCCCGGTGCCAGGCAGAGGCCCTATTGCCTGCCAACAGGGGGCTACTAAGGCAAGTCATTTGGGTTCCAACCCAGAATTTGTGAAAATGTAGGTCCAGGAGATACTTTAGCAAGTATATCGTTTTACTCTCTAATTGTATAGATAAGGAAACTGAGGCCCAGAAATAGCAAGGGTTTATGATCAAGGCTTTTACCTCCAGGCTGAGCTCTCTGTGATTTTCGAAAGTGGGGTTGGATAGCCACTGAACCTGGCATCCCACTGCAAGGGGTCTCCACTCATCTGATTCCTCTCATCTGTTCACTGTCCACTGCGGAGGGTGAGGTCTGTCTATTTTTGAGGGCTTCTGGGGGTCCCAGATCAGCTGCTGCGAGAGACCCGGGATGCTGGGTCAGTGCTCTTCCCAAGTATAAGGCTTTGGTGCCAACTCTTTCTTTCCGCTGTGACAAGGAGTCAAGGGCTAAAGCAGGCTTCACAAAGGCACATGCTCTCTTTTCTGTCCCAGACACAAGGTGAGGTAGCTCAAGTGTTATCCCTTCAACACTTTGGCTGTTCTGGGATATTCTGCCCAGGTCACCTTAAATCCCTTAAGCCAACCACTTGGGAATGGGAGATACAAAGGAATGGTGTTGCTTGGACAGGGATGCAGGGATGTCAGCTGGGAAGCAGAGTGACTGTCAGTGTCTAGCCTTAGCAGAGCTTTGTTCTTTTAGCTTCCTGTAGTCACTAGACTGCCCATGAACCCCAATATCTGAATCTGAGCTCCAGAGAGTTCTGCTTCTCCCACCCCAGCCAGCAGGCAAGGAGGGGAGTCTGAATGGCAGGCGTACTTCACTGAGCTTGGTGGGAAACCTAAACTCCTCTGGCTCTTATATACTGGGAGATCTTGGTGAAGAGTTTACCTATATCTGAACTGGGCTTTGCTCCCAGCTCCTCCACTTTAACAGCCTGCCCTTTCCTGTGACTCACTGTGTGGCTTGGAGGGACCCATAGCGAGAACTGGCTGACCATCAAACACTACCTGGTAGGATTTGTGAAACCTCTTTTTCCTAAAAAGCTGAAGGAAGCTCAAAGGGCCACCCAGGGCCAGGAGGACTCTGAGGAGACCAAATGGTTCTCATGGAATCTGGTATGTGTCATCACCAATGTTTTTCTCCCACTTGCTCCAGCTCTCGGTAGAAAGCCTTGCATTCCCTCCTAACAAATCCAGGCTACCAAGGAAGGAGTTGTTGAGATAATGTAGTGGGCAGCATTAAATCCCTTGAGGGAGAGTCCAGGCCTCTCTGAGGGCCTCACCCTTCCTCTGGGCACGGAACTTCCCCAAGGATTGTCTCCACCCCAGGCCAGTTTTCTTCTCTCTCTCAGTGTCATGCCTAGGGTGAAGAACCTTCCACTGGTTTTCTACTTCAGGACTCTTATGTGTCTTTCTGGGTCTAGTCACCCTGTAATTCTTTGGCCTTTTCCTGGACATCATAACCCTTACCCCTTGCCCTAAGGACTAAGTGCCACATAGGGAAAATCAGAACCATAGCTAACTTTCTCAGGAGTGGCCAGCAGCCCAAAAAACTGCCGAAGAGTGTTAGGGCAAGTGACAAGGAGAAAAGATGTGGAAGGTGGTTAGGTTCTTTGGTCATCCTTAGAAGCCCCCTGAACAGATTTTCTGGGGTTGTTATTACCTGACACCCACATTAGAGGCAGGAAGGGGAGAATGATTTAAAAAAAGAAGCATGTTGCTGGGCGCTTGTGACTCACGCCTAGCTACTCAGGAGGCTGAGATCTGAGGACCACAGTTCAAAGCCAGCCCAGGCAGGAAAGTGCTGTGAGACTCTTATCTCCAATTAACCACCAGAAAACTGGAAGTAGTGCTGTGGCTCAAAGTAGTAGAGCTCTAGCCTTGAGCAAAAAGAGCCTAGGCCCCACAACTGACCAAAAAAAAAAAAAAAATAGTATGTTATGGGCTAGGTTATCACTATGTGACCACTGGCAATGATTTCCTTCCTGGAAAGACTTAGGCTGTTGGTAGGGTGGAGGTTGTTTCTCAGTGGGACAAGGTTAGGCCTAGACTAGCTGTGGGTAAGGAGGTCATTCTCACTGCTGTTCCCATAAAACAGATCCTTTGTATGCTTCCCTTGTGGGGAGCCACACAAACTCCAGATGTCTGTGGAGTTATGTATAACTTACAGTTCTAGGGTCTTGATGGCTCAGAGTGGCACTAGGTCTCCTTTCCTGTGCAGCATTAGAATCAGGGCACAGAGGAGGCTCTAACCCTACCAATACACTTTCTCCCTGATGTGACCCTAAAGGTGACAAGAAGTGTGACACCTTTTACCCTCTTGTCACATTTGCTGCCTGGGAGAAGGTAGAAGCAGAAACATCTAGAACTACCTGTCTTTCCACTACTTAATCCTAAAGATAAAATGGTCACTGAGGACAGGCTGGCACTAAAGCTGCATGCCCCTGCCTTCCCCCTGCCTTCTTCTCTGCTGCCAGCTTCTCGTGGCTTTTACCTATATCAGCAGTCCCTTGTCACAGAGGAAGCCTCAAACATAGCCCTCACTTTTCTGCCCTTGAAGGAAACTCTGCAAGACACCACAAAATGGAGTGTCTGGCTCCCTTCCTATTAGCCCTCCAATTCACAGTGGACCACACCCCCTCCTCAGGGCCTGTGTGCAAAAGTGCCTCCAACTGCAGCTTTTCTTTCCCTTTGCTCCTGCCCAGAGCCACATACTTTGCCTAACAATCTCCAGCTTATTCTTCCTGATACTGAATTTCCCACGCTCAGACTGGGCTATTCTATTATACACTGTCACAGTACCCTGTCCACCCTCTCCCATGTTTCTTCAATGGGCTCCAGACTATACTCCAGGCCTGGGGGTCTCTGTATCCTTTCTCCCAGCTACAATCTGAATCTTCTGCCAGCTTCCATTTACTCACCAAGATCTCTCTGAGCCTCTCCCCCTCGTTTCCCCCCCCCCACCTCATCTTTTTTTCAGTGCTTTTGCTTAGACTGGAACCAATCTCAAGCATCAAGCTCCATCACGTGGTATAGTGAGCCCTTCTCCCTGACTAAATAGTGGGCCACTCTAGGATAGACACTAGACATGTCACGTTTTTACTATGGCATGAAGAAATACCACATTTAGTGAATCAATATAGAATCTCTAAAATTTCTTCTGATACAGAAGACACCTGATAGACATTATCTTGCATCTTTCTACCACAGTTTTGAGTGGCTGTGGCAAAGTGCCCAGTATTTTTTTTCCTTTTCAACGTTTTCAGTCAAATGCATCTGTGTGATATGATGCCTAAGACTAACAATTTCTGAGAGTAGAAGGAGAAAAAAATGACCCAATGGATGGAGATAGTAGAGAAATTATAGTCAGGCACCATAATCCTCCTATAATTTTAGCAACTCAGGAGGCTGATCTGATGATTGCTGTTCAAAGCCAGCTTGGGCAGGAAAGTCTGTGACACTCATATCTCTGATTAATCACCAAAAAGCTGGAAGTGGAGTTGTAGCTCAAGAAGTAGACTGCTAGCCTTGAGCAAAAACTTAGGTATAGTGCCTGGGCCTGAGTTCAAGTCTCAGGACCTGCACCAAAAAAGAAAAAGAAAAGAAAAGAAAAATTATAACAGAGGGACAACACAATGTAATCCAAATAAGCTTTTTCTTAATCTTTGGGGGTAAACACCACCACACTGTGGTGATGGCTGAGTCCTCCGGGGACCAGAGGGAGGCGGCGGTGAAGGTGTTCCATGCTAGCTCCACAAACTAGGCTCTGGCGCAGCTTCTGAGACACTCTGTATTAGGTACTGACCCGTGTCGTGTGCCATTGGTGAGGAGGAAGATAATGTGCTCTTCCCAAAGGGCGATGATCTCCCCAGGTGGTGACTCTTCTCAGGAGGCAGGAGCGCCTTCCCGGAATAACCTTTTTGCTCTTTATTCAGCTGCTGCAGTAGATATTCATTAGTTACCACCAGGGATCTGCAGCCAGGGGGAAAAGGCAGTCATGAAATCAGGAAAGGGAAGACGCCGCCATTCAGGTCTGAAATGTCGGCTAAAGACAAATGTAACATCTTTCAACACCAGTGTTCAGGTTATGAGTGGGTTATTTTAAAAGCAGACTTACCCGTTTCATCTTTACAATTCTGTTTGACTGGGTTCCAGATATTTCCTATGTTTGAGAGTGATTTCTCTCTTCTTCCCAAAAGCCCTTTCATGATGAGCTAAGTGCAAGCACTAGGATTTTGGCTCCTGATCAGGCCTCTAATTTCTACTCCTAAATCAGAGTCTCTTCTAATCTGTTCTCTTCAACTAACCAGTGCTAGCTGTCACTGCTTTTTCTATTATTTTGTAGTGCTAAAAGCCACCCCACACATTGGCTATAAAAGTGATGCATACACAATGCTGTGTGTTACAGCACTATTCTATTTGAAGAGGTATATGGGCCAAATCAAAATTCCAAGGATAATATCATCATAAGCCCAGGGCTACTGGCTCATGCCTGTAATCCTAGCTACTTAGGAGTCTGAGATATGAGGATCATGGTTCAAAGCCAGCTCAGGCAGCAAAGTCCACGAAGCTCTTATCTCCAATAAACCACCAGAGAACTGGAAGTGGCGCTATGGCTCAAGTGGTAGAGCGCTTGCCTTGAGCTGAAGAGCTGAGGGATAGTGCCCAGGCCCAGAGTTCAAGCCCCATGACTGACAAAAAAGAAAAAGAAAAAGAAAGAAAATCATCATAAAACCCATGATTAGATACACTAATTAAACTTTACCAGTGCTCCTAAGGTCTTGAGGGCTCCCCCAGGTCTCCCAGCCTGCATCCTAACATGCTCTTCTGTGAAGAGGCTGGTATTACTGAGTGACTCTGAAGAGGATGCATAGTTTGGATTCTTTCCCTCTTACTCCCCACTTCTGAGTGTTCTCGATTCATCGTCTATGACCATTAGCTGGCAGACATTTTCCAAAGGAGCCAGATGGCTGAGTTTAGGGGTACAAGTGTCCAAAAAAATTACCTGACCCAAAGGTCCTGTTAGACCCTGTAAAATTAAGGTGTTATAACACACCAATGCTTAAGTCCATGGCGTACAAAAGCAGTACTGAAAAGCAGCACCTTGCCTCCCTGAAGTTTCCTGGCCAGATTTAGGAGGTTTATACACATAGACTATTGTTAACATGAAGAAAAATATTAACTCTGCAAGCAAAGCAGAAGAGATAAAGAGAAGTAAACATGTACTTCTAGAAGTCAATGAGACAGACCTCCTCCTACCTCTGACTTTCATGAAGAAGGGCAACTGTCTCCTCTAGCTTTTTCAACTGGGCAAGTTCTTGGTTCAGGCAAGTCACCTGCATGGTCAGCTGTTGGTTTTTGCGCAGAAGATCATCTACAAAGGGTACAGTAGCCAGAGGTGAGTAGGATCCCAGGTGATTGCCTTTAGTGGGAGTTTATATTGGCAAGAATAATGGGGTTTAGTAACAAAGTTGAATTAAAATTCAAGCACTTAGTATTATACATGGAAGTTCATCTTTTGAGTTTTACTATGAGGATTCAGGGAGACTACAAGACCTCGCTGAGCATAGGCAGTCAGCAAACATTAGGCCCTCTGAATTCTCCATTCTGGCTTGTGAATGTATGTCCTTCTCTGAGTGGTTTGTGAAAATATCTAGAATGCTGTCAGGTACAAAGTAAGAACTCAACAAGGGGCTTACAGACAAGGAATTTGTGGTTAAGACATTCATACCTACCTCTGTAAATATGCTACCAATGCCTGCTATAATGAAGTAAGAAAAGCACAAGAACCTGACCCAAAAGAGCCAGTCTTCTAGAAAAATGTTTCTGAAAAGTTAATATGCCTACCAATCATCAGGGATCTTGTTAAAAATAGATGCCAATTCAGTAAGTCTGAGAAGAGCCTCAATATTCTACTTGTCTAACAAGCTCCCAGGTGAGGCTAATGTGGATCAGTTTTTAAGTAGTAAGATTCTGGAAGGTGGATTCTGGCTAATGTGGATCAGTTTTTAAGTAGCAAGATTCTGGAAGGGTTTTGGCAGTCAAAATGCTATACCAGGCCTCATGGCTGATTGAAAGGATGAAAGGATGTCCAGATACCTACTCCTTTTCAGAATAGGCAAGTGGAGACTGAGCTTGTAAATATCAGATGGCACTGAGATTTAGCAATGGACTTCAGTGCTTCCAAATCAAGTTCTTCACAGCAATCCTGATGCCTGTTATTTGATTAGGGAAGCTAAGCTAGAGGCTTAACGTTGATAGAAGATAATCTAAAATACTGGCCTGGAAGTAGTGCAAAGCAAGACTTAAATGGGGTTCTATCTTTCACTTGTCACATGACAAAAACATTAAAAAAAACTACTCAGTGATAGAGTAAATAGGGCATTTACACTGCTACTGTGAGGGTAAAAGACAATCACCTTTCTTGAGAGTGATTTGGCAGTATGGAACAAATGTCTCACAAGTGCCCATAGCTTTTGGTACACTAATTCTACTTCTAGGAACATCTCCTAGGAAAATAGTCTAACATGTACACAAAGGTTTGTGCATAGATATTTATTGTATTATTTATGATAGTATAAACATTTGGACTTTCAACTCCATCAGAAGGGAAGAAACATGATCTGAGAGAAGCATTTTCATTGTGGAGTGACTTCTACTTTGGAAACTCTTTAGAATTACTCAGATTCTCTCTATAATTATATTTATTAAACTATCAATACAAGTAATGGCAGCTTTGTTTATAATAACAAAGAATTAAAAGCAATTAGTTAAACATGGTGCAATTGCAGGGCGTGCCTGCCTATGCTATTATATTTATAATATTAGAATGTCTCTGATTGCTGGGTGTGGAGAGTCAGGGAAACTGATTGCTGAGGGTACCAGGGAACTTTCTGGAAATGTGCTGTATTTTGACTAGGATCAAACTCAAGATGTGCATTTTGTTGTACATAAATTATTAAAAATCAGGACAAGCTGAGTGCCAGTGGCTCATGCCTGTAATCCTAACTACTCAGCAGGCTGAGATCTAAGGATCACGGTTCAAAGTCAGCCAGGCAGGAAAGTCTGTGAGACTTATTTCCAATAAACAATCAGAAAACCAGAAGTGGTGCTGTGGCTCAAGCGGTAGAGTGCTAACCTTGAGCTGAAGAGCTTAGGGACAGTGCCCAGGCCCTGAGTTCAAGCCTCATATCCAACAACAACAAAAAAATTAGGACACAAGTTTTAGTTTTGAGTCAAACCTATATGTATGAGGATAAGTTGGAAGAAAATACAGAAAAACATCAGTAACAGTACCAGGGCATGTGGCTATATTTTCTATAGAGAACATGTTCTACTCCTGTAACTACAAAAACAAATATAATTCTCCAAAGTAATGGCAATAGGCCAGGCATGGTGGCTTAAACTTGTCATCCTAGCTACTTGGGAGGTAGAGATGGAGGATTGGGGTTTGAGGCCAGCCAGTACATAAAAATTCTAGGGATTCCATCTCAACCAATGGCCGGGGACTGTGGCCTGGGCCTGTTATCTCAGCTCCTGTGGAGCATAGTGTCTGACTGCAGTGGCACATACCTATCATTCCCAAAGACAGGGGAGACACGCAGAATGTTCACAGCTCAATTTGGCTGGGGAATAAATAAGATCTGACCTCAAAAATAATGCCAAAAGCATGGTGCTGGTGGCTCATGCCTGTAATCCTAGTTACTTAGGAGGCTGAGGTCTGAGATTCATGGTTTGAAGCCAGTCTGGGTGGGAAAGTCCATGAAACTCATTTCTTCAATTAACCATCAAAGGGGTTGGGGATTTAGCTCAGTGGAAGAGCACTTGCCTGGCAAGTGTAAGGCTCTGAGTTCAGTCCTCAGATCTGGGGGGAAAAAAACCTATAAAAGACCAAAATAAAGGGCTGGGAAGGTGGTTCAGTGGTAAAGTGCTTGCCTTGCATGCATGAGACCCTGGGTTCGATTCCTTGGCACCACATAAGCAGAAAAAGCTGGAAGTGGTGCTTTGGCTCAAGTGGTAGAGCACTCGCCTTGAGCTGAAGAGCTAAGGGACAGTGCCCAGGCCCAGAGTTCAAGCCCTATGATCGACAAAAAATAAAAATAAAAAAATTTTTAAAAAATGCAAAAAGAGGCTAGAGGCATGGGTGAAATGGAAGAATGCCTGCCTTGCAAGCACAAGGCTCTGAGTTCAATCCCCAGTATTCCCTAAACAAATAAAAAAGCTAAGGAAAGCTGATAGTTTCCTTTAATGCACAAGGAAAAATAATTAGAGCAAGCCAAATATAGCTCTTGTGGCTACTGAAGCTGCTTAAATATGTTACTTTGGGAAGTTCCATAAGGAACCTTCCTGAACTTACCGTGTGTATGGGACTGGTGACCACTCACAATTGAGATGGCAGAACCTTCCTCCAGCTGCTGAATTTTTTCTGACAAAATAAGGTTTTCCTCCAGCACTCTGACCAGTTTTTGTTTCAAACTTTCCTTTAGATCAGAAAACAAAACACCACCACATTAAGAATCTGAAACCTTGAGGAAGGTGTTTAGAGGAGGATTGAGAGTCTCTTCCTCTAATTAATGCTAACTTGTTGAAGCCAGCATCAGTGGGACTTTCTCACTACAACTTCAGTTCATTGGTAGACACTGCTCAAGTGCAGTGAACCAATTTATCATATGGAGTCATGGTCTTTCTGCGGATTATCCACGACTCTTGCTGAACAGGTGGTGGCTGGAATTCTGAGATGTTCAAAGTTTCTAGAACCGAACTTGGTGTTTAAATATCCTGTAAAATGTTAACAAAAGAGAGAAGCTTGGGAGTATCAGTTTTGTTTTTTTGTTTTTGTTTTGTTTTTTTCAGATTCAGCAGCCTGATGCTATAGCCTGGCCTCTGGCCTCTGATCTCACTTCCTGGCTCCATTAGAAGGGAGAAAGGACAATCTCTGAGGCCTCTGCCATCCCTTACTGGCCACACCATAATCTTCCTTCAAGAGCATGACACTATGCACTTAAAAAAATTTGTTTTTGGTTACCCGGGCGCCAGTGGCTCACACCTGTAATCCTAGCTACTCAGGAGGCTGCGATCTGAGGATCGAGGTTCAAAGCCAGCCTGGGCAGGAAAGTTCATGAGACTCCAATAACCCCCCCCCCCCCCCCAGAAAACCAGAAGTGGCGCTGTGGCTCAACTGGTAGAGCCCTCGCCTTGAGCTGAAGAGCTGAGGGACAGCACCCAGGCCCAGAGTTCAGGCTCCACGACCGGATTCAAACAAAACATTTTTGTTTTTTTTGTAGGTTGGGGACTTGAACTCAGGGCCTGGGTGCTGTCCCTGAGCTTTTTTGCTCAAAGCTAGTGCTCTACCACTTGAGCCACAGGTCTACTTCTGGTTTTCTGGTAGTTAATTGGCGCTAAGACTCTCATGAACTTTCTTGCCTGGGCTGGCTTTAAATTGAGATTCTTAGATCTCAGCTTCCTGAATAACTAGGATTATAGGCAAGAGCCACCAGTGCGAATCTACTCTACCATATGCATTTCTTACTTGCTCTGTGTGTGTGTGTGTGTGTGTGTGTGTGTGTGTGTGTGTGTGTGTGTGTGTGCTTGCACGAGCTACTCTTGGTGCTTGAACTTTGGGCCTGGATTCTGTCCATTAGCTTTTGTGCTCACAGCTAGTGCTCTAATACTTGAGCCATAGTTCCACTGTGGCTTTTTTTTTTTTGGGGTCCGGTCATGGGGCCTGAACTCTGGGCCTGGGCACTGTCCCTCAGCTCTTCAGCTAAAGGCTAGCGCTCTACCACTTAAGCCACAGCACCACTTCTGGCTTTTTTCTTTTTGCTTATGTGGTGCTGAGGAATTGAACCCAGGGCCTCATGCATGCAAGGCAAGCACTCTACCACTGAGCCACCTTCCCAGCCCTCCACTGTGGCTTTTTTGGAGATAAGAATCTCATAGACTTTTCTGCTGGACTGGCTTTTTTTTTTTTTTGTCAGTCATGGGGCTTGAACTCTGGGTGCTGTCCCTCAGCTCTTCAGCTCAAGGCTAGCTCTCTACCACTTGAGCCACAGAGCCACTTCCAGTTTTCTGAGTGGTTTATTGGAGATAAGAGTCTCTTTCCTGCCCGGGCTGGCTTTGAACCGTGATCCTCGGATCTCAGCCTCCTGAGTAGCTAGGGTTACAGGTGTGAGCCACTGGTGCCCAGCTGCTGGACTGGCTTTGAACTTCAACCCTCAGATTTCCGCTTCCTGAGTAGCTAGAATTACAGATGTGAGCCACCAGCACCCAGCCATTTACTTCCCCTTCCCTTTCCTTTGTGATTTGGATTAGAATAAGGGAGTCATCCCTATAGAACCTCCAAGTTGTCTCCATCCTGCCAAGTTTTGTGTTCCTGAGTTGTCCAGCCTGACTCTCCCATATTTTGCCTCCTAGGTATAGGTAATGATTACCTGTCTCTGCCCTTTTCTAGTAAAGTGGAGAGAGAAGGGTGAGTGAGCCATACCACATCACTAGGGACCAGCTGTCCAGCCTCCTTTGAGTCACTGTCCCGCCTGCGGAAGGCTTTCCCGGCATCTTCAGGATGGATGCGACCCCACTGCTGAGGAGGACCAGGGACGACCAAAGACAGAAGCAAATCTCGGGCAGGACCTGCCAAAAATTCAGGTTGGGCACAGCAGCCAAGCTTAAAAACTAAGGCACAGGATTCCTAGGCAACAATTACCAGCTCTATCATCTAATGATCTCCTTTCCCCAAGAATTTAGTAAGTGACTGGTAAGAGGTACTTAATGTGAATAAGAAGCAATACCCCACTTGCTCTGAGGAGGAAAGCACAAGCCTTCCTGAGTCACTCATCAATGGCTACAGAGCACTATTTTCCTATAAAATGGGAGCAGTAAGTCAACACGGATATCATTGACTGTGACTTCTCTATTTTAGTTTTTCAGTGTTGGGGAAATCAAACCCAGAGTCTCATATAAGCTAGGCAAATGCTAAACTAAACCTTCAGCCCTTAGAAATAATAATAATAATAATAAATTCCCAGCACAAACCACTTGAAAGTTTTTAGTTGTTACTTAAACTTTATTTTGCTAACAAGTGAAAGTTCTTTGAATTCTTCTCCCATTAAACAACAAATAAACACGTGAAGCCAACATTTGCAAAACTATCTTTTCTCCATGTTTCAAAAACAATCCCTCAAAAGAGTCCAGGCCATTTATTTACTTGGGTAATTTAGATCATAACATTATAATAGTCATCTCAGAACTGGGATAATCAGACCTAATTTCTGTTGTATTCATTACTGACTAATGTATCTCTCAAGGAGATTAAACCTTTTTTTTTTTGGTCGGTAATGGGGCTTGAACTCTGGGCCTGGGCGCTGTCCCTCAGCTCTTCAGCTCAAGGCTAGCACTCTACCACTTGAGCCACAGTGTTTTCTTAGTGGTTTCCTGGAGATAAGAGTCTCACAGGCTTTCCCACCTGGGCTGGCTTTGAACCTTGATCCTCAGAGCTTAGCCTCCTGAGTAGCTAGGATTACAGGCGTGAGCCACCGGCGCCCGGCATAAAATCTTTTTGTAATTATTAGTATGATCACTATTATACATATCTGGCCATTCTATATGTTACCAAAGACTACACCCACACCCACACACATGCATATGTGTACATACACATATCATATACTCTTAAAGGAGGGACAAAACAATTGCTCAATAACAAGCAGAAAGAGTGCTCATTTTAAAAAGAAAATATAAATGTAAGAAAAATGCAGACTTTTTAACCATGGTGTCTTTTAAAAAGTTTCATAATAGATACAAGATCAATTTTCCTTGCAAGTTGAAGCTCTGTGGCTTTTAGCCGAGCACTAAGCAGAAGCAAAGTCCCACCCTCACCAGACACAAGACGACATACACTCACCGAGAAATTTCTTGTTGAGGAGGAGTGAACCAGAGCCATTCCAGTGCTTATCCACAAGCTCCAGGAGCTGTCTGAGGACAGTGGCCACATGAGGGGTTCTGGCAGAGATTGGGGGACTGTGGTTTCCTGGCAAACCATGCAAACTGCCCAGGTCACTTGAGAGAGGCTCAAGAAAAAAAAGCAAAACCCTCCAACCATTTGTCATTCTTACACAATAAGGGAAGTAAGATTCCAGACATTTAAAACATTAATTTTTTTTAAAAGAAAGGTTTCATCTTTCAGTTTTAATTTGAATAATGCACTATTTATGTCCAAGGCAAACATTTAAGATATTCAAGGACAAGTTCAAAGGTAATAGTATCTCCTATTATTATTTTCTATAGGGATTCTCAGAATATAATAACAATAACAATGCATCAACACTAACATTATTTTTCAATATATTATGTAATATAGAAAGATGACACTAGAGAACACTTAGAAATTATAAAGTAAAACTCAAGTCCTGGTGCCAGGGTCTCACGCCTGTAATCCTAGCGACTCAGGAGGCTGAGATCTAAGAATCATGATTCAAAGCCTGCCCAGCAGACAAATCTCAGAGACTCTTATTTCCAATTACCCACTAAAAAGCCAGACCTGAAACTATGGCTCAAGATGGAGAGTGAAAGCCTTTGCAAAAAAACTAAGGGATATCACCCAGGCCCTGAGTTCAAGCCCTAACATTGGCACCAAAAAAAAAAAGGAAAATTGAGAGTAATAAGATGTTCTAATTCACAATAATCTTTTAATATGTTATATAATAAACATAAATATCCTGTAATTTTTTTCATGGGACTGGAGTTTAAACTCATGGATTTTCACTTACTAGGCAGGTACTCTAGGCAGGCAGGGGTATGACCATACCCCTAGCCCTTATTTTTTTGTCCGTTGTGGGCCTTGAACTTTGGACCTGAGCACTGTCCCTCAGCAATTCAGCTCAAGGCTTTACCACTTGAGCCACAGCGCCACTTCCGGTTTTCTGGTGGTTTATTGGAGGATAAGAGTCTCATGGACTTTCCTGCTCCAGCTGGCTTTGAACCATGATCTTCACATCTCAGCCTCCTGAGTAGGTAGGATTACAGGTGTGAGCCATCTGTGCCTGGCTTCCCTTTTTTTCTTGAGTTAAAAATAAAACTAAGTGTTTCCCCCCCCCCCCTCTTTTGGATAAGTTTTTTGTCCAGGACTTTGATCCTCCTATTTGTGCTAATATGCAGAGCTGGAATGACAGATTTTCTTTTCAGAAGCTTTCTGGCTTGTGGCATATTACTTTTTTTTGTTTTTTGTCGGTCATGGGGCTTGAACTGTGGGCCTGGGTGCTGTCCCTGAGCTCTTCAGTTCAAGGCTAGTGCTCTACCACTTGAGACACAGCGCCACTTCAGGTTTTCAGAGTGGTTTATTGGAGATAAGAGCCTCACAGACTTTCCTGCCCGGACTGGCTTTGAACCATGATCCTCAGATCTCAGCCTCCTGAGTAGCTAGGATTACAGGCATGAGCCACCGATGCCCTTTTATATTTATAATCAGAGACTCCAGATATATTCAGCATAGTGGTAGATCACTTGCCTAGCATGTACAAGTCCCTGGGTTCTACTTACAGGTAACTAATCCCAACCAAAAAAGGTTGTCTTTTTATATTTATATTCAGATAGGTCTTTGAAAGCTTTCCATGTAAAGAAACCCAGTATCTGATAATAAAGAGATGAGAGTTTTAAAGGTAGTCCAGAAAATGCATTGACATTTTAGCAATATAAAATGAAATAAATATGAAAAAAAGTCTGTAGACAATCCTACTAATATGGCATCCCAAATATCCTGATTGGTCTGTCTCTACCCTAAATGCACTCACACACAGTGATTTTGTTTGATAAAATAGGCTGAAATGGTAGGGGGGAGGGGGAGAAGAGAGAGATAAAAAGTTATAGAAAGTATTACAAGACCGCCCCCTTTGGTGCATGGAAATTATAACCACTTCCAAAGTTATAAAAACTGAAGATGAAGTATTAAGAATCAAAAACAAAAACACAAAGCTGGGTGTGGTGGCTCAAGCCTGTAATCCTACCTTTTTGAGAGGTAGAAATTGGGGAACTGAGGTTTGAGGTCAGCCTGGGCATAAAAGTCTCTAAAACTCCATCCAAACCAAGGCTGAAAACAGTGGTTCATGCCTATCATACCAGCAACAAAGAAAGTACAAATAGGAGGATCACAGTGCAGGCCAGACCCAACATAAACTGGGTGCTGGTGGCATATGCCTGTAATCCTAGCTACTCAGAAAGCTGACATTTGAGGATCATGGTTCAAAGTCAGCCTGGCAGAAAAGCCCAAGAGACTTTATTTACAATGAATTAGATATGTGGGAATCACATGTTTGTTTGTTTTTTTGGTCCAGTTGTGGGGCCTGAACTCTGGGCCTGGGCGCTGTCCCTCAGCTCTTCAGCTCAAGGCTAGCGCTCTACCACTTGAGCCACAGCACCACTTCCGGCTTTTTTCTTTTTGCTTATGTGGTGCTGAGGAATCGAACCCAGGGCCTCATGCATGCAAGGCAAGCGCTCTACCACTGAGCCACCTTCCCAGCCCCTCACTCTTAATTTTGTATTAATTCTCTGTACCATCCTTTAGCTAAAAAGTTCCCTGGATAATCTAACTAATTTATCTCCTTGCTGCTACTTACTTTGGGGAGGGGGGAGGGGAAGAATTGTTTGAATTTCTAGAAAGCAAAGAAAAGCAATGCTTTTTTATTTTTTTGTCAGTTATGGGGCTTGACCTTTGGGCCTGGGTGCTGTCCCTGAGCTCTTCAGCTCAAGGCGAGCACTCTACCACTTGAGCCACAGCACCATTTCTGGTTTTCTGGTGGTTAATTGGAGATAAGACTCTCAAGGACTTTGCTGCCTGGGTTGGCTTTGAACCATGAACCTCAGATCTCAGCCTCCTGCGTAGCTAGGATCACAGGCGTGAGCCACTCGTGTCTGCCCCCCACCTTTTTTTTTTTTTTTTTTTTAAAGAAAGTTAATTTATCCTTTTCTGATGCCAGTAGTGAGACTTGAACTCAGAGCCTTGTGTTCTCACTTGGCTTTCTTTCTGGTTAAGGCTTGTAGTGTACCACTTAAACTATTGCTCTTTTTCTGGCTTTTTGTGGTTAATTAGAGTCTCATAGACTTTCCTGCTTGAGGCTGGCTTTGAACTTTGATCTTCAGATCTCAGCCTCCAGAGTAGCTAGGAATGAGTCACCAGTGCTTAGCACAAAGAAATGCTTTTATAGAAACTATTTCAAGTTAGTCACTTGTGGCTGAAAAAAAAAAGTATAAATCCAATGAGATTATTTAAAGCCATCCATGTTTCAGAGATCTTCAGCTAGCCAGCAACTTCCTCATTTCTTTCCCTTGCTAAAAACTCTTATTACCAAAGTACTTAAAAACTAAAAAGAGAAAAACTCTTAATACCAAAGTGCTTCCCTACCATCTTTAGCTCTGGAAGTAGATCGGGACAGATCCTTTGCAGGGCAGTGGGTATGAAGTGGACATGTGACTTTCCCAAGGGTAGAAAGAATCACAGATTTTAGCCTGGGATTTTAGCCATAGGCCTCTAAAAATCTCTCAGCCTCTTGGTCAGAATTACCGTGATTCCCAACAGAACCCCTGCTGGTGGTGGAGCCTATGTGTTTCTTGTACATTCCCAAACAAGCCAACACTTGCCTCGATGCCTGTAGCATCTTGGAAACCATGCTTCGGATTCAGGTTGGCAAAAATATTGTCCTTCCGCTTGAATCCTCTCCTTGTTGGGCTTAATGACCTCCTGGCCAGAATTTCTCTGTCTTCTGACGTCCCAGGAGGCAACAGCAGTGTTCTAGGAGCATTTCCCAGGACAGGGTTGTTTGGGAAAGAACCACGTGCTGGTGTTAAATCACCGAGGCTGCTGGATAATTGGTGCTCAACACTGACCAGCAGAGCAGGGTCACTGTTGAAATGGGTGGCGGCATACAGATCTGCGGAGGAAAAGAAATCAGGAAATGAACTTGCCTTTCAGCTTCCCAGTGTCTGTCTCACGCCCATCAGTATTTAATGTGGAGTCCAAATAATAATAACTACTTCCCAGCATATCTCAACTCTTGGAAACTTGCTCTCCTTCTACCTGGGAAAAACTCAACTCTGGTTACATCCAGGTGTCCACATACTCTAAGCCTAGCCCACAGCAGCAGAATGAGACTGTTTTTGTTTTTGGCAGTGTTAGAATTTGAACTCAGATCCTTGCCTTAGTAGGCAGGTACTCAACTACTTGAGGTCATACCTTTAGCTCTTTTGTTTTGCCTTGGTTGTTTTTCCGATAAGATCTTATCCTCTTTTTAACCAGGATGAATCTCAGGCTGGGATCCTCTTACCTACGCATCCTGTGAAGCTGGGATTCTAGATGTGTACTACTACACTGGATTCAATAGGCCTCTGTCCTGACCTTCCTCACTAGCTTGTCTGGACCCTTAGTACTGCACATCTTTCTTTTTTTTTTTTTTTTAAATATATGAGTCACTTTTCTATATCTTGAGAAGATACTTTTACATCTCTTTTTTTCTTCAAGTTCCAGCACTAATCTTCCTTCCTTCTCGGATGCTGACCTTGTTTTCACTGAGAAAACATAGGCAATCAAAATACTACCACTACTACTACTAATAGCCAAGTGCTGGTGCCTGTAATCAATCCTACCCACTCAGGAGGCTGATATCTGAGGATTGTGGTTTGAAGCTGGCTCTGGCAGGAGGTACTGAGTTCAAACCACAGTACCAGGAAAATAAACAAATAAATTATCCACTGGAAGCTGGGTGCTGGTGGCTCCTGCCCATAATCCTAGCTACTCAGCAGGCTGAGATCTGATGAGTGAAAAAATATGAAGCCAACGTAGGCAGATAAAGCCAAGAAACACATCTCCAACTAATCCAAAAAAAAAGCTGGGGGGGGCTGGGAAGGTGGCTCAGTGGTAGAGCGCTTGCCTTGCATGTATGAGGCCCTGGGTTCGATTCCTCAGCACCACATAAGCAAAAAGAAAAAAGCCGGAAGTGGCACTGTGGCTCAAGTGGTAGAGCGCTAGCCTTGAGCTGAAGAGCTGAGGGACAGCGCCTAGGCCCAGAGTTCAGGCCACACGACTGACAAAAAAATAAAAATAAAAAAAAAAAAGCTGGATTGGGAGGTATGGCTTAAGTGGTAGAACACCAGCTATGGCTGATGAAGCCAAGTGAGATCTCAAGGCCTTGAATTCAAGCCCTAGTGCTGACTGTCACACACACACACACACACACACACACACACACACAAACACACAAAGCTTACTGGATCCCACTACTGAAGCTATCAACTGAATTGTAAATTTGTAACCATAACTTCTCTGCCCCCTTGATTGAACAGATGAACTGTCAGTGCTTCATCTACGGCTATTCTCCATTGATGGGATACATTCCATCTCTTCTTCTCTACTCAAGGATATTGTTATTTTTCCTCATAATTGTCTGCATTCTCTGCTGCATCCATTTTCAATATTCTCTCATAGAGCATTTCTATCAGCCTCTCAGGCCCTCAGCGCTCCTCCAGCTCCATTTCTCTGCTCCTGCTGAAGGGTTTGTGTATGTTTAGTAACTCTATTGCTATACTTCCAAGTTTTTCTTGAACTCATCTCAATGAAGCTTTTATTTCCACATATCTCCCGAGGCTGTTTGCTAATATCATTGGTATTGCCAACCAGCACGGCCACTCCCCAGTCCTGACTCCTCCCAGAGATCTGACACAGCACTAGTGCTATCTTCTCCCTGAAACACTTCACACTTGGTTTTGAGGCAGCACCCTTTTACAGGTTGCTTCTTTTGCACTCTGTGTGCTGTATCATCTTTCAAATTCTTGGATAGCTCAGGTCCAGTCCTCAGGTCTCTTTCTTATCTATATTCACTCTCTAGGTGAGATTTTAATCCAGTCTCAGTTTTAATGTAATCTATACTCTGTGTGTGTGTGTGTGTGTGTGTGTGTGTGTGTGTGTGTGTGTGCTGGTCCTAGAGCTGAATTCATGGCTTGGCCTCTATTCCTGAGCTTTTTGTTTGTTTTTTGTTCAAGGCTAGTATTCTACCACTTAAGCCACAACTCTGGCTCCACTTGTGGCTTTTTTGTGGTTAATTGGAGACTTTCCTGCCTTGGCTTCAAACCCCAATACTCAGTCTCCTGAGTAGCTAGGATTACCAGTGCTTGCTCACAGCCAATTTCTTCTTTGGTGGTGAAGCTTGAACTCTGGGCTTGGGCCCTGTCCCCAAGCTCCTCAGCTCAAGCTAGCACTCTACCACTTGAGCCGCAGTGCCACTTCCGGTTTCTTGTGGTTAATTGGAGATAAGAGTCTCACAGACTTTCCTGCTGGGGGTTGGCTTTGAACTATGACCCTCAGATTTCAGCCTACTGAGTAGCTAGAATTATAGGCGTGAGCCACTGGTGCCTGGCTAATCCAGTGATTCTTAAGGAAGATTACTCTTCTGCTTCTACAACTTATAGCCTAATCCAGAAAAAAAGGCTAGTCATCTTCTCTAACTTCCTCTATACCCTTCAGTATATTCACTGTACTCAGGGGGGGTTCCTTGACATTCCCTGAACATACTAAGCATGTTCCAGCCTCAAAAACTGCACTTGTATGCGATTTAGAAAGTTCAAACCCCAGGTATCCACATAACAATACTTTCAACTTCATTCAAGTCTACATTTTTCTTTAGTACCAGGTGACATTTGCCACCCACCAGACTTGTCCCTCAAATCTTTACTTTTATGATGCCCTGGATCATTTAATTTAAATACCACTTTGTTCTTATTATTTTCTATACACTTACTTTTCATCCCAGACCTTAACATCACCTGAGATGTCCATATGTTAACTTGCTTATCATCTGTCTTACTTTATTAACATGTAAGTTCCACGAATGTAGAGACGTTTGAAACATTATGTTAACATATACATGGGACTTTTTTATTTTGCTACATTATCTAGAGCTAAAAAAAATCTCTGCACATAACAGATGTTTAGTGAATTTTACTGGCTAAATTAATAAGTAGTTGAAGAATAATCTTCATCCTTATCCTGAAATAAGCATTTTTTTTAAAAGTAACTCAGAATAGCAGTGACTATGGCCAGAGAGAAGACTAGATGCTGCTACAAATAGGTCTTCGGAAGGCTACTCAACTAAAATGACAGGTAGTGCTGAAGCTCACCTTCCTACGCATTTTCTCTCACATATTTGTCATGCTAAACTCATACCCTGAAGAGGTTTAGAAGTTCCATGGACCTCTGGTGACCCTGAAATACAATTTTTTAAATGCTCGTAATTTTTAATTGTGAAAATACTGAACAGAGGGGTTACAATTACATGGGCAAGATAATGAGTACATTTCTTATCAAGCATTGTAGCCTCCTCCTTTGTTTCCCCTTCCCATCCCTTCCCAATTGCTCGTAAAATTTGAGAAATGCCAATATCAAAATTTCCAGTTATACCTTCTATCTTCATGCCTATAACAAAGCCATATGAACTAAAAAGAAGCTATTACCTGAACTAAGCTTCAAAAGCCTTCCGGTGCTGGAGTCTGGGTTTGACAAAGACATCAGTAAATCTCCACAGGGATGGGATGTGGCAGCTTTTATGTCATTTGAAGGCTTTATGTTATACTCTCGGAAGTTCTTGCTTCTCTGGGGCCTTTTACCATGACTTCCGTGCAGGGGTAGAGTTTGAGAATAATGACCATCATAATTTTCCAGACCGACATTGGAAGGTATCTGATAAGGATGGATCTGGCTGGAGTCACCCACATCTAGACGTTTACTCAATGAGTCATCATGGGGAAGTTGGTAGGTATCAGGTGTTCCTAACAAGTCCTTTTCTGGAGAAGAAACTGAACTCTTGCTGTCCAAAAAGGATACTCGGTACCCATCCCTGCTCATCTTCTCTGGGGATCGGACTGTGCACTGACAAGGTGAGTAGCGTTTGAATTCTGTCTCCACCAAAGGAAAACAAAACAAAGCATCATGAGGATTCTTCTTGGTTCAGCTGGGGTATCTCTGAGAAAGGCAGTTTCTAATTTGACAAATGGTATCATAAAGTGATGAAGGGTCTTTCACATAGATACCAAAACGTATGAGATGTTTGAGTAAACAAGAAAGAGCCTGTAACACTCTGAAGATAAATTTCTTTTCAGACAAATTCCCTAGGAATTTCCTCCTCAAATGGTAGTTTCTAGATATTTAGTACACCTTCATATGATGGTAGTTGTGATTTTATGCATGGAGTCTATAGAGAATAGTTGGTCTCTGATTTCTTTTTAGACTACTTGCAATAACATTAAGTCTGCTTTACTCTTGATGACAAGGGATTTCTATTTCAAGAACAGATAATTTAGACTGTTCTCCTGTTGAAGATGTTTTCTCTTTTCTTTCTTCTTTCTTTCCTCCTTCCTTTCTTCCTTCCTTCCTCCCTCCCTCCCCTTTTTTCTTTTTTCCCTTTCCTTTTCATTTTCTTTTCTATTCTTTCTTTCTTTTTGCCAGTCCTGGGGCTTGAACTCAGGGCCTGAGTGCTGTGCCTGAGCTGCTTTTGCTCAAAGCTAGCACTCTACCACTTGAGCCACAGCACCACTCCAACATTTTCTGTTTATGTGGTACTGAGGAATCAAACCCAGGGCTTCATGCATGCTAGGCAAACACTACCATTAAGCTACATTCCAAGCTCCTCTTTTCTTTCCTTCCTCCTTCCTCCTTCCTTTTTTTCTTTCTTCCTTCCTTCCTTTCTTTCTTTTCTTTTTTTCTTTCTCTCTTTCTTTCTTTCTTTCTTTCTTTCTTTCTTTCTTTCTTTCTTTCTTTCTCTCTCTCTCTTTCTTTCTTTCAGTCATGGGGCTTGAACTCTGGGCTTGGGTGCTGTCCCTGCGCTCTTCAGCTCAAGGTGAGCGCTCTACCACTTGAACCATAGCGCTACTTGCGGTTTTCTAGTGGTTTATTGGTAATAAGAGTCTCATGGAGTTTCCTGCCTGGGCTGGCTTTGAACCATGATCCTCATTTTAGCCTTCTGAGTAGCTAGGATTACAGGCGTGAGCCACCAGCACCCAGCCTTTTCTTTCTTTCTTTTTTATTTTTGGGTCCAGTCGTGGGGCCTGAACTCTGGGCCTGGGTGCTGTCCCTCAGCTCTTCAGCTCAAGGCTAGTGCTCTACCACTTGAGCCACAGCACCACTTCTGGCTTTTTTTCTTTTTGCTTATGTGGTGCTGAGGAATCGAACCTAGGGCCTCATGCATGCAAGGCAAGGGCTCTACCACTGAGCCAACTTCCCAGCCCCTTTTTCTTTCTTTCTTATACTGGGGTTCAAACTTAGGATTTTGTATTTGTTAGGTGCTCTACCAGTTGAGCCACACCTCAACTCCAAATAAAACTGGAAAATCTTAAAAGCAGCAATGGATGATCCTTGCAGGAGTTATAGACTGCTAACTGATTTCTCAAATGTAAGCACAAAAGATAGAATATAGTGGAATAACTGCAATATTCTGGGGTTTTTTTTTTGGTTGTTTTGGTCGGTCATGGGGCTTGAACTCTGGGCTGTCCCTGCACTCTTCAGCTCAAGGCGAGCACTCTACTGCTTGAGCCACAGCACCACTTCCATAACTGCAATATTCTGAAACAACTGTTAACCTAGAAATCTATACTCAGCAAGAATGCTATTTAAGAATGATGGTGAAATGAGGGTTTCATAACCAAAGGCCTAAAGTGAATTCTAAAGCAAGTAGCATAAACTAGAGGAAAATCATCTCAGAGGGAAGTTTGGGATAAAAAAAAAAAAAAATCAGCAGGGGCTGGAAAGGTGGCTCAGTGGTAGAGCGTTTGTCTTGCATGCATGAGGCCCTGAGTTCGATTCCTCAGCACCACATAAGCAAAAAGAAAAAAGCCGGAAGTGGTGCTATGGCTCAAGTGGTAGAGCGCTAGCCTTGAGCTGAAGAGCTGAGGGACAGCACCTAGGCCCAGAGTTCAGGCCCACGACCGGACCCAAAAAAAAAAAAAATCAGCAAAAAGAAAACAAAGTGGGTAAATGTACATAAACATTGCATAAAACATCTTGTAGGGTTTTAAAACATGTAAGAATAAAAATCCATAGGAATAAGACATGTCAGGAGGGATTAAATGGAGAAAAGTACTGTAAGGTTAAATTATCCAAGGGAAGGGCTGGGAAGGTGGCTCAATGGTAGAGCTCTTGCCTTGCATGCCTGAGGCCCTGGGTTCGATTCCTCAGCACCACATAAGCAAAAAAAAAAAAAAAAAAAAACCCAGAAGTGGCGCTGTTCCTCAAGTGGTAGACGGCTAGCCTTGAGCTGAAGAGCTGAGGGACAGCACCCAGGCCCAGAGTTCAGGCCCCACGACCGGACCCAAAAAAAAAAAATTATCCAAGGGAAGACTTAAGATGTTGATTAATTTTTAAATTATGTTAGTGGTGATGGCTCAGGTGGTAGAGTGCCAGCTAATAAGTAAAAGCCCTAGATTCATAAATAAATAAAGTTAAAGACACTAATTGTCATTTTGAAAATAACACAAAAAGTTCAGAAGGCAAGAGAAGCAAGAAAAAGAAACAGAATAACCAATATGACAAGAACAAAGGAGACAGAACATCAACCCTTAGAGCAGAAAAGCCTCCCAGCTACTAGCATCCAAGGTGCCCCTGCCTCTCTCCCTCCCGCCTTTCCTCTCCCTTCCAGGAAAACAGAAAACGGGCCAAACAGGGTCCCGCAGTTATATCACCACCATCTTTTAATTTCATCACATCCAGATTTCTTTGATAACATGAAGAAAAATATTTATTCAGTGAGCAAAATATTTACCATCTTCCTGGTGGTTGTCACTTGGTATCTCTCTTCTTGTCACTTCCTGTAGCTAAAAAAAGTTCAAAAATTTTAGAAGGGCATCTGTGGACATTTAGACAAGAGTTCACTGGACCACGTTCAGAGTCCTTTCCTGTTAGTAAAGATGGCCATCCTTGCAAGCAAAGGAAATAGATACTCAAGCAAAGGCCCAGGGTGGAGCTTGTCACAATTCAAGGTTCTAGAGTTGCTTTAGAGCTGGTTAGGAGGCTCTTTGAAAATACCAAACATCCTTAGAAAGTAAAGGACATATTGAACTTTGAAATACTGTATTTTCTCTGCTTCAAATACCTCAGCATACAAATGATAGGTCACTTTCTTGAACTTTCTCTTTTCTGTTCAAGTGATTTTTATATTTATTTTATGTTCTGGTAAATCTCAGTATCAACCCCAGGAATTAATAGAAGTTTTAATATGTTAGGAATCAATCAGAGGCATAACTAGGCAAGAACTGAAGCAAAACAGAAAGCAATCTAAGGTTTGATTAGTAGCTTGAAGTATTTGGTGTCTTCACAGTAGTCACAACAAATAAGAAGTCCTACTTCCTTACTTGTTAAGCTAAAAGACTTACAGCAAGCGATTCAATTTCCTTTTTCTCTCACTTCAAAATATAATTTCTGAGTAGTTTTCTTTTTCCCTTTCTTTTGTCTGTTTATTTGCCAATAGTAGGGCTTGAACATAGACCTCAAGCTCTCATTTTGCTTTTTTTCTTTTTCAGGCAAGGCTGGCTCCTCTACCACCTGAGCCACACTTCTATTTCCTTTTTTTAGGTTTTAAAACATTTTTGGGGGCTGGGAATATGGCTTAACAATAGAGTGCTTGCCTAGCATGCCTAAAGGCCCAGATTCAATTCCTCAGTACCACATACACAGAAAAAAAGCAGGAAGTGGGGCTATGGTTCAGGTGGTAGAGCGCTAGCCTTGAGCACAAAGAGGCTCAAGGGACAATGCTCAGGCCCTGAGTTCAAGCCCCAGGACTGGCAAAAACAAACAAAAACCCACAATTTTTAAGTCTAAGAATTGCCTAATCTCTAGATTGAAATAGCCTGTATCTATATCTCCTTTTCCTTAAGTCTAAGATTTTTAAAAAGTGGCAATAGAGGCTGGGTACTGGTAGCTCACACTTGTAATCTGAGCTACTCAGGAGGCTGAGGTCTAAGGATTGTGGGTTCCAGTCAGACTGGGCAGGAAAGTCTGTGAGACTCTTACCTCCAATTAACCACCAAAAAGCTGAAGTCAAGCTGTGGCTCAAGCACTAGCACTAGCTCAAGAACAATACCCAGGCTCTGGGTTCAAGCCCCAGGGACTAACACCAAAAAAGAAAAAAAAAAGGTGGGGGGAGTGTAGAAGTCATTTCTAAGTCACCCAAGTAAGAGCTTTAAACACAAACCAATGAAAAGTGTTCTTCTTTTTGTTTGTTTTACTGAAAACTAGTTACTTTTCATTCTTTTTTTGTTTTTTTTTTTGGGTCCGGTCATGGGCCTGAACTCTGGGCCTGGGAGCTGTCCCTCAGCTCTTCAGCTCAAGGCTAGCGCTCTACCACTTGAGCCATAGCGCCACTTCCGGCTTTTTTCTTTTTGCTTATGTGGTGCTGTGGAATCGAACCCAGGGCTTCATGCATGCAAGGCAAGTGCTCTACCACTGAGCCACCTTCCCAGCCCCCTAGTTACTTTTAGTTCTTGCCACAACTTGTAGGATCTCTACTTTCCCATTGTCATCTGTCCTGCTGTATAATTAATGTAGGGTTTTATATATATAATATATATATTACAAAAGGTAAAGACAGAAAATTTAAGAAGATGAGAAGCCAGGCACCAGGGCTCATACATGTAATCCTAGCTGTTCAGGAGGCTGAGATCTGAGGATCACAATTTGAAGCCAGTCTGGCAGGAAAGTTTATGAGACTCTTATCTCCAATAAACTACTCAGAAAAAGCTGGAAGTGGTGCTGTGGTTCAAGTGATAGAGTGCTAGCCTTGAGCACAAAGAGGCTCAGGGACGAGGCCTGAGCCCTGAGTTTAAGCCCCAGGACCGGCAAAAAATAAATAAATTAATTAATTAATTAAATTTAATTAAAAAAAGAAGATAGGGAACAGGATATGGAGACATGAAAGAAGTTTATAACTAGCCCCAAACTATAACTGTTACACATCACTTTTTGAGCACTAAAATAACTTTGACATAAAAAACATATTAGTTACATGTATAAAAATAAGATATTTTATATGAGATTCGTGAGAGACTGATATTAACAGAGAAGGCTCTTTGGCATCCTATCTTGCCTTTTCATTTTAGAGGGTCCAAAATGCCTATATCAAACAAGTACTTTTAGACCTTTATAAAGAACTGAGAGTCCATTAAGTTATTAGTGTTAGCCTTTGGCTAGTTATCCTATCAGCAAAAGAATGAATACATTACCTGTGTCCCCAGTGGGAAAGTGTCTGATTTCTGGCCAGGTGTACCATTGCCCTGGGTTGCAGAAGTACTGGTTAGGGAATCCTTTATTATTTCTCGGTTGGGGAAGGGAATAAAAAGTCCTTTGTTTGCATCTGCATTAAAAGAAAAGGAATGCTTGAACTAATAGGCACAGGAAGGAACTTCCTGAACAGAGTCCCAGGGTCACAACAAGTTGGAGAGAGACTCGACAAATGGGACTACCTTAAAATAAAAAGCTTCTGCACAGCTAAATCTATCGCAACTAAGCTAGAAAGACAACCAACTAATTGGGAAAAAATATTTACCAGCAATATATCAGACAAGGGGTTAACATCCTGTATATACAGGGAACTCAAGAAACTAATCCCTCCCAAACCTAACAAATCAATTACTAAATGGGCAAGGGAACTAAAGAGGGACTTCTCAAATGAAGAAATAAAAATGGCAAAGAAACACATGAGGAAATGTTCATCATCCCTGGTGGTGAAGGAAATGCAAATAAAGACAACCCTGAGATACCACCTTACCCCAGTCAGAATGTCCCACATCCACAAATCAGCCAACGACAAATGCTGGAGGGGATGTGGAGAAAGAGGAACCCTATTACACTGCTGGTGGGAATGTACACTTATACAACCACTTTGGAAAGCAGTCTGGAGGGTCCTTAGAAAGCTAAAGATTGACCTCCCTTACGACCCAGTCATACCACTTCTAGGCATCTACCCTGAACAACAGGAACCAATATACAAGGACACGTGCACCTCCATGTTTATTGCAGCACTGTTCGCAATAGCTAGGATATGGAAACAACCTAGGTGCCCCACCACAGATGAATGGATCCAAAAATTGTGGTATCTATACACAATGGAATATTATGCAGCCATTAGAAATGACAAAATAATGGCATTTGCAGGGAAATGGATGGAGCTAGAAGGAATCATGTTGAGCGAGGTAAGCCAAGAACGAAGAGACAAACGGTACATGGTCTCCCTGATAAGTGGATGCTAAATCCAAAAGGTTAGGTGATACGACAAAACTAACAGGACTTAAGAAACAAAGAACTCCTGCTCATCTGGTTGAACCACTACTAAATATCCCCATGCTGCTGATCACAAATATGGTATATAACATGTGAACACTGTTATATATTACAGACTGTGGTAGACAATTTGCTCCAGGGAAGTTAGAATGAACTTGTGACTTTGAAATTATGTAATCATTTAATCACAATCAAAAAAAAAAAAAAAAAAGAACCTCGGGGAAGGGAGGGAGGGAGGGGATGGTAGGGGGAAAACAATGGAGGGGGTAACAAGGTTCAAGAGGAAGGGTACTCATAACCTCACTCATGTAACTGTAACCCTCTGTATAGTAGCTTTACAATAAAAAAAAAAAAAGAAAAGGAATGCACTGAAGCTCTGACCAGACCTCTAAGGCAGCATGTTTTCCAGGGAAAGATAATGGAATCCAGGTGAGCTAGAGAAAACAACTTCACCTCCTGGAATCTTTCACTTTGTTTTATAAAACAGCGATAATAAAATCCAAACTGCTTACCTTTTAGGGTTGAGGTGAAAAAACAATAGATATGAAATGACTTCATAAATTATGACATGTCCATAGAAATAAAGAGAAAGGCAAATCATATTTTGCACACTTCCTCAGTGAATAATGAATCTGCTGCAGAAGGAGATGCTGGGACCACTCCTAGCATTATATATCTCCAGGCTCTACTCAGCAGTCTACATGATTCACTATTTAGACCAGCCTCTTTCTGCTTTGAATTCCTCACTTGTAAAATGAGAACAGTTGCTGGGTGCTGTTGGTAATCCTAGCCTATAAATCCTGGCTGTTCAGGAGGCTAAGATTCTGAAGATCAAAGTTCAAAGCCAGAACAGGCAGAAGGGTTCATGAGACTTCATTTCAAAACAAACACGCAAACAAACCAGCAATACCCACACCGCGATCTTTTTCTTTTTTCTTTTTGTGCTGGTAAGACGACTGGAACTCAGGGCCTGGTTGCTGTCTCTCAGTGTTTTTTTTTTTTTTTTTTTGTTCAAGGCTAGCTAATGCTCTACAACTTAAACCA
The DNA here is from genome assembly GCF_019054845.1 of Dipodomys spectabilis. NCBI lineage: Eukaryota > Metazoa > Chordata > Mammalia > Rodentia > Heteromyidae > Dipodomys > Dipodomys spectabilis. The sequence goes on from NW_024870950.1 coordinate 9,396,641, forward strand.
CCTCTCCTTTCCTGGCTTTTTGCTAGTTAATTGGAGATAAGAGTCTCACAGACTTTCCTGCTAGAGCTAGCTTCAAACCTCAGTAGCTAGGATTATAGGCATGAGCCACCAATGTCTGGCCTCAGTTTTTAAAAATTATGCTGAGGGCTGGGAAGGTGGCTCAGTGGTAGAGTGCTTGCCTTGCATGCATGAGGTCCTGGGTTTGATTCCTCAGGACCACATACACAGAAAAAGCCGAAAGTGGGCACTGTGGCTCAAGTGGTAGCTGAAGTGCTCAGGGACAGCATCCAGACTCAGAGTTCAAGCTCCACGACAAAAAAATAAAATAAGAATGATGCTGAAAGTGCTTCAGGGAATGTTTGCTTTTTCTATGACCAGAGTATATGTTCCAGAAGGCAAGTTATATGAATTTACAAAAATAGAAAGTATCTTTTTGGTTGAGGAATTTAAAAAAAAATTTCATTAAAATGAAAGAACTTTGAGGTAGGCCATAAAGAAAAAGTAGGCTTTTATGAGTGTATTTCAGAGTAGTGTATTAAGGAAGTACTCTGTGGGGAGAAAAGAGTGGTCTGATTTGATTGGACCATTGTACATTGTAGTGGAGAAATGAGATAGGTTTCAAGCAAGGCTGAAGAAATAAAGTTGCAACCAGAGCTTAGAGGAGCCTTGCATGCCAGGTCAAAAAGCTTAGAATTAATATAGTAGTTCAATGGGAAGCATGGAAGTTTCTGAGCAGGCAAATGTAATTAGTGATCATGCTGTTTTAAGAGAATTAATCTGGCTATGAAGTACAGAATAAATGGAAGGAAGAAGAGAGTTGGAGGAAGACTTTAATAATATATGGACCAGAGTCAGCATCCTGCCTCCTCCACTTGCTATGTAAGTAGGGCAAGTTATTTCACTTCTTTGGGTCTCAGCTTCACCTGTCAAACAACTTCAAGGTTGTGAGGATTAAATGAGATCATGGGAAGTACCAGGGCCAGAGTTTACACTCAGCAAATACAGAGCAGGCTCAGTGATTCACACCTGTAATCCTTGCTACTCAAGAGGCTGAGATCTGAGATGATGGTTCAAAGCCAGCCCAGAGAGAAGGTCTATGAGACTCTTACCTCCAATTATTCACCATAAAAGCTAAAAGGAGAGTTACGGCTCAGGTGGTAGAGTGCTCACTTTGAGCAGAAATAACAAAGGGACAGACAGTACCTAGGTCTTGAGTTCAAGCCCCAGTACTGGCGCGCGCACACACACACACACACACACACACACACACACACACACTAACAGAAGGGTATGAATGTTCAGATGCACCTAAGACACAGCATCAAACTCCAATTATTTTCAGATGGGGCAAGCATGGAGGATTATGCTTAGGGCTTTGTTTGGCTTTTTGGGTTGGGGTGGGCATGTTTTCTAAGTGGTGACTCTAAGTGTATGTTAATAGCTGGTCAACAGAGATGCAGCATTGATGCAGACACTGGCCTAGTGAGAAAAATTCTTTACATATGAGAAAAATCTAAATAATAAATCTATTTACTTATAAAGAAAACTATTGAAATATATTAGACCAATAAGGACAAAGAATAAAGAGAGGACAGGAGACTCTGAAAATATAGCCTAGGTGTGTTTATTTGGGGGCCAGGGAGGCTGAGAGAAAGAAGAGAGAGAGCCAAAAACTATGTGGTTAAGAGAACAGGATGAAGATCCAAGCCAGTAACTGCTCCATGTCCATTTGAAATGATTGGTGGGAAAGCCCTGTCTGAACCATGGAGTAGTGGGTTCTGTCCTTCAGGAAGGTTTTCTCTTAGCCTGTGGCATGACCATTAATACAACATAACCACTTTAATCATATTGGATTACCAGCAGTGCTTACTAGCTATCCTCTCCAGGGATTCAATGCAAACACAATTTCCAGTGGAAAATTCAGCTCTAATGGCTCAAAGTGGCAAGAAATTAGTTTTATATATATTTATAAAAATCCAGACAACAGCTGGGGCTTCCAAGAACTTTCAGAAATGGGCCATCTGTCTAGTAAAGCAGTTGGTGCTCAGTAGAGATTGTACACTTGGAGAAACATTTTTAACTCTTGGAGGGAATATGTGTGCTAATGACACGACATAAATGAAGTCTAAATTAGCTCATAGGAAAAGAGGCTGTCAAATTATGCTTCAAAGCATTTTCTTCTGTCCAGGAATGGCTATAGAAATGCTTTGACCTAGAAGAAATGCTAGGCTGAATAACAAAGATTGTATACCAGAGAAGTCTGTATAGAAAACTGTGAATTTGGATTATCTCTATTGATGGTTAAAATGTTTTTCATGCATTTTGAATTTTCCAAATTATTATCTGAAGTCACATGATTTTTGAAATGTAAGAAATACCTTTAAAAATGAAATAAAACAAACTATATTACCATTCATCACTTATGTTCACTGAGACATCAAAGAAAGCAAAAGTTTATTTTGCCACAATATAATGTAGAAATGACTTAGAATTTATGTTCATATGGGCAGATAAGAAATCATGAAAATAAAATATATGCTAAACCTTTGATATCTAAACTACAAAGCTCATCTATTCAATCTACTGGATTTTTTGTTATTGTTGTTGTTAGTTGTGGGGCTTAAACTCTGGGCTTGGGTGTTGTCCCTCAGCTCTTCGGCTCAAGGCTAGTGCTCTACCACTTGAGCCGCAGCACCACTTCCAGTTTACTGGTGGTTAATTGGAGATAAGAGTCTCACAGAATTTCTGCCTGGGCTGGCTTTAAACTGTGATCCTCAGATCTCAGCCTCCTGAATAGTTAGGATTATAGGCATGAGCCACTGGTGCCTGGCTACTGGATTTTTTAAAAAGCGTTTGTGTATAATTGAATAAATCTTGCAGAAGGGCAGAGACTCTAGGACAGAAGAAAGTTTTCTCCAGTGAAAAAGGTAATCTGGCCAGGCTCTGGTGTCTTATGTTTGTAATTCTAGCTACCCAGGAGGCTGAGATCTGAGGATTGTAGTTCTAGGCCAGTAGGGCAAAAAAGTCTGTGAGACTTACATACAATTAACAACCAAAAAGATGAAAGTGGATCTATGACTCAAGTGATAGAATTCTAGCTTTAAGCACAAAAGCTCAGGGACAGTACCCAAACCCTGAGTTCAAGCCCCAGGACCAGCACACACCCACACACACCCACACACACACCACACACACACACACACACACACACACACCTTTCTGGTGGAAAGCTTGCTTAGCATATGGCAGGATCATCAAAGTGGTATCACTGTAACCATTTTGAAGAACCAATAGTGCTTATGGAAATAGAGCACAATCAAGCACAAGAGATCCTATAGCAGGAAAAGTGCTTGGTTTGGGAACTCAGGAGGCCCAGGGTATAAGCTGTATGGATGCAGATGAGTCAAAAGATTCTGGCTAAGGAGTTCAATTACCTTATCGGTGCCTAGGGGCTGACAGGGATGAGCAAAGTAATATTAAAGTTTATTTTTTGGACGGGTATATGAATGACGTAAAATTATGTAAATGAAATTGAACTCTCTGAGTACAGCTTGTGCTTTGAAAGCCTCAACCCAGGGTCCTTCTGGCAGCAGGAGGAAGGGGGGAAAAACACAGCCAATCGATCTTGGGCTTGCTTCCAGTCTGTGCTTTCTCAACTACTTTGTCGTCATTCTACCCAATATTGGCTATGACAGCTGAGACCACTGATGTCTTGATCATTTTGTGATCACAGAGAAAATGCTGACCTGTTTCAATCCTGGTGTCAACCTCCACACTGACTTTTAATGCAGAGCCCTCATCTGTCACACAGTTTTTCATTGTCTTCTCCCTAGAGCTGTCAAACAGAAGAATTTAATTAAAAGTTGAAAGAAAGCCTTTATTTTCATGTGTGTATATGTTGTTTTTTTTTTTGGTCCAGTTGTGGGGCCTGAACTCTGGATGTGGGTGCTGTCCCTCAGCTCTTCAGCTCAAAGCTAGCGCTCTACCACTTGAGCCACAGTGCCACTTCCGGCTTTTTTCTTTTTTGCTTATGTGGTGCTGAGGAATCGAACCCAGGGCCTCTGGCATGCAAGGCAAGCGCTTTACCACTGAGCCACCTTCCCAGCCCCATGTGTGTATTTGTTTACGTGTGCACCAGTCCTGGGTCTTGAACTCAGGGCCTATGTGCTGTCACTCAGCTTTTTGTGCTCAAGGCTAGCACTGTACCACTTGATCCATAGTTCTATGTCTGGTTTTAGTAATTGAATAAAAGTCTCACAGGCTTTCCTGCCTGGGCTGGCTTTGAACCATGATCCTCAGATCTCAGCTAGGATTACAAGCATAAGCCACTGGTGCCCAGCTTGAAAGAAAGCTTTTGAGATCACCAGTCCATGATGTTTAGAAATTGGTTCATGGTGGTCAGACCTTTTTTATTTTTTTCCTCTCAAATGCTCTAAGATATGTTAACTACATTTTTATAGTATCTTAGTTAAAGCCAAAAATGTTTTAAATCAGTTTTGACTAAGAATAATGATGAGAAGATATTATAGTTGAACCTTAAATGTGAAAGCCTTAAATGTGAAAGAATATTCAGAACTTAAAGAGAAAATTCAGAACTTACTCAAATTTGAAAAGTCTGACAGATTGAGATGGTAATATTTTTTTTACTTAAAATATTTATAGTTAAGATACAGATAGGGCAGATTCTAGTGTTATAGTGGTGACAAGTATAGCCATTAGCTATAATAACAGCTAACAAGGGCAAGTGTTTGTCCTTGATTGAGTTAAGTACCTTGGAAGTACAGGAAAGCTAGACCATATGCTTTATACTCACTTTCTCATTTCATCATAAAAGCCTCCCTACTACCTATCAACTCCATTTTATAGGAACCAGTGAGGCTTTAAAAACTTCCCCCAAGATTGGAGGGCTTGTAAAAAAAAAATGAATGTTATTACTAGGCATAGAGTAGAATTTAACCTCTGGTTTAGCCATCACTCAGGGCTGGGGAACATTTTTTTCTATCAAGGGCTACTTGAATAGGTATAATATCATTTGCAGGCCATACAAAATTAGGAATACAGGCAGAGGGCCCTGGGAAGCTGAAGAACAGCATATGTGGGCTGGGAAAGTGGCTCAGTGGTAGAGTGCCTAACTTGCATGCATGAGGCCCTGGTTCGATTCTTTAGCACCACATTAACAGAAAAAGCAGGAAGTGGCACTGTGGCTTAAGTGGTAGCATGCTAGCCTTCAGCTGAAGAGCTCAGGGACAGTGCCCAGGCTCAGAGTTCAAGCTCCATGACCGACAATTAAAAAAAAAAAAAAAAGAGCAGCATATGATTCTATCCTGTCATATACCAAATGATTTTCTGGGCCTAAACAGATTAATGATGGAATTAATTATATACCTTGCTATACATTTTATTCAGTTATACACTGATTCTCTCTATTTTGTTATGGTACACAGAAAACACCAATGTATTTGAAATAGAAATTTGGTGTGTGTGTGTGTGTGTGTGTGTGTTACTAAAAATCCTTTTTAGGAACATTTCATTTCTGTCTATAGCAGGATAAATTTTATGCCATGTAAGTTTTTATTTTGCTTGTTTGGTTTTTTGTTGGTGATGGGGCTTGAACTCTGGGCCTGGGCACTGCCCCTCAGCTCTTCAGCTCATGTCTAGTGCTCTACACTTGAGCCACAGCGCCACTTCTGGCTTTTTCTGCTTATGTGGTGCTGGGGATACCCAGGGCCTCATGCATGCGAAGCAAGCACTCTACCACTGAGCAAGCCACCTTCCCAGCCCCTATGCTATGTAAGTTGACACTACTAACCTACAGATCAGAGCAGAGTTAAGCAAAGTCACTGGAAAAGATGCCAGGCCAACAGACATGGCTGGCCTTCATTATTTATCATTCAACAAATGATTTCTTAGCACTTCTGCATGCCAATCCCTGACATAGCACTACAGATTCTGTAATATATAAGATCAAAAAGGTCTTTGTTCTTATAAGCTTATGTTCTAGTGTGGAGAAAAGATGGTAAAAAGAAATTACTGTAAAATAATGTGGTATAGATAGATATGTGTATATGTGTGTATCTCTAGCTCTATAGATAGCTATAGATAGAGCTATAGATCATATATATGTATTTATATTATAAATATACACACATAACACTAATTAAGGTAAATAATCTTTTTAAGACTGAAGATTGGGGCTGGGAAGATGGCTCAGTGGTAGAGTGCTTGCCTTCCATGCATGAAGCCCTGGGTTCGATTCCTCAGGACCACATAAGCAGAAAAAGCTGGAAGTGGTGCTGTGGCTCAAGTGGTAGAGTGCTAGCCTTGAGCTGAAGAGCTGAGGAACAGCATCCAGGCCTAGAGTTCAGCCCCCATGACTGGCAAAAAAAAAAAAAAGACTGAAGATTGTTTGCCTTAATTCATGTTCATTTCTAGATGGTGGGATTGATCTTATTTGAAAAAAGCCTTGTAGTTTGTTTTCCCCTGAACTTTTCAAATTCTCAATAATAATCATCAGAAAAACACTAACAAACTAGACTGATAGGATAGATTAATGAGTACATTTATAGTACACAGTTGTCTGGAAAGATGTATACCAAACATTAATAGTAGAATAATTTTGACTTTTGCATATTCTTTTCTGCATTATTTAAGTTGTGATGGATTTGTACCTAATCCTCAAAATTAACAAAGCTCTTTTTTATTTTTGTCACTTGTAGGGCTTGAACTCTGGGCCTGGACGCTGACCCTCAGCTCTTCAGCTCAAGGCTAGTGCTCTACCCCTTAAGCCACAGAACCACTTCTAGTTTTCTAGTGGTTTATTGGAGGTAAGAATCTCACAGGTGGGCGTGAGTGGCTCACACCTGTAATACTAAGCAGAAGGCTGAGATCTGAGGATGGCGGTTCAAAGCCAGCCAGGGCAAGAACTGCTTTGTTTGTGAGACTCCTCCAATTAACCACCAGAAAACTGCAAATGGCGCTGTGTGTGGCTCAAGTGGTAGAACACTCTCCTTGAGCTGAAGGGCGCAGGGACAGTGCCCAGATCCAGAGTTCAAGCCCCACAACTGACCCCCCGCCCCCACCCCCCAAAAGAGCATCATGGACTTTTCAGCCTAGGCTGGCTTTGAACCATGATCCTCAGATCTTAGCCTCCTGAGTAGCTAGAATTACAGGCATGAGCCACCAGCGCATGGCCAATGCTAACTTTTGAAAGCATAGGTTTAGGATAGAAGATAAACACTTTTACTGGATATGATTTTTGTAAAGAAATGGAAAATCATCAGGCACTGGTGGCTCATGGCTGTAATCCTAGCTACACAGGAGACTAAGATCTGTGGATCATGGTTTGAAGCCAAACTAGGCAGGAAAATGAAGTCTGTGAGACTCACTCGTTACTAAAAAACCAGAAGGGGAGCTGTGGCTCAAAGCAGTAGAGTGGTAGCTTTGAGTGAAAATTGCTCAGGGATAGCACTCAGGCCCTGAGTTCAAGCCCCAGGATCAACGAGACAGAGAGAGAGACAGAGAGAGAGAGAGAGACAGAGACAGAGACAGAGAGAAAGGGGGGGAGGGAGAGAATCCAGATTCGTGAGAGTCTCGAGAAGTTTGTAGAGAAGTACTTTCATTCTATCTCCAACAGTCTTATATATTATAATGTAACCTCCTTATTCAATAGAAAAAGACCATTCACTGTTTGGTATTTCTACCAAGGGAGAGTTGGTGGGCATTTATACTGTCCCTATCTATAAGCTGTGGACACCACCTTTGGAGTTATAATAATTTTATCCAATGCAAACCCAACGTAGGAATGAACCCAGTGAGGTCCTAATAAACCTCAGTTTGCTGAGTACTTTACTCTAGAGCTAACTAGTCATACAACTCCTGGGAGCTTTCTGTCAGAAATCGACTTCAAGCAAAAATTCACTTATGACCTATGTCTAGAGCCAGACTAAAAACAATTGTAGATAATTGTCTTACCTTTTTTCCACCTCTAAAAGAAAATTTTCACTGTTGCCCAATTGACTAAAATGTAGCTTGGCGGCTTTCCTCTCACTGTCACGTACAGTTCGATCATCTGAAGGCACAAACCTTGGTTTAAGCATGTTTCTTTTGGGGAGCAAACGGTAGTAGGTCAGAGAGCCATATTTACAGAGGGAAAACTAAAGACCAGACTCATCTTTGTGTGTTGGAAACAGGTCACAACATAATGCTATTATGTTGTCACTGGAGCAAGCAGTAACTCAGGGTGCCATAGCAACAGCTCCACACAGGGTAGCAACCCTTTCAGGAAGGTGGAGGCGGAGCGTGGATAGCAGCCCCTGCTCTTGTTAATGCTGAAAGTTATATGATTTCTTTTTTTTTTTTTTCCAAAGGGAATGCACTTAGTTTCCTGCAATGACTTTCACTGAGCCACGTGAAATCAAATTTTATATCAATAAGAAATGTATACTCAATAATTACATTGGAAGGAAGTACAGGGCCAGCTCATTTAAAGGGATATTTCTTGTTCCATGTCAACTCAGCCCCAAGGAACAGTTGCATGAGCTTTCTCTTGCTAATTACAGCTGCAAAGTCAAGGCACCTGGAAAAATGAGTCTCAGCCTGGAAATTTTGTGTTAGGAAGTGGTGGTGAAACCATCAGCTGAAGAAAACTAAAGCTGGAAATAACTGATAAAAATCATAGATGGCCATTCAATAAACAATAAAAGTACCCGTCATACATCCTGCCTGCACAAAGTGACATAAATATTGACTGATAAACAAATGTCTCCTGCCAGTGCATAATCTGGGCTCACATCCAAAAGGTTCAGGGTCAGCTGATTTGAAGTGAGATGCTGGGGAAGGAATGGAGGAAGAGGATCTCACCCAGTTTCTCCAGAGTTTGCAGTGTGTACACAGCAAAGAGCCTGTAATCTGTATCTTTCCTGACAACAGGATTGAGTCTCAGATCTAGTTCTTTGAGGAAGGGTAAAGGCTGCAGGCGGGACACCTCCACTAATGAAGGGATGTTGTTATAATATAAATTCAGGTCTTGGAGTGAACATAAATACTGGATGCCCTGTAAGGAAAAGACCACATTAGGAAACTGCACACTGTTAAGGATCTCAAGATAAAGATGGGAATGTATCTGTTACTTTACAGCCGTAGACATGTCAGTCATCTATGAGAAAGTCTGAGTGCTGGGCTGGGAAGGTGGCTCAGTGGTAGAGTGCTTGCCTTGCATGCATGAGGCCCTGGGTTCAATTCCTCAGCACCACATAAGCAGAAAAAGCTGGAAGTGGCACTGTGGTTCAAGTGGTAGAGCACTAGCCTTGAGCTGAGGAGCTCAGGGACAGCGCCCAGGCCCGAGTTTAGGCCCCAAGACCGGCCAAAAAAAAAAAGTCTTCGTGCACCTTCCATTCAGTTGCCTGAGAAGGAGAAAAACGTTGCTGCCCATGAGTACTCTGCCTTCTAAACATGAAAGAATTTTACAGGTGCTGGGCACTGGTGGCTCACACCTATAATCCTAGCTACCGAGGTTTGAGGATCCCAGTACAAAGCCAGCCAGGGCAGGAAAGTCTGTGAGACTCTTATCTCCAATTAACCAAGCCACAAGTGGAGCTACGGCTCAAGTGGCAGAGTGCTAGCCTTGAGCAAAAAAAAAAGAAAAAAGCTCAGGGACAGCACTAGAACCTGAGTTCATGCCCCAGGACTGGCACAAAACCAAAACAAAAGGAAAAAAACCTGAATTTACAGGTGTAAATATGTCTCCTTTGAAAAATCTGACAAGGGGCTGGGAAGTTGGCTCAGTGGTAGAGTGCTTGCCTTGCTTGCATAAAGCCCTGGTTTCCATTCCTCAGCACCACATAAACAGAAAAAAGCAGGAAGTGGTGCTGTGGCTCAAGGCACTAGCCTTGAACTGAAGAGCTGAGGGACAGCGCCCAGGTCCAGAGTTCAGCCTCCACGATTGACAAAACAATAAATAAATAAATAAATAATCTGACAAATAAATACCTGGAATCAATTTTCTCCATCTGTGGTTCCCCAGCTTTCCCAGTAGTAGCCAGGCTGAACCATTTTGACTTTCATCTTTGCCCCTGCCTAGTCTCCTAACTTCATAAGAACCTCAGTTTACAGGAGAAAGAGCTTCTTCTGAAGGAGAAGAAAATAGTAAAAGATGAAGTGTGTGTGTGTGTGTGTGTGTGTGTGTGTGTGTGTGTGTGTGTATGTGTTCCAGTACTGGGACATTTTTCACTCATAGCTGGTGGTACTTTGCCATTTGAGCCACACTTCCTGTTTTAGCTTTTTACTCATTAATTGAAGATAATAGTCTGGGGGGGGGCGGGCTGTCTGCTTGGACTGGCTTTGAACCTTGATCCGCAGATCTCAGCCTACTGAGTAGCTAAAATTATAGGATTATAAACTAGGATTATATGCCTATAACCAACAAGTAATTGTTAAATATCTATCATGAATTCATGTGTTTTCCAACATTATGCTAGGAATAATCACAAAACATTTTCTCCCTAAGAAAACTGAGCAAACTGATTCAGATGAATGCAGATAAGTTACTGATTAAAAACAAAACAAAACTGGGTGTTGGTGGCTCACGCCTGTAATCCTAGCTACTCAGCATCTGAGGATCATGATTCAAAGCCAGACTGGGCAGGAAAAGCCATGAGACCCTTATCTCCAGTCAACCACCAGAGAACTGGAAGTGGTGCTGTGGCTCAAATGGTAGAATGCTCGCCTTGAGCTGAAGAGCTGAGAAACAGCACCCAGGCCCAGAGTTCAAACCCCACAAATGACAAACAAAACAAAACAAAATAAAATAAAACAAAACATAGAAGGCTAACATTTACCAATTCCTACTTACAAGCCAAACACTGTACCAGGAGTGTTATATCTGTTTATTTAATTACATATGCTAATTTGATTAATCTTCACAGTTTTTTTTTTATCCAATTTATAGAAGTGGGAAGAAAAAAGGTATAAAAACATATTACAGGGTGGGCACCAGTGGCTAATGCCTCCAATCACATCTATTCAGGAGAATGAGATCTGAGGATCATAGTTTGAAGCCAGCCTGGGCAGGAAAAGTCCATGTGACTCTTAGCTCCAATTAATCACCAAAAAGCCAGAAGTAGAGCTTCTGGTTTAAGTGGTAAATTACTAGCTTGAACAAAAAAGCTCAACGACAGCACCCAGGTCCTGAGTTCAAGCCCCAGAATCAACATACACATTCAGATGGGCACGTGCGCGCGTGCGCACACACACACACACACACACACAAACCTAAATTAGACTAATGGGGCTGGTCATAGAATATAGAATGTACCTTTAGGCTGGTGATCAAATTTCTTGATAAATCTAAGGATCGGAGATTTTTAAAGTTTCTGAAGGCATCACCAATAGAATGGATTTTTCCAGCATAAGATCCCTGCAATGAAAGAGACTCCACCAGTTCTGAAAAGAGATCACCAGTAGATATGTTATGATTTCTGCTTGGAAGCAGCAGAGTCTGAGAATAGGCCTGTGTTCCTCCCATCACCCACCTGTGAATGGCCTTTTTCCAAAGCTTGTAAGAGTTTATCACAGCAATTGAATCATTGTTTTATAAAGGCCTTGGGGTTCTCAAATTGCCTTGAAGGATGTGTAAAAGTTTCCCCAAGCCGGGTGCCAGTGGCTCATGCCTGTAATCCAAGCTACTCAGGAAGCTGAGATCTGAGGATCACGGGTCAAAGCCAGCTTGGGCAGGAATGTCCATGAGACTCTTTCCTCCAATAAATCACCAGGAGACTGGAAGTGGTGCTGTGGCCCAAGTAGTAGAGCGCTTGCCTTTAGCTGAAGAGCTTAGAGACAGTGCCCAACCGACCAAAAAAAAAGTACTCAAAACAGGGGCTGGGAAGGTGGCTCAGTGTTAGAATGCTTGCCTTGTATGCATGAGGCCCTGGGTTTGATTCCTTAGCACCACATAAACAGAAAAAAAACAGAAGTGGGACTGTGGCTCAAGTGGTAGACTGTAAGCCTTGAGCTGAAGAACTCAGGGATAGAACCCAGGCCCTTAGTTCAAGCCCCATGACTGACAAAAAAAAAAAAAAAGTACTCAAAACATAACTTAAGGGGGAGAATGTAGTCATAAGATTCAACACATATTCTACAAAATTAAGAAAATTGAGGGAAGGGGTAAGGTTGGGAGGAATGGGGGAGAATAATTAAATAGGTGACCATTGATCAAGATGCACTGTATTCATAAACTGTTTTGTTGAATAGTAACTCCTTTAACTACTTATATATATATATATATATATATATATATATGTACTTATATATATATAAGTACATAACTACATATATATAAAACTATATATATAACTATATATATATATGTATATGTATGTCGTGGAGCTTGACTCAGGGCCTGGGTGCTGTCTCTGAGCTCTTTTGCTTAAGGCTAGTGCTCTACCACTTTGAGCCACAGTGCCATTTCTGGTTTTCTGTTGGATAATTGGAAGTAACAGTCTCACAAGACTTTCCTGTGGCTGGCTTTGAATTCTGATCCTCAGATCACAGATCCTCAGCCTCCTGAGTAGCTGGGATTATAGGCATGAGCCACCAGCACCAGGCTTCATTATCTTCCAAATAGGGTCTTGCCTGTATGCTCTGGTGGACCTGGATCTCAATCTGCCTAATTATACTTCCCACGTAGCTACCATGATAGGCATTTACCACTATGTCCAACTATTGATTGAAATGAATTTATGCCTGAGCTGGCATTGAACTGATTTTTCCCAATCCCTATCTTCTGAGCAGCTAGGATTACAGGCATAAACCCCTGGCATCCCCAGCTTTCAGAAAGGTGGTTGTTACCTGTTTTTGCAGTACTTAGGGAGTAGAACTCAGGGTCCTGCATTTTCTAGGCAGGCACTCTACCATTTAAGCCTCTTCACCAGCCCAGAAAGGTTTTAAAACAGAAGCAAGCAAGCAAACAAGAGAAAACTATCAATGGATCCTGCAGTAGAAGGGGAGTAGACAAGCTATATATCAGTGCATTGATGCAAAGAAAGATGCACTAGATCTGTGACTACCAGACATTTAGCCTCTCTGTACATCAGCTTCTTCATCTATAAAATGGCAGCAATAATACTACTTAACTCTCAAACCCTGTTAGAAACAAATGAACATCTTCCTCCCTCGATAGATAGATAGATAGATAGATAGATAGATAGATAGATAGATAGATAGATAGATAGATAGATAGATAGAAAGATAGATAACAGAATAGGGCTGACTTTGAAATGGGATCTCCAGGGACTGCGTTTGTGCTTTCCCCTGGCGTGGGGTGGGGGTGGGGGGCAGAAATGGATCTCAATCTCAGCCTCCTGAGTAGCTAGAATTATTGTGTGAACCACTAGCACCTGGCAAAACTTTCCTTGTTATAAATTATTTTATCTTTATTTGTTATAGTAATGGAAAAGTAACAGCAAGAAAAATATTTGCAAAATGTTATCTGATAAAGACTAATATACAAATGACTTTTAAAACTCAACAATAAGGGCCAGGTGCTGATGGCTCATGTCTGTAATGCTAGCTACTCAGGAAGCTGAGATCTGAAGATTGTGGTTTGAAGCCAGCCTGGGCAGAAAAAATCTGAGAGAATTTTATCTCCAATTAACCACAAAAAGCAAGAAGTGGAGCTGTGGCTCAAATGGTAGAGCACTAGCCTGGAACACAAAAGCTTAAGGACAGTGCCCAGACCCTGAATTCAAGCTCCAGGACCAGAAAAACATTAGGAAAATAATCCAATTTAAAAATTGGCAAAAGGCTTGAATAAATTCCACAAAATTTATATACGTATGGTTGGCAAAATATGAAAAATTCTCATGATCGTAAGTCATTACGAAACAGTGAAACAAAAATGTGATACCAATATATACTTAGTAGAATTACTGAAATTCAAAACACTGACAGTTCCAAATATTACTGATATAGATTGTGGAGTAACTAGAAATCTCATCATTGGGGGTGGAGCTACACTACAATGCAGCTACTTTAGAAGATAGCCTGGCATTGTCTTACACAATTGACCATATGAGCCTGCATTTACATCTTTGGTATTTATTCAAGTTAACTGAACTTTTTTTTTTTTTTTTGGGTCCGGTCATGGGTTCTGAACTCTGGGCCTGGGTGCTGTCCCTCAGCTCTTCAGCTCAAGGCTAGCGCTCTACCACTTGAGCCACAGCGCCACTTCCAGCTTTTTTCTTTTTGCTTATGTGGTGCTGAGGAATCGAACCCAGGGCCTCATGCATGCAAGGCAAGCGCTCTACCACTGAGCCACCTTGCCAGCCCAAGTTAACTGAACTTTATGTCCACACAAAACCCTGCACACAAATATACGACATCGGGGCTGGTGGTGGTCAGCTGAATGGATGTCAGGAGTGAGGGAGGAATGAGTAGGTAGAGTACAAAGAAATTTTTAGGACAATGAAATTACCATTTGATACTACAGTGGTAGACAAACACCACTATATATTTGTCAAAACCGAACTGTACTGCACATGAATTTTAATGTAAACCAAGGACCTCAATTAATAATAATCTGTGTGTGGGGTGTGTGTGTGTATGTGTGTGTGTGTGTGTGTGTGTGTGTGAGGGGGTTTGAACTTGGGGCCTAGGTGCTGTCCCTGACCTTTTTCGCACAAGTCTAGGGCTCTACCACTTTGAGCAGCAGTGCCACTTCTGTTTTTTCTGATGGCTAATTGGAGATAAAAGTCTCATGGACTTTCCTGCCTGGGCTGGCAACAAACTGCAATCCTCAGATTTCAGCCTCCTGAGTAGTTAGGATTGCAGACATGAACCATTAGAATCCAGCTAATTTGTCAATATTGATTCATAAGTTGCAACAACTATACCACACTAATGCAAGCTTATTAGTAATAAGGGAAATGTGGGGGGGAAGGTGCAGGAAGTCTATCTATAGCATGCACCATTTTTCTATAAGCCTAAAATGGCTCAAAAGACAGTCTATTAATAAAAAAGAATGAATTATTGATATGCGTTAAAATATGAACTTTCAAATGATCATGCTAAATCTAAGAAGCCAGACAGAAAATGTGACATATTCTATTATTCCATTCATATGAAATGTCCAGAAGAAGCAAATTCATAAAGACAGAAAGCAGATTAGTGGGTGCCAGGGGCTGAGGGAAGCAGGAGAAAAGGAATGACTGCCTAATGGGTTGATGAAAAGAGACAATGTGAACAGAGGTACAACTTTGGGAATGTATTAAATGACCTTGAGTTGTTTTTAAATGGTGAGTTTTATAATGCAAGAGGACAGCTTTTAAAATTAAAACAACAGCAACAATTTTTCTGACTTGGAGGGCGGTATACTGCTGGTTTGATGCTTTACAGGGATCTAATACCCTGAAGGTCTGTTATTATGGGATAAAAGCTAAGGATATGGAGTTGAAGGATGGATCAGATGGTAGATCGCCAGCCAGTGAACAAAAGAGTCAGATACCAAGTTTGAGTCCTGGTTTCAGACAACAACGACAAAAAAACTAAGGATAATGAGGATTTCCATCATCAGCTCATAACACTTCTTATGTTTTTCCACTGAAGTCTACTTTGAAGAACAGACATATTTCTTCAGAGAAGTACCATTGAAATAATAATTGCTACAGTGACATTCTTTTATGAGTCACAGGAAGTATGCTCTTAAGAAGCTATGCATTTGGAAAACCTGGTGTGGTGGCTCAAGCCTGTAATCCCAGCTACTTAGAAGCCAGAGATTGGGAGGATTTTGGCTTGAGGCCAGCCTGAGCTAAAGTTAGTGATACCCCATATCAACTAACAATTCTTGCTACTAGAAGTATAAGTAAGAGAATGGCAGTCTGAAGCTGGCTCTGGTGGGGAGGGAATGTGAGATGCTATCCAAAAAATAAACAAAAGAAAGAGGAATGTAGGGCATGGACCAATTATGGAGTGCTTTCCTAGTGCTTTGAGTTCAAGCCCTAGTATTCATCCCCCCCCAAAAGAACAGAATAGGACTAGAGGTATTGCTCTGTAATTGAACACTTGCACAGTATATGCAAAAAAAAATTGTTCTATTCATGATGACAACAAATCTGGTCATCTCTGTTTGGAAACTGAATAGCCTTTACTAAAGCATGTGCATAATAACAATACATGGCTTCAACTCTCATATGTGAGATTCAGCACCAGAAAAAAATATCTCAAAGAAATAAAACTTTTTTTAGGGCATTAGGAATCACCTTGAAAGATCCTCATTAGTCAAAGTTGGGATAAGTTGAATATGAAATATAATAATAACTAGAGTGAACTGGAACACACCAAACATATTTAAATCAATGAGTTTACAATGATGCTGAGGACATAGCACAGCCCTTGTTAGTTACCCTAGAAGGAGTCTAAGAAGACAACACAAAACTAGCAAATAAGTGAAAAACCCTCCAATTTTTAACCTGTCTTTCCTATGCAAATTATACCCCAGGATAATCAAATCATTGTCTTTATAGAATTATTGCAGCTAATGGAAAAGGATGAGAGAATTACAAATAACCATTTTATAATTCCTACTGAATTAATGGACCTACGCAATTAATGGACCTAGTCAATGGCTATCACAAAAAGAAAGAACCAGACATCATATATTTCCTAACAGAAGTATGCACCATTACTCATGAAACTGTCTTGCTGAAAAAGAAACACTCACTCCCCAAACCTGAATTCAATTAACCTTATCTAACTACCAACTCACAGGAAACACAAAGATATTGGGTAAGCAGTTACCTCTGTAATTGTGGTAAAGAAAAGAAGAAAGCTTAAGAGTCAGCTTTGGGGTATTGCAATGTCCATTGACTGAGTAGAGGAGCAGGAATGCGGTGTTTGGGAAATAATGTTTCTTCTTTATCTGCATTCTCTCCTTGGTTGTAGTACTTTGTGTTATGTCTCCAAAACTTACATCCACTCTAACCCTGACCTCCACTTTGAGGTCCAGACTCACACAGGCATTACCTTTATAAAAACTTTATTGTTGTTTTTAAGCAGTTGAGCAAAGGGTTATAATTCCTTACATTAGGCAAGGAATATAATGCTTCTTGGACAATGTCACCACTTCTTTTGTCTTTTGTTTTTTGAGACAGGGTCTCTGTATCTTTCTATTTATAGGCATGTTAAATGCTGGTGGCTTATGTCTATAATACTAGCTATTCAGGAGGTTGAGATCTCAGGATCATAGTTCAAAGCTAGCCTAGGAAGAAAAGTTCATGAGTCTCAATCTCCAAAATAGCAAAAAGCTGGGCTGAAAGTGTGACTCAAGTGATAGAACAAGAAAGGTGAGCAAGAGCCCAAGGCCCTGAGTTCAAGCTCTGGTGCCAGAAAAGAAAGAGGAAAGAGAGAAAGAGAGAGAGAGAAAGAGGAAAGGAAGGAAGGAGAGAGGAAGAGAGGGAGGGAAGAAAGGATAGAGAGAAAGGAAGTATGATAATCTTAAATGATATTACAAATACAAGAAAACTAGGTCATTTCATATTCTACAAATGAAAATAGGAGAGGAAGCAAGAAAGATGAATACTTGTTATGGTTATAATGTAGGCAGGCTCTGGCATCCAAGCCGTGGGCTGAAGGCCAGTGGCTCATGCCCAGCTCAGTGGCTCACACCTGTAATCAATCCTAGCTACTCAGGAGGCTGAGATCTGAGGATCATGGTTCAAATCCAGCCAGTGCAGAAAAGTCCCTGTGAAACTCTTATCCCCAATTAACCACTCAAAAACTGGAAGTGGCTCTGTGGCTCAAGTGGTAGAGCGCTAGCCATGAACACAAAGAGGCTCAGGGTCAGTGTCCAGGCCCTGAGTTCAAGCCCCACAACCAATAACAACAACAACAACAACGACGGTGAAAGCTGTGGGTTATGAACCCTGGTGTGACACTTCACCGGCTCTGTGACTTTGGGTGATTTTACTGATCAGTACAACGGGGAAATTGTAACAGCATCTACCTGATAGACTTGTTGGGGGAGATGAAGTAACTGCAGGTAAAGCTGGGCCTGGGGGTGAGAATATGAATTTAGGAGAAAGTCAGAAAGGAAGCTGAGTGCAGTCCATCCCCGAGCCAGGAATGGAGTCAGCACCGCCAGGCAGAACCGCTAGGCACTGCCAGTGATTTCAAGGCCTTTTTCTAGTCCCTTACAAGGAAGCTACTTGTCAAAAAGCGAAGGCCAGGTTCTTGACGTTCTCGAGAATGGAAGGGAGCCCTTTCCCATGTCACTCCGATCGGGAAAGGCCCTTTGGGGTAGGAAGTTTCCCGACTGCCAACATGTCTCCTCAGCATCTCCCCTCACCACAATGGCCCTTCTCAACACTTCCCTTCTCCCCGCCGCGGCCCCGCCAGGCTCAGTCTGTCTCTTCCACTAGAGGAGACTTCTTCCCTCGGTCCAGTTCTGTCGGCTATCAAGGGTGCCCGATGCTTTCTCTTCCCTCTCCTCCCCCTCAATTCGCCGCTCTCTACCTGCTCCTTTGATTCCTCCATTCCACCCTTTCTGCCTCAGTTTCCCGAACCTCCTACGCCTCAGAGACCGCTCTGCCATTGTTTCCTGCCTCCACCTCCGGCTCCCCGGCCTCTCCACCTCAGTTTTCTCCTCCAGGCATCTAAAGCACACTTCTTGCCCAAGCCCTCCCGGCCCGCCCCTACCCGGCTGCTCCAGGCTCAGCGCCCCCAGGCGGCGGATGCCCTCCTCGTCCAGATCCCACTGCTCCGCCATCCCCGCCTGCCGCTCACCTGCCGCAGCCCGCGAGACCGCCCCGCGCGTGCCAGGCCCAGCGCGCGCCTGGGCCCGCCCGCGCCAGGTCCCCACCCTACATCGCACCTGATCACGCCCACTCAAGGCCCCGCCCCTATATGCCCCCCTAGCCCCGCCCAGGCCGCAGCAGGATTTCACTCTACCATCACCCCCCCACGTTCTAGGCCCCGCCCCGAGAAGGCCCCGCCCCTTGTACTTCCAGGCCCCGCCCCGAGCCAGGCTCCGCCCCTACCACCTCCTTCAGCCCCCTCCTCAGGGTGCACCGGGCTGGGCTCTGGGTGGCCGTTGGTGGTTAGGTCACGAGACTGCCCGCCAGCTGCAGGAGTCGCTACCATGGTACGGATCCTGCCCTTGATCTGAGCGCCCAAACCACTAAGGAGATGAATGAAGGGAACTGGGGCTCAGGATTTGTGGAGCAGGGTGGCCCTGACTTTGAAGGGTTTCGGGTGATGGCTCTGAGTAGTTGGGAAGATGTATTCTCTTGAGGGATGAACTCAGTTTGGGGGTCACCGGGTGTGAGGAGCGTCATGGCGTCCTCTGACAGCGTGGAGGTCTTCCTATCTCATGGCCAGAGGACGGTGGTGACTGTTGCAGCAGGGCTGGGGCATTGGAGGGGTCAAGGGGGATCCAGATCTGAAGGGTTGGGGGCGGAGGGAGCAGATTTCTGAGGCATGATGGGGAAGTTTCCTATGCAAAAGGTTGGGAAACTTGGTTCTGGGAATTGAGGTCCTGTCTTTAGAGCATCAGGTGAGTTGGAAGAGGCTCCTTGGGGGAGAGGGGTCGGCGTAGAAAAGGAGACGATGCTCTTTGGGATGAGGTGGGGATGAGTATTGGAAGGTTGCCCTGGTTTACTGCAATCCTGCAAGACCCCGTTTGTCCCCCAAGTTTACCTGTGGTGGAAGGCTCTCCCCAGGCTGGGACAGTTCTGCACTAAACAGCCCTTAAGTAGTCTTTGGGAACGAAAACTCCACTAGCTTAACCTTTACCTTCACTCTAGAGGGTCTTGCTGTGGACGGTGCGTAAGAAGGAGGCAAACTTGAGCCAAGACTCTTGTCATATTCTTTCCTTAATATGAAAAGAGCTATCTATGTTCAGCACTTAGAACTGATTCGAAGAGCAGCTTTTCTTTAGCATCCAAAATCTGCATGCTTTGAGCACCGACCTTGGATTCTCAACCAGCTAGTCACCAGGAGAAAGCACAAACAAGAGTCCTTATATAGTTAATGCTTTTGTTAATGCTTTTGTCCAATATAGGTGGGGCCACTAGTTACCCTCAGTTTGTCATGGCCAGACATTGCCATGTTTGGAGAAAAACCAGGACTCAAAAGCCTAGATTAGCTCATTTTGGGGTTGACTTTTCCAGCTGTGCCACTGTCATGACAGCAATTTACAATTTATAAATTTTCTCTTTATCCTCACCCCCTCCTAGAGCTCTTTCAGTCTCAAATGTGGCATATATAATTGTTCTTTATATTTGAATAGTTAGAGCAAACTTTCTCTAGAAGAAATGGCCCAGCCTCCTTCATTGTTGCATACATTTATTCTTTTCTCAACTGTCAGAATAGGAGATCCAAGTTTGTGTTGGAATAATTACCTGTTACCTTAACAATCTTCCTCACTACTGCCAAAGTTTTTATATAAAATCTAAACATTCTGTAATGTTGTAGGCGTGGTGGCCATGAGCTGAAGAAGATGAATGATTTTTACTTTATTGTGTGTTTTTATGTCCATCCTGGGGCTTGAACTCAGGGCCTGGTTGCTGTCCTGAGTAGCTTTTTTATTCAAGCCACAGCTGCTCCTCCAGCTTTTTGCTGCTTAATTGGAATCTCCTGGATTTAGCTACCTGGGGTAGCTTCAAATCTCAATCCTCAGCTTTCAGCCTCCTGAGAGGGCTGATTTGTGCCTTTTTTTTTTATATATATGAAAAGGCATCTGCTTTCACCCCACAGAGGTTTAAGTGTCTGCTGGTAAGAGCTAGAGAACTTTGCACATAGTAAGATAGTGTCTCATTTGTTAAACTGCATTGCTGGGATATCATATGTGAATTTATTTCTACCACCTCCACTGCTATTCCTCTAGCCCAAACAACAACCAACTGGGGGGGGGGGGCAGGAGGGGTTGTTACTGGGTCTGGAACTTAGGGTAGGGCCTATTTTTGGCTCAAGGCTAGCTAGATTTACCACTTGAGCACACCTCCACTTCTGGCTTTTGCTGGTTAACTAGAGATGAGTTTCATAGACTTTCCTGCTCTGTTTGGTTCAAACTGATCCTCAGATCTCAGCCTCCTGAGTAACTAGAATTACAGGTGTAAACCACCAGTGTCCAGTCAAAAAGAAGTTTATACACATTAATTGTCACTCCCCACGCCCTCCTCCAAACTTCTACCCTCCCAACAGCCACTAATCTACTTTGTCTCTACAAATTTGCCTTTTCTGAGCACTGCATGTGAATGAATCATATACTATGTGATGTTTTCTCTTACATAGTTTTTCATAGTTCACCCATATTATAACATGTAGCAGTATTCATTCTTTTTATTTATTGACATAATATTCCAGTGGGTGTGCTTTTATTTATTCATTCACCAATTGATGGGTAAATTCAATTAAACAAAAAGTAAGGATTTATTTCCGGACTTCATCTCTATTCCACTTATTTATATGGCTTTCTTTATGCCAATAGTGTTATTATCTAGCTTTACAGTAAGTATTGAGAGTGGAAAGTTGGAATCCTCATTTTAATTTTCAAAAAATTGTTTTAGTTTACTTGGGTCCCTTGTGTTTCTGTACAAAATTAGTATCAGTTTGTCCAAGTTTTGTTTTAAAAAGTGAGGGAAGGGACTGTTAGGCTTTTCATGGGGATTGTGTTAAGTCTATAAATTTGGGAAGTATTACCATTATTAGTGTAGATTATTGCTATTATTGCTTTTGTCTTTTGATTTCTTTTTTTTTTTTTTTTTTTTTTGTCGGTCGTGGGGCTTGAACTCTGGGCCTGGGCGCTGTCCCTCAGCTCTTCAGCTCAAGGCAAGCGCTCTACCACTTGAGCCACAGCACCACTTCTGGCTTTTTTCTTTTTGCTTATGTGGTGCTGAGGAATCGAACCCAGGGCCTCATGCATGCAAGGCAAGCGCTCTACCACTGAGCTACCTTCCCAACCCCACTTCTGGCTTTTTTGATGGTTAAGTAGAAATAAGCATCTCAGAGACTTTCCTACCTGGCTGACTTCAAACTGCAATTATCAGATCTCAAAGCCTCCTGATTAAGATTATAGGCATGAGCCACTACATCCAACTGAGCATTGTCATCTTAACAATATTAACTCTTCTAATCCATATGTTTTTTGGCGTAATTTGTTTTGTTTGTTCTTTTTTCTGTCTTTTGAAGAGGGGCACGGAAATAGAGTGAACAGATGCAGTCATGGGACTCAGTAGACACAATGTGGAAAATGAACTATGTATCTTGTAGGCAGGGACAGGAAGGGGAAAGAGGAAAAGTGAAGAAAGGGGTGACATTGTCCAAAAAGAAATGCGCTCATTACCTGACATTTGAAATGGTAACCCCTCTGTGTAGCACCTTAATAAGAACAACAAAATTATATTTACAAATGAAAAATTCTCTCATTGGGGATGTGGCTTGGATGGTAGGATAGCTGCAGTATTGCTAGCTAAGTGAAGTCTTTCAACAATGGTTTGAAGTTGTCAGAGTACCTACGTATTATACCTCTTGTGTTAAGCTTATTCCTATGTAGTTTGTTCATTTTGATGCTCTTATAAATGGAATTGTTTTCTTCCTTGCTAATATATAAAAATGGAGACTATTTATTAAAAATACTAATCTGTATCCTTCAACCTTGCTGGCTCATAATAGCTTTTTCGAATTTTCTATATACATGATTATGTCATTGGCAAATATAGTTTACTCATTTCTTCCCAATCAGGACTTTCCATTTTTCTTCCTTTTTTTCTTTTTTGTTCTTTTTTGTTTGTCACACTGGGGTTTGCACTTGGGATCTTGAAGAAGTAGGTGCTCTACCATTTGAGCAACCCCCCCCAGCATGTTTTGCTTTAGCATATTTTTCCCCTGATATCTAATGCTCTTGCTTGCGGTGGCCAGGATTTCACTCACATTTTGCCACAAACCATGATTCTCCCTTCTCCACCTCCCACACGGCAGCAGTTATAGGCCTGCACTACCATGCCTTGCTATTTCTTTTTTCTTGCAGAGCTCTCTTTTCATTCTCCCTTTAGGAGGAGGCTGGCATGTCCCATGAATCATCAGAGGATTTATTTCATTTCAATGTTGGAGGCTGGCATTTCTCAGTTCCAAGAAGCAAACTTGCTCAGTTCCCAGACTCACTGCTGTGGAAAGAGGCATCAGCCTTGTCTCCTTCAGAAAACCAGCGGCTCTTCATCGACAGAGATGGCTCCACATTTAGGCACGTGCACTATTACCTCTACACCTCCAAACTCTCCTTCTCCAGTTGTGCAGAACTGAACTTGCTCTATGAGCAAGCCCTGGGTTTACAGCTGATGCCTTTGCTGCAGGTAAGACATTCTTCTTTTCCAAAGGGCAATCAGTAACAAGCTTTACATCACTAAATGCTATGCTGTTTTGTGGATTGATTGTTGGGATGAACTTAATGGGCAAGTGTAATGAATGATGTAAAAGTAATGATAATACATGGATATTGCATTTTCTTTCTTTCTTTTTTGTGGTACTGGGGTTTGAATTCAGGTACCTTGCCTTGCTTGCTCAGTTGGCACTGTACCACTTGAGCTATGCCTCTAGGCTTTCTTTTCTTGTGGCTATTTTGGAGATCGAGTCTAGGCAAACTTTTTAGATCCTCTGGATCTCATCATCCTGAGTAACTAGGATTATAGGTGTGAGCCATTGGTGTCTCTCTTGTTTTTGTTTTTGAGACAGTGTTTTGCTATGTTGTCCAGACTGGGCTCAAACTCATGGTTTTTCTGCCTTACCCAGATTATTGGCATCTGTGTGTGTGTGTGTGTGTGTGCTGGTACAGAGACTTGAACTCAGGACCTTGATGCTGTCCCTTAGCTTTTTTTCCTCAAGGATGATGCTCTACCACTTGATCCACACCTCCACTTCTGCCTTTTTGCAGTTAAGCAGAAGAGATAAGAGTCTCATGGACTTTCCTGCTCAGACTGGCTTTGAACTGCGATCCTCAGATCTCAGCCTCCTGAGGAGCTAGGACTATAGGCGTGAGCCACCAGTGTCCAGTTTATTAAGCTTTTTGACTCCTTTGCTGCCCTCAGTTCCCAAATTGAAATATATCTGGAAAGCAAGTTCTAAGTGGGATATATAACTCAGAGACCAATGATTGGTTCTCTTCCAAAATTCCAAAATGTGTGAGCAGTAGAACTTGAGGGATTATGCTGATCTGCCTCCCTAACACATACTGTGAAACAAGTGCTTATGCTTTGGAAGTAGTGCTTTCAAAGAAATAAACATTTGGGCTGGCCCAGCTGAAGTGGTATTTATTCATGGAAGCTGAGTGTAAATACAGCTGGGAACCAACAGCCTCCTCAGGCAAATCAACCGCCTCACACATCTCCACCACTTTCCCCACCCCAAGGCCCATCAGGTTTTTATCTAATAAGCAAACAAACACTTTGCTTGGAAAAGATAGATTTTTCCAATTTTTAATTGAAAGATCTTTCTTAAGCAACCCCACTTAATGCAGGCAACCAGTATTTATTGAGAACATTCTGGGTTCCAAGCCATATTCCTCTGGGTTTAATGGGGAAAAGGCACCCTTATACAACCAACATGTAATGTGAGCCACTTATGTATGTGTGTGTGTGTGTATACATGTATAGATACACATATATACATATATTTATTTATTTTGGTCATGGGGCTTGAACTCTGGGCTTGGGCGCTATCCCTCAGTTCTTCAGCTCAAGGGGAGCCCTCTAGCCCTTGAGCCACAGAGCAACTTCCAGTTTTCTAGTGGTTTATTGGAGATAAGAGTCTCACAGAGTTTCCTGCCCGGGCTGGCTTTGAACTGTGATCCTCAGATCTCAGCCTCTTGAGTAGCTAGGATTACAGGCGTGAGCCACCAGCACCTATTTTTTTTTTAACAGAGGTCTCAGCAGACAAAAATAAAAACTATAACTGAGCACTGATGGCTCATAATTAGATGTGGAAGATGGTGTTTGAAGCCAGTCAGGCCAGAAAAGTCTAAGACTCTAGCTCTAAAATAACTAGTAGAAAGCAGGCTGGAGGCCTGGCTCAAGTTGTGGATTGCCAGATGAGTATGCAAGGCAAACAAGGGTGTGGCTGAAGGTTTATTAAGTAGGTTTCATTAGGTAGCCAATGAAGAGAACACCACACACTATTCAGGCAGGAAAAGAAGTTTACTTAAACTGCTGCCCCACCATGCATGGTGGAAAGGCATGGCTGAGAAGGAAAAGGGGTGAGCCACCCCTGGGCCAGGACTTATCTAGGCTAGGGACAGGAAGAAGTGTGGCCTGGTGGGGGAAAAGTGTGGCCACACTGGATCCGGACATGACCTCAGGATCTGGGACCCTCGTAAGGTCAGATGGGAGGCAGGTGACCAGAGGTGGCCCAGGATGTGACCTACCAGGAAAGGAAGGTGACTGCTTCCAGCTCTGCCAGTTACCTAGGTAACAGATACTGGGCAGAAACTTAGCCAAGAGGTAGGGAGGTGTCCCTGTGTAGAACTTACAGTGGCCTGACTTCAAACCTCAGTACAATATTTAAAATGGAAATATTTAAATATTTAAAATAGAAATTTTAGCCGGATACCAATGGCTCATGCCTGTAATCCTAGCTACTCAGTAGGCTGAGACCCAAAGATTGCAGTTTGAAGCCAGTCTGTGCAGAAAAGTCCATGAGATTCTTATCTCCAATTAACCACAAAAAGCCGGAATTGGAGCTATGGCTCAAGTAGTAGTAGAGCGCTATACTTGAGCACAAACAGGCTCAGGGATGGTGCCCAGGCCCAGAGTTCAAACCACAAGACTGGCAAAAACAAAACAAACAAACAACAACAAAAACACCAATTTTTTATTATAATTATATGTTTTCTATTTATAGCACATCTCAGATTCAGATTATGGTAGTTCAAGGAATCACATAGCCATGTGTGACAGTACATGTTTAAGCTATTTTGAGTTGTTAAGGCTCCTCTCTGTAGCATCTTTTACAATGAGCCCCTATCAATAAAATTAGAACTGTGCCTCCAGCTGAGGTTCTTGTGCATTCCACAGGTATGTCTTATTCAGGGTTATCTGTAACCTGGTAGGCTTGTTGGAAAGCAGTATAGAATGAGCAACAAGCTGAATGATGGGAAGTTAATCGAAGGCAGATGTTTGGGCTCACACTGCTACCCTGATCTCTACCTCCATCCCCTCCACCCACCCTTTACCTCTCCCATTCCCACCCCACCTGCCAATCTCTCACACCCCTAACCTCTAGCTTTGGCCTCCATGGAGTACACCACAGGTCTATTATTGCCTTGATGCTGGTTGCAACATTTAATGTGTATTGAGCATCAGACACATTTTCAGCCCTGGAGCTGCACAGTTATACAATGTAGGTAGAAATAAAAAAGAGTAGAAGGCAGGTGCTGGTGGCTCATGCCTGTAATCCCTAGCTACTCAGGAGGCTGAGATCTGAGGATCATGGTTCAAAGCCAGCCTAGGCAGGAAACTCTGTGAGACTCTTATCTCCAATAAACTACTCAGAAAACCGGAAGTAGCGCTGTGGCTCAAGTTGTAGAGCTCTAGCCTTGAGCTGAGGAGCTGAGGGACAGCGCCCAGGCCCAGAGTTCAAGCCCCATGACCAACAACAACAACAAAAAAGAGTAGAGAAGTGAAATATGCTAAGGGAAAGAGGTCAAATATGTTTGAATTTATATATAGAAAACAGACAAAAAGGATCACATTTTATTATTGTGGTTATCTAAAATATGCAGACTAGCTGGGTGCCAGTAGCTCATGCCTATAATCCTATCTACTCAGGAGGCTGAGATCTGAGGATTATTACAGGTCTATATATAACATCATAGAGCTTCCTAGAACTTCATTAAATTCCTTACTTAAAAGTATTTGTTAAGTTACTTTGTTACTTGTATTTATTAGATGTATAACTTCTTTTGTGACTTGTGTTTGCATTCGGAACCTTGTACTTGCTGTTGCCCTTTTATACTTTGAGGTTATTTTTCAGATAGGGTTTCATTTTTTGTCCAGGGCTGTCCTCAGAGTTTGATCCTCTCCTACTTATGACTTTCCATGTAGCTAGGTTGACTGGTGTATGCCACCATGCCCAACTTACTGGTTGAGATGGAGTCTTACTAACTTTTGGACAGGGCTGACTTCAAATTACAATCCTCTCAATCTCATCCTTCTGAATAGCGGGAATTATAGGCATGAGCCATTGTGCTCAGCTAAATGTACAATTTTATTAAAGTAAATTGCTCTGAGCCTTTCCTATGCCAGTACCCCAATTGGAAGTCACCGCTGCTACTACAGTATGAAATTTCCTTTCAGTGTCACTCAGGAGAGTTCAAGGTTCGTTGCAAACTAGTGATTCCTTTTACTTTCCCCTTGAAGCCCACTGATGGAATAGTACGCTGACAGACATGTTAATCCCTCTTCCTCTCTCCTTTCATCCTTTTTCTTCTTTTTTTTTTTTCTTCTTTTGAAACCCAGGGCCTTGAACATGATAATCATATGCTCTACCATTGAATTGGGCCCTGACCCCATGTTCCCTTTTTCACTGCTTTCTGGGCTCTTCTAAGTTTGCACCTGTTCCCCTCATGGCCAGTCTACTACCAGCAAGCAAGCCCAGTCTGCCTGTGTTCCTTGTACTCAAGGGAGCCCAGGAGTTTTTCTGTTGATCACACAAATAAAGGAGGCTTTTAGGAAAATAGCCCAGTGGTGTCTCACATTTCCTCTCACAATGTGAGAGCAGATTGCTACAGTGATCTTAGGAAGGAGATTCTAGAAGCAGAGAATCAAGTTTGTGGGTATGGGTGAGGGCACAACTCAAGTGTCAATCCCTTGACATGGTATCAGCATCCTCACAGTCTGACTTGTTTGTCATAGCTCATATCTCAGCATATACACACCCCAACATGCATGCATAGCATTGTACACATTTATGCGTGTACACACATACTACAAAGTTCTGCCAACATCCCTAAGTGCCCTACATGTTTATTTGCTATACTTTTCCCCGGCTCATTTTCCTAGAATGTGTTCCTTTTAAGATTTGGAACTGGAACCTTTTATGCATCACCTTTATAATAACAATAAAAAAAAATTTAGGGGCTGGGAAGGTAGCTCAGTGGTAGAGTGCTTGCCTTGCATGCATGAGGCCCTGGGTTCAATTTCTCAGTGCCACATAAGCATAAAAAGCCAGAAGTGGCGCTGTGGCTCAAGTGGTAGAGCGCTAGCCTTGAGCTGAAGAGCTGAGGGACAGCACCTAGGCCCAGAGTTCAGGCCCCACGACCAACAAAAAAATAAAATAAAACAAAAATAAATAATTTGGCCTAAATATGGCCCACAAGAAATGTCAGGTTAGCCTGACATTTTCAGGCCAAGTTTGGTCTGTTCTCATAAGAAAGTCAATTTCTGGCTTGTGTCAGCACTAATTCTGTTGGGATTATGTATTCATATGTCTTCTTTTCTGGACTGGGTCATTTTCAAGCCGGTATTATTCCTAGAATCATTCACAGTACCTAGCAATTTCAAGCATTTAATAAACATCTACTGAGAGAGGAGGAAGGCTGAATCCATCCCTGCAGAATGACCCCTCACTAGAGCCAGCAGGAAAGGGGCAGGTCAAAGATGCTATTCACTTCTTATTTGGCTTTTTTTGGTTGATAGCAGCCATTTTGCACATCCTTTTCTTACACCAGGCTTGCTTTCCAGGATCTTCAAAACAGCGTAAGCCTTCCTTGTTTTTACAAGGCAGTAGGGGATTTGCAAGCTCCCCAAACTGCTTCACCATTACATTCCTTCACAACAGAGCTTAAGCATCTCCAAGAAATGCTGCTGCCTCGAAAAGCTTCCTGTGAATCCCAGAGCTCTGCCAGCAGGGTGCATTTGTCTGCCATCTTTTGACAACACATACACACACGCCCCTGCACCATCAGTTTTACAGTGCTTCTTATTGACATATTTTTTCATTACTATCTAGGCCAAAAGCAACATTAATCATTCATCCTCCTGCTAGCAATTAGCCATCTGAATTCAGGTCTGTATTTCCTTAAAGAAATCCTCTTATTGTCTGGGCATGTCAGGACAGGCCTTTAATCCCAGCTACTTGGGAGGCTGAGACAAGAGGATCTTGATTTGAGGCTAGCCTGGGAAAAAAGTTATTGAGACCCTGTCTCAGAAACAAACTGGGCAGGGGCTGGGAAGGTGGCTCAGTGGTAGAGCGCTTGCCTTGCATACATGAGGCCCTGGGTTCAATTCCTCAGCACCACATAAGCAGAAAAAGCCGGAAGTGGCGCTGTGGCTCAAGTAGTAGAGCGCTAGCCTTAAGCTGAAGCGCTCAGGGACAGTGGCCAGGCCCAGAGTTCAAGCCCCACGACCAACAAAACAAACGGACTAGGGTATGGCTCAAGTGATAGAGTACCTGCCTGGCAAGCATGAGTTCAAATCCCAGAACTCCCCTTCCTACAAAAAGAAAGAAGATATTCTCCCTCTAACAACTTTCTAGGTTATAACCCTGTGAAGAGTAAAATTCCTGTCAGGTGTTGGTGGCTCACACCTGTAATCTTAGCTACTCAAGAGTCAGATCTATGAGGATCAAGGTTTAAAATCAGCCTGGGCAGGAAAGTCTATGAGACTCTTATCTCCAATTCAGGAATCAGCCTTGTGCTTCTGGGCCTAGTATAGAAATGATGTTTTGAGTCAGCATGCAGTATCACCTCACTGTTGTAATCTGCATGGATTTACTTGCTTTAATTTCAGGATTTGTCAAACTTTCCTTTCTTGGGGAAGATGATGTTTCTCACATCTTAAATAGTGAAACATAGAAGGAAATGAAGATTTTTATTTCTACAAAATAGATCAACTTGGGCTGGGAAGGTGGCTCAGTGGTAGAGCACTTGCCTTGCATGCTCAAGGCCCTGGGTTCGATTCCTCAGCACCACATAAGAAAAAAGAAAAAAGCCGGAAGTGGCGCTGTGGCTCAAGTGGTAGAGCGGCTAGCCTTGAGCTGAAGAGCTGAGGGACAGCGCCCAGGCCCAGAGTTCAGGCCCCATGACCGGACCCCCCACCCCCAAAAAAAAATAGATCAACTAGTATATCTCCACTAGTCCATCTCCTGTCAAGCTAGTTGGACTGTCATTTCTGGTCACATCAACCCAGAGGACACACACCGTACTGAACAATACTTTCAAATAGGAAGTCCTAGGCTGTCTTCCTATAATCAGGTCATCATCCTGGAGAGATTTCCCGTCCCACTGTCCCCCTCTCCTGTGGCCAATTTAGAGTTGTTCAGGGCACCAGTTTTTCCCACTAAGAGAGTTTGGATTTGGAGTTGTAGGTAAAGTAAGTGGCAAGTTCACATTTCTCTGATCCCTAATCAGTCACCTTGGTACAGACTTGGGATCCTCTGCTTTCTTTTAGGACCTTCCTAACTCACTATCCTTTCTGTACTGCACACTTGTCTTTCTATCCACTACTAGTTAGCCTTAAGCTGAACTCTTTCTTCCTGCCATCTTCTCTCCCTGTCTTTCCTTCCTCCCAGTCTCTCTCCCTTTTAAGTCTTCTCTCTGGTCGCTGTCTTCATGGCCCTCTGAACTCAATGCTGCTACTGTCATCCTGTACTGGCTTTGCCTATGGTCTTAGAAACTCCACATCTTTCTCAGTGTTGTGATTGCTGTCCACTTCCCCTCCAGCTCCTTTTGCATCACTTTCCTGTGATTCCTCTTCACCCAAGGTCAACTACTCACTCATCCAGAAAACTTTCTCCACCCAAGCTCCATCCTAAGGAGAGCTAACAGCTTGGCAGAGCAGTGTGCAGTACCAAGTCAAGGCACCAGAAAGCTGAGGTCCTCTTCTAATAATGTGGAACAAATCCCAGGGTTCCTAGAGAGCCAGACACTTTATAACTATCAGGGCACTGATGGCTCATACCTGTAATCTTAGATACTCAGGAGGTTGGTATCTGAAGATCTCAGTTCAAAGCCAGCCCAGATAGGAACATCTGTGAAACTCTTATCTCCAATTAACCATCTAAAAAACCGGAAGTGGGGCAGTGGCTCAAAGTGGTAGCACTAGCCTTGAGCAAAAAAGCTCAGGGACAGCGCCCAGCCCTGAGTTCAAACCCCGTGACTGACTTTGGTTCAAACACCCCAAAACAACTGGTTCTAGATCTTAGCATATGTAAATCATTGGCTTTATTTTTATTTTTTTTGTTGTTATTTTTTGGTCCGGTTGTGGGGCCTGAACTCTGGGCCTGAGCACTGTCCCTCAGCTCTTCAGCTCCAGGCTAATGCCCTACCACTTGAGCCACAGCACCACTTCCGGCTTTTTTCTTTTTGCTTATGTGGTGCTGAGGAATCAAACCCAGGGCCTCAGACATGCAAGGCAAGCGCTCTACCACTGAGCCAACATCCCAGCCCAATCATTGGTCTTAATGTCTTTCTTTTCCTCTAAGCTGATCTCTCTCTGCCCAAGTAGAGATCCTCAATGCACAATGACTATTTCTCAAGTGAATGAGTTGCATTCAACACATGCAGTCTCCCTTAATACTCAGTATCCTAGGAAAACATGGGTCATTTCCAGTTCTCCCTCAAGTCCTTTAGTTACCCAAAATAGGGAAGATGGTCCCACTCTCCTTTCACATCCTTTTGCAGACAATGATTAGAAGGGGGCAGTTTATAGAAATGGCCACTAGGGGGCTCTTCTGACCACTCAGGATTTCCAAGAACAACCTAACCAGGACTAGCAATTAGAGACAGGTTCTTTTATTATTATTGAATCTAAGCTTTTCTTTCCTTAAAAGGCTCTTAGGGGATAAAATTGGCTATAGGGTACTTTCAAAGAACCATTTGACCAGAAAGGGAAAAAAAAAACACCATTTGTCTTGCTATTTCAAAAAACAAATTAGGAAAATATTTGTTTTCTGCTAAGGCAGGGTCAGAAACAGTTAGCTTAATGTCATGGTCATCTGCAGGACTGGAGAGAGAACAAGGCCCTGAAGACCTTTCAGCCCACTCTCTGCTCTAAGCCTCAGCCCTGCCTGGTTGGGGTTCTCCATACCAGCCTCACCCACCCCTGGCCATATGCTCCTTGAAGCCATGATGCTCTCCACGTGGGAGACCTCTTAGATAAACTGAAAAGCCTTTTACCTAGCTCTCTCCTCAGTAAATCTGACAAACGAATGTGTGATTTGAAAAATGTGGAGCACTGTACCCAATATAAGGCACTTATTATACTTTGATTTCACTACTTAGACCACTTCCTAGAATTATATTGAACACATACAATGAGTGAATCACATTTATAACAGGTTTGAAAAGGGTTTTTAACTACTCAAGAGAAATGGAAGTGGAGGTGTTAGAGTGTTTTAGACTTTGCTAGAAAACCACGCAGACATTCAGGTACAGAAAACAAAAAAAGGTTTATTGGCAGGAAAGGGGCTGGCAAGACCCCTTCTCACAGGGAAGAAGTGAGAAGAAGCGCGGGCTATTGTCTGAGGAGACCTATACAACCTAGGAGGCCTAGGACGGGCTGGAAGGAGGCTAGGCGGTGGAGACCCTGGTGTGGATGTAAGGACCAGGGGCTTCATCATGGTGGACTAGGATTTATGGCTGCTATCCAAATAGTAGATAAGGAGGCTTGAAGCTGCCCAGAGCTGAAGGTCACTCTACGGGCCTCTTGTTTCCCTATATGGTGGTAGCCGCCCCAAGGTAAAGGGAAGTTAGAGGCTGATTATTTACTGCCTTTCCTAAATGGGCCTAGTGTTGTCTAGGAAGGGAGCATGCTAAGCTGTGGAGAGGGGAAGGAGCGTGCTAAGCCGGGAAGGGAGCTCATTGGGCTAACAGGAGGTGTGGGAGAGTACCACTCTTGAGCGAAAAAACTAAGCAAGAACACAAGGTTCTGAGTTCAAATTTCAGTACCAGCACAAGACAGAGAGAGGGGGGGGGAGAGAGAGAGAGAGAGAGAGGATAGCAGAAAGCATCACATTTTAAATGATTAACTATAAACTAATCCTTGCATTATGATAAATTACTATTACCCACCATACATAAAATTATAAGACCAAAAATTGTTTTGACTTGGCATTCATGGTTCATGCCTGTAATCCTACTTACTTCTGAGGCCGAGATCTGAGGACTGAGGTTCAAAGTCAGTCTAGGCAGGAAATCCATGAGACTCTTATCTCCAGTTAACCACTCAAAAGCCACCAGTGAAGCTGTGGCTCAAGTGGTAGAATACTAGCCCTAAGTAAAAACCCTAAAGGACAGAGCCCAATCCCTGAAATTCAAGTCTTAGCACAGACAGAAAAAAATAAATGTTTCAAAAGCCAGAAGAGAACCAGGAATGATGGCACATACCTATGATCCCAGCACTCAGAAGGCTGAGGCAGGAAGATCAAGAGTTCAAGACCATATAGGGACTATAGAGGGAGACGTGCCTCAAAAAAAGGCGCTTGGATGTGGTTCAAGAGATAGAGTGAAGCCGGGCGCTGGTGGCTCACGCCTGTAATCCTAGCTACTCAGGAGGCTGAGATCTGAGGATCGCGGTTCAAAGCCAGCCCGGGCAGGTTTATCTCCAATAAACCACCAGAAAACCGGAAGTGGCGCTGTAGCTCAAGTGGTAGAGCGCTCGCCTTGAGCTGAAGAGCTGAGGGACAGCGCCCAGGCCCAGAGTTCAAGCCCCACAACCGACAAAAAAAAAAAAAAAAAAAAAGAGATAGAGTGATTAGCAAGTACAAAGAAAAAGAGATAGAGTGATTAGCAAGTACAAGGGCCTACATTCCAATTTCAATACCATTTAAAAAATCAGAAGAGTTGTTAGAATTTCTTTTAAGTATTAGCATGCCATCTTATAGTTTTCACTTTTTGTATGATAAATTTAGTTTGAAATACCTTATCAAAGTGAGTTACATACTGTTTTTCCTGGTACCTACTCTAGAATTGCTAGGTAGTTAACAGGTTCTGATTAGCAAGGAGCAATGTTCTTCTTTTTTTTTTTTTTTTTTGGTTAGTCATGGGGCTTGAACTCTGGGCCTGGGCACTGTCCCTCAGCTCTTCAGCTCAAGGCTAGTGCTCTACCACTTGAGCCACAGCACCACTTCTGGTTTTTCTGGTGATTTATTGGAGATAAGAGTCTCAAGGACTTTCCTGCCCAGGCTGGCTTTGAATTGTGATCTTCAGATCTCAGCTCCTGAGTAGCTAGGATTACAGGCGAGAGCCACTGATGCCCAGTTCAAGGAACAATGTTCTTTATCTTCCTAGACTCTGGATAATCTGAAGGAAGGGAAGCACCACCTCCGAGTGCGGCCTGCCGACATTCCTGTTGCTGAGAGAGCATCTCTGAACTACTGGAGAACATGGAAGTGTATCAGCAAACCCTCAGAATTTCCAATAAAAAGCCCAGCTTTCACAGGTAGAATCAAGGGTGGGCCACCTCCTGCCTCAAGCCCACACAGCCCAGCTCTCCTCACCCTAATAGAAGTGTCTTCCCTTCAAAGTACCCTCATCTCTGAACTAGTTCTGGTGATTTCTCTAGTACCTGCCCCCTCCATGGCTGCTTGGCCGCTAGAACTATGTACCTGTTCTATATTCATTCCTCTGCCCACTGGTTTCCCTTAGGTAAGGGAAAACTGTCTTCCAGCTCCTAGGCATTCATGCTTCTCAGTGAGTTTGGAGCTTCCAGGAGAATAAAAACACTTATTGGTTGGTCACAGTTGGTTGGCTTGAGCCAATTAGAAAAGATTAAAATGAGCCAGCCACCAGGGGCTCGTGCCTGTAACCCTACCTACTTAGGAGACAGATCTGAGGATAGTGGTTCAAAGCTAGTGGTTCAAAGCTAGCTTAGGCAGAAAAGTCCATGAGACTTTTATCTCTACTTAACCAGGAAAAAGCTAGAAGTGAAGCTGTGGCTCAAGTGGTAAAGCAACAGCCTTTAGTGAAAAAGCTAAGGGACAATGCCCAGTACTGAGTACTGCATTTAAACCCCAGTTCTGTCCTACACACAGAAAAAGATGGAAAGGAAGGGAAGAGAAGGGAGAGGGAGAAGGAGAAAGAAGGGAAGAGAGAAAGGAAGGGAGAGAGGAGGAAGGAAAGAAAGAGGTAAATGAACTTAGTGACTTTGTGTGCATAAGCCAAAATATCACATGTCCCCTGTTCTTCATAATCTGTCGAGAAAAATATTTTTTAATGCTCAGCTTCCCCACCTTAAAGCTCTCTCAGAAGGAGGTGTGCCTAAGGGCAGGTGCTGTGTCCTGGGTCTTCTCTGCAGGGACCCCTGGGTCCGTGAGAACCCTGGGCTCATGGAGGTGGTGACAGACGCTTTCTATACATATCCTCTAGGCTTGCATGATAAAGCCCCTTTGGGGCTCATGGACACACCACTGTTAGACACAGAAGAGGAAGTACACTACTGCTTCCTGCCCTTGGACCTGGTGGCCAAGTATCCAAGCCTAGTGACTGAAGACAACCTGCTGTGGCTGGCTGAGACTGTGGCCCTCATCGAATGCGAGTGCAGCGAGTTCCGCTTCATTGGTGATTGCTCTGTCAGGGGCCCAGGGCATAAGCTGATAAGGTCACCCACCCTTACCCACTGCAGATCCCATGGAGCCCCAGCTTGATGCTTAGGGCCTGAAGAGCTTTCTGGGTGGAGGTGGAAGTCTGGACAGTCTTCCAGGAAACAAGTAGATTCCAGTATTAGACTCTCACTTGGCTTAGAGCTATTTTAACCCTTATTTCTTTTGGAATGGCCTGACTGTAAAACTTCTGGAGGTGATGTCAGGAGCCAGTAGAGCCATAGATGTGAAGGGAAGAATCCAAGGTCAGCTTCTTTTTTTTTTAACCCTGCCCTTCCATCTCCAACTGGCCTCCAGACCTCACCTCTTGTTACTATAGAATAAGGAAATTGGGTTTCAAAGAATAGCTCTGCCTGCTTCACTTCAGCTATACTCAGAGTACAAAGGACAGGGAGGGGGGGAGGGGGTGGGGGGGGAGGGAATGGCCTGGTGGTCAACAATGACAACTTCCCCAGAGCTGGGTAAAATGATGGGCTTGAGCTAGTGACCTCAAGAGTGATGAAATAGAACTCCTCCCCTGCCCAGAAGAGAGCATCCTTACCCCCCAAACCCCAGAACCAGTTCTGCTAGATGGCCTCTCTTACCCTAGCTGTTGTTGCCTAGACAAGCAAGTTGTTCCAGGAGGTTGAATGCCTAGAACCTCAGCCATTCAGATTCAAAGGCATCTAGTAAGTTTTCAGTGAGGGCTGGGAATGTGGCTTAGTGGCGGAGTCTTTGCCTAGCATGTATGAAGCCCTGGGTTCGATTCCTCATTACCACATAAACAGAAAAAGCTGGAAATGCGGTGGCTCAAGTGGTAGAGTGCTAGCCTTGAGCAAAAGAAGCTCAGGGATAGTGCCCAGGCCCTGAGTTCCTGCCCCAGGACTGGCAGAAAAGAAAAAAGAATCTCCAAGTTGATTCACATAGAATGCTAGCATTGGCTCCATCTTGGCCTCCCACACTGAAGTCCAGGTAGGGACAAACTGCAATTGGCCCCTACCAGGCCAGGCTCAGTGGGGTGCCTCCCCTCTAAGGAGCAAGACAACTCCCTCTTGTGGAATGACATGTCCTCCAGCCAAGACTCTCAGGGTAAGTCTCAAAGCAGTGTGCTCCCCAAGAAGGTCCTGGCTTGAGACTGACCCAGGCCAAGTCATGGGTACCCATACGCCCAATTCATGATGCACGAGAACAGAGTAATCTGGGGTCTTTCATCTTGAAGGCCACAGACTGATGGCTAAACCTAATCAGGCATGTTTAGAACTTGTTTCAGAATAAGGGTAATTTTTGAAAAAAAAGAAGAAGAAAGGAGAAATTAGGGTAAGGTACAGCACTAAAAACCTGCCAGAACTTGAACCTCTAGTTAAGTCAGACACAGCTTTGTTAACACATGTTGTTTTCCTTTGCTTTCAAGTGAATTTTCTCCGCTCACACAAGATCTTACTACCAGATAATTTCTCCAACATAGATGTGTTAGAAGCCGAAGTCGAAATTCTGGAAATCCCTGAGCTCACAGAAGCAGTACGGCTGTGTCGAATGAACATGGGTATGTTGCCTGGGATCCTTCACCTCCCCTTGACATTCTGGGCCAATCTAGGCTTTGCCAGAAAAGCCAAGAACAAACATCGCCTCTCCTATAGCCACTTTGGCCTGAAACTCTGAGTTCAGTCTTCTCTGCTCAGCACCCCACGGGGATAAGGTTGGTCTGCCAAGGCCAAAAGAAATCTAGGCTGGTCTGGACTCAGAGCAGAGCCTGGATAGGAAAACAGGCC
Organism: Dipodomys spectabilis; assembly: GCF_019054845.1. Classification (NCBI taxonomy): domain Eukaryota; kingdom Metazoa; phylum Chordata; class Mammalia; order Rodentia; family Heteromyidae; genus Dipodomys; species Dipodomys spectabilis. The sequence continues at coordinate 9,433,960 of NW_024870950.1, forward strand.
CCTAATGTCCTGGGGAGGGAGGCTGGGCCTGAGGGCTGCCCTACCTGTGGAAGCCCTGGGTACCTACAACTCCCAGTCTTCACCTTCCACACTCAACTTGTGAGCCTGTAAATATTTGGGTGAATATCCCACCAGTTCTTCAGTTACTCCCCACCCTGTCTCCCCCATCTCACAATTCTGATATTTCCTGAACCCTATCCAGGCCAGGCCTCTGTGCTCTTGAGCTCCTCGCCTCTTAATTCTGATTTACCTTTCGTCATTCCATTTCTCAAATCCTATACATATTCCATGGAGGCACTTGGCTCAAGGGAATAAGGCATCTCCCTGTCTTCAGCCTTCTCCCAGGCAAATGGAGTCTTAGCCTATGTGGAAAGAGTGGCATCCTGCAGCCATTCTCGGGAGCCTGTCTCAGGGCCTTATTTAACAGAGTACAAGTTCAACTTTTCCTCAAATGCTTCCTATCCTCAGAAAGCATAGGTCATTGTAAGATGTGTAGACTAGTGCCTGCTCCCTACAAGCAATATGGACATGGAAGTATGTTTGTAGACAGATTCTTCTCAAACCAAAGCATGGTGTTGGCCCTTTATAAAGCAGTATAATGATCCAGGCACTAGGGGCTCATGCTTATAACCCTTGCTACTCAGGAAAGAGGCTGAGATCTGGAGGATCTCGGTTCAAAGCCAACTCTGGCAGAAAGGTCTGTGAGATTTTTGTCTCCAATTAACCAGCAAAATGCAGGACTGGAGGCATGGCTTAAGTGGTAGACTGCTAGCTTTGAGCAAGAAAGCTGAATGAGACTGTGAGACATGAGGCCTTGAGTTCAAGGAAGGGAGGAAGGAAGGGAAGGAGGGGAGAATAACTAAGGGAAACAGAGCTGGTAGCCTTGATGAGGGACAGAGCTGACCTCAATCCCAGCCTTGTCCCTGTCTAGCTCTATGGCTACTTGTTCTAACTACCTTCCCATAAACTACCAAGTTGAGGAGGGATAGGATATTTAGGCCCTCTGGACACAGTGTATTCATTTGTGTAACAATTATAGCACTAACTCTGGATACACTAAAATAGATGATCTATGCAAGTCCCCTGGTAGTTTTCTAGCTAGTCCATAATTGCTCCCTGGACAGAGTCCTGTCATCTGTGTTAATTGTGTTCAGTGGACTACATCCTGTGACTGCAACAAGTATACCTACAAGCCACAAACCCAAATATACAATCTGCAAATAACCACACATAGTAAATCTCTGGAGCAGCAATTGGGGTTGAGAAGCCTGTGGCTCTCATTAGTCGCTGATCTTGCCTTAGAAGGGGCAGAGCTTGGAACAAATGGAGATTCTTTGGAGTCTTTATTCTGAGATTTCCAAAATTCAGATGTTAGTGACATAGCTAGTGAATCCCACCCGCCCCCACCTTACCTTGCCTCCTATCAAAGAATTCTGACCACTAAATTTGACAAATCTATACTACTGTAAGCCACTTAAGTCTTTATCAGGGCAGAGAAGGGATTCAGACCCACAGTCCCCAATTTGGCTATAATCATGGAAATCTAGAAGTTACCCCTTTCTTCCCTACACAGGTGGCTGTTCACGGACCTCCTGCCCTTCCCCAAGCCCTGGAAAAGCAGGGCGTGCAACTGGCCTAGAATCTGTGAAGCCCCTGTACATGATGGCCCTGGGTCTGCTGGTTAAATACCCGGACTCCGCGCTAGGACAACTCCGCATTGAGAGCACACTGGATGGAAGCAGATTGTACATCACAGGGAATGGGGTCCTCTTCCAGCATGTCAAGTAAGTCCTTCTAAGGGAGTCACTTGGTCCCATCAGACTGGCCTTTACCACTTCTCTAGGACCAATTTAGAACCTTTCCCATGATCCAGAAGGGAAGAGTGCTCTTGGATCCACCCATCATTTTACCTTCCATCACCACTAGATTCAGGCTTCTGAGGACATAGAGGCCAAGGTACCAGGGTCCCCAAAATGCAAGGGTTTCAAGCTACCTCCTATTTTGTTCTCCTCTACTTCATGCTAAATCTGAGGTGATCAGGTCTCCATCATACCCTCAGCCTGCTGGGAACCCTACCCCAAGTAGATCTCTGCAAAGATTCTCTCCACCCTAGGAGCTCACCCTGGGTGAGCTCCTAAAAAGCAAGGCAGAGGGTACCCACAGAGTATGATGTCTGGCCTTTCTCCTGAGGAGTGAACACAGAATATCCCCATTAATGCCACAGCATGGATTCTAATCCTAGAAGGGTAAACTGAGGTTCTGAACAGTGGCACAACCTTGCTGAAGTTGCAAAATTTATTAGTACCCAAACTAAAGGTAAAGTAGGGTTTTCCTAGGCCCATGTGGAAAGCATTAGCTAACCCTCAACACTCTTACTCCAATTCTGGCATTTGGGGCCCTTTTTAAGGCCCATTCCATCATCCATCTCTTTCCAGACATGCCCACCCTTGTAATGTCACAGAAAGCAACTTCAAATACCTTTGGAGGAGAGGGTTGGGGTGGGGAAAAGGGGTGTTCATCACTCAAGGTCATGACAGGCTGCATACCAAGGCTGAGAGATCTTGGGCATAAAGTTACAGGGACAGAAGGTTGTGGTCTGACTCTGGCCTAGCCTCTGAGCCTGAGACAGAGCCTGATGACTTGAGTCAGTTTAATGGACTCTTCTGAAACAGGTCAGGCTCTTCTCCTAAAGGGCAGATTCTGTCAAGGCTTATTGTCCTTCAAGGGATCTCCAGATTTGTGGCTAAAACAGGGAAATGAGGCTACTAGTGCCAGGTCTGAGCCAGCAACATAGCAAGGGATCCTAGACAAAACATTTATAGGCTGGGATCTCTTGGTGTACTGAACTGAGGTGCTTCATGACAAGCTTTCTTCTGGGCAGGAATTGGCTGGGAACTTGCCGGCTACCCCTGACAGAGACCATTTCTGAGGTGTATGAGCTCTGTGCCTTCCTGGACAAGAGAGATATCACCTATGAGCCAATGAAAGTGGCTCTGAAGACTCATCTGGAACCAAGGACTTTACCCCCCATGGATGTGTTCAGTAAATGAGAAAACTTCCGGGTTTGAGCTAACATCAGGGGAGGGCTAGGGGACTACAGAGGAAAAGTAAATGGGCCAGGACCAGAAACTGTAGATGGGAGAGAAAGTCAAGTCAACAGCTATGGGTTCTCCCTAATGGGAGAATTTTGTAGGTGCTCTCCCTTTACTTTCTTTTTTGTTGTTGGTCATGGGGCTTGAACTCTGGGCCTGGGGGCTGTCCTTCAGCTCTTCAGCTCAAGGCGAGCACTCTACCACTTGAGCTACAGCGCCACTTCCGGTTTTCTGGTGGTTTATTGGAGATAGGAGTCTCACGGTCTCTCCTGCCCGGGCTGGCTTTGAACCGTGATCCTCAGATCTCAGCCTCCTGAGTAGCTAGGATTACAGGTGTGAGCCACCAGCGCCCGGCTCTCCTTACTTCTAGGCCCAGAATTCATCTCAGAATATAGAGACAGGATTGCAACACAGCCTAGGGCTGCCCAGATCCCTCAGGACAAGCTGAGCATGACCCCAGGAGCCAACAGGCTCACAAACACACAGAAATATCCCTAGGTCTCCATGTATCAGATAAAACAGGGGCAGGGGCTCAGGGAAAAATCTTGTTCCAATTATACAATGGTCAAGCTGAGTCTCCAATTCAAGTCCCAAATTAATGTTGTTTACTAGCTAACAAGCTTTTATTAACAAATTTTCTAGGCAAAGATTAAACTACATTATTATGATCCAGTACCACTCAGCACTTCCTGAGCACATACCGTATACCTGGACAGGTAGAAACACTGTAGGTACAGAATTGAGTAACAAAGACTCAGTTCCTATCTTCCTAGAGCTCACAGCCTAATTTTATACTTTCTACCTCCTGGGCACATAATCAGGTTATATATCCACATCACAAAGCTCATTAGAATGAGCCCTAAATATAGTTACCTGATGGAAAGGGTTCATCTTCCCATTATAAGGCCCTGTGACATGCATACCGAGAGCCTTAGTCGCTGTATAGAAATGACTGGATGATATCTATCAAGCCATAAGGACTTAGCTCCAGGCTGGTGGCCACCTGAAAAGCTATATTCCCACAGCCCTTTTGTTTTTTGGTTTTTTTTTTTTTTTGTCAGTTGTGGGGCTTGAATTCTGGGCCTGGGTACTGTTCCTGAGCTCTTCAGCTCAAGGTTAGCGCTCTACCACTTGAGCCACAGCACCACTTCCGGCCTTTTCTGCTTATGCGGTGCTGAGGAATCGAACCCAGGGCCTCATGAATACAAGGCAAGCACTCTGCCACTGAGCCACCTTCCCAGCCCCAGAGTTAGCTGTTTGTATAGGTAAACAGGAGCATCCACCCAGCTTGCTTTTCTTTTCTTTTCTTTTTTCTTTTTTTTTTTCCGGTTGTGGGCTTGAACTCTGTGCTTGGGTGCTATCCCTCAGCTCTTCAGCTCAAGGCAAGCACTCTACCCCTTGAGCCACAGTGCCACTTCCAGTTTTCTACGGCTTATTGGAGATAAAGAGTCTCACGGACTTCCCTGCCCCGGCTGGCTTTGAACCGTGATCCTCAGATCTCAGCCTCCTGAGTAGCTAGAATTACAGGCGAGAGGCACCAGCGCCTGGCTCCACCCAGCTTTCTTAAGGGAAGTGAGTCAAAGAGGCAGTGCTCTTGGGGTTGGGTTTTTAGAGGGCTTCCTTGCTCACCCCAGGGTTATTAGCTGACCCTAAAAGTTGCCATTCTAAGCCCATCTCACCCCCTAATAAAGCTAAATGGTGAGCAGTAGAGAAGGCTTGTGTCAGGAATTTCTGCTGTTTCTCAGAGTAGGCAACCCGATATGAATAATAAAGATATGAAGTCTTACCATGCAAACACTATTGCCTTACTCATTTCTCTTCTGGCCATATGATGTGTTCCCTTTCATTGTTTCCTATAGCTGAGGAGTGGACAGCAGAGATCACTGTGTATTCCCCACAACAGATCGTCAAGGTTTATGTTGGAAGCCACTGGTATGCAACTACTCTGCAGACCCTGCTGAAGGTACTGCTGGCCCCAGCTGCCCTCCTCCCCCTTTGATTTCCCCACCTGAGCTGCTCATACAGATTCCAGTAACTTTCTTAGAACAAGTACTTTCCCCTAGTACTTATTCCCTGGTACTTATTCTATGGACAGAAGTGAAATGAGTAGCATGCTGGGAATTCTTCAGAAGTGTGAGTAAGGAGGAGGCCATTTCTGAGGAGCCTGGACCGAGGAGGTAGTGTAGGGTTCCAAATGCTAGTGTCGAGAGTAAGAGAGGTGTCTGGGGAGCAGGGAAAGTTGAAGCAGGAATGCTCTGCTTCTCATTATGGCTCCCTGTGGCCAACCAGACCAGCACACGAAAGTCCTAAAACCTCTCTGCTCTAAAGAGGTCAGGTAAAATGAAGTGAGAAATGACTAATCTGTTCTTTGTTAAAGACTCAGCCCTTGGGACTAACTGATTCTGGCATCCAATCCCCTTCAGTATCCAGAACTACTGTCCAATCCTCAGAGAGTGTACTGGATTACATATGGACAGACTCTGCTCATCCATGGGGATGGCCAAATGTTCCGACACATTCTCAACTTCCTGAGACTTGGAAAACTGTTTTTGCCATCTGAATTTAAGTAAGCAAAGCAAGATAAGCATACAAAGAAATGTAGGCTGATCCTTTCTTCTGTAACAAAGAAACCCCATTTGCAGCCTTCGGGGAAAGGGTTCTGTTATTTCCAATATGGACACTGTTGTTTGGGGCATCTCCACCCAGGTGTCCAGTCTGACATCTTCTTGTTTGTAGGGAATGGCCTCTCTTCTGCCAGGAGGTAGAGGAATATCACATCCCGCCCCTCTCAGAAGCTCTCATACAATGTGAAGCATACAAGTAAGAAAACTTCACTCAGGATTCCATGTTTGGGGTTTGAACCTTTACATTCCTCTTTGAAATACTAAGTCCTGCCTGCCAGTGGGACCTATTAACTGTGAGACTGAGGGAGCTAAATGGGCTCGGGCTTGGCCAACAACTTAAGCAAAATCTTTGTGAGCTCCCTTTTCTCTATCATTAACTCCCAAGAGGTAGACATAACCAATAAACTTGATGAGAATTTTTCACCTACTAACCATCCCCCTTTGGTCTCCACAGGTCCTGGACCCAGGAGAAAGAATGTGAAAATGAAGAAGCTTTTCCCATCAGGAAACTGCATGTGGTGACAGAAGGACCAGGGTCACTGGTGGAATTAGGTAGAGACGTCAAAGAAGTAAGTCCCAGCCTTATTTGGTTAGTGGTTTCCTTAAAAACAAAACAAAAAGCATACTGATACCACCTTGGTGTTGGTGGTGCCTGCCTATAATCCTAACAACTCAGGAGGCTGAGATCTGAGGATCCTGGTTCAAAGCCAGCCCGTGTAGGAAAGTCCTGAGATCCTTATCTCCAATTAACTATTTTATAAAAAGCTGGAAATGTCACTGTGGCTCAAAGTCTAAAGCATTAGCCTGGAGCACAAAAGCTCAGGGACTATGCCCAGGCCCTGAGTTCAAGCCCCAGGATCTGCACAAAAAAAAAAAAAAAACAGAAACAAACAAAAAAAAACTCCACCACTACAGGGTTCAGGGGACAGGCTCAGCTACTGAGAGGCTGGTGAAGTGAAAAAGCAGAACCTACATGGGTTCCTAGTGCAGGAACTAGTTTCTTAACCTTAAGGAGGCCAAAGGATGTGTAAACCACTTGTGGCCTGGGGTGCTGATAATCTCTTATTAGAGTATGAGAGATCTCTGGGCTGGCACCACCTCTATTCAGACAGAGCAAAGCTGAAATTATGTCAGAGATAGGATGAAGTCTTGAAGGACCAGCTTTTAGGTCTCAGGGAGGCTCTGACAATGTAGAACAAACCCAGAGCTACTGTACTCCTTTCTCCTCAGACCACAGCCTGTATGCCTGTGGACTTCCAAGGCTGCAATGACAGGACTCCATGGAATAAAGCCAAGGGGAACCTGGCCAGGCCCAGTCAGATGGAAGAGGCTGAGCAGTACACCCGGACTGTCCAGGTCTCTCTTTGTCGAAATGCCAAGAGGGCAGGCAATCCTAGCACCTACTCACATTGCTCTGGTTTGTGTGCCAATCCTAGACACTGGGGGGCCCATCCTGAGAGTCCTCCCAAGAAGAAGTGCACCACCATTAACCTCGCACAGAAATCTGAAACCAAAGACCCTCCTGTCACCCCCATGCAAAAACTCATCTCCCTGGTGAGAGAATGGGACATGGTCAATTGCAAACAGTGGGAATTCCAACCACTGACTGCCCCCTTAAGCAGTAACTTGGAGGAAGCTGCCCTGCATCTTCCCTCAGGAAGTGAGGCTGCTTCCCAGCCCAGCGCCTCAGCTACCTGGAAAGTCCATTCCATAGCCTCAGAGAAGGATCCAGGCCCACAGGCTGGGGCTGGAGCTGGAGCAAAAGACAAGGGCCCAGAACCAACCTTTAAGCCATACTTCCCCACAAAAAGAACTGTCACCCTTAAAGACTGGGGCAAGCAGAAGTCAAAGGAGAGAGGTAAGTCCTATTCCATTCTTTTTTTTTTTTTTTTCCTGGTCAGTCTTGGGGCCTGAACTCTGGGCCTGGGCTCTGTCCCTCAGCTCTTCAGCTCAAAGCTAGCACTCTACCATTTGAGCCACAGCACCTCTTCCAGCTTTTTCTGTTTATGTGGTGCTGAGGAATCGAACCCAGGGCCTCATGTATGCAAGGCAAGCACTCTACCACTGAGCCACCTTCCCAGCCCTCCTATTTCATTCTTGACCTAAACTTCAATGGTAACAGAGAAGGAAAAACTCCTTGGCTAAAGCAATAGAGTGAGTTAGTGACAAAAGAGAGTCTAGAGTTCTACTTACTGATGCCAGCTCTGTGCCATGCAGCAGACACAGAAATGACTGGCACAGAGGTATGACAAGAGGTCACATGAGGTGATGAGGACCCCTAGAAAGGAGCACCGGGAGGCTAGAAGGTGGGGATATGGCAGACAGGCAATAGCTAGGGTGTTTGTGAATGCACAGGCCCTTTATCTAGCTGGAGGCCCAAATTCCCGTGCAAAAGCCTGAAGACGAAGTCATCAGGTCATGTCTTGTGGGTCGAGTTTAGGTTGGGATACTCTGTTCTGAATCTGAGTAGGGTGGGAAGTCTCTACATTTTCAAAAACAGGCAAGTGGTCAGGTATGAACCCCAGAATGTTTTGCTCAGGGGCAGAGGAAGGAGGTGATACGTTAGGCATGAGTGCATTATAGGCTGGGTCAATGGAGTTAAGCAGTGGAAGGAGGCAGGGGAATGGAAGGGCCAACGTTTCAGGCTTGGCTGAATACAAAGGTGGGCTCCTATTGAGCTGAGTAGATAACAGAAGGTAGATCTTAGTGAAAAGCAAACAGGGCATGTGAGATGCTGAGGGGATCTAGGTGGACAAGTGCAGGAGATAAGAGGATCTATGGAAACTGGGCTGGAAGCGGGCTGGCAGGAAGTGTACTGAGAACTGCCATATCAGGCAGTTCCCTCTGCTCTCTCAAATTCTACAGCACTGGCACCCTTCCTTCTAATGGATCAGGCTCTTCTTGGACTCTTAGTTGGTTTATCAAGTGTTAGGGTGCCAAATTATCCATTCTTTCAGAGTGCAAAAGCATAAAGAGCTGGCCCAAAAAGCACTTCTCAGTTTTATAGATTAACAGTTTTCTATGGGGTTAAGACTAATCTTAGTTCAACAAGAGTCTCTTGGAGTTCTGAAATTCAGTACTTGCAATAATATTGGGCTGTAACGAGGAAAGGTCACAATAGTGACCTGAGTGCTACTTCTGAGAAGCTGGAGGCCTCTAGATGGTTGGGGTGATTGAATGTACTGGTCTGTCACCAGAGGTGCCTTCTCTGCTTCGGCTCTGAGCCTCAGCTCTTAAGCCTAAGGAGAGCTCCCTCCCCTTGTTGTTACAGAAAGGCCTACACCTGAGCAGCCTTTGCCTACTGCGGGTGGTATGGACAATCCGGGGATCATCCTCAAAGTGACTCACCCTCCTGTGGTGGGTAGTGATGGCTCCTGCATGTTCTTTGAGGATAGCATCATCTACACCACTCAGATGGACAGCTTCAGACACACACCACTCACAACCATCCCCCAGACTCAAGGTAAGGCTCTGGAGCCAGTGTATGTTAGGGAACAATGTCCTTGGGAGCACTATGTCTTCCCATCCCCACAGCTGTCTCTAACATCATAGCTATGGACAGATGTAGCCATATTGACTCTCCCTCTTCCACAGAGGTAACCTTCCTGAGTTTCTCTTTGTCTTGGGAAGAGATGTTTTATGCACAGAAATGTCACCGCTTCCTGACAGACATCATCCTGGATTCCATCAGGCAAAAGGACCCCAAAGCTATCACAGCCAAAGTGGTCTCCTTAGCAAACCGGCTGTGGGTATGTGACAGGCCCCAGGCCTTGGGACACCTTGTACCTTCTCTACCTGTCCCCCTACTCCAGTAGTAAGTGGTAGAATATAAGTGGATATAAGCTGTAATGGGAAGTGGGGAAAAGAAATGAGGAGCAGAGGGTGGCAGAAAGTACAGGGTTAAGAAGGCAGGGCCGTTGCCTGGACAGAGCTGTGGCTAAGAGGCAGATTTGGAGTGCCTACCCAAAACCCCTGCGGCTCCTGCAGGCCCAGTGAAGTCCTTGCTCTGCATGTCCTTCTGAGGGGCTGGGAAATGCTTGCAGCCCTGCCTGACCATGGGTTCTCCCGGCAGACCCTGCACATCAGCCCCAAGCAGTTTGTGGTGGATCTGCTGGCCATCACTGGCTTCAAGGATGACCGGCATACCCAGGAACGCCTGTACAGCTGGGTGGAGGTGAGACTCACCTGCACCCCAATGGGAATGGCAACTCTATGGATACTGTCTTGCTGCCCAAGAGCCAGGCCAATAATATTCAACACATTAAGCAGGTAGCTAGGCCACTGATCCCTGACTCAGGGAAGGAGAAATGATGAACGAAATTAACCAAGAATAGTCAAAAAGTGAAAACATTTAGGATGTTGGATTTGATGAACTGTCCTCCAATGATACCAAGTAGCCTTCACCAATAACAACCTTGGCCACACTTACGTAAGCAGGTCATGTGAGGCCAAGCCCATGAGCACAGGAGTCAGGGCTTCCCAACTAGTGATACTGACTTCACCATGATGACTTTAGCCATGATGTCATCATTCTTCATACTTAAGCTGCTTCAAAGCATTTTTTTGTAAAGGAAAACTTATTCAAGAAAGGGAAGTGGAGCCAGGCACCAGTGGCTCACGCCTGTAATTCTAGCTACTCAGGAGGCTGAGATCTGAAGATAGAGATTCAAAGACAGCCTGGGCATGAAAATCCATGAGATTCCTTTTTTTTGGGGGGGGAGGGGGAAGGGGGTCCGGTCATGGGGCCTGAACTCTGGGCCTGGGCGCTGTCCCTCAGCTCTTCAGCTCAAGGCTAGCGCTCTACCACTTGAGCCACAGCGCCACTTCCGGCTTTTTTCTTTTTGCTTATGCGGTGCTGAGGAATCGAACCCAGGGCCTCAGGCAAGCGCTCTACCACTGAGCCACCTTCCCAGCCCCCATGAGATTATTATCTTCAATTAACTACCAGAAAACCGGGATTGGTGCTATGGCTCAAGTGGTAGAGCACTGGCCTTGAGCTGAAGAGCTGAGGGACCACGCACAGGCCCAGAGTTCAAGCCCCATGACTGACCCAAAAAAAAGCAAAAAAGAAAGAAAAGTAGGGAAGTGGAGTTGGGGCTCAAGTAATAGAGCCAGCCTTGAGTAAAAAAGCTGAAGTAGAGCATAGAGCCTGAGACCCTTAATTCAAGCCCCAGTACTGGCATACAACATACACACATGCATGTGCATGCACATATATACACACACAGTAAAATATATTCAAAAATGATCAAGCTTTTTTTTTTGTGGGGGGGGGGGCTAGTCGTGGGGCTTGAACTCTGGGCCTGGACGTGGTCCCTCAGCTCTTCAGCTCAAGGCAAGTGTTTTACCACTTAAGCCACAGTGCCACTTCTGGTTTTCTGGAGGTTAATTGGAGATAAGAATCTCATGGACTTTCCTGCCCGGGCTGGCTTTGAACCGTGATCCTCAGATTTCAGCTTCCTGAGTAGCTAGGATTACAGGTGTGAGCCACCGGTGCCCAGCTGATTTTTCTTCTTTGATTTGATAAAATTTAAGTATTATAGATAGGAAAGATTTAGCTAATTTCTCATTACCTTGACATTGCCATACCAAGTGTATTGTTACAATAGCACTCACTTAACTTAAACACACTAGTACCCTTACTAACAGGTCTCTGGATTGCCTATTACTGGTAAAAATGAAGCCAGCATATATAGCCAGAAAGTGGAAATCAGTAACAGGCAAAACTTTCTTGGCCAGCTGGTCATTCTGCCCACTTCCCATGAAAGCCACAACCCTGTGAGATGCCTTTGAGCAGAACTTTGCCTACAGCATCAAAGGCCCCTAACAATGGGGCTTTCCCTATCCCTGCTTCCAACCAGATGGGAAAATCTCACCCACATGGAGACAGAATAAGGCAAGTGGTCTGGAAATCAGGGATAAGACAAGTCTTTCCTTGCAGCTCACACTGCCTTTTGCCAGGAAATATGGCCGCTGTGTGGACCTGCTCATCCAAAGGGGCCTGTCTAGGTCTGTCTCCTATTCTGTCCTGGGCAAATACTTACTACAAGAGGGCTAGAATGCCCAGAGTTGCTGTTTCCCAAGCCCCAAACCCATCAACATTTTAACTGGATTAATTCCAAGAATGCATGTGCTTAGCCATGGGTACAAATCAGTTTTTTTTTTAATTATAAACAAATAAAAGAGTAAATCACAAATGAAAGGCATAGACTCTTTTGAGACACTAGTGGCTTATTGACTAATAACAGTAAACTTTAAATGAAAACTGTTCAAAAGGCATCACATCAAAATAACCAAACTGTCTAGAAAACAAAAGGCTGGGCCTGACAGGGGAGGCAAGGGCAAAAGCCCTTCAGAGGTGGGCTTGCCCCTTAGTCTGGGGAGCCTGAGTTTAAGGCTAGAGGTTAGAACGCACCTGCTGTGAACCCAGCTTGCACCTGTGTCCCTCCTGAGAGCTAGGGGCAGCCCAGTCACTGCCTAGAGCACTACAGTACCCCACCAGCCTAGAGTTTAGAAATATCCTTTGTGCCAGACTGCCCCTAATTTACAATTAGAGTGGGAGCTGGAAGGGACCAAGAGGAGAAGACATGGAGACAAGAACCTATGATCATAGTAGTTGTTTAGTCCCTATAGCCAGACACCTCTAAAGAGGCCCCAGGCTAGTCCATGGATGGTCACAGCAACAGAAAGGGTAGTCAACATGGCTGTACAGGTGGAAAGGAGGTAGCTCTGGTACTAGTCATGCCTTGGTCACAGCAGATCCAGAGAAGTGATGTTTCTTGGAGGTCCTGACTACTGGATCATCTTCGAGCCTGGACTCAGACCTGTAGTTCCAGGCCAGGTATGAATGCCTGCTTCCCTGGTTCTGGGACAGGGAGGTCTCTGGGAAATGACTCTGTGCCTCCCTCTCTCCAGCTGTCCTCCATTGGCCAGAGAACCAGGGTAGGATACAGGGACTAATGGATACAAGACAGAAAGATAGCACTTACATAGTACAGGTCCTCAAGGCCTCTGCTCAGGGGCTGCCCTGACACACAGCTGCTGTCAGAGCCACTGGAACCACTGGCTGATGGGCATTGGGATGAGACCTCTGAGTCTTCAGGAGCTAGAGAGAGGGACTGGGTGAGTTTCAGTAGGGGAGGCCCAGAAAGCCACACCTCCTGTGTCTAGATAAGCCTTGACATACTCAAAGAGGGCTGGCTGCCCAGCTCTGCCTCAGTCTCCAGTGCGGCTTCCTCTGGGAAGTTGGGGGGATACAGGGGCCAGCGGACGCCCAGAGGAGTTGGATCTCTATACAGATGCAAGTTGAGAGAACCCAGCACAGAGCAGGAGGCACGGTCTCCAGGAAGCGTGCTTGTGGCACCCACGTAGGGGCTGTCATAGTCCAATGGAGCCACAGCAATGGAGGCCCGAGAGCGAATTTCTATGTTAAGAGAGAGAGTCAAGTTGAGACAGGTCCTAGGTCAGAACCCTGTCTTGCCTGAGGTCTCCAGAGCAGTACAGGCCAGGGCTGACAAAGGTCCACTGCCTCCTGTACAGTTTTCCTCACCCCCACCTCCTGTCGCCTCCTGCCCACTACCTCGACCCTTCAGGACATAGTTGATGTTGCGGTCGTTGATAGCTTCCTCGCTGGGGGCAATGTCCCGGAAGGCCTTGTTCCCCACACCCATGGACACCATCTCAGCCATGCGCACCTCTGAGTGGAGAGTAGACATAAGTGAGGCCCATAAGTCTTTTGAGGCCTATAACTCTTTCTTGTATACCCATATCCTGTGGATTACTGTCCTGTGCCCTGAGCCTTTCTGGTGCCAGATTTTCTCCTCCCAACCATTCCTAAGGTAGGTTCTATAATGCCTTTGTAGAGGTGAGGCTCTGGATGCCTAAAGAAGTTAATTATTTCCCCAAGTTAGACAGTGGTTGCAGGACTGGCTGACTTTGAACTTTTTTCTCTTGCAATGGTGGCTGCCACAGGGCCTTCTCCCCTTTCCCACGCTCTTCTGGGTTCTTAAGTCCTCTCTGGATCCCTAAAAGACATATATCCATATATCCTGTGGGGAGGGAAGTACAGGGTAAAGTAAGAGTCGGGACTCACCCTTGTTGTGGACAGCCTGCCTCCAGAGCAGGCGAGAGATGTCAGCCGTCCAGGCCTGCTTGGTAGCCAAGCTGGAGGCCTGCAGCACAAAGGTGTCCTTGGCCTTGCGGCGTCGGAACCAAATCTCAAAACGCAGTTTGCTATCCCCACAGCATTCAGTAAGGCCCAGGTCTGCCATCTGTATGGCCAGGGCAGAGGGGCTTGGTAAGGCATGAGCGAGAATTGGGGACTGGCACAGGGTGGGGGCAGGATCCGGTCCACCTACCTTAAAGGAGCGCTTGTAGGTAAACACATCAACACCTGTGGGCCCATGGCGAGGCTTGCTGAAGAGCAGCAGTTCCTCAAAGAGGAAAACACGACGCAGGGACTTGTGACGCCCACTGCGCACCACAAACTCATCCTGTCGCACCAACTGCCCCTGTTCTTTTAGGTTAACCTGTAAAGTTGGAGCCTAGTGGGTGCCTGATCCCTCCTACACCCATAGCACCTGCCCACCGTGGCCTGGGATGACTCACATCACAGCCCTGGATGGCATCCATGGCTAGCAGGTCATTGCCATGTCGTAGTTGGAAGTGGACGAGGTTCTGGGCAGCTTGCAGGGCACTCAGCTCTTGTACAGGGCCCCCGCAGGCCCGGGCCAGCTCCTGCAGCAGCAGCGCATACTTGCTCATGCGCTGGATGGGCTTTAGCAGGTAGGAGGCTAAGTCCAGCCGGTCTCCCAGGGCTTGCTGCTTGTCCTACCAGGTAGGTGGGAAATCACTGAGTTTCAGAGTATGCCACCTACCTTCCCCCTCATACAGTTTTGGGCTTTCCTACCTTGAAGAAGGCATGACCATAGCTGGTCATCAGGGCATCAGAACGAGGTTTATTCTTGCTGTAGAGTGCATACATCCCAAACTGCACCCTCTACAAAGACACATGGTCAGGTCAGGTGCAAAGGCTACCCTTATCCCAGGCAAACCACTCTTTTGGCTTGAGATAACTAAAATGTCAACAGATGGTTCTCAGAGGGATCCTTCCACAGACACTGCTTTGAATAAGCAAGAACACCACAGTGAAGATGAGGCAGGCCTCTGTGAAAGCAGTCTCCTCAAATAGCCTCTGCATTCAGCTCTGTCCCTCCATGGCTCTGAGACAATCTCTGGTATTACCTCACCTCAGACCATCTTCCCTCACTACATTCAGCCATGCTCACCATGACTGGCAAGCTTTGTACTGGCTCTTTCCTGGTGTGGAACTCATTTTGGTTCCTCTAGCCTAAGTTCAAATACACACTGCCATACCAGTACCTCATGTTATCTGTCCTGCTTCTTTTCCTAGCCCAAAGTGTAACCTAGAATGATCTTTTCATGTGTCTCCCCTAGATAAATAAAAATACCCAGAGACTCTGGGACCTTGTGGATCTGACTCTTCACTGTACCTAGCACAGTACAACAGCTCATTGTGGGGGGAGGGGAGATAATCAGCCAGATCTCGGTGGCTTACATGGCGCAGGAAGGCATAGGCCACTCGGGGAGGATGTCTGGTGCAAGCCTCCAGTTCACGAAGGAAAAAATGGGAATGGAAGTCCCGCAGCTTCTCCAGGTTGCCAAAGAGGTGGGCACGCTGGCCTCGGAGGCCCTGAGGCACATCAGGGCGATCCAGCTCAGGGAAATAGTTCTCCATGGTATAGTCAAGAGCCCGGACATATTCCCGCTCTGTGGCCACCATCTCTGCCAGCACAAGCTGAAGCCTGCCAGGGAAGAAGAGTCAGGACCCAAGATATCTTCCTTCCACTACCCTCCCTGACATGCCCACTGCCTGTACCTGTTGGGGCTTCTGAGGTCAGAGCTGCCTGGTGGAGACACAGTGGAGGGCTGGGTACCTCCTCCAGACTCTGGTACATGGCAGGCAGTAGCAGTGGTGGAGCTGCCAGGTGGAGGCATAGTTGAGGATGATCTGAGCTGGGCACCTCCTCCAGACTCTGGTCTGTGGCAGGCAGTGACAGTGGCTGCTCGGTGACAGTGGTGCACAGCCTCTCGGAGACTCTGGCCCAGGTTCTGGTCAAAGCTGTAGGACTTCCTCAGGGGAGGGGTGGCATGTACAGTGGGGACCTGGCTGGCACACAAGCTAGCTGTGCTGCCTGTTGGTAGTGACTTCAGTGCAGCCTCTAGCTTCTGGTCTAGGGCCAGCCATGTATCCTGGCACCGGGTCCAGGCCCAGCGGCATTCCTGGCGGATGCCCTCTGAGCCCAGGCCTGTAGCCAGAGCCCACATTTTCCGGAAGTGAGCAGGAGGTAAGTCAGGGTTCTTGGTCCAGTGCAGCTGCAGCTGCTGCAGCACAACACCTGGGCGCTCCTGTTCCAGCTCTGCCAATACCTGCTGGCCCGCCTCAGCCCATCTTGAGGCCTGCAACATCAAGGCCACATGGGCCTAAGAGGGGGACCTTGGAGAGTCTGCCACACCTTCTATCCCTCGACCCACTCTACTCCCAGGAGGCTGACTCCAGGCTAGTGCTTAGATTTTAAGATCAGACTGAAGGCAAAGAAAGAGAACAGATAACAGGAAAAGCTCAGGCTATGGGTGGAGCTGGGGCAGCCCTTTCCTCAGCCCCAATGACCAAAGAGCCAGGGACATGGAAGCTCACCCACCCACCTGCTTGAGGAACTCAGAGAGCTTCTGGGCATCTGCCAGCCGCTGGCGCCTCTGGGCCAAAGCCCTAGAGAATTCTGTCAGCTGGGCTTTCAGGGCCAGAAAGCGTATTCCAGGGGGACCCAGCTCAGCAGCTTCCTGGCCAGCCAGGGACTGTAGAAACTTCTCACTTTGCCTGACTTGCTCCTGGAAAGAAAGACTGTACTCAGCTAGCTCAGGCCTGGGAGTCTGGCCCTGAACCTAGATCTTTCCTATTGACCATCTCCATGTCACTAAGTCTAAAGGTGGAAAACCATCCTCCACCTACTCCATCCTACACAGTCCCCTCTCAAGCCTCAGCAGCACTCAGTCTTCTCTCTCCTGGGCCCCAACTCCTCCCACCCTCCTGACCCTCCTTGTCCTCAGTTATTCCAGATGTTCTCCTTTCCTTAACTGGGTTCATAAGGACAGTGTGCTCTCCTCCAGGCAATCTTGTGTGATCACACCCCAAAGGTCATTTCAACCCCCACAAAATGGCCCTCTACATCCTGACTCCAATCCCAAAGGCCTTCCTTTTCACTTCTTCCCAGCCATCTCAAAAGCACACCTATAAACGGGTGCCTATAATCCTAGTTACTCAAGAGACTGAGATCTGATGATCACAGTTCAAAGCCAGCCCAGGCAGAAAAGTCTGTGGGACTCTTATCTCCAATTAACCACCAGAAAACCAGAAGTGGGGCTGTGGCTCAAAGTGGTAGAAGGCTAGCCTTGAGCGAGAAAGCTCAGGGACAGCACCCAAGCCCTGAATTCATGCCCTACAACTGGGGGCAGGGAGGGGGGTGGAGGGGACCACACCTGTGGCCTGACTTACAAATGCCCTTCCTTAGATTCTCCTCATCCCCTAGAACGTCCTAGGAACAGCACCCACTCATCTTTACAACTGCCTTCTCCACATGGATGCATCAGCAAGTCCTATAAACTTTGCGAGTCCATCTCCCTGCACACCCACCATCCTGTCCAGAAAAAGCACTAGAGCCAGTCCTCTCTACCTGCAGGTCCCACATGGATTCAATTAATCTTACACTGGAAATGTTTGGAGGGAAAAAACAGTCCTGTAAGCCATGTGTCAGTGGCTCACGCCTGTAATCCTAGCTGCTCAAGAGGCTGAGATCTGAGGATCAGAGTTCAAAGACTGAACAGGAAAGTCTGAGAAACTCATCTCCAATTAACTACCAAAAAGCCAGAAATGGTGCTATGGTTTAAAGTGGCAGAGCATTAGCCTTGAGCACAAAAGCTCAAGGCCATTGCCCAGGTCCTACATTCAACTCCCACAAACAGTACAAAAAGAAAAAAAAATCTGAAGAAATACAAACTTTTTTTCCCTGTCCTTATTCCTTAAATAGTCTTAACCATATACATAGCACATACACAATACCAGGTATAATTAATCTAGAGCAGGCTTAAAGTATATAGAAGGATATGTGTTGGTTATATAAAATACTATCCCATTTTTGTTGTGTTTTTTTTAAATGGAGTTTTAAAAAGAAAATTTCTGGGTGCTGGTGGCTCACACCTAAAATCCTAGATACTCAGAAGGCTGAGATCTGAGGATTGCAGTTCAAAGCCAGTCCTAGAAGAAAAGTCCCTGTGAGACTTTCATCTCTAGTTAACCACTGGAGCACTATCCTTGAGTGCAAAAGCTCAGGAACAGCACCCAGGCCCTGAGTTCAAGCCCCACAACTGACAAAAAAATTTATATGAGGAACTTGAGTATCTGCAGATTTAAGATCTAGATTTAATATAGGTCATGGGACCCATTCTACACACACACACACACACACACACACACAGAGGTGAATACATTTTCCACTGTGTCTCTTCACTGGACTTCCACACCTATCCTACAAGACAAAGAGCGCACAGAAACTAAGAATATCTTCCTGGAATATGGAACTGACTATGAACCTTTCTTGCCCAAACTTTTCACTGTAACAGGGTGCAGTGATCAGCTTCATCTCATCTCTCCTGCTTCACATTTCAACCTCACTGGCTTTATAGTTTCTCAGGAACATATTTCCTCCTGACAATGGACCTTCAAACATGTTAGGCTGGGTGCTGGTGGCTCATGCCTGTAATCCTAGCTACTCAGGAGGCTGAGATCTAAGGATCACAGTACAAAGCCAGCCTGGGAAGGAAAGTCCGTGAGACTCTCATATCGAATCAACCACCAGAAAACCAGAAGTGCTGCTGTGGCTTAAGTGGTAGAGCACTCGCCTTGAACTGAAGAGCACTGAGACAGCACCGAAGCCCAGAGTTCAAGCCCCACGAATGACCAAAAAAAAAAAAACTATTTCCCAGCCTAAAATGACCATTTCCAACCCTCTTCCATCTGTTTGACCCCAAATTATCCTTCAACTTTCAGCTTAAAAAGTCCCTCCAAAATGTTTCCTAAAACACCTGCTAGATCAGGTCTTTGCTACGAAGGCAGGGAGAGGCACTGTACTGATTCTCTCCAGAGTTCTTACCTCTGTCTGAAAACATGTATGTGACTATGAGCCTGGGTTCTAACGGATCTCCTCTGCTGCTTGCTGAGCTCCAAGAGAACTGGATAGACTGGCTTGTTTTCACTCACTTCTGCCATCCTAGGCCCTGGTCAAATGCCTCAAATCCCTCCAGAATGAACTATGTCCAAATTTACCTGGGCCACTTGGTCCAGTTGTTGAAAAGGGCCTTGGGCCTGGAGCAGCATGTCCAGTGTGGGTTCCCTTGGCTCTTCCAGGCCTGGCCAGCCAACCTCCTGTAGCCACACTTCAATCTGGATAGACATAAGCAGGGAATGGTGAGAACAGATGCTGTGGGGAGGGGGGATAGGTCACCCTGGAAATCAACAGCAGCTGGCTCTGAACAAATGGTTCCCACCTGGTGCAGCCCACCCTCCTGGGCCTCTAGTGTTTGGAGCAGCTCAAAGGCTTGTATCCGCTGGTTGCTCTGCAAGGTCAGCTGGTGCAGCAGTCCATCCACTTGGCCATACAGCTCATCAGCCTTGTCCACTGCTGGCCTACATAGGGTATATGTGCTACTTGATACCTTGTGGGTCCTCTTACTTAATTCCACCCTGCCCTGAGACTCATAATCCTGGCTGATACTGAGTCAGCCAGTTGAGTGCTCGGCAAGGTATGGTGAGCAGGATCTGGGAGCTGGGTTTCTACCTACCTATAGTCTGGGCTCAGGGTCATCTCTGAGACCTGCTTCAGCCAAGCCAGTTCCAAGCTCCCTTGGCATTGTAGCCATGCCAGCTGTGGTGAGTCTAACACCTGCTGCATCAGGATTTGAGCCTGCTGTAGCAGCTGACCAACTTCCTATGATTAAGGGCAACAGGCAACAGTGGACATGGGAGACAACAAGAAAGGAGTCTAAGAACATTCAGAGGTATGAGAAGGGGACACTCACTCCAGGTTCCATGGGCTGGGGCACAGCCTTCATTCTCTCAATGGCCTCCTGAAGCAGGACACAAACCACCTGACAGCTCTGCAGTAGGGCTTCCAGACGCTGTGAGGAGGGGCAGGCATGATTAATGGGCAGTGCTGGTTCCAAGCCACTGCAGCCAGCTTTACTCAGGCTGACTCAGGAGAGCTCCTCTGCAGACCCGGCACTACACAACTCCCTTGTACTCTGCCACCCCTGGTGCACTGACCAACCGGAAATCCAGCCAACTCTGGTGACAGTAAGGCAGATGTCCTCCAAGCGAAGTGGGCAACACAGCAGTGGGGATGTAGGTCAGTAAGCTCTGATGGGAAGGCAGCTGCTCCAACTAAGAAGAAGGTGTTAGGAGCCAGAGTTGGTTGAAGAAAGAACCTACCTCCACCGCAATCAACTTGGCTCCTTACCTGAAGCCCTGAAGGCACTGCCTCTGGCATCTTTCCCACTAGCAGTATCCTGTGTACAGATCCTGGAGCTGCTTCCTGCAAGGAATCAGAGCTCAGCCCCACCATCAACTCTTAAAGGAATGAAATGGAGCCACATGCCTGTACTCACTTGTAGTTTCCTGAGCCCCCAGAAGAGAGAAGAACTCGGGGAAGAAATTCGAGCATCAACTACTACAGTCAGTCCTAGGGCCTGTACTTCGGGCCTAAAGGGATGAGCTTTATTTTAATATCAGATTTCCAAACCCTGAAAATGCTGGCTCAAATTCAGTCCTCCAACCACTTCCTCCAAACCTGGGGATTCCTCGCAGGTAGAGCAGGAGGCAGATGAGTTCATGGCTGTTGCACTTGGGGTGAAGCCAGGCTGAGCTGTTGGCGCACAGCAGCAGCACTGCTCGGCCTTCTACATCCCGAGTCCCTGTGGAGATGAGATAGTAAACACCCACCCAATGGAGACACCCTTCTTCCATCACTACCAGACTCTCCCAGTTACCTGGCAAGGCAGCCATGCCACTGGCCAGCAGCTCCCAGGTGAGGTCTTGGGCTAGGAGGCAGTCAGAAAGCTTAGGAACGCTGGATCCACTGGGGTCTTGAGAAGGGAAATGGCCTGGGTCATTATTGGACCCCTACCCATAGGCCAGGGCTACAGGCTGGGTAGAGTCAGAGACTTCACAAATCTCAACACCTACCCCCAGGTATAGCCATCCTTCCTGAGGCCAGCCTTCCTTACCTGCCTTCAGTAGCTTTGATGAAGTCTCTGGTAGAGGGTCTCCAAGGTCCACAGCGTTGGACAGCAACCCTCCAGCAACAAAGCTAGCTGGCAATGTCCCACCTGGACCCTCGCCCCTTACCACACCTCCCCCTCCGTTGTCACTTTCATCTTGAGCTAGGTTGAGATGGGAGGACATGGGACTCAGAAGGCTCTCCATTCCAGTGAGGGCTGGCTGCTCTGACTGGACTGAGGAGCCTCCTAATGTAGTCCTCTGGCCATCTCCTGACCCGTCCACTGCCCTTGGTTCTGGAGGTGACCGCAGTTCCCTGGATAAGGGGCTGTCCTGTAGCTTTTTGCTCTGAGCTGCCCCTGCAATTGGTCTTGAAGGACGGGGGACCTTAACCTGTATCTGAGTAGCAGGGTCCTTCTCCTCCCAAGCATCCCTGAAACTGCACACAGCAAACCTCCAGTCTGTGGCATGGCCCTGGGAATCTCGGGACACGTTCCCATCCTCCAAGGGCCCTGCCATCACCCGGTGCTAAGAATTGGTCGGTCTGCTCTGGGCAAATGAGCCAGTGACTGGGCACCAGTGTAAAGGAAAAGCCGAGCTCATCCAGGAACTGGATTGAAGATGGTCTGGCAGTCCTCCCCCAGCAATGCAGACAGGGCGCCCTAGGCCATAGAAGGTGCTAGAACCCAGGGAATGCCGTGGCTGTTGGAGTTCGGGCCTGCGGAAGAAGAACACCAGGGGGTGAGGATCGCCCTTCGGCTCAGACCCGAGTCGCGCTCCCATGAGCCTTTGCACGGTGGGGGCCCCACCGTCGGACACGCCCTCACGCCCCGGCTTCGCAGCCCCTCCAGACCCCAGCAGGCCCCAGTCACGGCGCGGGGGCTGGCGCGCGCCTCCTTCGCCCATAACCTGCACTCAGGGAACAGTGAAGTCGAGGAAGCTGCGCAGCTGGACCCCTCGAACTCACCGCGGCCTCGACGGCAGGTACAGCGCGGCCGCCGGGCGTTCACGGACGCCGCCTACTGGCGGAAGAGAGGAAGGACGAGGCCACTATGGGCACCCGGCGTTGCTGCTCCCCCTAGGGGCCGGAGGGCAGAGTCACAGCTCAGCCCCTAGGTCCCGATGGCAGGGAAACGCGACGGCGCCGAAGCTCAGCCTCGCGCCGAGACCCCTCCCCGGGGGCACGCGGCTCCCCACGCCCGGCGCCCTGCGGACTCGGCGCGC
The DNA here is from genome assembly GCF_019054845.1 of Dipodomys spectabilis. NCBI lineage: Eukaryota > Metazoa > Chordata > Mammalia > Rodentia > Heteromyidae > Dipodomys > Dipodomys spectabilis. The sequence goes on from NW_024870950.1 coordinate 9,456,246, forward strand.
CCTCCCTCGGCTGCGACCAACGGCTGCTCCGCGGCTCCGGCAGCGATGCCCCTCGAGGGTGAGCGGGCGGCTGGCTCCCGGAGGGTGGGGCGGGGGCTTGCGGGCCGCGGGCCGCTTTGGCACGCGCCGAGGAAGTCTCGGTGGGCGCGCCGCCTTGCCACCTTGCCGGGTAAGATCTGCCCCTTTCCTCGGGCGAAACGACGCGTACTTACTCCTGTCGACGCCCAAATCTGGTCCCAAGAAAAGTGTGGACCCAGAGTTTCTGGAGGCTTCTAGAGGCAGACCCTTAAGCCCGGAGCAGCTCCTGGCAGATTCTGGGAGCCCCTGGGGGTATCTTCATGAAGGATGGGAGCGAGGGGCACCGTGCTGCATCCCCACCTCCCTCCTGATCTCCAAGTTCTCCCATTCAAAGACAGGATGGTACCGGTTCAGGGTGCAAATCTGGCCCAGTACAATTAGCCTGCCTTCTGCCAGACTCGTCCTTAGCACCAGCAAAACAAAAACAAAACACCTTTGTCATTGAGATTCAGACAAGATACCACGCCCTGAAGGTGCTGTTACTTGGGCTGGAAGGTGGAGGAATCATCAGTGAGGCCTCAGGGATGGGAACAGACCCAGGCCTGGCGGAATCCACCAGACCCCTCGGCCCCTTTGCTTTCCCTGGAACCTCTCCTTCTCCCCCCAGCCCCAGAGTCCAACTAAATAGACCAATGCTGAGTTTCTTGTCTTGGAACCTGAGAAAACATCCTAGGCCTGGCTCCACTCACCTGTTGAGGTTGCTCCAGGGATTCTCTTCTCTTTGCACCTCACTTTCCTCACCTGTTTAAAAAGAAGAGAAAAAAAAAGTTATTCTTTTTCTCCTGGGATTGCAGATGGACCAAGACAGACTGTCTGTGTTCATTCCCGGTCCCATCATTCCACCCTCTGGGATCTTGAAATCATGAAAGGCACTTGGATAGTTGTGAAATTCCTCCAAGCACTGAAATTTGGGGTCCCTTCAGTACATGTGAGCTTGTACTCACATATATTTTGTGGGGAGATTGGGGGGGGGGGGCTACAGCAGAACCAGGCCCTTGGTCCCTGGAGGAGAGCACAGTGGGGTAATGCCTTCTGGATCCTAAGGAAGGAATCCTCTTCATGAACATAGGAGCAGCAGCCACAGTGGGAATGCAGCTGCCTGCCCAACCTAGCACCCAGCATCCAGACCCCCAGGCAGATACTGAAGAGGAACAAGGAACCAGGGCTGACTTCAGAGTTGTCCTGCTCCAACCTCAGCTCCCAGAACTTTCTTCCCTCCCTCCTTTGGCTTCACTGAGCATTGGGTCCAACCTTGGCTCCTTCCTCAACTCTGTCCCAGGGCCACCCCCACTGAGTCACTGATTCTCCCTCCCTCCCCCATCCACTATCCACTCCCACCCAGCAGCCAGGCCCCTCAGGAGCCCTAAGAGGAACCTGCTGGCAGGAACACATACCCTCCCAGTGCCAGAAGCAAAGAAGAGGCTTTGGCAGCTTCTGGCTGACCCTGGCCTCTGGGCACAGCAGGCAGTCAGGGGAGGCACAGACAGGCTGAGATAGAAGCAGGGCTCGGCCCTGGTTTCCCAACTCCACATAGAATGTGCATTGTAAGCAGACTGCATGTTGTCCACTTCTGTACTTCCAGCACCAATGCGCCTGTACAGGGCCTGGCACAGAATGTTGGGGGGAAGGGTCTGAGTCTGGTCACACCGCTCCTGCCTTCCTGAGGCTCCTCATCGGTGGGACACCTGAAAACCAGAGTCACAGATGAAGGCAGATTCAGAGGCTCAGACAGAAAGGGAGACAGAAGAGACCGAGAGCTGCAGGATACACAGTACCAGGATGGCAGAGATACAGAGAGAAACAGGGACAGACTGAAGCCCAGTGGGGACCATTGAGGGGCTAGGCCTGGAGCCAACCTGGGGTGGCTGACCACAGTAGGTTCTGTGGGCTGAGCTTGCAAGACTGAGCAGTGACTCACGGAGCCCATCTCTGTGGCTCTTCTAGCAACTGAATCTACTCACAGCAGCCTTTTCCACTGAGATCATAAAATTCGAATGGACTGCCCCTTCTCCACCCTTCACTCAGCCTTCCATTCTTTGCTAACAGGAATCAATCAGAAGTATGTGAGCTGGGGGAAGGGGAGGCTTAGTAATAAAAGACCCATAATAATTTCCTTCACTGCATCCCAAACCTTCCAGTCCTCTTTCACCTTTGGCCTAAATAAACTTGAGCTTCCAGACTTCAGTAAAAGCCCAAATGACTTTCTGACTCCAGACTCCAGAGGCATCATAGCCTTTTTGCCCAGTTCCTAGACTGGCTGGGAAAACACAGTTGATTATAAGTCTTGTCTCCTACTGTCTCCTCTGCCTGGAAGAGCCTTGCCCATCAGCCCTAATCAAACTCCTTCCTTTGAGGCCTGGATACAACACCTCCTCCTTCTGGAAGCCCTCCCCTCCCCCATCTTGTCCCACCAGCTGGCTACTAGTTCTCCCCCTGTACAACAGAACCTCCTTGCCTTCTCAATCCTTCCTGTAAGCTGTGCTCACCTGCTTTCTGTCCTCCATAGATCTGATGATTCGGGACCTTTGGTGTAGGCCCAGGAATCTGTATTTTGACAAGCTTGCCAAACACTAAATTCTGGAAATAGCTACCTGCTATCCCCAGCAGCAGCCTCTTCACCCACCATGGACTGCTGGAGCTGCCTCCCAAAGCCTTCATTCTCTAGCCTTTCTACTATTTACCTTCCAACTGGATTTCCATACAATTTTCACTTGGAGCCAGCCCCAGACACTGTATAGTAGTATGAGCAAGCATGTGTGCATGTACACACATGTACACTGACCTCCTGGAATCCTTCTACGAACTTCTCAAGGCCCCTTGACATTTCATGCACCTTCAGCCAGGCCTAGGACAGGTTCCTTCCCATTTTGCCATTAATCCTGGCAGTAACCTTATGAAGAAGTATGATTGCTCTCCCATTTTACAGATGAGAAAACTGAGTCTCAACGAGTTTAATAACATGCCCCAAATGACATAACTGGTGAATGACAGCTGGCACTAACTCCAGATTGCTAACTACTAATTAACGACCAGTCCTTACTATTACTGCCCTATAAGCAACTTGAAGACAAAACCACTCTCCTTTGCTTCATGTTTTTCCCCTATTGCAGAAGCGGTGACTGTTCGTTGATCCAATCTGTAACCTTCAAAGTATACCAAGCTCCTTCAGATCCATAGAGATGGAAAGTGGACTGGTCAGGATGTAGTGCTGGGGATGCTAAGGAGAGAGAAGTAGACTGATCATGCGTGCGGGGCTTGTTTTAGTTATGATGGGAACATTCTATGCTTAGAATATGGTGAGAATAAGGATTCTATTCTAACACACACACACACACACACACACACACACACACACACACACACACACACACACACAATGGGACTGGGATTTGGGGGATGCTGTTATCTAGAAATTTGTAGGCCCCACACTACCATGTTTTGAATCATGGACACTCAGGGTGACAATTCTCTTGAGATTGCCTTCCCAACTGCCACATACAAAAGAACACTTCTATACATTTGTCCCACACCTGCCTCTGGATTTTCCAGAAATGCTTCTGTAGCTTCAGGTGTGGTAGATGCATTTTTGGGAGTTTAGACCTTGGTCCCTGGGGTCGCTCTTCCTGCTGGATCTCCACATTATGTCGATTCCCAATTCTGTGACTCAAAAGCCCATACAGTGAAACCCTAGACTGCCACTCCAGGCCTGCTGCTATGGGGACAATGTCAGAAAAGTGTGGGAGAGAGTGAGGAGGAGCAGAAGAACTAAGAGTCCCGCCTAGGATTCCCTCCTCCGTTCTCTGCCTCAGAAGTCTTAGGCAGGCGGATCCCTTCTTACCCCCACTCCTAGAACTCTCCAGCACACAGACAGAGGACACATATCCATCCAAGAGATGTTTAATGTATCTTCGGTTTAAGGTACAAAACACAAGGCAGGGCTACCTCCAGGAACTCCACCTGCCACTCTGCCCCATTTAGTACTGCAGCCAGCTATCCGAGCTCCCAACAACCATGGAGCAGTGGTCCTGAGATACCTGGCCACTTTCCTGTTAGGGAAAATCTGAAGTGGCAATATGGGATCCCAGAGGCTACTGTGTCCCCTCCTCAGAAAACCCAGATCTTTGGATCAAAAGGTTCAAACTTAGACCCAGAAAAGACCCCTCCCAAAAGACCTTGGCTAAGAAGCAGCCCTGAACTGCCAGGTCCAAGGCTCACATCTTAGAAAAGTAGGCACCATTACCCCAATATCTGGCAGCAAAAGGAAGGGATTAAAGCAAGACATGGGGAGACTCCCACTGCCTTAAAAAAAAAAAATAGATACTGGGTAGCCAAGCCAACAGGGCAGCCCAGCCCAAGGCTACTTCACGTTCCAAACCTATTTCCTCTAAGGACCAGACCCTCACTAGACCTCCATGTCAGGACAATGACATCAGGTCCCTGACCAAATGCCAGGAAGAGAGAGGGTGGAGACAGGGAAGACCTGCTTACAACTGTGGAGTGATTCCTTTGCTTTGGGGACAGAAACAGCTGCCTCCAGTGAGCTCAGAAAGCTCCCTTAGGGAAAGGACATCAGCTACCCAAGTCTCTGGGCCTAGGTCCTAGAACTATGGACTGACTGGGTCCTGAGCCATTATTGAAATGGAAGGTGAAAGGGGTTAGATGCAGGGTGGGAGAAGGGTCCCTGTGAGGACCAGCCCAGGAGACCCCTCTGACCAACCTCAAGGAGGCCATGCTACTTTAGTCCAGGCCCCTCTACCCCTGTATCAGCCTGAATGGACTGCTCTGTACAGTGCCCAGGGAACTCTTCCCACAGGGACTCCACCTCTTGCTCCTCCCCGAGGCCCTGGGTTACAGCCGACCCCCTCTGTTGAACTGGATACACCAGTGGGAGTTGGCGGTGCGTGGGCTAAGATGCGTGTGGCCTTTGTGGCCCATGAGGGGCTGCAGCTCCTGCTGCTGGGAGATGTCAGCACTGCTCTCACTTCGAGAACGGCCAGCCTTGGCCAGGCTAGGGGGGAAGGCAAAGCTAGGGCGTAGGTCAGAAGGAAAGTCAAGAGGGGCCTGGGGTTCTTCTGCACACAGTGGGCGGGGAGGCAGGCGGGTCAGAGTAGGGGCTTGGGTGCAGGGAGGGGATGCCAGACTCTCCAGAGATGAGATGCTCTGGTTCCAGCCTGTCTGCATGTCCACGGGCACAATCTTGGTGGTTTCCGAAGATACGTATACAGCCAGGTCCCCCTGAGCACTCTTCCAGGGCAGCTCCTTCTCCGCACAGGTTGGGGAAGGGGGGATGATGCGCGGGCTCGGGCACACCTCGAGGCCTCCTGGGGACAGAGAGAGTACATGTGAGCTCATTGCCAATGCTGTGGAACCCTCCCTCCATCCATTGGAGCAATTATTCAATGAATGTCTTGTCCAGAGGAGCCACCATAGCTGACAGGCCCAGGGCAGTTACCCAAGAGCTACCTAATGAACAAATGCAAGTCACTACAAAAAAAAAAATCTCTGAACACTCTTCAGCACCTGTCTCAGAAACTACAACTTGCCAAGTCCCATCCCAGCCAGCCAGCAGGGATGCGGGGATGAGGTGGTGGCTGTGAGAGCGAGAAAGACCTCGAAGCTCTAGGTAAAAGCTTTGCTGCTGGACACACTTCCTGAACACCCACTAGGTCCTCTGGAGGGAGAGTGCAAGAGCGCAAGCTCATGCAAATGAGCAGGAGGAAGCTGTGTAGCCGGTGGGATGTCAGGGTAGGGGCTGGATTTAGAAAATCCCCAGAGCTGGGCTGGGAAGGTGGCTCAGTGGTAGAGCGCTTGCCTTGCATGCTCAAGGCCCTGGGTTCGATTCCTCAGCACCACATAAGTAAAAAGAAAAAAAAGCTGGAAGTGGCACTGTGGCTCAAGTAGTAGATTGCTAGCCTTGAGCTGAAGAGCTGAGGGACAGCGCCCAGGCCCGAGTTCAGGCCCCATGACATGACCCCCCCCCCAAAAAAAAATCCCAGAGCTGCAAGCAGCTGGATTATAGGAAAGTCTGAGATTCTGCCAAAGGGGAGCCTGGGCTTGTAGAAGCCAAGCACAATGCCTTGTGAATAAAAGGTTTTCAGTGCATTTATTGATAAAGCCTTAAAGAGACCAATAAACTCTAGGCCTCAAGTACCCTACCACTAAACTATACCCCCAATATACTCTTTGATTGATGACATTATGAAATATTTTGATGCTATAATTAAAAATGAAGTTAACTGGAAAAGAGCAAGGAAGGAGTAACATTGTCCGAACTTTTTTTCTCATTACCTGACTTATGTAATTGTAACCCAGATATCTGTATATCACATTTACAATAATAATAAAAATTTTAAAAATGAAACCAAAGCTTTTGAAAGACCTGAAATATTAAAATACCCCAACTGAAAACCACTTTTAGAGGATGCTAGAAAACAAACTCACCCCTGGGTCTAAAGACTGACTTTAAAAAAAGGATCAATGGCTAGGAAGATGGCTCAGTGGGAGAGTGCTTGCCTTGCATGCATGAGGCTCTGGGTTTGATTCCTCAGCACCACATAAGCAGAAAAAGCCAGAATTGGTGTTATGGCTCAAGTGGTAGAGCACTAGCCTTGAGCTGAAGAGCTGAGGGACAGCGCCCAGGCCCAGAGTTCAGGCCTCCCGACCAACAAAAAAAGAAAGGATCAAGCACTTATTCATTCGTCCCTGTATCTACTTACCTCAGAGTAACCAAATAATAGATAATGGGAAGTTTATTATAGAAGAATTCCTGCTAATAAATGTAGATGAAGCCAGTGCTAGTAGCTCACGCCTATAATCCTAGCTACTCAGGAGACTGAGATCTGAGGATCACAGTTCAAAGCCAGCTTGGGCAGGAAAGTCTGTGAGACTCTTACCTCCAATTAACCATTAGAAAATTGGAAGTGGAACTATAGCTCAAGTGGTAGAGTGCTAGCCTTGAGAAAAGAGCCCAGGAACAGTAGTACCCAGGCCCTGAGTTCAAGCCCTACAACTGACAAAAAATAAATAAGGGGCTGGGAATATGGCTTAGTGGTAGAGTGCTTGCCTAGCATGCATGAAGCCCTGGGTTCTGTTCCTCATTACCACATAAACAAATTTTCTTAAAAAGCTGGAAGTGGTGCTCTGGCTCAGGCTCAAGTGGTAGAGTACTATCCTTGAATAAAAAAGAAACTCAGGGACAGTGCCCAGGCCCAGAGTCCAAGCTCCAGGACTGGCAAATAAATGAATAAATAAATAAATATGAACCAGGTGCAGCAGTGATTACTGGTGGCTACTAAGACCATTGATCAAAAAGCTAATGGGGAACTTTATCCTGGACAGGTCAGGGAAACATCTGAACCCAGTGACTGATGTTAGTCTCATGACAAGAAAGCTAACCAAGAACTCATGCCTTAGGAGGCTGAGATTTGAGGATTGTGGTTCCAAGCCAGCAATAAGAAAGTCTATGAGACTCTTATCTCCAATTAATCATCTAAAAACTGGAAGTAGAGCTGTGGCTCAAAATGGTAGCATGCTAGCCTTGAGCAAAAGAAGCTCAAGAACAGTGCCTGGGCCCGGAGTTCAGGCCCTACAACCAACACAAACAAAACAAAAGAGAGCCAACCATATTGTATGTATATTGTCTGATGTGGCCAATAGGAAATACACTCCTATTGCCTATGAGGTATTCTTACCCACCCCCCAAAAAAATCAAAACTGGAAGCTGATATCAATTTAAAAGAAATGTAAGAGAAAAACACCTTCACTGACACTTTGGGAGATGCAATAAGCAAAGTCCAGGCAGGACAAATAACCTGGTTTCCTTGATAGATATATCAGAAGAGGAAAATGTAGGAGAGATCAAGAATTTCCAGACTTGATACTTGAACATTTTAAGACAGCTACTGCCTTGCATTCAATGGAAGTACACTTTCCCCAGCTGTTATAAAAGAATGTCTCTAGACATTGCCCAGTGTCCCTGAAGTGGTACAATCTCTTCATCCCTCTTGAGTTCCACTGTGTTTGATAAGTTAAAAGGGACTTGTCAACCAAATATAATGTATAGATCTCATCTGTATTTTTATCTGTATGGAACTGCTATTAAAAAATATGAAGACAACCAACACAATCTGAACACTGACTAGATATTTGATGACAAAGATTTTATATATGGTAATGATGTCATGGGTGTAGTTTTTAAAAAGAATCCTTATCTCAGCCTCACATTCTTGCTTGGCTTTTTCATTCACAGCTGGAGTGCTCTACCACTTCAGCCACACCTCCACTTCTAGCTTCTTGTGCTCACAGATTTGTCTGCCTGGGCTGACTCCAAGCCTCAATTCTCAGGCCTCAGCTTTCTGAGTAACGGAGAATCCTTATCTTTTATGCTGAAGTATTTACTAATAAAAGTAATATGACACTTGAGATTTTCTTCATAAGAACTCAGAAGAGCAAGAGTCTATAGGTGAAGATATAAATAAAGTAAGATTGACTATGAATAGCCAGTTATTGAAGCTGAGTAGAGGACAGATAGGAATTTATTTCACTGTTCTATCATTACATATTTTGAAATTTTCTGTAATAGAACTTTTCTAAAAGTATCTGAGGCTAGGCACCAGGGCTCATGCCTCCAATTCTAGCTACCCAGGAGGCTGAGATCTGAGGATCACAATTTAAAGCAGCGCAGGCAGGAAAGTCCATGAGACTCTTATTTCTAATTAACAACTCAAAAGCTGGAAGTGGGGCTGTGGCTCAAAGTGATAGTGTGAGCTTTGGGTGAAGGAGCTTAGGGACGGTGCCTAAGCCCCCTATTCAAGCTCCACAACCAAAAACAAAGCATCTGAGGATGCTTGAACCAATCACCAGTACACCTAGCATTCTGAGTGAATTAGGTCTCTAGTGCAGATACCTGTATATGTGTGTATGCATATATGTTTTGTGTGTGTATACGTATGTATATTTTAAAAACCTACAAGTCCATTTTGATGATCTCAGGTTCCTTCTCTGGTCAGGTGAATCCTCACTGGAGGCTCTACCTGAGGGCAGGTATGCTGAGCATGGATCACAAGAGAGACTGCTGTGCAGTATGTTTATCAACTTGGATTCCTCAAACAAAAGGCATGGCAGTGAAAAGCCATGGGTTTTGGACTCCGGATGGGTCAGGTTTAAATTCTGATTCTACCATGTGATGCTGGACAGATTACAAGTCCTGTAGGCTCTTTAAGCTTAGCTTCCCCATTTTGGCGCTCCTGAGGGTTAAACTAGATCATTTATGTCAGGTTTCTGGTAGAGAGAAGCTCGGTAAATGCTGGCTAGTGAATAAATGAGCAAATAGGAATATAGAATTGCCTGGGGCAGAGGCCATGAGAGCAGAGGCAAGAAACCTATTTCAGAGGGGAAGGAGGCATTGAAGAAGCATTACCTGAGACCTTGCCCTCTTGGAGAACCTCACTGGTGGCTCGAGCCACAAAGATGATCCCCTCGTCGTCCTTCTCTGATTCTGAACTGTCGCTCTCCTCCTCCTCCTCCTCAGACTCCACAGTTAGTGACACAGCAGCTGGACAGGGATAAGAGCTAAGTCGAGGCAAGCAGCCCAGCAGCTGCCTCCGGGTACTGCATAATCCCAAACCAGATCCTATACCCTCAAGAAGAGCCTATGTGGGCAGAAGTGCCTGTTTTTCTGACTCTGGCACTGGCCTAGGGGTTAGGAGGAAGGGAAGGGAGCCTGAAGAAGCAGGGATGAGCTAAATCCTCAGAGAAGGCCATGAATGGCATGCCTTCCAGCTCCCCCACCATTTGTCAGCCCCAGATCCCACCATCAGCTGACAACACCGAGCATCTGGAGGACAGAAAGGCCCATTAACATTTAGCTCATGAAGAAGAGATGGGAAACTGGGCCCCAGGGTCTACCCAGAGCCACCTCCCCCTTCTTCACCCCCTTTTGTTTTTCAGGGCCTGAAGGTACACTTAGCAATCTGACGCTTCCCATTATATATCACTTTGAACATTGCCAATATTGAAATGGAGTATGCCAGTCCAGTCCCTGAGAGAGGCCCAGCGTACAGTGCTAAATGCACACAGGAGTCCTCTAGGATTCTGCTAATAGGCCTGGATTTTCCCTTTCCCTCCCATCCTCAACCCCACCCCTCCACTTCCTGCTTGCCTGTGTCCTGAAAGCCCAGCTCTCGAGGAGGTCTTCCATTTGTAGCCTCGGCATTGGCCACACCATCCTTCTGAGGACCAAGAAAGGAAGCCTGAGCCTTTGGCCCTGGCACCACAACCAGCCCTGTGATCTAGGACACATTTTCTAACCCATGGGGAGGAGGGGGATTTACATCAGTCCCAACAGTTCTATATCATAGCATCCCTTTGCCAGGCAGGCAGGAGCTGTGGAGCCTGAGTAACCCATACCCCAGCAGGGGCTCTGGATGCATCAGCCTGGATCATCAGACTGAGAGGCGCCTGGGGTTGCTTCTTCAGGTATTGGCCCTTCTGCCCATTTCATCTCTAATAGAAAGTGACTCCATGGCCAAGGGGCTACACTGCCTCTGAAGAACCCCCTTTACCCTTCTGGGGACCCAGGGAAATTGAAAAGGGAATCCAAACTCCTAGTCATCAAATCCTTGGGGTACCCCCCAGGCTGGATTCCAACACTTGAAGGGATCTAAATTATCTGTTGGCAGCCTCTAAGCCCAAAGAGGAGTTTCAGAGAAAGGACATGCCTTCCTGCGACCAGCCTTCCTAGGTCGTGGCTTGCTCTTGGTGAAGCAGATGTTGTGCTTGGTGGACTTAAATGACTCGAGCCGCCGCTTCATATTCTGCTGGAAGACCTCCTTGTCCTGACGCTCTTGTGCATCCTCAGAGATGAAGTGGCGGCTGCAGCTGGCTTTGTACTGGCAATGACAACCCCACCCTGCCATGAGGCTGGGTGCCTTGGCCTTCCATAGGAACCCTAGGCCACAGCCCCAACATGTTCACCATAGAGCCTTCCAGCCCAGCGTTTCCAAAACCAGCCATAGAGTAAATGAATGAATGAATGGATGGATAGGGTGAGTCTAATCAAAGAATATTGTATGCATACATGGACTTGTCAAAATGTAACTCCCTGAACTTATTGATGCTATATATACATCTGCACCTTTTAATTAGCATATTTTAATTTAATCACAGTTTATTGATGCTATACATATACACATGTGTACTTTTTCACTGAGAGGGAAGAAAAACTTCCCTTCATCCTAGTTTATTCCTCCAAATCTGGCTTTTCTCATCTACTTTTGCCCTTTTCCCAGTTTTGTCTGAAGTCACAAAGAAGGCATGGTCCCTAGGTCTTGTCCCCTGGATCTATTACAAGACTAAGCACCATAGCCTTCTTTGGACCTCCATTTGATTGAATGTCACTTTTTAGTGATACAGGATCCTTTCTAGCTGGACTTTCCATCTAGCCATTTCTAGAGCCATCACTACATTTAGGCTGCACTTTGGACTTTCAGAACTACCTCCCCTGATACATGAGACCCTCCTGGTAACAACTACCTACATAATTCAGAAACACTCCCTCTGATTTCTCTTTCATAAAGATCAAGCCCACCGTGCACTTGCCTAGTTTGCATGACTCTGTCCTTGGCAGCTTAGCAACATTTCATTATCTTGTGACTACTTCATCTTGCCTTACACTGCCAGTCTGCTCCCTTTCATCTCCATCCTATTTTCCCTGCTTCCCTGAACCAGGTTTGGTTTTTGCTGTTGTTGTTGTTGGACATAGGGCTTGAACTCTGGGCACTGTCCCTCAGCTCTTCAGCTCAAGGCTAGCATTCTACCACTTGAGCACAGTGCCATTTCCAGTTTTCTGGTGGTTTATTGGAGATAAGAGTTTCATAGCCTTTCTGCCCAGGCTGGCTTTGAACTGTGATCCTCAGCCTCCTGAGTAGCTAGGATTACAGGTGTGAGCCACCAGCACCCTGCCCTAAACCAGTCCTAAGAGCTTCCTTCAAGTCTCCCATCTGCTCTCCCTCTCTAACTATGTACCTGGAAGTGACCTTTTCTAGTGAAAGGGCCCATCACCTCCTATCTCTGGCCTTGGCTTTGTTCAACTTACTCCTTTCTGCCTCCTATTCCTAGTTCTTTCTTATTTCTCATCTCTGGCATCTTCACTGTCTGGCTACTGCTGCTCCACTTTCAAACAAGCTTGCCACCCCAAAGAAAGCCTTTCCACCCATCCCACTGCCTTCTTTTTGTGGCCAGACTTTTAGAAATTGATTCTGATGTTTGCCCTCCTACCCAGTACTTCCTTAAATACATACACTGCAAGTCAAGGTCCACAAGTCCACAGTGCTGACTTTTTCCCTGGTGACCAGTTCTCTGCTCAGGCACCAGCCTGGCCTGTGCAGCATCCAGCCCTTCTTCTACCCTAGTATGGAGACACCATCCGCTATTGCTTCTACAAGAGTTGCGCTTCTCTTTCCTTTGCTAGCTCCCTGTCTTTTGCTTCCATGTATATTCCTCCATATTATATACGGCTCTCCTTTCTCCCCTCTGATTGTTCTCCCCAGAGAACTTATCTTTTTGCTTGGCTCTAACCTTAACAGTGACATGATCTATGACTACCTAACAGCAGGCATCAGACCGGTTGCATCTCAGTTACCTGGGAACTTATTAAGATCACAGATCTTAGACCTACCCTATTCTACAGGATCAGAATCTCCAGAAGGTGAAGCCAGGAGTACTCTAACAAGTTTCCCAGGAGTCTCTGATGTGAATCGGAGAAGAACCTCTGAAGGTGAGGAAGACTGCTTTTTCTTCATCTCCTATCTCTCAAGCTATGATCTTATATTTTGAACTGCATACTTTGTCACTCTCTAATGATATTTCTGGAAGGAACATGAGGAAATATGGATTGTGTCATATACAAACTAAGTGGATTCAGAACTGTTTGAATTACCATACCCCAAAAATTCTTGATCCATGTCAGTCTGGAGAAAAGTCTTTAGTAGTATGCCACAGGGCTCTGTCCTCAGCTCTATCCTGTTCAACATTTTATGATTTGGATGGATGCAAAGTTAACAGGCTTAGAAAAGTTTCAGATGCTATGAATCTGAGGAGACATTTGGTGGTAGACATGAGATCCAAGCAATGGAATGATGGGCTAAATTAAATAAGATGACATTTAACAGGATAAGCACAAATTCATTCCAGTCCTTTTAAAATTAATTATACAAGAATTGATTGCACTGAACCCATTGACCAACCTTACACACAAACACACAAAATCATAAACTCCCTGATGTGACACAATACTGTACACCAATTGAATGTCCTGGGACCTGATCAGGTCTCTAGATTTAACAACAGAAAAACAAGGGATGGTGGAAAATATTAAATACCACCACCAGATTACAATCTAGAAAGTAGACAATTACCCAGAATAAATTATCTAGCTTCTTCAATAAATAAATAGCAAGGGGAGAGGGATCTATTATAGTTTTTTGGTGTTTTTTTTTAAATGAAGAGACATATTTCACAAAGACAAATTGTGGACTTTATTTGGATCCTGATTTTAAACAAACCAGCTAGAACACTGCCTAGATATTAGAATTATTTGTGATATTATTATGATAATGGTACTGTGGTTTTATTTTTCATGAATTCTTGCCACCTACTGATATACTTACTGAAATATTGAGATGATGTGACATCTGAAGTTTGCTTTAAGAAATGAAGAGGCTGAATGAGAATGAATAAGGATGAATATGGTTGAAATATTTTATTTGCCTGTATGAAAAGAAATATGTTGAAATTCTTTAAAGAAGGTGGGAGTGAGATAAAGGAGGAGCTGTGGCAATTGGGGTACATTACAGACATGAATAGCAATGTCACAAACAGAATGGAGGCAGGGTACAGTAGAAAAAAAAACAAAATTAATAATAAAATTAATCATACATTGATATTTACTGGAGCCGGGTAACAGACAAATGAGATGTCTTATTCTCTCGACTGAAATTTTGCCAAAACAACAACAACATCAACAAAACAAAAAACAGTAAAAGGAAAAAAAGTAGGTAGCTTGGATGAGACAGCCATTGGCTGAGGAAGACTCTGGGGAAGTCTGAGGAAGATTGCCCTCCCATATGGAGGACAGTATGCGGCTAGAAGGTGATGAGCCAAAGTAGGGATCCTGGTTTGTAGGAAGACAACTGAAGGTTATCTAGAAAGAGAGTCCTCTGCCTTACTCTAGGCCAGTCACAGCTATAGAAGCACCTCCCATTCCCAGGCCCCAATTTCTAGGGGCCAGAGAAGACATATAGGGGCAGGAAATTCTGGCCTAGGGGCAGTAGGGTCTGTGTGGGAGTTGCTGTCTTGAAACCTTTAAAACTTATTCTGAGAGTGGGAAAAACCGGGAGAGAGCAAGAGAAGGGGTGACATTGTCCAAAAAGATAATACATCTTAGCTGCGTGGGTTGTGCCTATAGTCCTAGATACTCAGGAGACTGAGATGTGAGGATCATGGTTCAAATCCAAGCCAGGCACAAAAGTCCATGAGACTCTTTTCTCCAGTTAACCTCCAGAAAACTGGAAGTAGAGCCATAGTTCAAAGTGGTAGAACACTAGCCTTGAGCAAAAGAGCACAGGGACAGCACCCAGGCCCTAAGTTCAAGCCCCACAAACAAAAAAAAGAAAGAAAGAAAAAGAAGGGAAGGAAGGAAGGAAGGAAAGACGGGAGGAAGGGAGGAAGGGAGGAAGGAAGGAAGGAAGGAAGGAAGGAAGGAAGGAAGGAAGGAAGGAAGGAAGGAAGGAAGGAAGGAAGGAAGGAAGGAAGGGAAAGAATGTACCTGATGTATGTAACTGTAATCCCTCTGTATATCAAATTTACAATTAAAAGAAAAAACAAAAACATTCTGCAGAGCCTCCAAGAGTCAATGCAGGAGAAGTGTGTGCAAGTTAAAGCAAGGCAATTCTATCTCAACATTCTAACCTTCGCCTGTTACCACTGCCAGGATTGATAAAGTCCAAATTCATTTCACATGACTCAAGGTAATGGCTTGGTGCCCCCTTGTGGGGCCACAACACATTCTCTCCTGGATGTACTGGTCTTTTCCATCCCTAAAACTTCATGAAGGGCACTGGCCTAACTCACATTATGTAAAACGGATTGCCTTCCCAATGTTAAACTGGTTCCTCAGCCTTCCTCTAGGCCCCTCCTTCTTGTCTGTGACTGTTACCTTCCAAGGACCCGCAAGGCCTACTCTCCACAATCTGCTCTCCGCTCAGGGGAGAGGCCGGTGTGTTTCTCTCCTTCTCCCCATCCAGCTCCAGTCCAAAATGTTTCCCTCCAACTTTCACTGGTTCTCCAGCTATCAACTTACACCCTCTAATTTGGTCTGCACATGACTACTAGAGAGGGCCAACTCCTCCTCCAAAACAGCAACAACATCAAAAAAAAAAAAAGGTTTCTTATTGCAGACAGGATGAAACCCATACCCTTCAACCAGGCACCTACAGCTCACCACCAACTGCCTTTTAAACCTCTGACCATAGCCTCCCCTCCCAAGTGACCTTCCCCTAGCTCTCAAACTCATGCCCTGCCTGCTCTCACCCTGCGGCGTGGCTTGTAGAGGCCTCCACAGAGCAGGTGGTGCATCACAGCATCCTCTCGGTCCCGACCACTGCGAACCGTGTCAATCACCTGCAGATCCAGACACGCGCCACTGCCGCTCTCCCTCCTGTAGGAGGCAGGGACACGGGTGCTGGGGAGGGAGCATAAGGCACAGGCCAGAGGAGGGACAGGAACAAAGCAGACAAATCTTCCCCCAAAGGGATTTGAAGAAGAGTGCCCAGTGAAGAGGAGCTTGGACAAGGAAAAAGGGACTCACAACAGGTTGGTGACAGAGGTCTCTGCCACAGAATTCCGGCTGGGCATAGAGGGCAGAGTGAGACCTGTGGAGGACAGGACGTGACCTCCCTGCAGGGGTCAAGACGAGATCAGACAGCAATCAGAGGACGGCCCAGAAAGTAAGAAAAAGAAGAATATCTCACACGTATTTTACTTTTTTGTTTTGCTTTGTAGTTCGGCAGATCAAAACCAGAGCCTCAGGCCTGCTAGGTAAGCACGTTCAGAGCCCCCCAGCGCCTTATTTTTGCTCCAGATAAGTATGAGAGACACTTTATATTTAGAATTTACAAAATCTGACACAGGTGCTCTTATTATTCTTACTCCTGCTTTCTTATCACTGAAGAAAATAGGCTGAGACAAGGTTAAGTTACTTACCAAGGTCACAAGCCTATAAGTGGTAACAGTTTGAGCCACATCTGCTAGCTCGAGTCCAGCTATGTCCCATATTTCTGTACTGTCTGCCAGACGAACTGCAGCTGCCACTTCATATGACCATAAAGTCAACTGGGAGTTCCCAATTGTCTGCTAACAAACCTGCCTGCCTATTGCCCCTTTCTGCCCTGCTCTTCTGGCTCAATGTCCTCCCACCATAAGTGACCCACCTGGTAACTGCTGACCTACCTGGTCCACAAAGCTGATAGCATCCCGGATGTTAAGTCTGTAGTATACATCCCAGATCTGGTCCCGGATGCGGTAGGCTGACCGACGCATTAGCAGCTGACTCAGGTACTTCTTGTCAAACTGCTCCCACCTATAGAGGATGCCAGGCCCAGCACTGAGTCCCGTCCTCCAGGTGTGGCTGGCTGGCCCTTCCTCAGATGGGACAGGACTCTGCCAGCAATGGCCTGGCTTTCTTGGTTGTGCATCTCAGCCAGGGAGAATCTCACAGCCAGTCCCTGCTTCTAACAGAATTTACAGTTGCAGGGGCAAGCCTGACATTATTATAAATAACTGTAAAAATTGCAACCTTGACAATAACTACCAAGGATAATTATAGAGTATGACAGGAGTTTGTCCTAGTCAGGGTGGCCAGGAAAGGCCTTCCTAAGGAATGCCTATGATGAGATCTGAACGATGAAAAATTTTGAGGAAAACAAGAGGGGACTGTAGTAAACAGAACATGTACAATGGTCCCAGTGGCCAGGCTGAGAGAGCATGGTTGGTCTTGTAGCTCTAAAATAGGGTCCATGTAATTAGCAGGCAGACCATCAAAGACCGCAGAGCATGATGGGGCTGGAGTCTGGCAGATGCCAAACCATGCAGGGCCAGGCAGGCCACACTGGGTAGCCTTGTCTTATCCTGAGATCACTGGGATGCCACTGAAAGGCTCCAGACAGAGGTCACCCAGACTGAACCTGTGTCCCTTCTGAGAAGGGTGGCATATCCCCCCATGCTGCCCTGGCTGGTGGGGCTGCTGCTGCTGAAGGAGCCTCGGGGCAGCTCCCTCACCTGTCCCTCCAGTAGTGGTAGCCATGGTGCCCCACAACGTCCTCCACTGCAGCCAGAATGTGGTCAAAAGTCTAGAAGGGGCGGGTAGGGGGACTGATCAGGACTCTGCCGAGAAGGAGAAGGGAAAAAAGGACTGGTGGAGGGATGGGGTTCTGGTACCCACGTGCTCATGTAGCTCCTGGTTTAGGGTGGGTTTGTGATGCTCACTCCTCTTCACCTTCAGCCACTTCACCAGCGGCTTGATGGTCAAGCCCTATGGACAGGTGGGAGGTGAGCCCTGCCCTTTTCCTTTCCCTGTTGACTTTCTTTCCCCATAATCAGGCCTCAGCTGTTCCCACAACATCCTGCTGCGCTAAAGGTCTGGGAAATCAGCCCTGCCTCCCCTCAAGAGCAGACCTTCTTCCATAGGCTCCAAGACTCCCCCCACAGCCTGCTGGTCCCCCTCCCTCCCCAGCCCTGTGGGCACTCCCACCTGCACGATGACTGTGAAGAAGACCACTACAATGGTGGTGGCCACAAAGTAGTCCTTGGCAGGGACCTTGGTCCTGTCCAGCAGGATGACGAGAGCAAAGGCCACAGCCCCCCGAAGGCCCCCATAGGACATCACCACCTGGTCAATCTTGTCCAGAGGGACCAGCCGGAACTGATTCAGCACCCACGTCTGCAGGACTACGCCTACAGTAGGAAGGAGGCCAGTGGGAGCAAGGTGTTGGGAATGAAGGACACCAGGAGCGGATGGCACCAAATATCGGGGCTAACGTCTGGCAGGGATAAGGAGAGGTAAGCAACAAGGGAGGCTTGGGAAATGAAAAGGATATGGACTCGGAGTGGGAGAGATGTTGTCAGGGACAAGGAGGAGAGTGGGGAAACAGAGGGTGCCACCAATACCGAGGGCTCGGAAGAACAGGATGAAGAAGAGGGTGCCCAGCACCAGCCCAGAATCCCAGGCCCACTTAGAAGAGTCCACAGCTGAGATGCCAAGCAGCATGAAGATGACAGTCTCAGCACAGCTGGCCAGGGTCTTCATTGTGTATTTGACAGCTGTGCGTGATTTATGGGAGATGTTGGCCTCCACATATTTCTTACAGCCCAGGCCACACATAGTCACCCTGGGAGAGGAGCAGAGAAAAAAGCAAGTAAGGGGAGGTCTCAGCCTCTGCAGTTTGAGCATGTTGTGCTCAAAGGTCAGGGAGGGAGGGAGGGGGAGTTGCCCATCACAGATGTCAGATTCTCAGAACCATAGTCTGAGGAAGACTGCTAATTGGGCTTGCTCTGATTAGCAGACTCCAAGGCACCCTTTGCTATGCTGTGGCCATCATTGTCAGTGGCCCCAGGTCCTACTGCTAGCTCAGCCCATACTGGGTTCTGGGTACCCAGTTTTCTTGGAAGATTACCTGAGGTTTATTGTCTCCCCAAGGAGTTTGAGGTGCCCACTACCACAAGGGCTCAGGGAAGTCTATGGACTCCTTAAGGTCCTGCTTCTGGCCCTACAAGAAGCAACTCTCCAGCACCCCCTCCCAGCTCCCTGTCTGCAAAACCCCCAGAACTCACGCAAGAATGGCGGAGAGTGAGGCCATTTCAGCAGTGAGGTAGGCTGCATAGGCGAGGAGGAAGACCAGCAGTGGCTCGATGATTCGGACCCGCTTGGTGAAGCGTGTGGTCAGGGCCAGGAGGAAGGCAAAGACTAAGCCCACGGCTGCCCCGCCCAAACTGACCACAAACAGGGAGGCTGGGGGAGGAGTGGGTTGTCAGCATTAACCCCTGGCCTGGACCCTCCTGGGGCTGACAAGACTTCTGCCTGGCAGGAAGAAGTTAGGGGGATGCCCACCACACTCCCTGGAGCTCAGGATCCCCAGGACAAGCCCCTCCCAGACTCAGTTCTCCATAGAGGAAAATAAGCAAAGAGGCAACCCAATCAACCTCCTTGGTCCTAATGCTGAGTGGCTGGGACACAGCAACCCCAAGGGAGGCAGACCTTCAATGATGACTGAGGGGGAAATACTGACCGACTCCCTTCAGGTAGTCAGTGGCCTGCACATTGGCAGAGCCCATCTCCACAAAGGAGTTGCAGACCTTGTACAGCACCTGGGTAAGAAGAGTCAGGAGTGAGGGGAGATGATTCCTGGGGCCACAGGAGTGGGGCAAAGCTCAGATTTTACTTTTTCTCCAAGGGGCTAAAAGAGAAGGTCTGAGCCTGTTCAGATGCCCATCTGGTTAGAGCATCACAGCCTAGGATTAGGGGATGGCAGTTGCTGAGCAATCTCACCACAGTGACTGCATCATTGAGCAGGGACTCTCCAAAGACGATGATAAAGAGAGTCTCATTGACGTGCACCTCCTCAAAGACAGCCAGCACAGCCACAGGGTCCACTGCTGAGATGAGGCTCCCAAACAGCAGGAAGTCCAGCAGGCCAGCCTGCACCCTAGGGGCTATTGAAGGAGAGACAGACAGGCCAGGAATTGGTGAAGATGACCTCTCTCCTATCATCTTGGGACAAGCCTACATGCTACTCTCACTGATAAAACAAGGAAACCCAAAAAGGCCATGGGAAGGTAAGGAGAGCGTTAAGCCTGCAGGTCAGACTTGAGCTGAGCTGCAAAATGCCAAGGGTCTGGCTTTGCATTCACCAGCCTCGCGATATAGACTCTGTCACTGTTCTAGCCATGCTTCCTCATCTGCATACCTCATAAAATGGCTGCAAGACCCAACCCAGGAGATGGATCAGAAAGTTCTACATGCATAACTGAAAAGGTAATGTGGCACTGATAATATAAATGGCAGCAAACAGTATATGCTATGAGCAGGTGGGCAATGGCTGCTGACTGGCTTTCTTAGAGAGAATAACAGGTAAGAGCTGTGGTTCTTTTTTTTTTTTCTTTTGCCAGTCCTGGGGCTTGAACTCAGGGTCTGGACACTGTCCCTGAGCTTCTTTTGCTCAAGGCTAGGACTCTACCACTTGAGCCACAGTGCCACTTCTGGCTTTTTCTGTGCATGTGGTACTGAGTAATAGAATCTAGGGCTTCATGAATGCTTGGCAAGCACTCTACTACTAAGCCACATTCCCAACTCCTAAAGGCATGATTTATTTATTTGTTTGTTTGTTTATTTATTTATTTATTGCCAGTCCTGGAGATTGAACTCAGGTCCTGGGCACTGTCCCCAAGCTTCTTTTTGCTCAAGGCTAGCACTCTACCACTTCTGGCTTTTTCTGTTCATGTGGTACTAAGGAACTGAACCCAGGGCTTCATGCATGCTAGGCAAGAGCCGTGGTTCTTAACTGACACACAATTCTTACCAGGAAGGGGAGGACTGAGCACAAAATGAAAAACACTGCAGATATGTCAAATAACCTGGTGTGTGTGTGTGTGTGTGTGTGTGTGTGTGTGTGTGTGTGTGTGTGTGTGTGTGTGTGTGTGTGTGTGTGCTGGTGGCTCATGCCTGTAATAGCTACTCAGGAGGCTGAAATCTGAGGAACCCAGTACAAAGCCAGCCCAGGCAGGAAAGTCCATGAGACTCTTAATCTCCAATTAACCAACAGAAAATCAGAAGTAGAACTGTGTGTGGCTCAAGTGATAGTGCACTAGCCTTGAGCAAAAAAGCTCAGGGACAGAACCCAGGTCCTGCATTCAAGCCCAATGACTGGGGGTTGGGGAGCAACACACAAAACTGTGAGCCTCCATTTCCTATGGACAAATTGGTACTAATAATAATATCCATCTAAAAAAGTTATTTATTTAGTCAGTGCCTGGTGTAAGCACCTAATATATATCTTATTATTAAAATCACAATTCTACTTTGGTCTGGGTCTGATATCCTCCCTTCGCTCCCTGCCCCAATATCTTATTAAGTAAAACAGGATGGAGACCCCCAACTTGGAATTAGAAGCTTCTCCTTTTACCTTGGTAGAAGTCTGAATTAACAACATCAGGATTAGATGGATTTCTTGGATCAGGAAAAGAAGAGTTCAGGAGAGGTCTAAAGGCAAAGAGCCTCAGGAAAATAGAGGTCTTCCTTGGACTTCTGCTAACTTTGAACTGGGTATCAAATGAACATTAGGTGTCAACTTTCTGATCCATTAAATGGGACAAGCCATATCCCAACAGGTAAATGGGGTAAGTAAGGAGAGTGCCATGGATATAAAATGTGTGATTATTAAAAATAATAGGAAAGCTGGGCATCAGAGGCTCGTGTCTATAACCCTAGCTACTCAGGAGGCTGATCAGAGGGTTAGTCACAGCCAACCCAGGCAGAAAAGCCCATACGATTCTTATCTCCACTTAACTACCAAAAAGCCTGAAGTGGAGCTGTAACTCAAGTAGTAGAGCACCAAAGCTCAGGGACAACACTTGTGCTCTGAGTTCAGGAAAATGAACATCTGGAAACTATCTGGACATGGTCTAAGCAGAGTCAAGACATCCTTGCAAGGATGGTAAGCTATGCCTCAGGGGAGCAAAGTTGGCAAGGAGCAGTGTGATAACAGGGTAGGAGACAACAGAGTGGTAATGCAGGCACCTCAGCCTCAGCAGCCCACACACAGCTGGTATCCAGGCCCCTGCTCAGTTGTCATGCTGCAGAAGTGCAGATTCAACTGGCAGAGGCTAAATGAGGGAGAAGTCCATCTGGAATATTGCCTTGCAATCCAGGTAGGAAGGTCACCAGCATGACCTTCAGAGCCAGAGGAGAAGGGAGCTGGGGGATGCATCTTGCAAAATTTCCCTGTGCCAGCCCAAGTCTTAGGGTCACTCACCCACAAGTCCAGCCTGCTGCAGGCCCCAGAGGGCAGCTCCTGTTGTGAAGGCATTCCAGAGTGTGCCAACCACAGCATAGGTGAGGATGGCACCCAAGTTATCAAAGAACAGCCTGCTGGGCATGAAGTAGCCCGAGTCCAGCACAATAGGAGGCAGCAGGAAGAGGAAGAAGGTGCCTGGTTCCAACTGGTACTCTGCTTTCTTGGCCACAGCCAACACAATGCCCCCTAGAACCAGGCCCAGCAAAATCAGCAGGCAGCTCTCAGGGACCAGAGATGTTACTTTCCGAGACAGGTGAAACACTGCAATGTAAGAAGAGGGCAGCAGGGGTGAGTTAGGGAACACCCTACCACCCACTATATATCTATATAACCTCCCCATCTTAGCTTAGCCAAAATCAGAATCCAGACCTTAGGACTAAGGGAGGAAAAAGAAATACAGAAATTCTAGAAGCTTCAGGGCTATCAACCTTCCAATACCACAATCCTTTTGCTGTTTTTGTTTTTCCTTTCTGTAAATACCCCTTCCTGTCTACTCTCATCCTCAGGGATTTGCCTCATCTTTCTCTGATTTCTCTTATTCATAAACATCATTTGAAACTCAGAAAATACTAACTGGTCTCTTTTTATGCACAACATAGCTGTAAAAAGCAGGGCTTCCAGTGTCAAGTTGTTTGGTTTCAAGGGCTAGGTCCTCCATGTACTGGATCTGTGATTTAGGAGCAAAAAATATATCTCTGATCCTTAATTTTCTCATCCAAATATGGGAGAAAAACAATAATGGTCTCATAGGATTACATAAGACCATCACCATAAAGTTACTTAGTACACTTCAGTTAACACTCAATTAGTGTTACCTATTATACTATGATGAATCTTAATACATCACTATATTTTTAAGATATATTATATCAAGAGATCCCTCACTAAAAAGTATGTTATACCTCCTAAGGAGCATTGTAGGCCTCCCAACCTGGTATTTCATGATATGGCCACCAGTTTAAAGAATTCTGGGTTTAGCAGTCAGAGTTCCTTGTCTTCAGGCCTTAGTGTGTGTGTGTGTGTGTGTGTGTGTGTGTGTGTGTTGATTCTGGGGTTTAAACTCAGGCCTTAGTGAGTGTGTGTGTGTGTGTGTGTGTGTGTGTGTGTGTGTGTGTTGATTCTGGGGTTTAAACTCAGGGCCCGAGGACTCCTGAGGTTTTTGCTCAAGGCTAGTGCTTTACCACTTGAGCCACAGCTCCACTTCTGGGCTTTTGGGTAGTTAATTGGAAATGAGAGTCTCACAGGCCTTTCTGCCAGGCTTAGCTTTGAACTGAGCACCTTAGTAGTTAGGATTACAGGCATGAGCTACCAGTGCCTAGCTCATCACTTTCTGTGCGATCACAGAATCTGGATTTCCATTCCTTCCCGTAATATGGGGAAAACACTCATCATAAAGGGTAAAATCAAAATGATACATGCGATATGAATGGTGAGGAGGCCTTCTTGTTAGCCTATGTCCTCGTTAGCCCTATGCTAAGACAGTGTCCTAAAGGGCCTAAGACAGTGCCTGGGGCACAGTAACAACACCTAAATATTTATTGAATAAAAAAGGATGAAACTGGAAGGTGCTCTGCCTAGATTTCTCCTTTCTGAGAACTTAGGGGATGGAGACAGCTAATGGGAAGGAGGCTTTCTCCTTTCTTCATAGGAGGTGTCTTCCAAAGGAGAAAAAGTACTATGGCAAACTACAGTGGTTATAACCCCTAAGACAGGAACTCTTCCACAACTCACAAAATTTACAACAAACCCAATCTCAGGCTGTTCCCACGTTGATGATACTATTGCTGGGCCTCTAGGATGACCTCAGTCACAGCCCTCCCACCCTGCCTTTGATGCCCCTCTCCTCTCCTTCAGGGACCCTATTCTGTCCTAATTTCCTCAGCATGCACCAGCCTTGCAATCTAAAACCCATCACAAAAGCCATTTCTCTGGCAGAATGAGGCTCTCTGAAGTCATTTTGAGTTCCACTTCCCATTATTAATCTCAGGCTGCCAAAGCAGAGAATTCTGTCCCTTTTCCCAGTTTTCTCCCTCCAGCAGTGTCCCAGGGGGAGAAGGGGACAGATTCTAGACCGTGGGGTTCTACATGAAGGCTGTCTTGGTGAGACTGGAGTACAGGCTGTGCCAGCATAGATGGGGAGTGAGTAGCAACACTCAGCTATAATTAGTCACCCCCACAGCAGAGCCTGCACAACAGGGAGAAAGGAGGAGGGTCTCTGTTGGGAGGAGGAACCACTGGCTGCTCAGAAGGCAGCGGCTTTATGGGGGCTGTGGGGATCAGTGGGGATTCTGAAGCACATCCTTCAATGGGGTGAGGACCGAAGGAGGTCAGATGCATAAAAGCACTTGAGAGCCGGCAACACGCAGGAAAGCTCCAATAAACGGAAGTTTCTTATACCTTAGAGAGGGAAAAGTGTGGACTTGAATGGGAGGAGGAGGAGGGGATCCTACACCTAGGGGCTAAAGGGTGGCATCTTTAAGTGGGGAACAAGGATGAGATAAAGAAAAAGTGGCAGTTTAGTATCTCAAGTGGATGGACACTTGGATGTGGCCTCCAGGGAAGGCAGTTTGGGGGGTAGGTGCCACCACCTCAGTGTCCCCACGCGTCCTCACCGTTGTCTGAGGTTTGTGAAATGCTGGGCCTTAGTGGAGGAGAAGGCTCACTGCAGGAAGAAGAGGGCAAAGACACCCAAAGATGGAGGTGGAGAAAGGCGGGGGCAGCCTTAAAGGAAGGCACATTGTTGGAGCAACCACAGAGAAGGCTAGCAAGGAGACCCGCGAGAGAGCGGCCGGGATTTAAGGTAGAGGAGCCTAGTCCCGGCACTGTGTATGAAAGCGGTCCGGATCTGGTGACCAGGGGTACTGGGGGAGCGGGGAAGTGGGGAGTCAGGGGGCGGGTCGCGCGCGTGCACACACACACACACACACACACACACACACACACTCACACTCACCGATTTTGGCTAGGCTAGCCACCAGGATCCACAGGGCCACCAGGTAAGGCGCCTCCACCTCGTGCCACTGCCAGCGGAAAAGCGCCAAACCTGGAGGAGGCTCTCCCGGCGACCCCGGCTCCGGGGTAGGCTCTGGGGTTGTTCCCGCCCCCGCTAGGGGCAGCCCGAGCAGGGGCAGCGCGGCGCGCAGCATCCTGCAGCCGGCCTCGCAGTCCGCCCGGCTCCGCACAGCCGCCGGCCCCGCGTCGCCGCCGCCGCCGCCTACCGGGCGCCCCCGCGTCACAGGCACGTGGGGCTCACTCCCCCCAATCCTGGCTCCGACACCCTCAGGCCAGGTCCAGACTCCGAGACCCTGCCTGGGACTCCCGTCGTCGTCAGCTCTTCCTCCATCCCCTCTAGACTAGTCCCAGCTTCGGAAATTCCCCAGCCCAGTCCTTCCCAAGTCCCCAGATCTCCTCGTCCGAGCCCGCTCCCCAACCTCCCCCCAACCTCCCTTCGCCCGGATTCAGAGAGGTGAGCAGCCACCGCCTCCGGGTGGGGGGACAGGCGTCTGGTGGGAGGAACCTGGGACCCGGGATCAGACCGGGCAGGAGGGGCGCGAAGACTGCAGCGAGCCGCCAGCAGCTCCAGGCGCCCAGGCCGCGCGCTGGCGCCGGTAGGGGGCGGTGTGACGCCGCCTTCCACGCAGCTCTTCCAAACCTCAGACCCTTTTCTGGCCCCCGCCCTGACCAAACCTGCGCACGCGCGCTAGGCCCTCCCAGAAAGCCCAGATGGACAACACTGCGGGCAACGTCCTCAGGAACCCCTAGGCCGGGACTGGCCCCGACGCATTCCAGGCTGTGAAGGAGGGGCACCGCCCTCCTCTCAACCTCGCCTTTTTTCACGACACCAAGGGAACCTGTAGATTTCCCCCTTAACAACGGGCGACCCACTCAACTTTGGGGGCACTGGGATCACCTCGCCCCACTTTTCAATTAAAACCAAGGGGCATCGCGTCCCACTTCTTTCCTTAAACATGTGCTACCTGCCTCCTCAAACTGACTCATCCCAGTCTTTTTCGAGAAAGGGCACCCATCTTTTCTTCCCACATCGAAAAGGAACTGATCCCGCCTCTTCCTTCAGTGAAATCTATTTTCACTTCTTGCTCTCAGCTGAAAGGGATCCCTCTCCATTGCTTTCCTTAAGTAAGAGAAAAACTTGCACTGATCTCTACAACAAGAAATTAGGATCATCCCATCCCTAAACCAAGGAAGACTCAGCAGAGAAAGACCATCAGGAGAAACCTCGCCCCATCTACCCCCAAATTACCTCCCTCTCCCCCCCAAAACTCAACCTCTTCTATCACAAACCCAAAGAAAGCTTTCCCCGCCTTCCGCGCTCTCCAAGGCGGGGCGCCAGCTCGGGTTTTCCCGCTCTCCAAACCAGGGAACTAACGGGATCACCAACCAGGCACTCTGAATGGCTGGCGCAAGCTCCGCCCCTTGGCCCCCCACTGTGCGCGCTCGGGCATAGTCTTGGCCCCACCCCCTTCCTCGGCCCCGCCCATGTCTGACTCCGCCTCTCCAGCAGCGTCCGGCCCGGCCCGGCCCGGCCCAAACATTGTAGTTCAGCTAAGCTGAAGCCGCTGCGAGGCTGGACGACCCCGGCGCGCGGAGCTAGCGGGTGCAGGATCCATGGCGGGCGGGGAGGAGCACGGTGACGGGGAGCCAGTATCCGTGGTGACGGTGAGGGTGCAGTACCTGGAAGACACCGACCCTTTCGCATGTGCCAACTTCCCGGAGCCGCGCCGGGCCCCTACGTGCAGCCTGGACGGGGCGCTGCCTCTGAGTGCGCAGATACCTGCGCTGCACCGCCTGCTGGGGGCACCACTCAAGGTGAGGAGATTGCGAAGAAAAGTTGGGGTGATCTGGGTTCAGGTACCGCGCCTTACAGTGGGAGGTGCCTCTCCGGGAGAGGCTAGAGCGGGTGCTCTCCTGCCGGAAAGTCTTGGGCTGGGTCCGCTCCGCCGTTCCGCTCTCACGTTGAAGGGACCGGGCAGTTTGTGGTCTGCCCACCCTGGCTGCCCCTGGAAGTGAGCCTTCTCCCGGCCCCAAGAGGGGCTCGAGGCTCACCCTTGATTGCCAGGGCGGCTGCTGTGTAGGCTATAGCGGACCCCGGAGGCGAAGCCGAGATACCAGCTTCCACCTGCTTCAGGTGAAGGTGAGGGGCGGGACTTGGGGGAAGGGCGGAGCCAGGCGTTGGAGGTGTGGGCTGGGAATGGTGTCTGGAGGCTGAGTTGGGTGCTTGGCGGAGGGCGGGGGGGGGGGGGGACGGGAGGCGTGGCTCCTCTGCAGGTGGGGACTCGGCCTGACAGTGCGAGCCGCGGAGACTACTCAGGGTGAGGGGCATCCCCCGGAATCCGCCAACCCCCATAGCCCCGGGCTACGCCGAGCACGGCAGACTGCATCAGTGGAAAAGCCCTTTGAGTCACCACCCCCATCACCGCCGCCGGTGGAAATCAGGGGGGCGGGCCCGGCTAATTTTGAAATACCAGCCTGCCCTAGTTTGCTGGCGCCCCGAGGCCGACTTTGCACCGTATGGAGAGGCCCTTTTCCAGATGGCTTGCCGGACCTCCTCTCCCCTCCCCTCCTGCTCGCCGCCCTCAGCCCCCCGCAGGCAGCCCTTTCCGGCGCGCTGTTTCCGGGCTAAGACTGAGAGGCGAGCACCCCTCCTCCTCCCTGCCTCGGGTTCCCCGCCTGCTCCGACCCGAGGTGAAGAAGGGTGGGACTTGGGGCTGCTGCCTCAGCTGGGCGCCGAGTTGCGCAAACATGCCCCCTGAGCTCGGGGTCTCCCCTGGAATGTGCCCTGGGAGCCGGGCCCCCCAGCCCGCATTCCTCGCGCTGCGGCCAGCCCCGCCTCCGAGCGCGGGCGGAAGGGCTCGGGAGACGTATCCTGGGGAGTGGCGAGCGTCCTGTCAGAGCCCCTGCTTTCAAGCCACAGCTGGAAAGATGCAACACACCTCCAAAGTTTTGGTGCGGCCCCCTCTTGTCCTGTTCAGTTCAGTAGGGCCTGGTATCGTGTCCAGCCAGAGGTCACCCACCTGTCTCATTCGGTAGAGAAGGTGTGCTAAACAGAAAGAGGTGCTGCTCTGAGATAGTTTTGCCTTCAGGCCCCTGGAACTCTGTGCAAAAATAAAGTTTGGAGCTCTAGCGAGAAGACCGTTTTCTTCCCAACCCCCTGCTCTAGAACTCCCTTCTTTTCCTACTGAAGCAGGCCTGGTAGATAAACTGAAGTAAAGAGCTCAGAATCATCCCTTCTTCCTCATTTAGAAACCTGCATGTGCTTAGTTTGCACAAGGCCCCAGATTAGGATCCCTGGCAACACACACAGATAGAGAAAGAAAAAAAGCAGGCAAGCTTGGGCTAGGAGCATGGCTATCAATTGGTCCAGCACTTGCCTGGCCTGCTCCAGGCCTTGTCCAGCAATTTAGAAAGAGAGAGAAAACTTCCTCAGACACACACACACACACACACACACACACACATATACACACACACACACACACACCCAGGCATGGCTATCAATTAGTCCAGCACTTGCCTGGCCTGCTCCAGGCCTTGTCCAGCAATTTAGAAAAAGAGAGAGAAAACTTCCTCACACACA
The DNA here is from genome assembly GCF_019054845.1 of Dipodomys spectabilis. Classification (NCBI taxonomy): domain Eukaryota; kingdom Metazoa; phylum Chordata; class Mammalia; order Rodentia; family Heteromyidae; genus Dipodomys; species Dipodomys spectabilis. The sequence continues at coordinate 9,485,043 of NW_024870950.1, forward strand.
CACACACTCACACACACACACACACACACACACACACAGGTGCCTTACCCTATTCTCTGACCCCTAACTAAGGACATTATAGAGCTCCATAGAGAATGTGTTTTAAGTTTACCACCCCAACTCTGTATTTTTTGGTGTGACCAAATTTGAGATCTCCCACCTAGAGCACCTAGGATTGCCCCTTCCCCCCCCCCCCCCCCCCCCCGGGAGGATTTGTGGAAGGCACACTAAAGAACACTAGTTCTTGGAGCCAGAAGTCCCTAGGGCTGACAGCTTTGCCAGTAATGGTCAGATGTACTGTGATGTGCTTGTCCCAAATATAAACTGTGACCACAGACCCAGAATAGAAGGCTAAACGAAGAGAGACTGAGAATAGGGCAGTAGCAGGGACATCAGTAAACTGAGGAAAGGGGTGCAGGGCTCTTCCTGCAGGAAATGCCAGCAGCTGGTTCTTCCCCTAGTACTATTAAGTGGGTGCCCCAAAAGCACTTATATGACTCAGGTCCGCCTTTCTAGGCTTCTAGAAGGGAAACCCAGGCAGGCTGTGGGACAGAAATAAATAATGCTTCATCCTGTGTATGGTTATCTAGTAGAGGAGAGGTCACAATCGAGAAACCTCTGCTCTCCCATGCTGGATACTGGCTTCCATCATTCCTGCAGACCCTGCACTCTTCCTGGGTATGTGCAGCGGCTGGCCCACTCTCTCCCTGGAGTTCCTCTCCCAATCCCTATTGGGCCTAGAGTTCCCCTTGGGAGCTCCCTTTTGAAACCATTCAGAGCTTGTCTGCCTGAGAAAGACTTGCTCATTTCCTCCAAGTCTAAGAGGAAGCTCCTAGCCACAGCCTGACTCATCTCCTGGCCTGGCTGATGAGGGGAGCCTGGCAGTGCCCTGGGCCAGGCCTAGTGTCCCCAGGAGAACTCAAGAGTGTCTTTCTCCTGTCTATGCTAAAGGTTTTTCTAGTCCCAGAACGTGCTCCTCACCCTAGGGAGAGGTAACCCTTTGGCATCTTTTCAGAGCTATTGATCCACCTTGCCTTTGGGGAAGGGCCTCAGAAGCCTCCCCTGAGAATCAGCCGTTGTCTAGTCTGGCCAACTCTGACTTCTCCCTAGCTTTGGGCAGAGGAACCTGAAGTGCTTCTCTGACCTTAGAGCAAAAGCCAGGGCAACCTTTGACTGTAAAGATGACCCTTACATATCCTGCCTTCCAGCAACTTTGTTTCCCCAGACACCTGAGGCTAAAGATCAGAATAGAACAAAGATGGTGCTATGCCCATATCCTGACCCTACTCCAACCCACTTTAGCCTCTGTTTACCCTCAGGGGCTCTTGTAATATGCGTCTATTCCTGAGCTCCAGAAATAGATGCCAACTGAAGGTGTCCCATAGAAATTTTTTTTTCTGTGTCAAGGATCAAGCCCAAGGCCAAGTGTGCTCTGTCACTGAGCTGCTTTCCCCCCCTCCTAAGGACTCTTAAGGGGATGAACGGAACTCTCTGGTCTTCTGCTATTAGAGTCTCTAGAAAGACTGTGAAAGATTAGGAATGAGAATAGGGGGTCTCTAAGCCTTCCTTGTAGCCAGCGCATTCCACCTACTGGTCCTTCTGGGCAGCACCCTGGTGAGGGACCCCATGACCTAGGTGCTGCAAGAGGTAGACACTGTTAAGAGTGTGCAAATGAGTTCCTTTGCTGAACTGGGAGGACCAGTTTGGGGTATTTGCAGAGTTGGGGAAGCTGAGTGGTGGCTGTCTCCAGCCTTTGGAAACACTGAAGACCCAGCCCTAACTCCACCTCCCCTTCAGGTTTCCATGGTGCACTTCCAAGACCCAAGCACCCAAGATCTAAATCAGTTAGGCCCCGATTCCATTCAAGGGTATGCTGCCTGGGGCAATTCACTGAATTTCTGAGCCTTGGTTTTCTCACCTGTAAAAAGATCTAGATATTAGGAGTCTAGTTATCTGATACTGAAGAGGCATAACAAATTCTGATTTCCATTTCATCTCATCCAGGAAGATGTGGTCTAGCTGGAGATGGAGACACTTGATAGCAAGAAAGGATGGTCTTCTGAGCCGAGGGAAAGGCAGTAATTATTTCCTAAAATAAGAATCTTTAAGCATGTAATTCTTTCCCCATCTCCCATGCACCTTGCATATTCATTCTCACCAGATTACACTGCTAGGGGGAAAAAAACTGGTGAGTACATGCCATCATCCAATATTAAACTGTACGAAAGCAAAGCATGGTGGTGCAAAGGCAGAAGACCCTGGATTTATTTATTTATTTGTTTGTTTATTTATGGTAGTACTGGAGTTGTTACTCAGGGCCTTGGGATTGCCTGTGCTTGAACCACACTTCCGGTCCTTTTTGCTTTAGGTTATTTTTCACATAGGATTTTGCTTTTTGCCTGGGGCAAGACTCTTGCTGGCCAGGATGACCCACACTCACAAGTGTTTCTACTTGTTTTGGCTCAGGATAACTTTTTCTTTGTTCCCCACTGGCCTTTGAACCTCAGAAGGCTCATAGCTGGGATTAAAGGCATGAGCCACTGTGCTCAGCCAGTGATCATGAATTTGAAGCTGGCCAGGGCTACATAACAAGACTCTGTCTTCAACATAAAATAAAACACATGAATCTATACGGGAGGGGACAGCTAATGGTTCAGTGGTATAATGCTTGTCTCGTACACACAATGCTCTGAGTTTGATCCCTTGTACTAAGTAAAAAGAAAAAAAAAATTGGGGGGTAGTATTGGAGTTAGAACTCAGGGCTTCACAAGCTAGTTCTTGTACTATGTCCCAGCCCTGAATAAAAAGTAATCATAATCATAACTAATGAGTTTAGGCTTTCAGAAGAGCCTGAGTGTGAGAGTAGTGGACCAGAGGCTGAGCCTGGGAAGAATGGGAATGTGGAATGGCTGTATCCCATGACAGAGACCAGAGAAGTGAGGAAGACAAGAGCCAGGATGGAGCTAATCGCAGAGACAGAGATTTGTGCTTGCTCAGGCCTGGCCCAGCCCCAGGGTGTGAGAAACAAGGACCAGAAAGTTGGCTCTCAAAATGATGACCCCAGGAGGGGGACAAGAGTGTGAGGGATAAGCACCATCTTGCTGGCAGGAAGTCTCCTTTTTTGGCTGTTGTCCAGGCCCTAGCCTCCACTCTCTACTTTGGAGGCACTAAGCTGGATGCTATCCCTGGACCTCCTCACTGTAAATGGACTGCCAGGACTGCTCAGGAGAAGTGATGAAGAGGAAAGGACTTAACTTGCTCAGCTGACGAGCCGGGAGAGGTAGAGGCTGAAGAGGCTGGAGAGGTAGACACTGAACTTTCAGACTCCCTGCCTAAATGGTATCCTCGAAGGAGAAAGCCATTCTGACTTAGCAGGGATGGAGCAGGAGCCCTCACTATGCGCATGTACAGCTTTGGCCAGTGCAGCCATATTTGATCTTATACCTTGGTGTGTAAGTGGTTACCAGATGTAATCTGATCAAGTTCCAGTGTTTACAGTGTTTATAGCAGTCCACCTCTCCCCATTCTTAGAGCCCATGAAAGCTGTGACTACATGTACTTGTTAGCTTTTTCTGTTTCTTTTCAGTACTGGGATTTGAACATAGGTCCTTGTACTTGCTTATCTTAGCTAGTATTCTACCTCCTGAGCCACACTTCTAACCCTGCTTTTTTTTTTTGTCAGTTGTGGGTCTTGAACTCTGGGCCTGGGTTCTGTCCCTCAGCTCTTCAGCTCAAGGCTAGCACTCTACCACTTGAGCCACAGCACCACTTCTAGTTTTCTGGTGATTAATTGGAGATAAGAGTCTCATGGACTTTCTTGCCCTGGCTGGCTTTGAACTGTGATCCTCAGATCTCAGCCTCCTGAGTAGCTAGGATTACAGGTGTGAGCCACCAGTGCCTGGCTCCAGCCCTGCTTTTTGCTGGTTACTTTGGAGATGGAGTCTGGTAAACACTTCTCTCTGGCTAGCTTCAAACTTCATCCACTAAAACTCAGCCTCCTGAGTAGCTAAAGATTACCAGCATGAATCACCAGTAAATGACTGTTTCAGAATCTTCTTTCTTTTTTCTTTCTTCCTCTCTCTCTCTCTTTTATTCCTTCTTTCTTTTTTGTGCCATTTTGGGGCTTGAACAGAGTTCAATACAGACACAGAGGGTGTCTGTATTGTCCTTGAGCCTCTTTGTGCTCAAGGCTAGTGCTCTACCACTTGAGCCACTGTGTCACTTCTGGCTTTGAGTAGTTTATTGGAGATAAGCGTATCTCAGGGACTTTTCTGCCTGTGCTGGCTTCTAACTGCAATCCTCAGATCTCAGCCTCCTGAGTAGTAGGATAACAGGCATGAGCCACTGGTGTCCTGCTCTTGAAGTTTCTGTCTTCTGTGTGGTAAAAGGAGGGGAAGGCAAGACATTATGGTTCCTGCTATGTCTTCTGCACCTAAAACCAGCCTGGTTCGTGAATGTTCGGATAAATGAGCTGTTTTATATGTGATCTCTGAGGAGGAAGTTGTAACTCTGCTGGAAGTTTGTTCTTCTAGGGTCCCCAAATTCTCCAGTCCAAGGCACAAGGAGACGCAGCTGGAGCGCGAGGGGGTGAGATGGGTAGGCTGTTGAGTCACTCTGTGGGTAAAGGGATCCGGAGAAATGTGAGGACTCCCTCAGCTGCGCTGAGTAAGTCGCACTAATTTTGAGGCACTGTTGCCTGTGACTAGTAGGGCCCCGGAGAAGATGACTCCGCTCTCTGGGAGGGGAAAGAGGCCAGGCCCGCCCAAGGCGCCCAGGGAAGGGCAGGCAGCCAGGCAGGAAGTGGGACAGAGAACAGGCTGGAGTGTTTGTCCTGTGTCCCATGTCCCAGGGCAAGGGGGGAGGGGAGTCACCCAAGGGCCCTATAAACTGCCAGGAAGGAGCCAGTTCAGGCTCGGAGGCCTGAGCAGGGGTGTTCTATAGACACAAGGGTAGGAGCTGGATTTTTTCTCCCTGGGGAACAAGAGTAGTTGGAATCCCTTGGGTAAAGTCTATAGCAGGACAGAGCTGATAAAATAATAAGACAAATGACTTGCCTGATAGGGAGACCAGAAGACCCTCCTCCCTCCCCGCTCCCTCGCCACCCCAGAGGTGGGCCCACTCTGGTCACAGCACCTTAAGGGTCAGTCACTCAAGCAGAAGAGACTTTGCTTAGCCCTCCCTGCACGGCAGCCCTGTGTCATGGGGGAAATGTCTGGAAGCTGTGCTGCCTAGAGTGTCTGGAGTCACTTCTTTATAAGTGCTTCACAAGGGGCCAAGCACCATACCTGGTAGGGGTGCAGTGGAACCAGCCTTGAGGGAGGGAAACATCAGAAGTGTACACATGGATGGAGTATGTGCCTTCCTCTTACAATTGTAGGTTTCAAGCCATGGTGCTAATGGCTTACATCTGTAATCCTTGTTACTTAGGAGGCTGAGATCTAGAGGATCATGGTTTGAAGCCAGCCCTCACAGAAAAGTCCTCCAGACTCCATCTCCAAAATAACCAGCAAAAAGCCAGGCTGGGGGTGTGGCTCAAATGATAGAACACTAGCCAGGCAAGCATGTGGCCTTGAGTTCAAACCCCAATGCTTACAAAAACAAAACAAAAAAACCCAAACCAACAACAAATGCAGGTTTTAGGATTCCACTGAAGACTAACTGGATCAGACCCCAAAATCTGAGGACTTGGTAGGACCATGGAGCATTGTAACTGGCAGCCCCCTTGGGGAGAGATCAAAGCTTCTGAGGCCTGGAGGGACAGGGGAGTCTACAAATCAGTTCTACTCTTCAGACACGTGGACTCACTGGATTTTGCTCCTCCCTGCACCTTCTCCAGGCTTTAATACTTCTTGGCTGCAGCTTATCACCCCACCCAACTGTAAGCTTCCTCAGAGATAGCAACTTCCTCTCCATGCCCCTTCCTCATTTATATTCACTAACAAACACTTGGTGACACCTACTCTGTACCAGGTGGTATACAAGCTAGACAGGCAGGGTGCCCAAATTAAGAGAACCCAGTTAAGGAGGAATGAGACTAGTATTGTTATAATGCCGTAAGACCTATGGAGAGGATACACAAACCAGAAATATGGTTCAGAAGGCTTTGCAAAAATGGCATCCAATCTAAACACTAAACAGTAGAAGAATGTTAGCTGGGAGAGGAGATGGCAAGAGACAGGTGGGCCCTGCACATAGTAGGAGCTTGAGAAACAACTGCTGGAGGAATACATAGCCTCTCTGCCATACCTCAGGGGTGTGTGTGTGTGTGTGTGTGTGTGTGTGTGTGTGTGTGTGTGTGTGTGTGTGTGTGTGTGTGAAACAACTGCTGGAGGAATACAGCCTCTCTGCCTTACCTCAGGGGTATGTGTGCGCACGCGCATGGCTATCAAGTTTGAGTCCCATATCAGGTGGTTTCATTTCTTTGGGCCTCTGGTGAGGCTGCCACATCATGGCCAGAGTTCAACTGCTGGAGGAATACATAGCCTCTCTGCCATACCTCAGGGGTGTGTGTGTGTGTGTGTGTGTGTGTGTGTGTGTGTGTGTGTGTGTGTGTGTGTGTGTGTGTGTGTGTGTGTGTGTGTGAAACAACTGCTGGAGGAATACAGCCTCTCTGCCTTACCTCAGGGGTATGTGTGCGCACGCGCATGGCTATCAAGTTTGAGTCCCATATCAGGTGGTTTCATTTCTTTGGGCCTCTGGTGAGGCTGCCACATCATGGCCAGAGTTCATTACAGACTATTAAATCTTGTGAACCAGGAAGTAAAGAGCAAGACTGAAGTGGTTGGGGTCCCCTATTTCCTTTCAAGGGCACCTAAGAGCCTCCTATGAAATCCCACATAGCCGGGTGCCGGTGGCTCACGCTTGTAATCCTAGCTACTCAGGAGGCTGAGATCTGAGAATTGAAGTGCAAAGCCAGCCTGGGCAAAAAGATCCGTGAGACTCTTATCTCCAATTAACCATCAGAAAACTGGAAGTGATGCCTTGAACTGATGAGTTGAGGGACAGTACCCAGGCCCAGAGTTCAAGCCCCATGACTGCCAAAAATTAAACCAAAAACCCACATCACAGAGGTTCCACTGCCTCCCAATAGCGCCACCATGTGGACCAATCCTTTAATGCATGAATTTTTAGGGGACATTCAACAAACAACTCCAGTCCCAGCCCTCACCTCTGCCTTTTGTCTCCAGCTGGAGGACTGTGCCCTACAAGTATCTCCCTCTGGATACTACCTGGACGCTGAGCTGTCGCTAGAAGAGCAGCGAGAGATGCTGGAGGGCTTCTATGAGGAGATCAGGTCAGAGCTGATGGGGCCAGGGAGCCCTTTCCCCTCCCTTTGAAAGGGTTTGGGCAAAGCCCTATCCTTGCCCCACCAGCTCAAGTGTCAGGAGCTGAGACATTTGATCTACAGCCTGGGCTATGGGTCACCTGCTTTCCCAGAGAACAGTGCCAGGGGAATCCCCAAGCCTGGCCAGTATAATCTACTGCCCAGGATGGAAGTAGGGGCTCTCACATACCTGAGATACCTGTGCTTGCACAAGCCCTCCTGTCTGACCAACCCTTGGGCCCTTGGAATAGCTGTTAGGAAGGAAGGAGTGGGGCCAGGGGTGGCTTGCAGGGTGGGACTCTGAAGAATGAATGAGCTGCTGACCTGGCTGCTTGATTTCAGCAAAGGGAGGAAACCCACCTTGATCCTGAGAACCCAGCTCTCTGTGAGGGTCAACGCTATCTTGGGTGAGTATGTGAAGGCTTCAGTGTTCAGCAGTCCCCACTATCCATCCCCCAGCCCCCCAATAACATAAGTGGCCTAGTTTCTTTGAGGCCTATGCTAGACATGGACAGAATCAATCAAAGCCCAGATGACCCCCCTGCTCTCCCCTGACAGTTCTTTCTAGAGCCAGAGCTGATGCCTTAGCTAGTATGTAATGATGATGGTAGTGGGGGGAGTCCAAAGCCAGGGAATGGAGGAGAGAGAAGTTTGAGATTACTAGAATCTTCTTTATGGTTGTGTGTCACTGGAAGAAGGTATCTGTGTCCCCTTGAGGGTTTCATGCTCACTCACTTCTTGCAGAAAAGTTGTACGGCTCCAGTGGCCCTGAGCTCCGCCGCTCCCTTTTCTCACTGAAGCAGATTTTCCAGGTGAGGCCCAGAGGTAGGCTGAGGGTGGGTGTCCCACAGTGGGTGTCCTAAACTCCCTCATGGTACCTTTAGGAAGACAAGGACCTGGTACCTGAATTTGTACACTCAGAGGGGCTGAGCTGCCTGATCCGCGTGGGTGCTGCTGCTGACCACAACTACCAGAGCTACATCCTTCGAGGTTCGCCCTACTGTCCTGCTCCCCTGGTCACCTTTGCCTCCCCATTCCCAACTGACCTCTTCTTATTCCTGTGTTCCCAGCACTGGGCCAGCTGATGCTTTTCGTGGATGGGATGCTGGGGGTGGTGGCCCATAGTGAGACAGTGCAGTGGCTGTATACACTGTGTGCCAGTCTGGTAAGTGGCCCTTGCACACCCAGTCATGCATGCTTTTCTCATTGCTTCCTCCTGAGCCTGTTTCTTCTTCTGCAAAGTGGGCTGGAATGGACTGAGTCTGAGGCCCCTCAGCCTACAAAGCCCTCCCAGGCCTAGGGCTGGAGCCCAAGTCTTTCTACCTAGATTTCTCTCTTGGTCTCGCCTCACGAGCTCTTCCACAGACATGGTCTGGCTTAAGCCCCTCTCACATGTGGTGACTTCTCTCCCTTCCCTCCAAGTCCCGCTTAGTGGTGAAGACCGCCCTGAAGCTGCTGCTGGTGTTTGTGGAATACTCTGAGAACAACGCGCCTCTTTTCATCCGGGCAGTCAACTCTGTGGCCAGCACCACCGGTCAGAGCCTGTCTATCCAACTCTCCTCCTCCAATTGAGAGCCCTCTCTCCTCCCTGCCTGCCCCCTGACTGCTCCCATTTCTATGTGGTAGGTGCTCTTCCCTGGGCCAATCTGGTGTCCATCCTAGAGGAGAAGAATGGTGCTGACCCAGAGCTGTTGGTGTACACCATCACCCTCATCAATAAGGTATGGGCTGGCGACCAGGTGCCGACTGAGTACCTGTGGGTCCTGACCTGTGGCCCCTACGAACCTTAACCTTGGCTTCCTGTGCTCTCCCTTCAGACGCTGGCTGCACTGCCTGACCAAGACTCCTTCTACGATGTGACAGATGCTCTAGAGCAGCAGGGTATGGAGACACTGGTCCAGCGTCATTTGGGCACCCCTGGTACAGATGTGGACCTGCGTACACAGCTTATGCTCTATGAGGTAGGCCAGAAGTGGGAGGATGTAAAGGAGAAGTGCATTTCCCCAGTACCCAGTCTAACTACTGAACCTAGATGCTTGCTTACATTCTGGCCACCTCCATTAGAGTGCCCTTCGGTTGGAGGATGGGGACATGGAGGAAGCAGCAGCAGCAGCTGCAGCAGGTGGCCGGCGGGAGCGGCGAAAGCCATCTTCAGAGGAGGGGAAGAGGAGCCGCAGATCTCTGGAAGGGGGTGGCTGTCCTGTGCGTGCTCCAGAAGCTAGGTAAGTAAGGGCCTGGGTGGATGAGGAGTGAATGGCCAGGTTTGGCGCTATCTGCTGACAGGCCTTGCCTCTAGCTCCACAGGCCCTGCCTCCCCAACTGGCCCCATCTCAACTGGCCCTGCTCCACGGACAAGCCCCACCTCCAGCTCTGCAAGCCCTGCTTCTGTTATCACCTCTGTGAACCTCTTTCCTGCCATTTCCATGGCGTCCTCAGTGGACAGCTCCTGTGAGAGAAGCATCTACAAGTAAGGAGGGAGAAAGGGGTGACCCCCAATGTCCTATCTCCAGCTGTCCCTCCACTTTGTGCCCCTCCATGGGCCCTCAGCCTCCTCTGCCCAAACGCGTGCTTTCTCTCTTTCCAGACTTCACCAAACTGCTCCCATTTGGTAAGTGACTGCTAGGGGGTGAGGTTCGGCTGTGACTGGACCTCCTCCTGTGGCTTTTCTTTATCTCCTTCCATTGTTCCACCTGCCTTTGCCTCTTGTCATCTGTCTCCCTGTAGCCTCCCATCTCTGTTTCTCTCTCACTCCTGATCACTGCTGCACCCTGTCCAGCTTCATGTCAGTCTTCCATTTCCAGTTTCCCCATATCCTGCCACCCTCATCCCTCCTCTCCTTCCCTGTGGCTGGGAAGGAACCCTTTCCAGCTCTGTGTGGGATCAAACCAATGGGCCTTGGGCTGGAGCCAGCACCATAGTTACCATCTCTTCCTCTTATCCCCTTACCCAGCGCCCCTGAGAGCCCACCTGTCCCTCAGTCCCCTATGGGGCAGGTCAGGCTAGAGTAAGTACAGAAGCCAGCCTGCCAAACCTGCCTTGTGCTCAGGGCTTCAGCATTGCTGCTCCAACAGGGATTTCATTTGTCCTCTACTACCATAGCTGGGGGGGGTGGAGGAGAGAGGAGGCGGGGCAGCCTCTTGGCTCCTCCCTCTTCCAGTCTTTAGTAACCCCCAAACTAAGCACTAAGAAGCATCCCACTGTGGTCTTAGAGGTCCTTATGCTTCTAATAATATCTTAACAACTTAGACCAGAGATGGGGAGTTGGAAATAGGGCAGGGAGGTGATCTAGGGTGCTGTGTGGTGTGGAGGGTAATAGAGCAACCTAAGGCGAAAAGAAAGGCAGAGACTGAAGGCCAGCAGAGGCTAGAGAGGCCAGAAAGAAACACTGGATCACATTCATTATTCCAACATAAACAGTGCTTGCCACTTCCCAGGTGTGCTTCTAGACATAGCTTCCAGAAGCTGCCAGACAGGCCAAGAGGGAGAGAGTATGATGTGCCCATTGTGATAGCTGTCCTCTTCCTATGGTCTGATGGCTCTTGTCTAGAATCAGGACAGTAAACACAAAGGTTGCAAGTAGATGCTAAGTACATCTCCCTGTACTTTGGCCTAGGATTGCTGGATTGGTAGTTAATTCTCCCCGTAAGAAGACTGAACAGAGGCTGGCTTGGGGTGGCAGGGGTCTGCTCAGTGCATGGAATGTTCCCTGTGCCTGTGTGTGCCTGCAGTTGAGGGCAGTGCCTAGGAATTCAGCAAGGCATGTGCATCACCTTGGGCTAGGCTTGTGTCAGACACTGTCACTGACAAGTACTTCCCCTCAGAGCCCGGTTCCTGGAGAATGTGGCAGCAGCAGAAACTGAGAAGCAGGCTGCACTGGCCCAGGGCCGGGCAGAGGCACTGGCTGGGGCCATGATGGATGAGGCTGATGGGTCCTCAGGTGAGTAGTTTGTAGGTACAATGCCCTGTTCTTTCTTGCCCCACACAAGGCATGAGGCTAACAGCTGCTTTCTTCTTGCTAGGCACCCGGGAACTCTGGGATTCCCCAGAGCCAGCCCCTGTACCCAGAACACCCCAGAGCCCTGTGTCCCGAATCCTACTCCAGGCTCAGCGGAGTCTTGAGCCAGAGGTCACGGAGCCACTGATTCCATCAAGCCCCAAGGCTGAGCCCATCCATGATCTCCCTACCCGTGTACCCAAGCTGTGCATTGGGGACCTAGACTTCTCAGACCTGGGGGAAGATGAAGACCAGGACATGCTAAATGTGGAGCCTGTGGAAGCTGGAAAAGGGATCCCACCCCCACCTCCCTTAATCTCTGGAGGCCCCCCACCTCCTCCTCCACCACCTCTCCCACCCATCAAAGGACCCTGCCCACCCCCCCCACCGCTGGCTGCCCCTCCTCCCCACTCAGCACTTGATGGGCCAGCCATCCCCACCAAGAGGAAGACAGTAAAACTTTTCTGGCGGGAGCTAAAGCTGGCTGGGGGACAAGGGAGCTCTGGAAGCCACTTTGGACCCTGCTCTACCCTGTGGGCCTCCCTGGAGCCTGTCACTGTGGATACAGCCCGGCTGGAACATCTGTTCGAGTCTCGAGCCAAGGACATACTACCCTCCAAGGTAAACGTCCTAAAAGTGGGAGGAATGAGCTCAAAGGACTGAGCCCTTGGAGCTAGTCCCTGATTTCTCCATATGGGGAGAGCTGAGATCAACAATGGAAAGGAACTTGTCTAAGAGGTTCAGTAAGAGCCTTCACTAGAAGCTCAAGGCAGCTCAGTACCTTACCTGTCCTATATCACCAGTTCTGGGATCACTGGGCCATTTAGAGGATGTTGGAGTTGCTTGTTGAGATTATTGCCCCAGCTAGTCCCTTCATTTTGCTCTGCCCTTCCCCTAACCTTGCAGAAAGCTGGTGAGGGCCGCCGGACAATGACCACAGTACTAGACCCCAAACGCAGCAACGCCATCAACATTGGCCTAACCACGTTACCACCTGTACATGTCATTAAGGCTGCCCTGCAAAACTTTGATGAGTTTGCAGTCAGCAAGGATGGCATTGAGGTAAGGACACTTGACCCTTCAGATGTGAAAAGGGAGATGGAAAGCCTGGCCCTGTCCTTTGGTCAGTGAGTGTTTCCGATCAGCATTGGTGAACATGGGCCTGCCATTTCTGCTGGGATTCCCCTAGAACCTGAGGCATCTCCCAGATGCCTGAGCTAATGCCCAAAGCCTCAGGCCAGAAATAAGGGGTGATGGTTGCATCTTCAGAAACTACTGACCATGATGCCCACGGAGGAGGAAAGGCAAAAGATTGAGGAAGCCCAGTTGGCCAACCCTGATCTACCGCTGGGTCCAGCTGAGAATTTCTTGATGACACTTGCCTCCATTGGGGGCCTGGCTGCCCGCCTACAACTCTGGGCTTTCAAGCTAGACTATGACGGCATGGAACGGGTATCTGGATTGTGGAGTGGGATAGGTGGTGGGGATAGGTGGATGATAACCATGTATTCTAAGCACCCCGGGTCTCCCATCACAGGAAATCGCAGAGCCACTGTTTGACCTGAAAGTGGGCATGGAACAGCTGGTGCAAAATGCCACCTTCCACTGCATCCTAGCTACCCTGCTGGCTGTGGGCAACTTCCTCAATGGCTCCCAGGTGAGTGAAAGAACACGGAGACAAGGGATCAGGGCTCCAGAGTGAGCCAGCCCCAGGCTCATACCGTGTCCTTTCAGAGCAGTGGCTTTGAGCTGAGCTACCTGGAGAAGGTATCAGAGGTAAAAGACACAGTACGCCGGCAGTCCCTGCTATACCATCTCTGCTCCCTGGTGATCCAGACACGGCCTGATTCCTCCGACCTCTACTCAGAAATCCCTGCCCTGACCCGCTGTGCCAAGGTTAGCATCAGCCAGAGATTCCAAGACTAGCCAGGGCTTGAGGGAGCACAGCTCCCTGGGCTGGCTCCTCCTCTTCTCATTTGCTGATGTGCCAGGGCTTGCTCAGGCTACAGGTGTGTCAATTGTATTCCCTGCCACAAATGTTTTTTTTCTTGGCATAGCCATGCCTACAGTCTTGGGGTCTGTTTAGCTGCCATTTCCTCCAAGACGCCTTCTCTGTTCACAAGTGGATCCAATGGATTTGTATGTTTCTTATGTCAAACTGTGAGCTTTTTGTTGAGATGTGAGTCTCAGTATGTTGCTCAGGTGTCACTCTTGCCTCAGCCTCCCTCCCAGCCTATGAGCTTTTGAAAAGCATAGACTGAACCTCAGCTGTCTCTAGGGCCCAGGCTGGTCAGCTCCATACAAGCTATCTTGACGCCAGGCAGTGTCTCATCTATGGGGGGACAGCATATATACCTACTTTCTTTTCCAGGTGGATTTTGAGCAACTGACAGAGAACCTGGGGCAGCTGGAGCGCCGGAGCAAGGCAGCTGAGGAGAGTCTACGGAGCTTGGCTAAACACGAACTAGCCCCAGCTCTACGTGCCCGCCTCACCCATTTCCTGGCCCAGTGTGCCCGCCGTGTTGCCATGCTGAGGGTTGTGCACCGCCGAGTCTGTAACAGGTAAGGCATGGGCCCAGGGAGAGAGGACGGCTGCCGCCATCTCTCAGACACCAAGCAGGATTCATGGTCACCTCAACTCACCTAGGTTCCATGCCTTCCTGCTCTACTTGGGCTACACTGCACAGGCAGCTCGGGAAGTGCGCATCATGCAGTTCTGCCACACTCTGCGAGAGTTTGCACTTGAGTATCGGACTTGCCGAGAACGGGTTCTACAGCAGCAGCAGAAGCGGGCCACGTACCGGGAACGCAACAAGACCCGGGGACGCATGATCACAGAGGTGGATGTCTTTTTAGGTCTTGACTGCCATGCCCACAGTTGCCCTTCCCTGATCCCAGCTCATCTTTCTCCCTTCTCCAGACAGAGAAGTTCTCAGGGGTGGCTGGGGAAGTCCCCAGCAACCCATCTGTTCCAGTGGCAGTGGGCAGTGGGCCAGGCCGGGGTGATGCTGACAGTCACGCCAGTATGAAGAGTCTGCTGATCAGCAGGCCTGAGGACACCACACATAACCGCCGCAGCAGAGGTGCGATTCATAGCTGCTGGGAGAAATGGGTTCTTGGGCCACCCTGACTTCACTTTGCTATCTGGTCTCCCTCAGGCATGGTCCAGAACAGTTCCCCAATCACACACCCAGCAGTGGGGTCCTCTACTGCACCTCCTGAAGAGCCCTCAGGCTCCAGTTTACCCAGTGACACATCCGATGAGATTATGGACCTGCTGGTGCAGTCAGTAACCAAGAGCAGTCCTCGTGCCTTAACTGCTCGGGAAAGGAAACGTTCCCGTGGCAACCGCAAGTCTTGTAAGTACCCCAGCCCCCACCCCAAGCCCACCACCTTAGACCCATAGATCACTCCAACCCTGCTTTGTCCCTGCAGTGAGAAGGACGCTGAAGAGTGGGCTTGGAGACGAACTGGTGCAGGCACTGGGACTGAGCAAAGCTGCTGGCCTGGAGGTGTGAAGGGGCTGACTTCAGGATACCTGTCTGGATGCTCTTGCAGTATGAGATACTAGAGTGAAAAGGGCTCTACGCAGCCATCTGGTCCCAGAACCCTGTGTCCATGGGCCAGTGCCTTGAGCAGTATTAGGATGTATGTGGAGATGTGTGTGTGTGTGTGTGTGTGTCCATTTCCCTACTCAGGGAGAAAAATAAAGTTTTCCTACTTAGTCAAGAGCACTTTCTTCTTTCAAGTTTCTCACAAAGCTGGGCCTGTAGCCTTGTCCTTCATCATTGCCACACAGCCATTTGCCATATTGTAAGTCATTTATTTAACAATCCTATGCTGTAGGCCGCTTATGGCCCTTGGACTAGGCCCTCGTAGCTCCAGGCATGAGAGGCATATATCCTGAGAGCTAGCCAGTGCCTAGCAGCCTGTGGCCACATCAATGGCTATAGCCGTTTCATCTGCCGCCGCTCCTGTCGGCGCTGCCGTTTCTCATTTTGCTCTGGTGCTGGTGAGCCACTGTCTGCTGTGAACCAGGGTCCCAACACATTTACCCACAAAAGGTAAAGGGCCCGGCCAGGAGCCTAGGGGAGAAAAGGTAACTTGAGGCTACGTACAAAGAAGGAAGACTGGGGAGGGTTACATGCTTAGAGTCTCCTCCAGACTACGCACCAGAAGCCAGAAGGACCAGATGTACAGGGAGAAGCAGCTGAGAACCTGCACAATGGCTGTCAGTAGAATCACATCTTTAAGGTGCCTGTGGATAGAAGAGAGGCTGCCAAAGACAGTAGGTGGGCCCATTTGGCTCCCTTCCACTCTACTCAAGTTGTAAGTAGCTGTGGGTCTTGGGCCCTCAGGTTCCAGAGCCCCAGTCCTGGGGCCGCTCACCTGGGCTGGCGGTGGGGGACACTCACTCTGCCATGCCCTGCTCCATGTTGAGGTCCATGCCACCATCCATCAAGGCCCCATCCTCAGAGAAGGCTGCCCGAGCCATTGAGCTCATAGAGTGGTAGCTGGCCCCATACACTGCCAGACTAAAGCCCAGGGCCATCTGCAGACCAAAAACAGGGGTATCAAAGGGCAGCCACTGACCCTACACTCAATTACCTTCCAGGGATGCAAACACTTACCCAAGCCCAAAATGAGGCAGATGAATAGAAGAAGACCAAGGTTACAAGGCAGTAAATGGCCTGCAAACAAAGAGAGAGTCAGGGTTGAGTTGAAAGCTTATCTCCAAACTACAAACTTCTTTCAAGATTCTCTCAACTCTGACCATGAATTAAGCCAGGCTTTGGGAGAAGCTAGGTAGTTCTGGGGTAGAAGGAAGGGCCCTGCTTCCTGACTTTAAATAATCAGATTTGACTCTCAAAGCCAAGTCTGCCTGTGTACCTGGGGTGGGAAGGCCAACCATTTTCTTTTTTTTGTCAGTCATGGGGCTTGAATTCTGGGGCCTGGGCACTGTCCCTCAGCTCTTGATCTCAAGGCAAGTGCTCTACCATTTGAGCCAAAGCGCCATTTGCGATTTTTTGGTGGTTAATTGGAGATAAGAGTCTCGGACTTTCCTGCTCGGGCTGGCTTTTCATCATGATCCTCAGATCTCAGCCTCCTTGGTAGCTAGGATTACAGGTGTGAGCCACTGGCACCCGACACATTTTTTTTAATTTTTATTTTTTGTTGGGATTTACTTTCACTAATTAGCACTTTCTCTGTGCCTGAATCCTTTCTCATTCCTGTGTGTTTTTTGGGATGAGAGGAGTATCCTGAATTGAATCAGGGTAAGTGACACACTACTGAACTAAATAAAGCCCTGCTTTTCTTTTCCTTTTTCTTTTTTTTTGGGGGGGGGGTCTGGTCGTGGGGCCTGAACTCTGGGCCTGGGCGCTATCCCTCAGCTCTTCAGCTCAAGGCTAGTGCTCTACCACTTGAGCCACAGCGCCACTTCCGGCTTTTTTCTTTTTGTTTATGTGGTGCTGAGGAATCGAACCCAGGGCCTTGAGCATGCAAGGCAAGCGCTCTACCACTGAGCCACCTTCCCAGCCCTTTTTTTTTTTTTTGAGACAAGAGAAGAGCCTTTGCTGCCCAGGATGTCAGAAAACTCTTGATCATCCTGCTTCAGACTCCCAAACTGCTATCACAGGCATGCACCATCACATCTAGCCTCTGCTCCATACTTTTTTTTTTTTTTAATGTTCTTTGCTGGAGCTTTGGCCATATAAGAGTATTTGTGTTCAAGTGCACCTGGGAGCTCCCTTCTTGGGGCAAAATAGTTTTCCTAGCTAATCCAAGGGCCTTTTCCTCTTTCAAGGTTGCCACTAGGCTAGGCCTGTAGGAAGAAATAGAATAGAACTATCTCCCGGTTCTATATGGTACAGCTATTAGATGGTGTCCATACTCATCAAACAGGCTGATGACTGTGGGGCTATGAATAAATATAGAAGAAAGGAGGCAATTACTTACGTTGGCCCCTAGAATGATCCGCAGGTAGAACTTTAGGGTTTCTCTATTCTCTTCATATATCTGCTTCTTCCCTCTAGTGCCCACCTTGCCTTTGGGCTGTAGAGGGATGATAAAATGCTGTGAGAGCTATTCTCAGCCATAGTCCTCCTCACTCCCCGTACCAACTTGGCTAGCTACCAAGTTCCACCTGCACCTCAGCGAGATCCTCCTCATGCTCAAACGGTCCCCGGGATGTCCACCCTTCTTCCAAGCGTGTCTAGAGCTGACATCCATCTTTACAGCACTCTGCTATGATCGCCTCCTGCTCACCCTGAAACAATCCAATTTGGGCTAATACCTTCTCTAGCTACCCTGGTAAAGTCCAGCTTTTGGCTGGAGGCACTCCCTGGGTGGAGGTGAACGGCGCCCCTCTCCAGCCGAGGCTGGAGTAGCTCTACTCTGGTCTTTCGCCGCCATCTCCGTTCCCCAACACCCTCACTCTACTACAATCGGCCATTGGATGGCGCCCCTTCTGGCCCACTCCAAATTCCTCTTCACTCTCCTAGCCCCGGGAGCGTTTTGCTGATGTGAACCCCTCCCTAATTTCACTCCTTACCGCCATGGTGCAAAGCAAATACCCAGTCAGAGAAACAAGAGCGGGAAGCTGACACCACAGTCACTAGACACCACATCGGCAGACCATGCACTTCCGGTGCAGACCAACGCCGTCAGGATCTTGGACGGAAGTGGAGTCCACTTCCTTCCCAAGCCCCACCCCCAGCGTGAGCCAGACTACACTTCCCAGAAAACCTTGCGCGGGGGCGGAGACGGCAGGGATGCGATGGCGGAGTCGCTGCCCCTGGAGGTGAGAGGAAGCGGTCCTCAGGCCTAGCTCCGGACAGGCCCCGCCCTCAGGGACCCCAGCTTTGGGGAGGGGTTGTCTGACAGCTCACCCGGCACTTTCTGCTTGGCAAAAATGACCCGCCCGGAGGACGCTAGGACCTGCTATTTCTGGGTAACGGCCCCGCTCTGGGGGCCATCTGTCCCCTTTGGCTTGTCTTGGGGGACCATCCTCTTCCTCCCCATCGGACCCAGGAGGCAGCTGCTCTGTCGTCTCAGCGAGAATTAGACCCTCTTTCCACCCCCTTTCCTTTAGATGACCCTCCTCTTCCTCTCTGTTCTGGAAGATGTCTGCTCCATCCCATCGTCCCTAAAGGCTCCCAAATGGTCATTCTACTTCCTCCCCCTCCCTGGAAGTGGGAAGCCGACTGTTCTGGAAATGGGTTTTCTGAGGTCCTTTAGCAAGGAGGACAAGCCTGCTCCTCAATCTCTAGGTCCCCTAGTGATGTCCTCCTTTATCTTTTTCACCCCATGGGATGTTTGTTCATTCTCCTGTCCTCCTGGGGACAGGAGATAACAGGTTTTGTTCCTAATGGCTTCTCCATCCTTTTTGCTCTGAGGGTTGGCCGTCCCCTCCCATTGCCCAAGGGAGACAGGGCATTCTTTGCCATCAGTCCTGGAATGCTTTCTCTCCCTCGCAAAAATAAGCCTGTTCCTCCTTCTATGAGTCCCCGCAATGATCTCTTCTCTGCTTGACCCCAGAGGCTGTCCATACATCCCTGTAGATGTATGGACACTCTTATCACTCCCTCCTTTAGTCCCTCTAGAAAGGCCAATGAATCATGCCCCTCCCCCTTTGCTCCTGGGATTGGTTGCTCAGCCCAGAACACATGTGGTATCTTACTGGAGACATTTTCCTGCCTCTCCCTGTGGTTAGGGGCCTGCCTGGTCAGTGCTGGCTCCCATCAGATCTCTCTTCCCCATGCCTCTTCTCCCTGGTCTTGGCTCTACTTAATAGTCATCCTCCTCTGAGAAATAAACAGTTTTATCATCCTCACCCTGTTCCTTCCCCTTCTATACCCCTTTCCATCCTCAATTTAATCCAGTAAGTATTGTGGTGAGGACTTCTAAAGTGCTTAGCATCTGAGGAGAGAAGGAGAAATCAGAATGAGCCTGGTAAAGTCAAGCTTAAAGAAGGACATTAGAAAAAAAAAGACATCAAGGAAAGAGGTCTGTGTAGGCAAAAGGAAATAGATATGCTGTCTTTATGGACAGTATGGAGGATAGATTATAGAGGTTCTGGGACCAGCTGGCTCAAATAGGCATGGAGATCTGGCAGTACTCAGTGTGAAGATTTGGTCCTAAGAGAACTACGAAACCCTAAAGGTTTTTTTTTTTGTTTGTTGTTTTTTGTCGGTTGTGGGGGCTGAACTCTGGGCCTGGGCACTGTCCCTCAGCTCTTTAGCTCAAGGCTAGCGCCCTAGCATTTTAGCCACAGCCCTGCTTCCAGCTTTTTTCTACTTATGTGGTGCTGAGGCCTCATGCATGAGAGGCAAGCACTCTACCACTGAGCCAACTTTCCAGCCCTGAAGGTTTGTTTGTTTGTTTGTTTTAAATCAGGGATATACTGAAACTGGAATCAGTTTTGAACTGGATCTGTGAGGGCAGAAGGAAGAAGTAGGAATTCAGAAGATCAGAGGAGTGCTCCACCTACTAGATCTATGCAAGACATAATGCTGTATAACTTAATTCTTATAGCACCCCTTTAAAGCTCACTACAATTTCTGTTTCACAGATAGGGCTTAGAGGGATAAGTTGAAAGAGTAGGGTGTTTAGACTAGGTTTATCTACCCTCCCCCCCAAAAAAAAACTCACATTTTTTCTACCAAACTAGTCAGGAAGTTTGATTGTTACTAGGTGGTACAAGCCTGAACTTGAATGGTGCTCAGGAAAGGTTTATTCACAGTAAAGATATTTGGAGGCTGAAGAGAGTAAGCAAATACTCCATGAAGCCTCCATCTAATGCTCTGAGGGTACAGAGCTCTGGTACCCTCAGATCCACAGTGCTATCAGCTGGAGTAGATGCCAAAGGCCCCTCAGCACTAATAGTTGGTAAATGCTCTGTCTTTCCCCCTCAGATGCTCACATATATTCTGAGTTTCCTGCCTCTGTCAGATCAGAAAGAGGCCTCCCTGGTGAACCGGGCTTGGTACTGTGCAGCCCAGAATGCCCTCCGAGAGGTAAGGTTCTCATCCTATCTTGCCCATTCTGTATTGTCTCACTTCAGCTTGCTCCTATCTCTGCTCATCTATCATCTATTTACTATCTAGTCATATATATTTATATACTCATGCATATTTTGCTATGGGTACAGAGCTGAGGCAATCAAGATGAATAATATGTGGTCCACATAAGGAGTACATAGTCCAGTGAAGGAAAAAGACAAGTAGTATGAATGATCTTGATAACCATGGCTCAGTGCAACAGGGACATGAAGGACATCCAAAGGCTATCAACCAACAGTGCAGGGAAGACCTCCTGAAGGAGTAGGATGAGAATTCAGGTTGATCTTCTAGAACTGGTAACAGCACAGGTGGAGGCATCCAGGTGTGGTATAGTTATCTGGAAACATCCAGATAACTGGAACTGAGATACATGTGAGAGAAGTAGTAGGAAATGAGACTAGAATAGGATCAGACTGCAAGTTGGCAGATGTGCCAGGGAGCAGAGCTTGGGCTTTCTCCTAATCACTGTTGTGGAGTCTGTGAGGAATGTTAAGGCAGCCTAGTGACAATATGTGATTTGTGTCATGGAACTCTGCAGTGCAGAGTGGACAGGAGTATAGGAAGACAGCCTAGCAGGAAGATGAATGTAGACATCTTGACATTTATGCTAGTTTGAAAGACAATGTTACAATGTCACAATGTTTTAAGTTTAGTTTCTTTAATTATTAGTGAAGTTGAATAGTTTTTTTTTCAGTAGCTGACTGTTGGTTCTTCCTTTGTGATTTCTATGCATTTAACTATCTGGGTGTTAGTATTTTTCTTACCCATTTGTATGAATTTTTATATATATCAAGAGATTGATTTTTATATATTTATTGAAATATATTCCTGATATGTTTGCCTCTTCATAAGATTGGTAGGCATTTTTGCTTTTGAGACACCGAGCCTGAATTCTGAATATCCATTTTCTGTATTTCCTTCATTGTTGTTTAAAGAGTTCCTTTTTTATTTCCTTCATTGTTGTTTAGAACTCCTTCAGAGATTTTAATAAATATACATTTTTCTTTTTTAATGTAATTTTTAGAGATGTTGTAGATTCACAGCAAAATTATTTCTTCTGATTTTTACTTGGTAAGATTTCTTTTTATTGGGGCTGGGAAGGTGGCTCAGTGGTAGAGTGATTGCCTTGCATGCATGAGTCCCTGAGTTCGATTCCTCAGCACCACATAAGCAGAAAAAACCAGAAGTGGCACTGTGGTTCAAGTGGTAGAGCACTAAGCTTGAGCTGAAGATCTGAGGGACAGTGCCCATGCCCAGAGTTCAGGCCCCACAACAGACAAAAAGAAGATTTATTTTTAAATGTTATGAAGTAATAAGTAAGCTGACTGGACCTGATAAGAGGTAGGCTGAAGAAATAAACTGCAATATGATGTAGAAGTGATTGCATGGGGGCTGGCAAGCTTGGCCTCTCTCTTGTAGTTGGGGAGACTTGTCAGAGGGCCTGAAGAGCATCATCAGATTTGCCTTAGATGATAAGATCAGGCATGGATTGGAGGCAGAGAAAATAGAGACTAGAACCTTTAGGAGGAAAGTGCTGTGACATATTCCTGGCAGATAATAGAAGGACCTGAACGAAGCCAGAAGCAGTGAAGTTGAAGCAGAGAGACATAATTTCAATATATCAAGGAATTGGAGCAGATAAGACTTTGGCCATTGTGGATGTGAGCAGTGAGGATGACTTGGTAGAGGCTGCCAAGAGATTAGAAGGAGCACAGTTAGGGACAGATGGCAAACTCAGATCTGAGTATGTTATATTGGGGCTATCTGGAGAGAGGTCCTTGAAACTCCTAGGGCTTGTTGTTTAGGAGAAGTATATGGGCCAGAAAGAAAGCAATTGGAAAGAAAAGATTGCCCAATGAGATGAAATATGGCATGCCGGGGGTACATGGAAATAGACAAAGATTGTGTGTATGTGCATGCATATATTTGTCTCCAGGTAGAATAAACCAGGAGGAAGCCATCATCTCTTGACTGGGTCTCTCTTCTTTGGTTGCCCCAAAAGAGACCAGTGAGGAGCAGGGTAGCAGGTAAGAGAAGAGCCAGGAGGGCAGTCTCAGACCCCCCAGTGAGAAATACCACCAAGGACAATAGCTAGGAAATTGTCCCTAGCAAGTGGCATGTTGTACAGGACATTGTGGGAGATTGGAAAGAAGCCCCTACATGTTGGTAGTAGAGAGAACCTTACTGGAAGGCTGGGAATGTGGCTTAGTGATAAGAGTGCTTGCCTAGGGCTGGGAAGGTGGCTCAGTGGTAGAGCACTTGCCTTGCATGCCTGAGGCCCTGGGTTCAATTCCTCAGCACCACATAAGCAAAAAGAAAAAAAGCCTGCAGTGGTGCTGTGGCTCAAGTGGTAGAGCGCTAGCCTTGAGCTGAAGAGCTGAGGGACAACGCCCAGGCCCAGAGTTTAGGCCCCACAACTGGACCCCCCCCCAAAAAAAAAAAAGGGTGCTTGCCTAGCATGCAGAAAGCCCTGGGTGTGATTCCTCAGTACCACATAAACAGAAAGAGCCAGAAGTGACGCTGTGGCTCAAGTGGTAGAGTGCTAGCTTAAACTCAGAGATGCTCAGAGACAGACCCCAGACACTGAGTTCACACCCTAGGACTGGGAAGAAGGAGAGGGAGGGAGGAGGGAGGGAAAAAGAACCTTATTGGAGAGAAGCTGACACCATGAATGAGTGAATCTGCTGAGGTGGGGATGGAGGAGGGATTGTAAAGCCAGACAGTAGATGTGGGTGTGGCCTTGTGCTTCCAAAGGTGCAGCTGGAAGAGGAGAAATCAGAGAGGAGAGAAGAGGGGCTGCAGGATGAAGGGAGCTTGATTTGTTGTTTGTGGAAAGAATGGGAGTAAGACAGAAACAATACAACTCCCTGAAGAACTTGGGATACCTCTTCCTGGGGCCAAGAGAAAAGGGCAAGCAAAATCCAAAGAGCAAGAGTGGGAAGGAGGTCCGGGTCCTGCCAGGAACCAGTTGTCAGATATGAACAAGGGAAGAGGAAACTTCTCACCTGGTTTCTATTAGAAGCAGAACAGTTCTTCCCTAAGAAGGCAGGTAAGGTGAAGCACTGCATAGGCTCAGAGCTGGAGAAAATGGTGGGTTAGGAGAGAGTTTCTGGAGGATGGGAAGGGGTAGAAAGGTAAGAAGGAGTCAGGATAGGAGAGGCCAATTTTGGAATAGGAAAGAGGAGAGACCCTGGCTTCCTTGGCAGTATTCATTATCCTCTGAAGAGGCAGCTGATTTCATTAGGAGAATAGACACAGCATCATGAGGGAAGCAAGACAGCAAGTTCTGAGGAGAGAGAGTGGAGGCAGGGCTTTGGGTATAGGTGGGGTGAGGAGGAGCGAAGAGGAAGAGAAAAGGAGGGTAGCATCAGTGACAGTGGTCTTAGAGGCTACCATTATAGAGCTGAAGCTGCTCTCCAGCTAACCACATATCCCAGAGAGGAATCTGCAGGACTCTGTGGGCAGGAACCATCTCCCAGGGCCCAGGTGTGGGCAAGTAGAAGAGGAAGCAGTGTCCTCAGTCACTGATGGTATGGAACAGCTATGGATTGCCAAAGCCAAGCTGGCCTAGGTCTAACCAGCCTAGGATGCTGGATTTGGTAACTTCTTATTTCCCTAACCTACCTCTACTGTTCACATAATCCTAATCTCAAATAAGGATGCAGGCAGTGGCAGTGCTCTCCAACAAACCTAGGCGCTACTGAGAAGCACTGATTGTCCATTGTTGGGTTGTTCACTGTAGAGAAAGAGCAGAAGACTCTGCCCTCCACTGCCTCCCCCATCCCAACCTGAGAGGAGTTTAGCTCCTTTCCAGAGTACCAGGCCTGCATTTCCCCACATTCTTCTGTTGAAACAGGCACTTTAGCCTTGCTTCTAGTACAGAATACAGGGAGGCCTTTTCTCCATCAGGTCTCTGAGCTTGTACTCAGGCCTATAGTTTCAATGCAGGGCTTCACTAGGGAACCACAAAACCCTGGTCTCCCATGGTCAGTGGGCATTTGTTACATTTGTTTGTCTGCTTAGCATACTTACTTAAACAAACTCAGGTTCGAACTTAGGGCCTTGCATTTGGTTCCACTTGCAGTGTGTCCCGTCTCCCCCCCCACCCCCCGCCCCCAATTGTTGTCACTTTTAAAAGTAGGCATTTAGATGCTTCTCAAATGACTTTGTAATTGCTTATGAGCTGCTGGAATGGCCGGGCACCTGTGGCTCACACCTGTAAAACTAGCTACTCAGGGGGCTGAGATCTGAGGATTGTGGTTTGAAGCCAGCTCAGGTAGAAAAGTCCCTGTGAGACTTTTATTTCCAGTTAACCACTCAAAAACCAGAAGTGGGACTGTAGCTCACAGTGGTAGAGCACTAACCTTGAGCAAAAGAGCTCAGGGATATCAAGGACAACACCCAGGCCCTGAGTTCAAGCCCCACAATAAAAAAAGATGTGGGCATGGAAAAAGGAGGAGACTAGGATGATTGGCTGGTCCCTAAAACTGGAAGATGAACTTTTTTGTGTATGTGCTAGTCCTGGGGCTTGCACTCTATCACTTGAGCCACAGCTCCACTTTTGGCTTTTTGTTGTTGTTTTTGTTGTTGCTAGTTAATTGGAGATGAGTCTCACAGACTTCCCTGCCTGGGCTGGCTTTGAATCTTTTTTTTTGGTTGGCCGAGGGGCTTGAACTCTGGGCTTGGGCGCTGTCCCTGTGCTCTTCAGCTCAAGGCGAGCGCTCTACCACTTGAGCCACAGTGCCACTTCCGGTTTTCTAGTGGTTTATTGGAGATAAGAGTCTCACTGACTTTGCTGCCCGGGCTGGCTTTGAACCGTGATCCTCAGATCTCAGCCTCCTGAGTAGCTAGGATTACAGGCGTGAGCTACCAACACCTAGCCTGGAACAGGAATTCATAAACAAAAAGCCCTAAACAGCTTCTCTAGGCTCCTTAAGTTAAGACCACTTGACCTCAGGAGCAGGATAGGGTGATAAGTGGTCTTATCCTAGTATCAAAAGTCCTGCAAGGGTCTGGGAAGGTGGCTCAGTGGTAGAGCGCTTGCCTTGCATGCCAGAGGCCCTGGGTTCGATTCCTCAGCACCACATAAGCAAAAAGAAAAAAGCCAGAAGTGGCGCTGTGGCTCAAGTGGTAGAGCGCTAGCCTTGAGCTGAAGAGCTGAGGGACAGCACCCAGGCCCAGAGTTCAGGCCCCATGACCGGACCCAAAAAAACAAACAAACAAATGTCCTGCAAGCTAGGCCCTGCCTGTTTGTCCAGTACCTTTTGGCTGACAGTTGTCAGCCCTGGACTGGGCCCAGTGTAACTGTCAGTATTCTCCCTTCACACTGTGTCTACCTTGCACATAAGGAGTTAGCCTGCTGTTCAGGCTCTCAGGAAGAGGATGAGAATGCGCACCTGTAGCTTCTGCTGCCAGTTGAGGCCTGTGAGACTTTCAGGCTCCACATAAGAGTGGTGGGGGCGGGTGCTGCCTGGGCAACCAACTCTCAGCTCTCAGCTCCCCCAACACTCGTTTATTCCTCATAGACTGACTCATCCATCCTGCAAGGCTTGGCAGTGGCAAGAGGCATAATTCTTTCCTTTCCACACCTTTCTCTTTCTGACCTTTTCATCTCCCTCCCCAGCCTCCTGCCTTAGCTCTCCTTAAATCTGAGAGGGACCCAGACTCGGGAGTCCCTGATGTCCTATCTCAAGAGATCTTCTATGAGTGCTGTCACTGGGAAAGGCCATGATTTGGAGGTGGGATCCAGAAGGGAAACCTAACCAACCTCTGATTGCTGTGAGAAGCTGGTGCCAGTTCTTACACACATTCTGCTTGCCAACATAACAGCAATGGTGGCCACTTCTGTCGGAGGCAAAAGCCAGGCTGATTTCTACCCCCATCTCTACCTGGGAGAGTCCTGCTGATAAAATTTTGTAGGAGCCCATCCTGCATGTCACTATTACATTTCCCTTTCCCTTTTGGTGCTGTCAGTGAGATACACAGCAAGAACAGTGGCTTCTTTTGCAGGCACTGGTAAGATTTCAGGGAGCTTGCTTTCCTGCATTAGGATGCAAAACCAAGGGTCTTATTTCACTACAATTTGCTTGCAATCTAAGAAAGAAGGGAACAGCCTTGAACATGCTAAGTGAGCACTCTACCACTGAGCCATATCTCTAACCCAGGGTCTAGGATTTTAGAAGCCAAGTAGTTTTTCCTTCCCCTACAGGCCTCTTGCATACAAATTATACTGACTTCCTCTTGGCTACATAAGAGCTAGGAAGATTTAATGAAAATAATTTTCTTAGGTGGAGGCTCCTATACTCTTGCACCAGGCAGCTTATACAACTTAGTGATAAATGTGCCTCCTGGGTCATACCCTACTCTCACCATGCATTCCTTATTCTTGCTCTCCTGAACAGGGCCAGCTCAACTTCCTTAGCACCTCCTCTGAGAAGGCTTCTTCCTTACCTTTTTTTTTTTTTCCTCCTAGGGGTGGGGTGGTGGTGGTGATGGTACTGAGGCTTTAACTCAGGGCCTGAGGGCTATCCTTTAGCTTTTTTTGCTCAGTGCTGATGCTCTACCACTTGAACCATATCTCCATTTTGGCTTTTTGCTAGTTAATTAGAGATGAGTCTCCCAGACTTTCCCGCCCAAACTAGCTTTGAACTGCGATCCTCAGATCTCAGCCTCCTGAGTAGCTAAGATTACAGGTGTGAGCCACTGACACCTGGCTTCTCCTTCCTTATCTAGATGTGCTACAGGGATTCTCCTGACTTCGGGCAGTCCTACATGTGTTTGTTCATGTGTGCTTACATGTACACATACATGCTCAGGCACATGGTCTTTCCTTTACACACAAAACTATTTTTGCAAACATTCATATGCCTAGGGCACTTTGAGGCCACCAGGGGCTCCACACTTCACTGCCTACTGCAGACTTCTGGCACCTGGGCCACAGAAAGTTGTAAACACTGCTTCACTTCTTCTATTTATTTATTTATTTATTTATTGTCGGTTGTGGGGCTTGAACTCTAGGCCTGCACGCTGTCCCTCAGCTCTTCAGCTCAAGGCTAGCCCTCTACCTCTTGAGCCATAGTGCCACTTCCAGTTTTCTGAGTGGTTTATTAGAGATAAGAGTCTCACAGACTTGCCGAGCTGGCTTTGAGCTGTGATCCTCAGATCTCAGCCTTGTGAGTTGCTAGGATTACAGGTGTGAGCACCAGGCGCCCAGCTTTTACTTCTTCTAAAAACGCTATAAATAACCTACAAAAATGGGAGGGAAGAAGTGGTAAAGCATTAGCCTTCAGCAAAAAAGAGCTGTCTGCTTAGCTAATACCAAGTTCCTAGAGCAGGAGACTGGGAACATGGAGGTCAGGGCCTCCTTCTGAGAGTTTGCAAGGTTGGGGTCCAGATACTTTGTCCTCTTGCCCAATAGGGTTTCATTGGGCTTCCTTCAGGTCACATCTCAGCCCTCCTGTGCTCAGCCAACTCCCTGCTCTGTGCCTGCCCTTCCTTAGGCATCTAGTCCTGTCCTTTCACTAATCTTCTTGCCTGCCTCCGATAGGCAGCACTCTTCAAATCCCAACATGATTTGTTGTCCCCACTCCCATTTCCTCCCTACACCCTTCAACCACACATCACAGTGGATCTTCATTGTGGAGGAACCCTTCCTCACCTGCCCTCAACCTCTGGCCAGAGAACTAACCTTAGGCCTACTGCTACTCTATAGAGAAAAGTGCGGTACAACATCCCTGTGTCCTCTGCCTCACTCTCGGCTATCAAGAGCTTGGGCCTCCGGGGCATCTCCTGCATCAGCTTAGTCAACCTGGATGGCTCACCAGCCTCCCACCAGGTGCTCCAGTCCATTGCCTACCACCTAGGCCCACACCTGCAGAGCTTGTGCCTGGGTGGGGGCAGTCCCACAGAGGCCTCCTTTGTGGCTCTGGTCCTGCGATGCCCAGCCTTGCGCACCCTTGATCTCAGTGGCTGCAACAGCCTTTTTACATCAGACATGCTACTGGCTCAGCCTGAGACAGCACAACGTGTCCGGCAGGCGCTAAGTGGCCTCCGTGAGCTCAACCTGGCCGGCCTGCGAGACCTGACTGACCTCAGCTTCAACCAGCTCAGCAACTGTGTCCCCAGCTTGGAGCGCCTCTCTTTGGCTTACTGCCACCTTACCTTCGAGTCAGCCCCAGCTTGGGGTCCCCAGGGCTCCCCACCCTTTGAACTATCCTTCCAAAACCTGCTGAAATTCGTGAAGGAACGGGCTGGCAGTTTACGCTCCCTGGACCTAAGTGGCACTGGCTTACCACCTGAGGCCCTGCGGGCCCTAGGCCAGGTGGCTGGGCTGCAGCTGCAGGAGCTGAACCTGCACAGCTGCCGGGACCTCTCTACAGAGGCTGTGGCCACTCTGTGCCGTCAGCAACCTGGCCTTACTTCCCTGAACCTCAGCGGCTGCTCAGAACTGACTGATGGGGCACTTTTGGCTGTGAGCAGGGGCCTACGACATCTGCGGCACCTGAGCCTTGGGAAGCTGCAACGGCTGACAGATGCAGGGTGTACAGCCCTCGGGGGCCTGCGGGAATTGCAGAGCCTGGACATGGCTGAGTGCTGCTTGGTGAGCGGGCGGGAGCTGGCCCAGGCCCTGGGAACAGTACGTGGAACTCCACCCCCATTGACCTCTCTCAGGCTGGCCTACTGCTCTTCACTAAAGGTGAGCAACCCTCTCTTCCTCTCTAGGGCAGCTTGGAGGGTGGGGATGAAGGGCTTGCCTGTAGCCCCAGGCAAAGTAGTTAGAGCATAGCCATGGTCTGGAAGAAAAGAGAAACCCAAACATAGGCTGTTGGCATGCCTCCCCAGAGTCTCCACTCTAGGCCCAGGCAAAGAAAGTCCCAAGACATTAAGTGTATCCCAATACTTACATACGTATTCTGGAAGCAGGAAGGCTGGAGAAAGGGTAATGGAAGAGAATGGCAGGGAAGGGGGCTCTTAAGAAGGCACTCAAGCAGGACCTCCAGAGAGAATTTCACATGGTAGTAGAGTTGCTTCCTAGCAAAAGTGAGTCCTTTCGTATGGCTCATTCTTGTTCCTCTGGATGGCATTTCTGTCTTCTGAGAATGTCGCACAGTCTCTCCTTACCGGGTTATTCTTTCAACCTATTACTGTGATGTGGGCACTACCTGTCTCTCAACCTTGTTTTGCTGTAAGTGCCCCTTTCCTGGGCCTATTTATTCCTTTGGATGTTAGTGTCTCTTACTGTTCTCCTGGGCCTCACCATCCCTGTGCCTCCCCAGCCCCTCTATATCTCCCTAAAAGCCAGCATCCTCTGCCCAGGCCCTCAGATCCTGCTGCTCCATCTCTATTTTTCTCTGCAGGTGACAGTCTCAGTTCTGACCACAGCCTCACACTTGTGGTTCAAGTTCTAGAGGGAGCACTTCTGATTGGCTCTGCTTAGTCACCTGTTCACCCCTGGCCCAATGGGCTGAGGGTCATCCCATCCTTTATCAAGAGTTGGGAACACAAGCAGGGCAGATATCTTGGAAATTTCTACCTACATTCTTTCTGCATCATTTGCAGTCAACTTTTGTCCGTCAGCAGCCTCTTCATGGTTCTCACCCCCATGGGCTACCGTGTCCGCTTCAAACTTGGATAGCCAGCGTGGGCCATGCAGCCTGGGTGCTGCCTGGGTCCTCTGGCAGCTCCCTGTTGTCTTGTTCCAGGAACCTTGGGCAGACCCTTGCTGGGGACCTCTACTCTGGCTTCTTCTCCCTACCTTCTAGGACGCATCTGTGCTCTCCATGATCCCAGTGCTGAGCTCGAGCTTGAGGGTGCTAGACTTGTCATCTTGTGTGACTCTCACCAACCGGACCATGCAGGCCATCTGCTCCTACCTCACCCACCTCTCAGTCCTGCGCCTGGCTTGGTGCAAGGAGCTCTGTGACTGGGGGCTTCTGGGGCTGGAGGAACCAAATGAGGAGCCTGCATTAGGCCCCCAGGTGGGAGATCTTAAGGCCAGGGAGAGTGGGGTGACCTCTGGGCTCAGCTGCCCTCCTAACCCTTCCCAAGTTTCTCTTTAGAAACATATGAGGCCAAACTCAGGAAGAACCTGAGAAGCAGGGGTTTCTTTCCACAGTCACATGCAGAGCTGAAACATCAGGCCTCGGACTCTACGGATCCTTCTCCCCAACCACAGCGCCCCTCCCTGCTCAAGCTTCAGGCCCTCCAGGAGTTGGATCTCACAGCCTGCAGCAAGCTGACCGATGCCAGTTTGGCCAAGGTGTGGGTAGGCTGAGGATCTTGGGGCTGGAGCCAGGGGCCTGGGCCAACCCACTTTTTACATGGCATGCCTTTCTTATTGAGTTCCTGTCACACCCCTGAGGTGGGAAGGGGCCCAGGCTCTGAGTTCCAATGCCATCTCCTTTACAGGTGCTTCAGTTCCCCCAGCTGAGGCGGTTGTCACTGAGCCTATTGCCAGCACTCACAGACATGGGTTTGGTGGCTGTGGCCAGGGGCTGCCCCAGTCTGGAGCGTTTGGTGCTGAGTCACTGCAGCCATCTTAGTGATGAGGGCTGGGCCCAGGCAGCCAGGTCCTGGCCAAGGCTGCAGCACATCAACCTATCCAGCTGTAGTCAACTCACAGAGCAGTGAGTGTGTGACAGCACTGAGCAAATGGAGCCACAGTGCAGGGGACGGGCTGGGGCCTTGGGTTGGGCTAGGCACTCATCCAGTGGCCTTTCTACAGAACACTGGATGCCATTACTCAGGCATGCAAGCAGCTCCAGGTGTTGGATGTGGCCATGTGTCCTGGTATTAACATGGCGGCCATCAGGCGCTTTCAAGAACAGCTGCCTCAGGTGACCTGCATCCAGTCCCGCTTCGTTGGAGGGGCTGACCTGACTCTCACACTCTAAGACCAGGTCAGTAACCAGCCCTACAGCTTAGTCTTTACCATAACCTTTGGTTCCAGCCCAGGTCTAAGGACTTAGGAGTTTGCTGTAGGGCCCCTTGCCTCCTGCTTCAAAGTTTGTCTAGGACTCAATCTAGGTCATCCCAGGAAACTTCCTGCCCTAGGCTTCCCTGCAGGCAACAGTCACTTTCCATTCACCCTGTTTGGGAGGCCAGGCCCACAGGCAGGCTCAGTCTGGTGCCGGGACAGAGTAGACCCTGTACTTCCCTGCCCACCCAACATCTTACACCTAAGGCCAGTATTCTTTGTACTTGCTCCCTCTGAGTGCTCTCCCAGCCCTCATATGCACTGAGCTTTAACAGCCAAACTACCTACTTCTGGTAAACCCAAACAGAATTAAAAGTTCCAGATCTTACCTGTTCTGAAGTTCTCAGACTAAAGGGCCCTTCATCTCCTACCTCAGTTGACCCTTCAGGGCTGGTCAACACTAACTCAATCAGGAGACATTAAAGCCATTCCCAGCACAGTATCCTGGACATGCCTTGCTGCAATGGTACTGGGCCCAGCCAGAACTCAGGAACAACTGGTTAATGATGGCTGATTCAATGTACTGTTTTCATAGCGGGTAGGAGACGGGAAAAGAAAAATAGGACAGCATCTCTGGGTAGAAGAGTCATTATAGGCCTTCTAGCCCAACCCTCTAAACAGTGTCAGTGACTTCTCAACAACATCTATGAGATGTCCCCACACTTTGTCCATCTATCCATCAATTCTAGAAGTACTTAGATGGTGCTTCATGTAGGGGTTGAGTGCCAACACTGCTAGTCCCCAGGCCAGCTGGAAAGACAAATAAGCCAACTGTCAGGGGTGATCTAATGTGATGAGTGTGTGTGGTAGAGAAACCAGAATTCCAGGGCAGCAATGAACTTGGAGGGTCAAGGAAGGAATAAAAGCAGTGAAAAATGAGAGAAGGGCAAGGTAGACGGTGGGGGGGGGAACTATGGGGGTACACATAGGCAGTCCAGAGCTATTGCTGAGCCGATAAGAGTAGGCTCTGATGAGGTACAGAGAAGATTCCATTCAAGAATGGCTGCAGACTACAGGTACAGTAACTAAACTACATGTCTGCAGCCTACCTATCTCAACTCTGCTCAATCATGGTAACCATGACCATTAGTTCATAGACAATGAATAGGGAGACACTTAAGAATATAGAGTGTATATGAGTGTGTAATGACATGATTTATGATTTACAAGGAAGGTGGAATAACAGGTACTGAGACGACTGGAACACAACTAGAGGTCAGAAGTCAGGAGATAGTTGCTGAGATGACAGTAGCATGGACAATGGACTGAAGACACTGAAAAGGAAGAATGGGCAGTATGGGCAGCCCAGCTACATCTGGGATCCCTGCCTCCTGTTTCCACCTTGAACTCAATAACAAACCACTCTAAGTGTGATGGGAAGTCTCTCAACCCAGCCTGGCACACTGGATGCCTAAGGATAAGAAGTGCTGGCTGGGATGGGGGAAAAGACAAGTGGATTCTCCAAATGAGATGCTGTTTCATCTGTCTTTAAGGTAAACTACTTGAGGAGGTACTAGGTAAGAAACAGTGAGTGGCGTGGATAAGGAAGGTAGGTAGCAGCACTCAGCCTGCCTCGTGCTCTTCTGTGCCTCAGGGACTTGGAGCCTCCATTCCTCCAAGCCTGACCTGCCAGACCCAACACCCCTTCTTTAGCCTTTAAAGTGTCTGTTTTGTCTGTGGCCTGTACCTCATTCATACTCCTGAGTTGGATTTTGGTGCTGGCACAGGGGCTTGAACTCAGAACCTTGCACTCTTGCTTGGCTTTTTTACTCACAGCTTGGTGCACTGCTACTTGAACCACGTCTCCAGTCTGGCTTTTTTCAAGTTAAGAGAGTCTCATGAGTTTATCCAGGCTGGCTTTAAACTTCAATCCTCAGATCTCAGCCTCCCGAGTAGCTAGGACTATAGGCATGAGCCACTGGTGCTCAGCTCTGAATTAGGTTTTAATGGCATGCAGAGCTTTCAGTAAAGAATTCCCTTTTGTCTAAATCTGCTTAGAAACTACACCGGCCTCGGGATGCTCTTTGGAACTAGGGGTTTGGTTCCTCAGCAGAAAGTAGGTCCCATTATACACCTCTCCTTTCATGCCTCTCACCAGAGACCTCCAAACTGCAAAAAGGACTAGCCAGGACAAGCAGAGATGAAGACTGAGTTCTGAGGATTGTAAACAGCATTCTAGAAGCATTGCTCCCAGACTCAGCCCCTGTAATGTTGCCCAGAAAGCATCTCTTTGGAGCAATGCCTCCTGTCCTGCTACTTGGCAGGTGCCAACAAGACAATAGGTCATGCCTCTGTGAGTTCAGCACTAAAGGAGAATGAGAATAATCCCCACAGTCCCTGCCTCCCATGAACACCAGACCCCCAAGTGTGGCTGCTAAGTTTGTGGTCCTGCCTGATGTCTTATTCATGAGCTAAGTTTGAAGACAAAAGAGGGATGACTATCCATATTTGTCACAGGCTTGGCCCACAAGGTTCAGTGCTTGCTTGATACAC
Source organism: Dipodomys spectabilis (assembly GCF_019054845.1). Taxonomy (NCBI): domain Eukaryota; kingdom Metazoa; phylum Chordata; class Mammalia; order Rodentia; family Heteromyidae; genus Dipodomys; species Dipodomys spectabilis. Next base: position 9,518,891 of record NW_024870950.1, read on the forward strand.
TTTATTTCTGCTGCAGCTTCTGCTGGCTAGGGGCCCCATTCTGCTCTACCCAATTTGTGGTTGCTGCAGTTACAGCAACTGTGGCCCTCACTCAACCTCATTGTCAAGGTTCAGTGATGCTGCAGTCATAGCAGAAGTTGAAGTTGGTGGGGGGTGGAGGCACGGGCGGTGGCTGCTCTGGGATGGGTATGTTCTCCAGCTCCAACAATCGCAGCTTGGTCTCCATGGTCAGTAGCTGCTCCAGGTCCAGCCGGGTTTGCTCACTGCCCATGGGGCTACCCAGCAGGGCGCACAGCCCATCCGTCCACAAATAGAACTTGGGACAGATAGGGGCCAGCTCAATGAAGGTCTGCCCATCTGATCCCTCAGCCATCTGCCCAATTCAGCCAAGCCCAGAGACTCACATCCCGCTTGGAGGGGGCAATGAAGTTGAGGTACACCTCTTCTTCCCCATGGTCGTAGCTGATGGAGAATGCCAACTCACAGAGGTCCTAAGGAACCAGAGGGCAAGAGCACTGAGCTAGGAACAGACAGGCAGGGGCAGGTGGGAAGAGGCCCACGGCCCCGCTGCATTCACCTTGTTCTGCTTCCCAGAGCCCTTCTCCCGGATGTGGGGGCAGTCCTTGCCAGTTAGGAGTGCCCTGATGTCAGCTACAGCGACTGCAGGAAGAAAACCAGGCTGACCATTGGGACCCTAGGCAGCCCCAGGGCACAGGGCATCTGAGTAAAGCAGCTGTCAGAACCCTGGCCCTGCCCTCCTTACCCTGTTCTGGCAGGCTTTCTGGGGCAGGGGGGTTGGCACCCTCCTCCACATCTCCATACTGCAGCACCTTGTGGTTGGGTGATAGGCAGCAGAACCACAGCTTGTCTGTGCAGAGAAGGGGAAGAGGGAAGGAGTGATGAGAAAGGCTCTGACCCCAACCTACACACCCTGTGCCCCTCCTTGACCCACTCAGAGACCCTGACGTCTCCGGCTGCTGATCTTGCGGAAGAGTGTCCCTTCGCATAGGCGGAGCAGACGCTGCTGGCGGATTAGGCCCAAGAGCTCTGGCTTCAGCTTCTCCCGCAGCTCCCTGGGATAGAGGGGTGGCAGTCAGTGACCAGGACTGACCTAGGGCACAGTCCACAGGGTACTTGGGAAGATGGGAACTGGTACTGAGGAATCTGTCCCTGACAACTCACAGTATGGGAGGGGCGAGGGTGCCCTCCTGGTGCAGCCGCTCCGTCTGCCGCAGCCGCAGCACCTCCCCATAGGTGAGTGTGTTCACCTTGGTCCGGAAAAGCTCCAGGGATGTGGGCTTCAGGGCCAGTGTACGGGCCAACTGCTCCCGTACCACCTGCATGACCTGAGGCCACCCCAAGCACAATATGGAGCCTGACCTCTGGGCCTCTTTCCAGAACAGACCCCTGCTTGGCCTCCCAGCTCTTTCTCCCCCCGCCCCCACCTTGTCAAAATCCTCCTGTGTCGCCCGCATCTCCTTCCAGGTCTTATTCAGCAGCTGGATGGACACGCAGAAGAGCTCATGGAAGCTCTGGTCTTGGCTGAAGAACATGGGAAAGAAGTCCTGGGCCGTTTCGGAGCCTGGAGCAGGGGGGCAGGAGGGGCTCAGGGAGAAAGTGTGTATAACCCCTGGCCCTCTCTGCCCTTCCGTCCCCTGTCCCCGGACATGCTGGACCCAGCACCACTCACAAGGCTCCCCGACATGGAGCAGTTCGCACAGCAGCACTGTCAGCTGGATGCTGCTCCGGGCAAAGGGGCACTCATGCTTATCCTCCCGGCTGCTGTTCTCCAGCACAAACTGGGGTAGTGGGCACAGGGAGTGGGACAGAGTCTCAGCTAAGCCCATGGGGATCCTGCCAAGGTGGGACTAGTGCCATCCCTGCCACCCTGTCACTGACCCGGCTATATGCACTAGGGGCATGTCTGGAGAAGTAGAGCATGTTGTCCAGAGCCAGCAGGCCAGGGGGCACGCGCTCCAGGTCCTGGGCTGGGTTGCTGTTCTGGAGGTGGGAGCACAGGCAGCTCAGGAAGGGCCACAACAGCCCTTGTAGAAGCCTCGGGTGGGGACTTGGGTAGAGGTTACTCACAGAGAAGCCCAGTTTGCGAAATTCTCGGGCACAGAGGGAACGGCGGCGGTCTGCACTCAGCCCAGTGCCCAGAGATTCCCCCTCTGGCTCAAAGGCAGCCTGGCGCAGGGCCTGCAGCTGCTCCCGCTGTTCCTGGGGTTATTGTTGGATAAGTATCAAAATCAGAGATTCAAGGCCAATCTCCAAGCCATCCCCAGACTGCTTCCCCCAGGACACACACCTGACTGTAGGGGTCGAGTGGTGTACGCATACGTGGCTCCAGCAGCCCCAGTGTAAGGGCCTGCAGCACATATAAGTGATGAGCCATCTCATCGCCCAGCGGCACAGCACTATGAATGATATTCTGGAAGACAGGCAGGCTGTGGATGTGACTCACTGGGAGAAGAGGGATAAGGAGGGAGGAGGGCCCTCGCTGGTCCAACCGTTCCTACCTTGTAGATGAACTGGCGAAGGTTCCTCTGCCATAGGTAGTCAAGCATTTGCTGCAGGAAGTGTGAAGGGGGTTCAGTGATTGATCCTCAGGTTGGAACACTATAGCCATCAGCTGATAATCCCCACCCAGCCACCAGTGACGCTCACCTTACGTTCAACAGGACTGGCTCCCTGTAGCAAGGCTGTCAGCAGTGCCATGGCCTTGGTTTGCAGCTGTTGGTTCATCCTATGGCAAGAGGAGGGGTGGGCTCAGTTGCACATACTGGGTCCAGGTCTAGTACTTCCCTCCCATCTATATCCCATCCCTGAGGCTTACACTTGCAGGTGAACCAGCAGCCTATCCAGTGGCACCTCACTCTTAACCAATTGGCCCATAGCAGGGCTGCTCAAGGTCACACTTTCCAGTAACCCAAGGGCCAGGGGTGGCACAGAGGCATCCATCAGGTTCATGTTCACATAGGACACGACCTGTAAGAGGGGTAGAGGTGATCGCCACCTCGCCACCACAGAAGGCCAGATCCTGGCATGACCTCACTGCCCCCACCTGCTGTCCTGGGAAAAGTCCACCTACCTTCTTCACAAAGGGGATGCCGAGTGTCTCCCAGGACACCACGCCGTGTTCCATGAACTCCAAGAAGGCCCTCAGCCCAAGAGCCAGCACCTCACCTAGGCTAAAGGAGACCCCTGGAGCTGAGCAGAACCAGACCAAATTCTACAAGCCCTACCACGTTCCCCCACCCCATCATAACCCTGTGCTCACTCATCCCCATCCTCAATAATGGTGCCCAGTCTCTGAAGCCCATCACGGCTGATGACCTCCTGGGCAAAGGTCATGTCTGAGGCCAGCAGGACGAGGTGTCTTAGAGCTTCTTGGCGCCGTTCACGTCTGGAATTCTGCAGTTCCCCCAACAGTTGCTCAGCCTTCAGATCCTGGCAGGGGCAGGGGCAGAATAAAAATGGATGAGGCTGGACATGAGGTTAGGACATGAATTGAAAGTGTACAGATACTGGTGGCCACTAGGTGGAGCACTGCTGGAGAGGGTTTCCAGATCTGGGGCTGAGGCCTTCGGGCAGAAAAGAGGCAAAGGGGCCGGGCAGAGGGGATGGGGATGGGGCCAGGAGGGACATTACTGGGGCAGTGCTGAGACATAGGATGCTGCCATTCTTGATCTCCGCCCGATTCTGGAGGAAAATAGAAAGAGGAGCAAAGTCAAGGAGGACTCAAGGTCAATTGAATCCTCAGTGAGGGAGGATTTAGGGGTCAGTTAAAAGAAAGCTCTTAGATATGGGGAATGAGTCTGTTCTATCAGAGCCAGGTGGATTATTAGAAGGGTCATAGGGTGAAGGCTGGGGGCTGGGGACTCACATTCTCGGTGATGTATCTCCTGTGCCCATCAGCAAACTGCAGGGCAAAGCGTTCGGAGTGAGTCAGGTTCCACCTGCGAGGCACACAGCTCAGCGAGGCAGGTAGGGGCCCCTCTTCTCGCCCGCCCCTCCCCCACCCCGCTGGCCGTCACTCACGCGTCGCACAGCTCCTTCAGCACAGTGGCCAGGGGCTTTGCCTACAGTAAGTGGGAGCTGTCACTCAGGAGCTGGGAATGGGTGGAAACGGGGGTGGGAGGGGAAGGATCTGGGGAAAAGGTGGGGTGCCTGTCCCAAGGGAAGGGGATCAACCAGCGGTGGGCAACAGGGCAGGTGGAGGCCGGGCAGGCCAGTGACCTGGTCCAGCTGGATGAGCTGCGGGATGGCGTCACGCATCTGGACAGCAATCTTCACCACGTTCCGCGGAGGAGCCATAGTCCAGCCGACGGTGGGCGCCTGCACCTTCCCGACTGTGCCGCTCCCGCCGAGCGCGTACCTGGCCTGGAGCCCTTTGGGTGCTAGAAGGGTGGCCCTTCGCCCACGATCCGGCCCCGGTGGGCTGCACTCCTAGCCCAGGTTCCCACTCCCTGCCAGGCACCAAGGCCTTCCCAAGGGAACCTCGGCTAGTTCCGGGTTGGAGTCTGGGGGTAGGAGGGTAGGATGGCCCTGCCCGCCCCGCCCCGCCCCGCGGAGGTGGCCCCGCCCCTCCCCACACCGAGGTGCGCCGGTGGGGGCAGGGAGGACCGGCTGCCTAATGTGGCCACACCTCCCATTCCAGCAAGGTGACCCACCCTGTCCCGCCTAGCCAGCAGTCTCAGGGAGGGGCCCCAAAGAACCAGATCAGAAATAGCCTTAGGCAAGGTCTTTATTCACTTGGACACTGTACAAATATTACAATTTCCTTTTGCTGCAAAAAGTATAAAAATAATCTTTATATAGGAATCCATTCGTTACTGTAAATCTTTCTAAATCTCTGCAAATGGCTCTAAACAAAGATAAATGGAAATGAAGGGGGGGGGAACTATGGAGCATCAGGAGGTTGGGACCAACCCATCCAGATTCCTAGACACCTCAATTCCTTCTTACTAGCAACTCCTTCCCCAAAACTCAGAGCTGGGGCCTCCGCAGAAGGGGGTACATGAGAGATCCAGAAGCTGTAGGATGAGTAGGCAGGGAAGGAAGCTAGGGTGAGGCTGGCAAAGTACTCAGCTCCATTCCATCCTTCCTTCCTGGGGGAGAGAGGCTGGACAAAGTGCCCTATGGGGGCAATGGCGGGCCTGTGCCACTGGATGGCAGCTGAGCCTGGGCTATGGGGGGGAGGGGGGGAGGGCTCCAGAAAAAGGGAGGCAAACACTTTGGCTCCATGTGGAGGGGGCTAAGCCTTTTCCCCTGCTCTGCTCAGACAGAACAAACGCCAAAGCAGAAGAGGAAGGCCCGGCTAGAACTGTGCAGTAGGACAAGCTTGTAGTCTGTGACTCTCAAGCTGTGTAGGGGTAGGGGTGGGGAAGGTTCCCAGGCAGCCCCCCAGCTCAGTCTGGATCCCAGACACTGGGGCATGTCTGTCAGTCAGAGGTGGAGAACAGGCACGTCAAAGAGATCACAGACACCTTCACTTTCATCCAGGTTGTAGATGTAATCGTGGTCTCCAGGGGGTGGAGAAAGGCGGAGGAGGGGGGCAAACACTGCAGAGAGTACTAGGCTGAGGCCCTGGGCAATCAATGGCCCCACCCAACAGCCACCCAACCACTGCCCACAGCCACCCCCTACCTTCCTAGACCACCCACCTTCTGAGGACATCAACTCCTCCAGCAGGTCTGAGCTCATGCACTCTGGGAATGGAGAGAACTCATTTATATTCTGACCCCCACCTTTCCATCCACTAAAGCCCATGAAAGGAACCCCCACATGCTCATTGGGTAGTTTACTTTTTGCCTGGGAATACCAAGCACAATCATAAGGTCCTCAGAAGAGCAAGAAAGCAGCACTTGATGAGCCATGTCCCTATCCCCAGACCCAGGGGGGAACACTGCCTACCTCGTGTAGGATCAAAGATTTCTGACAGCTCTTTGGGGAGTTCCAGAACTGAAAGACAAGAAAGCCATGCTAGAAGGGAGAGGTCACCTCAGCCCCCACCTTCCTTGGATCCTATACTATCAACTCTTGGATTCTACATGGCTGAGGAAATGCAAGCCCTGCCCCAGGTACAGCTGATACTGTCTCTGTCAGTCTATTCTGCTAGGCCCTGTATGTTTTAGCCACTCCCACCTTTACCAAGCATGTATTCTGTGATACACCCTGAGCTGGGCCACCTGGCAAAGGTGGAAGACACTTTGGTGGGAACTACAGGATGATGAAGCTACTATAAAGTTGACTGGGAGGAGACAGGAAACAGAAGAAAAGATGGAAGGACCACAAGAGGAGTCTATGCTGGGATTAGGAGCTTGAGGTTTTCCCCGAATGGGAGTTAGGGAACCACTGAAAGGATGTTTTGTTTTGTTTTGTATGTGTATGCGTGCATGCTGGAGACTGAACCTAGGGCCTCACAAATGCTTAGTACATGCTCTACTCCCGAGCTGGATAAAGCTCAGTCAGGTTAGCATTTCAGAGATCATTTTTGTCATTAAGGATAAAGAGACAGATGCCAACAAATCTAGAATCCAGGTGTCCAGGAGTCATCCTGAGTGCTGAAGATGTAAGGGTAAGGGGAAAGGTGTTAAACAGACCGTACTTAGCCAGTGTGGGGTGGGCAGGGAGACCTGGACATCCAGGTACCATGCCTAGATGAGCAGGGCAGCCAGTGGACATATGCCCATAGAAGCAGATAGATATTAAGGAGAAAAATGAATTAAGTTAAAGACATTTAAAAATGAGGTGCTCTCTGGAGAAGCAGAAGGTAGACATGGAGAGCAGGCAAAAGATTTAAACTAGGAGAAGACTGGATTTTATTTCCCCAGGTCTGGAATCCTCCCAAGCAGCTGTATTTAAAAAAGTACCAAGTCAAGAAACTGGCATCACTAAAACCAAATGAGGAAAAAGCATCAGCAAGAAACAAGAGTACCAGAGCCAAGCCCCTTAAGATACCTGGTACCTCATCAAGACTAGCCCTAGGCTGGAGGCATGGCTCAGGTAGTATAGCACAAGCATAAGGCCCTTTCAAACCCCAGTACCACCAAACAAACAAGAAAAGAAAGACTCAGGCACCAGTGGCTCATGCCTGTAATCCTAGCTAATGAGGAGGCTGACATGTGAGGATCACAGTTCAAAGCCAGCCTAGGCAGGAAAGTCCCTGAGACTCTTATCTCCCATTAGCCACCAGAAAACCAGAAATGACACTGTGGCTCAAGTGGTAGATAGAGCATTTGCCTTGAGCTGAAGAGCTCAGGGACAGTGCCCAGGCCCAGAGTTCAAGCCCCACAACTGACCAAAAAAAAAAAAAAAGAGAGAGAGAGAGAGAGAGAGAAAAGGAAGAGGGAGGGAGAGAGGGAGGGGAAGACCAGCCAAACTGTTGTGGTGGGGTGGGTCCTGCCAGCTGCCACCTGGGAGTGACTGTAAGATGGAGACATGGAGTGCAGCAAGGGTTTCTTTTTCAAGAGGTCACACATAGGAGACAGGGTAGGGAAGACAGAGACACAGAGGATCAAGTGTGGACTAGGGAATCTCAGTGTGCTCCCAGAGTGACAGATGGGGCTTTGCATTAGCCCAGGAAGGAGACGAAAGGGCACCAGCGCTGGCCTGGGTACCAGGCACCCTGCCCTGGCTGGTAGAGAGCTCTGCTATCAGGTGGGGGTTGTTAGGGGAGCTAGGTTCTTGTTTCTGACCAAGGACTGGGCTGAGGCTGGACTCTCCCTGCTGCCTCTTGGTCAGCAGGTAAACTCACCACCTGTGGGGTCCACCTTGATGGGCTCAAAGGAGGTAGAAGAGTTGGGTCCGGATAAACTGCTGCTGCTGCTACTGCTGCTGCTACTGCTGCTGCTGCTGTCCAGCAGGGCAGAAGACTGCAGTGGCCTGGTATCCAGCGCTGTCGGGCCCAGTGGGAGTGAGCTGAGCTCATCATTGTCCTTGCTTTCAGTCCCAGGGCCGCCACTCACTGCAACCATATCCACCAAACCCAATCACATGGTGGTAGGAAACAGGTGGTTGAACCTGGCGGACTCGACCCCATGGTCAGGATGATCACTGTTCTGGTGTCCAAACCCAAGGTGGAGTAGGCACTATCAATTACCCCAGAAGAGAGAACCTAGAAACCAGTCACTGAAAGAGACAGGGGCCTAAAGTCTGCAGGAGGAAGATGCAAAGAAAACATGGGTCCAAGGGAGCTGCCAGAAACTGGCATATTAATCTGCGGGAAACTGTCACCTACTGTCCCTTCACACAGACCTTCCCCATTAAAAGAAGGGTGCATTTACTGCTGCAGCAAGGAAGACTAGCAGGAACCAAGGAAAGACAGACCCCTACATCTCTTCTAATTCTCAGGATGGCACTCCACAACATAGGCAATGCTTCTAGGGATGCAAGAGGTGCCTGTCACCATCGTGCCTCACCTGTAATCTCAGCTGCCAGGCTGGCCACCCCAGGGACTTCAGTGCTGCCAGGAACAGGAGTGGGGGCGGTCAGCTGGGGGCTGCTTGGGCGTGAAGCTTCCTGGGGCTGTGCTAAGGTAGGTTTGGGCAGAGGGGGAGGAGTAGAAACAGCAGGTGGGCTCTGGAGCAGATCCTCCGGGGGTGGCACAGGCACAGCCACAGGTGGTGAACTCCATGCCTCCTTGTTCACCAGCAGCACTTCAATGGGACCACTCACACTCTTCAGGTGAATCTGGTACTTCTTCTGCCCATTGAGACCCTAGAGATTGGTAGTAGGTAGACAGAATTGCAAGCACGTATGGCTTCTATCCAACCCTGGGTCAGGGCCAGTGTCCTCTCCCACTCAGGCTGCCCATCCTCCTAGATAACCCAAATCTCCAGGCCTCCCCCATGCCCCACCCAGGACTTATCAGGCTCCCCAGTCAGCACCCACCCTTAGTTGACACCGCCTGCCAGGGCCAAGCACCCACCTCTGGGATGGGCACCTCCAGGCTGGTGCCCGATGGGGCCCGGATGGCCAGAAGGGTATCTCCTAGAATGATAAGGAGAATGGGTCGGGGCCCATGAGTTCAATCTGAGCTGGGCATAGAGGTACCTGCTCCATTAACAAAAATACTAAAAAGGAAGCCTTAACTATCACCACAGCAGCTGGGGCTGAGCTAAAGTGCTTGTTTCCCTTACAGCCAAGCACAGTATAACCAGAAAATCTAGGATCAAACACATTTGTAGAGAGATCGCTGGCCATGGAAACCTCACTCTTCAGATGATGATCCCGATCTCTAGTTACAGGTGTTCTGCCCAAGACTAATGTCCCTTTCTCAGGACTGGTCTGAGGTACAAGATGGGGAAGGACCAGCATCTGTATCCACAATGCAGGTGAACCAAATACAGGTTGGTTGGAAGTAGGCATCCTTGCTCTCTGCATACAAGCATGTGAGATTGTGCACACATACTCTCTTCCCTGTGTCTCAGTCATACCCAAGAAACCATACCCAGAGGACAACACTGATGGAGTGAATCCAAGAACCCATCCCAGGATCCATGTACCTCCTCAATATGGTTGTCCTCCAGGCTCCCAATGACCCTCAAACTTAGGATTTCACCCTGCCTGGTTTCTACTTAGGCAAGCTTGAGGAACCCTCTTATGAAGGCACTGAGGTGAATGCTTAGGGCCCACCCCCCTTCACCTAGGCTCTGCTCACCAGCAAAGCATCTGCAGATGTCCTCATGCGTCACGTAAGCCAAGGTGTGAAGGTTAAGGAGAACAGTTGATACCTTGCCTGTGGTGTCAGCAGGCCACAGAAGAAACCAAACTTTTTAGCAGACGTCTGATACACCCTCAGAGAAAGTTCTAGGCCCTAGGGTCTACTGCAGAGGGATCACAATCCAAAGCTGACAGAGGAAGAGGAATCATAAAGAATACCTGTAAGGCTGGGACCTGGCTAAGGGCTACAGGACCAACCTTGCAGGAGGAACAGGGCCCCCGGCACCACAAAATAAACCCAGCCGGATCAGAGTGCCCCTTGCCCTCTCCCCCAATTAGAGACCACTAGGAGGATATCAGCTGTTCTGCACATCCTCTGTGACATTCCGGATGCTCTGCTGCACCCACACCTTGTGCTGGTCAAGTTCTTGCTCTCGCTGCTGCAGCTCCTCGATCTCTGCCTTGAGCTCAATCAGCTTGTCGGCGATCTCCCGGGTATTGCAGCCTGGCCCCACACCCCTGAGTCCAGGGAGTGAGGCTGAGTAGGGACTGCAGTGTACTCTTGAGTCCCACTGCCCCCTGATCTCTTCTTCCCTCTGCCCCACGCCCCTTGACACCTCCGGGTTGGAGACCCACCGGCCCTCCAGGATATCCCCACTTACTTCCACTGGATGCTGTTCTTGGATTTTTTCTCGATCAGCCCAATACCTTCCAATACGTTGGTAATGTCGTATATCCGCCGCTTCTGGCGCACAGCTAGAGTGTCCGCTGCCTGGCAGACAGAACAGAGTGCAAAATGCTCGGTCCCACTCTTTAGGTGGACGTCCAGTGACCTGGAGATTAGGTCTGGGAAGGGGAGGGAGGGGGGGGGGAGGGAGGGTAGTCTGAGTCCCCAAGCGCGTCGTTGGCTTCCAGGCACTCTTAGCAGCTCAGGACCATGCGGTAGAAAGAGACCTGTCACAGTCGCGCAGTGATGCTCTGACGCTCTTTTCCCCCATGCCAGCCATCCAGGGAGGGCCACGAGGGCCAAACACCTGCAGCCCCGAGCTCGGCACAGAGCTGGCGCCCAGCGGTGTCTGCTAAATGAATGGCAAAGCCCCCAGGTTCTCTCCGGTGGGAAAGCATGCTGATGGCGGCTGGCTGGCGGAGGACCGGCCGGTGCCCGCTACCGGCTCAGGCCCGGCCCCCCCCCCCCAGCGCCCCTCAGCCTGAGCCGCACCAGCTTGAGGTCAAGCACGCCGTCCTTCGCCTCCTGCAGGAGCGACACGAACTTGGTGGTGAGAAGGCCCAGGCTCTTCTCGTGACGGCTTGGGGTGCCCGGGGGTGGCGGCGCCTGTGGCCCGGCCTCCGCCATCGTGGACACCCGCCGCCTCCCCTCAGCCAGGCCAGGCTAGGCCGGCGCCGCCACCACTTCCGCTTCCGTTCTGGGACGCCGGGCCGCTAGAGCTTTGTCGCTGCTTCCGCTTCCGCTCTGAGTCCTGCCAAGGAATCTGGGGCAATTCGTATCCCCGGGTGTCGACGTAAAACCTCAGGGACCATTAACAAATACCCAGCTGCCGAATAAGACGAAAAACAATCGCTGGAAACTCTAGAAGGACAAATTGGAGAAGGAAGTCATTGAGCAGCTCCGTCAACGGAGAAAATCTCCCGAACTTGCCTTTCCAGCTTGCACTAAGTACAGTGAAATTGTCCATTTTTTTCCCATCCTTAAATACCCTTTCTTGTTCCCAGTAATTATCTTTCTACTGTCTTCACAATACAGTGCTGAGGCTATGTATCTGCCTTACAACCATTTGTCAATTTCTTGCAAAAGTTGTTTTTTTTTTTTGCTTTTTTGCTTGGTTGTCGGTTGTGAGGCTTGGAGAACTCTGGGCCTGAGCGCTGTCTCTGCGCTCTTCAGCTCAAAGCAAGCGCTCTCCCTCTTGAGCCACAGCACCACTTTCGGTTTTCTAGTGGTTTTTATTGGAGATCAGAGTCTTACTTTTCTGCCCCGGCTGGCTTTGAACCGTGATCCTCAGATCTCAGTCTCCTGAGTAGCTAAGATTACAGGCATGAGCCACCAGCGCCTGGCAAAGTTGGTGTTTCTTATATGTGAATATAAGTTTCTAGAGCAAGTCCCAGCATGTAGGAAGGATTGTGGTTTGCTGGTGTCATTTTATTTTATTTTTTCCAGTCCTGGGGCTTGAACTTAGGGTGTAGACTCTGCCCTTGTACCTGTCTGTGCTCAAGGTTAGCACTCTACCACTTGAACCACAGAGCCACTTCCAGCCTTTTCTGAGTAGTTTACTGGAGGAAAGTGTCTCATGGACATTCCTGCCTGAGCTGGCTTCAAGCCATGATCCTTAGATCTCAGCCTCTTAAGTAGCTAAGATTACAGGAATGAGCCACTGGTGCCTGGCTTCATTTTATTTTATTATTTTTTTTTTTGGGGGGGGGTCCAGTTATGGGGCCTGAACTCTGGGCCTGGGCGCTGTCCCTCAGCTCTTCAGCTCAAGGCTAGCACTCTACCACTTGAGCCACAGTGCCACTTCTGGCTTTTTTCTTTTTTTGCTTATGTGGTGCTGAGGAATCGAACCCAGGGCCTCATGCATGCAAGGCAAGCGCTCTACCACAGAGCCATCTTCCCAGCCCCTTTATTTTATTTTTTTAACACTGTTACTTACTATTGTTACTTATATTGTTTTAGGTTAGATTCTATGAAAAATAGATGTTGAGACCAGCAACAAGTCTAATGAGAGTCCATACTTGTAAGGGAATAAGACAAGCAGAACTGGGCAGACGTAGTTACAACAGGGCCCTCAGCCCTTATCAGTAGATCTGCAATTGGGAAAGCTTTTGGTATTGGGTCTTTGAACTCCAACTCAGAGCCTCAGCTGTGAGATCTCAGAAACTTAATACTTCTGAAAGCTAGGAAATGAGGGCCTCTGTCCTAAAGAGTGGTTTGAGTAGTGTACCAAGTGTCGGAGATATTTTTGCTCCCTTATAGTCCCTTCCATGGCTCCCTATCACTCTCAGGATCAACAATTTCCATGACCCTTGTCCTGCCATCAGCCACCACTCCCCCTCTTCACAACAGCTGGTGATCTCGCCTCTGCAGAGGTACACACCTCCTCTCAGGAGCCCATTGGCACAGTCTTCATACTGTTATGTCTACCTCCACATCTGAACACTTCGCCCTTTACCCCAGTTGAGGCCAGATGTGCTTATGTCTGTGTTCTCAGTACTAAGAGGTCCTGGGTGGGCCAGTCAGGACTTGGGTGATACAGGGAATATGACCCTGCCCCCACTCATCGGGAAGTGGCGTCCAACCCTCCCCACCTCAATCCAGATGCTCTTTCCTGTTGGGAATAAAGTGCCAGAGATTCGGCTTCCTTCCTTTCTTGCTTGGAGTGAGGGGGGAGGGAGGAAGGAAGGGATTTCTGGGTTGGGAAGAGGGAGAGAGGCTTCCTTGGGGAGAAGAATTCTGCTTCTGTATTCCAGTGTGGCTGGAGTCACCCTGGCCCTGTGATCTGTGAGGGCGTGCCCCGCTCTGCTGAGGGACAGGGCCCTTCTCAAGGCTAAGGATCTCTGCAGAGAACAGAGGACTGGACGTCTGGTCAAGTCTGGTAAGTTCTGTATCAAACCGACTCTGGGCATCTCAGAGCAGGAACAGCCTGTGCCCCCAACCCCCAACCTGCCTCACTTCTATCTTGCAGGGACACAGCCCTGAACCCTAGTAGGCCAAGGCCTCCCTCTCATTTCCTGAGGGGGGGGAGGGCTGGGCAAGAACCTCCCTCCTCTTTCTCAAAGGAACCTAGACAGAAGCCACAGCCCACAGGAGCATCTACTCTGCCTACTCTAGCTCACTACCATCCCACCTCGTCTCCATTCCTCCAGGCCGGCCATGGACTCAGAAGCCAAAAATGAAACGCAGCCCACACTTCCCCCTGGTATGAGCTTAATGGCAGGGACAGGGAGAGAGACGATGCCGAGGAAGTTGGGAATGGTGGGCTTGGGTCCTTCCCTGCCAGGTCTGACTAGAGAAGAGGGAGGAGAATGCTATCCTGGGGGAAGGGCTGAGGATCCAGAAGGGTAGCAGTTTTGCCGGCCGGGGGCTCTCCCTGACTGACATGGCTGCCCAGGCTTTTCCTGTCCGTGGCCCGAATGGCCGGAGCAGGAGAGGGCGGAGCAGCTGGCCAGGGGCGCAGCGCTAAAGTGGGCCTCAGGCATCTTCTACCGGCCAGAGCAGCTGGCTAGGCTAAGCCAGTACCGTAGCCGTGAGGTACAACGTACCTGTTCCCTGGAAGCACGCATCAAGGTGGGCATGGAGCAGCAGGGTGGCAGGGTGGGGTGAGCTGCCGGCCAGGCCTCACTGGTTACTTCTTTCCCCAGTCAGTGGTGCAGTCTTACCTGGAAGGTGTGCAGACTGGAGTGTGGCAGTTGGCTCGGGCACTAGAGGCTGTACAGGAAACTCATGAGGCCCTGAGTCAGGCCCATGAGTTGCTCCAGAGCTTGGCCCAGGCCTCCAAGATCCTCCAGCCCCTTCGGGAGCGAGTTGCTCAGCACAAGCAACTGCAGGTCCTGTCTCAGTTGCTTCCCAGGCTGCAGGCAGGTGAGTGTCTAGGAACGTTGGTTGGACCTCTGATTCCAACAGTCAATCTTCCCAAGTATTTTTCTTAGGAAGAAAAATACTAGATATGGAATTGCATGGAGAGATGCACCAGACTTCCCAGAAACCCAAGCTTCAAGTGGCACATTTAACAGGGTGAAAAACCTGCTCATCCTGGGTTCCTTTGAGTCATCATGATGGGCCATTAGTATGGCTATTAACACATACTGATTGTTAATTGTTTTTTCCTGTTGTGGGGCTTGAACTCAGGGCCTGGGTGCTGTCCTTGAGCTCTTTTTGCTCAAGGCTAGTGCTCTACCACTTGGAGCCACAGCACTACTTCCAGTTTTCTGGTTGTTAATTGGAGATGAGTCTCATGGACTTTCCTGCCCAGTGGTTGTTATATTTTGAAAGGGCTGGGATGTGACTCAGTGGTAGAACACATGCTCAAGCTTATTTAGGACCTTGACTTCAATCCCTAACACACACACACACACACACACACACACACACACACACACACACACTTCTATAGCTGACTGGCCATAAATGTGTGTATGTGAATCGTCTCCTAACAGAGTGGGTAAACAGCAATTAGAGCCATGCTTCTGCCTTCTTCCACCATCTTTGACTTCTTCATGTTCTATCAGCTCAATTGACACCTGGCCCACCAGGCTTTAAGGTCTTTTGTCTGGATCCTTCCAGATTGGCCAATGCTGTAGTAGTTATTAAATATTTTCTATATCACCCAGCCTCAGAGTCTCTGCATTGTTGAGACTCGAGGCTGTCTCCTCTCCCTCATTAGTGCCAGCTGCAGTGGCCCATACACACACCCTGATTGATGCCCAACGACTTTTGGAGGCATATGTGAGCCTGCGGGAGCTGGAGCAGCTGCAAGAGGAGACATGGGGAGCGCTCGGGGGGCTGGAGTTACCAGTCTTCCAGGGGCTGGGCCTTCTGTCTGAAGCACTGGGCCAGGCTGTGGAGGCAGCTGCTGGGGCTGCAGGGCAGCTGGCACAAGAGGACCCAGGCCTGCTGGTGGCTGCTGTTCGTGTGGCAGAAGTGGAAGCTAGACGCACCACCCCCCTGGGGCAGGCTCCCCGAGACTGGCGGCAGCGATGTCTCCAGGCACTACAGACAGGCCTAGAGCGGATCCACTTCGGTACAGCTGTCTTGCCAGAGCCAGGGGGGCTTGCAGGGTGGCTGGAGGGTCTGCAGGTGGCCCTGCCTGCCGAGCTGGCCATTGCAGAGGCACTAGTAGCCCCCTGCTGTCCACCACACTACAATATAGTCCAGCTCTGGGCCCACACCCTGCACAGTGGCCTGCGCCGCAGCCTGCAGCAACTCCTGGCAGGGCCTGAGCTGGGAGCTGCTGACGCCTTCGCCTTGCTGCACTGGGCACTGCACATCTACCCCGGGTCAGTGTCTTTGGAAGTGGGAGAAGTGGGAGGATGAAAGGCTGGGCCTCCATGTGACACCTAGTCACCCACTGCAGAAAGGAAATGATGGGGAACCTAGAGTTGGGGCCGGAGGCTGATGTGTCCCAGCTGGAGCCCCTCCTGACCTTGGAGAACATTGAGCAGCTGGAGGCAACATTTGTGGCCAAAGTCCAGGTAAGTCGTTGGGTTCAGGATATAGATGCTCTGCCCTTGATCAGCTCTGTCCTTTATCTGCAGAGTTGAATGTCTACCCACCTCAGCAAGTACCCTGCTACAGCTTGCTATCCATCACCCTTTCTCTTAGGCAAGTGTGGCCCAGTGGCTACAGAAAGCTCTGGATGGGGAGGTTGCTGAGTGGGGCCGGGAGCAGGAACCCAATACAGACTCATCTGGCTTTTACCACTCACCAATGCCAGCCATTGTACTCCAGGTAAGTGAGGAATAGCCAGGCAAGAGGGCAACTCTCACAGAGAACAGGGAGGTGAGCAGGACTTGGGACTTTGCTGATGATTGTGCATCCCTGCTTGTAGATCTTGGCTGAGAACATTCGTGTGACCAACATGGTCAGTGAATCACTGCAGCAGCGGGTGCACAGCATGGCCCTGTCAGAACTGGGCACATTCCTGAGGAGGTCTGCCACGCAAGGACCCACTCACAATTCCCAAGCCTGCTCCCCAGCAACTCAAAGTGGGGGTGTTGAATGGATAGTGTAACCAGAGGGAAAGGGCTTATTCAGATGAGGACTTGGAAATGGGGTAAACCTTCCAGGGCTGGGGTGGTGAATACACCACAGAAGCAGAAAGTCCAGGAAGCTCCTCTGCTCATTTCAGCTTCAGTGACGCTCTGATCCGCTTCTCCCGAGACCACCTTCGGGGTGAAGGCCTGGCTCCTCACTATGTGCCTTACCTATTGGCTGCCTTCAACCACCAATCAGCACTGAGGTACCCAAAGTCCCCAAGGACTGATTTCCTATTGTGTATGGATCCTGCTCACATTGGGGGCACCTATGGGTACACAGCTGATGGGAGAATCCAGTCCTAATTCTGCGCATTCCTAGTTGTATGACATTGGATGAGTTACCTACGTCTCACTCCCCTCCCCCCCTTTTTTTGTTGTTGCCAATCCTAGGACTTGAACTCAGGGCCTGGGCACTGTCACTAAGCTCTTGTTCTCAGGCTTGAGCCACAGCTGTACTTCTGTTTTTGTTTGTGTTTTTATTTAATAAGAGATAAGAATCTCATAGATTTTCCAGCCTGAATTGGCTTTGAATCACCATCCTCAGGCCTCAGCCTCTTGAATAGCTAGGATAACAGGTGTGATCCACCTGCCCCTCCTCCCCCAGCCTCGCTTTTTTTTCTTTAATATTATGTGGGCATTAATGTAATAGTCTGAAAATCACATGAAATAATGCATGTGAAATATCTATCACAGTGACACATGATGCCAATTACTAGTACCTTCACAAATATTCACAGGCCCTACTCTGTGCCAGGTAACATCTGAGGTTATAGATTTAAAGAAAATAAGAAAAGAATTCCCTTCTTGGGAGTCATGTTCTTGATTTTTTTTCCCCCACTTCCTCCTGACAGAGATTAGCACCCTTCCCTTTCTTATGAGGAAACAGAAACCGAAATAATGACTTAAGTGAATAGAGTCAAATGCGTATTAGAGGCAGGTCCCTTTCTAGTTCATAGATCACGCATAGCCTAGCCTAGGCTCTAACCAGTAGTACCCTAAGCCTTCGGAACCGCCTTTCTCGCCCCGCTCCCGCCTCACACTTGCGCCACAAGGTGGCGCCAGAGCGGTCTTACCCTGAAGACAGCGCGGGCCTTGGCCTTGGTCCTGAAGTCTTATTTTTTGGTGTGTCCAGCTCTTCACTGTCTGTCCTGCTGCCCGATGGAGTCGCTTCAGGGATCTTGGCTCCGGTAGAAGGCGCACTGGACGAGTTGCAGAGGAGGATCTGCCGTCTAGTGTTGGAGGAGCTGCAGGTGGAGTTGCAGGTGAGGCTTCCTTCCAGTCGGGATGGGTGGGGATGGGAGGTGGAGAATCAGACTGTATGGCAGGATCTCTGGGGACTGCTGCATCCGGATCATTTCTACAGCTTCATCTCCGCCCTGTACGTTTTCCAGCCCATGTTTGAGGCTTTGCCCTCGCGCCGGTGGCTGTCGAGCTCTGAATTGTTGGACCGTGTGTGCGAGCAGACGTCGCGCTTCTGCCAAGACTTCTGGCGAGTGAGGAAACCCGCAGCTCAGGTGTGTGTTGCGGGGCGGGGGGGGGGGGGAGCGGAGAGGAGAAGAGAGGCGGCGAGAGGAAAGCCCGCGGAGGGGACAATTCGGATGGGAAAGGCGATCTGGACACCACCATCACCACCCGCTGTCGCCTGCAGCTGCTGCTCGCGGAGGCAGAGCGCACCGTGGTGTTGCAATACCTGCGCGCGCTGATGCAGGGCCGTCTAGTGTGCCGCGGCGCGGACGAGCGCACCCAGGCGGCCGAGCGCCTGCTGCACGACGCCGCTCAGCTTAAGGAGCTTTTCCTCGGTTTGGTGAGAACTCGATGGGCCGGGCAGACAATGGAATGACCCTCGGCTGGGAACCCAGGGGGCCATGGTGAAACTCTGCTCACACGTGTCTAGGGCCTGGAAGAGAACGTGCATTGCGCACCCGTGCTGCTCGCGCTGAGAGAATTGCTGAATCTCAGCGACCCTACCCTGCTTGGCCTCGAGGTGGCAGGCCTTCGGCAACAATTTCCCGACGTGAGGTACGGGGGTGGGGGTGGGGATGGAGAAGCCGGGGGGCGGGGGATGTGAGGAATTGAGTAAGTTCCAGAGAGAAGGGGCGGGGCCTGATGCTTCCCGGTGGTGACCCTGCAGCGAGGATCACATCTCCGCCCTCTTGGACCTGCGCGGGGACGTGTCCCGGGAGCAGCGCCAGGCTGCGCTCAGCTCCCTGCAGGCCGGTCCGCCGCCCTCGCCCTCCACCGGCCGTCGAGTACTCTTCAGCCTGGTGCCGGCGCCCGCGCCCTCGCTCTCCTCCTGCCTTCCCTCCGGCCCTTGCTCCTGAGGCTCCTCAACCAGCAGAATAAAGTCATGGCCTCCTCCATATGCCTGAATCTCTGTGTGTTGGGGAAAGGTGGGAGTGTGTGTGAAGGTGGTGGTGAAACGGAGGCGACTGTGACGGTCAAAGGGTCCTTGCACAGAGACATCACTTAATTATCCAGGCTGCAGGCCTAGTACACCGGCAGCGCCCTGTCTACCCTGACATCCGCCTGCGCTGCGGAGTACGCAGGCCTATCCTTGAGTACCCAAACTGCTCCTCTACGTGTCCATGCCTGGGCAAAGAGCTGGTGCTTCGCCGGCCCTGACTCCCATCTTACAGTAGCATTGGAAACCTAGAAACCCGCGGAGGGGGCGTGTCTAGAACAAACCCCGCCCGTGGGCGTAGTGTGGTGGACTCCGCCCTCTTGGCTCCGACTGGCTCCGACCACAATTGTTTTAGGCGCTGGCTGTGGCAGAGGCAGACGGTGTCCGCGCGCCCTCCTGGGAGCGTGCGCGCGCCCGAGGGCGTGCGTCCTGTGTTGGCTCTCGCAGGCTGGGTTGCCGGCGACCGGCTTTGCAGAGCGGAAAACGCGGACGATAAGAAGAGGAGGAAACAGGTGGGAGCGCGGCTCGCGGACCAAACCATCCCTCCACTCTAAAGGCCAAGACAAGGCGCGCGACGCGACCCCTTTTGGTCTATCAAAGAATTCCCCCTCCCAACTCCATTGTCCTCTTGCCCCACCCTCCATTGGGCACGCCCTTCACCCTATTTCCCGCCATCTATTGGCTGCAGGTCTCGCCCCTCCCGGGTCTCTTGGTTCCCATTGGCAGCTCTTTTACGTTAACTTCTCCCAGGGTTTCTTATTGGTGCAGGCCACACCCTCCCATTCGTCACCAGACCCCGCCTTCAGCAGGCTGGGGCGCCTCCTCTAGCCTTCATTCATTCTGCATCCAGGGCTGGGTGCTTGGAATTTAGGGTGAATCGGACCCGTCCCTGCCCTTGGGGAGTTTGAGTCATGTTGGAGGACATGTACCTAGGCTCCGACAATGACAGCCTAGGGAAGCAAAGAAGCCATCGAGAAACTGGGACCCCCTAAACGCCAGGAAGGCTTCCCGGAGGAGGTGAGGCCTAAACCAAACCCTGAAAAATGCTTAAGAGTTTTCCCCAAGGAGACATTGCCATGGTTTCCTTGGTGCAAGGAGCTGAAACGTGGAAGAAAAAGGTTATTTCTGGTAATTTTGTGGAGGTAGGTGGAGGGAAAGAAGGGGAGATGGTAGGAACTGGTTCAGATGCAGCCTAGAGACCAGTAAGGAGTCCAGGAATGTGTATAGTTAGCCGAGGGAATTAAGCCTGAGGCCTGAAATGTTTTGTTTTGTTTTTAGCAGTATTCATACTGATTTATATCTTAAATATATTTTTGCAATACTCATACTGATTCTTTTTATTAATATACATTAGTTATACGGGAGGGGAATTTCATTGAGACTTTTCCGCATATGTAAGCAATGCATTCCAATTAATCTCACCCCCTGTATTACTCTCCCTTCCCTTCCTATCCCCTTCCTAAAACAATAAGACCTAAATTTTTTTTCAAGCATCTGGACACTAGTCAGAGTGGAAGGTGGGTGGGGGTGAAGGAAGATTAGATGGAAATGGAGAAACAATGCTGGAAGGAATGATTCCAGTTCTGAAAAGCACTGTGTGTGTGTGTGTGTGTGTGTGTGTGTGTGTGTGTGTGTGTGTGATACTGGAGATTGAAATCAGGGGCTAACAATTACTAGGCTGGTGTTCTGTCATTTGAGACATACCCTCAACCCTGCTTTTGGCTGGTTATTTTGGAGATGTAGTCAAGAGGACTTTTCTGCCAGGACTGGCTTCAAATTGCGATCCTCTGGATCTCACCCTCCTTGAATAGCTAAGATTATAAGTGTGAGCCACAGGCCCTTGGCTCAGATTCATTATTTGTGAGTACCTACAATGGGATAAGCCCTGTCTGGAACCCTGGAAAGAACACAAATATACCATTCAAATATACCATACAGAGAACATTTATGGAACTACTCTTCAGAGTGAAAACTGCTTCCCAGAATAATAATTCTGTGAAAAGTGGGAGGGGAGAGGAGGTTTACTATTCTACAGAGGTTTGTACAGGACTTTTCTGATAATATAGTATCTGTGCAGAAACTTGAAGAAAGTGAAACAGTGATTCATGTCATTTTATGAGGTGGACCCTTTTTGGATAAGGAACATGTTTCAGTTTGAGACGTCCCTTAGTCAAGTAAAAATGTAAAAATGTTGTATTAAAACTGGCAACACTGGTCTAAAGTTTATGGAAGGCATGGTGGTTCAAACCAGTAATACCATCTACTTGGGAGGCAGAGATTGGAGATCAGAGTTCAAGAAAAGCCTGGGAAGAAAAGTTGGTGAGAGTCCATCTAAATAAGTGGCTGAGCAGTGTGGCATGCATCTGTCATCCTATTAACAAAGGGAAGCACAAATAGACTATTGCAGATGAGGTTGGCCCTGGCATAAAGGAAAACCCTATCTCGAGAATAACAATGTAAAAAGGGGCTGGTTGAATGACTCAAGTGTTACAGCGACTGCTTAACAAGTACAAGATCCTAAGATCAAACACCAGAATTGCTTTTTTTTAAAAGTGTTTAATTTTTTAAAATAGATTTTAAAACAATGTGTTTAATATACTTAAAGCCATGAGAAGGCTAGGGGTGTGTCTTCATGGTAGAGAGCATGCTTACTTTGCAAAGACCTGGGTTTGATCCCCAGCAACAGAGCAAAAAATTCTATGATCATGGATGAGATCACTATGAAGTGAGGATCAACAGATTCTCACAGACACATCTTGATGCGCTAATGTTGAGAGATTGGTCAGATGGGAATGACAGGTAACTGGCAAGGAAGACCAAAAAAGAACAGCCAGTGGGGTGGGAGGAGAACTAACTTCTAGTGTGTTTGAAATGTGAAATGGACAGTACATTAAAGGGATTGAGCCAAGCACTGCTGATCAATATGAAGATCATAGATGACCTTGATTGGGTCAATGTGAATGGAGTGTGGGGGGAACACATGCCTAACAAGAGCAAACTTAAAGAACAGGAAAGCAGGAATTGGAGACTGAGTATATGTGACTCAGGGCATTGTGCTATAAGGAACACCTAGAGAGAGACGCAGTGGGATGGTAATTGGAGGGGGTGTGGGTTCAAGTGAAGGTTCTGTTTTGTTTTGTGTTTAAGAAAGAGAAATAACATATGTTTATGCTGTTGGAAAGAATCCAATGACGAGGAAGTGATTGATGATGTAGGAGTGGAGAAACGCTGAATTTCAGTTCCCCAGCAGGCAAGGGAGCTGGAAGGCTGGAGCTTCCAGTCAGTCTCAGTCTCTGCAGAATCAGGGATATATGCCCTGACTCTGGCCTTAGATGACCACTGGAAAGATGCCTCAGCTAAAGGGCACACCAGGGACTGGCTTGGATTTATTGAAGTTTCCTTCTGCTTCCCAAAAGCAGCTTCTAATTTGCATTTGAACAGATGGCCCACAGGAGAGAAAGGGCATGTCAGGTGGGGCCTGGCACTATGGCATTCAAACTGAGGTCACCTTGGCAGGAGGCTATGGGTAAAACCAGGTGGCAGGGCCAAAAAGATACTATAGGTAGAAGGCAGCTCCTAGAGTTCTCTCACTTACTGATGAGTCCAGGTAGCTGAGGCTGCAATTCGTGAGCTCCCACAGTGGGTGAATGCTGAGCACAGAGATTAGAACTATAGGTTAGGGGCTCAGTCCTTGCTCCTTGAAGCTCCCAGGCTAAGGGATTGCATTAGGCACTGTCTAGGTAGGTATATGAAATAGCTCTTCTTTTTGGTTTGCTCCGGGGCAAGTGTTTGGATTGGGGTAGCAGCGGATCCTGGGCTCACATGGGGCCTAACAAGGGGAGGGGGTGGACACAGAGTGTCCTGTTCCTCTGACTACATCTACTCATGCTGGTCTCCACATGGCCTTCTGTGTTCTCAGAGGTTGGCAGTGTGGGGAAGTTGGAACAACCCGGCTGGATGCAACCCCCAGGACAGAATGGTGCTGGATTCAGGGGCTCAGGTATATGAGCAGGCCCCCCTCAGCCTGCCCAGTCCCTTGTCCCAGAGCCATAGGCTGAAGCCCTCAGACCAAGATGGGCCACCCCTGTGCTCCTGGCCTCAGTCGCTGGCTGTGCCTCTTGCTCTGGCAGTGCCCCCAGCACTGCAGCCCCAAACTGAGTGGCAGACCTTCTCAAAGCAGCACTCGGACCACCGTGGCCACATGCGTCGTAGCGAGAGTATCTGCAATGTAAATAGTGTTGGTGGACGAGGCCGTGGCACCCAGGGACTGGCCTCATCCAGGCGAGGACTAGACCCAGGTGGAGGCACCCTGCGGTCTGCGGCCTCCCTACCCCACATTGCTAAGACTCGAAAAGATGCAAGCAATGGTACGTCCAAGAGCCCTTGCATGTTGGTGGCTCTTCGGCCAACCAATATGGACCATGAGCGGAGTAAGTTCTTCCAGTCCAATTACACCTACAATCCACAGTTCCAGTACCAGGAGCCCATGCCCACAGCTGTGCTGGAAAAATACCGCGAAGCCTCTGGACAGTTCATCCGGCAGGTCAGTCCAGTCTGCCCATTTCACCTTGCCCTAACCACCCAAGGGGTCTGGCCTGACCAGCCACTGTGGCTCTATGTGCAGGCTGTTGGCATCATTGAGGCTGTCCTGGAGAAGTTTGGCACCTATGAACACTTTGAGGCCTCCACGGGTGGCCAGCTGTTGACCAAGTGCCAGATTTGGTCCATTGTGCGCAAATACATGCAGAAGGAGGGCTGTGTTGGGGAGGTGAGCTTGCCCTGTTTTCAAGACCCCTCTTCTACATGGCACAAATTGGGCTACTTCAAGATACTAGGCCCAACTACACACCTAATCAGTTGTGCCTCCGAAGGTCTGCCCCTGCCCCAGGGAGGTGGGAGCTGGCTCTATGGAGAAGTGGAAAAGGATGGGTGGCCAATGTCTAGCCTGGTTGCCCTGAAGCATGGGGGGACAGAGACTGCATGTATATCAGCCCTGAGGCTGGTAGCCTTGGCTCAGCCTGTCACCACTGCCACCTGCAGATTGTGGTACAGCTGAGTGAGGACCTGCTATCCCAGGCAGTGATGATGGTGGAGAACAGCCGACCCACCCTGGCCATCAACTTGACTGGAGCCCGCCAGTACTGGTTGGAGGGCATGCTGCGACACGAGATAGGTCAGGCTGTGGGTGGGTTGGGATGAGAGGGGGCTGAGAGTTGGGAGGGTGAGGGGAGCCCAGTCACCCCCTCCTTTGTTTCTCCCTCTTCCCTCCGGAGGAGGAGGACAGGCCTTTTCCCCTCCCTCCCTCTTGCTCACAGAGGTAGGCCAGCAAATGCCTGCCCACTCTCTGGCCTCACTCCCACTCTTGCTCTTTGGGTTTCTCTCCAGTTCTATCCCATTTCCCTTGACAATGGGGGCAAGGCTGCTGAGACCCAGATGGGACAGAAGGAAAACTCCTTAGAGTCTGACTAGCCCAGCCAGCAAGTAGGCCCTACAGGGTGGGAAAGCTGGGCTCTAGGAATAGCTTACCACACAAAGCCCAGTTTAGGAGGGGAAAGGCCAGGCTAACCACTCTTCCTTTTTGCGCAAGCATGCCATTGCTCTGGGCAAGAGGTGGTTTTTCTGACTGCATTTCCATGCCTGTCAAAATGATTGGTTTGGGCCCTGGGAATGTTGGGGTGTCGTTGGCTGTGTTCTTTTTGTCTAGGGGGCAGCATGTATTTGGTGGAGAGAAAGGAAGAGAGGAGGGAGAAAGCTCTAGATGGGTGGGGGGGGGGGGCTAGTCATCTATGTGGATGCAAGTTCACCCGACGAGGGCCTGGGGTTGGGTGAGTATGCGTTTGTCCGGGGTTCATGGGCACGCTCTGAGTTTGGGGACAGGAGGACACAAGAGTCCCCTAGGTAGGCTGGGTGCTCCAGACACCCCGCCCAGTGCTGCTTCCCCCTCATTCTCCCCGCAGGTACCCACTACCTGCGGGGCGTGAACAACGCTAGACAGCCCTGGCGTAGTGCAGAGGGCCGGCTGCAGTATGGTCTTCGGCCAGCCAACCCCACGGAGGAGGGCCTGGCCAGCCTGCACAGCGTGCTGTTCCGCAAGCAGCCGTTCTTGTGGCGCGCAGCCCTGCTCTACTACACCATCCACCGCGCCGCGCACATGTCCTTCCGCCAGCTCTTCCAGGACCTGGCGCGCTACGTGCAGGACACCAATGTGCGCTGGGAGTACTGCGTGCGTGCCAAGCGGGGCCAGACCGACACCTCCCAGCCTGGTGGGTGCTGCAGCCCGGGGAATGCCTGAGCTGGGATGGGGTGTCGGATAGTGCTCCAGGCAAGGATTTCTCTCTGATCCCCACTTCACAGGCTGCTTCAGCAAGGACCAAGTGTACCTGGACGGCATTGTGCGCATTCTGAGGCATCGCCAGACCATTGATTTCCGGCTGCTGACCATTTTGGGCAAGGTGAGGAGTTATACAGGTCTTCCCAGGCCCTAGCCAGCTTTCCCCTTCTCCTTGCTCCCCAGAGTCGGAGTCATGTTCCATTGAGGCCTGGATGCCAGGCCTGAATGGTGGGCGGAGTGTGGGTCGAGGAGAAGCGGAAATGACTGCCTGGCAGCCTGCAGATGTATGTATAGATACTGCATTTCAAAGGAGGTGAGCATTCCAAACCAAGTGCAGGTCTGGGGAAAGGGTCTGGGGAAAGGTCCTGGGGAAATGGCTAGGAACCCAGTCCCTGGTACTGAGCATTTATACTACACTGGAATAGAGGGGGAAAGTGGAACGTGCAGCTAGCTAGAAGAGCTTTCGGCAGAACTGTAAGGGATGCTTTAGAGGGCGCCCCCTGGAGGTCATGCAAGAGGGAGTTGTTTGGTTTGGTTTGGTTTTTTTTTTTTTTTGGGGGGGGGGGGAGGTTATGGATCTTGAACTTTGAGCCTGGGTGCTGTCCCTGAGCTCTTCAGCTCAAGGCTAGAGCTCTACCACTACAGCCACAGGGCCACTTCTGGTTTTCTGGTGGTTAATTGGAGATGAGTCTCATGGACTTTCCTGCCTGGGCTGGCTTTGAACCTTGATCCTCAGATCTCAGCCTCCTGAGTAGCTAGAATTATAGGCGTGAAACTCCGGAGCCAGGTTAGGAGGGAGATTTAAAGAGAGGCCTGCAGAGAGGAGTACAGAAGCAAGAGGAGGAAGCTAGCTGGTAGTCTGGCCTTGCCTGGAAGTGAGTGGCCATGGTTGGCAAGGAAGGGGGCAAACTGGAGAGTTCTTAAGAGTAGAATTTCCTTGTCTCAGTGGCTACACTGAGTAGGAGCGAGGGTGAGAGTTCTGGTCCACTCCCTAGAACCTGACTGGGTGACTGTGAAGAGGTGGGCTGGCATAAGCTGGCACTCCGGCATTTCCTGTAGGGAAGTAAGATTCAAGGTGGCTCAGTGGGGGCTGGGAAGGTGGCTCAGTGGTAGAGTGCTTGCCTTGCATGCATGAGGCCCTGGGTTCGATTCCTCAGCACCACATACACAGAAAAAGCTGGAAGTGGGTGCTATGGCTCAAGTGGTAGAGTGCCTTGAGCTGAAGAGCTCAGAACAGTGCCCAGGCCCAGAGTTCAAGCTCCATGACCAGAAAAAAAAAAAAGAAATGTACTCAAGGTGGCTCAGTGGTAGAGTGCTTGCCTTGCATGCATGAGGCCCTGGGTTTGATTCCTCAGCAGCACATAAGCAAAAAGAAAAAAGCCGGAAGTGGCACTGTGGCTCAAGAGTGGGAAGATTCATGGATCAATTGGATACACCTTTGTAGGTGAGGGGATAGGCTGGGATGGTAGGGTTGT
Source organism: Dipodomys spectabilis (assembly GCF_019054845.1). Lineage (NCBI taxonomy): Eukaryota > Metazoa > Chordata > Mammalia > Rodentia > Heteromyidae > Dipodomys > Dipodomys spectabilis. Next base: position 9,545,529 of record NW_024870950.1, read on the forward strand.
AGGGAAAACATAGGTGTTGAAAGGAGGCATGCAGGGGACCAGCCCTGGAAAAATGTAGTGAGATCCTGTTTCAAAAACAAAAGGGCTAGTGGTATAGCTCTCATGGTAGAACACTTGGCTTGTAAGCACAAGCCCTTGGGTTCACTTCTCAGTACTGAAGAGAGAGAGAGCTCAAAATCCAGGTTTGAGCATAGAGATACATAATATAAATATGAATCAGGAAGGGAGGAGTCCCGGGAGCTCTACGTGAGTGGAGCTGGGATGAGCTGGTAGAAAGTCAGGGAGCTCTGGTTAGCCCTGAGGTGTAGCTCTTTCCCTTACAGGTCTCCTATGAAGATGTGGACCATCTGCGGCCCTATGGAGTACTAGATAAGACCCGTGTGCCTCACTTCATGCAGGACTTGGAACGCTACAGGCAGCAGCTAGAGTACATCATGACTACCAACCGGCTGGATGAAGCAGAGCTAGGCCGTCTGCTGCCTGAGTGATATTGGTTGAGGGCAACAAGCAGAAGCCCTGGACAGAGGTCTCTAGGTTGGCCCCCAGAACACGAAGCTGTCTGCTCTGTGCTTCCACAGCCTAGATGTTTCTTGTGGGCATTGGGAGGCCAAGGAGCATCCTGGGAGGACAAGACAATGTCTAAAAGTTTTTGTCTCACTAGCTTTACTGGGGCCTATGGGCCAGTATCAGGAGGCATACGACTGAACTGAGAAGAGGCCTGGGGCCAGAAGGGAGCTGAGCATCCATGAGGACATGGGGTAGTTTGGGAATAGAAATTCAATTCTTGCATGAGATGGCTTTGGGTATCCTGTATTCCAATCTCTTCCTCCACCTGGCCCCTTGGTGCTCATTCAGCATTCATGCTGCCTACCTCTCACTGGGTCTTAGTGGAGGTTGGGAGTAGGGTTATTGCTTGTGCCTGAGGTCCTGGCTTGTATACAGTCTCGAAGGGCAGGAGTTCTGGTAGTAGCGACCCAGCTGGTCTGGGGCTTGCTTTCAGCATTTTGCTTCTCTCACTGGTCATGTATATATCCATATTTATGTGCTCTGCTTCTTGAGGTTGGAAGGGACAGACCACTCCTGGAAGGTTCCAATTAGTCTAAGCCCCACTCTCATTACATACACACAGAGATACGTATCACTGGGTGTCAGGCCTTGTGAGTCTAGCCTAAGAGCTCACCTGGCCCTGTTCCCACTCACCCCACCAGTTTCTGATGTTTCTGTCTCATGCTCTCACAGCTTGTCTCTGGCAGAACTTGGGCTAGTCTGTGAGCAGCTACAATCAAGCCTATAAGGCAGGCCCCTAGGGTTTGTTAAATCCTGAGCCCTTCTTGGACCAGGAGAGGTACAGAGCTGGTTGTTGCTTCCAGTTTCACTGCAGACTCAGCCGTGTGAAGTTGGTCAGTCCCACTCCTACTATAGGCTTGTCCTATGTAGAACTGGGAAACCACAGCTGGGAAGTTCTTAGTCAATGGAAATGTACAGAATGCCTTGTGTGTGCCAGTGGCTAGTTAGAACCCTCCCTGAGCTCTCAGGGAGAGAAATCAATTAAAACAGCAATTGTAATGATGTGTGTGGTCTCTGTGTCCTCAAGGTCTTTCCAAGTTATTTCATTTCTCAAGACCCTAAGTGAACAATAGTCTCCCCTATTCTCTACATCATGGAGCGGGCTGGTGAGGCCCAGTAGTCAGGCCCTCATCCAACTAGGGGCCTAGATCTGGCATCTCCAAGGACAAAGCTTGGGCAATTTATTGAGGCTGGAATGTAACTGTAAACTTGGTGGGAGAGGGTGGGGCATAGATCTGTCAGGGTCAGTAGGCTCACACATACCCCCCCCCCCCTCAGTTCTGTGAAAACAGCCAGACTCGTGGGAAGCCCAGGTCCAGGCTTACCCTCTGGAGTTTATTCACTTCCAACAGGCTCGATGGAGCCTTGGTGGTATTACATCCAGCTCTGCTGGGTTCCAGGTCTTATCAGGCTTGGGCTTAATGGGAAAACACTAGGTCAGCACTCTGGCCTTCAGGAATCTAGAGAAAGAAAGGATATGGTTAATGGACCAGAGCCTGCTCTCCATTTCCCAAGTCAAACCCTGAAAGAGATCTGGGTGGCCTCACACCTTCGGACCCGTCTCCCTCCTCAGGCTCAGGCCCTGGCTCGGGCTCTGGATCAGGCTCTGGATCAGGCTCTGGCTCCAATTCAGGCTCTGGTTCTGGTTCCGGATCCATTTGGGGTTCTGGCTCAGGCTCAGTACTGTCAGAGGCCTCAGCTTCCAAGTTTGGTTCTGGTTCCTCTGGAGTTCCGGATTGAACTGCCTCTGAGCCCTCTGGACCCCCATCCTCGTAGTGATCTGAAGCTCTGGGCAGTCCAGGACATGTGGTCCCCGAACTGGGTGCCTCTGGTGTCCAGTGGCCTGGGCAGGGAGGGTCATAGCTGCGGTCCCGGTAGCCTGGAGTGGATGGAGGTATCTCAATTTACTGGTGGAAAGGTCCTGCCTTACCACTTGGCTAGACCCGACTCCGCCCACCATATAGTCATAGCTCCGCCCACAGGCCACGCCCTTGCACTGACAAGGCCCCACCCCTTCACACTCACCGGGGCCCACGTGCTGCCAGTCCCAGGCCGGATCCGGCGCGCGCAGGGCATGCTGGGCACAACGCAGCAGCTCCTGGCAGGCGGCCTCGCCCTTGCTCTGCACCAGCAGCAGCAGGCGGCGCACCCGGCGCTCGGCGTCAGGCAGTGCATCCAGCGCCTCGTACTCGGGCCCGGTGAGCACTCCCCGCGCTACCAGTGCGTCCAGCAGCAGCCCGGAGTCCGCTTGCAACGTCTCTACCAGGCGTTTCCGCTCGCGGTCGATGGTCTCCGAAGGCCGCTCCTGTGCGTTGCCCATCCTTGCGGCTGCACGGGAGAGGTGTAGAGGAGCCGTGGGGCCCTGATCACCGGCAGCTGTGATCTAAATTCACTTCTACCCCAGCAGCCAGAGGGCTCCGCAGAACCCCACGTGGAGACCGCAGTACAGATCTCCTTGTCCTCCCTCCTCTTCTGTCCAGTCTCTTCAGGCTCCTCCTCCTGTCTTTGACAGGTCAGGACCTCTCTCCCGAACCCCAGTAGCCGGCAGATCCCAGTAGCCACCAGTTCAGAACCAGTTTATCCAAACCAATTTCCTCTTTCCCCAACCGGCTTCCTCCTCCTGACCCCCCCAAAAAAGGCAGAACCCCGGGTTGGAGCAGGACACCAGGTAGCTCACTCCCTCATGTCACGCTGTTTTTCTTGGTCACTTCACATCTCAGGTCCTCCTCCTTAATATTAAAGTGTCAACCCTTCCTCCAAGGTCCCTCCTGCAGGCTGAAATCTACATGATCACAGTTTGAAGCCAGCCTAAGTAAAAAGGTCTGAGAGACAACATCTCCAATTAACAAGAAAAAGGTGAGACTGAATGTGTGGTTCAAGTGGTAGAGTGCCTGCGTAGCAAGTACAAGATCCTGTACCTGCCTAACACATGCAAACTCCAGTACTGGAGTGGAAATAAAAGGAACTAGGAGTGATTCTGAGGTTACAGTTTTATGTCAAGTCCCTTCTAGTTTACTGAATATCCCTCACTTAGTCTAACCTTTTACCTCTTGTCTGTACCCTGGGGAACTCATCATCAAAGCTTCTGTAACCTCTCCTCTACTCCTCTCTGACCCAGAGCACAAAATGCCCAGAACCTCCTGCAGCTCTTCTCACCTTCAAGGTCTTCTGACCTTGAAATCTAACTTTCTAGGACAGGCCCAGTCCCTGCATCCTTACTACCGCATGTTGCAAACCCAATGTAGTCTCATGGCCTTTCCTGGGTCCTTTGCACCTGAGTCAGGATACCTGAATCCTCCTGATATCTCCTGATATCACCAGAGACTCAACTGTCTCCTAGCTGATGGTGGAAAAACTCAAGTCATTTCATACTTCATCTTGAAATACCCAGGGCCAGCCAGGCACCAGTGGCTCACGCCTGTCATCCTAGCTACTCAGGAGGCTGAGATCTGAGGATCTCGGTTCAAAGCCAGCCCGGGCAGGAAAGTTTGTGAGACTCTTATCTCCAATAAACCGCTAGAAAACCGGAAGTGGTGCTGTGGCTCAAGCGGTAGAGGGCGTGCCTTGAGCTGAAGAGTACAAGGACAGCGCCCAAGCCCAGAGTTCAAGCCCCACGACCGACAAATAAAAAAGAAATACCCAGAGCCTAGCTCATGAAAGCCTCAACAAATGCTTGCTGAACTTGTTTTCCTTTCACGAGTCTCTCATTTTGGTTCTGTCTCTACTAAATAGTAGTAGAAAGTAGGTAGTAGAGCCTGGCGCTGGTAGCTCATGCCTGTAATCCTAGTTATTCAGAAGGCTGAGATCTAAGAATTGCGGTTCAAAGCCAGCCTGGGCAGGAAAGTCTGTGAGACTCTTATCTCCCATTAACCACCAGAAAACCAGAAATGGTACTGTGGCTCACGTGCAGAACGCTAACCTTGAGCTGAAGAACGCCGGGACAGTGCCCAGGCCTAGAGGTTAAGTCTCATGACAAAAAAAAGTAGGAAGTAGGTAGAAATCAATCTGAATTATCCATTTATTACCAACTAAGCACTATACCCTTTGGTGGGCTAGCTTAGGCAATAAGGCACCTGGCATTAAGACACAATGTCAGAACCGGGCACCAGTGGCTCATGCTTATAATCCTAGCTACTCAGGAGACTGAGGATTGTGGTTCCAAGCCAGACTGGGCAGGAAAATCTCTGAGACTCTTATCCCCAATTAAATTACAGGAAAAAGCTGGAAGTGATGCTGTTGCTCAAGTGGTAGAGTGCTCTCCTTGAGCAAAAGGAGCTCAGGGATAGCACCCAGACCCAGAGTTCATGCCTCAGGACTGACTCCCCCCCCCAAAAAAAAGAGAGAGAGAGAGAGCGGAGAGAGAGAGAGAAAGAAAGGAAGGAAGAAAAGAAGCAATGTCAAGCCAGGTTTCAGTGGCTCATACCATAATCCTATATCCTTTTCCTATATCCTTTCCTTGAAAGGAAAAGATAGGGAAGTGGCAAGTTAAGGCAAGCCTGGGCAAAAAAAAATAGTTCTTGAGATCCTTCTTTTTTTTTTTTTGGTCCGGTCGTGGGGCCTGAACTCTGGGCCTGGGTGCTGTCCCTCAGCTCTTCAGCTCAAGGCTAGCACTCTACCACTTGAGCCACAGCGCCACTTCCGGCTTTTTTCTTATGTGGTGCTGAGGAATCAAACCGGCTTTTTTCTTATGTGGTGCTGAGGAATCAAACCCAGGGCCTCAAGCATGCAAGGCAAGTGCTCTACCACTGAGCCACCTTCCCAGCCCCTTGAGATCCTTCTCTACCAATAGCCAGATGGGTTGGCACATGCCTGTCATACTAGCTTCACGGGAAGGAGAGATAGGCAGATCACTGTTCAGGAGAAGGTTTGGGCAGGAAGCTAGACTTTATCTAAAAAATGACCAGTGCAAAAAAGGTCTAGAGGTGTGGCTCAGCAGTAGAGTGCCCACTTAGTAAGTGCAAGATCTTGAATCCAAATAAAATTGAAATTAAAAAAATAAAAATAAATGAGGTTCTTTTCAGGTGTCAGGCTACTCACAACCTCTGTCCATTCCCTTTGCCTTAGCTTTTGGTCACGTGGCATCTTTCTAGATTCCTTTAATGTCCAAGCTTCTAAAGTCCCTCCTCTACCTCTTTTCCTGATCCATTGGGTGGTAACCCCCATGTTGCCTTTGTGTCTCTCCCAATACTCCCTCATGTCACACTTTCTCCTGGCCACTTCATACCCAAAGGTTCCCCCTCCACCCTCTCATATCAATGTCAGTCCCAGGCCACTGAGCAAAAAGCAAAACCACCTGTGCCCCCCATTTCCTTCATGTCTGTGAGGCGTGACTTCCAATAAAGTGCTTCTCACCTTATCTCCTGTACCAGTCCTTCTGAGTACCACTGACTTCTTCCCATTCCATTCCGCCCTTAATATAGTGACTTTGACAATTCATTGGGGTATGATTTGTTGCTCTCCTCACTGAGGCTTCCAAAGACTTTCCCTAATATAAGGCTCAGAAAGGGAAAGCATCCTCTATTATGAGGCACTGGAAGGGAGAGGAGACAAGGTCCTCTTCTGTGGCCAGAGAGGGAAGGTGCAGACTGGATTGGTCTCTTCTTTTTCCCTGAATCCTAAGTTGTTTTCATATCAGCTGACTCCTCCATTACCCCAAGTCTTGCCATTTGTCCTGCCGGGGGGAGCAAAGATCTAGGCTGGACTGAGCCCTCCCATGGAAGTTCTCATAGCTCTAAGGTGAATACTGAAGTAACAGCGCTGCCCCCAGTTCAAGGGACAAGCTCAGATGCTTCTTGGGAGCGCTAGATAGCAAGACGCAAAACAGTTTGGCCCAGGACCCCGGTTTAAGCATGAGGTTTGTCGCGGGGGAGTTGAGGGTCGTGGGCCTCTGGTAGCATTGCGCATGTGCGACCGCAAAGGGTATGCTGACCTCCTCCCCTCCACCCAGTCCCGGAGCTTGGGAGCTGCGGAAGGGTGGGGCCCACAGACCTGAGAGCGCGGCTGCTGCTGGTGAGGCGCGGGTCGCAGGCTCAGTCTCCCTTCCCTCCCCTGCCTCTGCAGCGTGGAGAGGGAGTCACGATTCGAGCGTTTGGAGAGGCCCCAGGCACTCGGGTGGAGCCTATGCCGGGCAGGAGATGACAGTGCAGAAAGGGCCGGGCGGGGTGGGGACCGGTGCAGCAGCTGCGAAGGGGCGGGGCGGCCAGGGCTGCCGGGAATGGGGGGCGGCGGGGGGGGGGGGGGGAGAGGGGGGCGTGCTTCTTGGGCGCTGGGAACAGGGCAGCTGAGGGCTTACGCTGGCTGGGGACCGGCACAGATCGGTTTTCCCTTTCCTACCGGGGCGCACGTGGACTAGGTTGGGGGGACAGTTAGGCTCATGGTCCCACGTGTCCAGCGTCAACTCTAGGTCTGTCAAATTCCCAGGCGCTTTTTCATTTGTGCTCTCAGTCCTCTCTGCCTGTCACAGATGACTTTTAGGGGACCCAGTTGCCCAGGGTGCATATACTGCAGAACTGCATGTGGCTCTGAAGGCATCCCTTCCTTGCACCGGCTGAGGACCGAATTCAGGGCCTTGCACTTGCTAGGCAAGTGCCCTTATACTGAGCTAATTCAACAACCCCTGGAGATTCTTCATGAAAGCCCCGGATCTGGACGCGTTTGTTGTTTGGACAAAAAACGCCAAGTTGCCCCCCCCCCCCATGATATGTGCTCCCTGGTCGATATAAAAAACGAGACTCGAAACAGAAAAAAAAATGCAGTTTATGTGAGGGGGTTGCTGGGGGTGGAGAGAGAGGTGGCCAATCAGTAGGGAATTGGTCACCCCTGCAGGGGGCGCCAGTAAGCCTAAACGGGTGTGTTGTTGCAGGCTGGTTCCTCAGCCAGGCCATTTTAGAGGTGTACAGATTTCAGGGGGATGGACTGGTCCCTGGCCCCAGGTAGGAGGCCCGGCTCTCAGGAGCATTATAAATGGCTAAAGCCCCTGGCACAGAGAGGGCTGCACCTCCCAAATCCATCTGGACATCCAGCAGGAGTGGGGCTCCCAGAGTAGAATCCTTTCCTAGGAGAGGTGAGGCTGCGCTCAGTCTAGAGAAGCCTCTCCCCTCCTTTCTTCAGGGAGGAAAGCCCTGCCCTTTTTCACTCAGGATGAAACATTTTAACTATCTCCAACCCACATCCAACAGTGAGGAGATGGGTGGGTACAGAGGATTTCCCCAGCAAAACTCAAGCTGCCCAACACATCCAATCAGGGTAGCTCAGCCCAGATATGGCTTCCTTCCAGGTTCTAAGTCCCCATCACCATTACCTGCACCTGGAGAATTCAACCCCTTGTCTGCCAGCTCAGCCTCACCCCTCTCTGGAACCAAGGGCTGCATCTGCATAGGAGAACCATGGCAAGCAACTGGGGAGGAAGCCCCAGTGGCTGAGGAGAACTGGGGAATCATTAGGGCAATTCTCAGACCTGACTCTGGCTCCCTGAGAACAACCACAGACCAAAGGAACAGAGTCCTTCTTCCATCTTACCAGGGCGAGTTCCATGTCCAAGTCCATCAGGGTCCATTCTCGTCCTTGGAGGCTGGGGCCCAACACCTGGGGAGAGCTCCAGGTCATTGGTGCCCTCAGGCTGCACAGACAGCTGGACCCCACCTTGTCCCACGTCCCTGCCCTTGCCAGAGGGGTACTCACATCCAGGGGTACTACAGGCTCCACGCTTTCCGGGGCAGGCCGAAGCAGCATTGGAGGAAGCAGATTCTCTGGGCTCCGATTTCCCTGCTCTAGGCCCAGAACTCCCCTGTGCACAAAGAACCTGCTATTGGCCTGCAGTACTCATGCCCTATTAGGTTCCCCAGGAACCCAGATGTATTGACATTTAAGTACCTCACTATCTAAATGCTAAAAGTGGATCCTCCCCTCCCCCCCCCCCCCCCACACACACAATGGGGCATCTAGAGAGTGCCTTTTCTTCCTACCTGGAAAACTAGGTCTGGGAGCCTTCACTATGCAAGTGTAAATACTACTGTTTGTTATTTTTTTAGTGTATATTAAAATATACATAGGGGGTTTCATCATTGCATTTCCATACATGCACGTAATATACTTTGATAATATTCACTCTATTTATAATTCTTCTTCAGTGGGGTCTTGTGTGTGCGCACCAATACCAGAACTTGAACTCAGGGTGTCAAGCTCTCATTCCAGCTTGCTTACTTGTTCATCAATGGTGCTCTACTAATTGAGCCACACCTCCAGCTTGGCTTTTTGCTAATTGGAAATAGGTGGAGTCCCTCAGACTTTTCTGGCTGGCTTTGAACCTTGATCCTACAAATGTCAGCCTTCTGAGTAGCTAGGTTTATAGGCATGAGCCACTGGGGACCTAGCTTGAGTCTTTTTTTGTCAGTCCTAAGGCCTGAACTCTGGGCCTGGGCACTGTCCCTCAGCTCTTCAGCTCAAGACTAGTGCTCTACCACTTGAGCCACAGCGCCACTTCTGGCTTTTTCTGCTTATGTGGTGCTGAGGAATCCAACCCAGGGCCTCATGCATACAAGGCAAGCATCTACCACTGAGCTGCTTTCCCAGTCGGCTTGAATCTTTCTATAGAGGTACTGAGTGACTTGAGTGAGAGGTTCTGCTCTGCGGGGGATTCTAATGCAGGTGTTCTTTGGAGCAAATTCTGAGAAATAAGGTAGGTAAGTGTCGCAGAATCAAGTGCCCAATGGTCCTCCTTAGCCACCGAAGGACAAAGGCATTTTATGGGCCAGAGTGATGACTGGTTTGCAAAAGTGGCCCACAGAGCTCACCATCAAAAATGGGCTCTGAAAAGAAGCTCAGGGACAGTGCCCAGGCCCTGAGTTCAAGCCCCAGGACTGGAAAAAAAAAAGGGGGGGAATGGGAAAAGCTCTGCTCACCTGTCAGTTACGTCCCTGGGGTCCTTTGGTTCAGGCTGTTGGGCACTCCTGGGCCCCTCAGGGCTGAAGCTCCCTTTCCCTTCCAGGATGGCCTGCACCACAGCCACAGGCAATTGTGGGGGGGCTGTCACGCAGAAGTCACACTCGTTTGGGGCTAGGGCCAGCCCGGCCTCGCCATCCCCCCCTGGACTGGCCGGCTCTTCTTTGAGCAGTGCCAGGCCCTTCTCCCTGTACGGGAGAAAAGCTTCAACCAGACCCTGGCACTGACCTCTCCACCCCTACAGCCATCTGGGCTGCTAGGCCCTCCCCACCCCCCACAAGCTCCTCAGGGAATCCCCTGGTGCCCCTTACCTCCTGCCACCACTGGAGGAGGGAGAAAGCCTGGGCCCTTCAGGGGATGGAGAGTCTTCTGGGATGTCAGAGATGATGGGCCCTCTGGCCCTGTGAGGGCTAAGGCCCAAGGTAGTCTCTGGGAGGGGCTGTAAGTAGAAGGCTAGGCCCAGCCCTTGACCTCCAGGCACAGGGAGAGCCAGAACCTAACCATCATCCAGCTGGAGCACTTCTACAGGATAGGGATTGAGGAAGAGGCTCTGTTCATTCTGGGGAGCCTAAGTCTGGCTAGTGGGAAGGCTGGCTTCCATCTTCTTTGGGGAGAATGGGCAAAAGAAACAAGCTCCCCATAATCCCAGCTGTACCCTGGGGTGGGGAAGGGAGAAGAAAAACTTACCGACTGAGTAAAGTAAGGATCCTGCAGGAGGGTACCAGGTAGGGGGCAGGCACTGAATTTGGCAGGTGCTGGACATGAGCTCCCTTCATCCAACATCAGGGACCTGTGTGGGGTGACAGGGACTCAGGCAGGGGTGGGCAGGATCAGTCCCCATGCCCCTCAGCCTGTACCTCTCTCCCGCCCTCCCTCAGGCCCCAGCAGCCAAGTCAGCAGAGCTGCGGCCTGTTGCCAGGGCATCAGTCACATGCTGGAGTATAAGGGGCTCCCCCAGAGATGGGGGCCCTTTGGAGGGTAGAGAGGGGGAGGAGGGAGCATTGTCAGAGCCTCAAGTCCTCAGTTGCTATGTTTTGGGGTGAGGACCGGAATTTGAGGGTAAGGCCCCCCACAATAGGAAGATCCTGAATGGGGTAATGGATGGCAGAGTTGTGGGGAAAGAAAACAGGGTGAGGAAGGAGAATTTCCAGTGAAGGAGTTTCTGAAGAAGGGGTCTTTGCTAGGAGTCCTCTGGGGAGATTGTTGAAGGTGGGAAACAGAGGTGAGCCTCCCTGCCTTTGTCACTCACAGCTTCCTCTTGGTTCCAGCACTACTGGGGCCTGCCTGGAGTGGCCCAAAGAGGCACTGGATCAACTGGGGAGAAAGCAAAGGGTTAATTCCTACATCCCGCCCTCACCCCTACCCCTACCCTAGTGGGGGCAGTACCAGGTGAGTTTGCGGGAGGGTGGGTAAACAGACCGTAGAGGACTGGGTGGAGGTAAAGAATGGGCCAGAGTGAGAGAGAGAAGTGGAATGGGGGAGAGGAGCACCTTGCCAATAACCCGTTGCTGCTGTCCATGGATCTGTCGCAGTGTCACTACCTCTCGCCACAAGATCTCATTTTGCCTGGATGGGGGGAAAGGGTTGGGGAGTGCAGAGGCACCTGAGAGTTCATGGGATTACCATGTTCCATAAATTGGTGAGGCCAGGGAACCACGCAGCCCCCCTGATGGTCACTCCATCCTGTGGGGACTAGAATTCCATGACCGTGCCCATTTGTCGGAATAGGGGCACAAAGGCCCAAGATAGAGGGGCTTCCCAGAAACCACTGCTGATGAGTATTTCATTACCCAGACCCCACCTCCCCGCGCGTTCCCCATTCCCCCCGCACTGCCTGAGCTCCCGCAGCCGCGCCTCGGTGCTCTCCTGCGCTCCTCGAAAAGCCTGCACCTCGCTTAGCAGCCTGCCGAAGTCTTCAGGGCGCCAGCGACTGTCTTCACCCCGCAAAGCAGGAACCTGAAGGTGGGAGGCGCCAGTTGGGGTGAGAGCACATGGAGCGGGGCACCTAGTCCTAACACCCCACTTGGGGTTTAGTCTTTCCTTTGCTTGCAGTCCCCACCTTGCGGCGCACGCGCTCCAGGAGCTGCTCACGGCCACGCACGAAGCTCGGGTGCTGGAACTCTACGTGATCACGCTCTGGCCTGAGTAGGCCACCCTGCTCGATGCTCACGACCTTCCGAAAACCATCTGGAGAACGGGGCATGGGGTTTGAGTCGCCCCATCTTTTGCACCAACACACTCAAGCCCGCTCCCCACCGGCCCGAGGAACTCACACATGTTGAGTTGGCGCACAAAACTGGCCATGTTGCTGTGCTTGAAATACTGGGGTAGCACTTCTTTGGCGAAGCGGCTCTGATCGCTCACGAGGAAGCTGGTTCCGCTCTATGGATAATGACGCCCCGCACGCACGCCACGCATGGTGCAGGTGAAGATCAAGACCTGCTAAGTGGCGGCCAGCGCCCTGGCGCGCAGGCGCGCGCACTCCCTCTGAGGGGCCTGAGGCCTAGTCTGGGGGCAATCCCCACGAGTCCCTCTTTGTAGCCCGACCCAGACTTGGTTCTAAGAAACAGAAGCGGCCAACCTGGGCTCTACCTCGGACTGGACTGGTGGTCCTAGACTCGCGACGTGAGCCAGAACCAGTCCGTCCCTCCTCCAGATTTGTTTTCCCATCAGGAAGGGATGGGGCTGAAACTAAATTACACTGGTTCCTCGGGTTTTGGGTTTCCAGGACCCTTCCTGGGCCCCAGAAGGAAGTAACTTCATCCTCACCGCACCCCACCCCCCCTCCCAAGATGAATTACCCTGGACGGCTGAATCGAGCCCAGTCCCAAGTGGGGGTTGGGTGGACATGGACGCTCACTACTTAACGTGGAGAGATTCCCGAAGCAACACAGGGGAAGTTAAGGGGCCCCAGCCCTCACCGGGCTCCAGCGGATCAGGTGGTCGGTGCCTGGGTCTCCCACCAGCGCCCATAGCTTGCCGAGGAAGGCAGGCACGGGGCTGGGGCCTGGCTCCGTGGGCAGCGCCGCGGGCGCTTCCTGCATCGCGCAGTCTCGGGGCCCCCTCAGCGCTCCAGTCCGGCCGTTGCGGGATCGTCAAAGCCGCGAAAGTGCTGCGTTTGCCGACCGCCCCGCCCTGCCCTACTCCGCCCCCAGGCGCCGGGTCAGGCGGGGGCCACGTGCGAACTTTCGGGGCGGGGCTCGGACAGCCGCGGAGGCACCAGCAAACAGAAAGAGCTGGCAGGATCGCAGGGTAGTGTAAAGGGGTAGGGGAGGGAGACCTGGGTTCGAGTCTCAACTCTTCTCAGTCTTTGTGCTTTTCTTTGAGAGCAATCGTCTGAGCGTGGGCTGGAAGAGTCCTGGAGGTGGGGGCTGTGAGCATAGCGAAGCCTGGGTGAGGGTAGTTGGGAAGGGTGGTGGGGAAGCTTGGCCCTACCCGCCGAACGCAGAGGCGTAGCCATTCGCGCGCGCCTTTGGAATCCTCCGCCCCGACCCCGCAGCCGCATCAAGACCGGGAACCTTCAAGTCTCAAATCATTCCACCACTGCGCCTTCCCCGCCCCTCCCCCTTGGGGCGGGCTCGCCATCGCCGGACGGGACGCGGAGATTCTACACGATTTACGATTTATTTATTTAACATTCACTCCAGGTGCTCCCGACCTGCGCCTGTGCCCGCATTCTCCCCCCACCCCCACTGTCTCTCTACACGCTGGGCCGCGCAGTGAGCACAGGGGTGGGGCGTGGCAGCCCAGTGTGGCCTGGAGGTGGGGAGGATCGAGTGGACCCATAGCTCTCTGGACTGGACCGGACAGCATCCCACTGGCCCTAATCCTCTGGAGGGTAACGGAACCCCCCAAAGACAGGGACTAAGTAGTTGGAACGAGCTCGGGCAACTCCCTTTGGCTTCTCCAAGACTCAGGTCTACGGGGTCGGAAAGGGGAGGGTTTGGCCAATCAGGGCAGGAGCGTGGGCCGCCAGGGATGTGGCTCTCGCTTTAGTTTGAGCGTGTAGCTGCGCAGGCGCGGGCAGTGCGCGCGGAAGGCGCTGAGCACGGACGGGCTCACCACGCAGAAGCAGTGTATTTCGCGGAGGCCGCTGCACCGCGCAGCCAGCTCCTCCAGCGCCGCATTCATCTCCGCCGAGGCGGAGGCGCGCACCTCGAGCGCGCGCAGGGTGGCAGCGTAGTGGCTTGCCGCGAAGCGCACCGGCCCTACGGTGTCTCCCGAGAGGTTGAGACTCAGCGCAACCACAGGTACTGCAGGTTGCAGGATGCTCATAACGCTCTCGGCAGGCAGCGCAGGCTCCAGCTCCAGCTCCACAGCCATCCCAGGGTGGCGCCGGCTCAGTGCCTGCCAGGCTTCGTCCGGCGGGGGGGTTACTCGAGCATCTTCAGGGCATGCGCACCGCAGAGCGAGGAGTGCAAAAGGCGCGCGATCTGGGGCGGCCAGCGCCTCGAGGACCGCGCGCGACAGGCTGGCTAGGTGCAGGCCAAGAGCGCAGAGGTGCGGGCAGGCCTTCAATAGCGTGAGTATGGAGTCGGGCCCTACGTTGTCCACCAGCGTAGGGTTGTCCAAGAAAAGGCTGCGGAGCTCTGGGCAGCCGCGTGCAGCCTGTAGAACCAGTGCATCATCCAGTGTGAAGGGCAAGCGCCGCAGGTCTAGGTGTTGCAGCTCCCTGGCGGCCTTGCAGATGGCCTGCACAGCTTCCAAAATGTCTCGGCCTGCATCGAAGAGGGGTTTTTCTCCGCGGCATTCCAGGCACAGGCCTCGAAGCCCGGGGGTACGGCCGGCCAGTGCCATCAGTAGCTCGGTAGCTGCCCGGCGACTCGGCTTCCTCGATGGATCACATTCCAGTCGTAGGTTATGAACGTGATCCAAGCAGGTGGACAGATAGGGTGACAGCATGCTTTCCCCCTCATAGTCACAACTTGGATTAAAATGTTACACAAAAAGCACAGTAGTGTCACTGATTGAGGTAGAAACCTCTAGGAGACGCCCTCCGTCCTCATTCCCTCCCCATTTCTTGTCTCCATTATGCACCTCTCTGTCCAGACCAATTAGCCCCAAAGGCAGTCACTGATGGTAGGAAGGAAGTCCCACCCTATCCCTGGTATGGAGAGCTAATATAGAAAAAACAAAAAAACAAAAACCACTCCTCTTTCTCAGCTGTCTTGAAAGAATGAGGCAGGGTCTCTGGACTACCAGGTTCAAATTCTACCTCTACCACTCCTTAGCTGATTGACCAGCCAGGTAGTGGGTAAGTCTGTATGTCTCAGTTTCCTGTCTATGCAATGGAGATAATATTACTTATCTGCCACCCTGGGTTTAATGAGTTAATGTAAGGCACTTAGAACTGTAGTAGCTAATAAATGTTAGTGATGCAACTCTGTGTGTGTGTGTGTGTGTGTGTGTGTGTGTGTGTGTGTTGGCACTGGGGCTTGAATTCAGGGCCTGGGTGCTGTCCCTTAGCTTTTCCACTCAAGGCTGATGCTTTACCAATGAGCCACAGCTCCACTTCTGGCTTTTTGCTGGTTAATTGGAAATAAGAGTCTCAAGGACTTTCCTGCCTGGGCTAGCTTTGAACAGTGATCCTCAGATCCCAGCCTCTTGAATATCTAATAGTAGCTACCTCCACCTTGTTATTTTTTTTTTTTCTGAAACCAATATGGAGAAGTCAAGGAATCTCTCCAACCCCTGACTCCATGAAGTTTGAAAAATTGGGCAAACAGAGGAGCTAGCTCACCTGATGCTAGTGTCATGCCACACAGTGCTGCTGGTGGCAGCAGTGGCCCAGGCTCTGCAGACCCTGGCAGCCGCAGCTCGGTCCCTGAGGGGCAAGTGTCGGAAGATGAGTGCCAGCACTTCCTCAGGAAGCTGTTCTCCTGGCTCGGTTGTGGTGTGGCTGGGGGTTAGAGGCTTTGCCATTCCAAACAGCTTTTACCTAGAAGAGAGGGAAACCCTGAGTTCAGGAAGGCCATAGTGTTGAGGAAACAGTGGAGACTGGTGTAGAAATGCTTGTGGCCTGGGAACTGGTATATACTTTGCAGAGCTGGTGTTGCAGGGGTCCTCATTCACAACCTGTAGCTCAGTAGTGGAACTTGCATAGCAAGGCCTTGGATGTGATCCTCAGTATTGTGTGTATGTGTAGTAACAGCAGAGGTATTCTTTTTTTTCCCCTTTTCTTCATTTTCTTCTTGTCTTCATCATCTTTTTTGGTGCTGGTCCTGGGGCTTGAATTCAGGACCTAGAAGCTATCCCTGTTTCTCTACCACTTGAGCCACAGTGTTACTTCTGGCTTTTTAAAGTAGTTTATTGAAGATAACTTTTTTTTTTTTTTTTTTGCCAGTCCTGGGGCTTGAACTCAGGGCCTGGACGCTGTCCCTGAGCTTCTTTTGCTCAAGGATAGCACTCTACCACTTGAGCCACAATGCCACTTCCAGCTTTCTGTTTATGTGATACTGGGGAATTGAACCTAGGGCTTCATGCATGCTAGGGAAGCAGTCTATCAGTAAGCCACATTCCCAGCCCTTAAGGATAATATTCTCACAGACTTTTCCTGCCTGGCTGGCTTTGAATCTCAATCCTCAGATCTCAGCCCCCTGTGTAGCTAGGATTACAGGTGCGAGCCACCAATACCAGGATAGTTTTTTATTATATAGACTTTTGCTATGTGTTTCAGTTCTTGCTATGTGGCTCAGGCTGGCCTTGAATTCCAGATCCTCCTGTCTCAGCCTCTGGGGTGTTAGAATTACATCATGCCTGAGTAGACTACAGATTTTTGATCAAGATCAAGAACTAACCTAAACATGAGGGTCTATCTTACAGTGTAGGTCCTAGATCCATGAAGTTGTTTCTCAATGCCAAAGAGCTTCTCTGTGTGTGTGTGTGTGTGTGTGTGTATTTTATATGCATGTTGGTACTAGGGCTTGAACTCCAGGCCTCATGTGCTAAGTTGGCTTTAGCATTCGTGGCTGGTGCTTTACCACTTCAGCCATACCTCCAATTCCAGTTTTTTTGCTGGTTAATTGGAGATAAGAACTTTCTGATTGGTCTGCTGGGACTAGCTTTAAACTAAGGCTCCTCAGATCTCAGCTTCCTGAGAACCTGAGATTATAGGCATGCGCAACTAGTGCCTAACTGGGTTTCTGGCCTTTATACTACTTTCTCACTTGTTGGACAAGTTCCAGGTGATTCCACAGGGCCCAGGTAGAGAAACTGTCCCGTTGTCATGGTGACTACAGGGTTAATAAAAGCGGGAGCTTAAGCTGAAAACGTTCATTTGTCAGTGCCCACTAGCCAATCAGAAACCAGGTCTTCTGGATCCGCCTAGAAAGGGGAGGCATTTTTGTTGCTGCTTCCTCACTGGGAGGGGAGTTGCCTGTGTTCTTCCCACTGACAGACCAGCAGGGCAGATAAAAGCCGGAGGTTCTGGGGCCTGTTTGCTCTGGCGCCTGGAGGGCTGTAGTTCAAGTTCCGACCCAGACTCCGGAGCAGCCCCGGTTCCCGCTGGACAATTTAGGTTCGGCTGGCACCCCGCAGAGCGCAGGTTTTTGAGTCTTCTTTAAGCTTACCAATTTGTGTCAGGGTGCCTGCAGGGTGTCCTGCACATCTTAAGTCACTTGGTTGTTAATTTCCCCTTATATTCCTGATGCCACGTGTACTCTGGGCCTTCGGACACCCCGGGCCAGGCGTGGACGAGGGACCCATGACACCTCATTTTGAGTGCTAGGGAAAAGCCGAGATCAAATGATCGAGCCAGATGATATATCCAGGGGGCATTAGGAAATTCGAGTTCCCCAAGGAGTGCCCTGTTGTAGATCTGCTAGGAACAGAGGGAAAACGGAGCCCGTTAGGGGGAAGGGGAGGTGCCACACTTTAGAGCCTAAACTCTGGACCCACGGGGAAGTTCCTCCTGCCACCTAACCTCAGGCACCAATATCTTACCTGCTTAGAAGACCAAGGTGGCTTTGCCCCGAGGCGGGGGACTGGGTGCCCAGGGCAGCGGGGCGGGAAGGAAGGAGTCCGGGGCGCCGGGAGGGCGGGACGCGCGGGCGGCTCCGGTTGGGGCACCGCCCCGGGTTCTCCGCGCACACCCGGAAGCGGCGCGGGGAGCAGAGCCAAGCGTGGCGGGCGTGGGAGCCCAGGCCCTGCCGAGGCGGGCGGCCAGGTTAGTGCCGAGGCGCGGAGGGAGGGTGGGCTCCCTGGTGTGGCGGGAGCGGAGGCGGGGATCGGGCTTCCGCGCGTGGACACCGCGCTGTCACGCACGGCCGCCCGGGCCGGCCGGTGGGGGCGGCCTGTGGGGCAGGAGGGAGGAGGCTGCCGCTTTCAGATTTCTTGTGCCGACTAATAATGGCTTTTGAGGGGCGCCTCCCCTCCCCCCTCTTAGGACGAAAGTGCGGGGGAGGGGCTGGGGCTGAACAGTTCCGTGAGCGGAGACCCCCCCCCCCCCAGCTCGCCTGGGCCCCGGACTTGCAATCCAGTTCAGTTGGACGCTGGGCTCTGGGGGTCTCCAGCCGCACCACTGTGTTGGGGGCGTGGGCCCCCCACTAGGGCAGGTTTTTAGTCCTTGGGCCACGTCTGACCTCCCATGCAGAAGCTGGGCAGCCCCTGGGGCCTGCCGTGTGTTCCTGGGGTGCCATGCGTCTGGTAGCGGAGCAGCTGTTCCTAAGGACCACTGAGCATCCTCAGGACCCAGCTCAGAAGCCCCCTCCCATGGGCGGGGCAGGCTCCTGGTGGGCGGGGCTTCCCCAAAACAGGAGGGGTTTTCTGGGGAAGGACGAATAGGAAGGGTTTACAAGGGGACAAGGGAGATGAGCCAGATCCCTCAACCCCCAAACTCTTAAATAATTTTGTTATTATAAAGGTGATGTAAAGAGGGGCTACAGTTACATAAGTCAGGAAAGAGTACATTACTTTTTGGACAATGTCACCCCTTCCCTCGCTCTCTCTCCTTTTTTCCCTCCTGTCCCCACCCACAGCCCTAAACTCTTTAACCTATTAACAACATCTAGGCCTTCAGCCCAGACCAGCAAACTCCTTCCATTTCCCCAGTCCTACTGGATGTGGTGCAGAATGCCCCAGCACTGTCTGCTGCGCAGACTCAGGTCTCTTCTGTCCCTACGCCCACCCTTTAAGGGGAGACCATATTCATACACTCAGCACTTCTAAGCCAGAAAGATAGGATGTGAAAGAGAAAAGGTTTCGGGGCTCTACCAGATCAAGTCCCTAGTGTTCCCCAATTGTTTTTTAATTCCTCTTTGGTTGGCTGCCTAACTTTTCTTGGCCCTAGAGTCTTATTCTGTTCTTATTTTTATTTTGTCTTAAAAAAATAGCCAGACAATGGTAGCTCATACCTATAATCCTAGTTACTCAAGGGGCTGAGATCTGAGGATCTCATAAAGTTGTAAGCCAGCTTGGACAGAAAAGCCTGTGACTCTCTCTCTCTCTCTCTCTCTTTTGTCAGTCGTGGGGCCTGAACTCTGGGCCTGGGCGCTGTCCCTCAGCTCTTCAGCTCAAGGCTAGCGTTCTACCACTTGAGCCACAGCACCGTTTCTGGCCTTTTCTGCTTATCTGGTGCTGAGGAATTGAACCCATAGCCTCATGCATGCAAGGCAAGCACTCAACCACTGAGCCACCTTCCCAGCCCAAGCCTGTGACTCTCATCTCCAATTAACCATTAAAACGCTAGAAGTGGAGCTATGGCGCAAGTGGTAGAGAACTAGTCTTGAATAAAAAAGCCAAGCAAGATCTGGAGGCCCTGAGTTCAAGCCCAGTATTCATAGGAAAAAAAAAACCTCTCCTTTCTCCTCCTCTCTTCCTTTTCCCTCCCTTCCCTTCTCCTTTCTCTGTTTTAGAGACATGGTCTCACTATATAGCTCTGACTGGCTTCCAAGTCCAGATCATTCTGTCTCAGTCTCCCATGTGCTGGGATTACAGGCATTCAGAGCCATACCTGGCTCTTATTTTGCCTTTTCTTTTTCTCTTAATACAAAGACAATGTGTTTAAATATAGGAAAAATAGAAATTACCTCCAATCTTTTCAACCCTGACCAAAGATAAACACAGTGTTATTTTTTAGACTAGTTTTGGGTAAACCCACAAGTAACAATATGTTTTCTAAGAGATTTGCCAATAAATGTGTTCCTTAGACCCAGATAGCTGTTACCAAGGATCATTTCTCTTGCCAGGTCCTTGGGTGATAGCAGAGGCCCCCTGCCCAGGTACTATCCCAGCTTGGGTATTAGTTTGGCTCTGGGGGAAGATCTGAAATGCAGCTTCTGCAATGGGCGCAAGATCTTTCTCAACAATGTCCAAGGCTGGCACCTTTTCCCCTGAGACTTCCTGTCATTTGTGTAAATAGAAGCCAGTTGGGACACTATTCATGCATCCTGCCGAGTACTTCAGATCAGCACTCCTTCTACCCACTGTATGTAAATGATGAATATTAGAGAGTAAAGGAACATGACTGATAGGGCAGGAGAGGGGGTCTTGAGCCCATGTTCATAGGAAAAGTGGAAACGTTGCTTTAGGTCGGGTGGAAAAGAAGAGGCAGAGCAGTTTCCCCACTTGCCTCATGAGGCACTAACTTGGAGGCTACTGAGCTGAGATTCAAAGCAGTGGTTTCCTAGCTGGAAATCCCCGACTCCCAACGCCTTGGTCTAGGACCAGGCTATTTGTATTTGTATTTGTGTGTGCGCGCGCGTGCGCACGTGTGCATGCGTGTGTATGCATGCTAATACTAGGGCTTGAACTCAGGACCTGGGCACTGTCCCTTAGCTTTTTCCACTCACAGCTAATGCTCTAGCACTTGAATCACAGCTCCATTTCTGGCTTGTTGGTGCTTAGAGATAAGAATCTAGAGGACTTTCCTACTGGGACTGTCTTCAAACCCAGATCCTCAGATCTTAATTGCCTGAGTAGCTCAGATTACAGATGTGAACCACCACCTAGGACCAGGTGTTTTTTTAAAATTTTTATTGTTATTGTAAAGGTGATGGAGGCCGGGCGCCGGTGGCTCACGCCTGTAATCCTAGCTACTCAGGAGGCTGAGATCTGAGAATCGTGGTTCAAAGCCAGCCTGGGCAGGAAAGACCGTGAGACTCCTATCTCCAATAAACCACTAGAAAACCGGAAGTGGCCCTGTAGCTCAAGTGGTAGAGCGCTCGCCTTGAGCTGAAGAGCTGAGGGACAGCGCTCAGGCTCAGAGTTCAAGCCCCATGACCGACAAATAAAATAAAATGAAAAAATAAAAAAATATAAAGGTGATGGACAAAGGGGTTATAGTTACGTAAGTCAGGTAGAGTACAGTTCTTTTTTTTTGGCAGTGTCACCCCTTCCCTCATTCCCTCACCGGTTTTCCTTCCCATCTCCACGTACAAGTTGTACATTTCATTTTCAACATAGTGTTTAGTGAGTACCACCGATGCATTTGTTCATTCCTTTGTTCCTCCATTTCTGTGTCCCCCTTTACCCTCCCAAAGACAGATAAAGAAACAAGACCAAAAAAAGGAAACAGGCTGGGCACTGTGGCTCATGCCTGTAATCCTAGCTGCTCAGGAGGCTGAGATATGAAGATCATGGTTCAAAGCCAGCCCAGGCAAAAAGTCTGTGAGACTTTTATCTTTAATTAATCACCAGAAAACCTGAAGTGGTGCTATGACTCAAAGTGGTAGAGCACTAGCCTTGAGCAAAAAAGCTCAAGGACAGTGCCCAGGCCCTGAGTTCAAACCCCATGACAGACAGACAGACAGACAGACAGACAGAAAGAAAGAAAGAAAGAAAGAAAGAAAGAAAGAAAGAAAGAAAGAAAGAAAGAAAGAAAGAAAGAAAGAGAAAGAAAGAAAGAGAGAGAGAAAGAAAACAAAACAGCAACAAAAGCTGGGCGCCAGTGGCTCATACCTGTAATCCTACTACTCAGGAGGCTGAGATCTGAGAATCATGGTTCAAAGCCAGCCCAGGCAGGAAAGTCTTTGAGACTCTTATCTCCAATTAACCATCAGAAAACTGGAAGTGGCGCTGTGGCTCAGTGGTAGAGCATTCGCCTTGAGCTGAAGAGCTCAGGGGCAGTGCCCAGGCCCAGAGTTCAAGCTCCACAACCAAAAAAAAAAAAAAAGGGCAACACAGAAAAACCTCGTTTCCATTTCCTGGAGTTCATTTTGATAGATATTATTTTATATGATTAGATGCACATAGGCAGTGTGCCTTTGTGTTGTGTTTCTCTCCTAAGAACATCCTCCTTTGAGGACCACACTTTTGACAGAAGGTGGATAGAGGAGCAGCTCCAAGGGGGCTAGTTCAAATTGAACAATTTTGGTTGAAGAAGGAAAACAATCCCAACTTCAAAGGAGCTTATAACAGAGAAGACTTTAGCTCACATCTGAACTTTTCAGGGTGCCTTCAGGGACTAATGGATCCAGGGGCTTAGTGTGGTTAAGAGTACACCTTCCCCTTTCTTAGCTCTGTTCCTTCTGTGTCAGGTTCATCTGCAGGCAATCAGGCTCTTCCCTACTCTTCATTTCAGCCCCAGACATAGGGAAAGTAGTCCCTCTTTCCTATTGGTGTAGCCATCGTTGCAGGATCGATTCTCATTGGTCCATCTTGAGCTCCATATCAAGTCTGAACTAGTCTTTGCATTGTGGTGAATGGAACATGAAAATTGTTCAGGCCTTCTTTACCTGGCCACAACTGGATCTAAGGAGTGCCATTTCTCTTCCCAACAAGCAAGGGGTTCAAAAGAGTTATCTCAGACCTGTAAGGGTTGGGGATGGGGGAGCGGCATCTGTGTAGGAGCAAACTACAGGTCTGCTTTGAAGTGGGGGGGGGGGGGGAGGGAGAGAGGGAGGGAGGGAGGAGGGAAGAAAGGGAAAAAAAGGAAGGGGAAAGGCAGAAACTAAATAGATGCAGGGCAGGCAGCATCTATGAAGACACGGGGCTCCTGAGATCATGGGCTCCCTGCCCCAAGTGTGCCAGCTGACTGGGGCTGCTGTGGAGGGATTGTTGGACCACATAGCGTTCTCTCCAGGGCTGGGGGTGACCTGCTTGCTTGTATGGGTCTCAGGAGGCAAGATGGCAGCTGGGCCGAATGGGCATGAAGAATGGGTGGGCAGCGCATACCTGTTTTTGGAGTCCTCACTGGACAAGGTGGACCTGTCCGAAGCCTATGCACACCCTGAGAAGAAGGTGGCCGTGTTCAGGGCTCTGCAGACAGCATTGGCAGGTATGGAATGGGGGTATGTGTGTGTGTGTGTGTGTGTGTGTGTGTGTGTGTGTGTGTGTATGGAGGTGGGGGAGGTGGCTGGAGAGCTTTGTGGGAGTGGCTGGGATTGAGGCCCCACCCTTTGACTTTGTGAGCTTAGGACAAGTTTTAATGGGAAGTGGGGGTTAAGGAGCAAAGCAGACCTCTGGCTGAGTAGCAGCTACCTTCTCTGCTTACTGCATGTGTCTTTAAGCGTAGACATTTGTACCTGTGTCTTTGTATGATTGGAACTAACACCTCCCTACTACGCATCCACACCCCCACCCCTCCCAACAAGCCAGCTCACTCCTTTCTACTAATTACACTTTTTTTTTCCTCCTCTTTTCCTTCTAACTGCAGTGCTCCTTGCTCAAGAGCCCTTCCTAGTACCAGCCTTTCTGGTCCTCCTTTTCTCTTATCAAGCTGGTTGGGGGATCCTGCTCCATCCCTCAGAGCCGTCTTGCTTCTTTCCTCACACCCTGCCTTAGCCGGGGCAGTGGCCCTTGAGACCTCGCGTCCTTCCCCAGTCTGCCTACGTGGACACCAATGGCTTGGGGCTCTGGGCATGCGCCCTTTTTCTTGTTGCAGACCTTTGGCCCCCCACGTTTGGGGCTTCATAGATGGGATTGTGTGGCACCCACTCTGTCTTGCGATCCACCCTGTGAGGTCCTGGCTTCCCCCCACCCTCCCGGATTGTTGCTGTTTGCACCCCAGTTTGTGTCTCCACTGGGTTTTCTGGGTAACCCTGCACCCCAGCTAGGGGATGGGGACCACAGGCTTCGCCTTTCCTGCCGCTTGGAGAACGGTCCTGTTTGGGGGTCCGCCCGGCACCTGACTGCTCGCCTCCGCAGAGAGCTCCAAGAGCCCTGACGTGCTGCAGATACTCAAGATCCACCGCGGCGATCCGCAGCTGATAGTGCAGCTGCGCTTCTGCGGGCGCCAGTGCTGCGCTCGCTTCCTCCGCGCCTACCGCGAGGGGGCGCTGCGCGCCGCGCTGCGCCAGTGCTTGGCGCAGGCGCTCTCCCGGCCCTCCCTGCAGCTACAGCTGGAACTGCGCGCGGGCACCGAGCTGCTGGACGCTTCGCTGACCGATGAGGAGCGCTGTTTGAATTGCATCTTAGCCCAGAAGGTGCACCCCCGACTCCGGCTGGGTTTAGGATGAGATGGGCGGGGATTCTCCCCTAAGAGCCTCACTGACAGCGCTCCGCTCCTCTTCCCCCAGCCGGACCGTCTCAGGGATGAGGAGCTCACCGAGCTGGAGGATGCACTCCGCAATCTGACCTGCAGCTCCCCGGGCCAGAGTGACCATGTGGGGGTCACTCCTGCTCTATCAGAGTTCCCGATCCCCTCTCCGCCAGAGGAGAAGCCGCCGCCCCAGTCTGACCAGACTTTTCTGTTCCAGGGTCAGCACATAGGTGAGGAGGAGGGGGGTCACTGGAGGTTGAAGTTTGGGCCAGAACAAGCGCTGGGCCCTGGAGTCTCTGGGGCCGGCACGAAGGATTCTTGGTGTCCATTCTCCTCCCCTCCCCATTCTCTCTGCAGTGAATCGGCCCCTGAGCCTGCAGGACCAACAGAAGTTCGCCCGCTCAGTGGGCCTCAAGTGGCGCAGGGTGGGGCGCTCATTGCAGCGCGACTGCCGGGCTCTGCGCGACCCCGCACTGGACACGCTGGCCTATGAGTACGAGCGTGAGGGGCTCTACGAGCAGGCCTTCCAGCTGCTGCGGCGCTTCGTGCAGGCCGAGGGCCGTCGGGCCACGCTGCAGCGTCTGGTGGAGGCGCTGGAGGAGAACGAGCTCACCAGTCTGGCTGAGGATCTGCTAGGCCTGGCGGATCCCAATGGCCTGGTCTAGGCCTGGTACCGAGGAAGAAGCAGTGTGCCAGGGCTTGACGCCCGCCTGGTGGCTCCAGGGTCCTTTCTATTTCTACTGTTGTTACTGCTGCTCCCCTTCCATCCACGGAACTCAGAGTATACACACACACACCATCAGGGAACTGTTAGAGCATCTGGGACACAGTTGATAGCCCGGGCCAGAAGCTAGATAGCACCCATTGAGCTCCCCCCACCCCCTAAGGTGCATCATTGGCCCATTCTGCCCCAGATTCTTTGATGGTGACAGAATGTAGAGGCTTCTGTCCTATCCTCACTCCTCCTCTCTGCACCGCAACTTATCAAGCACCTGAACCACGGCTAGGTGTGGTAGCTAATGCTGTCGTGCCGTTAATCCCAGCACTTCAGAGGTTGAAGCAGGAGGATGAGCGGCATTAGACTGGGTCTCAAAAACAAACACCTGGACCTTTAGAATACTAGGCATCACCTCAGATGAGGAAGATACAGGAGTCCTGCAGTCCCTCAGTCACACCCAGTATGGGACTGAAGCACACAGCAGTCCTCGTAAAGTGTAGTCATTTTGCACGTGCAGAGATCTGGAAGAGATGAGGTGAGCAGGAGGGAGCGGGGGAGTTTTTCCAAGGACAGTGTTTTAGGCACAGCAGACTCAGGTGGAATGCAGCTGGCTCAAGTGAGGGTTTTGTGGGAGGTGCATTCCAACAGACATCAACTTTTGAATGGTTGGATGGGGGAGGGATTGATGAGTAACACGGGAGGGATAAGTAGTCTGATGAACCATTTTTACCACTTGGGTTCTAAAACAATCTTGTTTTAATTATGTCTGATCCCTTGGGCTTGAATTAGAAAAAAAAAAAATGATTCCAAATACATTGCTAGGGAAATTTCACAGTAAAATGGGCTCTCAGACTTTGGATTTTATTATTTCTGCGTGTATTGGGGTTTGAATTCAGGACCTCCCATTCTCTGTCTCTGTCTCTCAGGCCTCCCACTGTTGCCTTAGATTAAGCGTCTTGAAAACAGTCACCTGGAGCCAGTGGTGTTGTCATCCTTTTTCTAGGGGCTGTACCTCTCCTTTAATTCCTTCCTGCTTCCTCCCTGAAGAGCAAACCCTCCACTGTGAGCTTCACTCCTCCCTGTCCACAATCTAGAGGTCCTTTACTCCAGTTTTCCCATCACCTCACTTCCCACTAGGCTGAACCTTCTTTTATTTTTTGGTTGGTTATGGGGCTTGAACTCTGGGCCTGCGCGCTGAGCTCTTCAACTCAAGGCCAGTGCTCTACCACTTGAGCCACAGCACCACTACCAGTTTTCTGGTGGCTAATTGGAGATAAAAGTCTCATGGATTTTTCCTGCCTGGGGCTGGCTTTGAACCTTGGTCCTTAGATCTCAGCCTCCTGAATAGCTAGGATTACAGGCGTGAGCCACTGGTGCCCAGCTGGGCTGAACCTTCTTAATGCAATGGATGATCCCCAATCTGGACTGTCTGGCTACCCTGTATTACAATAGTGGCTGGTTTATCCTTGGATTATACCATTTCTTGGTTCACCCTACCTACTCCCACCTGTTCATTCACCAATCTTTAGTTCTGACCCTTTTCCTGAACTTAGAACAATACATCCAGGGGCCCCAAACTCCCTCCTCAGAAAGTTGTGCAGGCACATTTTCCTGTGTATTATGCCCAGCTTTTTTTCTGTTGAAATGCGGTTACCCAACTTTTTTTTTTTTTTTTTTTTTTCGGTTGTGGTTCTGGGCCTGGGCGCTGTCCTTGAGCTCTTCAGCTCAAGGTAAGCGCTCTTCCACTTGAGCTTGAGCCACAGTGCCACTTTTGATTTTCTGGTGGTTTACTGGAGATAAGAGTCTCACAGACTTTCCTGCCCGGGCTGGCTTTGAACCGCTATCCTCAGATCTCAGCCTTCTGAATAGCTAGGATTACAAGCATGAGCCACCAGCCTCAATTTTTTTTCTTTTCTTTTTTTCTTTTTAATCTGGACCAGCCTTCTAGCTGCAATTTTCTGGATCTTGGCTTCTGGAGTAACTAGGATTACAGATGTGAACCACCTGCTCCCTATGCAGGTCAAGCTTTTGCTCACTGGCTTTTTTAGGGGCTTCCTTGGCCAGCCTTCAGTGACTTTAGGCATGGTGATCTTTCCTTCCTGAGAAGTCTATACTGAAGACCAGGGGATTCAAAACTAAGACTAGTCCTGGGAAGAAAAGACTTAGGTGCTTTCCTGAAGAATGAACACAGATTTGGTCCTATGTCGTCTATCCCAGAAGATTCCTGATTTACAGAAGACCTAGGGGCAGTACTTTCTACTTGTGTGATCCTGGACAAGTCAGTTAACTCTTAGGGGAGTGGTACCCCCATCTGGCTATGAGAGTGGCTGGCAGGGATGGACAAGCTATCTTGTTTATGTGTTTGTTCTTACTGGATGGCAGACTTGGCTGAGCCTGGGGTAAAGGAGGAAGCCATGTGTCCAGGGGCAGCCCTTGCCTGGTGGGACCAGGGTTGCTGAGAAAAGACTCTGAAGAAGAAAGGGTAGGTCTCAGTAATGGCCAGATGGACACCAAGCTGCTCAGCCTGGGGATTTGGAACCCACTGGTGGGCTCGAGGCTCCTAAAAACCCAGTCTCATCTGCTCCACAGAAGGGGTAGGAGTAACCAGACACTTCCCAAGCCATAGGAAGGCAGACTGGAAGAGCTTCCGCTAGCTCCAAGAGCAGGCTTTCCCAGGAGAAAGGGCCTGTGAGCAATGCTCTCGGGGATTAGTCTCCACTTGGAGATGGAGGTGTCCCAGGCACTCCTAGCGCCTGGGCGGAGCTCAGCTCCAGATGTCCTGGCGCCCACAGCTGGAGGGTCACGTGGCACCACTCCCCCCCCCCCCCCTTCTTGCCAACTCTGCATTTGGCCCAGGCCCCGGCCGTGGCCGCCCTTGGGACCCTGCACCGAGCCCGAGGTCCCGGTATCCGGGTGCTACATCGCTCTGGGATTGAGTGTGAGTGTTGGGATCCCTGGAACAGAAGCCGGGACTGGGAAGGAAAAGTAGAGCGGGATTGGGCTTCGGCGCGGGGCTGGGGCTGGGGGTAGAGCCGAAGCTCGGGTCTCAGCGCCGCGGGCGGGCCACCGCCCTGGGCCCCAGCCGAGGGGGCTGCATCGAGTCGGCTTCCAGCGGGCGCCCTCTTATTCCTTCAGGTTGTGGCTCAGGACCCTGGTGAAGAGGCTGACCACAGGGGATGGATCGCCGCTAGCTGGAGGCCGGGGCGTGGCCTCCGGTCTCCACCTCTCGGGGAGGGCGGGACTGGGAGCCCCGGCCTGCGACCACCGCCTGGGGACCCCGAAGTGACCCCTGCAAGGGAGGGCGGGCGCTGGCTAAGCGGCCATGAGGAAGAGGCTGCGCCTCCGCCGGGACGCGTCCATGACGCTGCTCCTCGGTGCCAGCCTGGGCCTCCTACTCTACACGCAGCGTGACGGGGCAGCCCCGACGACCAGCTTGTCGCCAGCGCCAGGACTGGCGACCCAGAGGCCCACCCCCGGGCCTCGCGAGTTCCAGGCTCCCGACGTAGCCCCGCCGGCCTACGAAGGGGACACGCCAGTGCCACCCACGCCCCCGGGCCCTTTTGACTTCGGCCGCTACCTGCGCGCCAAGGACCAGCGGCGCTTCGCGCTGCTCATCAACCAGCCGCACAAGTGCCGCGGCCCTCAGCCGGATCTGCTCATCGCCGTCAAGTCGGTGGCTGCAGACTTCGAGCGGCGCCAGGCCGTGCGCCAGACGTGGGGTGCCGAGGGCCGCGTGCAGGGGGCGCTCGTGCGCCGCGTGTTCTTGCTGGGTGTGCCCCGGGCCGCAGGCACCGACCCCGGGGACTCCGAAGGGCCGAGCACGCCGACTCACTGGCGCGCGCTGCTGAGGGCTGAGAGTCTGGTATATGGTGACATCTTGCTCTGGGCTTTTGACGACACCTTTTTCAACCTGACGCTCAAGGAGATCCACTTTCTGAACTGGGCCTCAGCCTTCTGCCCTGAAGCACGCTTCATTTTTAAGGGCGACGCTGATGTGTTTGTGCACTTGGGGAACCTGCTGGAGTTCCTGGCGCCTCGGGATCCCACCCAGGACTTGCTTGCGGGCGACGTGATTGTGCAGGCGCGGCCAATCCGTGCGAGGGCGAGCAAGTACTACATCCCCGAGGCTGTGTACGGCCTGCCTGCCTATCCGGCCTACGCGGGCGGAGGGGGCTTCGTGCTTTCCAGGGCCACGCTGCGCCGCCTGGCCGCTGCCTGCGCGCAGGTTGAGCTCTTTCCCATCGATGATGTCTTTCTAGGCATGTGTCTGCAGCGCCTGCGGCTCACACCTGAGTCTCACTCCGCTTTCCGTACCTTTGGCATTTCCCAGCCTTCAGCCGCGCCTCATCTGCGCACCTTTGACCCCTGCTTCTACCGCGAACTGGTGCTAGTGCACGGGCTCTCCGCCTCTGATATTTGGCTTATGTGGCACCTGCTGCACCGACAACACGGGCCGGTCTGTGCGCATCCACAGCCGGTGGCTGCTGTCCCCTTTCAATGGAGCTCTTAGCCCCAACGTTCTCCTCACTCTGCCTGAAGATGGAGCCAGAGGGCAGCTTAAAGAGGCTTCCAATACTGTACCGATTATGGGGGTGTGTGTGGCTTTCCCCCAGCCCATCGTGTCTGCTTCAGAAGGATCCCAGAGAATGGAGATGGAGCTTGGCTCCTGCGGGCTCACACTACCAACAGCGGATCTGGACCCACTGAGATAGGGCCCAGGTGGTGGATAACCATGTTTTGCCTCACAGGCCCTAAAGAAGTATGTTAGGCCTCCTAGGAGCAAATATCATCATCCACAGTGGTGTGTAGGTGTGGTTAGAACCCTTGGGTCAGTATAAACACAGAAATCTCAAGACCAGACCTGGGGCTTCATGGACTGTTGTGGCAGGCAGTCTGCTCAACCAGCTAAAAGTAGACATTTTGCTCCCCACCTGCTCATCCAAATTGGACCGTGGCCACCCTTGTGTCCACTTTATATTTCTCCCCTCTGAGCTTTGCTTTTCTTTCTTTTTTCCGGTCGTGGGGCTTGAACTTTGGGCCTGGGCACTGTCCCTGAGCGTTTCAGCTCAAGGCTAGCGCTCTACCATTTGAATCACAGCTCCACTTCCAGTTTTCTAGTGGTTAGTTGGAGATAAGTCTCACTGACTTTCCTGTCCAGGCTGGTTTTGAATTATGATCCTCAGATCTCAGTCTCCAGAGTAGCTAGGATTACAGGCATTTGCTATCAGAGCCTGGCTGAACTTTACTTTTCTAGAGTCAACCCCTCCTGGGCCCAAATCTGCCTGAAACACCAGGGATGGAGCCAAGTACAGGGAGAACTATCATTGTCTTACCTAAAGTCTTCCCAGCTCCTAAACCCAGACAATGAGGCCAATGTCCTGACAGCTGTCTCAGTCACTTTAGAGGAACTGAGGGGCCCTTCTAAGATTCCTCCACTATAAATTCATGTTCCTCAACCACCCCTCCTTCAAAAGACCAGTACTTCCACACTGATTTTAGTACAAACATCTCAGCAGCAGCACACAGTGGGCCATTGCTGAGGGCATAGGTGCTTTATTGGAGAAGGGATGTAGGCAGGGAACAAGGAAGTTTCCCCATTCCAAGAAGATGGGCACAGTCCTGGCTACCCCGGCAGTGGGATATGCAGGGTCTCTGGCCAGACCACAGTCCAATGGGAAGACACTAGTCAGTCACAAAGTCATGGGAGTGCCACAGGGGCCTGAGTGTAGGTCCAGGAACCATACTGGCACGTGGGGCAGGTCCCCTGCACATTCATGAACTATACAGGATGAGGCTGTACATGAGTTAATTACAAAAGTCATATTTACAAAAGTCTGTATACACATTTGAAAAACTCACAAAAATTTTCATCTATGTATCACAAGTTGCTAGACCAAAATATTAAAAATGGGATAAAATTATACATTTCTCTTCTCAATTCTTTTCAAAAGGATTAATATTTTTAAAGCACATATATGCTATTTTCCTTTAGCAATATCCATGAAGGAATCAAGTAGCCCAGCCTTCCTTGAGCTCCGAGAGGCCTTGAGCTCCGAGTGGCCTGGCCAAGGGACAGTACCCAGGGTTGGGGCAAGGGACTGGCCCACAGTGCAGAATAGAATGCTGAACATGACAAAAGGAGGAAGATGTCTTTGGCTAAAACTTTGGCATTAAAATAAAGAGGCAAACAGGATGGAAACATGCAGTCCTGCCAGCCAGGGTGGGCCAAGCAGAGGCACAGGTAACCTTAAAAGCTGACTCCAAGAGCAGTGGGAACCAGGCCTGCCACGTACCTGGATGGTAGAAAGCTGTTTCCTATTTAGATGGGTGCTTCCTGGCCTGGCAGGGAGCACGTGCACGAAAGGAACAGGGACAGTTGCGCGGGCCATCTTGGCCACAGCCAGCTTATCAAGTCACTGAAGTGGATGTAGTGCAAACATGGCAACCAAGTACTATGGACACACAACCTGCTTGCCTTAAGGGTCACGTGGCAATGTGCGCCCCAAGGCAGGGCCTCGTCGTCATCCAGGGCACTCGTGTCCTCAGCCAAGGGTTGATGTATCCTGCTCCAGTATATCGAGAACCCCATGTCCAGATACCAAGGATCAAAGTTTGTGCTTGTCTTTGCAGTCCGTGTTTCCTGCCAGCAGCAGCAGGCTTAGAATGGACAGAAGAATGTCTGGGCCGACTGTCCCACGGAAGAGCATTCAGCCAGAGACCCACCTCGGGAACATCCTATAACCCTTCAACACTGGCAACTTGTCCAGAAAAGCCACAGGGTGGCACAGAGACCCACTGAGCTAGATGCAATGCACAGTTCCACAGGCAAAGGGGCATGGGAAATATCTCTAGGGGAGCTCTGCTGTTCTCAGGTGGGCACCGGGCCTAGGGGGGCCATACAGAGTCACTGAGGCGATGTGGTTGTTCTGCATGACCTGGTGTGAGAAGACAACAATAGGTTAAGGGGAGGGATAGAAGGGATGCAAGATCTGTGCGCAGGGCTTGAGGGCCTAGTATTGAGATCACACATACAATTCACCTGAATCCAAGGCCTGAGCTTTCTGACCCCTCAACCTTCCCCAGTTCATGCTGCAGGTACCACTTCTACCAGAGGACCTGTCTGTTCCTCATCGGAAATGCAGTTACCACACTCATTTATCCAGCCCTTCTGCAACTGCTAAGAGACTGCTGAAGGTGTGGCATCTAGACAGAAAATGGGCGCTACTCATCCATCCCCCAAGTCATTAGGCCCATCAAAGCCACTCCCCCACAGTCCACTCACAACACTCAAGGGCCTCCCCAATATGCTACCTTTAGCCCCATTACCCAGGGTCCCCCTTTCCTGCTATGCCTGTTTTAAGATAGAAATACATGGGATCTCTGTTACTTTTCATCTTTCTGGATATAGGCTTTAGCCTCTATAACCCTGCATCTTCCCAATATCACTTCTGAGGAAGGATTACTACCTAGAATGACAGGCCCTCCTCAATTTCCCTTCATCATTTGCCTGTTCCTGCCATGACTACCAATCTCTAACTCACTAAACTTACCTCAAAGATCATCCGCTGAAGACCAAAGCAGAATGTGGAGCCAAATGGGTTGGTGTTGTTTGGAGAAGAGGACCTGAGGCCAGAGAAATCAGAATTAGAGGAGCAAACAGAGGCAAGGCCAGAAGAACATCCAGTCCCTTTTGGGATGTGGGCCACTGATTAGTGGTCTCTCATGGCAGAGTGCATGCCTGGTTCTTAAGGTCCTCAAGACCTTAAGAGTTGGCATGGCCTCAGTCAACTTAGAATCCTTAAGAATCCCTGACTCAACAGTCAAGATCAGCTTCCTGTTCTGACTAACTAGGGATAAGAGGGCTCCCACACCTAGCCCCAGGGCAGGTAGAAGGGAGCTATAACAAGAGGCACTTGTTCTAGGCTGTCTGAGCCTTAACATGGTGGGTGAGGTAGCAATACCCACTGGCAGGCTTCTGGGTTTTCAGAAGCAGGATGGGGTGGTCAGAGATGGCAACCTCCCACTCACCTGTGTAGAACAACAGGCTTCTCCACAGGGTGGCCCAGGAGCTCCTGAATATTGTCCCACTGTAAAAGAGATAAAGAAGGGGCAGCAGGGTTAGTAGGGTAATACTGTGACCAGTGGCCAGCCCCAGACTGCTGTCAGGCTCATGCCCCATTTCATTTTCAGGTGGAAAACAGGAATTCTCACCTTACTGTAGGTGGTGCATGTTTCTGTTTGACCATCTTCATTTTCTGAAAAAGAACACAGGGACCATGCTGGTAGTTGGCTTAGCCCACCTGTGGCCCTAGCCTCGGGCAGAATCAACACCCAGCCAGCTTCTATGTTAGGGTGGAGCAGACACACAAACAGGCTGTTCAGAGCAAAGGGAGACCAATTTAAGCCTGAGCTACACCAACCAGCAGTGGGTACCAAGCACGGCTTGAGGGCACAGGGTGATCATCTATAGATAGGAAACTTTCCCTTCCAGTAGTCAACAATCCTAGCCAAAGGTTAAGGCCATGAGGGTCTCCAGGACACTAGACCACCAACGAAGAAGCCCTTAAAACAAGGGGCCCCATCCCAGAGAGCTGAGGTGATGGGCAAAGGCTATACCAACTAACCACCACCCTCTCTGCCTGGCTTCCTCCCCCTTCTCAAGAGGACAAGTGAGTCTAAATTTTCTTCCTTAACCTAACAGAATAGCCTACTCACCTTTCTTTATGGCTAGTGGGATCTTGAACTCACAGCGGTGATAGCTAGAGAGAAGGCAGATGAGAGAGAGAGTAAAGACTGGGTTTGGGCTGGGATGTAGCTCAGTGGCAAAGTGCTTACCTACCAAGTGCAACGTCCTGGGTTCGATCCCCAGTAGCAAGAAAGAAAAGTCCAAAAAAAGACTGGGTTCCTGGGAAGCCTGATCTACATTCCCACTCTGTACCCCAGAAAAAAACAGAACCTAACATATCCGCCCAAAGCCCAGACTTGAGGCTCTGGCCTCAGAACTCACCAAGGAAGCCCCAATTTAGGCAATGAAGTGACCCAAAAGGGTAAGACTCTGAGGACTACAGAATTTATCCCCTTCAAGATTTTGATCTCTCTCTCTACTCCTTTTACAAACAGAGAGATAGAACACATTGGCCATAGTAGCAAGAGCATAGAAGGCATTCACACATTCAGTACCCATGAGACAATTGAGAATTCAAGGAGAAGCTGTGAGGTCACCTCAGTGGCTCAGAGCACTTGACCATCTCCAACACTGCTAAACAAAAATAACCACACAAAACAAAGCCCTCTTAGGCAGAGACGAACTAGAGAGCACCCAAAGCCCCAACTTCTTTTTCCTGGGGGCTTTTAGCCCAATGCTCACTTCTCCGAGTGTAGAAATGGTTATACTCACATGTTAAAATTATAATGCCCGGGGTAATTGGTATGCAGGACAAACTTCTTTACTTTGTGTGTATTCGCGTCGAAGAGGATGTCCTAGATAGAAAGCAGGGTGACACCAGGAAAAGTGAATAAGGCTGAGGCAGGGCAGGGGCCTTTTGAAGGGCATGCCCAACCTAGCGGCTCCACCAATGGTGATGTATGCGGCTATCAATCTTCTCTTAAACAGTCAAGGGCGATAGCATTTTCTGCGGACAGGGGAGAGCTGGCAAGAAGGCTCAACTTATGGTTGCTTGGGAACTAAAATGTGTAAAGGAGATCTTTCCTATAACAGCACCTAAAATTTAAAAAATCTAATGGAGTGCAGATTTTAACTCAAACGCTACCAAGAACCAGGGGACCTTGACTCTTGAACAGCTCGAGTCACCTGAGTATTCTGAATGCCACAACCAATCAGACAGACCCTCCTGGCTCCCATTACACCCTTCAGAATTCAGCAATCCCCTAGATCTGAAAATCCACCTGACTATAAAGTGAGCCAGGACCCAAACCTAGATTTGATGCCACCTGCTCTCATTCACCTTTCCAAGGTTCTGTCAGGTGTTCAGGTCTGGGAACCCAGGGCTGCCTGTGCCTCTACCCTCTAGCAGTAACCAACTACTAAAGCTGTCCCTTCTTGCCATCTTCCTTGCTGCCTCTATTGCCACTGTTACTGGAACCAGGGTTTTAGCAGCAGCAGCAGTAGCAGCGCTCCCTCTTACCACCATCCTACCTGCAACAGTTTATGATCCACAGTGGTTCCCCCATGACCCCTGGCTCAGTAATGGTCTTTCCCACACAGGCAGATCCAGTCTCTCCTGTCTCCCTCTTTGAATTTCAATCTCTGCTACTTCAGTACCTCAGACCACGAAAGCCTTAAAGGTAATTCAGAAGACCCAAAGTCCAGGCCAGGCCAGCTGAAATGTTTCCTCCCGACACAGTTCACCCAACTATTTCTCATACATGCAATCTTCTACCAGCTCCATCCAGTGCTTTGTCTTTAAGGTGTTACCTCGGGGGTGGCAATCTAAAATTACAAAAGCATACTCACATAGTCTAAGTTCTTTCCCTCCCTGTTTTGACTCCAGAAGAGCAACCTAATGCACTGTATAAAGAGAGCTCAGCCTCCATCTATCTGGCATGTTTCTCTCAGAAAAGAAGACAAACCGGGAAACCTGGTGTTTCTCAATATTTCTGGGAAAATGGCCTATAAAACATTAAGCTACAAGGGCTAATGAAGTCTCCTTATGGGGCTGGGAAGGTGGCTCAGTGGTAGAGTGCTTGCTTTGTATACACGAGGCTCTGGGTTCGATTCCTCAGCACCACATAAGCAAAAAGAAAAAAAGCCGGAAGTGGTGCTGTGGCTCAAGTGGTAGAGTGCTAGCCTTGAGCTGAAGAGCTGAGGGACAGGGCCCAGGCCCAGAGTTCAGGCCCCACAATGGACAAAAAAAAGAAAAAAAAAAAAGGATGAAGTCCCCTATGTCCAGGTGTGGTTATAGCTACACGTATACACACAGCTATGCAAAAGTGCACTGCTCTTGCCAACAGAAAGGAAATACTTTCCCTGAGGTACCACAACTTACCACTCCAAGAGTGAAGTAGTTAAAAAAGTAGTCATTGCACTTGGATGGGACTTGTTTATGAGGGGAGGGAGAATGAATTTTCATCTGTTTGGGGAAAAAAAATAACAATGAAGTTACTATTCATTTGAAAAAAGAGACTGCCTATTCATTCTACAAAAGTATTTTCTCTACCTTGTCTTCTGATTTATAGAAGACCTTGTGTGGAGAGCCAAGCATGCTTAGAACATCTTGACAGGAATCACCAAAATACACTGAGCGTTCAAATACCCGCATCTTCGCATCTGCTAAAAGGCTAGGTCCACAACCTGCAGAGAACAAGGAAGGGTTTATCAGGTTCAGGTCAGGAATGGAGACATTAAAGCTCAAGGTCCTTCAAAGAAGCCACTGACTACATTATCACACCAAACTTCCTTCAGTTTGTATGCAAGATTACATATAAATGGAAATACCAGGTCAACAAGTTTGAGACTCTATAATAAAAGACCATTATGTACTGGGGAGCATTTAATCTTCCCAAGTCATAAGGAACTCTGGAGAATTCATTTATTAACTTACTTCTAAGTATCAGACAGGGTAAATGAAGATGAATATGACAAAGTAGTTTATGAAAACAGAACAATGAAACCTGTTGAAATTTTTAAGAAGGGTAAAGGAGAGAATGATAGAGGGGTCAGTTTGATCAGGATACATTGCATGCATGTATAGAAACAGCACAATTAGCCGGGCGCTGGTGGCTCACGCCTGTAATCCTAGCTACTCAGGAGGCTAAGATCTGAGGATCACGGTTCAAAGCCAGCCCGGGCAGGTAAGACTGTGAGACTCCTATCTCCAATAAACCACCAGAAAATCGGAAGTGGCGCTGTAGCTCAAGTGGTAGAGTGCTCGCCTTGAGCTGAAGAGCTGAGGGACAGCGCCCAGGCCCAGAGTTCAAGCCCCACGACCGACCAAAAAAATAAAAAAATAGCACAATTAAGATGCCTTTATACAATTACTGCATGCTTATAGAAAAAAAGTGATGCCAAAGAGCTAGTGAGCAGCCCCACAATGAAACATGTCTAAGACCCATGAAGTGGGCCTGCACTGGAAACTGAAGCTGCTAGTGCCTTGATCTTTCGAGTTGCTAGCCTTCAGAGTTGTGAGAAATATATTTCTGTCACTTATAAGGCACCCAGTTTATGTAGTTCTATTAGTACAGCCTGAATGGATTAAGATCATCACTAAGCACACAGGATTTTAGAATGTTTCTCCCTGAATATAACAGACCTGCAGCAAGTAGGCGGAGTCGTAAACCTGATGGTCCTGTTCCATCTCGAAGAACATCTACACTCTCAGCATACACATTGCCCAGGAAACAGCTCAGGGGCATCACAGGAGCCCTGGGAACAGGCACAGAATGAGATGCTTGGTCCTCTTCCTCAGGGAGCTCGTGCCCTCAGCAGGATGATACCCATTAAGACTACTTACTTGGTATCCTGTAGGCTATTTCCACTGTAGATGTACATTCTTTTTACAGTTGCTCCATGGGGTATCTGGAGAGAAGCTAGACCATGGGCAAAGTTGGGCTGAAAATACAGGACAAAAGTTTTACTAAGAGCACTGCAGGTCATGTGACTCTGGCACAGGTCCTCCCTGGCACTCATGGTCTTTAAAGCACATGGCCAAATCTGGTTTTGGATCAATCAACTCACCCTGGAGAAGCAAGTTCATCTGTTTTGGTTTTGTTTTTGAGACAGGGTCTTGCTATGTAGCCCAGGCTGTCCTCAAATTCTTGATTCTCCTGACTCAGCCTCCTGAGAGCTGGGATTATTGGTGTGTACTGCCACACTTGGATTCCAAGTTCATCTTTAAAACAACAGGAACTTGGGAGGCAGAGATTGGGAGGAATCACAGTTCAAAGCCAGTCCAGGCAAAAAAGAAATTTCGCGACTCCATCTCAACTAACAGCTGGGCATGGTAGTTAGTATATACTTGTTATCCTAGCTTCAGGGTGAATCACAATGGCTGGGCACAGTGGCATATGCCTGTCATAGCCAGCAACACAGGAAAACCAAAGTAGGAAGATTGCAGCCCAGGGCAGCCTGGGCATAAAATCGAGACCCTACCTCAAAAATAACCAATGTAAAAAGGGGCTAAAAGAGTGGCTCAAGGGGTAGAGTATCTGATTAGTAGGTACAAGGCTCTGAGTTCAATCCTTAGTACCATTAAAAACAAAATAAAAAACAAACAACCCCTCCCCCCAAAAAAACATTACCATCAGCCAAACAAAAAAAGCCAAGTAACTGAATATAGAGAAAATAAGTCTCTCCAAACTCTTGCTCACTGAGAAAACAAAAATGTTTAGGTGCTTTACAGTGAGACATGGCCAGATTTGTATCTGAAAAGTCAGTCTCAGTGCCAGAGCAGTGTGAAGTGCCATTGTCCTAGGAATATTGGCCTGGACGCCATTCTGTTAACCCTACCACTTAGTCCTTAAAGATTTTAAAGACAGGGATGCCTGTCCAGTACCTATCCCACCAACGCACTAGCTACTGTCTCATACCATATGGGCGCTGTGTAACTATCACTAGGTGACAGAGGGCTAACCTCATACTTGGGAGCTTCAGTCCATGAGTCTAGCTGAAATGAGAAAGACAGTCCTCTGAAGTTGAGATGGAAGAGCTGCTCAGCAGAGTTGTACACTGTGGGAGAAGAAAATGACATGGTTGACTGGCATGTGAAATCACTAGCATGAACTAGCTTGGCAGGGAGTTATAACTGGCAGTACCTCCCTCCTGCCTTGTTTTTGAACTGGCTTACTAGGATGAAAACAAAGGGGAGGAGCTTTCCTTCACACCCACGTACCAACCCCACAGTTCTCAGGCTTGGCAGGATGGCTCCGCCTGCCAGGTTTATCACCATGGGTTGTCACTGATGACCAGAGGAGTAAGATGAATTTGACTCACCTCCAGGATGGGTTGCTCCAAAAGACTGGTCAATTTGCTCAATGGTGGGAGCTATGGCCTGAGAGTTAAAATGCACTCCACTGAAAGACAAAGATATTTTTAATTTATAAACTTGGAATTCTCTTGCCTTAGCCTTCTGAGTGATGGCATCACATGGCTGTGTCACCACACCCAGCGTTAAAGAACTTTGAGGTGTGAGAAAATTAATGAAGTATGAAGGTAAATTCTTGTGAAGCTGACATGGAGAGCCAATTCTCTAGGGTTTCTTAAACATTACTGACTTTTAGTAAGAGAGGAAGAAAAGCCAGATCCTGAGGTAAAATCTAGCCAACTAAAAGGTAACTACAACTGGGAACTGGTGATTCATGCCTATAATCTTAGCTATTCAGGAAGCTGAGATCTGAGGATCACAGTTAACCCAGGTAAGACTATCAAAAGAGCCAGAAATAGAGCTATGGCTCAAGTGGTAGAACACTAGCCCTGAGTAAAATGAAGCCCAGGGATAGTGCCCAGGCCCTGAGTTCAAGGTCCAGGGCCAACACACACACACAAAAAGATAACTAGAACTAGGGCTATCACCCACCATTTATTGTCAAGCAATAAATGTTGTCAGAGAAATATTCTATATGCTAGCATAACACCTTGCTGTGGGCTCAAGTACTCATGGATTATACAAGTCCATTTTCATTCTAAAAAGATTTTAGTGCTAATAGGTAGTCTTCTGGGCATTCTCTTTAGCACTGGCTTTCAAGTCAGAACTATCTGGCTGTTCTGCTGTTCATAAAAACTTGAAAAGAAGTGAGCAGTTATGACTCAGGAAACTGTCATATTAATAACACACACAGGAACCATGCCAGGCTGGCTTTAAACTTGTGATCCTATGTGTTTCAGCCTCCCAAGTGCTGGGATTATAGGTCCAGGTGTACATCATCATGCCAAGTTTACACAGAATATTCTTAGTGAGCTTTACTTCCCCAGGAAACAGCAAACTAGGAGGTTCTCAGGAAATCATGGTACTAGGCTGTAATCCCTGGGTTGCTGATATTATAATTCTTTAACAATTTAATGAAGGTAGTAGATTAAGCCTATCTGTACAATAATTGGGGAAGGGGGAACTTACCAATATTTTAACTTTACTTTAGTTAGATCATATACTTCAATCACCTAAAAGAAATGTTTAAAAGTTATTTTCTCAGTTTGATACAATGACAAGACTAAAAATAAAAACACATTTACAGGGCTGAGGGCACAGCTCAGCTGCAGAGTATGTGCTTAGTCCGCATTTGTGCTTCTATTATCAGCACCCCACAAACACAAACAAAAGAAAAACTAAAAAAAAAAAAAAAAAAAAATCAAGCCAGGAATGGTAGGTTATGGCTGTAATCCCAGTACTTGGGAGGCAGAAGCAGAAAGATCATGAGTTCAAGGCCAGTCTGAACTACACAGTCACAGTCATGTGTTATGCAAGCGTGAAACCACTTGGTGCAATTTAATATGCATTTAAAAAAAAATCAAAAAACAAAAAACAGGGCTAGGTGCTGGTGGCTCATGCCTGTAATCCTAGCTACTTAGGAGGTTGAAATTTGAGGATCTCAGTTTAAGCCAACCCAGGCAATAAAGTCTGTGAGACTCTTATCTTCAATTAACCACCAGAAAACAGGAGGTGGCACTGTGGCTCAAGTGGTAGAGCACTCTCCTTGAGCTGAAGAGCTCAGGGACAGCGCCGAGGCCCAGAGTTCAAGCCCCATGACTGACCTGTACCCCCTCACCCCCTACCCCCCCCAAAAAGACAAGAAAGTAAAACAAGCTTGGATGGAAGAGTAGGCATCAGGAGCAGAAAGAGCTACAAAATCTGAAAAAGGATGATATGGTGGATATAGTTTATTTGCGTATCATCAGAAAATAGAACCATGAAATCTGCTGAGAGCAGGATAGGGGAGAGTAAGAAAAGGGGTAAAGTAGATCAAGACATGTTGTATTTATGTAGGGAAATGTCACAAGTTAATAACCACTTTTGTGCAACTAATGTACATTAAGTTAAAAAAAAAAACCCTCCAGAAGCACTGTAGATTTTCCTCTGCTCTCATTTTGAAAAGGGGCAAGGTGGGGGCGGGGGAGGGGAAAGCATACTTATACTCCTAGCTACTTGGAAGGTTGATGATGTATGAGAATCACGTGAGCTCATAGTTTCAAGACTAGCCTGGGTAAGATAGTAAAACCCCCACTACAAAATAAAGGGATTTCAAAATAAAAATGGAGGGAAAAACTGTAAGTAACCTTCCTTCTTTCAAGGGATTCTCAAATGATGTGCATGGATGCCCTGGTGAAGATTCAAGACCCCTGTATCTAATCCACTGGGTTTTTTTTTGGGGGGGGGGGGGGTCAGTAGTGGGGCTTGTACTTGGGGCTTAGTTTCTGTGCCTGTACTCTTCTGCTCAAGGCCAGCACCCTACCACTTTGAGCTATAGTGCCATTTCTAATTTTCTGGTGATTAATTGGAGATAAAGACTTTCCTGCCTGGGCTGGCTTTGAACCACTATCCTCAGATCTCAGCCTCCTAAGTAGCTAGGATTACAGGTGTGAATCATCTGTTCATGGAGACCTTGAGACTCTTATTTCCAATTAACTACCAGAAAACTGGAAGTGGTGCTATGGCTTAAAGCGGTAAAGCGCTGCCTTGAGCAAAAGGAGTTCAAGGTCAGTGCCTAGGCCCTGAGTTCAATCCCCATGACCAACATAAAAGAAAAAAGTCTCACAGACTTTCCTGCCCAGGCTGGCTTTGAACAGCAATCCCCAGATCTCAGCTTTGAAAAGCTAGGATTACAGGCATGAGCCACCAGCACCTGACTGTGTAATCCACTTAGGTCATTCTGGGATACCTATCACAGGAATACCACCACCTTTCCAGAGAAATGAATACATGCAGCTGTTGAGGCTATGTTGATACTGAGTCCTCTTCTTCCATTTGATATTATTATAAAAAGAAGTCAGAGCAAATTACTTCCAGAACTAGCTTATTTTGATGTTTATTTTATTTACAAACAGTAGATGAAAGAGAAGTTTATCCTGCTAGGAAACAAGCGGTAATACATTAACTTATGACAAGTCCGAAAGTATTTGGTTAACAAATACAAACAGATCCTCTAACGAAAGGGCTCTGGTTAAACTTGAAGAACTTCAGGACCCCTGAGAAATTTGCTTAATGGATTTAATGGAATGTCAAGAACTCAGAGTAGAGAGAAAATGGAAAAAGTACTGAACACTTCACCATTAATGGTGCTACGTAGTAAGCACTATGAGGTGCTCCATGCTTGGTTGTCAAGGCTGGACAATAGAAATCCGGACCAGAAACAGAAATAGAGAACCATCTGCATGCTCTAGCTGGAAGGTCTGCCTTCAATGTGGAGGTTGTATATCTGTCATACCACTCTGGGCCCAACTGAGGACAGGACTATAGAATACTAATGTAGGAGCATCTGGCACTGCCACAGAAACTGGGACATTTGTACTCCAAAGTAGTTCACTTTTGGCCAGAGACTGTCCCTAACTTTATTTAACAATCATTAACAATGAACCAAGTTGGAAACCTCTTGTCTATTCTGAAGCTATTTCGTCTTACCTATTGAGAACTGCTCCCTCTGCTGGGAGCAGAGTGCTTCAAAGAACACTTTTTTCCAAAGGTGTGTAAGCTGTTTGCTGGCAAAGTTAAGTCCCATGGCCTGACTCATTGGCATACACATGTTAGATGCTCATTGAATGTCAGCCAAATCTGTTGAGTATGAAGCTATTTAAGGGCAATATGAAGCTTCAAAGTATGAAAAACAATGCTGGGAGGGGCCGTTCAAGGAGTACAGGGGAATAGTTGTGATTCAGACAACAGCCAGGTCTTCAGAATGCTTGGATATGGCAATATACCATGCCAGATTGATATGCCATTTCACTGAGGTCAGGGCCTCAAGCCAGCAAAGCACTTTTAGCCAGAAGCCTTGTTTGATGAAGGCTTAAGACATTCTCTTCAAGGCTGGCCAATGATCCCTCATATAGATCATTTTCTCCAAAAGGATCCTTTCCATGTACTACTGCTTTCTCTCCTTAACAAATCACTTGTGATGGAATGACAAGAACTGGGAAGTGTCTAAGTCTTTTTTCACAATCTGACCAGGAAAATGGGTCTGGTATGCCACTGCTGGAGCCCACATTCAACCTTATGACTCCGAGGCATGAGTCTGGTATCACATGACTAACCTGTGAGGCCCAGGAACTTGACAGCAGAGTGCATTAAAAACATCCTAGATTAAAATAGATGCTAGCAAATGGCACTTGATGCTAATTAAGGCATCCTAAATACCAGCAAGTTGTTTGCTTACATTTTCACAATGAGGTTAAAGTATCAATTCACATCTGGTAGTATTAACCCCAAGCCCTCTTGCTCTAGAACAGTTTCTATTTTCTATCTTCCAAGTCACTCTGTTTGACATAA
This sequence comes from Dipodomys spectabilis, assembly GCF_019054845.1. Taxonomy (NCBI): domain Eukaryota; kingdom Metazoa; phylum Chordata; class Mammalia; order Rodentia; family Heteromyidae; genus Dipodomys; species Dipodomys spectabilis. Next base: position 9,588,598 of record NW_024870950.1, read on the forward strand.
CAATGAAGTAAATCAAATCAAAATCAAATCCTATTTTTATCAGTAGCTGCTGTCTCATCATCTCTCCCCCACCTGTGTATTTTGTATTTTCTAATTTACATTATTATTGAAGTAATACACAGCGGGGTTACCTTTACATATGTCAGGTAGTAAGTACATTTCCTTTCACAAAATGTCATGTGCAGAAGGAGTACTGTTTACAAATATAATAAAAAGAATAATAAATGTGTCAAGTGCTATATATAAAAAAGAATGAGGTAAAAACATCTTACAACAATACATATTAATCAGCTCCAGAAAGACTGGATCAGCCAGATGTGAGACCATGGTTATAATTTATATAGTTACCTTAAGTCTCTGATTGAAAGCATCAAACAGTAGTTTGATCCCGTCCTGAGTCAGGTTAAGGATGAGGTCATGGCTTAGAGGAGACTACAAAACAAAAATAAAACACATTCTTAACAACTGATTTATTTACCAGCATGAACTGAAAACCTTATAATAAAAATGCAATGCACAAGGAAGACTGAAGAGCAGGCAGTCCCTCTCTCCCCCAACTAATGAGGTTTGGAAGCCCCCCACAAAACTTTTGCATGAATGCAGTGTCTCTTCCTTCTAGTCTGTAGCTTGTGCTTCATAACACTGGATAAAGAATCTCTCCCATCCAAAATACCTGGGTGAAAGGGACAAAGTTATATGAGCATATAGGTCACTTTCTTTTGAGGTTCCTTGAGGTTCCACATCTGTGATTATAAAGGCTAGTGCTCTACCACTTGAACCACAGCACCACTTCCATTGTGACTCTTATCTCGTTAACTTCCAAAAAGCTGTGGCTCATCTGGTAGAACGCTAGCCTTAAGCACAAAAGCTCAGGGACAGTGCCCAAACCCTGAGTTCAAGCTCTAGGATCAGCACAAAAATAAAATGAAACAAAGCTATATAAAATTCTATTAAGAACATATGTAGGACTGAGAAGGTGGCTCAGTGGTAGAGCACTTGCCTTGCATGCATGAGGGCCTGGGTTCCATTCTTCAGCACCACATAAGCAAAAAGCAAAAAGCCAGAAGTGGCGCTGTGGCTTAAGTGGTAGAGCACTAGCCTTGAGCTGAAGAGCTGAGGGACAGCGCCCAGGCCCAGAGTTTAGGCCCCACGACCGGACCCAAAAAAAAAAAAAAAATATATATGTCATGTGACAGAACCAGGATCCAAACTCAACAGGTACTGCTTATGTTGTCAGCTGGAACCATGTCCATATCCACAGAAAACATGTTCTATTCCTTGAATGTTTCAGTCCAATTTCTAGGACTAAAAATTCATAGTGGTCTGATTACATGTAAAGATTCTTAGCGCCAATAAACTTTCAAAAGCCAGAAACTCAAGTTGGCAGTGCTAGCCTTGAGCACAAAAGTTCAGGGGCAGTGCCCAGGCCCCAAGTTCAAGCATGCCCCTGAGCACATATGCATCATACATGCATGCATGCATACACACACGCACACACGCACACACACACACACACACATCATTTACTTTAGGATTTGAAAAAAAATGGAACTGAACTGATTCTCAGAAGGGCCCCCAGGAACATCCTTTGAAACAATGTAGGCTCAAAACTATTCTCTGAGTTGTGCAATACACAGACCAGAAGAAGGGCTGTTCTATATGGTAGCAAGTGATCTGTATCACAGAAGCAGTGAAGGCTTCAGTGCTCAATGGAGAGATTGCTTTTTGAGAGTAAAGGGGTGAGCTATATCTGCTTCCTTTCAATCAAGGTATGTACTGGTGGTACTTTTGAAAACAAGCCAACCACCAAAAAAGATGTTTTGTTTTGTTTTTCCCCAGAATAAAGTGTTTATTATTTGTTTTGATTGTAGCTATGGATTGAAATTAGGGCTTTGTATTTCCTAATCAAATATTCTGTCAATTGATCCACGTCATTAGACATTCTTTCTTAATTATGTTATTTTTTAATTTAGTGTCTACCTTTTCAGTCAGGCCATACTTGACTCTGATCCTTCTACGTGTGTGTGTGTGTGTGTGTGTGTGTGTGTGTGTGTATCCAGAGAGATGATATATAGAAATATATATAGAAATATATCTATATATGAGATATAGATATGATTTCTCCTTTTGCAATCTGTTGGATTACATGCAACAGCCACTTTACCCAAACTAAAATAATCCTTTCTAATTAAACTCTTTTTGTAATGTCTGTTAAATAATAGTTTCCTTTGGAATGATTTTTTTTTTTTGGTCGGTCGTGGGGCTTGAACTCTGGGCTTGGGCGCTGTCCCTCAGCTCTTCACTCAAGGCAAGTGCTCTACCGGTTGAGCTACAGTGCCACTTCTGGTTTTCTGGTGGTTTATTGGAGACAAGGGTCTCACGGTCTTTCCTGCCTGGGCTGGCTTTGAACCATGATCCTCAGATCTCAGCCTCCTGAGTAGCTAGGATTACAGGTGTGAGTCACCAGCGCCCAGCCTAAAATAATTTTTAAATGTAACCATAAGATTAAAAATACCTTCATATATTTCAATCCAATTTTCATAATATCTAGTTATCATTGTAATTCTAGAAACAAAATAGACATGAAGATATTTTTTCTGTTGTTTGAATAAACATTCCTTTCTCTTAAATAATCTCAATGGATGTAGCTCCATCTTCATTGTTTTACAAAGTAAGAAAAGATGGTTTTAAACGTGGAAGTGGAAGGTAAGCACCTAGCAAACCAGAGACAATCCAAGGTGCCCTCTGACTGAATGAAAAGTCCTCATCTTTAAGGAACAGCAAGCAGTTAAGCACAGACATAAAAAATATTGAGTTTTTACTGCTCTTCTAAAGCTAGCAGCATTAGATTATTAAAACAAAGTTCCAGAATCAAAGAGATGAAGTTGACAACTGACCAGTGCTGAGGATTCTCCCACTGGAACACAGCAATCCCTGCCAGTCATCCTCTGGAGGTGACTCACTGATGCGATTCAATAAACAAAGCAGTCACCACTCACCTGCTCACTGTAGAGAACTTGGACATTTTTGATGATGCGGCAGTGCTTCTGAAGAATGGCTACTGCCTGAGCCAGAGGCATTCCTGAAATAAAGCAAAGACACCTGTGTGGTTACTTGGGCTATCCGTTTACTTATATCTACCAATGTCTACAGATACATGAGTAAACAAAAATTCAATCAACAGTCAGGTGCCAGTGCTCAGGCCTGTAATCGTAGCTACTCAAGAGGCTGAGATCTAAGGATCATGGTTGGAACTTGGCCTAGGCAGGAAAGTCACTGAAAATCTTATTTCTACTAAACTACAGGGAAAAAAAAGCCAGAAGTAGAGCTGTTGCTCAAGTGATAGAGTACTAACCTTAAGCAAAAGAATCTCAGGGACAGTGCCCAGGCCTCTGAGTTCAAGCCCCAGGAGCAGAGTGCACACGCACACATATGCACGCACACATGCACACATGCACACACACACACACACACACACACACACACACACACACACACACACACACAAACACAAGTTCAATGAACAAAATTAGAATACAGCTAAACAGCAACAAGCACTAAGGAATTACTCAGATTATCCCAAGGAAGGGAACATAGAAAAACACTTCCTGGAAATGGGGTCATCTGCAATAATCCCAAAGCAGGCAAAGTCAACATGAACTGAAGAATAGGATCAGAAAAATCACTGACTTTCTGACTTTGGAGACCAAGGTTCTATTCCTCACTCTTCCTATGACCTACTGCAGGTTCTTTCTCTTTCATTCTGGCTTCTACTACAGCAGCTCTCAATTGATTATTGTTAGTACATTTGTAAGTTAGAAGTCACATATCTATCAGAATCAACTCATTTTACAAATGAGTTTACTAGATTCTTATTTAAAAACTCATAAATATTACTTAAACCCTTAGATTTTAGAACGTTTTAAACATATTTACATATACCGTGTGTGTGTGTGTGTGTGTGTGTGTGTGTGTGTGTGTGTGTGTGTGTGTGTGTGTGTGTGTGTGTGTGGACTCTGTACCTGAGTTTTTGTGCAGGAGGCTAGTTATCTATCACTTGAGTCACAGCTTCACTTTGAGGTTTTTGGTGGTTAAGTGGAGATAAGAATCTCAAGAACTTTCTTGTCTGAGCTGGCATCTTAACCCTTACATCTCAGCCTCCCGAGTAGCTAAGATTACAGGTGTGTGCCACCAGCCACCTGGCTATGCCTCCATTTTAAGTAATCTGAATCCCAATGACACTTCAAACATTCCAGGGTCTCACCCAAGTTTGTTTTCAGAGCCCACTGTATATTAAACAAGAAGACATCAACAGGTCCTAGACATCCTAAAAACAGACTCAGTTCCTTGAGTGCAAGTCGGTGTGTTATTCACTACTCTCTGAATCTCCAGCTCCCAGCTGACCATCTACCTAGTGGCAACAGATACTTATTCAATGTGTTGGAAATGGCTTAGGATATTGGAGTGTTGCACAGAAATAAGGAAACAATCTCAAAAGGAACTTCACAAGGCAAAGTTTACTTCTATAGAAGGGTACACCATCAGCCAAAAATCTAGCAAACAAGCACACAGAGCAGGCAGACTACTTCTTTTTTTTAATCCCTAAAGGGGTAGGCCCAATCCCTCTGCTCAAATCAGCTGGGCTCAGGCTCACAACTTGCTCAAAATTGGCTAAAGGGTAACACGTATTTATATAAAGTAACCATTGAAAGACTTTGAGATATTATTAAGACTACACAAAGGTAAACTCAAAACACACTCTAACCCACAGCTATTTTCTAGAACCTTGGGTGTGTCTTAATTCCATTTAGGAACCATTTAAGATAAAACTTACAGTTCAAAATTCCTTCCTTGCCCCAAAGCATTTCCTCTTTTCCTTTCAAGCTGATATTGTCCTAGCAGAATAATCAACAAGAACCAAGCCACTAGGCCAAAGCAGGGACCTTTAAAGCAACTCATTCTGACAGAAAACTTTTCCTACAAGTAGAACAAAGGATTATGGGGTGGGTGACTAGAAAAGGGGAAGAAAGCCTTCACTCTAGGACTGCAAGAAAGTTCGGGTAGAAGCCAAACAAACTTTCAGCGTAAGGAATGAGATGTGCAGAAAAAAAGCCTGTGGCCCATCTACATTCAAATAATCTAATCCCATTCTGACTTAGGGAACCACTGTTTGGTTAAAAAAAAAAAAAGTTAAAAAGGGTGGGCTTTTAACTGAGGTCCTCAGGTCTCAGCCTTCTGAATAACTCGTTATATAGCCATGAGCCACCAGCACCAGGCTGTTTTTTTGTTTTTTGGCCAATATATCACACTAGAACTCCAAGTAGGATATACATTCCCAGTATATATAACCTACCTTTCCCTAACCCCCCAGATCAACTCAAATTCATTATTCCCTTTCCATAGTACTATCTTACTTTAGTTTTAATAAACTATTTCTTTGAATCTTCCTTATAAGTAGCCTTAGCTAATAATAAAACCTTTTTTTTTTGTTTGTAATCAATCGGTCGAGGGGCCTGAACTCTGGGCCTGGGCGCTGACCCTCAGCTCTTCAACTCACAGCAAGTGCTACACCACTTAAGCCATAGCGCCACTTCTGGATTTTTCTGCTTATGTGGTGTTGAGGAATCGAACCCAGGAACTCAAGCATGCAAGCCAAGCACTCTACTACTGAGCCACCTTCCCAGCCCTGAGAATAAAACTTTTTAAAATTCAGAATCTATTGCTTATGAGCAAAGCCCACAGAGGTAAACACTGTCTTTAACAAACTGAGTCTGTGGAATAACACAATCTCAATCTCAGACACAGCTATTTTCTCCAGTGACTCTTCTTTTGGCAGCCCTTTTTTCTTTTGGTTTACTGTGGTTTGAGCTCAAGGCCTCACAACTGCTCAACTAAGTCGCACCAAACACTAATTTCAAAAAAGGACTGGGGGGGGGGGTGGCAGATAAAGGAGTGAATGGTAGAGAAAGTGAGCAATGTTGTGTATGACGGGCATTCTGCTTTGTTCTCAGAAGTCAAAATTGCTCCCAAGGATTGGCCCACAGGCTAGCTACCCTTCCCAATCTTCTGAAATTCTCCAGCCCATTCTCCAGCCTGGATTAATCTAAATGTGAAAGCCAAGTTCCCTGCTCCACCCCTCAGGCTTTAGGCCACAGTTCCTCAAAATAAAAACAAAAACAAGAAAAAAAAAACCCAAACTAGGCTGGGGACAAGCTCAAACTACAGGTTCCAGGAGCCAAAACTGCACCTTAAACTTGTGAAACTCTCTGAGCCCTTGAGCTACCTGCGACCTTCCTTGCCCCTTACTCACAACTCTACTTAAGTCCTTCCACCTCTGCCCCCGGAACCCCTGGGTTTTCCACTCTCCTCAGGCCACCAAGGAATTCCTCTTTAACTTTCATTAAGGTTGTTCTGATCTGTTGAGTTCACTTTCTGATCTTTCTTTATTCTAATATCTTTCTGACTCAGTTTCCTAACAGTATACATGTATGGAAATTACACAATGAAACCTCTATTGTACTGGAGCCTGGAGGATGTCAAGTTGAAGGTCAGCCTGGCTATATTACAAGCACTTGCCTTAAACAAAAACTCTTCCCCACCCCACTCCCCCCAAAAAAGCCACAAGGGCATTATTTCAAGTTTGCAATGCCTTTATTCCATAAATCACCAGTGACATTCATAAAGATTCTGCTTATTCTGTCCCTGTATTTTTGGATTTTCCCTAATCTCCACTGGCATTATACAAAGGCCAGAAGGCAGTCAAGATGCTAGATGTAATTCCCTATTGGGATTCCAGACAGATGATTGCAAGGTCGAGATACATCTGCATTTGCACAGACTCCAATAAGAAACCTGGGGACAAAGTTAGGCTTATCCTCAGAACAAAGTAACAGTTTGAAGTAGGATATTCCTGTTTGCTCCTTAACATTTCCTCTCTGAGCCTATTTCTTAGGTGGCAATAATCTTTACCTTACAATGTTCTTATTACAAGAGGTAAGTGCTGCTTGGTTCTCTAGCCTAGGAATAGAACTCTAAACTCCAAATGTCAACGTTAGACCCAACATACTATCAACTGTCTAACTGGGAGAGTCAGGAACTTTGGGTTAGAATGTTTAAGCAATTGCCAGAGGAAATCTTGTTTTCCCACTCAGTTTTCTAGAAATCCTCATCAACTGCTAGCCTAATCACTTCATTCAGACCAGAAAGAAATCGTAATCTAGTTACACCATAAAGCACAGTCTGAGGCTATGAAAGTGTTTCTAATCCTTCCCTGGGAGTTCTAGGTGCAAGCAGACACTGTTAGGAAGGTGACTCAGTGGTACAGTGCTCGCCTTGCATGCCTGAGGCCCTGGGTTCGATTCCTTAGCACCATATAAGCAAAAAAAAAAAAAAAAAGCCAGAAGTGGCACTGTGGCTCAAGTGGTAGAGCGCTAGCCTTGAGCTGAAGAGCTGAGGGACAGCGCCCAGGCCCAGAGTTCAGGCCCCACGACCGGACCCCCCCAAAAAAAAAGAAAAAAGAAAAATGGGACACAGTCCAAGGGAAGGGAGGAAAGAAGTTAATCTGAAGCCAAACAGTAATAGCCTGGTATCAACCAAATTCTCTGTGCTTCCCAAGGTAGTTGGAGCATTTATCAGGTTTCTGAGCAGTTCCCTGCAGGCATAGTCTAAGGTATTAGAAAAGTTGACTAAGACCTCCCAATAAAAGTAGCTCCTACAATACATTGGCTGCTGAGCACCAGCCTGGCCACCACTACTCATCTGTACTGCTGAGTTTCTTTAACATTCTCACTATAGACACAAGTCTTCCAAATTCAAGGACAAGCCACAATCCAATGAAGTAGGTGATTCAGTTCAGTTGCCTATACTAGAGTGACAAAAGTCCAGGATCATACACACAAGCAGCTGCTACACCTGTTCTCATTCCCTTTCCTCAGTGCTGAATATCAAAGTAAACACACAGTTTACAAAGTATGAGAACATCCTGGGTTCAGAGGGTGGTGGGAGAAAACTAGACTAAGGAATAAAAGAAAACAAAAGACCATACTGTATTTTCTACAAAATGTTACTTTCCCCTAATTCCTACTAAACAACCTTTTACTCTCACATATAAGGTATGGTTTATAATTACACAACTCCACATAAGACTAAATTTTAAAAGAAAACAGATAATTCCTTTTTTTTCTCCAGTGGGGGCACTGAGACTTGAATTCAGGGCTTGTGCCCTGTCCCTTAACTTTTTCACTCAAGGCTTAAGTTCTTGAGAGACATCCCAAGTTCCAGCTTTTTGGTGGTTATTGAAGAAGTCTCTGGGACTTTCCAGTTGCAAGCCACAGATCTCAACCTCTTGAGTAGCTAGGATTACAAGCTTGAGGCACCTGCTCTCCTTTGTGTTGTGTTGCGATAGGGTCTCTCATTAAATTAAGCCCACGCTAACTCAAACTAGTGACCCTCCTGTCTATTGAATGCTGGGATTACAGGTATTCACCACCATTTCCGCTCAGAAGTTCCTTTAACACAAAGGAACTGAATTCCTTAGACTAGATCTCCATCACCTGATTCTCCCAAAAGGAGAATCATCGTACCCACCCTTCAATAAAAGCGAAGAAAGAAGAGCTGAGATCCCCGAGTTTAGGGAAGTCAAACCACTTCTTAGTGTAACACTGTAAAATGGGGACAACAGTACTGACCTTCAGACCACAGGGAGGTTTACAAGAGATACTTTCTTCTTACAAAAGAGTAGGGCGGGCCAGTAAGTGTGCCGCTTGGGTATGCCCACTACTACTGTCATTCCAAGTGGGCAGTCCCACCGCCCCGGAGGGACCCCACGGCGGCGCGAGCAGGGGCTTCCACGGGTGCCACCGGCAGATCAGAGCTGTTATCTAATGCAAGGAGCCAACACAGAGGAAAGCCCGGACGCCAGCCGCAGAAGCCGAGCCTCGGAGGCAGGGGCCAGGGCCGGAAGGGCGCGCGGAGAAGCCGGCACCGGTGTCCGGGGCCTGGCGGAGGCCCCCACACTCACCCAGCGTGAATTCCCATTGCTCGTTCCCCAGGGAGCGTTCAGGCACCACTTCCAGGTCCAGCATCGGCTCGGTTCGCGGGGCCCTGGCGGCCTCCCTGCGGCAGCGCAGACGGGACGGGACCTGAGGAGACAACCCGGCGGCTGACGGCCGTCGTGGCCAGCCCGGGGCGGCCCCGCGCTCCACCCATCCCGGGGAGGCGGCAGCCCCGGCACAACCTCACACCCCTTTCTCACCTGCGGCAGTCGCGGCGGCAAGGGGGCAGTGGTGGTGACGGCGGCGGCGGCGGCGGCGGCGACGGGAACAACTGCTGCAAAAGTGGCGTGTCCGGCCGTAAAGTGTGGCGAGGAGCCGGGTAGTAGGCGGAGTTCCAGCCTAGGAGGAGGGGTCGAAGGAGGCGGGATAACGCAGGCGCAGACTCTGGGCAGCTGTGCCGGACGTTACCGCTCGCCGACGGCGGGGAAGGGTTGCTGCGTGCTGTAGCAGAGAGGTCGTGAGTCCCCCACGTCTGCACACCAACCCACACACGTTTCACACGATGCACAGCCATCCTGCGGCCGCTCCGAAGGCGGGGCAAGGCCTCTCCAGGCAGCTCCATCTGGAGCCTGCTTTGCTGCCGACATTTCATCATCTTAGACAAACCCTGGAGGTCTTGGGCGCCTCAGTTTCTTGTCTACCCGTGGGGCAGGGAGGGGCTCTTCTTGTGTTAAGGCTGAGCTTTCGGCCTACATGCCCTGGGGTACCTTGAAACTACAAGGCAGCTAAGGCCTTTTCTGATGCCAGGTCTTTTCATCGGTCTCTGGATGCTCACAACCACCCTCAGATGTCATTTTACAGGAAAATGTAAGAGGCCCAGCCAGGTTAAAGACCCTGGTCTTTAACAAAGTTCCTTGGTTCTAGGCAACAGAACTTAACTTCTTACCATGATACAGACCCTCAAGATTTCTAGCAGGGGAGTTGGTGGTGGTGAAGACTGGGGAGGTCTTAGAGCTGATCTCAACCCAGTGTCTCCAGGTTCTTGTCACTAGAAGAGAAAGAATCCAGAGACAAAAACGAAGTGAGGAATTCAAAGGAAGTTTATTTCAGAGCAGAAGCATACACTATCAAGGTGGGAGTGCATTTTTTATTTTTTTTGTCAGTCGTGGGGCTTGAATTCTGGGCTTGAACTCTGTCCCTGCGCTCTTCTTCAGCTCAAGGCAAGAGCTCTACCACTTGAGCCACAGTGCCACTTCCGGCTTTCTGGTGGGTAAGTGGGAATAAGAGTCTCACCGGCTTTCCTTCCCGGGCTGGCTTTAAACAATGATCCTCAGATCTCAGCCTTCTGAGTAGCTAGGATTATAGGCATGAGCCACCAGCACCTGGCCAGTGCATGATTCTTGAGACACGAATTGCTGGGTTTTGAATAGCTCATTTACTGGAAAACTTAGGACCAGTATACACCAGTTTAGGGGAGGGAAGTAGGGAATTCTAAGGACACATCAGGATTTTCCTGGAATAGGGCTTACATCCCCTTTATCCTTATCTTTTTTCCCCTCCATGTATGGAGTCACATATAAGGGAATAAGCAACTTGCAAGGTAAATGAGATGAAGCTTCCATATTTATAATAAAAGGACAATCAGTAGTCCTCAGGGAGAACCCTGTTGGTCCCAGTTGGTCCCAGTTTGGAGTAGTGCTGATGAAATACAGCTCCGCAGTTGCATCTGCTTTTAGCCACTCTGCAGTTTACCTCTTTTTTCCCCTATGACCTATAGCCTACCTCAATGACGTGCTAAATTCTCAAACTGACTTGATAGGAATGTAACATGGGAGACTATCAAAATTAGAAGTCACAAGTGGGTGTGGGAGAGAATGCTGGCAATCGTATGGCTACTGGGCAGGCTGAGATATGATTGTTGTTTTGTTTTGATTTTGCTGGTCTTGAGGCTTGAACTTGGCCTGGGCACTGTCCCTGAGCCTCTTTGTGCTTAAGGGTAGTTCTCTACCATTTGAGCCACTTCTGGCTTTTTCTGAGTAGTGAAGAGTCTTTATGGACTTTGCTACTCTGGTTGGTTTCAAACCATGATCCTCAGTTCTCAAACTCCTGAGTAGCTAAGATTACAGGCATGAACCACCAGTGCTGAGGCTATGATTATCGACTTGAAGCCAGTCCACGTAGAGAAAGCTGAGAGACTTGTCTCCAATTAACAAGTAAGAAGTGGAAAGAAGATGTGTGGTTCAAGTAGTAAATCACCACTAAGAAGAGCTCTGAGCTAAGGAGAGTTCTGGGCTCTAGTTCAAGCCTTAGTACACACACACAAACACACACCAGTAATAAAGTCACAGGGCTGAGAGCATCTGCTTAGCGAGCTAAACACCCTGAGTTCAAACCCCAGAACCACAAAAATGTATTTTGAAGTCACTGCTACTGGCAGTTTCAAGAACAAAATAAGAGAATGTTCATTGCAGCATCATATGCCAAAATCACAGAATGAGGTCATTGAGGTTTCTGCAGGGAGGTGGCTAAATCCTCTGTGTGTAATAATACTGATTTAGAAACAAATGTATGTCCCTATGTGGGAACTCCAAAAGAAAAAAAAAAAGCTATGTGCAGAAGTGTATATAGAACAATCCATTTTCTTTGTAAAAAAAATTAACCAAACCACAAAAGAACATTTCTTGAAAGACAAAAATATTTAACATACCTAACATGGCTGCAGGGCAGACATTTACTTGCCCTGTGGAAAGCATGAAAGATATCTAGGAAAAGTTGGGTTGGGCATCTGTAAGTTCTATTGGTGGTGAGGAGTAATTTTAGTTAAGTGAACTTTAGACTGGAAATGACTTTTTAAGACACTCAGAATCTTATTTCTAGCAGAATTGAATTGAAGTGAGACAGTTTGGTGGGAGAGGCAAGACAAAAAGCCAAAGACCTCTGAATATAAAAGAGTAAAGTTTGTTTTGTGTGTGTGTGTGTATGTGTGTGTGTATGAGCATGTGTCAGTAGTAGGGCTTAAACTCAGGGTCTAGGCACTATCAGCTTTTTTTGCTAGCACTCTACCACTTCAGCCACAGCTCCACTTCTGGCCTGGGCTGGCTTCAAACTGGGATCCTCAGACCGCAGTTTTGAGTAGCTAGCTACAATTACAGACATGAGTTTCTAGTGCCTGGCCTGAAAAGGATTTTGTTTGGATAAAGCAAAAACCCAGCAGTTAGGGTAGTCCTTTAAGTTTCCTGTTGGGTTAGGTAGAAGGTGGGGGGAGGGTGGGGGAGATAATGAATAGTATCAGACAAGTATCAGTTAAATGTAACCTACTCAGGTTTTTGTTAACAATGAGAGTGAGAGCTTTGGGATGTTGTTAAAGTAAGGTAGGGAGGCCATAGTTCAGACCCCAACCCAACAGAGTAGCAGGAAGTACCTTAGAGGAGGTGGCCAACTCAAGACAATGACTTCAATGGCCACACCTCAAAGTGAGAGAGATGATCAGAAATGAAGGAGGAAGCCGGGCGCTGGTGGCTCACGCCTGTAATCCTAGCTACTCAGGAGGCTGAGATCTGAGGATCGTGGTTCAAAGCCAGCCCGGGCAGGAAAGACCGTGAGACTCCTATCTCCAGTAAACCACCAGAAAACCGGAAGTAGCGCTGTAGCTCAAGTGGTAGAGCGCTCGCCTTGAGCTGAAGAGCTGAGGGACAGCGACCAGGCCCAGAGTTCAAGCCCCATGACCGACAAAAAAAAAAAAAAAAAAAAGAAATGAAGGAGGAATGTCCTAATGAGGAATGTCCCCAAGTCATGGTAGCATACCACTCAGGTCAGTAGTTAAACCCAAACTTTTGAATCCTAGTTTTGATACTTAATAGCTTTGTCATGGGCAATTTCCTTGACTTTTCTTCATGGCTGTATCCTCAGATGTAAAATGGTAATACCTGTGCATGAAATGTTAAGTGTGCACTTCAAATGAGTATATGTTTGACTTACAGGCAAATGGTATGTTTAAAACATTTTAAAATTGAAGAGATGATAGAATCTATTGCCAGGATCTACCAATTGAACCATAAGGGAGGGAAAATGGGAGTAAAAACTAGTTTTGCCAGCCCAGGTGGCTTACACCAATAAGCTTAGCTATTTAAGAGACTAAGACCTAATGGATTGAAGTTCAAAGCCTCACCAAAAAAGTCTTCAAGATTCCAACTGCAATTAACAAGCAAAAAGCCAAGCTAAATGGTATGGGTCAAGTGCTCACCAGCTGTGAGCAAGAAAGCTGGGCAAAATCATGAGGCTCTGAGTTCAAGCCCTGGTGCTGGTATACATCTGCATGTGTTCCAGCTCTAGTAGCTGCCTGGATGATATTAACACTCAGGAAAGTGGCTATGGGAGCTGTCATTGGAGGCCAAAAGAATGCTAATGCTAGGTAACTTCGAACACAGGACATGTAGCAGTCTTGAAAGCCAAAAACATTCTCCATTGCTTACTAGGTATACATTCTACCACCAGACCCACACCTTCAGATCCTTGTTTTGCATGTGGCCAGCCTGAACCATGATGTCTTCAGAGCAGCTGGGACTAGTTGGGAGATGTGGGTGAGGTTTCTTGCTAACTTTCTTGCCTTGGTGGGCCTCAAATCTCCCAATCTCTGCTTCCTATGTAGCTGAGATACAGATGTGCACCACGATGTCTGGCCCAAACCTTTTATTTTTTTGTCAGTCATGGGGCTTGAACTTGGCAGCTCTTCAGCTCAAGGCTAGCACCTATCAGTTGAGCCACAGTGCCACTTCCAGCTTTTTGTTTATGTGGTTCTGAGGAACTGAACCCAGGGGCTCATGTATGCTAGGCAAGCACTCTACCACTGAGCCACCTTCCCAGCCCCTAGACCTTTTCTTTTTGGTGGTGGGGGGGTTGGTCATGGGGCTTGAACTCTATCCCTCAGCTCTTCAGCTCAAGGCGAGCACTCTCCCTCATGAGCCACAGCCACTTCTGGTTTTCTGGTGGTTTATGGGAGATAAGAGTCTCATAGACTTTCCAGCCTGGGTTGGCTTTGAACCACCACAATCCTCAGATCTCAGCCTCCTGAGTAGCTAGGATTACAGGCGTGAGCCACCGGTACCCGGCCAGACCTTGTTTTTTGAGACAGGATTTCACTATGTATTCAAGAACTGGTCTCAAACTTGTGATCCTTCTACTTCCTTTTTTCTAGTGCTAGGATTAGAAGCATGTACCATCACACCTAGCTTAAAATGTCGTTTACAATGTATGTGTATATTATAGGGATCAAACTCAGGGCCTCAACATGAGCTACGTAATGCACTACCACTGACAAACAACCCAAGCCTTTTTTTAATGCTTTTTTTTTTTTTTGTAAAAATAGTGTACAGAGGGGATTAGTTACATGAGGAAGGTAATGAGTAATTTCCTATTGAGCGTTGTTTGTCCTTTGTTTATCCCCTACCATCCCTTCCCTACCCAAGCCCTGAAAGTTTTTCAAGCACCCTTTCCATCCAACTTTCAATCCCTCAATGACTTCCTGTTCCATCTTTAGCAATGGTTCAGATGTCACATGGCTGGCAAGGCCAGTCCAGTCCAGCACTGTTTGTGCCTCCCATTCTGGACTTTGCTGACCTTTTAGGGCTCATCTCACTGCTGCAATCCCCTTCCAATTCCATAGTACTGTCATACGCTGCTATTTCTCAAACTGGCTAAACTCCTGCCTGGCTAGCTACCTGAAATTCTTTGGTCATCTTTTCTCATTTGATCTGCCATCCTTCCAATCTCAGCTCCTATTCAACAATTCAGCAATTATTCCTACAACCAGACCAAGGCAGATATAGTCAACATGACCAGTACACCTAAAAGGTTGTTACTGTTTGGGTCTGTTTTGGGGATGGAACAGGTTTTCTGAGGGCAAAGATCATGCATATTTGGGATACTGAATGTATTTTTTCTTCTAAATGATCTTAGGGGTTAAAGAATGACAATTATTATTATATTATTGAGACTAGGTCTAAGCATGTAGCCCAAGGCTCATCTCAAACTCTTGCTTCATTATCCTAAGTACTGGTAGTACAGATGTGTATGTACTACTATAACCACCTGCAATCAGATTTTTTTTAAAAAAACTGTGATATCTACATTTATAGTCTTCTTTGAAACTGGCAGAAATGACCATTAGATGTCACTGTTGTTGCTTTCTTCTTTTATAAAGTAAAAGCTAGTATCAAAGAAAAGTTCAGAAGCAATAAAGTCACTTTTCATGTTCTAACTTAGAACTAGGACAGCAATTGTCAGGTTTTGTCAATAAAGAACCAAGACCCTGTTTTCATTACACAGTTTATTGTGAAGGTAAATTAAACACACAACAAACACTATGGCTAATGGTGGCAAAAGTAATCTTGTAGCTTAAGGCAAGTTTTAAAATGGAGATGAATTTAGAAAAGATGATGCAATGATGTAATTTCATTTAAATACAGACTATGAAAAAATATCAAATTGCATCAATAACTTAAAAAATGTAGTTTCCAAAGGCTTCACTACTAGAGAAAAAGGCTTATGATCTTAATGCCAGCATTAAGACAAGTAGTACAGTGCTAAATGATAGGAAGATTTCAATATTTACAGAAAGATGGCAACAGGAACACAATAGCAACTGACTTTATTTACTGATGGGCTGAAGCCCTCGAATAGAAGCAACAGAGAAGAATGTAGCAATAACATGTTATTTTTTTAAAAAAGTATGTGCAGAAGTCAAAAAACAAGGAGCCCTGTAATAAAAGTAACCTTACAACACCATTGTAAGGACCACTTAGAAGGTAATTCCCCATGGGAAATTAGGGCACTGAGTGTGTAAACATGTGAGATGTACAACACCAAATACCAACCAAATTCATTTATAGGACTGTGTTACACAAGATCAACATGGCCTTTTATGATGCACTGTTTACAACAATTTAGACACACTCCTTACCATGCATGACTTCAAATATATAACAAATATTTTTATTCTGAGATACAGTTATCTGTTTAAGACTTGTAAGACCTATATACAATAAAAGTCACACCTCCTTCATCAATCAAGTATATTTATATGCTTTTTAAATGTAATGACCTTATTCAGACTTCACTTTCTGAACTGTCAGTTTTTCAAACTCTTTAAAATAATGCCATTCTATTATGATAAAATACACTTTTGCAAACATTTTTGCAAAAAATCCGTAAATGTAGTAGTAACATTTAATGAATTATTTACCATGAAAGGTATTTGTAAGGATGTGCCAAATGACTCAGCACTTTTTCCAGTCTTATATTTTAAAAAAAGTTGCAATTTGACAGTAAGCTTATTTAAAAATAATCTTACACTAATTAATCTCAAAAGGTGCTAATAAGTCCTTTTGCAAAATATCATCTATAACTCAATGTTTTCCCAGGACAATTAATGGAAGAAAATGTATCCTCTGAATAGATGAACATTTTCTAAGACTAATCTTTCTTCACCCAGTATTGTTTCTACAAAGGCATGCAAATATAAAATACACATAAAAGCAGCTATATTAAATATGATTTTAATATACCTTTGTAGCTGTCATCACTGTCTCCAGTTTAATATGCTGTAAAATACATGAAGAAGCTCCAGTATCCCTTTATTGATTGGTTTAAAAAAAAAAAAATCCCTGAATAAAACAGAAGCCAGCCTGCGACTTCTTTTAGGCATTTCAGTAGAGTAGTATTATCTAGGAGAGTATCTCCACCCAAAGTCATGATTACAGAACAGAATTTAAAACAAATCTAGGGCAGGCTAAAATTAATATCCAATTTAAAAATTTAATGTTTTAAAGGAAGGGTGCTGATTAGCATTTAAAAGGATACTGAAACCTTAACAACTGTAAACTTTGTTAGAAGGCTGTAGCAGACAGCTCTATGCTACTAGGTTTTTTAGGTTGTAAATAATGCGAACATATCAACAATTTAAAAATGCTCTAGACTATAAAAACACAAAAGGAAATGAGGAGGGAAAAAAAAAACCAAACAAACCAAGAATGCCCTTCTAAAAATAAGCTGTATAACACATCTAACAGTATAAAAATGCAACTAAAGAAAACGCTTTGATAGAAATTTTAACTTCTTAAAAAAAAACGACATGAACTTTTAAATTAAAATGGAGGGAAAAAAAAAGCTTTACAAATGGATAGTTTCACTCATCTAAAATAATGCCAACAAGGTAAGCTTGCATAGAAAAAAATTTCAAATTATTACTGGCTACATGCTTTAAACATTAGAAATGCATGTATGATAATCATAGTGCAAAACCATGGCAGTTTGTGGTGTCTTTTACTGCCTTGGGTTGAGAAATCGACTGTGGTACCTCCAGCTATCACAGTTTCTGGTCTTATAATGAATTCTTTTCTGCCAACTAGAAACAATGAGTACATAAAGGTGGGAAGCACATTTGCTGTGCTGTTAACGAAGTTTGAGATCATCACCACCACCTAAATTGGAACCAGGACTAGGGTCTTGCTGTCTTCTTGCCTGCAACAACAAAATCATAATGAAAGATTAGATATAGGTTTGTAATAAAATATGCTACATACATAAAATAGATGACACAGTAACATGTAAGAAAAAACAGCAACCCACAATTTTCCAACTAATACCTCCCTACGTCACTGGAGACATACTTGTTGAAGTTTCCTTAAAACTGAGAATAGGGGCTGGGAAGGTAGCTCAGTGGTAGAGTGCTTGCCTTGCATGCATGAGGCCCTGGGTTCGATTCCTCAGCACCACATAAGCAAAAAAAGCCGGAAGTGGTACTGTGGCTCAAGTGGTAGAGTGCTAGCCTTGAGCTGAAGAGCTGAGGGACAGCGCCCAGGCCCAGAGTTCAGGCCCCACGACTGGCAAAAAAAAAACAAACAACAAAAAAAAAAAAACCCCGAGAATAAAAATCATATGTTGGAAGGACTTTAACCTCACAATTGAAAAGCATAATGAATTCCATCTCTGGTTACTGAATTTTAGCTAGAAATCTCTAAATCAAAAAAATCTCACCGGAGTGCTGATGGTTCATGCCTGTGATCCTAGCTATTCGGGAGGCTCAGATTAGAATGGCAGTTGGGCCAGCCTGGGCTTTCATAAGATGCCACATCACTGAAAGAAGCTAGGCATAGTGGTGTGCACCTATCACTGCGCCAAGATGGGAAATCTAAGAGAGGTGAATAGTGATCCAGGTGTGTGCCTGGGGAAGAAATGAAAAGTAACTCTGTCCCAAAAGTAACCAGTGTAAAAGGGGAATAGAAGTATGGCTCAGCACTAGTGTCTTCTTAACAAGTATGAGGGTCCTGAGTTCAAATCCCAGTACAGAAAAAAGGAAAATAAACAAAATCTGGAATTGAATATGTAACTCAGTGGCAGAACACCTGATACACAAGGCACCACATTCAATCCTCAGCACTACTGAGACATTAGTTCACAAGTCTTACAAGACATCTACCCCATTTAAAACGTACAATTCAGTCAGGTGCTGGTGGCTTGCACCTGTAATCCTAACTACTCCAGTAGGCTGAGATCTGAGGATCAAGGTTCAAAGCCAGCTCAGATATATAAAGCCTTGAAACTCTCATTTCCAATTAGCCAGCAAAAGGCTAGAAGTAGAGCTGTGGCTCAAGTGGTAAAGCACTATCCTTGAGCAAAAAAGTTCAGGAACAGTATCACTCAGGCCCTGAGTTCAAGCCCCAAGACCAGCACAAAGTACAATTCAAAGGTGGTTATTTACTTTGAAACAAAATTTAACATTAACTTCTTTAATCTTCCTTATAAACTTATTTTTTTCTGGCAGATTTTAACTACTTTTGTTAGCAGATTTCACACTAAATTTTAGCATATTTCTTTTCCTTCTGTCTGCCTATCCATCCCTCTCTCCTAGTCTTTCATGGGGATTGAACTCAGGGTCTTGGTACTGTCCCAGAGCGATTTTGCTCAAGGCTAGCAATTTACTATTTTTTTTTTTTTTTGCTGGTCATGGGGCCTGAACTCTGGGTCTGGGCACTGTCCCTCAGCTCTTCAGCTCAAGGCTAGCACTCTACCACTGGAGCCACAGTGCCACTTCCGGCTTTTTCTGTTTATGTGGTGCTGAGGAATCGAACCCAGGGCCTCATGCTTGCAAGGCATGCACTCTACCGCTGAGCTACCTTCCCAGCCCCGCAATTTACCACTTTTGAATCACATCTCCACTTCTGGTTTTTCTGGTAGTTAATTAGAGGTAAGAGTCTCACAGATTTTCCTGCCTGGGCTGACTTTGAATCACAATGCTCAGATCTCAGCCTCTTGAGTAGCTAGGCCTACAGGCATTAGCCATCAGAGTGCCTGGCATGTCTTTGTTTTTTTGTACTGAGGTTTTAAGTTAGGGTCTCATATTTGCTGGTGAGGTGCTCTTCCAATTTGATCCATGTACTCATCCCCAGCCCTTCTATTTATTTTAGTTATTTTTCAGGTAGGGTCTCCCACTTTTTGTCAAGGACTGCCCTCAGAACTCAGTCCTCCTACCTATACCTTCTGCATAGCTGGGATTATAGGTATGTGCTTATAACATTCCTTTCAATTAAATACTCATTGTCACAGATGGAGAAAGAGCAATGGAAGCATATGCATAAGAAAAACAAATTGTGTTCCATACAAATCAATGCTAAGTGTGGTGTAAAGACAAATCAATTCTCCTGAATCAGAGATTATAAGCATATAGTTTCAGTCAATGAAGGTTAGAAAAAGGTTAAGCGATGAAGAATCACTGAGAGAAAAAAAAAAAAATCAATCCTACTCATATATTTATAAATCACTGCTAACCTACAAATAATACTTCAATGGAAAAAGTAGTTCAGCTTTAATTTTCAACTTATATTAATAATAGGATAATTCCAAATGGGTGACAAAGAACAGGCACCAGCAGCAGTTGAGTTTTCTTTTACTTGTCATGCCAATGGAGAATAGGTGTAGGCTGTGGGTTTCATTTTTTTTTTTTTAGTAGTCCTGAAGTAAAATGTTTTATTTTTGATACAAGCATAAACAGTATGGGGAGGGGGAGGGTTTTGCTTTTTTTTTTTTTTTGGGGGGGGGGTTGGTCCTGGGGCTTGAACTCTGGGCCTGGGTGCTGTCCCTCAGCTCTTCAGCTCAAGGCAAGCACTCTACCTCTTGAGCCACAGCGCAACTTCTGGTTTTCTAGTGGTTTATTGGAGATCAGAGTCTCATGGACTTTCCTTTCCGGGCTGGCTTTGAACAATGATCCTCAGATCTCAGCCTCCTGAGTAGCTAGGATTACGGGTGTGAGCCACCAGCTCCCAGCTTGCTATTTCTTTTCTTGGTGTGTGTGTGGTATTGGGGGGCTTGAAGTCAGGAGGGCTTGGACTGTCCACCTACAACTTGAGCCACAGCTCTACTTCTGGCTTTTTGGCAGTTAACTAGAAATAACTCTCAGAATTTCGTGCCCAGACTGGCTACAAATCTGGATTCTATAGGTCTTATTAGCCTCCTAAGTAGCTAGGATTATAGGCATGAGCCACTGAGGACCCAACTTACTATTTATTTATGCTTTTAGTTTTTATTTATTTACTTTTGAACCAGGGACTAAGGAAAATGTGAGGGTAGATCCTGTGATGGAGGATGAAGAATTGTAACAAAACCAGAAGGAAAAATCTGATCAGTGTAATGGGTGCAGAAGAGCTGGGAAGAAATAATGCTAGAAGGTAGATACATGAAGATAAATATATGGGCTGCCTGTGAAGGAGATAAATACAGAATAGATTTAGCTTTAGTGAAAAAGCTTCCAGATAGCAATTCTATAACTGGGTGAAGCTGCCTTGAAGAAAATCAGAGATCCCTTTTTAGCAGTTGCTAATGCAGACTGATGTTTTAGAAGGAATTCCTGTATGGGTAATGAGCTAGACTAAAAGATAACAAATCAGTTCTCTGAATTCCATCACCCTCAATCTTCTCATATTCCTAGGATGACAGACATGGCTCACTATAGCCAGTTGTTGATTTCGAAGTGATCTTGAAAACTTTTTTTGGCCATCTGGCCTCAAACTATTGTCCTCTCAATCTTAGCCTCCCAAGCAGCTAGGATTACAGGTGTGAGCCTGACTCATCTTAAGAAACTGTAACATGCCTAACATATAACTTTTTTTTTTTTGCCAGTCCTGGGGTTTGAACTTTAGGCCTGACCACTGTCCCTGAGCTTCTTCTGCTCAAGGCTAGTGCTCCACCACTTGAGCCACTTAGATGAGAATCTCACAGACTTTCCTGCTTGGGCTGGCTTCAAACCGGGATCCTCAGATCTCAGCCTCCTAAACTGATAGGATTATAGGCTTGAGGCACCGGTGCCCAGCTCCTATAGAACTTTTAACATAGCTTTACAAGTTAAAAAAGAAACAATTATACCCTGCATATAGGACATTTTTGTAAATGAAAACAAAGGTAAAATAAAATTAATAACTTTATAGCTCTTAAGATAGAAAGCAAACCAAGACTGTTAGAATTGGAATAGACTTAGTATCCTTTTCTTCCCTCCTGAATCTTCTTCCAGTTCATTCTATCTACTACATTTTATTAAGCACATTCAGAAAACACAAGTACAAACATTCTGATGCTGATTTTTTTCTTACACAAGAATGAATAATTGGTAAAGATAAATGAATTAAACACTAAAGTGTTTGGGAATTTAAATATAGGCTGAAATTTTTTTTGCCTTTGGACCACACAGAACAGAAGGCTCCAAAAACATGCAAAACACAAACATAAAAGCCACATAAAGCTTTTTGACTGTTTTTATTTCCAAATAGTTTCCACTAAAAATTTGCCTGGTTTGCTGAATTGTATTAAAACAACTCCAAGTAGAATATGCAGTAATTATTTACCCATTCTCCAACATTAAAAAACAACCATGTATATGCTAACACTTTATAATCTCTTTCAGTACCTTGTTACCTTGCAGGTGAATTAGGGACAATAGTGCTCTACTACAGTTTAGGTCAAGAAGCCAGTCAAGCTCTTAGTAGTCTCTAGAAACAGGTAAAGTACTAGATGCTATCAGACAAAGAGGTACCTTTCCAATTCATCCATGACTAGAGCACTAGCTATGTCCCATATTAACCTTGATCTTTCTGCACTAGAGTCAAAGAAACAAACTAAAGGAAGACAGTTGATTACAAAGATTTGTTGTTGGTTTTTTTTTTTTTGGGTCTGGTCGTGGGGCCTGAACTCTGGGCCTGGGTACTGTCCCTCAGCTCTTCAGTTCAAGGCTAGCACTCTACCACTTGAGCCACAGCACCACTTCAGCTTTTTTCTTTTTTGCTTATGTGGTGCTGAGGAATCGAACCCAGGGCCTCATGCATGCAAGGCAAGCGCTCTACCACTGAGCCACCTTCCCAGCCCCGATTACAAAGATTTGTATACTACAGAGAACTGCCAGAGGAGACAAGACAATGTTTTCCAGTTTAGGAAGGCCTCCTAGGACAGAAAAAGCAAAGGCTACTAAATGTGGCAACCAACAGGAATAAGGAATTGTTACATCAATCTGTGGTTACTTAGTAAAGACTGTTTTTTGTATACTAGTACTAGAGCCTCTCAATCAGGTTTTTACTCACAGCTGGTGCTTTAGCATTTGAATCAAGCCTTCAGACCAAGTGTTTTGCTAGCAAATTGGAGATGGACTCTCTCATACTTTTCTGCCCTGGCTAGCTTCAAATCTTGATCCTCCAAGTTTCAGTCTTCTAAATAGCTAGAATTTGAGCCACCAGGACCTGGCCAGACTTTGTAAACTAAAATTTTTAATGAAAGTACAGAAAAGTATACAAACTATTAAGTAAATAACTTGAATTTTCACCAATTAACTTACTCACTAGGCCCCCACACTGATAAGTGTAACATTACCAGAAAGTGGAAGAGTCTATTTGTATCTCACCCCCTCCCCCCATCACTACTTAACCCTGGAGAATTGCTATCAGAAACCCCTAACAGCCAAGAAAAGGTTGAAATACATTGATTGTTTTGAAAAACAACAACAAAACAAACAACCAGTTTCCCAACCAAAAAAAAAGCAAAAATGTTCTTGGCAAAATGATTTTAATTTTACTAGGATATGACTTTTTACTGACATTGCAGGTATGCTATAAGCCAAATGCATGAGAAAGGGGGATAGCAGTAGTTTTCACTGAGTGTTCATTGTAAGCACCAGATACTAATAAGCTAGGCAGCAACCTGTAAGGTGGGTTTTACACATGAGGTTCAAGGAGGACAAACATTTTCCCAATGTTGGTCCTAAGACACAAATGGTGGAACTAGCCTACAAAAGCAGGTATTCACCATTCCACATATCAAGATCCTCCCTGAAAACACTCCAGGGACTACAGACAGAAATAAAAATAATCCTACCCCTGGTCTTGACTAGAGCAGTGCCCCTTTATTTTATAACATTAAGGCTCTGTTTAAAATGTCAAATGAAGGAAGCTTTTTTTTTTTTTTTTTGGTTTTACTATTTTAAAAACAGTTTAGCAGGGAGCAGTGGCTCTCACCTATAAGCCTAGCTATTCAGGAGTCTAAGACCTGAGGACCACTGCTCCAAGTCAGCCAGGACAGACAAATAACCAACAAAAAGCTAGAAGTAGAGGTATGACTCAGGCAGCAGGGTTCCAACCATGAGCAGACAAAGCTGAGCCAAGACACATGCAAACACAATAGTCTGTAAGCCAGATAAGTGTGATGTTATTCCCCTGCAATCTCAGCATTAGGGAGGCTGATGTAGGAGGATGATTTATGAGACTAGTCTGGGCAGCACAGTGAGATATGTCTCAACAAAACAAAATAAAAATAAAATAGGCTACACGCCAGAGACTACACATAGGAAGTCCTGGGAGTTTTCATTGGATTGGCTTCAGTTTTTTGTATTATCCTATCAAAGAGCAACTATGCACATTCAAACAAATATATTCCTCTTAAAAATACACACAGGGCAAGATAGTATACACAGTACTCTGTGTATTTTGGGCTATCATTTTACTACGTACCAGTGATTTAATAATATTTAGTTAAGATGACTAAAATAAATGTTTCTTCATTTCATTAGTCTTTTATCTGCCAAATTAATGATAACCTGTAATTACAGTTTTTGTGTGGCAGTCCTAGGGCTTGAACTCAGGGTCTGTTGAACTCAGGTGCTGTTCCTGAGCGTTTTTGCTCAAGGCTAGTGCTCAATCACTTGAACCACAGATCTATTTTTGGCATTTAGGTAGTTTACTGGAGAAAAGAGTCTCCTAGACTTTTTTGCCTGGGCCGGGTTTGAACACCAATCCTCAGATCTCAGCTTCCTAAGTAGTTACTATTAAAGGCATGAGCCACTGGTACCTGGCTTGTAATTACTTTTGAAAAGTAAAGAAAATGCTGTACTACTGATATAACCTTTTCATGGAAAACAGAAAAAAGAAATTAGAGTCCTATCATAAATGATAGAAAAAAATCCAAGATTTTACAGACAGCAAAATGGAAAGCTGTTCAAAGAGTTTTTTAAAAAAAAATTGTTTTGTTCTTTTTTTTTTTTTTTTTATAGTCCTGAGGCTTGAACTCAGGGCCTGAGTACTGTCTCTGAGTTTCTTTTGCTCAAGGATAGCAAGTCTACCACTTGAGCCACATCACTACTTCTGGCTTTTTCTGTTTATGTGGTACTGAGGAATTGAACCCAGGGTTTTATGCATGCTAGGCAAGCACTCTACCACTAAGCCACATTCCTAGCCTGTTCAAAGAGGTTTTTGTTTTTTTTTTTTTTTGTAGTGGTGGTGGTGGGGTCAGTCATGGGGCTTGAACTCTGGGCCTGGGTGCTATCCCTCAGCTCTTCAGCTCAAGGATAGCACTCTACCACTTGAGCCACAGGCACCACTTCTGGTTTTCTGAGTGGTTTATTGGAGATGAGTCTTATAGCCTTTCCTGCCCAGGCTGGCTTTGAACCTCGATCCTCAGATCTCATCTTCCTAGTAGCTTGGATTACAGGTGTGAGCCACTGGTGCCCAGCTCTAAGTTATATAACTGATTTTAGGTTAATGAAAGACATTGCTAAAAACTGAAATCTATACTTGGGAGTTCTGCTTCCTACTCTTAAGACTTTACCACTTGAGCCCCAGTGCCACTTTTGGTTTTTTGAGAAATTTATTGGAAGTAAGAGTCTCACAGACTTTCCTGTCTAGGCTCGCTTCAAACTGTGATTCTCAGATCTCTGCCTCCTGAATAGCTAAAATTACAAAGGTATGAGCCACTGGTGCCTGGCCTCCCTGCCTCCTCTTTTTTTTTTCCCCCTGTGCTAGTACGGGGGCTTGAACTTAGTATCTGGGCAATGTCCCTTTGCTTTTTTTATTCAAGGCTAGTGTTCTATCACTTGAGCTACAGATCCTCTTCTGGCTTTTTGGTGGGTAACTGGAAATGAGTCTCACAGACTTTCCTGCCCAGGTTGGCTTCAAACTGTTATCTTTAGATCTCAGCCTCCCGAATAGTTCTAAATTTATATAAACATTATGAGCAGCACCATTACAATATGACAGGATTAGAGGTTATCCATATAGCAGTGGATATCCCTGAACCTCTGTGTTGCCAAATTCTCAGACTTCCAAACACTGGGTTACTGCCACCCACAAGTTACTGCTGTTCCCTGAGCCTTGTCTCTAGGCAGGCATCTGGACTACCTACTGGAACCTGGATTCTTTTTTCTATCTCAGCTTTCTCTATTCTAGTCTCTTGGCAGGTTTATTTTTCAGATTAATAAGCTGTATTAGTGAAGTCCTGGTCAAGAAACTATGGTTTAAGTTCTCATGTTTCCTTCTGTTAGTTAACTATTTAAAAGAGAACAGGTCAATTTTTCTGGGATTCTCATTTTCAACTGTTCGGAATGTGATTAGAAGATGCTTGAATTTCTGAAGATGAATTACAGGGAAGACACATAATTTTTCTCCAGTTTTAGGAAAAAGATTAAACTGGGAGAAAATAAGCTGACATTATGAAATTTATGAAGAAGGAAAGAAAGGAGAAAGGCAGGACTTAAAGAGACGTGGCTCAAGTAGGAGAGCACTTGGTAAATTCTATACCAGTACTGACCCCAACCCATTAAAAAAAAAAAAAAGGAAGAGGAAGGAGGGATCAAGCAAGCAAGCAGGGTATGGTGGCTCACACATGTAATCCTCGCCAATTCAGCAACTTGGTTCCATCTGGCCTAGACAAAAAGACCTGATTTGAAAAATAAACCATATTCAAACAAGTAACAAGAACATAAATGGCTGGAGTGGGCCTAAGTAGAAGAGTGCCTGCCTAGCAAGCCCAAAGTCCAGTATAAGAAAAAAAGGAATGAAGCAAAATATATGCATGTACAAAGTGCCAAAAGACATGCAAACCCCAGATCTCTCTACATCATTGCCAGTTGTCCCTCTGGAGACAGATTTTGGCCCCAATTTTATACATGATAGCTTTCTAAGAGAACTGATGTTTCAAATCATTCCTCTAAAGGGACTAGAGGATCTTAAATCATTGATGAAAATTTAACTATGTTCTCTATGCTCTAGGTCATAATGCAGGGAAATTGCCTTGATACACTTTAGGGAACTGAAGTGCTCTTGTAAGCCAGGTAATTCAATTAACTGGAACCAGCACAGCTGTAGAGCTTTTAGCACTACAGAAGTATTTTAGAGCTATTATTTACTGTAGGCACGCACACCAAGCACCATACTAAATGTTTTATAAGCATTTCCCATTTAATTCTAATAACAATTTCTACGAGGAAACTCAGGCTTAAGAGAAACTGGCAAGTGAGGAGCAGGAATGTGAAGTACTGAGAGCATGCTCTCAGTCACTGACAATCTAAAGGAACAATCTAGCAACAAATTACTTGACACCCCTGTCAAACACAAAGTTTTATTTTTTGTGTGTGTCAGTTGTGGGACTTGAACTTCTGGGCCTGGGTGCTATCCCTCAGCTCTTCAGCTCAAGGTGAGCGCTTTACCACTTGAGCCACAACACTACTTCTGGTTTTCTGGGGCTTAATTGGAGATAAGAGTCTCATAGACTTTCCTGCCTGGGTTGGCTTCGAACCCCAATCCTCAGATCTCAGCCTCCTGAGTAGCTAGGATTACAGGTGTGAGTTACCAGTGCCGGCTCCAACGTATTTTTTAAGTAACAAAACTGGAAATTAAAAAATATCAAGCTAGAAAAAGTGAGTATAACCTTTTTAGAGATTAAGAAAATCAAACAACAATTTAGTCAGTTATCTAATTTTAGAAAACAAAATACTTATGAAGACTTCTTAAGCAACTGTCCATTAATGTCATTCTTCATATAGATTTATTTCCTCCAGAAAGACTGACCTATGTTCTCCTAATTGGCAAGCTCCCTTACTTATTGATGTCTTTTGCAGGGCATACACTGTTACTCCTGCCTGGAAAAGTTTTCCCCAACTTGTCAAGTTGGCAAATGTACAATTCCTTCAGATGTATTCTCCTAGGCAGACTCAAATGTTCCTTTCTCTATATTGAACTAACTCCTTTTTGAGCCCACATTTGTACAGCAGCTGCTAAAGGACACTGCAATTACCTGTTTCTACATCCATTTTCTCCCAAGGACAGAAGCCACATATTTTCATATACATACTCCAGTCCCTACTGCAGAATCCAGCACAACAGTTGGGACACATTACTTTATCCTGTAATTCTAGTTTGCAGATAGGCAGGAATAGTAAATTTTTTTAAAATCCATTATGTAACCAAATAAACTCCAAGTAAAAACACTGTGATAAACAATGTGGCAAACACAAAAGTCAACAGACACATATATAATTGCTTCAATACACTGTTCAATAAGAACACTAATAGGAAACTATAAAGTGAAAGGGCTGATTATGATGACAAAGACTGGGAATGGCTAGATGTTTAAACTCCACCTTGATGAATGAGTAGAAAAATACATTTGAGGGGTAAGAGCATTGCTCAAGTAGTAGACTGCTTGCCTAGCAAGTGCAAGGCCCTGAGTTCAAACCCTAGTACTGCCAATGAGCAAACAAATGAATAAATAAATAGCTTGGGACATTTGCATCATACTGCTGAAATGCTCCCAAGTATAGCATTTAGTGAAATAAAGAAGAGTCATACCAGAGTGCAAGTAGCATGAGAACAAAAGGTCACAAATATAGGCTAATAAATGTATATTGCACATTTAAAATTTAGAAGTTTTACAGATGTAAGATGAGAGAAAACACCGTACAATTTGTTTCTTTTTTTTTAGGTCCGGTCATGGGGCCTGAACTCTGGGCCTGGGCGCTGTCCCTCAGCTCTTCAGCTCAAGCCTAGCACTCTACCACTTGAGCCACAGCGCCACTTCCAGCTTTTTTTTCTTTTTGCTTATGTGGTGCTGAGGAATGGAACCCAGGGCCTCATGCATGCAAGGCAAACGCTCTGCCACTGAGCCACGTTCCCAGCCCAACACTGTACAATTTTGATCCTAAGAACTATAGTAGCCAGGCGTCAGTGGCTTACACCTGTAATCCTAGCTACAAAGGAAACTGAGATTTGAGAATTGTGGTTCAGAACCAGTCCAGGCAGGAAAGTTTGTAAGACTTACCACCAACTAACTGGAAGTGGTGCTGTGGCTTAAAGTGGTACAGTGCTCGCCTTAAGCAAAAATTGCTCAGGGAGGAAGTGGCTCTGTGGCTCAAGTGGTAGAGTGCTTGCTTTGAGCTGAAGAGCTGAGGGACAGTGCCAAGGCCCAGAGTTCAAGCCCCACAACTGACCAAAAAAAAAAAAAAAATTGCTCGGGGACAGCGCCCAAGCCCCATATCAACAACAAAATCACCATCAAGGGAAGGACTGGGAAGGTAGCTCAGGGTAAAGTGCTCACTTAGCATGCATGAAGCCCTGGATTTGATTCCTCAGCACCACATAAACAGAAAAAGCCAGAGAAGCTGGGCTGGGAAGGTGGCTCAGTGTTAGAGTGCTTGCCTTGCATGCATGAGGCCCTGGGTTCGATTCCTCAGCACCACATAAGCAGAAAAAGGCCGGAAGTGGCCCTGTGGCTCAAGTGGTAGGGTGTTAGCCTTGAGCTAAAGAGCTGAGGGACAGTGCCCAGGCCCAGACTTCAAGCCCCACAACTGGCAAAAAACCTCCAAAAACAACAACAAAAAAAAAAACACCAGAAAAAGCCAGAAGTGGTGCTATGGCTCAAGTGCTAGCCTTGTGCAAAAGAAGCTCAGGGACAGTGCCAAGGCCCTGAGTTCAAGCCCCAGGACTGGCAACAAAATAAAACAAAATAATAACAAAATCACCATCAAGCTATATGTTCTGTTAAGTGTCAATTCCTGAATCTGTATTTTACTTGTAATAAAAAGAAAAATGACCTGTTAATTTCATGTTTTGAGTAGTTCATAATTAAGAGGTATTTACACCAGTATATTAAAAACATACCTTTTAAAATAAATAATTTAATACCAATAGATGAGGAATTCATATACAACCTTAAAATGAGAGTAAACTTCTTTACAACAATTACATTTAATATAAAGCAAACATATATAATATTTTTTAAAACAAAATTGTACTATTAAGAAAACATTATATACAGACATCACAAACAGCCTGAGAGTTGGGGGAAAGTACTAACCAGTTACTGCCAGCAGCTGTGAAACTCTCACCTCCATTTCCTCCCGGTGAGAACGGTCTCTATCTTCAAATTCACGTGTCCTTCTCCGAGCCTCTTCAAAGGCTTGTTGTGCTAATGCATCCTCCTGCTGTCAGAATATATAAAACATCTATTTTGATGTTCATTTATAATTTAAGAGGAAATGGACAGCAATGTACTTCTCTTTTTTTTCTTTCTTTCTTTGTTTTCTGTTGGCCATGGGATTTGAACTCTGGGCCTGGGCGCTATCCCTTAGCTCTTCAGCTCAAGACAAGCGCTCTACCAC
Source organism: Dipodomys spectabilis (assembly GCF_019054845.1). Classification (NCBI taxonomy): domain Eukaryota; kingdom Metazoa; phylum Chordata; class Mammalia; order Rodentia; family Heteromyidae; genus Dipodomys; species Dipodomys spectabilis. Next base: position 9,618,547 of record NW_024870950.1, read on the forward strand.
TTGAGCCATAGCACCACTTCAGCAGTGTATTCCTCAAGCTATCAACACCAAAAAAATCTACACAACTGCTAGTGTTGGGAGTATTTTTTTTTTTTTTTGGAGTCAGTCGTGGGGCTTGAACTCTGGGCCTGGGTGCTGTTCCTGAACTCTTCAGCTCAAGGTAAGCGGTCTACCACTTGAGCCACAGTGCCATTTCTGGTTTTCTGGTGGTTAACTGGAGATAAGAGTCTCATGGATTTTCCTGTCCGGGCTGGCTTTGAACTATGATCCTCAGATCTCAGCCTCCTGAGTAGCTAGGATTACAGGTGTGAGCCACCAGTGCCCCACTTGGGAGTACTTTTAATAAGAAAAGTTCAGTAGGGAATTTTCATGCTTTGTATTTCACCTTGGAAATAGTAGTCCCTACAAATTGTTATCTTCTTTCCTTACTTTATCCTACTTACCAAAATAAATTCCACCACCTCCTTTCTGTTCTAATGATGCACTTAAACTAGCTTTAAGAACCAGGGCAGGGCTGGGAAGGTGGCTCAGTGGTAGAGCACTTGCCTTGCATGCATGAGGCCCTGGGTTCCATTCCTCAGCACCACATAAGCAAAAAGCAAAAAGCCAGAAGTGGCGCTGTGGCTCAAGTGGTAGAGTGTTAGCCTTGAGCTGAAGAGCTGAGGGACAGTGCCCAGGCCTAGAGTTCAGGCCCCACAACCGGACCCCCCCCCCCCAAAAAAAAAAAAAAAGAACCAGGGCAAGGTATCTCATTTCCCTAAGCCTCAGGAAACTCATATGTAAAGTAGACATAGTAATACTTTACAATATATTGTAATACTTTACAATCTTGTTGTAAATTACATAAGACACAAAAAGTATTTAGGATATTACCCAGCAGCATTCAGTATGTGTTATTTTGCAAATATTTATGGATATACAAAAGCCCCTTATTTGACTTAGTATTCTGTATTTTTATAGTCTGTTCCACCAGCATTTATACTTGTATACCCACATATGAGCCAACAATTCCATCTTCATTGGCTTTTAAGTTCACTTCATTTTGTCCATCAAACATATATGTCAGAGGCACCTGCAAAAGAATGCTGTTCCAGTTCCCAAGAGGCTATTAGTTGGAAATCAACTAGGACATTTCTGCTGACGTACATGTGTTTATTCACTTTTTCATCTGTTTCCAACTATTTGTATGTGTAGGTGTCATAGATATAATGTGAGGGAATGAATGGTGCTTTGCCTCAAAGAACCTACAGTCCAATGGGGCAGGTAGAAATAAACATAATTAACAAAGACATAAAAAATTACCAACTATAGTTAAATGCAATAGAAGAAAATTTGAGGATAAAATGAGAATATAACATCAGTTGTGACCTAATTCCCTAAGAAGGTTATTAGCAACTGCTATGTATTGTAGCAATGGTCATGGTTTTTCTTCATTAAAATAATTAAAAAGTATAATTGTTTCAGTAAAATAGGCAGGAATAATTCTGGTTCCAACTTCTGTCTTTTTATAGTAAAAAAGGAGAAATGCAGTGAACAGAATTTGTACTCTAACAACTGGCAAAATTGGGAGAGACAATGAACAATTACCTGTATCATCGTGATCCTGTACTGTTATCTGTCCGCAATGTAACTTCTCCCTTTCAAGGACGTCATTTGCTAATAAAACTACATACTCACTCATGATGTAGACTAATGGCTATGGACAATGAACTCTACCCAGCCTCAGGGGATGGTAGGAGTGTTTCCAATATTCTAGTTCCTATGGCCACTTGACATACTACTCTGTTACTCCAAGGTGTATACAAAACCTTGGAAGCACAAAGTAGCCAGTTGGGAACAATATAAACCATAATGGAAGCTGGGAATGGTGAAAGAAAAACTAAATGAAGAAGGACTAGAGGCACAGCTCAAGTGGTAGAACACCTGCCTAGAAAACATGAAGTCCTGTGTTCAATCACCAGCAATTCCTGCCTGCCCCACGCTCTTGCCCAGGTATATCTGTCAATAAAAATTCAGAAAACAAAAACAATAAATGAGAAAGAAAAAAGAAAAATACCATTTTCAAGGCCATCCGGGGGAAATATTTGTGAGAACCCATTTCAACCATTCACACTGTGGTGAATATCTGTCATTTTAGCTAGGTCAGGAAGTATAAACAGGAAGATCATGGCCCAGGCAAAAAAAAAAAAAGAAAAAAAAGATAAGGGTTTAGAGATGTCTCAAGTGTTAAAAGCATCTACTTGGCAAGCTTAAGGCCCTGAGTTCAACATCCAGTACCACCAAAAAAGGGAAATAAATTCACTAAAGCAGCACTGGTATATATTTCAAAGGCAACATGTGCAACTGCAAACAGTACATTTAACCCACCTTTTTGCAGAATCTAAGTTCATTTCAACCAAATTATTTCCAAATTGCCTATTATATATTTATAACTATACAAAAAAAAGCAAAGTTGCTTATATGTTGGCTTCTGTAAGAGAAGAACCTTACAATCAACTAAAGGATACACCTGTTAAAGGATACCTGTTTTACATCAGTGTCATCAGGTACTTCAAACTGAAAATCCATTCATTCCAACAGTGGTTCTATTTCCTAACTCAATTACAGAATTAAAACATTTGAAAGGTCATTATAATGAAGATGAGACATTATGTGATGGACAAAATGAAATGAACTTAAAAGCCAATGAAGATGAAATTATTGGCTCTTATGTTGATATACAAATTGTGGTGGAGCAGACTGTATAAAAATTCATTGAATTAGACAAATAGCCTATACAAGTTTACTAAAACTAGTTCTAGTATACATATAAATTCATAACTGTACCCAAAAAATGAAACAATCTGCTAAGTCATTTAATTTATGTAACATAAATGTACTCATAAAGTACAGCCACAATTAAAAGTAACTCACTATAAAACTTTTGTGGCAGCCGGGCGCCGGTGGCTCACACCTGTAACCCCCTAGCTACTTAGGAGGCTGAGATCTGAGGATCGCAGTTCAAAGCCAGCCAAGGCAGGAAAGTCCGTAAGACTCTTATCTCCAATAAACCATTAGAAAACCAGAAGTGGTACTGTGGCTCAAGCAGTAGAGTGCTCGCCTTGAGCTGAAGAGCACAGGGACAGCACCCAGGCCCAGAGTTCAAGCCCCACGAGCAACCAAAAAAAACAAAACAAAACTTTTGTGGCAAAGCTGGTACAGAAAAAAAAAAAAAAGCATGATAGCACACATTCTCTTTGACTGCCCTTGAAAACTTGAGTTTTCGAAGAACTACACTGAAACCACCTTAGTTTCTATGATGGCATTGACTTTTCTTGGTAAATGAGTACTTATTAGTTACATTTTTGCTGAAATTAGATATAAATCTGATTATTCAATGGTGGTATGCCTAATATGCTCACTTTTTCTTTCAAAATCAAGCATATAAAGACTACAAACAAATGTACACTGCTGGCAGTAGTAGCCCATGCCTACAATCCTAGCTACTCAGGAAGCTGTGATGTGAGGATCACAGTTTGCAGCCAGCCAGGGCAGGAAAGTCCTTGATACTCTTATCTCTATTATCTTCCCAAAAAAGCCAGAAGTGGTACTCCAGTGTCAGAGCATTGGCCTTGTGCTAAAGAGCCCAGAGACAGCACCCAAGCCCTGAGTTCTAGCCCTAGGACTGACATACACACAACACAAAGAATTTATACCTATAAATTAAACAAAGTGACAAAATATATTCAGTTAAAAAAAAAACCTATTGGCATTTGAGGCTTTACAATTATAATCAAGTTATCTTCATTTGTGGAAAAGTTTCTGACCCAGTACCTAGTCAAAATATATAAACAATTACAATTCAGTAAAAATATATTTTCACAGAGTGAAAACATAAACCAATAAAAAAAACAGACGAGTTGTATTATAGCTGGCATTTTTTCAAAGAGATCTGAAGTAGTAGTAGCCAGAAACTGGACACTGTCCAAATGGCCATTAACCGTAGAATGGATAAAGTACTTGATCAACAAAGAAATACAATGAGAATGAAAAACTAAATGAACACACCAATATAGATAAATTTCACAAATGTATGAAGAGTACAAAACAGCTCATGCTGCATGAATCCATACATGTGTGTGTGTCTCTCTCTCTCTCTATACATATAGAGAGACACACACACACACACACACACACACACACACACATAGAAAAGTGAGCAAAAGTAATGAATGCTATTAGGAGTGAGTGAGGACTTCAGTGTACCATGCAGGGAGAGCAGATGCTAATTACCATAATGGACCAGAGGATTACATAATTTGTCTTTTTACTGCTAAAATACAGAAATATAGCTGATTGTGTAAGGACCTTGGTATTATATCCAAATACCTTATAGAATATATGTCAATTTTTCTAGTAACTTGCAAATCAATTTTGGATTTTTCTTCTGGAGAACTGAGGTTTTGAATTCAGAGCCTCATGCTTGCTAAGCAAGCATTTTACTACTTGAACTATACCTATAGCCCTTATTTGAATTTTTTTTCCTTGGTGCCAAAATTGGGACTTGAACTCAGGGCCTCCCACTCATTTGGGTTTTTTTGCTCAAGGCTGGTACTCTACCACGAGAGCCACAACTCCACTTCCAGGTTTTCTTGGTGGTTAAGTAGAGATGAGAGTTTCATGAAATTTCTGACCAGGCTTGCTTTGAACTGCAATCTTTAGATCTCAGTCTCCTCAATAGCTAAGATTACAGGATGAGCCACCAGTGTCTGGCTCCTTGTTTTACATTTTTTGCTTGTTGCAGGGCTTGAACCAGGGCCTGAGCGCTGTCCCTGAGCTTTTTTGCTTAAGCGTAACATTCTACCACTTTGAGCCACAGTGTCACTTCTGTTGTTTAGGATTTTGAAAGTAAATGAATTTTTAACAAATAAAGGTAGCTTCAGTATATATGGTGTGTGGTGGTTTGTGCTTGTAATCTCAGCTACTTGGGAGGCAGTGATTTAGGAGGATCATAGTTCAAAACTCAGCCTAGGCAAAAAGTGAGAACTCCATCTCAACCAAGAAGCTGGATGGGATGGCACAAGCCTGTGATACCAAATATTTGAGAAATAGGGGAAGGAGGATCTAAGACTAGCCTCATGCAAAAATGCGAGGCCCAAAATTTAAAAAGGGCTGGGGGCAAGGCTCAAGTGGTAAAGCACTTGACTAGCAAGGGTGAGGTCCTTGGTTCAAACCCTAGTTTAGAATTTTAAATTTTGAACCATATGTTGGTCATGGCACATCCATAATTCTACCTGAGAGGTGGGAACAAGATGACAGAGAGCTTGAGTCCAGTTTTGGCAAAGATAGTAGCAAGAGCCTCTCAAGAACAAAGTAAAATCAGAGTTGGGGAACAGCTCAAGTGTAGAGTATCTAACATGAAAAAGACCTAGGGTTCAATCTCCAGCACCATAAAAGAATTTGAACTTTGAATTTATTTTTATTATTAAAATGTGAGACAAGATCTTGCTATTATGTAACTTAGACTGGCCTAGGACTCACTTCTGCTTCCACCTCCCTTGAACCTTTATTATTTTTTGTGGTGGTGTTGGTATTGGAATTTCAACTTGGGTCCCTGCACTTGGTAGGCAAGCCTTCTACCACAATGACAAACTGCCAATGAAATGTCTATTGCTCTCAACATTCCTGTACATGATTTTTCAAGGTCTGCTAAAAAATCAGTTCTCTCTGGTAAGGAAGAAGCTCCCATAGCCCTTATGGCTTGCCCTGCCACCCAGAGGTAGAATCTGAGGGAACATAGACTGGAGAAGGGATGACAGACAGCAGTTGTTAACTGTTATTGACTAAAGTTCAGTAACTTTTAATAAATGCCTCTGAATTTCCAGAATCTTTAAATGAGGGCTTTGAGGTTGCTGTTGCTGCTTTTTTTTAATTCAATTTATCAAGGCCTTTTTGGAAAAGAATATACAAAAGCTCTTCACTCTTTTTTTTTTTGGTCAGTCATGGGGCTTGACCTCTGGGCTGTCCCTCAACTCTACAGTTCAAGGCCAGTGCTCTACCACTTGAGCTAAGCACCACTTCCGGCTTTTTCTGTTTATGTGGTGCTGAGGAATCGAACCCAGGGCCTCATGCATGCAAGGCAAGCACTCTACCACTGAGCCACCTTTTGAATCCCCCAAACTCCTCACTCTTACATTACAAAATTGCTACTCTTACATTTTGTTTTCAGTTGTTCTCCACCCTCTATAATGTTCCTAAAGACCAAGAACAAATGTTAGAAAAACCATTTACTGGACTTTTATGTTTCCAAAGGAGATTGGGGACTATGACTATTGGGCCCTGGTGATTATCAGAGCCCTATAGGTTATTACAGGGGGAGTGAGGGGAAGGGTAGGGTAACTGAGTGAACCACTTAACTATTGTAGATTAATTTAGAACCACTAGCAGAAAAACTTCCCCCAAATCAGGACTAGAAGGTAGTTCTTAACGTTTTCCTGATTCCTCAACACTACTTGAATAAAGTGCTTTCTATACTTATCTTTCCCCCCTTCCTTTTGTGTGTGTGTATATCTGTGAAGGGTACTGGGGCTTGAACTCAGGGCTTGGGTGCTGTCCCTTAGCCTTTGTGCTTAAGGCTAGCACTATACCACTTCAGTCACAGCTCCATTTGTGGCTTTTTCCTGCTTAATTGGAGATAAGAGTCTCATGGATTTTCCTTATCAGCTCAATCTCTACTTCCTAAGTAGTTAGGATAACAGGTTTGAAAAACTGATACGTATACTTATTATTAAAAATTAGGTAAAATAGACCCCCAGACTTAAGCAAGATTAGAGGCTAAATAAAGGGGCCACATTCAGTAAAGCCTGAAGTTACCATACCTGAGCTCGTTCCTCATCAAACTCCAGACAGCCCATACCATCAAGTCTCTGGAGATCAATCCAACCTTTCCAGATAACACAGACTCCATTCAGAATCATAGGAGCCTTCAAATACACCTAAGACACAAAAAAGGAGAAAACAACTGAAAAGTCATCAGGTATATTAAGCTTACTATGTCAACTATAGTTTTCTTAAAACAAGAATATAATTTACAAAACTAACAATTCCAGAAGGTGCTGGGCACCTATGGGCTCATGCCTATAAATTCTAGCTACTTTGGGGAAGAGAATGAGTAGATCATTAGACTTCATCTCAATGAAGAAGTTGGGCATGGTGCATTACAACAACTAAAGTTTGGAGCATAGCTCAGTGGCAGAAGGCCAACCTGGCAAAAGTGGTAGGCCTTATGTTCAAACCCTACTGCCCTAAAAGGGGAAAAGAATGTTAAGAAGGCTGGGAATAGAGCTCAACAGTATAATGCTTGTCAAGCATGTTTAAGGCATGGGTTCAATCCCCAATTTTAAAAAAATGTTTAAATGCAAGTAAAAAAAGAACTATACATTTATATTTTAACTACCATAATTATGGTTTATTAAGAAGAAAGCTGGAAGTGGCGCTGTGGCTCAAGTGGTAGAGCGCTAGCCTTGAGCTGAAGAGCTGAGGGACAGCACCCAGGCCCAGAGTTCAGGCTCCATGACCGGACCCAAAAAACAAAAACAAAAAAACGTAATTATAGTTTATATACATATAGAAACTATCCTTTAGTCATACTCAATATATTAGTGCCTTATAAGGATTGTCTCTCTGCAGCACTGGAGCCCAAAACCGAGGGCATTTGAGGAAGCTGAGGCAGGACTATCTGAGGCAGTATGAGCAAAGTTAACAAGACTATATCTAAAAAATAAAACACAAAAAAGGACACTGGGTGCCATGCCACGCCAGTGGCTACTACGAAGGAGGTTGAGATCCAAGAATTTACGTTCAAATCCTGGAACATGAAAGTCCATTAGATTTAGTTTTTTGTCGGTCATGGGGCTTGAACTTGGCCTGGGCGCTGTCCCTCAGCTCTTCAGCTCAAGGTGAGTCCTCTAGTTGAGCCACACTGCCACTTCCGGTTTTCTGGTGATTTATTCAAGATGAGAGTCTCGTGGGCTAGCTTTGAACTGCGATCCCCAGATCTCAGCCTTCTCAGTAGCTAGGATTACAGGCATGAGTCACCGGCGCTCAGCCATAGATTTTTATCTCCAATTGACCACCCAAAAGACTGGAAGTAAAGGTATGACTCAAGTGGTAGAGGGCTACCTTTGAGCAAAAAAGCTCAGGGAAAGTGTCCAGACCTTGAGTTCAAGCCCCGGAACCACCCGACCCCTACCCCAACCACACTCACGTGTGCACACGTGCACACACACGTATACACACACACACACTGAGAGGCTGAGGTCCTAAGTTCAAACCCTAGTGCTAGCACAAAAAGGAAAAATATTCAGTTAAAATAGCATTCAGGAGGCTAATGCAAGAGGATCAGTTGTTTGAGACCACATTGGCTACATAGTGACACCTTAATTTTTAGTTTAAGAAATAAAGAAAAATTAAAGAAAAACAAAATACAATCCCCCCTCATAACTCCAGATAACTAAATACATCCTTATATATGAAATTTTTAAAATTTACTTTCACCAAATATATTTCTTTGGATAATGCCAATGCTTTGAGAGCTAAAAACCGGCATTTTTATTACCTATATGATACAGAATTGGTAAGACAGTTTCTCATTTTCAGAAAAAAAGCTGGAGGCATCATTTTTCTTTACTCAATTCAAGTTTCCTAAACAGTCTTAGTTTTTCTTTTGAGAGAAGTTTAATAAGAACTGACTACCAATAATTACAAATATGCTAAAAAAATACCTGAGACACCTGAAAAATAAATTTATGTCTTCTTACTACATATTACATATTTATGTCATTCCTCTCCATGCTAAACACACATAAACCATCCTGAACCAAATTCTAGTCATACTAAGGAAGAATGTCCCAAAATATAGAGCTCCATTCTTCCTCCCATTTGGAACAAGGGAAGTAGTCTACAGTTATAGCAGAAACGGTTTAACCACACATTTCCTTCTGTTCTGATAAGTGCTTATTCCCTTCCATTTGGTGAATTTTTTAAAACTCCATCAATGATCATCTCGTCTAACAAGTGACTATGCCAATCTCAACTCCAACATGTCATAAAACTAAAACACAATAACCCTCTGTATTTCGTATCAACATAACTTTAATTACATCTTAATGAAGGCTTCTACCTACTCCTTTGAAAAGTACAGTGATCAATGTAACATGTCTGCTATCAAAGCCTCTTATTTTAAATTCATACATTAATCATAAATTCCTCTCATCAAATAGAGAAAGTTCAACTTCATATTCTTTTAAATCAGACTTTATATTCTTTACTGATGGTTTTATCTTTGAGAATTGGAGATTCTACAATGTTATATTAATGTCCAAAGTAAAAAAAAATTCCCTTACAAAATTGCTTAATTTCTTTAAGAGCCCACTTATTACTTTCTTATAAATCTTCTTTCATGACAAAGAAAGCTACTGATCCATTTTGGGAAATTCCTAAGCGACCTAGGAAAATGGTTATGTTCATAATGAAGACTAATGTCTAGAATCCTAATTAAAAATAACATTTAGATGATCCTGATGGTGATTTATTTAGATGATCATATTGAAATGAATGTAGTTTTATGCACAGATCTTCAAAGTAAATATTTGGGGCTTTCTTACATCCATGAATACCAAACCTCAAATTATGAAGAAAATATAATTCTGTCTCTTAACAGTTTGGCATTTTGTAATGTAATTAAGTAATGTAATTTAAACACAAAGACATTTTTCACTGAAAATAATGATGCCTACTTCAAACTTTGAAAAGAAAATTTGTTAAAATATGACTCAGGAATGAAACCCATTGTTCTAAAACAATAAAATATTTTACACAAAATGGATTCCATAAAGCCTTTAAAATGAGTAGATGCAGCTAATCACACAAAAGAAATAAAATTGCTTACTTAACATTTTCAATAGTTAAATATTACAGAATGTGGGGTTTGAACTCAGGGGCTGGGCACTGTCCCTGAGCTTTTGCTCAAGGCCACTTGGGCCAGAACGCTACTTCTGGGTTTTTCTGTTTATTTTGTATCGAGGAATCAAACCCAGGGCTTCACACATGCTAGGCAAGCACTCTACCACTAAGCTACATTCCCAGCTCTCACCATTTTTATTTTTTTAAGAAGGCAAAAATAACTGGGGGAAAGCAAAGAAATAGTGACATTGTCTAAAAAAAGTACTCATTACTTAACTTATGAAATGATAATCCCTCTATGCTTTGTTCAAAACCTTAAAAATAACAATAAAACTATGTTTTTAAAAAAGAAGGTAAGGCCGGTACCTGTGGCCTCCACCTATAATCCTAGCTACTGAGGAGGGTGAAATCTGAGGATCATGGTTCAAAGCCAGCCCGGGCAGGAAAGTCTGAGACTCTTATCTCCAATGAACCACCAGAAAACCAGAAGTGGTGCTGTGGCTCAAGAGGTAGAGCACCTTGAGCTCAAGCACTCAAGGACAGCATCCAGGCCCAGAGGTCAAGCCCCACGACTAACACTCCCCCCCACAAAAAAGGCAAAAGTTTGGGCTGGGAAGGTGGCTCAGTGGTAGAGCACTTGCCTTGCATACCTAAGTCCCTGGGTTCTATTCCTCAGCACCACATAAGCAAAAAGAAAAAAGCTGGAAGTGGCGCTGTGGCTCAAGTGGTAGAGTGCTAACCTTGAGCAGAAGAGCTGAGGAACAGTGCCCAGGCCCAGAGTTCAGGCCCCATGACCGGACCCCCCCCAAAAAAGGTAAAAGTTTGATTAATAAAACTTGGTTAATCAATTCAAGATCAACTATTTATGGCATTATATTCAAATTCATTTTTATTCATATTCTGCAGATTGTTATTCATATTCTTTATTGATGCAAATTCCATTGTCCTTAGTGTAAGATCAGCAAGGTCATGTCTGTTGTATCATCTTTAGTATTATTAATACATTTGACCATAAAAAAGAATGAAGAACTGATGTTATAACACAGATGAATCTTGAAAACAGTATGAAGTAAAAACTTCCAGGAAAAGGAAATGTCCAGAGTAGGCAAATCTAGAGAGACAGAAAGGAGGTTAGCAGTTGGAAGCTGAGAGAAGGAAGGAATGACTGCTAATCGGTATGGGATTTCTTTTGGGTCAATATGAAATTAGTGATAAGTGAACATCTCTTACATACTAAAAATTACTGAACTGTGTAATTTCACAGTGAATCTTACATGTGAATTTTATCTCAATAAAGCTGTCAAAATGTGTGCCAATTTTTTTTGATTGTTAGATTATCTCCAAATAGAGATTTTGAGTAGACAACTACATACGGGATTCCAGTATTCTGAGAAGAGATATGTGCTGATATTACGCATCTGGCAGATACCAATGACACTGGAGGAAAGAAAAAGGAACAGCAATTCCTCAAGAAGCAAAGGAAGGAGGGAAGACGAACCTAAAGGAAGTCCAACTTTTATTTTTATTATTTTATTTTATTTTATATTTATTTTTTGGGTCCGGTGGTGGGGCCTGAACTCTGGGCCTGGGCGCTATTCCTCAGCTCTTCAGCTCAAGGCTAGCGCTCTACCACTTGAGCCACAGTGCCACTTCTGGCTTTTTTCTTTTTGCTTATGTGGTGCTGAGGAATTGAACCCAGGGCCTCATGCATGCAAGGCAAACGCTCTACCACTGAGCCACCTTCCCAACCCCATGGAAGTTCAACTTTTAAATGTGAAGTAGAAGAACCCCACTACTGGATTATGAACAGCCAGTGAAGTAAAACATGAAAGGTGCTCAGTGGTGAAAGGTAAAAAATTTCCCTTTGTTGATGCATCATATATCTAAGCAGTCTACTGCATCTTAGGTCTTACTCAACTGTTAAACAGGACTTCTATTTCCAAAAGGAGCTGAGCTAAGAGAAACTAAAAGGTACAAAGATAAGCTGAAAGAGGACCCATGTTTGAGCTATTTGAAAGAAAATAATTTCAAGATAAAACAGACTGTAGATTTGCAAACCAGAACCCCATGCACACCAGTCTTGAGTCAGAAATCAATGTGCAAGAAGCCAACCATGAAGCTTTTGAAAGTATCAATTAGTTATGAGATGTACAAGATACTATGTTGAAGATGAACTTTACAACTTTGGAAGGGAGGAGTTGGAGAGGGAAGGGATGGTAGGGGGAAAACAAAGGAGGGGGTAACTGCTTGATAGAAAATATACTCATTACCTTACTCATATAACTAACTCCTCTGTACAGTATTTTTATAATAAAAATTTATATTAAAAAAGCAAATATCAAGAAGTGAAGATTTTACCCTCCAAAAATCTTTCATATCTCTAATGAACTGATAAGAGTTTAAATACTAGTCTATAAATAGAGGTACTAGTAAAACATTAAGAAGGAACAACCATTACTCTTTAGAATCCTAAAAAATATTCAAATACTGATAAGTAGAACAGAATATTGGTAGAATTTTTCTTTTCTTCATTCTTAGACCAAGGTTGGAACTCAGGACCTTGACTAGCTCAGCTGGTCATTTAACCACTTGAGTCATGCCTCCGCCTCCAGTATGACTCTTTGCTCGTCCATTTTGAAGAGGTGGTTTCTTAGACTTTTTCCTGCCTGAGCTGGCTTCAAAATGCAACTCTCCAGATCTCAGCCTCTTGAGTACCCTAAGTGGCTAGGATTACAGGTGTGAGCTACCAACACCTGGTAGACTTTTTTCTCTATACCAATTTCCTATCAACTACGGTGATGTGGGAGAGGGGGGAAGAGGGAATAGGGAAATAGGGAGGGAGGGAGAGAGGGAGAGAGAGAGAGAGAGAAAGAGAGAGAGAGAGAGAGAGAGAGAGTGTCCTGGGAACTATCCCTGAGCTTTTTTGCTTGAGGCTAGCACTCTACCATTTGAGCCACAGCTCCACTTCCAGCTTTTTGGTGGTTAGCTGGAGATGAGTTTCACAGACTTTCCTTCCCAACCTGGTTTGGAACCACAATCTTAAGATCTCAGTCTCATGAGTAACTAAGTTGGAGGCACTGGTACCTGGAATAGGGTGAATTTTTGAAAAATATTTCTATTAATACTTGCCAGTGGTAATCCCAGCACTTGGGAGTTTGCAGGAGGCTGGCAAGTTTGAGGCTATTCTGGGCTAAATAATGAAATCCTGTCTCCTACTAAGAATGAAATAAAATGCTGGCCATCACTGGGTCATGACTATTATAACCCTATCTACACAGAAGGCTACAACTTGGAGGATCATGATTAGAAGCCATCTCAAGCAGAACATTTCACAAGATTCCATCTCCAATTAACCAGCAATAAGCCCACCTGGATGTATGGCTTAGGTGATAAGAGCACTATATGCTCTACTAAGTATGCTCTTTGTCTACTAAGTATGAGGTCAAGTCCAAATCCTAGTACCACCAAAATACAAAACAATACAAATCATTTTTTAACCTAAAAAGATTATTTAATGTAGGCAGATACTTACAAATGAGATACTAAAGTAAATCATGAAATCTATGTATGTACACAAATGCACCCTCAGTTCTTACGTTTACACACACACACAATTCTTAAGGCATATCCCAGCCTTGCACTTAACACTTCGACAGCCTAATACTATGCTTGGGACCATTCTGTTTGTCTATCTATCTATCTATCTATCTATCTATCTATCTATCTATCTATCTATCTATCTATCTACCTACCTACCTACCTACCTACCTACCTACCTACCTACCTACCTACCTATTACTGCTGGTCAAGGGACTTGAACTCTGGGCCTGGGCACTGTCCCTGAGCTTTGTGCTAGTGCTCTACCACTTGAGCCACAGCTCTACTTATGGCATTTATTTATTTATTTATTTTTTTGGGTCCGGTCGTGGGGCCTGAACTCTGGGCCTGGGCGCTGTCCCTCAGCTCTTCAGCTCAAGGCTAGCGCTCTCCCACTTGAGCCACAGCGCCACTTCCAGCTTTTTTCTTTTTGCTTATGTGGTGCTGAGGAATCGAACCCAGGGCATGCAAGGCAAGCGCTCCACCACTGAGCTACCTTCCCAGCCCTGGCTTTTTTTTTTTTTTGTACTTTGGTGGAGATAAACTCATGGAGCAGGGCTGGTGGCTCATGCCTGTAATCCTAGCTACTCAGGAGGCTGAGATCTGAGCATCACAGCTCAAAGCCAGCCTGGGCAGGAAAGTCCGAGAGATTTTAATCTTCAATTAACCACCAGAAAACCAGAAATGGTTTTCTAAAGCTCAAGTGGTAGAACTTGAGCTGAAGTGCTCAGGGACAGTGCCCAGACCCATAGTTAAGGACCTACAACAGAAAGAAAGAAGGAAGGAAGGAAGGAAGGAAGGAAGGAAGGAAGGAAGGAAGGAAGGAAAGAAAGAAAGAAAGAAAGAAAGAAAGAAAGAAAGAAGGAAGAAAGGAAGGAAGGAAGGAAGGAAAGAAAGAAAGAAAGAAAGAAGGAAAGAAAGAAAGAAAGGAAGGGAGAAAGAAAGAGAGAAAGGGAGAAAGAAAGAGAGAGAGGAAGGAAGGAAAGAAAGAGGGGGGGAAGGAAGGAGAGAGAGAGGTGAAGGAAGGAAAGAGAGAGAAAGGAAAGAGAGAGAGAGAAAGAAAGAAGGAAGGAAAAGAAACTCATGATCTTCCCTGCTTAGACTTTCTTGGCTGCAATCCTCAGATCTCAGCCTCCTGAATAACTAGGATTACAGGCATGAGTCACTGGTACTTGGCTGTTATTTTGTATTTTATGATCTTTAAGTAGTTGTACAAAGGAGTTATGATTCAACAAAGCTGTTTATGAATACAATACATCTTGATCAATGTCACTCATTTCATCATTCTTTCCCATCCTTCCCAAACCAACCCCTTCCCTCAATTTTGTATTTTGTAGGACATGCATTGAATTTTATGACTAATTCTCCCCTCCTTACTATCCTTTCCTTAGTCTACCTCCCTCCCTTGGTCCAGTGCCTCATTTTAAATACACAATCACTAACTAAAGGCACAAAAGTGTAGAACATGGCATCACACAGATCTAGAACAGACACTTGTTTATAGTTTGAGAGCTGACACAAGAAAGCACAGCTGCAAGGCACTGGTAGCTCATGCTTGTAACTGTGGTTATTCAGGAGGCTGCAATCTGAGGATCACGATTTGAAGTCAGCCTGAGCAGGGAAGTCCATGAGACTTTCATCTCCAATCAACCACTAAAAAGCCAGAAGTGGAGCTGTGGCTGAAGTGGCAGAGCACTAACCTTGAAAGTTCAGATACAGTATCCAGACTGAGTTCAAGCAACAGGAGAGGCACCAAAAAAAAAAAAAAAAAAAAAGCAAAGCATTGCTTGTTTGACTAGGAACACGCTCAAAAAATGCCTCATTTTTTTTGCTAGTCTTCTATGTTCACAAAAGACTGCAATCGGTCCTTACAATTTGCAGATTCTGTATCTGCAGACTGATCCACTCACTGAAGTTTCTTTGTAATGCCCAAATCTATACTCTGCTTTCATAACGACTCAAAAGCATGTGCATAGATGTATTTTTACAAGAAAATGAATATTTTATCACACTTAACCCCAAGCTAGGATGGGAGAGTTTAAAAAATAATGGCCTCTAGAGTACAAAAACCTGGGTCTAAATCTAGTTCTATTAAAGTTTGCCTTAGACAAATGACTTACTTTGTTGTTGTTTTGGTTTTCTGGCTGTTTGAGATAGGGTCCCTGTATATAAACCATGCTGGCCTTGAACTCTTGATCCTCTTTATGTGTCAGTTTCTTGGATGTTGTTATTAGAGTGTGCTACTACCACATTTGACCTTCAAACTAATTTTGCTTATAGGTATTAGATTCTTTACATTTCAATGAGAACAAAATAATGCCTCCTTCCATAAAAATTAGATAAGTCTATGTCTGTAAAACTTAGATCACCACAGAAACACTAACTGCTTACATATACATTTCTACCAATGTTTTACATAGTAATTTTTTTCCAAGGCAAACAAACCATTTTTCCCCCCAGACAATGAACAGTTGTTTCTACCCACAAACCAATGAATCATCAGACAAGTAGCAAGGCTGGAATGGCCCTAGAACCCAGAAAAACAAGATATTCCACTGAAGAAATATGTACCCTGTCATTTAGTTTTAATCGTTCTGTAGACTACTTAAAAGATTTCCTTTAGAAAATACTTGGCTTTGACTTATCCTCCTTTAGCCATGTGCCCCTCTCTGTTCATAAATGCATAGTCAGCTGCTAGATTGCCAGATAATCACCAGTCATCAGTCACATTTGCCTCTGAATCATAACTGGGTTACATGTAGTGTAAAAATAGCTTCTTCTATAGTGATTTAGTATAATTTACCAGTCTCTTCTTACAGTTCAAAAAAGAAATCATAAAATAAAAAAAACATAAATGTATCTGAAACTTCTGTATGTATGTATGCAAATACATACCCAATAAACAGATGTGTTGCTGGCTGTGGTGTAAGTGTGACCTCCAGTAACCATCATGTTCATTGATTTCTGTCTTTTTGGTTTGGCCTACCTTTCTGAAGATTTCCTCTACTTTATCTCCCACACTGGATGTAAACAAGGCAATGGAACAAAGTCATCTTAATGAAAATCTAGAACATTCCAATTATTATAAAGTATGAGAATTGAATAAAAACATTTCATATAAGCAAAGACTCAGAAGCAAAAGACAGAAGAGGATAAATGGAGAATTTACTAGTATTACATTGAATATAGAAGACAATCAATTTCGATTTGATAGGCATTCTGAGGATGGCCATCTCCTTTTAACCTGAGAGCAGAATGCCTGCATAAGAATGCTCTGGTGCTATGCACCAGCATACCTGGTCTGTTTCTTAATTTAGATTTTTAAAAAAGTGGTCATGCATAGTAGCTCACTCCTGTAATCCCAACATTTGGGAAGTTGAGGCAGGGAAGTTCAAGGCCAGTCTAACAAAACAAAAACATTTTTTTAAGGTAATAATGAAATAGATGCTATTTTCTATAGACCACTCTGGAGTCAAATTTCATTTTTCTTTTCCTGTCAGGAAAGCATGGCAGTGCACATGTGATTATTAATCACAAAATTAAAACAAGTCAGAAAAACTATCCAAGATTAAGGTTAAAAGGAAAACAGATGAAGGTTAGAAATATCTGAAATCATCAAAATTAAATCTACATTGACCGGGATACATTGTATTCATGACCTGACTTACAGAATTGAAACCTCTCTGTACAATCTACTACTTAATAAAAGTAAATAAAACTCCTAGGCATCTATCCTGAACAACAGGAACCAGGATATAAGGATACATGGACCTTCATATTTATAGCAGCACTGTTTACAATAGCCAGGATATGGAAATAACCCAGATGCTCCACTACAGATGAATAGATCCAAAATTGTGGTACCTATATATACAATGGAATATTATGCAGTCATTATAAAGGACATTAGCAGGGAAATGGATGGAACCAGAAGAAATCATGTTGAGTGAGGTAAGCCAAGAGCAAAGAGGCAAACAGCACATGGTCTCCCAGATAAGTGGATGTTAAATCCAAAACATTAGGAGATACGACAAAGTAAACAAAACTCAAGAAACAGGACTTCCATTCATCTGGTCAAATCATTACTAAATGACCCTATGCTGCTGACCACATATATAGTATATATGTGCACATCGGAGGGAAACTAGGAGGAGGACACAGAAACAGAGGGAAACGGGAAAACATACAACAGCAGGACCCATCAGTTGCACTGGACATTGATCAAAAGGAACTAAGCAACTCAATGGCAGCGATGAGAGGGAGGGAATGAGCGTGAAAGAGGGAACAGCTGACACTAAGCAAGAGGAAAGAAATGTACATATCACCTGATGTGGAAGAAATAACTGTAGTGTCAAAGCTCATAGAACTCATAAACTTTATAGACCATATAAAGACAATTTTCCCCATGAAGGTTAGAATGTGTTTGTGACTTTAACTAAGTATTGCTATCCCACAATACTGTAAAATTTATGTCATCATTTAACCACAATAAAAAAATTGCTATTAAAAAAAAAAGTAAATAAAGGGGCTGGGAAGGTGGCTCAGCAGTAGAGTGCTTGCTTTGCATGCATATGAGGCCCTAGGTTTGACTCCTCAGCACCACATAAGCAGAAAAAGCTGGAAGTGGTGCTGTGGCTCAAGAGGTAGAGCACTGGCCTTGAGCTGAAGAGCTGAGGGACAGTGCCCAGGCCCAGATTTCAGGCCTTACAACCAACAACAACAACAAAAAGTAAATAAAAACTTAAAAAATGTTAAAAAAAAATCTAAAAAAGACCACATTAAAATACCAATGATTTCTCATCTAATAGGAAGAGTAATCTGGGCCAAAGTAATTTTATGTAAGGCTTTGGAAGATGGTACAGTTTGTAGCACCTTATTCAATGATTTATAGCAGCATTAAAAATTACAAGGAATACATACTAAAGAGAAAAAAAAAAAGACCTGTCCTTAGATCTTGGCTCTATCTAGGAAAGGGTTTACATTATTTCTGAAGACTTATGTAGGCTCTCTTGTTTCAATTTCCTCAGCTGTGAAATTAAAAAGACACAAGATGTAGCCAGGCATTACTGGCTCCTACCTGTAGGACACAGGAGTCTGAGATCTGAAGCAACCCCAAGCAGAAAGGTCCACAAGACTCTATCTCTAAAATAACTAGCAGAAAAGCAGGGCTGGAGAAGTGGCTCAAGTGATAAGAACACCAGCCTTGAGACCAAGTTCAAACCCCAATACTGCCTGGTGCTGATTGGCTCCTGCCTGTAATCCTAGCTATAATCTCAGCAGAGGGAGTAGATCCAAGGATGGAGGTTTGAAGTCAGTTGGAGCAGGAAGGTCTTACCTCCAAATTAATCATAGCAAAAATCCTCCACTTAATTGGGTATTAAGCCTTGGTGAAAGAAACCATGAGGTAAAATATTAATTTAAAAAAATGGAGGCCACGAGGCAGAGCTCAGCAGTAAGAGTACCTGTCTAGCAAGCACGAGGACCAGAGTTCAAAAACCAGTAACAACAACAACAACAGCAACACCCAAACCCAAACCCAAAAACTCTTGCTGGGTACCAGTGGTGTAAGCCTGCAATCCAAGCTACTCAGGAGGCTGAGATCTGAGGACTTGAAGTTTGAAGCCAGCCCAGTCAAATAAATCCTAGTGACTCTTAACTCCAATTAATTGGCAAAAAGATGGAAGTGGAGGCAGCTCAAGTGGTAGGCTGCCAGTTGTGAGGTGGGGAGGAGGTAAGCAAGAGTGCAAGGTCCTAAGTTCAAACCTCACTACTGGCACAAAAATAAATAAATGAAAACAAACGAACAAATGAATGAATGAATAAATGATAGGAAAGTAAAACAGGCTTTGCTTGAGATAGATTAATCAGATGGAAGAAGAAGGGTGAAAGAAGGTAAATATGGTTTAGATATTTTATATACATGTATAAAATAGACCAATGAGGTGAAGTTGATAGGTACACTGTATGTATATATAGAGATGTCACAATAAACCCTCCTGTACTTTACATACTCATTAAAAAGAATTATTTGGAAGTGGAGGTGTGACTCAAGTGGTAGAGCCTGAGCTGTGAATAAAAAAGAGAGCTCAAGACCCAGAGTTCTGTGCCTTAGTACTGTGACAAAACCACAGAAATTAAGTTATATATATATTTTTTGAGACAGCTCTTCGTTTGATTTTTTGGGTGCAGTCTCACCTCAGACCACAGTGATCCTCCTGAATGAACTGGATGATAGATACATACTGGCACAGTCACTTATAGACTGAAATGGGGTCTGTTTCATGCTCAGTTTTTGTCCAGGCTAGCCTTGAGCCACACAACCCACTCCATCTCTGCCTCTATGCAGCTATGATTATATGGCCTGGAAAGGGCAAGAGTTACAGCTTAGTGATAAAACATATACTTAAAAAACACCCAAATACCCAACCTCAGAGGCTCAGAAAAGTTTGAGACAGCAAAGGAATGAATGACAATTCAGAATTGGAAATCTAACACAAACTGGGTGCTGGTGGCTCATGCCTAGCTACTCAGGAGGCTGAGATCTGAGGATCGTGGTTGAAGTTAGCCTGGGCTAAAAAGTTCCAGGACTCATCTTCAATTAACCACTAGAAAATCAGAAGTGGGTCTGTGGCTCAAAGTAGTAGAGTGCTAGCCTTGAGCAAAAGAGCTCAGGCCCTGAGTTCAAGCCCCACAACCAACAACAAAAAAAAATCTAACACAAAAAAGCAATACCCTCAAAAAACATAGAAAGCTTTTGCAAAGGATTCATTTTATTTAAAATAATGTCTGCTAATGAGGTTACACACTAGAAATAATCATTTTTGTTACCCAGACACATTTGGAATTTCTACAACATGGGCAGAATTATGTGTTGGAAAACATCTAACAGAAATGTTGAAGCTGGTGCCAGTGGCTCATGCATGTAATCCTAGCTACTCAGGAGGCTGAGATCTGAGGATCATGGTTCAAAGCCAGCCCAGGCAGGAAAGTCCATGAGACTCATCCAATAAACCACCAGACAACCAGAAATGGCGCTGTGGCTCAAGTGGTAGAGAGCTAGCCTTGCGCTGAAGAACTCGGCTCAGGCGGAGTTCAAGCCCCACTACCGACCAAAAAAAAAGAAAAAAAAATAAAATAAATGTTGAGTCACGTGTTTCTAGACTAATTTTTGTCTGGAGATTAACCTGCCTGCCTTTAATTTACACATAAAGTTTTAAAGCATGAAAGGACATACTATGGAATGAATGTGTGGAAAAATAATTTTTTACTCACAAAAATCACCCATCAACCCTTCCCAGACCCAGCGCTTCTCAGAACATACAGCATAATGCTGCACTGCTGCATCAAGAGTACTGAAAGCACAGCAAAACTGCCAAGAGGCACACTTGAAATGTTATTTTAAATCCTTGGTTCCTAAATGCACACCAAAAGAAGGCTCCATTTAAACTGAAAAGCCCAGGATGCATAACTATTTCCAATATTCACATCGTATATTTTTATTTTAAAAAGGTAATAATTAACATCCAACTGCAGCACTGCCTATCACAGGTTGGCTCTGCAGAAATCCCAGTATCGTTAATCAATCAAGCAATCAATCAATCAAACAAAATCTCTGAACCTACTCAAGCTAAGTAGCATTAAAATTCACCACCATTAGCTGGGTGCAGGTGACTTAAGACTGTAATCCTGGCTACTCAGGAGGCTGAGCATCGAGGTTCAAAGCTAGGCTGGGCAGGAAAGTCCACGAGACTCTTTTTCCAATTAACAAGCAAAAAGCTGCAAGTGAAGGTGTGGGTTAAGTGGTAGAGTGCTAGCCTTGAGTGAAAAAGCTAAGGTACAGTACCCAGGCCCTAGGGTTCAAGCTCCAGTACCAGTGGGAGTTGGGGAGAAATCAATATTTTCCTGCCTGTAAAATGACTCATAAAATTATCAAGGCATGTATATAAATACCAATTACAACAGTACTGGCAAAAGGCATGTGGTTATGGAAATGGTTTACAGCCTGACTGTGATGGTGATTATACTATTGACTAAACATTTATCACTGAAGTGTACATTTAAAACAGGTGAACTTTATTGTATGTAAATAATAAACTTCAATAATGCTGACTGAAAAATTGCAATTAAAAGAGAAAATAAGAAGCATTGAATTTTGGGATAGGGAGCCTACTGAAAGATCTGGGGTAGGAAGCAGAGGCAGGAAAGAAACAGTCATAACTGTCATAACATCCATAGATGTTCTTGTCAGACATATTTCTGCTTTTTTTCTTTTCTTTTCTTTTTTTGTTCATCGTGGGGCTTTTAATTCTGGGCCTGGGTGCTGTCCCTCAGCTTTCCAGCTCAAGGCTAGCACCTACCATTTGAGCCATAATACCATTTCTGGCTTTTTCTGTTTATGTGGTGCTGAGGAATTGAACCCAGCACTTCATGCATGCGAGGCAAGCACTCTACCACTGAGCCACTTCCTAGCCCAAGTGTTTAAGAAGGCAATGTTTTTTCTTTTTTTTGTTGATATTTCTGCCTTTTCTAATGTAAGATATAATTCAGATAAATTTTTACCGTTATACTAAAAAATTTTACAATTAAAAAGGAGAAAGACTATGTAATATTCAAATGCTGCAGAGGTATATTCACCTTTTTATGCAAATCCATGTAACTTTATTATAGCATATTTCTTTTAAAACTTTATTTTTCAGAAAAATCAGTCAATGCCTTTCTCCTTGATTTAAAAAATGACTGAAAGATAAATTTTTAAAAATTAACACACCCACGGGCAAGGGATTACTTAGTGGTAGAGGGCTTGTTAATATATATGAGGCTCTTGGTTCAATCTTAGCACACCAAAACAAAAGAAAAATAAAAGCCATAACTTTCATTCTAAATTTTATAATTTAATATCAATTAAAATATTTTAAAATCAGATTAGTTATTACAATATATTAAACTGTCAATAACTGAATGCCAGAAAATATTTTACATTTTAGCTAAACTGAGATATTTAAAATCTAGATGTGATAAACTAGTTATAAGGTCTATATTTCTCTTCAGGAAAAACTGCATTCCAAAACTTTACCGCAGAAAAAATTTATTTGGAACGACCAGACTATGTCAAATGAAGAAGGAGCTTACTGAGTATGAATAGAGATTTCTCAAAGCTAATATCAAGGATTCCTGTAAACCCTGGCAAACTGTGGATATAAACACACATATTTACTTTGGTACAAAGACCTTGCAGGAAGTAAGCAAAAGGATGCAGAAGCTGAGTCAAAAGACTACTGGAGCTGGGCGCCGGTGGCTCACGCCTGTAATCCTACCTACCCAGGAGGCTGAGATCTGAGGATTGCAGTTCAAAGCCAGCCCAGGCAGGAAAGTCTGTGAGACTCTTATCTCCAATAAATCAGTAGAAAACCAGAAGTGGCGCTGTGGCTCAAGCAGTAGAGCGCTCGCCTTGAGCTGAAGAGCACAGGGACAGTGCCCAAGCCCCACGACCGACCAAAAAAAAAAAAAAAGAGAGAGAGACTAACTGGAGTAAGCCATTTACAAGATTCTGTCCTTATCCATTAAATCAAATGCGTAGCAATAATAATAATGATGATATAACTGATTTCTATTCAACTAAAATATAAAATACATTGTCTAACACTCTGCTCTGCTATTTTATGCTCATGAGACCCTGTCTAAAGAATTTAATGAAAAGGAAAATCAAAGATTTTTGTCTTTTTTTGTCTTAAGTATGAAAAATCTAGAGAAAAAATTACAAGTTATCAAAAATTTTAAAAGTACTTCCTTAGCCCATGTAATTGTAACCTCTTTGTATGGTATTTTCACAATAAAAAAAAAGTACTTTCTTAAAACATTTGTTAGTAAATCCATTAACAGATCTTACACTGTCTGAGTTCCTTTGCTCAATGGTGATGGCTCTACTATTTGAGCTATAGCTCCACTGCTGGCTTTTTGGTGGCTAAATGAAGATGAGTCTTATGGACTTTCCTTCTCAGGCTAGCTTTGAACCATGATCTCCTCAGAAGCTACTCAGTCACCTGAGTAGCTAGGATTACAGATATGATCCACCAGTGCAAGCAAGGTCACTGAACTCTTAAGATAAAAAAACATGAAGGGTCACTTGGGAAAAAGCAGTGCTGGAGTAAAGGGTGGGTGGGGAGCAAACCAAAGCTGTCACAAACTCACAGGCCCCAATCTGATGGAACCTTCTCTTTACTCCATCTCATGACTGCAACCCTGTTGCTTTAGCCAAAAAAGGTGGAGTCATTCATGACTCTCCTCTTTCTCACATACCATTTCCAGTCCATAAACAAATCCAGCTGGCTTTAAGAGCGTGTGCATGCACACACGTACACACGTGTACACACATACACACCCCTCTGGCTTTAAGAGCGCGTGTGTGTACACACACACACACACACACACATACACACCTCTCTCTCTCTCTCTCTCAATGCCTCCACTGCTGCCACCTTATTCTCTTGTTGAGAGATGCCAAGACTAGTCTCTATCCTTCACATTTGCTCCTTATGGGCTATTATCAACCCAGAAGCAGAGTGATCCTGTTAAAACCTAAAGTAAACCCTACCTTTCATCTGTTCAAATCCATTAAGCTACTTCCCATCAGAATAAAATGGCATACCATTTGTCATCTCCCTAATCTCATCTTCTACTCTCCTTTCTCTATGTACTCTAGTCACTCTGGCTCACTTGCTATTTACAGAGAATACTGTACATGTTCCCACTCTGGGGCCTTTACAGTGGGTTTTTCTGTCTGGAACCTCTTTCCCCCAAAGTAATTTTTTTTGGGGGGTCTGGTCGTGGGGCCTGAACTCTGGGCCTAGGCGCTGTCCCTCAGCTCTTCAGCTCAAGGCTAGCGCTCTACCATTTGAGCCACAGCACCACTTCTGGCTTTTTTCTTTTTGCTTATGTGGTGCTGAGGAATTGAACCCAGGGCCTCATGCATGCAAGGCAAGCACTCTACCACTGAGCTACCTTCCCAGCCCCCCAAAATAATTTTACAGCTCATCATTCCCTAACCTCCTTTAGGTCTCTGCCCAAACATGAACTTTTTTTTTTTTTTTGTCAGTTGTGGGGCCTGAACTCTGGGCCTGGGTGCTGTCCCTCAGCTCTTCAGCTCAAGGCTAGCGCTCTGCCACTTGAGCCACAGCACCACTTCCAGCTTTTTCTGCTTATGTGGTGCTGAGGAATCAAACCCAGAGACTCATATGCATGCAAGGCAAGCACTCTACCACTGAGCCACCTTCCCAGTCCAAACATGAACTTCTTTATCCAGACTACTCTACTTAAAATTTTATATATGCCTACTCACTGATCAATGAGGAGGTAACTATTTTGAAAGAATATGAAAGGAGATATTCAGTTGATATCTGATAAAAGGAAGAGAGACAATTAGCATTTGGGGAAGTTCCTTCAACTTTGTGGAGAGAGAGGAGAAAAAGACCCCACAGTCTGAGCTTGTGGAGAAAGGGGAGAAAATGACCCTACAGTCTGAGCTCAGAGAAAACATAGGATGGTACTTTTCCCCTAACTTCATTAGAGTACTTTATCCCAGTAATACACAGCTATATACTACAGGTAGTTTTACCTTACAATGTGTTTTGGATTTTTTTGTGTGTATGTCAACTGGGGATTCAATCCAGGGCTTGTAAACACTTTATATAACTTGACCTACACCCCTGTCCCCCATATAAAGCTTTTATTAGCTGGGCATTGGCGGCTCACACCTATAATCCTAGCTACTCAAGAAGCTCAAATCAGAGAATCGAGTTTTAGAGCCAGGTAGACATTCAAATCCACGAAACTGTTATATCCAAATAATCAGTAAAAAGTTGGAATAGAAGTGTTTCAATGTGAAACCCTGAGTTCAAACCTCAGTACTGGCAAAACAAAAACAAACAACAACAAAAAACCCTCCTTTATTTTATAGATCCTGTCAGTGTAGGTACAGATATTGGTAAAGTTTGTGAAATATATGATCCATACATAAACACAAATTTATATCCAAGTGAAAGACACTGATTTCTGCCATTGTTTCTAAGAATGCTATACTCACTTGTTTATACAGTTAAATACGTATGTCCACACTACACCAGCACAGGTAAGAAGCTCCAAAAGAGACAGTAAACCTAAAACACTGAAAATATTTACTATTTGTCCCCCACCTCTTTTTTTTTTTTTTTTTTTTAAGAGAGAGACTTCTACAATCAACATGAATAAGATAAATTTCCTAGCTGGGCACTAGTGGCTCATGCTATCCTATCTATTCAGGAGGCTAAGATATGAGGATCCAGGTTTGAAAGCAGCCCATGCAGGAAAGCTATGAGACTCTCATCTCCAACTAACCAGCAAAATGCTAAAAGTAGAGCTTTGGTTCAAGTGGCAGAGCATCAGCCTTAACGGAAAGTCCCACAGGTTCTGAGTTCAAGCCCCAGAACTGGCACGAAATAAAGCTTTAGCAACTATTTGTTTTAGTACACCAAGGTTAAAATACAGAGAAATAGTATTTTAAAAAGAGAGACAGAAACAGAGAAACATTTCCTGCTCCCTACAAAGGAAAAGGAATTACTGTGGAAATACTGGAGTCTGAACTCAGTCTCATACTTGCTAGGCTGGCACTATCCCTGGTGCAAAACTTGTACCTCAGCTTTTTGCTGGTTATTTTGGAAATGGAGTTTAGAAAGTGATCTTTTTTTCTGCCTACACTGTCCATGAACCTTGATCCTTCAGATCTCTAGACTCTTGCTGGGTAATTATAGAGACAGAATCTCCAATTTTCTGACTGGGCTTGCCTTGAACCTCCTGAGTAAGTAGGACTACAAACAAGACCTGTCAGTGCTTGGCCAAGAGGTCATTCTCAAAATCTTAGAATAGTTAACATTCAAGCTAAGATGATATTTATTTGCATGTACGCATATGCCTTTAAGCACCTCCCTCTTTTTCTCTCCCTCCCTCTCTCTCCTTTTTTAACAGGGGGAGAGGGAAAGCATCTATGTTGCCAGGTTGGCTTGTATCTCCTGGGCTGGAGAGACCCCCTTATCTCAGCCTCCCAAATCCTGGGACAATAGTCATATACCACTATGTATTTGAGCTGGGCACTAGTGGTTCACACCTGTAATCCTAGCTACTTAGGAGGCTGAGATCTGAGGATCACGGTTCAAAGCCAGCCTGGGCAGGAAAGTCCGTAAGATTCTTATCTCCAATAAACCACCAGAAAACTGGAAGTGGCAATGTGGCTCAAGTGGTAGAGCATTAGCCTTGAGGGACAGTGCTCAGGCCCAGAGTTCAAGCCCCATGACTGAACAAAAAAAAAAAAAAGTGTTTGAACAGGAGAAAGATAATTTATTAATGTAGTCACACATATGTTCAATAAACAGACAAAAGCAAATACTTACAACGACTTTTCAACTTTCCCTCATAAAACTCAGTAATAGTAAAATCTGCAACATTCGCTTTAAAATTTCCAGTTAAACAAGCTAATACACAGAAAAGTAAATTATTTGTTTATTACTCAATTTTTACATCCTGCAGTCTTCATCTTCCAGTTGGTTGGTCTGTTACCCATTAAAAAAATCCTAATTTCATGAAGTTAAAGAAAACATAATTCTTTACTTTATATATACACAAGAATAAAAATCCTTACAGCCTAAAAGAAAAAAATATTTTGTTTACTAAATTGAAAGCATAGATATGACAACACAGGAAAAATACTAAGTACTTAAGAATGTTACAAAAATACTATAATACATTAAAAAATTTAAATTATCTTAAGTAGTTATACAAACAGGTTACCATTCAACAAATTAGGTTAAACAATGCATCTTGATCCATGTCACCCCATTAATCATTCTCTTCCGTCTCTCCCAATAAAACCCCTTAGTATACTACATTTAGCTAAGATTTTAACAGCTCTCAGCTTACATGTTTGCCTTTTTATAACTTGCTAAATTTCCAGCATAAGTATAAATTCCTGGAAACTTTCCTCAAAACATGAAAACTCTCCAAGGTACAGTTTTTACCCTATTTTTCTTTGAAATTGATTTGCTACATTATCAGAATTAGAAAGTTATTCAGGAACTATTTCTAAATACTATTTATTTTCTAAATAATACTATTTTCAAGCTTAAAGAACCTTTTCCCATTTTTCTCTTTCCTTTTAGTAAACAAAAAAATCTTGCCGGGCTGGGAAGGTGGCTCAGTGGTAGACTGCTTGCCTTGCATGCATGAGGCCCTGGGTTCGATGCCTCAGCATCACATAAGCAAAAAAAAAAAAGCTGGAAGTGGCACTGTGGCTCAAGTGGTAGAGCACTAGCCTTGAGCTGAAGAACTCTGCCCAGGCTCAGAGTTCAGGCCTCATGACCAGACCACCCCCCCCCCCCCCCAAAAAAAAAAATCTTGCCAACTTCTCTGGCCAGTTCTGGGGCTTGAACTCAGGACCTGAGTGCTATCCCTGAGGTATTGTTCTTTGTTTTTGTTCTCCCTCAAGGTTAGTGCTCTAAAACTAGAGCCTCAGTTCTACTTCCTGCTTTTTGGTGATAAATTGGAGATAAGAGTCTCATGGACTTTTCCTGCCCAGGCTGGCTTTGAACCATGATCCTCAGATCTCAACCTCCTGAGGACATAGGATTATAAGTGTTAGCCAGCTTGTCAATACTTTTTTTTTGGTCGGTTATGGGGCTTGAACTCTGGGTTTGGGCGCTATCCCTGCGCTCTTCAGCTCAAGGCGAGCACTCTACCTCTTGAGCCACAGCACCACTTCTGGTTTTCTGGTGGTTAATTGGAGATAAGAGTCTCACAGACTTTTCTGCCCAAGCTGGCTTTGAACCATGATCCTCAGATCTCAGCCTCCTGAGTAGCTAGGATTACAGGAGTGAGCCACCGGTGCCCAGCTTAAAGGAATTAAGTTTTCAATATTAAATGTAGAAAAGCATATTACTTCCCTTACAGGTTAACTTTCTATAATTATTACACATATGGAATTAGTAACAATGATATAAACACTCATTTACAAAATTGTATTACATCCTTATAAAATGAAAACAAATCTGATCATATGCCTGTGCAATCAGACCTGTAATTTCTTTATTAAAATGTAAGTCATCAGATAATCTCTAATAAAAACAATCCACAGTATTTTAAGTTGCAAAGAAATATTTCCTACCTTGCCTGCTTCTCTTTCTAAGTCGACATACTCCCGGCTAGGTATTTGTCGCTGTTCTCCCTGCCAGCTGGCCGGAAAAAACTGGAGAGACAGATTGGTTCCTGTGGCCACAAAAGCCTTTTAGAAAAATCAATACAAACAGGATCAGGAGCAGGACATTACATAAATTATGCAGGCAGTCATTTATTTTTACATCAGTTTATGTCTTAAGCCAGGCAGCACTGAGAATACTTAAAAGTAAAAAAAAAACATGCACTCATCATTTTTCTTAAGTATTAAGTTACAAACATCTGATTCCATTTTGAGGGCATTTGCCATTGGCTGCTTAAATATAAAATCAGACATGGAATCAATACTTTCTTTCAGGTCATTTTTTGCTGACGTTAGTATCTCACATTGCTAATGTCTAACCAGAAACCACGATCTTTGCATTTAAGAACTGGTATTTTTAAGTGTAAAAACCACTGATAATCTAAAGATTTTTGCATTTTAAAGCACACAACAATTTACAGTTGTATAAACAGGATGTTTTATTTCTGTTGATTTCCTTATACTCAAAGAAACACTGAATGGTGTGTGGCACATAAAAATTTCAGTACTTAAGTGCATTTTGAAGCCCAGGTTAATATGCACTGGAGATGATGTCTTCTGTGACTGACCACCCCTGAGAAAGTGATGTGACAGTACTTCTCTCTAAAAACCTGAATGATTAAAATATATACATTAAACAATTTTACCCTAAAAGAATTAGTTCAGATTCTAGCAAAGAGTATTGAGTGTTCGTATTTGTAAAAGATGTGGATGGCATTGTTCAGTAAGATAGAATTATCTAAAACATTTCAATAATGTGGCATTCTATGAAGTCCCTGATAAATTTAACTTGGTATTTGCCCTGTGTCTAGAGAAACAACATTATTCCTCTTTCTGGGGCAATTCAGAAATAAATAAAAGGGGTTTTGTTTGTTTTTTTTCCTTGCAGTACTGAGGAATGAACTTGAGCTGTGAGCTCTACCACTGGAGTCATGCTTCCAGTCCTAAAAAAAAATATTTCCAAAAAAATTACGTATTTTGTCATTTAAATGTATACTCTTCTTTGCTGGAACCAGAGAAGTTAGTTCAGTTTATTTTACTGATGAAATTCTGAAGCATCATTCCTAGTCTTCATCTGAAAGTTAGGGGCTCACTTTTACAGCTCTCTCTCTTGGTACCAGTTCTGGGGCTTGAACTTAGGGCTTGGGCACTACTGTTGAGCTTTTGTACTCAAGGCTAGGGCTCTAACCACTTGAGCCAAGCTTCACTTCTGGCTTTTTGGAGGTAAGTCTCCTGGACATTCCTGCTCAGGCTACCTTCAAACTGCAATACTCAGAGATCTTATCCTACGGAGTAGAGAGGATTATATGCATGAGTCATCAGCACCTGGATTATACTTCCTCATACTGGTTGTGTCAAGTTAACTACTAAATATGTAGAGGCTTCTTTGTTGGCATTCTCTTACCAACTGGAATACCTTTTTCTTGTAGTATATATTTTCTATGATAGAAATTGAACATCAAGTTGGGCGCTAGTGGCTCACGCCTGTAATCCTAGCTACTCTGGAGGCTGAGATCTGAGAATTGCAGTTCAAAGCCAGCCTGGGAAGAAAAATCTATGAGATTCTTATCTCCAATGAACTACTTAGAAAAAGCCAGAAGTGGTACTGTGGCTCAAGTGACAGAGTGCTAGTCTTGAGCACAAAGAGGTTCAGGAACAGTGCCCAGGCCCTGAGTTCAAGCCCCAGGACACACACAAAAAAATTGAACATCAAATATTACATCAATCTTAAAGAAAAGCAGACCAGGAAGAAAACTGCCTAGATTTTATGAATTAAGGCATGCTTCCATTTTTTCCCCCCACAAATTAGTATTTGTTAAGTATTTATTTAGAACAGTACCAAGTAAACATTATTATAAATGTTTGCCAATAATGTAAGAGAAATAACTTCTGTCTTTGTAAAATGAGATCTATGTGCTGGCCTAAAACAGTTGGGCTTGGATGACTGTCCTTTTCCCTAGTCTCCCTGGTAGCTGAGACTGCAAATAGGACAGCAATGTACCCAGCTTAAGAGAAAATAACTGAGATCAATAAAAGAGCTAACATTTCAGCATCTGAAAATGAAATTCTCAGAGCAGAGTAGTGACAAACATGAGATTGAGCCTATGAATGAAAATTCTGTGTCCAAATCCCTAAGGCATTTATATATTCACGAGTAGCAAATCCTCCAGTGCCCTAACCAGCTCTGTGCTAAGACACTGAAGATCTTATTACCTCAGAAGAGTTCGTGCTTTACTGTTTATTGGCCATCATCTCATCAAGAGAAAAAGTGGTAAAAACTAATTTTCTGTCGGGTGCTGGAGGCTTACTCCTAGCTACTTAGGAGGCTGAGATCTGAGGACTGAGGTTCAAAGCCAGCCCAGGCAAGAAAGTCTATGAGACTCTTATCTCCAATTAATCACAGAAAAAGCCAGAAGTGGCACTGTGGCTCAAGTGGTAGAGTGCTAAGCCTTGAGCAAAAAGGAGCTCAGGAACAGCTCAAGCCCAGAGTTGGAGCCTCAAGACTGGCAAAATCGAAACCCTGATTATTCTAAATAGCATTTTCCAAACTTACTTGAACTAGAATATTTTTCTTTTTTTCTGAGGGAGAGAGGCAGGATTGACTGGGATGAAACTGTAGGTCTCACAATCTTTGATTTTTTTTTTTATAATCTTTGATTCTATATATACACAAGGGTTGGGAAATATGATCAACATACTTTCTCGCAGGTGTGGGTGTGTGCACATGCACATAGGCAGGTCCTAGGGCTTACACTCAGGGCCTATGCACTGTCTCTGAGCTTTTTTGCCTCAAGGCTGGCACTCTTACCACTTGAGCCACAGCTACTTCCAGCTTTTTGGTGGTTAACTGGAGATAGGAGGCTCTTTACTGCCCCTTTGGGCTGGCTTCCAACTGTGTTCCTCAGATCTCCTGAGTTCCAGGAGTAGGATTACAGATGATACCTACTGAATATCTGGCTTTTATCAACATACTTCATATTCATGTATGGGAAAAAACCTCAAGGAAACCCCTTTGTCAATGCCAGTGGCTCACACCTACTAGCTACTATCCTGGCAAGAAAGTCTATGAGATTCTCATTTCCAATTAACCACCAAAAAGCCAAAAGTGAAGCTGTGGCTCAAGTGGTAGTGCTCTAGCCTTGAGCAAAAATCCAAATCAAACCAAAACAAAACAACAAAAACCCAGAAAATACAACCCCCTAACGGTAGGCCCAGGCCAAATTCAAACTCTCCCCTCCCCCTCAAAACCCTCTTTGTATAATTAACATATGGCTAGGAAGAGTTGGGCTATATGAGGCTATAAGTTTGATACCAGATCCATTAAAAAATAATTAAATATACATATTTTTCTTTTCTTTTTTTTTTGGGGGGGGGGGGGGTCTGGTTGTGGGGCCTGAACTCTGAGCCTGGGCGCTGTCCCTCAGCTCTTCTGCTCAAGGCTAGTGCTCTACCACTTGAGCCACAGTGCCACTTCTGTTTTTTTTTCTTTTTGCTTATGTGGTGCTGAGGAATCGAACCCGGGGCCTCAGGCATGCAAGGCAAGCGTTCTACCGCTGAGCTACTTTCCCAGTCCCTAAATATACATATTTTTAAGAAAGGCTTGGGAAAATTCTATTTGAAAAGGTTAAAATTCTATACTGGTATAAAGTCTGTATATAAGATTTGCCTGATTATACTTTATAACATTAAAATGGCAAGCCCTGTGCTACTCCAACCTACCTTTTATCACTCAATGTTCTCAAAAAACAAAAATTAGTTTTACTCTCCTACAGTACTCACTATAATGTTCATTTTTTGTTTCATTATTAGTGTTGAAAATCTCTCCAACATGCTTACTAAAATGAAAATTCATAGAAGGAGTAGATTGTACCTCTCACCATAACCACTAATATTCCATGATGAGATAAAGAGCATGGTTGAGTTTTGCAAAAAGAGAATTGCAGCTCTTAATTTCTTTAGATACTATAATACACACATCCCCACCTACCCCACCCCCTGCCAGTACTGGAAATTAATTGAATCTTGCTCAAGATAGCCAAATGTTCTACCATACCCTTGGCCCTCAAAATAAACTCTTTACAAACTTTACTGATACATCAGAAGACAGGTTGGGATACATAGTTCTAAAAATACATAATTTAAAAAACTATGTGTCTGCTGTCAAAATAGAGGCAAAGTGTTGCCTTTCCATAACTAAACAGGTAGAGACTATAGCCTATTCCTAACTCATAAATTAGAGTTCAGGCATTAAATTACATAATCTCTAAATTAAAATAATCCCTAAAATAATGATCCAAAGGAATTATGACCTGAATCCAAAGGAGTATATTCAAAATTAAACTGGTCTCCAGCCTCTAGAAGCCAAGAATCCTTTAATTTGTGTGGGTAATAATTAATAAAAACGGGAGAATAAGCCAGATGCTGGTGGCTCATGCCTATAATCTTAGTTACTCAGGAGCCTGAGATCTGAGAATCCTGGTTCAAAGACAGACCAGGTAAAAAAAGCCCAGTTCCTCTTATTTTCAATTAACCAGCAAAAAGCCAGAATGGTGGTGTGGCTCAAGTAGTAGAATGCCTGGCTTGAGTGGAAAAAGCTCAAGGCCTTGGGTTGAAGCTTCAGTATCAGAACAAAAAAGTATGCGAGGGAGGACTAGAAAAAGGGAAGTATGAAATCCCCTCCTAAATATATGACATAGTTACATTACTCAACAAAAAGCAAGAAGATAAGACCTCAAGGTCAGCTTTCATTTCATGAGACTATTGGGGGGGGGGGGGGCGGGAGAAGACTGGCAAAGTGCTGGTGCTCATAGCTATAACCCTAGTTATTCAAGAGGCTCAGATCTGCCAGGTGCAGGCAGCTTAGGCCTGTAATCCTCACTATTTAGGAGTCTGTGATCTGAGGATTGCAGTTCAAAGTCAACCTGGGTAGAAAAGTCCATGAGACTCATCTCTAGTAAAATACCCCAAAAAAGCCAGAAGTGGCTCAGGCAGTACAGCACTAACCATGAGCAAGAGATGCTCAGGGACAGCACCCTGGGCCTGAGTTCTGACAGAAAACAAACAAAACATAGTAAAAATTCATAGGATCAAGGCTGGTAAAGTAGCTCAAGAGGTAATCTGTCTAGCAAATACAAGGCCTAGTTCAAACTCTAGTTGAAAAAAAAATTGTAAGACCAGATACTTAAGAGAGAAAGCCTAGAATGTCTAATTCATCTTGGAAAGAAATTTACTACAAATAGGTAACAATTTAGCAATCTTTTATATAGCAGTATTATATATAGCTAATCAGACTGTGGGTTGAACTATATGCCCAATTTATAATTACATGCAGCAAATTCTAATGTGACAAAAAAAAAAACCCTACTGGCTATGCTTCACTTGGTTAAAAAAATCCTAGCTTCAAAAAAATAGCAACAGTACTTTATATCTCATCTTTATCATGTAACAACATCAATTACCTGAAGGAAATTCTTTGATCAGAAATACCAACTATCATCTTTCTTGAAGGAAGTCAGGTAAAGGATGACATCTCTGAGCTAATAATGATTTATTATACAACTCATTGCCCAAACCAAAATGCCTTTGTTTTATATGTCTACATCACACAAATATTAAACTACTCAAGAAACTTGGAGGTGAACTGAAAGCTGAAGTTTCATAATATGCATTAATGACCCAACACCTTGTGCTTCTGATAAATTTAAGCAGTATCATCTTTCTGTAATGTAATTCCCAAATGCTTTCACTTTAAATATTAAACATCCCTTGAAGATAAATCTGGATGTGGTGATGCAAAGGGAAAATTTCGTGGTATATGAATTACATCTCAATGAAACAACTGACTGTAGAGGGGGAGGAGAAATAAATTTTCCAAAATAGTTTTTTGTTAACCTCAGTTCAAACTGTTATCTTAAGCTTCAAGTCTCTGCCAACGCAAGTGAGCAGAAAATACGATTCCATTATGCAATGCTTCATCTTTTTTTTTTTAAATAATCGACTCCTTTTTCTATAAACTTCCTCCTATCATTGCTTCCTCCTTGAAAACTAACCTTCAATAGGACACCGCAAAAAGCATGAAAGAAACTACCACACCTGAGTAGTTTTCAACCTAAAGTTTGATGAACAGGAGGCAACACACCCATCACACCTAAACAGGGACTTCAAAATCAACTGTGAGTTTCATAGAAACAAGCAATTCTTTCGAAACTACAGCACTAAAAAGTTAGAAAAGCGGGGGGAAGGAAGGGGGGGGGGTGTTTCAGATTCTACTGAGGCAGAATATTCTAGGGAAAGAAAATGATCCACTCTGTGTTGCTCCCCCCCCCCCCCACTTCATCTTCTATTAGGTCAATAAACAAGATTCTCAGCTACACGGGGAATGAAATTTAGCTTCTAAGAAACCGACTATCGCTGACTCCGGGGGAAGCTCCCACCCCACCCCCAATTCTTTTGCTACATGAGCGTTGCCTTCCTACACATTCTGAGAACCCCGAATGGTGTCACAGCCTGATACAATGCCCTTCTGCTTGTTCCATGTGGCTGGGGTTTGAGCTCCATCGCGGCGAAGAGTGTCTCAGATCCGGCTTCGGGAGGAAAATACAAGCCACCGGCGGCGGCGGCGGCGGGGCTACCGCTACGGGACCCGGGCGTCCGCGCCGAGCGAGGACCGGCCCGCCAAGCGCCTGGTTTTCTTGCGCCTTTTGAATCCCGAGTAGGAAGTGAGACGGAGTCCGCTCAGTTCCGGGAGCCGCGGCGTCCGCGCGCGGCGCCGTCCGGAACCCGCCTGGGCCGCGCGTCTCGCGGAGCAACAAGTGACCCGCGCCCGCCCGCGCCCGCGCGCGCCGCGGTCCCCGCGCCCCATCCCGCGACTTACGATCTCCGAGCGGCCGTCGCGGCAGGCGTTCTGGAAGCGCGTCTGGCGCTCCTCGTGGGGCCGGTCCCTGAAGCCCGTGTATTTAATCTGCAAGGCAAGAGACCGGCCGAGGAAAATCAGGAGCCAAATCCGCGGCGTCTCTCGCCCGCCCCTCGCGGCGCCGATAAGGGCAAGCAGAGTCTGCGGGCAGACAGACGGCTGCCGGGGCGAGATTTGCCCCTCTTGCGACCGCGCCGCCCAAACTTTTCTCCGCCCGGGCCCACTCGGGGCGCGTCGCGGCCTCCGCGCCTTCCGCCCGCCTCGCCTCACCTCACCTCACACTCGCGGCTCAGCTTCCTGAAGAACTCCTCATTTTCGAACTTGCTTCTCTGGTCAGGCACAACGCGCGGCATCTTCCCGCCCGAAGGCCGCGGCGGCCGGGGCTCCGGGCTGGCGTGGGTAAAACCCGCCGGCTGGTTCTGTGCTACCGACTGACCGCCCACCCCGCGGCGCCCAGACTCCCGCTTCTCTTTGTTTCAGGCGCCCGCCCGCGTGGGCTCCCGCTCCGGGGAGTCTGAGATACTGCCGCCCGCTCGAGCCCAGCCCACGCCGCCGCAGCCTCAGCCGTTGCCTACCGCCCGCGCAGACCCAGCTCTCGCCGCCCACAGCCACCGCCGCCGCCACTTCCTCTCGCCGCCCACCTAGCTCACCCTCCCCGCCCCGCCCCCGGCGGCCCCACCCCTCCTTCTTACGCGCCCGCCCGCCTCAAACTCCGGCAAACAAGACTCACCATTCACAACTCCATGGCCCGCGCCGCGCATGCGCCTCACGCCCGCTCGGCTTGCGGGGTGGTTGTGTTGCCGGGAACCCGGGCTCTCTCCACAGCGCAACCTCCTTCCCCTTTGCCTGAGTGCTGGCGGGTTCATTGTACAACAGCTGGGTGGGGTCAGCCGGACACATAGGCTACAAGGAGCGTCCCCTCTCCCTCCACAGGCTTTTTACTTCCCTCATTGCAGAACTATCTAGAACTTGTGAACTCCCAGCCACTCGAGGGTAACCTCACATTTCTACTTGAAAGTGAAGAAGCCTTGGGGATTTTGCATGCTCACACCAGCTGTGCACACCTAGGACTAAAGGTGGAAACAGACTGAAGATTTCAGCCAGATCGTGGTGGTAGCTGTTGTAATCAGCCAGGCTTTAGATGAGATTTTGCACAGCTCATCTGCCTGCTGACTGGGCCTGTTAAATATCAGAATTCTATTTTCAATAATACACATAAGTTCCTAAGAGTTAGCGTAAGAACCTTTATGTTGGCCTAACACTTAATGGCCACCCAATAAACTTGGGTCTCTAAAGAAAAGCAAGGTAACCCCTGGGTGCTGGTGGCTCACATCTGTAATCCTAGTTACTCAGGAGGCTGAGATCTGAGGATCATGATTTGAAGCCAGCCAGGGCTGGCTTATCTCCAATAAACTACAAAAGAAAAAAAGAAAGGAAAAAGAAAAGAAAGCCAGAAGTGGAGCTATGGCTCAAATAGTAAAATGCTAACCTTGAGCAAAAAAAAAGCTCAGGAACAGCACCTTGAGTTCAAGCCCCAGGCCTGGCAAAAAAAAAAAAAAAAAAAGTTGACTCAAAGGATAGCAAATAGGTGCCAATTGTGTCAGTAGCGGGGCCAAGATTGCAAAGGTATTTGAAGATATACCTAAATGCAAAGGAATCAGTGCCAAATCAATTGGCAATGCCTGTCTTGAGTAGAGGCTTGGCAGAACTTCCCATCCCTGTCCAATCTCATTTTTACAGATATGGAACTAAGCTTAGATAACTAGCTGTCCTGGATTTGCCATGGACTGTCTTGGTTTTAGCAATATTCTTCAGGAAACCACTCAGAACCTAGAAAACCAGTATGGTTGTTAATTCTAACAGGTCTAGAGACTGATTGCTCAAAGTTAAGGTGGGTTTTTTTGTTTGTTTTTTGTTTGTGCTGGTCCTAGGACTTGATTTCAGGGCCTGGGCACTGTCCTTGAGCTTTTTGCTCTAGACTAGTGCTCTAAAGTAGTTGTGTGTGTGTGTGTGTGTGTGTGTATGAGTCTTTTTGTTATTGTTTTGTGTTTGTTTTCCCTCATTTTTACTTATCATTTTATTGTTGCTATTAATGTGTTGTGCAGAAGGGTTACCATTTCTTTTTTTCTTTCCTTCCTTCTTTCCTTCCCCTTCATTACTACCTCTTCCTTCTTTCCTTCCTTCCTTTTTTTTCCTTCCTTCTTTCCTTCCCCTTCATTACTACCTCTTCCTTCTTTCCTTCCTTCCTTTTTTTTTTGCCTATCCTGGGGCTTGAACTCAGAGCCAGGGCACCATCCCTGAGCTTCTTTTGTTCAAAGCTAGCCCTTTACCACTTGAGCCACAGTGCCACTTCTGGCTTTTTCTGTTTATGTGGTACTGAGGAATTGAAC
This sequence comes from Dipodomys spectabilis, assembly GCF_019054845.1. NCBI lineage: Eukaryota > Metazoa > Chordata > Mammalia > Rodentia > Heteromyidae > Dipodomys > Dipodomys spectabilis. Next base: position 9,656,663 of record NW_024870950.1, read on the forward strand.
CCAGGGCTTCATGCATGCTAGGCAAGCACTCTGCCACTAAGCCACATTCCCAGCACAGGGGTTACCATTTCATAAGTCAGATACTGAGTTTGTTTCTTTTTTTGCATTCTGGGGATCAATCCAACTATAGACAAATGCTATACTACTGAGTTACATTTCCAGTCTTGCAGGTCAAGGTTTGCGGGTTGTTTATTTTTTTTTCCAAAGCTGAAATATAGGACAGCTGGGCAGGGCTATAGCATGCACTACTGAGAGAGAGGGGGAGGAAGGGAAAGAGAGAGGGTGAAAGGTAGAAAAAAGAAACCATTAGGTTTATGGTTTTTAACAGACATCCTCCTATTGTTTTGAGTTTTTTAATTGGTGGTGGTGGTGGTTATGGAGCTTGAACTTGGGGCATGGGCACTGTCCCTGAGCTCTTTTGCTCAAGACTAGCACTCTACACTTTGAGGTATGTGATTAATTGGAGATGAGAGTCTGGCAGACTTTCCTGCACAGGTTAGCTTTAAATTATGTTCTCAGATCTCAGTCTCCTGAGTAGCTAGGATTACATCCCTCCTATTTATTTATTTATTTATTTATTTATTTATTTATTTCTGGTGCTTGTACTGCGGCTGGAATTCAGGGCCTCATATTTTCTTGGCTTTTTCTGCTCACCACTGGTACTCTACTGCTTGCGTCATACGTCCAATCCTGTCAAGATAAGAATCTTTTGGATTTGTCTACCTGGTTGGCTTCAAACAGTGATCCTTAGATCTCATTTCCTGAGTAGCTAAGATTATAGGCGACTGGCACCCAGTTCAGACATCCTCTTCTGAACCATAGACATAAGAGCAACTCCTTCTTTGGGTGTGCTCTTCTGGCCTGTCTGTACCAAGCCTGCGTGAATGGATGTGTATATATAAATAGAAAGGTATGGATTCCAACAACTACTACTGATGGAGCTCGCACTTTCTCATAATCTTTCTTTCATTGGTAAGCAACAGAAACTCAATTCCATGAAACTTAAAACTAAAAAGGATCTTTTACTTTACCTAAACAAATCAGAGAGGCAGATGAGCTATCTGGACAATGTTCTCTTTTTCTTTTCTGCTCCTCCATTTTTCATCACTGCTTTTCTGTCAGGATCTCTTGGATGATACTTGTTTCCCAGCAGTAGATCAGAGTATCCACTGCTCCATCTTACCAAATTACTTTAATTGCCTGGGTCACATATTCTCTCCGTGTGTGTGGATATGATTGACTGGTCAGTTTAAATCATATGCCCTTCCATCAGGATTTGGAACGCCTGTGATTATTGATCATAGAATCTGATATTTTAAATAGGGAGAAGAGAAATTCCCCCCAATAAAGGGAATAAAAAGGGGTGCATTACAGTCCCACTGAACAGTTTGTATCAGCTACTCTTGGGAAAGGATGCCATTTTTATTGTTGCATAAATGTTCTGATCAAATTGATGGTGACTCCCACATCAGCACAGGCAAAATGTAGACAAAAACCATCTTTAAAATATCTGCAACACAGGTTGGGAGGTTAAATAAGGCAGCCTTTATCCCAAGACACCAAAACTAAGTCTCAGGAGTTAGAAACCTTCATACACTGCTGTGTCTCCTTGAAGTCTTCCAGTTCAGTTTCCAGCTAAGAAAACCTTTAGATACCACGACAACATAGCCATTGTTTAAATGAGAAGAGGCTGACTTGGCTCTCAGTCAACAAGTCTGCAGATCAGCATAGGCTCATTGCTAGGGTTTTTGCTGCTGGCATTCATGATAAAAAACAGAGTGAAACATGTCCCAGGGGTAACTCACATGATTCGGTGTAGATGGATATTGGTATGCAACTTCTCATGTTGATCTATAAAAGCTACTCCACAAGGAGACACTGTGGTTTCACAGTAGGTCTAGGAGACTCTCAGATCTGCAGCTGATTTGATCTTTTGTCTGTAGTAACAGCTGTTACTGCCATGGGAAATGTGGAATAAATGAAAGTTGAGTTAGGTATGGTGATACAGACCTATAATCTCAGTACTCAGGAAGCTGAGGCAAGAGGATCATAAGTTTAAGAGCAGCCTGGGCTAAATGCTGAGACCCTGACTCAAAATACAACACAACAGAAATAGAAAGATCTCAAAAGTAGTAGTAGATGGCCAGACAGACACTATGACTTTTGGCAAGGAAAAGATCAGGGTTGTAGGAGCAGGATATAGTTGGGCAAGAATAGGCCAGAGAAGGCCAGAAGGCTCTACTTGTAGCTCCATGTGGGCAGGGAACCATGTCCAAAGGGAAAGGGATGGCAAAACCTTCCAAGCAGACCTAGAACTGCAGTAGCCTTTGGCAATCCTGGGCCACAGGGTAACCCACAGCGAGCTTTGTCTGGCATCCAAGTGGCAGGGTGACTGGGAAACAATCCTCTGGTTAAAGACAGTCTCTCCTTAGCTGACCTCTGTATGCATTTTTTACTTTTGTTTTTTTCCCCACTTATTTTGAAAAATAGGATTAAAAGAAATTCATACTTTCTCGATATGGGGAAATTTTCAAGTGAACTCAGCTTTGAGCTTCTAACAGCATTGGCAACCATCGGATAGTGTATAGGTTCATCTAGACCCCATTTATGTTTGCTAAGCCAGCTCACAGATGGCAGGGGTCCACTGCTTTGCCTAGAAAAATCCTCCTACTTTCCCAGAATCTGACTAAATCCCCTGGAGCTTCACTATTTGGAACCTTCCTTTCATAAGCATTCAGCCAATCTAGGGGCTCTCTTTTTCAACTGTCTGCACTCAGGTTTTTTGGAAGGAGATAGGTTGAAATCTAGGATGAATGTGTCCCCTGCCTGAGCATGGCAATTTCCTGGGCCTTAAAGCTTTTTTTTTTCTTTCTCTAGGTAATTGCTTCTGCAGGACATCCAGATGGATCTTGAGGAGATACGTAGAAAGCATTCAGGGATAGAAAACCCTCAGTTGTCTAGCCCAACTCTGAAACTGAGTGTCACACAAAAAAGTCAGATCTTCCTATCCCTCTTGGATAGATGAGGAAAAAAGAGACTGAAAAGGTCAGTCCGGTAAATAGGACAGTTTAGGAGACACTGACACATGAGAAATAATGAGTAGATAAGCATTGGACTATATCATTTCCATTTGTTCCTCACCTCAGCACTGCAAATCCAGCATCCCAATGAGGAAACTGAGACTCAGGGCCTAGTAGCCCCAGGATTGTGGTTTTAACTGTTCTGCTTACTGGTAGAAATGCCAAAAAAAAAAAAAAGCCCTGCTTATCTCCATTGAATTTCATACTCATGGACAGCTGTGGTCCCTTATTTATTTATTTTTTTATTTGTTGGTTGTAGGGCTTGAACTCTGGGCCTAGGACTTGTCCTTGAGCTCTTTTGCTCAAAGCTAGCACTCTACCACTTTGAACTATAGTGCTACTTCCAGTTTTCTGACGGTTAATTGGAGATAAAAGTCTCAGAGACTTTCTTGGCTGGGCTAGCTTTGAACACAATCCTTAGAGCTCAGCCTTCTGAGTAGCTAGGATTACCAGTGTGAGCCACCAACCAGCATCTGGCTTGGGGTCCCTTCTTATTGTAGGCCCTGTGGTAGGGAGCAACTCTTGCTTTTGGGGGGTTCCTCATTCTTGCCCCTGAATCCAACTGTTTGTTCTCTTGCTTGGAAAATCAAGGCCTAGATGTTCTACTGCCCCAGATCCACTAGAAAGGATGACTTTATCCAGGTCTGGTTCTGCAACTACCCACATCTGCCTCTCCTCACAGACTGGGTGTGGTTCCCCCTGGGTCTCTGAGCCTCTAGTAATTTTTCCTAAGGAAACAGTTTCCCTTCAGTTACTAAGGCAATATTGTACCATCTTAAAGCTGAAATAGGAACTGGAGCCACAAATGAGTCTTGAGAGGAGTAGAAGAGAAAAGAAATTGGTGGCTGGCACCACGCCTAATGCCCTGTCTGCACTCAGTTTTTTTGGAAGGAGATGGGTTGAAATCTAGGATGAATGTGTCCCCTGCCTGAGCATGGCAATTTCCTGGGCCTCAAAGCTTTTTTTTTTTGAGATAGAATTAATGAACCATAAAATTTACCCTTAGGCCCTAAAGAATTTTCCCTCCTTTCTTCCCAAGGAGTTCTCCTGTTCTTTTTTCTTTTTTAGCTTCCCTGTCACCCTCCCCCACCAGCTCAGCCATGGTATAGGGGAAAGAAAGCAGAGAGGAGCAAGTTTCCCCAGAATAGCATTTCTTCAGTGTTGGGATCAATAAACCCGTTTGCTTAAGAGAAACCAGATGATTTCATCCTTGTAATTACAAGTTTGACGTTTGCAAATCTTGCCCAGGCTCCAAATGAGCCTTTTTGTCATGGGAGGTGGAGAAGTTTGTCTGGATGCCTGGGGATAGAGACCAAGCCTGGTATGATGGGAAAAGGGCCAGGCAGGGGTCAAGAAGTCTGGCTGACCCTCTTATACAGGGCTCCTTTGGATGCTCCCTCCTCCCAACCCCCAGCTTCTGGTAAGTGATGGGAAGCAGACTAGACAGGAGGCTGGGCCATAGCAGCTGGTGAGCTCTAACCACATCACCCCCGTTTAAGACCCCTTCCCCAGCCCCCCTTCCCCAGGCCCCCTTCCCCCCCTCCCCCCGCCTTTGCCTGTGGCAGAAAGACAAGGCCTTCAGCCTACCATTTGTGACCCTCAGACAATCATTGCTTTCCTTTCCAATTCCATCTCTCATTTCTCCCATGGTACCCTGCAATCCAGCCCTACTGGCCTGCTCACGTTTCCCACAAGCCTTTGGCATGACTTCCTCCCCTTTGTCTGCTGGGAAAACTCATATTTCTTCTTTAAATATGAGCTTGGGAGCCTCTACAGATGATAGTCCCCTCCTCCCACACCCTCTCATTCTATCATCAGCTCCATGCTTATGTGCCAAGGAGATAGTTAGCCCATATGGGAAGAATCAGCACTCTGGCCTCTGTTAGAATTTGGCTCCCCAATAATTTGTATTTATTCCACTACTGTGCAACCTTCATATGAAGGTCTCTCCTAGGTCCCTTAAAATATATATGTATACACACACACACACACACACACACACACACACACACACACACACACACAAATATATATGTTGCAACAGAAAAATCCAGGAAGTCCAGGAAAAGAATAAAGGGGTTTCACCATCACTTCTAGTTGGCCACAGTGGCTTGTACCTATAATCCCAGCTAATCCAGGACCTAATTCAAAAGGATCACTTGAACCCAGGAATTTAAGGGCGGACTGGGAAACATAGCAAGAAAAAAATAATTCAACAATGTTCTACAAGAAATGTATTCATTACCTTACTCTGTAAGGTAATTTAACTGTAACCGTTCTGTATAGCACCTTTACAATAAAATAAAATTCAAAAAGAAATTATTTTATTGGAATTAAATAAATATAGCTTTCATCCACTAAAACAATAATTCAATATTTTAAAAGGTGGATGCCAGTAATCCTGGCTGCTTAGGAGACTGAGGTCAGGAAGATCACCATTCAAGGTCAGTTTCTTAGCCAATAATTGGGTGCAGTATCTCACACCTGTCATCCTAGCTACGTGAGAGGATGAGATAGAAAATATCAGAGTTCTTGGCCAACCGTGGCAGGAAAGTCCATCTCAACCAAAGAAGCTGCATATGGTGGGGTATACTTTCTATCCTTGCTATGATAGTGTAAAAGAAGCAAATTGAAATCCAGATAGGTACTGAGGCCTTATATCAAAGATAATCAGTGCAAAAAAGGGAGTTTTGCTTAGCTAGCATAAAGCCCTGAGTTCAAACTTCACTATCATAAAAACAAAAAGAAGAAAACAAAAATCTGGGCATGGTGATACAACCTTTAATCTCAATTAACACTCCAAGGACCAAGACAGGAAGATTGCAAGGGCAAGGCCAGGCTGGGCTACATATCAAGGCCCTGTCTCAAAGAACAACAAACAAAAAACACCCCAAAATACCATTGCTAACATTTTATTGTAATTTTTACTGGCCTCATCCAATCCACATTTTTTTCACATAGTTATGATACCCTATATGTGCAGGGTTTTTTTGGTTTGTTTTTGTTTTTGTCAATTGTGGGCCTGAACTCTGGGCCTGGGCATTGTTCCTCAATTCTTCAGCTCAAAGCTAGTGCTCTACCACTTGAGCTACAGCACCACTTCTGGCTTTTTCTGCTTATGTGGTGCTGAGGAATCGAACCCAGGGCCTCATGCAGGCTAGGCAAGCATTCTACCACCGAGCTACCTTCCAGCCTATATGTGCAGTTTTAAATGCTTTGTTAGGTTTATACACAAATCCTATGGTATAAGTATTTTCCTATGTTATCATTTACCTAAATGGTACCTAATATAGTTTCACTCTTCCTTGACTAATCCCCACTATTTTTTGACATTTAAGTTGTTTCCTGTGATTCACTTTTAAAATTTTAGTCTGCTACAAACATTGTGGTGCATCAGTTTTTTTCCTTAAAAATTCTGGAAGCCAGGCACCAGTGGCTCACACCTATAATCCTAGCTACTAGGAGGCTGAGATCCGAGGATTGCGGTTTGAAGCCAGCCCGGGCAGTAAAGTCCCTGTGAGACTCTTATCTCCAATTAACCATCAGAAAAATGGAAGTGACACTGTGGCTCAAGTGGTAGAGCACTAGCCTTGAGCTGAAGAGCTCAGGGACAGTGCCCAGGACCAGAGTTCAAGCCCCATGACTGAAACAAAGAAAAAAAAAATTCTGGGGCTGGGAAGGTGGCTCAGTGGTAGAGTGCTTGCTTTGCATACATGAGATCTTGGGTTCAATTCCTCAGCACCACATAAGCAGAAAAGTCCAGAAGTGGAGCTATGGTATGGCTCAAGTGGTAGAGCGCTAGCCTTGAGCTGAAGAGCTGAGGGACAGCACCCAGGCCCAGAGTTCAGGCCCCATGAATGATAAAAAAGAAAAAAAAGAAAAAGAAAAAAATTCTGGATAATATTTTTAGTACATATTTTCATAAGTAGAACCAATGAGTCTAAAGGTATGGGTATTGTAAAATTCCTGATATACATTGACAAATTTCTCTTTGATATTGCTTCTTCTCTCTTCTTGAGTCCTAAAAATCTGTTCCCTTTTCTCATTTCTCAATGTCTCAGACACAGGAAATGCCAACCAAGAATAAACCAAGACCTACAGATAGAGATCAATTGATCAATAAAAGAGGTTGAATAATTTAACACTCACTTCTGGCTCATTATCGACTCTGGGATCTAAATGCATTCTCTTACCTTCTTTCTTTTTGTGTTCCTGCTGATGACATCTTGACACTACTCTATCTTGGTTTTGGATTTTTGTCCAAGTTTCCCAGGCTCTAAACCATGCAGGCAGGCAAGCAGGCATGTTTCCCCATCATGCTCTAATACTGTTTTGTAAATAGGTTGAAAGAATTACCAGCCCATAGCCACCTCAGCATTCTGTCTCCTTTCTAGGAATACAAGATGAACAATGAATAAAGATGACAGTTGCCTTCCTCAAGAGAACACTTCTGAATGGCTAGCCAATCTCTGCTGTGTTCTAACCCTAACTTCTGCTATCTAGCTTGCCTCCATCCCCTTTTAAACTTAATTTTATTGATTTATTTTTGTGCCACTACTGGGGCTTGATCCTGAGGCCTGGGTGCCATTCTTTTCCAATTTTGTTGTTGTTGTTGGTCATGGGGCCTGCACTCTGGGCCTGGGCACTATCCCTCAGTTCTTCAGCTCAAGGCTAGCGCTCTACTACTTGAGCCACAGCACCACTTCCAGCTTTTTCTGCTTACGTGGTGCTGAGGAATCGAACCCAGGTCCTCATGCATACAAGGCAAGCACCCTACTACTGAGCCTTCCCAGCCCCATCCTTTTACTTTTTTTACTCAAGGCTGGGCCTCTATCACTTGAGCCACAGCTCCACTTCCAGCCTTTTGGTGGTGAATTGGAGATAAGTGTCTCATGGACTTTTCCCGCTTGGGCTAACTTCGAACCATGAACCTTGGATCTCAGCCTTCTGAGTAGCTAGGTATACAGACATGAGCCACTAGCACTGCGCATGCCTCTCTTCCTTTTATTGGTCAGGCTCCCTGAGAATTCTTTCTCAACTATGTGGGCAGAATGGCCACCCTATGTCATCCCTGACTACTGCTTGCCCTAGGAACCGGATTCACCTTCCTCAAAGGTACTCTACAATTTCAGTAGTTTCCCTATCCCCACTGTATGCTAACTTTATCTTGCTCCCTCTGTCCCAAGGGACTCCCCAGCATGCCTTGTTGCAAAAGAATTATTATTGATGACTTAAAACAGTCATTTGTCATCTAGTATCTTCAACCAGATACTAGATGATTTCTTGAGCTTCAGTGAGCTACCTGCAGACTACTTTTTTTTTTTTTTGGGGGGGGGGGGTCTGGTCGTGGGGCCTGAAGTCTGGGCCTGGGCACTGTCCCTCAGCTCTTCAGCTCAAGGCTAGCGCTCTACCACTTGAGCCACAGTGCCACTTCTGTTTTTTTTTTTTTTTTTCTGCTTATGTGGTGCTGAGGAATCAAACCAGGGCCTCATGCATTCAAGGCAAGCGCTCTGCCACTGAGCCACCTTCCCAGCCCCCAGACTACTTTCTTGGCACAGTTCTTATGCAGTTGAGGTCAGGGTATAAAAACCAGCCAGATGCATAAAGGCTAGATATCCTCCCTGTAGAAGTGATTGAGGCTGTGATTGAGTCCACAGTATAACTTCTCCCTCTACCCACTCCTGCTCTCTTTCTCTGCCATCAACAGGTGTTGATTACAAGAACACTCCAGGGGCATTCCTTAATAAAAATCCTGCCAGAAGCTTCCTATACAACTCAGCTTCGGGACTTTGACAAGGAGTTATTCCTAAGAGAATTTCATCTTCCATCTCCCGTTTTTTACTAGAAACTAGCCTGAGATAGATTCTTTCCAGCAAAACATTGAGAAGCCACCCTATAAATGTGTTGTAAGAGCATGTTGAGGCATTTGTGGGTAGAACATTTGTTAAGACATTTGGGTAGAATGCTTACCTAGCATGCCCAAGGATCTTGGGCTGATCTCTAGCAATGAAAATAAAATTGTTGTGTTTTGTTCTTTTAAATTTTTAAATATTTTTTTTTATTGAGATGAAGTGATTATATGAATTTCACAAATTTCACAGTATTGTGGAATAGTGATGCTCAGTTAAAGACATAAACACATTTTAACCTTCAGAAAGAAAATTGTCATTATCATGGTCTATAAAGTTTGTGAAGTCTATAAGCTTTGACAGTACAACTATATCTTCCACATCGTGTGACATGTATACTTCTTTCCTTTTGCTTAGTGTAAGCTGTTCCCTCTTTCCTTGTCATTCCCTCCCTCCTATCGCTGCCCTTGAGTTGTTTAGCTCATTTTCATCAATGTACAGTACAGCAGATGGGCCCCGAGGTTGTATATTTTCCCATTTCTCTCTGATTCTGTGCCCTCCTCTTAGCTTCCCTCAGATGTACACACACATATACCATATATGAGGTCAAGAACATGGAGTCATTTAGAAATGATACGAGGTCCTTTGTTTCTTGAGTCCTGTTTACTTTGTTATATCTCCTTGCATTTTGAATTTAACATCCACATATCAGGGAGACCATGTGGCATTTTTATTTCTGCTCTCGGCTTACCTTGCTCAAAATTGCATTTTATTCTTAAAAAGCCTTTTAAAATTTGTTTTGGAGGATATAGGCTTTGGGAGCCAAAAAAGATGATGTGGTGTTAGCTGAGATTCCACATTTGTGCAATGTGGATACTATATTTACGTTAAGAAGAAAACAATTTCCCAAGTAATCTATCAATAGATTTCCAAATTCCTCCAAGGTAAAGATGGAAGGAATTACTGTCTTTTAAAATATATATATCTATATATCTATATATATCTGTTGAATTAAAGCTCATATCTTTAAGATACAGCTATGTAAACTCAAGAGGGACTACCTGATAACAAGACAGTCAAGAATCCTGAAAGTAGCCAGGTGCTGGTGGCTCATGCCTGTAACCCTAGCTACTCAGGAGGTTGAGATCTGAGTATTGCAGTTCAAAGCCAGCCAGGGTAGAAAAGTCCCTGTGAGACTCTTATGTCCAATTAACCAAAGAAAACTGGAAGTGGTGCTGTGGTTCAAGTAGTAGAGCACTAGCCTTGAGCTGAAGAGCTCAGGACAGCACCCAAGCCCTGAGTTCAAGGCCCACACAAAACAAGAACAAGAACAACAACAAAACCGAATGTTCAATTCAGTCCTGTCATTCTCCATTAAAATAACCTGATATCAGAGCTTTAAGATTCCAGAGTTGCTAATCCTCAGATTTTGTATTTATGAATTGCAGACAAAGGCATCTACCTCTATCAGTCAGGACTACTGATTGCAAGTGAAAGAAACCCAATTATCAGGTGGAGCTAGACCTTAGTGCTAGAGCACTTGCCTAGCATAAATGAGGGCCTGGGCATGATACCTAGCAACACAAAACAAAACAAATAACAATGAACAACTGGCTTATACTATAAAGGGCATATATTAGATCATTTAACTGAAAAATTTTGGGTGTAGCACTGACTTCAAGTGTGGCAGGACCCAAATATTCAAGCACTGATGCCAGAAATATTTCTTAGTTCTGTTTTAAATTCATTCAGTTACTTATTCACTTTTTTTTTTTTTTTTGTCGGTCGTGGGGCTTGAACTCTGGGCCTGGGCACTGTCCCTCAGCTCTTCAGCTCAAGGCAAGCGCTCTACCACTTGAGCTACAGTGCCACTTCCGGTTTTCTGGTGGTTTATTGGAGATAGGAGTCTCACGGTCTCTCCTGCCCGGGCTGGCTTTGAACCGCGATCCTCAGATCTCAGCCTCCTGAGTAGCTAGGATTACAGGCGTGAGCCACCAGCGCCCGGCTACTTATTCACTTTTATGTGCTAAGCATTTTACCAGTGAGTCAAGGGCTTCCTTTTCTACATCTTCCCACAAAGCCTTGCAATTGACTTTAATAAGCTAAGTTACTTGCTCAATCTTGAACTGTGGATACTGTGAATTGCTGTGAATAGGGTGATGTCATGATTGTTCTGTGCAAAGAAAAGCACTAGAAAGTATTTTGGTTAGTGTTTAGCACAAAGTTATGAGCTCTCAAATAATGGTGACTATGACATTCTTTTATGTCTCTTTTATCCCTGAAATACTAGTATTTGCTCTACCACTGAGGTGTATCTCCACCAATAAGCAAATGTTAATTGGGTTTCTGTCTCTTGCAACCCATAGTCCTGAGTAGATGACTTTGCCTACAAAATCCGCTATAAATGATGGCAGCCAAGGGAAACACTAGATAATAATTGAAGTTTACATAGGTCTAGTAAGAAATCCCATAAAATGAACTGAGCTAGAACTTGGAAAAAGAACTTTCCCACAGCCCAGGGAAGTGCCTATGGCAGACCTCCTTCTGTAGTTGAGCCAGAGACAGTAGCACTGGCAGAAGAACCAAGTTATAGTTCTAGAATGGACTCCCTATAACTCTGGAACCTGCTACATCTGTTGTTTCTTTGAAAGATTCTACTTCATTCAGCACTCAATATTCTGGCTGCTAGCTGAGCAACTGGTGGTTCATAACAGTAATCCTTTATAGGAGGCTGAGATCTTCAGATCATGGCTCCAAGTCAGCCTGGACTGGCAAAAAAAATATTTTTTGTCTGACCAGAGGTCTAGCACAGCTCTGGGAGCTGAAGGCAACCACTGATAGGTTGGCATGGAAAAGCATAAGATGAGAGATTGACCAATGTGAATGCTTACAGTTAGATGACTTGTTTACCCAATCAGGGTCTTCTCTGAGGGTATGTTATAAATGTGCAGGTGAGTTGCAAGCCCATTGTAGACAGAGCATAGAGCTCAGCTTATATCTAGGCTTCATTCAGATTATAAACCATGAGTGGTGACCCCTGGAGGTGTGTGCTACAGTACTTCTTCTGTCTGCCATACTTGGATGCTAGGCAATAGGTGTGTGAAGCTCAGAATCCACAGGTTCCCCATTGAGGCTGCATTCTAGCTGCTCACATTAGACTCCTTCCCCACATACTACCAATGGTTGTTTGGGTATATTTCTCTCTATATATATCTATAGTCTACTTCCCAGATGTCTTCAGTATTATGGATGTACTGATCATCTAGTGGCCAGGCAGAATCAGCATTTCTCCTGGCAGGGAGTATCAGAGAAGCCAAGGTCACACAGTAGAGGTAATAACTGTATTAAAACCCAATACCTTTGTCTATCAACAACCTTTCTTAGCACTGCAGCATGATTTGGGAGCAGCAAATCTGTGGTAGTGTCCCCACCAGGTCGGAAAGTCCTAGCAACAGGGGCCTGTATTTGGGGGTCTGGGACCTGCAGTCTCTGGACAGCTCTGGGGACTATATGAGAGGACTGGCCTTCTATACCAACTCTTCTTCCAGGTCATCAGAACTCCCCATGGAATTGGCCACAGTCACCTTTGCCAGTACTGATGGATTTCCCTGCCAACGGAACTAATTTCCTGAAAGCCCTTTTCTTTCACCTTCAAGCCCCTTTTCAAATATTTCTTGTTCTTTAACAGTAATCCATAATGATCACCCAGTAGTTCTGTAGTGAGGTCACCAATGTGTTTATCCACCAGTTTCCATGGCTGGAAGGGCTGGGCGTGAACAGAGATGGAGGCCTTAGGGACTATTCTCAATGTACTATTCTCAATGTACAAGTGAGAATCAGGCTCAGAGAAGTCAGAGGTTTGCCAGATGAGAATCAGGCCCAGACAAGAACATAGAGCCTCCAAAATGGACTGAACGCATAATTCAAGCAGTAGAGTGCCATCTATAGTGAAGAATTTAAGTGAGAGCTTGAGGCCGTGAAGTTAAGCCCCACTACCTATAGATATAAGAGAAGGGAAAGAAAGAATTCTACCTAGAAGTGGCAGAGTGAAGCCTGTTTTGTATGGCCATCTGATATCAACTGAGTTCTTTGTCTGTTTTGTGTATGGGGCTGAGGTTTGAGTTCAGTGTCTGGGGCCTAGTCCATTTGTAATTTTGTTCTTTGAGACAGTCTGCTGCTTTTGCTGGGGCCAGTCTCAAAGAGGGATTTTTCTACCCTTTCCTTCCAAGTAGTTGGGATGATAGGCATGTGCTATCACTCTAAGCCTCTGAGTTCTTCAGATAAATCAACTCAAACTCATATTCCCATGGTGTGGAGTTATGTCATTTCAGAGGGCCAGTGGCCTATCTTGGCTAGCTTTTCATAGGGTGGAGATGAAGAGACTTCCTCAACAGCACCTGGCCTTGTCCATCTCCACCCTAGGCCCACTGGATAGGGGCTGAAGTCCCTAAGCCAAGAAGGTCATGTGAGTTCCCAGGCTGGAATGGTTGGGAAAGCTCTGGGCAGAATGCCCCAGGGCCATTCTATGAGTGGGGCATGGGGAAAGAGGTCAAAGCTGTCCATGTACCTTAGCCCAAGGCTCCTTCAACTCCTACCTCCCCCTCCTCCCTTCTGTCCCCAAATTGTGGCCATCTGCCTCACAAACTTGCTTGGTTCTATTCCATGAAGGACTCGCTATCTAGCTCTGTGCCACCCTCCCATAGTCTTCTTACTAAAACTCTTTTCTCCTATGCTTTCTCTGTATTACATAATCCTTAAAGTTCCTCCTGGAAGGTAAAGCTGCCTAGGATGAGACCCTGCTGTCTTCCTCAGTGCCCCAGACAGGGTCTGCGCTCCTCCAGCTTTTGGGCTTGGCATACCAGCTCTGGGTCCAATTTCCTGTCTTAGCTATATTAACACTGGGCTGCAGGAACCAAACAAGCCAGTCACTGCCTCCAGGCCTTTGCTCCCAACTGTGCTTTCCATCATAGCTTCTCCTACCCCGCCAAGTCTAGTCCTGCCATCTTCAGGGAACCCTTGCAGACACTTCAGCTCAGTCAACATTTTTAGGTGTGGTCCCACAGCCTTTCAGCTGATCCTTTCAATCATCCCTCTGGGGTATATTAGTGGCCAGCCAGGATGAGAAACTGATCTGGCTACTGCCACTTTTTGTATACACTGCACCCAGCATTTCCCTTATTCGCTGACTGCTTATGTGTCTACTTGCTTTTGGTCCCCATCCCCCACCCCCGCCACCATTCTGCCTTACTTTCTTGGCAGAGTATTCTGTTGACCTTTCATCTTTCTTTGTCCCTTTCCTTATTTTCATTTCATTCTAGGAAGTACTCAAGATGTCATTGCCATTAAGCTAATGACCTTGGTATGGGGGGAAGGGTGTCCACACTGGCTTAGTAATAGGGCTGGAAATATGGCTGAGTGATAGAGTGCTTGCCTAGCATGCATGAAGCCCTGGGTTCAATTCCTCAGTACCACATAAACAGAAAAAGCCAGAAATGGCAGTGTGGCCCAAGTGGTAGAGTGCTAGCCTTGAGCAAAAGAAGCTCAGGGATAGTGCTCAGGCCCTGAGTTCAAACCCCGGGACTGGCATAAAGAAAAGAAAAACAGTCCTCTCTTCTTCAAAGGAAAACCTGGTTCCATGGGGCCTGAGAGAGGGTCTAAATAGAGTATACAGAAGGCACCCTATTCTGCTGTGGAGGGAGAAGCCATGGCAAAGGCTTTAATATTAAAGCTAACACTGGATTTTTAGACCCCAGGTCCAAGCTCTAGGGGTTCTACATGTCAGGTCTAGAAATTAGGTCTCAATAAATTTAGGTACCAAATAAAGGGAGTGACAAGTGATAACTGTAACAGTGAATGACTGAACAAGGAAGATTATTTCAGGGCACAGGCACGATGCAAGAAATGCTAAGTTAAACACTTCAGCCCATTTCTCATATACAGACATGAGCTTTAGGTTTAAACAGAGAAAGAACTTGGGGCAGGGGGTAAAAGGTATGCAAAATTATTAAGCAGTTCTGGTCAAATGGCCAGGTTGATCATGGGGTTCCAAAGAAGTTATCACTTGAAGTAAGCAATCTTGTTAGGATAAGCAAGTGTTGCCTAGAATAATTTGTTCAGAGGAGGCTTTGCTGTTACTTTCCTTGGGGCAGTTTTTCCATCCTTTTTTCTTTTGCCAGTCCTGGGGCTTGAACTCAGGGCCTTAGACACTGTCCTTGAGCTTCTTTTGCTCAAAGCTAGCTTCTGCCACTTGAGCTACAACACTACGTCCGGGTTTTTCTGTTTATGTGGTACTGAGGAATCGAATCTAGAACTTCATGCATGCTAGGCAAGCACTCTACCTCTAAACCACATTCCCTGTCCTCCATCCTTTCTTGTAAAGACGTGACCCAAAAGTCATTTTTCCTGAATTCTAATGTGGCCACAAGGTGAATGGCTCAGAGGAAAGACGGACACAAAACAAATTGAGATGCCAAGCATCTCTCCTTCTTTTAGTTCATTCATGTGCCCAAGTAAGGAGTCAGTGCTTTGCTGTAAAAAAGCAGTTTCTGTTACGTACCTAGTACTGCTCAGGGGCCTTAGCACCTCTAACTCAGTATCCAGCGGCACTGATGGGAGAAGGAGAAACAGAGCATTGTACAGCAGGCTGTCTTAGGCCAACCCCAGCGGTGGCCCTTCTATTGAACCTGCTTTTTCTTAACCTTTCTGCTTTTATACCATATTCTGGATATAGGCCATCCCACTGGAATATCAAGGGTCATTTGGGGAAAGGAGGAATTCTTCAAGTGGCTACCCCCAGCTCCCTGTCCCATGTGCCTACTTCCAGCTCCTCTTTCCGACCTGATGCTTCCATGGACATCAGGTTGGGATTTCAGCCAAAACTCCCGGAACTGCAGCCCACGCATGCAGTATGTCCCTCTTGAGCCTCCTAAGGTCTAGAGATGTGGGTGAGTCAGCGCATGCAGGACAAGGGTCCCGAGGAGGCCCGTGGATTAACTTGTCTGTGATGGCGGCGGGGGAGGGAGGTATCTGTGAGCCCGTGCTGTCTACCCACCTTCTTGCCCACCTTCCTGCAGTGGAGGCACAGATCTGACCTACTGGGTTTTCAAAGCTTGGGTCTACCATGGCTACCGGCACGGAACTGTTCGGGGTGCCCAGTCCCGGAGAAGCGACGAGGAGGGACCCTGAGAAAGCCAACGACAGCGTCTCGGTCGCCGACCTGCGACTGGGGGGCCACCCGGCTCCATCGCGTCTACTGCCGCGGGGCGACGGATGACCGGCGCCGAGGCGCAGGCGGTCGGGGGGTTCTGGCGTCCGGGCGCGGGGGGGCGGGAAGCAGCCCACTGCCCTCCCCCCGGCCCCCCCTCCCCCAGCGGCGGCGGCGAGTTTGAGCGCCCGGCGCCCTTGCGTCCGCCTGGGCTCTGGCCGGGAGCCAGGCGGCGGGATCCATCACTGCAGTTGGCTGGAGGCCGGACGGCGCGTCCCCCGGGGCTCCCCGGCAGCCGACGCAGTCGGCCAGGCAGGGAGGGCTGCGGCTGGCGGCGGGGGTCTGGGGCCGGCAGAGACGGCGGCCGCCGCACTGCGGGGGCTGCGGTCAGCGGAGCCCGCTGGAGGGGCCGCGTCTCCCGCACTAATTGGCTCTTCCCCAGCTGCCTTGGCTGGTAATGCTGTGCAGAGGGAGGTGGGGGGGAGGAGGGTTAGAGGGTGGTACGGGAGACTTGCAGGGTAGGGGGAGATCGGGGAGATATGGGGGGAAATAGGGGAAAGAAGGGGAACCACTTCCGCAGCCCGGAGCCAGCCCGCCCTCCGGTGGGTGGTGGGGAGGTGCAGCAAGTGGGCGCGCAGTGCGGAACTTTGCACCTGTGCGCTTGCGTGGTCGCTTTGGTGCGGGCAGGACGAGGTACACGGAACGAAAGAAGCTACCGAAGTTTCCCGGGGGTCATCACCAAGATCCAATCATTTCTAAGGACCGTTCCATGGGTGGTCTTCGTGGGATGGGAGTGGGAGCGGGAAGACAAGGTGGAGGTAGTGGGGACCCTCCCCATCCCCTCCTCCAGCTGTGCAGCCCTGGGAGGAGCTAAGGGATGACACCTTCCAGAGTGAGTGGGGAGAGTACAGAGACCGGGAATTAGCTCTCTCCCTTCTATCCAGGGATTCTAGAGTTCTTCATGCTGGAACGCTTGGGAAGACCCTAAGGTTTCCCAGAATACCCTGTGGTTCTCTTGTCTGCCACAGTTGGAGGACAACAGTTGGACTTCCTTTGTTTGGGAAGAAGCTCCTTTTCCCAGACCCGCGAGAGAAAGTCCTAGGAGGGCTGTTAAAGAAAAGATTATGCATAGGTGTTAAAGCTCAGGTAGATGGACTTTATTCAAAACCTTTGAAATAAGCTTAGAGACGCTTGCAGTGGAGCTTTACCTTGGGGGAGGCTCAAATCCTTATCAACTATTTAAGGATACAGCATAGATAAGTAGGAATTTATAGCCAAGGGCAGAGTGGGTCAGGAAACAAATTTACTAAGAGGAAACTCCAAGGATAACCTTAGCCCATTTAACAGGAGTGTGTGTGTGTCTGTGTGTCTGTGTCTGTGTGTCTGTGTACTGGGGCTTGAACTCAGGGCCTTGGTGCTTGCTATCCCTTTGCTTGAGCCACAGCTTCATTTCCAGCTTTTTGATGCTTGATTAGGGATGAGTCTCATGGATTTTCCTGCCCTGGCTGGCTTTGAACCATATCCTTAGATCTTAGGCTCCTTAGTAGTGAAGATGATAGCCACTATCACCTGGCAGTGTGTGTGTGTGTGTGTGTGTGTGTGTGTGTGTGTGTGTGTGTATAGGTTGTAGGACTTGAACACTGGGCCTGGGCACTGTCCCTTTAGTTCTTCAGCTCAAGGTGAGTGCTCTACCACTTGAGCCACAATGCCACTTCTGGTTTTCTGGTGGTTCATTGGAGATAAGAGTTTCAGGGACTTTCCTGCCTGGGCTGGCTTGGAACTGCGATCCTCAGATCTCAGCCTCCTGAGTAGCTAGAATTACAGGTGTGAGCCACCAGCGTCTGGCCTGGCATTTTGTTTTTGAACCAACCAAAACCCTGAGTTCAAACTCCAGTACTTCTAAAAAGGAAAGACACATATATGTGGCATGTGTCTCTTTAACTTTTCCTCTTTTTTTTCTTTCAATATTGTGGTTTGAACTCAAGGATTGGCATTTGTTAGATGGGCTTTATCACTTTAGCCATACTCCTACCCCTTTCTCCTTCTTATTCAGTTGTAGTACTATACCATAGTGAATTTATGTAATTCTAATTACCTGCCAAAAGCTTCTCCCCTTAAGCAGCATATGCAGATTAAATTTCTACACACCTACTACCTCACAATAGAATCTAAACCCCAGTATAAGTTTCAAAGAAACAAGTCACAGTCAAACCATAGTAGGAGAGAAATGAACCCTTGGAGGCAGTTCTGGGAGGAAGGAAGGTTACAAAGTGAGCCCTCCAGTCTCATGCAGTCTTATTTCATGCATAAGTTACACTAGGATCGCCTTCCGGGGGCTGAGTCCCAATCCCCTCACTCAGGTTTCCACTATAAGTAGAATATAACCATTTGGTTGTCTTTGTCACCTGGTTAAAGTGGTTGGGTGGAGACAGTATGCTGGCTGTGTGTCCCTTGGGAGTGGAACTGCCACATACAATCTCTGGGAGCCACCCTTCGTTAGAGATTGTTTAGATCTAGGTGGAGGTAGAAGATGAGTCTGATGGGCTTGGATCCAAGTCTTGCTCTGCTACTATTAGCTTGTGATCTTAGGAAAGGCTTTTATGTCCTTAATTGTAAAGTAGGGATAATATGTTTACATGACAGAGCTGTGAGAGTCAGTTGTTTGTGCTGTGTGTGTGTATGTGTGTGTGTGTGTGCGCGCGCGCACGCACGTGCCAATTCTAGGGCTTGAACTCAGGGATGGTATTCCTCAGCTTATTTCCTTAAAGCTGCTGCTCTATCACTGAACCACAGATCCACATCTGTTTTTGGTTAATTGGAGGTAAAAGTGTCATGGACTTTCCTACCTAGGCTGGCTTCAAACCACAATTCTCAGATCTCAGTCTCCTGGGTGATCCACTGGCACCCAGTTAAATTTCCTGGAGTAGGGAAGGAAAATAAAAAGAAAGAGAAAAACCAAACAACAAATAAAACCCTTGGGACAGGCTAGGAGGGGCCCAGGTAGGGTTGCAGGCAGGCAAGAGAATGAGGAATGAGGATGCAGGACTAAGACCTAAATGGATGGACAGTGAATGTGGCCTGTGGCTGTCCTGATGTTGGAGGTGAGGGACTGCATTGGAGATAATGAAGAGACAAGCCAAGTGTTTGCTGTACCTGCCCTTGACTGTGGCTCAGCAAAGCACAGTTCAGGTAGGAGCAAGCAGCGACACTCTACTCCCCCAATTGGGCTCCAATTAAGACACCATCCACTTCTTTCAAGCCATTATATAGAGAAATTATGGGTTCAGTCACCATGTCTTTATTGAGGACCATCCCTGTGTTCAGGCTTTGGAGGGACCATGGGGTAAATGAGTATGGGTCAGGGAGAAGATCTTAAACTGTCAGAGCTTTGCCGTTTCTTAGAGCCTCAAGGCCAAATGGGAACAGGCATGAGGTTGAACAGGATAGATGGTAAATGATGAGCAGGTGCAATGAAACAGTGGCAGTCTGAGTAGACTTCCCATAAGAAGGTAATGGAAAGGCTTGGCCTAATCTAATACAGATGGAGATATAGGGATAGCATGGAATGTCAGGGTGACATAGTGCTAGTGCACGGTTTCAACAGACTCAAGCTATGGCATGGAAGCAAAGAGAGAGGTTCTGCAGGTTCTAGATTGGCTAGGCAGGACTCTTGTCCCCAGATGTGTCCATGGTCAGTATCCCTGAGGCCTGGAGGGTGGGACAAGCTTTTCAGCTTCCTCTTGCTTTGCCTTTCTCAGAGATGTTTGTATGCCTCTCAGGATGAAGGTGTATCCTCTCCCAGAAGGCCATTTTCTTCTCCTTCAGCTTCATACCAACTTTTATAGTAAAATCCAGCTGCAGGTACTTTTCATCTTCATCAAAGCGGGGCCAATAGGGCAGCTTTCCATCATTAGGGTTCCTGCTCCCGAGAGGGTCAAACAGGGAGAATTCATTTCACAACATTCCACACTGCCCCTTCCTCTCACCCCTCATTTACTTTCCCCTTGGAGATTGAGGTCCAAGAAGGCATTGTGGAAATATTTAGGCAGATCTTTAAGAAATGGCAGGAAAGCCAGGCATAGTTGTATAATGAGGCTGAGGCAGGAGAATCATGAATTCTAGTCCAGCCTGGTTTACATAGTGGGGAAAGGAGAGAAGGAAGGAAGGAAAGGAGAGATAAGAAAGTGGTGTTGGAGGTTGGGGTGTGTGTGGGGGTGGCGGGCGGGAGAAGAGGATTCCAAGAAGAGGGAATAGCATATGCAATTTTTTGTTTTTGTTTTTGTGCTGGTACTGGGGCTTGTACTCAGGGCCAAGGCACTCTCCCTTAGATGTTTTTACTCAAGGCTAGCACTCTACCACTTGAGCTATACCTCCACTTGTAGATTTTTGGTGGTTAATTGGAGATAAAAGTGCCACACTTGGCTGGGAATGTGACTTGGTGGTAGAGTGCTTGCCAAGCATGCATAAAGCCATGTGTTCAATTCTTCAGCACCACATAAACAGAAAAGGCCAGAAGTGGCACTGTGGCTCAAGTGGTAGAGTGCTAGCCTTGAGCAAAAAGAAGCACAGGGACAATACAGGGTTAGGTAAAAGCAGGGTGTGTGTGTGTGTGTGTGTGTGTGTGTGTGTGTGTGTGTGTGTGTGTGTGTGTGTGTGTGTGTGTGTTATAGAATAGAAAGATGGAACCATTTTAGTTTTCTACACATGGATGCCCAGTTTTTCCAAGACCAATTATTGAAGAGACTATTTTTTCCACTATATATCTTTAGCTTTCTTATCAAATATCAGATAGCTGTAAAAGTATATGTGTTTATTTTTGGGTTTTCTAGTCTGTTCCACTGATCTTTGAGTCTACTTTTGTGCCAATACCACGCTGTTTTTGTTATTATAATTCTGTAGTAGAGCTTGAGGTCTGGAATTGTGATACCATCCACATTGCTTTTTTTTTTTTCCTTAGAATTGCTATAGTTTTCGAGGTCTTTTGTTGTTCTTATGAATTTTTGGATTTTTTTTTTCTATCTCAGTAAGGAATGTCATCGGGATTTTGATGGGAAGAATATTAAATTGTAGGTCATTTTTGACAGTATGGCCCTTTTCACACTATTAAATTTATGTATCCATGAACATGGAAGGTCTTTCCATTCCTTATGTTGTCTTTGATTTCTTTCTTCAAGTTTTTATAGTTTTGCTATAAAGATCTTTTACTTCTTGGTTAGGTGTATTCTCAGATATTTTATTTTTTTCTGAGGCTATTGCAAATGAGTTGTTTTTCTGATTTCCCTCTTTGCTTGTACATTGTTGGTATACAGAAAGGCTACTGATTTTTGTGGGTTCATTTGTATCCTGATACTTTGCCAAAGTTACTGATCAGCTTTAGGGGCTTGGGGATGGAGTCTTTTGGGTCCTTTAGTATAAAATATAAGTAGATGTAAGATATATTTAGATACAAGATTGATGGGGATAGTTTTAACTTTTTTCCCTATGGAGAATGTAAAGATTCTGAAGCGCCTTTTGTGCCAGTGATGCCAGGCTGAGACTAGGACTTCATTCAGAGGTTACAGGAGCCACAAAGTTTGTTTTTTTTTTTTTAAGCATAAGACTGACTTGGTCAGATAATATTTCAGAAAGATCCCTCCAGTGTCACAGAGGATGGAGAAGAAAAGGTGGGAGAAGGGAAATATTCATAAAGTAGCCAAAGCTCAGTTCAGGTGTCACCTTTACCTGAAGCCTCCTTTGCTACCTAGCTGGTGTCATCTAAGACCCAGTCTTCTCATATTGCCTGATTTTTTTTTTTTTTTGCTAACATTTTATTTTCATAGGGTGAGCTGGGGAAGGATGGAGCACATATCACTGACATCTTTAAGTGTCAGTTCCAGTACTAAGGCATGGCACACAAGGGAGCATCAGTAAGTGACTGTTGCATACTTGAGTGAAGAAAGAGTATGGGTTATGGGACAGAGAGGGACACATTCTAGAGACACTTAGGATCTCATGGCTGGAAAAGGTACTCTGGACAAACTGACTGTTCAGTTTCTGTGGGATACCAGGGTCAAATACCAAGCAGCTGTCCTTTAGGTCCTGCTCTGCTCAGATGTGTCAGGGGGACAGACTCACCCTGTGCGGGCAAAATTGGCCCAGTATTTCATCATCCGGAGGCTAAGTGCTCTCTCTTCACTTGTAGATCGGCCTGGTGACAGAACAGGGTATGGCATTTAGGTCGGAACAGGGATGCTGACCTTCAACTCTGCAGAAGACTTCCATTTAAGACTGCATCTCAGCCCAGTGCCAGTGGCTCATGCCACTCAGGAGGCTGAGATCTGAGGATTGGGGTTTGAAGTCAGCCCAGGCAGGAATGTCTGTGAGACTCTTACCTCCCAAAAGCTGAAAATGGAGCTGTGGCTCAAGTGGTAGAGTGCTAACAGCATTGAATGAGAAAGCAGGCCTCCAGTCCAAGTCCCAGGACCAGCTCACACACACACAAAAAATGCATCTTAGACTAGGGACTGGCTCATTGGCTCCCTTGGACACCAAAGTGAGGGAAAGGACTAGAGGAGATGGACCCCATCAGGGAGTGTCAGGTAATGTATTAGTACCTTTGGAGAAGGGACCTCCAAAGATGAAGTGGATCTCGTCCCCATGGTCTGCTCCATCCTTAAGAGGTTTGATAACTACTCTTGAGGGAACTTTGCGCTCGAATTCATACAGGTAAACAGGGAAGCCAGCATCTGTGAATAGGGATATGGAAGAAGGATGCAGGAAAAGCCCAATCTGTCCTTCCCATCCTCCACACGTTCCACCCACCTGCATCAAACCAAAGAACAAGCGTCAGCTTCAGAATCAAGGGCACTGATTTGAATTCTGCCTGCCTTCTTTATCACTCCTTAGTTCTGTGACCCTGGGCAAGTCACTCAACCACTCTGAGCTGCAGAAATACCTAATTTGCAGGATTATGGCAAGAAATGAAAGCTTTCCTCTCCTCTCTTTTGAACTTTTCTTTTTTTGCTTTGGTTTTTATGCTGGTACTGGGGCTTGAACTCAGGACCTGGGTGTAGTCCCTTAGCTTTTTTGCTCAAGGCTGGTGCTCTATGAATTGAGTCATACTTCACTTCCAGCTTTTTGCTGGTTAATTAGAGATAAGCATCTCACACACTTTCCTACCCAGACTGGCTTTGAACTGCAATACCCAGAACTCAGCTTCCTGAGTTGTAGATTACAGATGTGAGCCACTGGCATGCAGTTGAACTTTCCATTTTTGGTCTAGCATTTAAAGGTCCTTAGCACCTGCCCTCTCCAGTCCTCCTTTGACCTCCTACCAACATGCTCCTAGACCTCGGTCAGTTTGGCAGGATTTTCTGACCGTTGCCCCTATGTCTGTCTCTCAGTCAGGAAACTGCCGCCCTAGCTTTCTCCTCTAGGTTGACTGAGATTTTTGCTCTTGTTCTTAAGGAATTGCCCCCCCTCTTTTCCTCTTGCATGATTGATGGCTCAGTGCCTCCTCTTTTTTGTTTTAAATTTTTTTTCCAGTCCTGGGGCTTGAACTCAGAGCCTGGGTACTGTCCTTGAGCTTCAAGTGGTAGAGCTCTACCACTTGAGCAACAACACCACTTCTGGCTTTTTCTGTTTATGTGGTACTGAGGAATCAAACCCAGGGCTTCATGCATGCTAAGCAAACACTTTGCTACTAAGCCACATTCCCAGCCCTTGATTTTTTTTATTTTTTGGGTCCAGTTGTGGGGCTTGAACTCTGGGCCTGGGCACTGTCCCTCAGCTCTTCAGCTCAAGGCTAGCGCTCTACCACTTGGGCCACAGCACCACTTCTGGCTTTTTTTTTCTTTTTGCTTATGTTGTGCTGAGGAATCAAACCCAGGGCCTCAGGCATGCAAGGCAAGCACTCTACCACTGAGCCACCTTCCCAGCCCTTGATTTTTTTTAGTATATAATTTTGTTATTATTAAAGTGTTGTACAGAGGAGTTAGCATCTCACAATTCAGGTAATGTGTATATTTCTCTTGGTTTTGATTTTTTTTTTTTTTTTTTTGGTCGGTCATTGGGGCTGAACTCTGGGCCTGGGCACTGTCCCTCAGCTCTTCAGCACAAGGCTAGCACTCTACCACTTGAGCTTCAGTGCCACTTCCAGCTTTTTTTCTGCTTATGTGGTACTGAGGAATCGAACCCAGGGCCTCATGCATGCAAAGCAAACACTCTACCACTGAGCCCACATCCCAGCCCCTTGGTTTTGATTTTTTTTTTTTTTGGTCGGTCGTGGGGCTTGAACTCTGGGCTTGGGCGCTGTCCCTGCGCTCTTCAGCTCAAGGCGAAAATTCTACTGCTTGAGCCACAGCGCCACTTCCGGTTTTCTAGTGGTTTATTGGAGATAAGAGTCTCACGGACTTTGCTGCCCGAGCTGGTTTTGAACCGTGATCCTCAGATCTCAGCCTCCGGAGTAGCTAGGATTACAGGCGTGAGCCACCAACTCCTGGCTGTTCTGACTGACTCTTACCCGTATTTTTGCTTCATGAGAACTATCTCCCATGACTCCGATTTTTTTGAGACAGGGTCTCCCTCTTGTGACTCACCTTCCTAAGTGCTGGGATTACAAGCATGAATCACTACTCTGGGCTTTTACTACCTCCTCTGTCATATTTTGGAATTCTACACCAGCCAGTCCAGAAGTACAGAGATGGTTGGGGAGTGATTAGTAAGTCTTGCTGGAAAGTGGTCCAGCAGGCAAGCAGAACAGCAAGAGAGTGAAGCAGAGCAGTGGTTCATTCTTGCGGGGAGGGGTCCCTCATACCCCGGTGGTAGCGGGCAGTTCTCACTGTTGAATCCATGAAGGTGGCATCTCCAGCTAAGTCTATCACGTGGCTTCTTGTCATCTTCCAGTCTTCTTTAGACATGTTACTCAGGTACTCATCCATCACGAGTGGAATCTGTTCCTTAGTGATATTCTAGGCCAGCAGACCAGACCCACCCTGAGCTCTCTCATGCCAGCTGGGCCAGATGTGGGGATAGCAGTTCCTTGGACTCAGCCTCACACCTCTCCCCACCCAGGAGTTTTGGGAAAGGAGACCATCCCAGAAAGGTCTCTGGCTTTTGCTTTGTTTTGTTTTGTTTTTGTCAGCTGTGGGGCTTGTACTCAGGGCTTGGGCACTGTCCCTGAGCTTTTTTGCTCAAGGCTAGTGCTCTACCACTTTGAGCCATAGCTGTACTTTCTGTTTTCTGCTTATTAATTGGAGATAAGAGTCTCACAGACTTTTCTTGCTTGGGCTGGCTTTGAACCCCAATCCTCAGATCTCAGCTTCCTGAGTAGCTAGGGATTACAGGTGTGAGCCACTAACTCCTGGCTGCTTTGACTGACTCTTTCCCTTGTTTTTGCTTCATGAGAACAATCTCCCATGACTCCGAGGATGGCTTGGAGACCTTGCCCATCAGCCACCCAGCTCCTTTGGGGCCCTCCAAGAAAGATACTATCTTTAGCTCTTGCAAAGAACAGTTACTAGATTAATAAACAGGGTAAGAGGTCAGTCCTATTCAACTGAGCCCCCCTACCAGCCAGGCCACTCACCAACATGGTGCTGGTCTTCTCGAATACCTTGATGAGAGCATCTCTTCTCATTACATGCTTTTGTAGTGGAAACTTCATTATCTGCTCAAAGACAAGATCCTGAGTGTGGCTAGGCCTGAAGGTTTACCCATATAAATGGAGATCTTTCAGATAGAGTTCATGGATGCAGGAAAGGCCTGTGACCTTTCCCTGCCCTTCTGTTCCCTTTTATCACTGCCACCTGGTCCAGAGGAGAAGAATGGAATGGTAGTGGGGGTGGTGGGGGTCATACTGAGCAGGGACGTCCTCCCTGGAGTGAAGAGGGCTCCAAGATTTGTAGTTACCTGGAGGCTTAGGGATAGACATCATAACCCATCTAAAATATGACTTGGGGATTTGGAACTCTCAAACTCCCAAGAGGCCATACTTCTCCCTGTCTCTCCCCGCCCTGCCGCCCTCCCCCCCCCCTCCCCACCCAACCATTCCTAGCTAGCTCTCCTGAAACAGAGAACCCAGGAGATTCTTAAGTACTTGTGTGTCCTCAGAGCAGCTACGGTGATCTGACAGGTACTCAATACTGCCCAATAGAAACTCTATGCTACCTCACTATGGTAGCTACCCTTCCCTGTCACTTACATAAGGCAAGACCCATTCAAACTCATGGTTGTTGACACCTAGAAGATAAGGGATAGGTGAAAACTTCCCCAAGGCCAGGAGTGCTGCAGGGTCATCTGGGAGCACCACACCATCCACCACTGGGCTCGGAAACCATATGATCTGCAAGGTCAAGGGTATTTTCAATCAGTTATTCCTCACAGAGTCCCCTTGTCCTTGAATGTTTGGCTCAACAGGTCCTCCCTCTGATGGCTGCATTAGCCTAGACTCTTGGGCAAAAATAATTCACCTTTGAGAAGGTGAATGTGGGAGGGGACCAGGACAGGTAAGAGTCCACTCTTCACACTTGGAATGCTTGCTGTATGTATCCGTGGCCCATTTCATGTCTCTTGACAATTTTTATAAAATGTCACTTCAATGAGGCATGCCTGAACTATATTTATTCTGTTGAAATCTATCCCTCCTCCCACTCCTGACATCCCTTACCATCTCCATTAATTGATGCTCACCACCTTCTAAAGAGATGAATTATTTATTTGTAGAGCTCATTGTCTTTCTCCATTGGAGCATCACTTCCACTAGGGAAGGGATCTTGGCCTAACCAATTTGTTGAGTTATCTTGAGTGGCTTGCACACAGAAGATAGTCAATAAAAACTGAGCTGGGTGCTGGTGACTCATACCTGTAAGTCCTAGCTATTCAGGAAGTTGAGATCTGTGGATTTCAGTCTGAAGCCAGCCTGAGCAGGAAAGTTCTTGAGACTGTTACCTCCAGTTAACCACCAAAGAAAGAGCTTAAGTGAAGCTGTGGCCCAAGTGGTAGAGCACTAGCCTCCTTGAATGAAAAAGCTGAAGGACAGCACCCAGGCCCTGAGTTCAAGCCCAAGTCCTGGCAGAAAAGAACAACAAAAAAATTGCAGAATGTGGCCTGCTTACCTCTTGTGGGTCTTTCTGAGAGTTCATATTTAAGAATTTCTGTCAGGGAGAGAAGAGGATCAGAGAAAGTCTTGTTTATGACATAGGTCCAGTTAAGAAAGGCCTCAGCTAACAGACAGCAGGTCAAGCAACTGGAATGTTTTACATACCATCCTCCTGGCCACACGCCTCATCTTGGCCTCTGATATAGCTCTCAGACACTCAATCATGATCCTTGTGCTGTTGTGGGTGCAGCCAGCATAGTGTGCAACCTTCTGTAGAAAGAAGGGGTACTCAGGGTTGCTCTTATCTTTCCCCTCCTTGCTAAGGCCTGGGGGAGAAGAGATACCCACCTTGGCCACCTTCAGTGGGTCACGAGTGATGAAAACTGAGATCAGTGCTGTACCACTCTGGGAAATGGCTTGGTGGAAGAGACCCCGGGCTAGGGGTGACATCATCTATATGGGTAGGAGCAAGGCACTCATGAGATACAGAAATAGGGCCTCTTGGGATATTCTAAGTGCCAGTCTGTCCATTGCTGAGCAACTTCAGAGGATGATGACCAGCTGGTAGGAAGCAGGAGTGTTGGGCTGGAGTCCAGGAACCTAAAGTCAACATTTTCCTGCAGCTGATCTATGTGGTAGGCCTTAGGGCTCCCAGAGGAAGCTGGGAATTGTGGAAGGGGATCTGTTGGTAGAGGGAAGGAATCTTCTTCTGCTTTATAGTGGTTGAATAGCCCCATTATTCTTACAATCCTGATACTGACATTCTTAGCCTCTCTCAATGTTTGGGGAACAGCCATATTCTGGGCTTGCTATCCTGTTTCTTCATATCTTAGAACTTATAGGCCCCAAACCTACTCTAGCAAACCTTTATCTTTTGGCATCATTCTTCCTCTCTCCACAACCCCCGCCCCCACCAGTCCTAGGGACCTTCTCTACTTCCTCTGTTCACTCTGACATCCCAGTCTTGTCCATTTAGCCTCATGCATTATTGCATTATTGTATTATTCTGCAATCATCCTCTACTCTCCATCCTTCCAGTTTCTGCTTCGGAACTAGCCTCCATAATATCCTTTGGCCTAGCCATTCTCTCAGGAGTTGGTTTGAGTCTGTTCTCAGTTCTTTTTAGCTTAGTCCCATCCATGAGACAGATTGAACTACACCCTCTACGTGTACATCTGCTGGAATCATTTCCTTGCTTAAAATATTGTTCTTGTTCTCCAGTGCATACTGGATAAAGTTGCTTTTTTTTTTTTTTTTTTTTTTGTTGGTCATGGGGCTTGAACTGTGGGCCTGGGTGCTGTCTCTGAGCTCTTCAGCTCAAAGTGAGCACTCTACCACTTGAGCCACAGCGCCACTTTGGGTTTTCTGGTGGTTAATTGGAGATAAGAGTCTCCCAGACTTTCCTGTCCTGGCTGGCTTTGAACTATGATCCTCAGATCTCAGCCTCCTTGTAGCTAGGAATACAGGTGTGAGCCACCGGTGGCCGGCTGCTTCATTAAAAAAAAAAAATGAAATAGTTACACCAAGGAGTTGACATTCAATGAAGTAGTTTATGAATATAATGCATCTTGATCAATGTTACCCCTTTCCTCATTCTTCCCTACTTGTTTCAATTTTTTTTTAGGCCTCAATTTCTTCAGCTGTAGAATGGGGAAAGTATTTATACACAGGGTGCTTAGAAGATTCCCTTTTTTTTTTTTTTTTGCCAGTCCTGTGGCTTGAACTCAGGTCCTGGGCACTGTCTCTGAGCTTCTTTTGCTCAAGCCTATACTCTACCACTTGAGTCCTAGCGCCACTTCTGGCTTTTTCTGTTTATGTGGTACTGAGGAATTGAACCCAGGGCTCCATGCATGCTAGGCAAGCACTCTACCATTAAGCCACCTTCCCAGCCCTTTTAGAAGATTCATGACATACAGAAAGAA
Source organism: Dipodomys spectabilis (assembly GCF_019054845.1). Classification (NCBI taxonomy): domain Eukaryota; kingdom Metazoa; phylum Chordata; class Mammalia; order Rodentia; family Heteromyidae; genus Dipodomys; species Dipodomys spectabilis. The sequence continues at coordinate 9,685,795 of NW_024870950.1, forward strand.
CTCAGGTATTTGGGTATCATGGTGGCCTCCAAGGCTAGGTAGGATGTAGTACCTGCTAACTTTCTAGGCCATGTGTCCCTCTAGGGTACCTTCTAGGGGTGAGGAATACCTGGCTCTTAGGTGTATAATAAGGCCCATGAAATCATGTGGTCTGGTCCTTCCAAAGCAACCATAGGGGTGACTTGTCCTCACTCCCCCCCCCCCCCCCCCCCCCCCCCCCCCCCCCCCCGCTGCCCTCCAGCAACATAAAGATCAATACATTACAGCCCAAATGGCCCTTAGCAGAAAAAGATTCCCACTCTTCTTACGGATACATAGTCCCTGAAGAGAGTCAGGGCCAAAGCTGGGTCTCTAACCTAGTCCTTGACTCTCAGGTATAGTTTATGGCCCCAGCCATGAACGGTGGGTTCTGCTCAGGGCACAAAGTTCTGGGGAAGGTGGAAAGGGAGGCACCCACTAAGAAGATCTTAAGCCTCTACTTTGCCCTCCTTGGAGCTTAGTTTCATTGTCAGTACTATGCCTAGACCCTGCACCTTTGGCTGTAAAGAACAGTGCCCTTGGCAGGAATGGTAGGTGCCTTGATTGGGGATAGGGTAGGTTTGTGGACAGGAATGTTTATGTACTTGTGGATTTGTACATAGGCTAGTGCAGCTAGGAATTCAGTTGTGGGAACAGGGAGGCCTGTGTCCATGCTGGTCCATCCTGGCATCGTACTCACCAGTGCTGAGATGCACATGGCCCCCGATGACTGGCCAAACAGCGTCACTTTATCCGGGTCTCCACCAAAGGCCTTGATGTTCTCTTGTACCCACCGCAAAACTGCTATCTGGTCCAGCATTGCCCAGTTCCCTCGGGCCTGGCTGTCGCCGGTACTAGGATTCATAGTCAGGGTCCCAAATTTCAACAGTTGGGATACAGAGTGCTCCTGATCCACCCTAGTTCACCCCCTCTGAGACCCAGTTCCAGAGAAACCTTCTCCCCCGGCCCCCAGCCACACCCACCTTAGGTAGCCCAGGATGCCCAGTCTGTTCTGCAGAAGCACTACCACCACTTTTTCACGGACAGCCAGCTGTGAGCCCTCGTAGGTGGAAGCAGCACCCATGATGAAGGCGCCTCCTGGGAACCACACCATCACCTGGGTGAGGGAAGGCTGATGAGTCCTGAGTGGGACCGTGGGGTGTGCAAAGTGGGACGCCACAATTTCATGGAAGACAAAGTACTCACTGGCAGCAGAGGGTCCCCCGGTGTGCGCACTGGTGCATACACGTTCATGTACAGGCAGTCTTCACTGAAGCGCAGCAATTGGTATATTTTCCTCGAGTTTAGGTACATGGAAGTTATCTGTCCCAATGTCTCTTGCGGGCATCTGCAGGCACCGTGTGAATTTGAACGCAGCAATGGCAATGGAGGCAGAGAGAATGGTTTCAGCACAGAGTCCTCAGAGGGTAGATAGAACCCAAAGCAAAATCCAGCCAGGCTCTCTGTGTGCATGAGTGTGTTCCAGGATCCCTCCACCAGCCTTGGGATCCAGGAGAGGGAGGCCGGCAGATAGGCCTTCCCACAATCCATCTCTCTGCTTTATGTCTTGCTCCTGGTTAAGCCTTTGCTAAAGTCTGTCTGGGAAGATTTTCTGCTCTTATTGGTGACTGTTGAAAAGTTGAAACCTGGGTGCCTTGGACATTCCCCTGTCTCTCATGCTCATTCTCCCCTAAAGTCTCCTCAATAGCTCTAGAACATGTCCCTTTCCTTCTGTTGCCCATGAATGTGCAGGTGACTGCTTGCCTCCCACCTCCAAGGCTCCATCTAGCCTTTTGCCCTGCCCAAGCAAACTCCTTCTCCTAGTTAGGGCCAATTCAAGTGGTTTCTGCTCTGGTTGGCACTTCTCTCTCTCTTTTTCTGGTTGCCCTCCCCTAAGCTCTGTCCACTTGACTATAGTGCTGGTTGGAGTTACTTCATTGGTTGTCCAAGCATTCCCTCAAGTAGCATTGGTTCATCTGGGTTGGCACTCAGCCCAGCACCCAGCACCATATCTTCTTTAGGGGTATTCCCAGATTTGGGCCATCTGGTCACTTTGTTTTTTCTTCCTGCTGGCCCAGCCTGCAGGGTAGATGTTTTTCTAAGGTTGGGGGATAAACTCATTTGATTGTGTGCAGGAAATTCTGATACACTGTTTCACTTCTCCTTTCTGTTGTTCTAGCTAGGCAGGCTTATGCCTCTGGGAGCACCAGTGTATCACCTGCCTCCTTCCTCAGTCTCCAGCACATTTAAATCTACCTTGTCCAAACCTATCCCTTGCTACTCAACTGTCTAGTTTTATTTCCCCAAGATTAAGGTATTCAACTAGTTGTCTTCAGTCCATCCTGCCAAGTCTATCCAAGGTCTCCAGCAGGCTGATCAGTGTAGATTGTCTTTGGTATTTGTTTGACACTTTCTCAATCGCCCACTTCCACGCTCAAATCCAGGGCCTTGGACATGCCCTGGGTAATGCCTCCCAGTTTCCTTCTCTTGACTTCTTGGCAATAGCTAATGTAGGTGTTAGGGTAGTATCTAGTTAACCACACCAGCCTCTCACCAGAAAAGTCAGGGCTCTTACTGCCAAGAACTGGGCTTATGCACAGCTAAGGCTTCTGTTCCCATCCTACCACACTAGTTACTCTTGGCATGGTTAAGTCCTGGAAAGTGGATTACTCAATGTTCTGAATGAACGGTAAATACACTTGTTCTGGATAAACTGTTAAGCTCATTGCTTCAAAGGACAGTCTCAGACTTGCTGCATGACTGAAGCTTGAGCCTGGCTGACTGGGATGGGAAGATATGGGGACTCCAAAAGTGGAACCGAGCCTGTGCTTTCCTTGTCTAGGTTGGAGCTCCCTCCTCAGGGAAGTGCTGGCAGTGCCATGCAGTATTAAGGGGATGGGTTGTGTGTGAGCACTGCTTCTTAGACACATTTAGAAAATTAAGTTCCCCAGCAGGTCCTGGGCACAACAAATGATCACTTCCCTTTTGCTTAGCACTCTCCCATGAGAAGCCAAGAGCAGTGCTCTAAATACTATTTGGTCTAATCAACTTCATTATACAGGTTTGGAAACTGAGGCCCATGAGGATACCCAAGTCTGCCTGCCTGTGATTGTATAGTATGTTCTCAATGAATTGTTCAAAGCACTACCAAGCAGCAAGCACCAGCCCATCACCCTCCTCAAGTCTGCCCACTTCCCAGCTGACCACCCTCTGGCTCTTACGCAGGCGGGTAGGTGGTAGCTCTCCTGATTCCTTTCCAGGGCTCCAACGGCTCAGGAGGAGCAAACCTACGGGCACCCACAGGAGGTTTGGCAAAGGGAACTCCGAGGTAGACATGGATAGGTGTCTTCCCTACATGCATCTGTTTTCCATGGAGGGTCCCATATTTCGTGACCACTATAGGCTTCTTAGTGTGCAAAATGCCTATGAAAAGAATAGAGAAAGGTCACCTTGGCTAAGTCAGTTATCAGTCATAGATGATACTGCTGATTCCCTCCCTCACTCCCTCCTTCCCTTCCTTTTTTTTTTTTTTTTCCAGTCCTGGGGCTTGGACTCAGGGCCTAGGCACTGTCTCTCCCCTCCACCTTTTTCTGTTGGTCCTGGGGCTTGAAATCCAGGCCTGGGCACTATCCCTGAGCTTTTTTTTTGCTCAAACCTAGCTAGTGCTCTACCACTTAAGCACAGAAACATTACTGCTTTTTTGGTGGTTAATTGGAGATAACAGTCTCACAGACTTTTCTACCTGGGCTGACTTTGTACTGAGATCCTCAGCTAGGATTACAGGCATGAGCTACCAGTGCTTGGCTCTGAGCTTCTTTTTGTTTAAATGTAGTGTTCTACCACTTGAGCCACAACTCTACTTCTGGCCCTTTTTTTTTGGTGGTTAATTGGAGATCAGATCACAGATTTTCCTGCCTGGGCTGGCTTCAAACTGTGTTCTCAGCTGCCTGAGTAGCTAGGATTACAGCCACTGGCTCCTGGCAGGGCTTGTTTTTCCTCCTTTGGTTTCCCAAGCACCTGGGTTTATAGGCACATGTCACCATGCCTGACTTGCTATTGAATTTTGGAGCAGCATTTGGAGTTAGTATACATACTTTCTGCTCCTAGCTGTATATAGCACAAAATACCTCCCACACCCTCACATCTCTCTAATATAAGTAATATCTGGCCACAGAAGAGTGACTGAAATGTTAGCACCTTAGACATAGAAGTATTTCAGCAGGGCAAGGGGCCATCTCAAGCCTCCTCCGTGTATGCAGCTCTTTGCAGTTTACAAAGCTCTTTTCCACAGGCTTTACTGGCCTTGAGAATAGCAGAGGAAGGCCCCTAGACCCTAAGAGGGAGCATAGAACACAGCTAGGAGGCTCTGCTATATCATATTATATACTCAAAACCTGATGGAGAAAACTATTCTATACAAATGTAGAAACAGAAGCACAGAAGAGCCAGGCATGATGGCATGTGCTTGTAATCTCAGCATTTGGGAATCAAGGCAGGAGGACTGCAAGTTCAAGGCCAGCCCTTGATAGCTAGACCCTATCACAGAAGCTCAAAGGAGTGGATAACTCACCCAAAGTCACCTGAGAGTCTCAAATCTGCTCTAAACCATGGTGTTTTGTCATTCCCTAGCCTCTATGGGGTTCCTAACCATGTGGTTTTCTAGACCTGTATGAGTCCTTATCCCTTAATCTGCCCCTCAGAGGTAATATGAGGTGCTTATTAAACAATATTTACTCTTACTAGCTGTCATATAGTCTAATAAGAGCCTGGAGTTACAGATGCCACCAGAAAAATTTTAAAAAATTATGGAAGTAGAGGTGTAGCTTAAGTGGTAGAAGGTCAGCCTTGAGCAAAAAAGCCTAGTGACAGTAAAAACTTCTGAGGCTCCCACTACCATCACAAAAAGGGGAAAATTCTGCTAGGTGTTGGTGGCTCACATCTGTAATCCTAGCTCTGAGTATCATGAGACTTTATGGAAGTGGTGCTGTGGCTCAAATGGTATAAAATGTTAGCCTTGAGCAAAATTAAAGGGACAGCATCTAAGTACTGGCACACGTGCACGCACTTGCACATTCACACTCACACACACTCACACACACACACACACACACACACACACATCATGGCCACCAATTCTGATGGACATACAATGAAAAGGGCATTCACATTTACTGTTGGTAGAAGGTGAATTAATACAACACCTTGAGATAGTAATTTACCAAAATGTACAAAGAGTCATTAAATAGTTACCTACTTTCCTTCAGAAATTTCACTTCTGGGTCCTTTTTCCATGAAAATAGAAACATTAAAATAAAGACAATTCTACATCTGAATGATACTGGAAATACATTTATATCTGGTGGCCAAGTAAAGTAATATAACTATTATACATTATAAACTGCCTTCAATAAGAATCTCAGTAATGTGGATCAAGTGGTAAAATGCCATCCACTCAGCCAGCAAGCAAACAAGTGTGAGACCATGAGTTCAAACTCCAGTATGCAAAATAAACAAACAGAAAAACACCCATGTATTTATATTGGCACAAGTAATAGAGGTCAGTATGGTAGTTACTTTGAAGGTATTGATTGCAAAGTGACACATTTTGAGAATGTTTTAGATATTGATCTGAATTGTAGTTATATCTGGGTATAATCTAATATAATTAATAAAATAGTACATTAAAAATACTGTATATATTTTACCCCTCAATAAACTTTTTTTCTTTTTCAGTCATAAAGCTTAGGAGATGTTCCTAAGCTCCTTTAGCTTAACACCAGAACTCTACACTTCTGGATTTTTCTTATTAGATGGAGATAAGAGTGTCACTGACTTTCCTGCCTAGGCTGGCTTTGAACTGTGATCCTCAGAGGTCAGCCTCCTGAATGGCTAAGATTACAGGCCTGAGCCATCAGCACCTGGCATAATAAACTTTGTTGGTGTTGTTGTTGTTGGTTGTGAGGCCTGAACTCTGGGTTTGGGCACTGTCCCTCAGCTCTTCAGCTCAAGGCTAGCGCTCTACCACTTGAGCCATAGCTCTACTTCTGGCTTTTTCTGCTTATGTGGTGCTGAGGAATTGAACCCAGGACCTCATGCATACAAGGCAAGCACTCTTCCACTGAGCCACCTTCCCAGCCCCTCAATAAACTTTTTTTTGAAGCCAGGACTTGTACCTATTTGGCAAGTTCTCTACCACTTGAGCTCTACTCCTCATCTCAACAAACTTTTGTTAATGTGTTATATTATTTTCACATTATAAAGTATAATACTAATTTTTATTGTGTGTGTCAGTACTGGGCCTTGAATTCAGAGCCTGGGCACTGTCCTTAGTTTTTCAGTAAAGATTAGTACTCCACCACTATTAATTGGAGATAACAGTCTCATGGACTTTCTTGCCTAAGCCGGCTTTGAACTGCAGTCCTCAGATCTCAGCCTTCAGAGTAGCTAGGGTTATAAGCTTGGGCCAGTGGCACCCATCTGTAATACCATTTTTTTTTAATTTAGAGAAATGCTTTATTAGTTTCTGTAATCAAACCCATGTAGATAAGACCTTACATATTTAATACAGTGTGTTTACCCCTGTTCAAATGGAAAAAAATTAAGTTTAGCATTTCTAGACCAATATGGCTATTAATTTTTATACAATGCCAACTCAACACGGTCAACTGGGATACTTTTTCCAAAGTTGACAGCACAGCTAAAGTTTCCAAAATTTCAAATTATATATATGCATATATATATTTATATTTATATAAAAAGACCAATAATAGCAGTATGTTATGCATCAATAGCAGCAACAGCTTTTCCAGGTTCTGCAGTCATCTGAACAAAATTAGACATCCAGCACATCCATTAATAAAAAGAAAAATAAAGATAAAAAACAAAACCCAAAAAAATGCGAAGTTCTGTTACTGTTGTGGTACCTGGCACCATTTTTTTTTATTATTATTAACTTCTCAATCATCATCTGGGAAGAAAACATTCTTGAGTAACATCATTAAAAACAGCTCTGATAAAGCACAGTCACTACTACATATCATAAAGCAGGTACAAGGTATTTATATTCACAGAGGGATGATACAGTACTGTCCTATTGTAATACCAATTTTTAAAAGAAAGACAAGCCTGGGTGCCTGTTGGATTATTCTCCACAGTAGCTAGAATGCTTTGGTTTTGGGCAAAAGCATGAGATCATATATAAAAAACATAATTAAAAGTGACGCAAATGGTAGAGAACTTGTCTAGAAAGCATGAGACCCTGTTAAATTCCTGGTACCATCAAAGGGAGAGGGGAAGACTGGGGAGAAAAAAGCAGAGTTCAAGTGCTAAAGAGGTTTATGTAGGAGAGACAGAGGCAGGTCCTGGAAAGCAAGGAATAGACTCTTTTCTTTACAGAGCATCCTTGAGACTCAGAAGAGCCAGTGGACTTGTTCAGACTTCCAGCTGGTAGTAGATGAGTGCCTTGAACTCTGCTCTCCATTTGCCCACACCTTGTCTATGTGTCTTTGTTGCACTGTCAGGAAGGGTTGATGGTCTTACCTTGGGCTGTCTGTAGAGCCAGAAAGATGGTTAGGCTCAAATCTAGAATCCATCTCATGTTCTGGCCAGCTTCTGTCACAGGTCGGGGTGATGTCAGCACCTAGAGGGTTAGACAGTGGCAGTGACTGTTGTGTTCTTCTTTTATCTTCTCAGCTCCTGTCAGCAGGTATTAGGGCTGGAGGAGTTAGGCCCACATCCTGACCAGCCCACAGCCATGTCTCTGCCTTGGGGCGACAGGTCTTTGCCTTGGAGTCACAGCTCAAAGGAAAGAGTTTTGGCTCTTCAACCTAACTAACCTGCCTATAATCCCTGCCCGGTTCACTTGAAGATGGCTTAAAGTTTGATAAATGCAAATCAAACTCTGAGCACACAGTAGGAACAGAATGCCCACTTCCTTGGCCCCTCAGCCCCAGGTTTCCTCTCTGTGGACTTCCTTGCCCCCTCTGCTTTGTTGAGCCTCTGCCACAGGCCTCCCTGCCCTGATTCAACCATTGAGAAAACAAGTCCGGTGAGAGTGTAAAGGCCTGAGTTCAAGTTCTGGTACCAGTATACACACACACACACACACACACACACACCCCACTTAGAGAAAACCTTAGTAGGCCAGGTGATGGTGGTTTATGCCTATAAGCCTAGCAATTCAGGAAGCTGAGATCTGAGGATCTCAGCTCAAAGCCAGCCCAGGCAGTAAAGTCCCTGTGAGACTCTTATCTCCAATTAACCACCAGAAAACTGGAAGTGTCGCTGTGGCTCAAGTGGTAGAGCGCTCACCTTGAGCTGAAGAGCTCAGAGACAGCGCCCAGGCCCAGAGTTCGAGCCCTCTGACCGACCAAAACAACAACAACAACAACAAAAACCTTAGTATTCCTCCATTTTTCAAATGTAATCTGTTGCTCTGAAGTTGCCCTCCTGAAGTCACTTTGGGTTCCTGGAAGGACAGGACCATAATATCTGTGATCTATAATATCTTATGACAAGGGACTGAAACTACTGTCCTTCCCAAGGAAAGGATTTGCAGAGCCTCACAGGACAGATACCCTCCTCCCCACCCAAGTCACCCAACTGAGGACAGTCACTTGTAATGATGAGACTGCACCCTGTACGCACCTGTGGGAAGCAGGTTGTCAGATTGTCACCCTCAAGAGATGGCCATAACTTCTCTAGAAGTTCTCACAAAACCAGAACTAAGAGAGTCATTGGGCTGGCCATGCTTTGCCTAGGACTGTTTAATGATATATACTTATCATCTTTTTTTTTTTTTTTTGGGTCCAGTCGTGGGGACTGAACTCTGGGCCTGGGCGCTGTCCCTCAGCTCTTCAGCTAAAGTCTAGCGCTCTACCACTTGAGCCACAGTGCCACTTCTGGCTTTTTTCTTTTTGCTTATGTGGTGCTGAGGAATTGAACCCAGGGCCTCAGGCATGCAAGGCAAGCGCTCTACCACTGAGCCACCTTCCCAGCCCCATACTTATCATCTTCTGCTCCAATTCTTCCTTTATTTAAACCTAAAGTTCATGCTTGTACCCTCAACTGGGGCTGAAATGTTTGTGTGTGTGTGTGTGTGTGTGTGTGTGAGTGCTGATATTGGGATTGGACCCAGGGCATCATGCTCTTGCTTAGCTTTTTTCATGCAAGACTGACACTTTACCACTTGAGCAATAGCTCCCCTCCCAGATGTATGTATGTATATGTATTTATTTATCTATGTATGTGCCAGTGTCCCAGGTAAGCCTGATGCTCAGTCATTTGAGCCAAAGTTCTACTTCTGGCTTTTTTGGTGGTTAATTGGAGATAAGAGTCTCATGGACTTTCCTACCCAGGCTGGCCTTGAACCGTGATTCTCAGATTTCAGCTTCTTGAGAAGCTAGAATTATAGGTGTGAGCCACTGGCACTTGGCTGTTTTTATTTTGTGATCATCCTGTTCTTACTGACCCTAGTGTTCAGCTTGGTAGATATGCCAGGTGGATGATCCTCCAAGGCCAGTTCTGTGAGTTCCTAAAAATGTCCTTTACTGCTGGCTGCTGATGGCTTATACCTGTAATCCTAGCAACTCAGAGATCTGAGGATCATGGTTTGAAGCCAGTGTAGGCAAGAAAGTCCGTGAGACTCTTATCTCTACTAAACTACCAAAAAAGCTAGAAGTGGAGTTGTGGCTCCAGTGGTAGAGTGCTAGCCTTAAGCAAAAGAAGATCAGGGACTGTGTCTAGCCCCTGAGCCCAAGCCCCAGGACTGGTACACACACACACACACACACACACACACACACACACACACACACACACACACACAGAGCTTGGGACCTTCTCCCACAGCTCTCATTCCTGTAACTCTTCAGTCCCAAGGAACATGCTGACCATGGTCCAACAAGTTGTTGCCTAGGGCCTGAGATGGGTCCCAAGTGGGTACAGCCACACAGGGAATTCAACAGCATGTTGGGCATGGCCTACTTCACTACCACATGCTGCTCCCCACCCTTGATCACAGGCTAGAGTATCCCCTCAGGTGACGTCGGGTCTGGTTGGGTAGACAGGGGAGGTCCAGTATCACTTCTCCCCACCATTTCATGAGGAAAATACCCACAGTTTGAGTGGAAGGAAATAGCATGATTCACAGTGAGGCAATGCTCTCTCCAAAGAATATCTCCAGCCAGGTGCCAGTGGGTCATACCTGTAATCCTAGCTACTCAGGAAGCTGAAATCTGAGAATCGGGGGGGTTGAAGCCAACCTGGCTAGAAAAGTCCCTGAGACTCTTAACCTCCAAGTAACCAGCAAAAAGCCAGAAGTAGAGGTCTGGCTCAAGTAATAAGAGTGCCTGCCTTGAGCTAAAAAGCTAAGGAAGAGAGGGAAGCCTTAAGCTTAGGCATTGGCACTAGCAAAACAACCAAACCAAACCAACAACAACAACAAAAAACAACAAAGGAGATCTTCCCCTAACTCCTCCTCAGTTCAACCTTCTAAAGCCTCTTCTAGCCTTGAGTGGCCCAGAGGCCCAGGAATTATGCAGATGTTTTTCAGACCATTTTTGAGGAAATCCTCACATACTGATGTGCCTTGGAGACTTTGTGTCCTGTGGGGTCTTGTGTTCTTCCTTTTGTGCCTTGGCCATTGGCAAAGTGTCTTCATCTGATACCAAGCATTTGAATGATGCAATTTCTCATAAACTTATCAAACTATATGAAGCAAGAGCCCTAAAATTGCTTGTATGCTTTGACCCAGAAAGTTGGGGCTGAGAGACTGTCCAAAATATACAAAATGTGTTGACAGACTACATCTCTTAAAGACTTGTTGACACTAGCCTCACCCCCACACAACCAGAGGGGTTGGTGGAAAATGTTCCAGCTACAGAGTACAATGTATTTCAGAGTTGATGTGGTTCTGAGTCAGGCCATCACTTACTAGCTGTGTGACCTTGGGTAAATTACTTAATGTCTCTGAGCTAAAGTTTCCACATCTGTAAAACTCACATACTTCTATAATACTGAAATCCTAGAATTGAAGTAAGGGTTGTGGATTAATGAAAACGAAGCACTTTGAATGCTGTAAGGCCCATAGCTTTAGCTATAGTCAACAGTATAGTCCTCCTTTGGTGGTCAATAAAGATGGTTCTGGAAGGTACCAACAATTTGAGGATGCACAAGTCTCTTATCTAAAATGATAAAGAATCAGCAAATATCATCCACTGTTTTGAATCATCCTTAGGTTTCTTAAATGTTATATAAATAGTTGATATAATGTATTGTCTAGGGAATAATGACCAGAAAAAGCCTGTATATATGTATGTAGTACAGACTTTTTTCTAGTTCTATGGCTTGAACTCATGGCCTGGGTGCTGTCCCTGAGTTTCTTTGGCTCAACGCTTGTGCTCTACGACTTGGTGTTGGTGGTCATGGGCTTGAATCCAGGGCCTCTGAGATGTTCCTGAGCTGTTTCACTCAAGGCTAAGGGTCTACCACTTTGAGCCATAGTACTACTTCTAGTTTTCTGGTGGTTAATTGGAAATAAGTTTCAAGGACTTTCCTGCTTGGACTGGTTTTTATTTTTTTTTGGGTCCAGTCATGGGGCCTGAACTCTGGGCCTGGGCGCTGTCCCTCAGCTCTTCAGCTCAAGGCTAGCGCTCTACCACTTGAGCCACAGCGCCACTTCTGGCTTTTTTCTTTTTGCTTATGTGGTGCTGAGGAATCGAACCCAGGGCCTCAGGCATATAAGGCAAGCGCTCCACCACTGAGCCACCTTCCCAGCCCCTGCTCAGGCTGGTTTTGAACTGTGATCCTCAGATATTAGCCTCCTGAGTAGCTAGGATTACCGCAATGAACCACTGGTGCCTGGCCCAGGTTTTTTTGTTTGTTTTTGTTTTTTAGGGTAGTTTATTTGAGATAAGAGTCTTACAGACTTTCCAGCTTAGGCTGACGTCAAACCTCAATCATCAGATCTCAGCCTCTGGGTAGCTAGGATTATATATGTGAGCCACCAACCCACTGGCACCCTCTATACAATTTTTTTTTTCTTGTAAAAACTTCAGTCCAGAGCTGGGAAGGTGGCTCAGTGGTAGAGTGCTTGCTTCGCATGCTAGGCTCTGGCTTTGATTCCTCAGAACCACATGCACAGAAAAAGCCAGAAGTGGCACTGTAGCTCAAGTGGTAGAGCACTAGCTTGAGCTGAAGAGCTGAGGGACAGCGCCCAGGTCCAGAGTTCAAGCCCCATGAGCGACAAAAAAATTTTTTTTCAACCCATGGTTTGTTGAATATAGGTTCAGAACTGGTATATAAGGAGGGCTAACTAGTATATGTAGAAAGACTGAGATAGCTCAAAAACTTGAACAAGGTAGAATTTGATATCACATTTTGTGTAGGACAAGCTTAGCCATGGACAATACATATCAAAATACTAGATAGAGCTGGATGGCAGTGGCTGATGCCTGTAATCCTCCTTACTCAGGAGGCTAAGATCTAGAGGATCATAGCTAGCCTGGACAGTAAAGCCTGTGAGACTTCCATCTCCAAGATAACCAGCAAAAAGCTGGGCTGGAGGCATAGGTCAAGTGGTAGAGCATCAGCCAAGCAAGTCTGGGTTCAAACTCGGTGCTACTGGCAATCTATATCTATCTCTCTCATATTTATATTTACATGACATATTGATAAATAATATAGATATTTTCATATCTTTATGTATTATAAGATAGTTTTACACATCTAATGTATACTATATTTTTATACATGATATATTACATAATACATTTTATATATCTATATTACATATAAGATAGAGAATCCTATAATCTAAGATGTATAATATATAATATAAATATTTTATATCTTTATACCATTTTTTTTTTTTTTGGTTGGGCGTGGGGCTTGAACTCTGGGCTTGGGCACTGCCCCTGTACTCTTCAGCTCAAGGCGAGCGCTCTACTGCTTGAGCTACAGCGCCACTTCCGGTTTTCTAGTGGTTTATTGGAGATAAGAGTCTCACGGACTTTCCTGCCCGGGCTGGCTTTAAACCGCGATCCTCAGATCTCAACCTCCCGAGTAGCTAGGATTATAGGTGTGAGCCACCGGCGCCCGGCTCTTTATACCGTATTATATATGTATAGATATAGATAGATGTCTTAGGCAACAGACTGACAGGATTGTCAAAATCGCCTGATGTTGGAGGGTCACCAGTGAACTTGGTTTCCTTTTATTATATTTTTTTGGGGGTGTGTACTTTCTTTAATGTACACTGATGGAAAGTTTATATAGGAGGAGAGACCCAGGGAAGTAGGGCCTACCAGCAGTTCTGTCTGGCCTGCTAGCTGTAGACTGCCACTTCATTCTCTGGGCCCCCCCTTTAGGCTGGGGCCACATCACTAGAAATATGTCAGGCATCAGGAGGTGAGGGAACTTCTGGCTTCTGCTGATCAGGATCTTGAAAACATCAGCTTAGTATCATGTACCAAGGAGCTTGAAGTATGTCCCTCACAACACAGGCTAAGCTATGGGTATAGGACAAAGGACAAGGATGATGAAAGAGACAGAAAAGGTGATAAATTTACCTCCCAACTGTATAGAAACTCCTCCATGCAGCTGTGCGCACATCCTTGTTCAGCTCTTTGTGGTCCTCAAGGACCAGCTATGCCAACATCTGGCCCCACTCCTGTTACATCTCCTCAGGGAAATAGCCTTTTGCCTGTTCCATATAGAAAGTGGGTATGTTGGGCCGGGCACCTGGATAGAGTGATGGGATGCATATGACTCCAACCATGTACACATCCCAGGTGGTGCTGAGCAGGCAGTGGGGAGCTGGAGCAGTGTTAGCTTAGGGGCTCTTGACAAGCCAGGGCCAGTTTTCCTGAGATTTTTGAGAATTTTCTTGAGCCATGTCTGAGAGTTTTGGCTGAACAAAGGGCAAAAGGCAATGGCATAGAAAGGGATTTGCTTTCTGAGTCTGGCAGATATGAACTTAAAGCTGACTTAGTCCCTGAAGAGAACAGGTGGGACCTGCTCTGGGTTGCTCTGTTGTACACAACAGCAGCTTGAAGGCTGTGCCTAGTCTTGATTGAAGTGTGTGTGTGTGTATGTGTGTGTGTGTGTGTATGAAATGTATATATATGTGTGTGTGCATGTGTATGTATCTTATACATATATACATATTTATGGTATATATTGACATTCTCTGACCTTAGTTGGCGTGTGTGTGTGTGTGTGTGTGTGTGTGAGAGAGAGAGAGAGAGAGAGAGAGAGAGACAGAGAGACAGAGAGAGAGGGAGAGAGATTGAGAGAGTGTACTGGGGTTTGAACTCAGGGCCTGGGTGCTGTTGTTCCTTTTTTCCACTCAAGGCTGGTACCATACCATTTGAACCACAGCTCCATTTCTGTCATTTTTAAAGGTTAATTGGAGGTAAGAATGGCATAGATTTCCTGACTGGCTGCAAACGGGGATCCTCACATCTCAGCCTCCTGAGTAGCTAGTTCAACAGGCCACTGGTGCCCAGTGTAAAGCAATATTTTACACGTAAGCATGTTGAATTTAAGTGCTGAAATTGAACAATACTACTTTGTGTTTATTCAAGGAAACATCTACCACCTGGACAGACAAATAATTTAATTCTTCAAATAAAATATTATACTTATAAACTTACCAACTTATTATTTTTAATTATTGTTAGCTGGTCCTGGAGCTTGAACATAGAGCCTGAGAACTGTCCCTGAGCCTGTTTGTGCTCAAGGTTAGGCTAATGCTCTACAACGTGAGCCACAGCACCACTTCTGGCTTTTTTTTTTTGAGTAGTTTATTGGAGATGAGTCTCACAGACTTTCCTGTCTGGGCTAGTTTTAAATCTTGATCCTCATATCTCAACCTCCTAAGTACCTAGGATTACAAGCAAGAGCCACCAGTACCCAGCCTTGATTAAATTAAAAAACAAATGACCACCACATAGAATTGAACTCATGAGTGTGTCAATCCATATCAGAGAAACCAGGCCCATGGATTGGGTGAGATCCAGTGAATTATACAAGAATCTTACCTGAATCGTATAAACATAGAGACACATTGTACTAGGGTATGGAACACATCCACTGGTCATCAGATCAGCTGGGTCTTTAACTCAGCTCCATCCCTCAGCTTGATGTGACCCACTGGAATTACTATCCTGCAGCCTACAAGCCTGAAAATCTTTTCTACTCTTAGACTCAACTCAGCCTGAAATCAGTTTGCGCCTTCAACCAGTGTTTTTTATAACACTCATTAATATCTGGCTGACAGCTTGCCATCTGCAGTGACTCTTAGCATCTTGCCTTAGGCAAGGCCTGTTTAAACCATGTGACAGCTTTCATGCTTTCCTAGATAGCCTGTAACCTCTGCATTATTGTGAAGTATATGGTGTGATCAGAGTCAATATTAGTAATTAAGATTGGAATAAAAGAATGTATATTGTGGTGGCTCATGCCTATAATCCTAGCTACTCAGGAAGCTGAGATCTGAGGATCAAGCTTCAAAGCTAGCTTGTGTTTGCATCCTGAAGATGGGCTGTCTTCCATGGTATGCCAGCCACATAATACATCTCCTTCTTCTGCCCTTCACCATATCTCTTTATTTGCTGTTGAGCAGTGAGTGGCCAGATCTGACAAGTGGAATTCATAGAGTTAGGGTGTGAGGTCTGAAACTCAGGTTTCATTACCTCACAGCAGGGAGACCCCCCCAGTGCTGGGTCCTAGCTTGGCTCTCTCTTGCTCTTCCTTGGCTACTTGCCCCAGGGCAGAGCCCACAACCTGGACCTGAGCCAGTCCTCATGAGAATTTGGCCCAGTTGGGAGCCATGTATCAAATAAAGAGAAATAGTGAAGGACAGAGAAAGGAGATTTATTACATGGCAGCCATGGGAAGACAACACTTTAGTACATCTTCTGTTATCTTTGAGGGGTACAAATACTGGTCTCATGTTAAATAGGGAGCATTGAGGTGAAGAATATATTCATAGTTAAAGAAAGCCCAAGTCACAGGTTCAGAGGTGTGGCCTGGTTGACCGGTCTCTGAAGGCTTGTGGGTAATTTGTAGTTTTTGGCTGATCTCTTCAAAATGATAAAAGGCTTATCTGAGGGAAGTTTGCCTTTTGTGATAAGATGCTTCTAGGTGAATCTTGTATTTCCTGGAGCCCACTGTGGTTGTAAACTGACGGCAAGAGGAAATAAAGGGCAAAAATGAAAATGGGGTGGTGGATGCTCAGCTTTTATCCTATTTTTAGTTAATTTACAGGTCCAACAAAAGTGCCTTTTCAATTGCTTCTTAGAAGATAACATGGTCTCAGAGAACATTGTCACTAAACTTTCCCACCAGCCTAAATATGAGTCACAGTTAGTGGTCACACCAATGTCTGTGGAAGGTCATAAAATATGTTTTTTTTTTTTTTCCCAATCTGAGACCAGGATTTAAACTTGGTATCTGATACTTTCATTGTTGGCTAGTACTCTACCAACTTACTCCATAAAATGTGGGGTTTTTTTTTGCATATTCTTATCTGCCTAAGGATTATCAGAGGCCTCCTTAATGAAGACCTAGGGTAAGTCAATGCACAGTTCCTGCAACAATTGTTTTTAACTTACTGCTCAGGCCAGTAAACCAACTTTGGAGGACAAATATAATTTATTAAATCCCCCCCCCCAACTTTTCAGTGAATATCCCATGGACCGATCTTGAAGAGCGATTGATTCTCTGAACCTTTATACTTCAATAAAAAAAAAATTGTGCTGGGGTAAAAAAAAATCACTGTTATTCTCATCCTAGAGATGACCCATTTTCAGTCTGTTGAAAGAATGTTCCTTTCCTAATGAACTTTCCTACCATTTAAAAAAAAACCCCAAACCACTTTGAGTCAGACTCTTGCTTAACTCTTCACATAGGCATGTGAATCAATCAAGAAGGATTTGTCTAAAACTGGGGATTCCTAACCTCTCTCATCCTCTTTCAAGGCCAGTCACAGAAATGAGTGACTAAGACATTTTATTGTTGGCCTTATTGTCCTAAACTCTTCAAGAGACACTTGGAAGTCTCCAGTTTTGTCCTAAACTGGAGTCACCTTTTTTTGTAGGCGTGTGTGTGTGTGTGTGTGTGTGTGTGTGTGTGTGTGTGTGTGTGTTTATGCCAGTTGTGGTGCTTGAACTCAGGTCTTGGGCCCTGTCCCTTAGCTACATCCACTCTCAAAGCTTGCACCTGGGCTGAGTCACTTTGGCATCTGACAACATCAGAACCAGATCACCCCATGACAACATCACCTCCAAGACAACCATCTGGCAACCAGTTTGTCTCTTCAAGGGATGAAGACAAAGACTTCTTCCTTCTTGATGGTGCTACTAGAAGAACCAGAACTGAGATAACTATCAATCAGACCACACTTTGACCAAGACTGCTTCATTATCCAGACTTCTCACTCCCTGCCCTAATTCTTCGTATATATAAACCAGGTGAGCACATTCAAGAAGGGCTGAAGTGCTTCCTTTCCCTCTTCCCAAGGTTGTATGGTGATGCTGACAGAATCCTGTCCTGTCACTAGGTGCTGGTAACTCAGACCTGTAATCCTAGCTACTTAGGAGGCTGAGATCTGAGGATCACAGTTGGAAGTCAGCCCCAGTAAAAAGTCCATGAGACTCATCTCTAAACACCAGAAAACTGGAAGTAGAGCTGTGGCTCAAAGTGGTAGAGTGCTAGCCTTGAGCCAAAAAGCTCTGAGACAGTACCTAGGCCCTGAGTTGAAGCCTCATGACTGACAAAAAAAAAGAATTCTGTCTTGTCATAATTACTTCTGTTTGCTTTCTTTGGGGGCAAATGGCTGGACCATCATTTTAGGACATCCACATCTGCCCTAGGACAGAAGAGGAAGTAGAGCTGGTATTCCCTGCCAAGTTTCTTTCTGTAGTTGCTTAGTTTTCCTAGAGTCTGGACAAACTGGGCTAGGAACTAGGAAATGAGCATGGAGGAGAGATGTGGCAGGTCTAATAAAGCTGTCGTGTGTGTGTGTGTGTGTGTGTGTGTGTGTGTGTGTGGTAGAACACAGCCCTAAGATTCGCAGTGAAGGCTGGGGGCTCCTACATGGCACTCAGCCTAGCTCCAAAACAGGTCAGTGATCTACCCATTAGCTCTTCTGGGCAGCTGCAAGCTTCAAAGTTATTTTTAGGTAGCAGAGGCTCGTGCTAAAATTACATGGCAAACTGTTCTGTGGAATGACAACTCTTTTGTACAACTACTTAAAGATAATAAAAATATTAAAAAAAAAGTACAATGGCAGCTCTAACATTCCCTTTTCCAAGTTCTCCCATCTCATCCCCACCCCTTTCAGTACTGGGGCTTGAACTCAGGGCCTTGAGTTCTTGCTTGGCTTTTTTTGCTTATGGCTAGTGCTATACTACTTGAGCCACCCTCTCCAATTCCAGCTTTGTGCTGGTTAATTGGAGATATGAATCTCTTGGATTTGTCTATCTGGGCTGGATTTAAACCAAGATTCACAGATGTCAGCTTCCTGAATAGCTAGGATTATAGACATAAGCCATCAGCCCTCTCACCAGTTCTCTTACCTTTGAATGGTATTTTGAGAGTTTTAGGTCTCAGACCCAAACTCCAGAAGTTCCACATTTTAGATCTGGCCAACTATCTCTATAAGCCAAATAAAGAAATAGGATGAAGGGCAGAGAAAGACATTGATTACATGGTACAGGCATGCCATGGGAAGATAGAAAACTATCCCAGACCACACATCTTCAGCCATCTTTGGTACAGACCTAATAGACTGGGAACTAGGGCAGGGAGCAAAGGGTATGCACAATAAAAGAGTCCTAGTCATCACTTGGGCCTAGTTGATCCGTCCTTATTCCTGGAAAGTTTGGGGAAAGACATTTTCTTGTCTTCACAGATCAGTTTAAACAAGCTTTTGGGGGCTGGAGGCACAGGCCCTGAGTTCAAGTACTGGTCCCAGAAAAAGAAAAAAGAACCTAAACTACCCATTGTCTGGCCAATGGTCTGCCCTAAGGAGACTTTTATGCTTCTTAGTGGTAGTTTGGACCCCTAGATGTCGTCTTTTTTTTTTTGGTTTGTCATGGGTCTTGAACACTGGGCCTGGGTGCTGTCCCTGAGCTCTTCAGTTCAAGGCAAATGCTGTAGCACTTGAGCCACATTTACCACTTGGAGTTTTCTGGTGTTTAATTGGAGATAAGAGTCTCACAGACTTTTCTTGCTTGGGCTGGCTTTGAACCCCAGTCTTCAGATCTCAGCCTCCTGAGTAGCTAGGATTACAGGTGTGAGCGCCGGGCTTGGGCCCCTAGTCTTATAGTCATAAAAGATATTACATATCAGTCCTATTCTTCCCGGATTCCAAGGTGATAGTAAAGTGGCTGCAGAAAAAATGAAGTGACTTAGAGCAAAGTGACATACAAAATGGAGGCAGAGATTTCAAGCTTGTTTCTGATTTTATTCAATTCATGGGCCTGGTAAAAGCAGCTTTAAGCACCTCTTATGGAACTAGGAGATTTGTTTTTCAGTGTGTCTGGACTCTGTTCCAATCTCTAGGCAGCATTTGTTGACTGTTTGCTGTGTGCTAGATACTATTCTAAATCCTTTATAACCAAATAGCTCTTAAATGCTCAGGAAGACCTATGGGGGGTGGGGAGAGAGAGAATGAGGGAGAGAGAGAGAAAGAAGAGCGAGCGAGAACAAGAGAGAGAAAGGAGAGAGAGAGAGAGAGAGAGTCACTATTGTGATCCTCATTTTACACAATACTGAGCAACATAGAAGATAAAGAATTTGTCCAGATATATATCCAGGAAATGGTGGAACTGAACTGGAGCCCTATTTGTGAGCTTGTGTGTGTCTGAGGCTGAGGGGTATATGACTAAGCTTGGCTTTGGATTTGTAAAGGCTTGTACAGGCTTGTGCCTTGTAGCAGTATCATCTCTCCCTGTGTGCACAGCTTTGGTTCTGCAGCGCCCCCTGGTGCACACATGCCTGAACAATTCTTCCTGGGACATGAGGTTCCCTGGATTCACCAGTCCTTGACCTGTAGAGCCACTTCTTTCTGAGTCTGTGGCCTGCTAGATCCTTAGGGGCATGGACATCAGAAAGTCCAGGACACCCTGGAAGGGGTGCTCAGTGAATTTTAGGGACAATGGTCGTGGGAAGAAACAATAAAGAGACAAGAGGCTTGGAATTCTCAGAGCAGCTACAGTGACCCTGTTGTCTTCTCTCTGCCCCTCCCTCTGTCTACCACACCCTCTTCCACCCCACACATCTGTTACTGCATCCATGATTGGAACCTCTCCAGAGCCATCCTGCCCACAAAGCCCATGCTCCCATTATAGCCCACAAGTCCTTCACAGTTTGATCTCTGCTGATCCCTTCAGCCATCCATACCATCCATCCTGATTTCCTCAGCCCTGTCTCACCTGCTGCTGTGTCCTTTACCAAAGGCTTCCTTTCCCCTTGCTTCTTTTGCCCCTAGTCTATTATTCTCTCCAGTACCTCGACTGACCTCTGCTTGTCCTTCAGCTCTGTCTTTCAGGTCTGACTGGCTTACATCTCTGTCCCCACACCTTTGGGAAGCACAAATAGGGATTTTTTTTTCCATGTCAGGCCTTCTACCAGCTCATAATGACAAACTTCCCTGGTAGCAGGAAGGGTTTGGGGGGATCCTGAACATGTCCTAAGGGGGACAGAAATGCAGTCACAGGGATATTTTGAGCAGAAGAGTGACAGACTCAGAGCCCCTCTGGTTTCATGCCTCGTCTCCCTGCCCTAAATAGATTTCCCAGGATGTATCTGCCCCCAGGAGCAAACTTGATAAACTCAGCAGCAGCCAGGACCTTGGTCTGACTGAGATAGTGGGTTGAGATCCAAATATATATATATATATATATGAGTGTGTATGCTGTGATTGAACCTAGGACTTTACACAGACTTTATAAACATGCTGCTCTACCACCAAGTATACTCCAGCCTCAAAATTCAGATGCTTTATGGGAATGGTGCACTGACCCTCTGAGACCTCTGGCTGCTTTTCACCCTTGAAGGCCTGAGAGTGCTTTGGAGGGGGTTGAGCTTTGACAACAGCCTGACAGGTCCAGATTTTGCCCATTGATTTTCACTGTTGTGTCCTGGAGGGTGTTCTGGCCTTCCTCAGCTGGGAAGGAAGTGGGGATTCCAGGCTCTAGGCATAGGAGCTTGCACCCCAGTTCCTGAGGTCGACCTCTTAGTAAAGGCCATGCTTGGTGGGCATGGTCCTGCTGGATTTGCTTTGCCTTGTGCGGGAGAGAAAGAGAAGGCATGATTCCATAGAAGGTTGTGATCTAATGGACACACATGACCCAGAAAGGCAGGGAAGGCTTCCCAGGGGAGGAGGTCCAAATAGGAGCTTGTGAAATGAGCTGGACCTTGCCATGAAGAAAGCCTGTTCAAATCCTACTTCTCCTGATTTAGCAACTTCTATGGTACCCCATGTGCTTCCCTTAAGATACTCCCATTACTGACTTGAGGGAGGGATGGCAAATGGTTTCGGGATGCCACCCAGAATGTGTGAGCTGGTGCCTAGTCTTACTTGCCTGGGAAGTGCTTGAACTTTGATGGTGAGCAAAGGCAGTCATTCTATTTTATGTACATTATGTAAAAATTCAACTACAGAGCCTGGCGCTGGTGGCTCACACCTGTAATCCTAGCTATTCAGGATGCTCAGATCTAAGGATCATGGTTTGAAGCCAGCCTGGTCAGGAAAGTCCATGAGTCTCTTATCTTCACTAAACTACAAAACCAAACCAAACCAAACCAAACAAAAAACCCACTGGAAGTGTAGTTGTGGCTCAAGTGGTAGAATGCTACCCATAAGCACAAAAGCTCAGGGACAGTGCCAAGGCCCAGAATAAAAGCCTCATGACTATTAGGAAAATGGAGGAGAAAGGAAGGAAACAGGCCGGACTCAATCTTCTACAGGCTAGGACTGTTTATAGAGGAACCACAAGTGGTACAGCCTTTCCACAGCCTTGGAAATTGTGTCCCGGGGGTGAGGGGGTGGGGTGGGGGGAAAGAGTCAAAGGTTTTATGAAGTCTGAGCAAGGAGACAGAGGATGGGGGTGGTGGTGACTACAGGTATGGGCAAAGAATCCCTTATCTAAGGTCTCAAGCCTTTTTAATGTTCGAACAGCTTGTCTTGTCTAGATGATTTGACCTTCACAGGGTCCAGTTCTGTTTTCCAACCTCTTAACCCTTTCCTGGCTCAGCCTCAGAGCCTTATAGGCTAGGTCTACAATGGAATATTTACAGTTAGGCTCAGGTTGGATTTTTCCGCCTGCGCCAGGCAGTCTGCACATACCTTTGGGGGCTTGCCTGGCATCTGTATGCACCTGGGGAAATAGGATAGTGGTCAATACTTCAATGACTGGCAAAAATGAAAAATAAAAATTGAACTACATAACTTGAGGGTAGAAATGGGAGGGAGTATAATAGGGGAGAATAATGGAACGGGTGACATTTACCAAGAAACATTTTTTAAAAACTCATAATCTAACATGCAATTGGAACCTCTTGGTACAACTGCTTAATAAAAAAATATGTTGAAATGAGCTGGGTGCTGTGGCTCATGCCTATAACCTGAACTACTCAGGAGGCTGAGACCTGAGTATCACAGTTCAAAACCAGCCTGGGCAGGAAAGAGGAAAGTTTGTGAGAGTCTTATCTCCAATTAGCCATCAGAAAACCCCAACAAACAAACAAACTGAGGAAGGAATGCTATGGCTCAAGTAGTAGAGAATTCACTAACCTTGAGCACAAAAGCTCAGGGACAGTGCCCAGGCCCTGATTTCAAGTCTATGTCTGACACATACACACACCCACACATACAAAGTTGAGGTGAAATTCATTTGACATACTGGTAATCATTATAAGGGGCATAGTTCATTTTCAATCTTGTGTAACTACCACCTCTCCTTAATACAAAACTCTTTAACCACCCCATCAAAACACTCTGTAAATACTAGGAAGTAACCACTTTTTATTTTATGTAGTCATTGCCAATTTGTTTTTATTTCCCTGGATTTACCTATTCCATATATATTATGTAAAAAAGATTTATATAGTTGGGCATGGCGATTCAAGCCTGTATTCCTAGCTACTTGGAAGAAAGAGATTGGGGATTCCCATTTTTGCTCCCATCCCTCCCCCAAAAAGCTTGTGACTTTCCATCTTGACCAATGACTGGGTGTGTGGTGCATGCCTGTTGTCCTAGATACAGAGAAGCACTAACTGAAGTCCAGGTTTGGCTCAAAGAATACAGAGAAACTCTATTTCAAAAATAACCACTGTAAAAAAAGAACTGACAGAATAGCTCAAGTGGTAGAATGACCGCCTGGTAAGTACAGAACATGAATTCAACCCCTAGTACAACTACCTTCTACCCCCAAATCATATGATGAGTGATTCTGGCTTCTTTCAATTAGCATGTTTCCCAAGTTCGTCCAAGTTGTAGTATGTATTCATATTAATAATGGCTGAGTAGTATTCTCCTGTATGGGTATTAGTACATTTGAGGGAGGCTGGATTTTTTTTTTTTTTTTGGTCATAGGGCTTGAACTCACTTGCCTGGGTGCTATCTATGAGCACTTTTGCTCAAGGCTAGAGAGCTCTACCACTTTGAGCCACAGCTCCACTTCCAAGGCAGGCTAATATTTTAGACTTATTAAGCTCAGGATTCTGGAGACTCAAAGACATGACATCCACTCAGGAGGGCCCTGATGAGGAGCTCTTGGTGGACAGTAGGGATGTGTACAGGAGACAAAGATCCCATCTTGAAAAGTAGGAATTTAAAGCCGGGAGCCGGTGGCTCATGCCTGTAGTCCTAGCTACTCAGGAAGTTGAGATCTGAGGATCACAGTTCAAAGCCAGCCTGGGCAGGAAAGTCCGTGAGACTCTTATCTTCAATAAATCACTCAGAAAACCGCAAGTGGCACTGTGGCTCAAGTAGTAGAGTGCTAGCCTTCAGCTGAAGAGCTGAGGGACAGCGCCCAGGCCCAGAGTTCAAGGCTCTTGACTGGAAAAAATAAAATAGGAATTTTCAGTCATTGGAGCCCCAATCCTTGCCAAGAACATGCCCTTAATGACCTAATCATACCAGCTTTTACTCCTAAAGCCATTGTCACATTACAGCCTAAGCTTTCACCACATGAACCTTTGAGGGGAGAAACAACAGTTGAACCATGGCATTCCAACACTGACCCCAAGGTTCATGCCCTCACAGTTCAAAATGTACTCACTCCATCCACACTAGTCCCAAAGTCTCAGCTTGTTCCTATATTACTCAAAGTCCAAGTCCAAAGCCTCCTCCAAGAATCAAAGCAAAGCTCAGTTCTGAACTCCAGTAAAAATATTTTTAAAAAACCAGGCCTTGTACTAGTGACTCACATGTGTAATCCTAGCTACTCAGGAGGCTGAGATCTGAGGATCGCAGTTCAAAGCCAGCCCGGGGAGGAAAGTCCATGAAACTCTTAATCTCCAATAAACCACCAGAAAACCAGAAGTGGCACTGTAGCTCAAGTGGTAGAGTGCTAGCCTTGAGCTGAAGAGCTGAGAGACAGCGCTCAAGCCCAGAGTTCAAGCCACACGACCAACCAAAAAAAAAAAAAAAAGAATTTGGAGGGCTGGGAATGTGGTTTAGTGGCAGAGTGCTTGCTTAACATGCATGAAGCCCTGGGTTTGGTTCCTCAGTACCACATAAACAGAAAAAGCTGGAAGTGGTTTTGTGGCTCAAGTGGTAGAGTGCTAGCCTTGAGCAAAAGAAGCTCAGGGACAGTGCCCAGGCTCTGAATACAAGTACCAGGACTTACCGTCCCCCCCCCCCCCCCAAAAAAAAAAAAAGCTGGAAGTGGAGCTGTGGCTCAAGAAGTAGAGAACTAGCCTTTAGCAAAAGAAGGTCAGGGACAGAGCACTGGCACACACACACACACACACACACACACACACACACACACACACACACACAATTAAAAAGCAACAATAAATATCCACCCACTAAAAAACAAGTACTTACTTATAAGACACAATGGCGAACTGGACCCAAAGCAAGGCTGAAACCCAGAAGGGAAGGTCTTAGACCTTAAATCTCAAGTCAAGTACCTGGAGTAGGTCCCAGGCCTGTGGCTTGGCTGGTACCTGTGGTTACTCTTCTGGACTGCACAGTGTAATCTGCAGCTTTCGAAACTTGATGTGGTCTGCTGCTGGGTTTTTTTTTTTTTTTTTCCCTGCCTTTCTGGGGTCTTTTTTCTGGCTCTATTAGGCATTGCTCTATTGAGGGATTCTGCAGGGACTTTGACCCTGTAGCAAACGTCTGTCTGGCCTCAAAGAATTTTCTTTGAAATCTTGAGGAAAGCTGATACAACCTTATAATATTTGCTTTCTGAAAGCCTACAGGACCTGCACCATATGTACTACATAATGGTCCACTGAGGTCTACTGGGTGCTTGGCCAGCTTGAACCACAGCTGAGAGCTGTGGAGGGTGTCTCCAGGAACTTGGCAGGTGACTTTGTCCCAGGACCCTACAGAGAGCAGCCTCATCTACTCCTTCAAACAAAGAAGAAGAACTAGTCTCTTGGCTAATGATAGGAGGGGTAAACATTTTCCAGAATTAATTCCTTCCTTCCTTCCTTCCTTTCTTCCTTCTTTCCTTCCCCTCTCTCTCCCTCTCTCTCTTTTCCTTCCTTTCTTTCTTTTTTCCAGTCCTGGGGCTTGAACTCAGGGCCTAGGTGCTGTCAAGTTTTTGGGCTCAAGGCTAGCGCTCTACCACTTGAGCCACACTTCCACTTCATGCTGTTGACTTTCCTGTCTAGGCTGGCTTCAAACAACAATCCTCAGATCTCAGTCTCCTGAGTAGGTAGGATTACAGACATGAACCACTAGTGCCTGGCTCCTCTAGAATTTCTGAGATGCCATAAGGCTTTTCTCCATTGAGTAGAAAATTTAATCTCTCTCTCTCTCTCTCTCTCTCTCACACACACACACACACCTAGTGTGTGTGGTGGTACTGTAGACTTGATCTCAGGACCAGAGCATTCTCCCTTAGCTTTATCACTCAAGGCTGGCACTCTTTCAATTGAGCCACAGCTTCATTTTTGGCTTTTTTCTGGTTAATTGGAGATAAGAATATTACAGGCTTTTTTTTTTTTTTTGCCTGAGCTGGCTTTGAACCTCATTCTTCAGACTTCAGTCTCTTGCGTAATTAGTATTGCAGGCACAAGGCACCTGTGCCTGCCTGCCTGTCTATCTATCTATCTCCACTTAGCATCTATGTATTTAGCATCTAGCTTTTATTTTTGGTTACACTGAGGTTTGAACTTAGAGTCTCATGCTGACTAGGCACTTGCTATACCACTTGAGTTACATTCTTCAGTCATTTCTTTTGCTTTCGTTATTTTTCTTTTTTAGGTCTTTTTGTCCAGACTATCCTCAAACTGTGACAATCCTACCTTTGGTGTCCTCCTTAGCTGGGATCCCAGGCACATACCACCTGGCTAGTTTGTTGAGATTGGTGCCTCGTTAACTTTTTGTGGGGGCTCTACTTGAACTGTGATCTTCCCAGTTTTCTCCCCGAATGGCTGGATTATAGGCATAAACCCCTGCCCAGCTTTGAACAGACACTTTAAAGAGGCAGTCACTACCAAGGTCAAATGAAGGTGGTTTGGTATTGAAGAACATGTGCCTACAAAATTTCAGACTCCTATTCTTCCTGTTTTCCTCATCATAGCCCCATATCTGAGACCACCCCCAGCCTGCAGGATGTCTCTTTGGTACCTCCAACTTCTTCTGTACCTCTCTCATCAGCTCTCATCACACTGCCCATTGTCCTGGAGCTCTTGTCCCATTTTTATATCTTGTTTATAACTAAGCAAACAGCTGCTACTGTGTCTCTACTTTCCCTTCTTCCAGTCTCTCACAGATCTAGTCTTCACTTACCACCTAATCAGCAAGGTGGGGTAAGGCTGGGAAAAGTGGGCTTGGCAGGAGGTGGAGCTGAGCCAGCAAAGGTTGATAAACAGACCATGAGGTGGTGACTCTTCCCTGCCGCTTTTGGCCTCTTTCTAAGTGACATCTGGCTTCTTGAAGCCCCTCCAAGATATCTAGAACCCTCTC
This sequence comes from Dipodomys spectabilis, assembly GCF_019054845.1. NCBI lineage: Eukaryota > Metazoa > Chordata > Mammalia > Rodentia > Heteromyidae > Dipodomys > Dipodomys spectabilis. The sequence continues at coordinate 9,712,976 of NW_024870950.1, forward strand.
TGGAGATGAGAGTCTTATGGATTTATCTGCCTGGGCTGGGTTCAAGGATCTGCTTTGAGATGAATCAAACATGGTAACACTTTTGACATTCACTCAGACTATTTGCCAAACGAAGCAGGTGAATGGGTGAATCCAAATTGCAAACTTAATTGTAAACAATAGGCTATTAAAAAGGAAGATCACTACTGAAAATCTAAAATGTACTCTGGGAGCCCCTTTGGGGAAGATTCCTCTGCATCAGTGGAACTAACACCACACAGAACATGTCCTCAATAGGAGCTCAACGAGCTCTCAGGACATAGTGAAGTATTTATTGTACATGAGTTCTATGCCCTCCAAGGGAGTCTCTGACCTTTGCCCAGTCTCTCAGCCCAGGCCTTACAGTGTCTTTGTCTCTACCTGGTGTCTAAGTATGGACAAAAAGACAATGTTCACATCCATATAAGAGGACCAAGGGAGCTTATTTTCCCCTTTTGCCACCTGAATGCCCATGATAAGGTGCCATCTATGAACCAGATAGCAAGCTCTTAACAGAGAGCTTGTGTCACCTTGATTCTGGACTTCCCACTGTCTAAAATGGAGAGCAATAAGCTTCCATTTTGTATAAACTAGCTGGCTTTTGATATATTTGTTTTAGCAGCTGGAATGGCTGGAGACACTAGGCCTTCTGTTGTTCAGGTTCTCTAATGGCGCTTGCAGGTATAAGAATGTGAGGGATTTCTGAGAAGCTGATGTAGGATTCTGATAACTTGTAGGAACGACATTCTCAAGACAAAAACAAAAACAAAAAAAAACCCATTTCTCAATCTGGAGAGGGTATGGAAGGATTGATGGAGAAGAGAAAGGGTGGGAGAGATGAGGGGAAGGATGGAAGGGAGCCAAGCACAATGGGATGTGAAGGAAAGGGCATCCATTTACTGACTGTAGCAGTGCATGCCTAAAATACCAGCCATTTGGGAGATATGATCTAGACAAACTCAAACTGGGGAGATTCTATCTCAAAAACAAAAACACAAGGGCTGGGATCATAGGTGAAACGAAGAGCACTTGACTAGCAAGCAGAAACTCTTGTTTCTGGTACCACCACCACCACCACAATGGAACAATCAAATAAATGACCCTTGACAGGCTTGGAACAAGCATTATGCAGGGGGTTCTTTATACATGTTGGCTAAATGGACAAATGAAGAAGGGACAAATGGTTCAGCAAACGGTCGAGTTAACTATTGCTTCTTGGTAGGTGTGTGAACACCTTCTATTGATTGCACCTGCCTTCAAGCCCACCTCTCCCAGTTATCCCTCCCTACAGCTCTGTGTGCTTCTTCTCAGCCTCTTCCAGCTCCTGGATCTTGGTCCAGAACTTCAGCCTGGAGGCCTTCAGGGCCTGGCCTACGGCAGGATGGATGCCCAGCTGTAGGTACTGCTTGTTCTCATCAAACAGGGGCCAATGTATCAGGTCCTCGCTGTTGGGGTTCCTGTGGACACACACCCTCCCAGCAGGGCAGTGAGGGTCATTCTAAGTCCTTGGAGCCTAGACCCAATCATCTGGTTGGGATCAAGGGTAGTAGCATAGCAGAGGAGGGGCCTTCCTGGGATCAGAAAACAAGGATCTCTCATGAGTGGCTGCTTCACCTGATGCTTCATAGAGCAAGTGCCAATATTTCCAGGCATTCCAGGTGGCCTGCATTCCAGTTTGCCAGAGTAAGGGATACTGACTGCCCTCTCTTGAATCAGAGATGCAGCTTTTGTGTAACTTACTGAGGCCCTTGCAGATAAGAAAAGCACTAGGTGGACTTTAGCATGGGGAAGTGGGGTTGGGGGCATTCTCACCCATTTCGAGCAAAGTTGGCCCAGTACTTCATCATCCTCCTGCTCAGAAGTTTCTCTTCTTCAGTGAAGTTAACTGCCCAGAGGACAACAAGGATCCTGAGGTAGCTACCCACCACCCTGTCATGTTCTAAGTTTTCCATCCACCCTGTAGCCTGACAGGACTGGTCATTTCATCTCTACTCAGAGCCAGGCTCTTCCATTGCTCAGCCTGCCATTAATCTTCCCAACAGCAAGCTGAATCCACATGATGCTCATTTCTGGCCCCCAAATCCCTTCTTTCCTCTGGTTCAGTGTTTTGAACCACTCGCATCTGAGCCCGTGTCTGGCTCTGTGCTGGGGTTGTGGGCACTGGAGCAGGCATACCCTGGAGTAGGAAAGGGCTTGGATGTGAACCTCTTGGAGCACTTGAAACTGTAAGACCCTGTCCACTCTTCGAGCTTCAGCATGTTCATTTAGAAGATGAGGGCAACCATCCCTTAGGAACTAGAGTGAAACCCATTCCAGTCCCTAGGCATTGAGGAAGACTCACCCTTCCTGCCACTAAAGATGCTTCCAAAGATGAAGGGAACCTCATCACCATGGTCTGCCTTCACTTGAGGTGGCTTGATGTTCTTGAGGAAGTGGGCCTTGTGCTGGAACTCGTAGAAATAGACAGGGGCATGGGAACCTGGACGTGTGGACAGGGAGTGACATGATGCTTTACCCTCCCCACCAACAACTGTCATGCTTCCTTCTTGTTGACAAGTCCAAAGCCTAGGGAGTTCCAGACTAGAACAGGCCTAGTGGGAAGAACAGGCCTTCATGGTGCAATCATAGCGTTGGCTTTTCTAGCTGTGTGTTTTTGGACAAATAAAACAGGAGTGATGCTATCAATTCATAGGAATTACTGAGATGATGGTCATCAAAATCTTGGCTCAGGGGCTTGGGAAAGAATTGGCTTGGAGTGGGGCAATACTAGTTTCATCGGATACCCATAGGTCTGAGCTGTCCTCAGACAGTTAGGCCTCTATCACAGAAAAACTCACACTGAAAACTCGCTGCTTGGAGTGCAGGTATCACGAAGATGATATCTCCCATCAGCTCCCAGAACCGAGTTTGGATGATTTTGGGGTCTTCAGTGTTTATTAAGTACTCCTCCTTCAGCAGTTCACCATACTTAGCAGGCCACATCTAGCCAAGAGGGACAAGGAAGAGTTAGGTAAGGCAGACACCTAGGCAAGTAGCCTCAGGATGGAGGAATAGGGCATGGATTGCACGAGGTAAAGAGGGAAATGGCCAAAGACTGGGATTGCCTCATCCAAAAGGACAAGTATATTTCAGCCATTATTCCTGGGGCATGTCACAAGGGCAAAGCATCTAGGGTGACTTTTTTATTGTTTGCCATCCAATAACTCTCACCATGATTTCCAACGTGTTTTGTAGAATAGCCTGAATTGTCTCTCTGTCTATTTCTTTTGAGGTGCTCATGTCCTGGGAGGCAAGGGGAAAGTCTTGGGTTGAATGATCCTGAAGCTATAACTGTAACCAAACACCAGGCAAAGGGACATGGAATGGACCTCACTCTGTGGAGAACCCAGCCAAACTCATCAGTGTTGACACCAATGATGCTGGGGACACGTTGAAAGTGAGCAGAGGCCAGCAGCTCCTTGGGGTGCCTGGGTAGGAAGGTCCCATCGACCACACCAGGGATCATCTTGAATGCCTGAGGGGACATTCAAAGACAAGGAACAAGTTGAAGCTTAGAAAATTTCAGATATTCATTAGTTCCTTAAACTTGTTCCTGCATCATCTCCACACTAAAATTTCCTTATCTAGTACTGCCTAATGGCAGGACACAGTGGTGAAACATCTGTCTATGTGAGTTTAAAGTCCATTTACGCTTTTGCCCTGCTCCCCATTGGCCTCTTCCCCATGCCCACCTCATTCAGACTGACCTTGGTAATAGCCAGCATTTCCTCTTCACTCTTGGCCCGCAGGCAGCGCACCAGGGCCTCTGAGTCTACCTGCTCACAGGCAGACAGGTTGGCCACCATCTGGAAAGCAATCAGGCAGGGGCTGCCTCATCCTTGCAGGCAGGAGAAAGGGTTTTCCCAGACCCAGATGGGTGCAATGCTCCTAAATCTCCCAGGGTATGGAGTGTGGGGTTGCAGGGGTGAAATTGTTCCCACTTCCCTGATGCTCAGAGGCTTTGGCCAAAGGAGCCGTTCCCCCTGTTTACATGGTTCTGTCTATAATGAGAGCTTCTAGGAGCACGCTTTCTAGCCACAGAAAATGTGTGGCCTCAGTAAGGCAGAGAGGTGTGAACGTTGACCACTGAGCCCTTCACAAAGCCAAAGGAAATGCCCCCAAGGTGCCTTCATGGTGCTTGTTTCTTTACTAAAGAGAACAGAGGATCTGAGAGTGAAGGATGAAGCAGAAGGTCTGGGCCAAGGATGTTTGCGGGTACTCACTGAGGAGACCACATCAGAGGAACTGGAGATGAGGAAAGGAGAAAAGGCCACCCCACTCTCCATGATGGCACGATGGAAGAGTCCTCGGGACATGGGGGACACAACATGTGAGGACACACTTGTGCCACCTGCAGACTGGCCAAAAAGGGTGACCTGGTCGGGGTTGCCTCCAAAGTGGGCGATATTCTGTTGGACCCAGCGTAGGGCGGCCACCTGGTCCAGGTAGCCCCAGTTGCCAGTGGCATGCTGGTCTCCAGTGCTGAGAAGTGGCAGAGACAAGGGTCACAGGGCTGTCCAGCTCTGCTTGTCCCCCATTGCCCCGCTCAATCCCTCGCTCACCTGAAGAAACCTAGGACTCCCAGGCGGTACTGGATAGTGACCACCACCACATCCTCGGTGGCTGCCAGCGTGGATCCATCATACAAGGAAGCCATGCCCATAACGAGTGCACCACTATGGATCCACACCATCACCTGGGACAATTCAAACAGGTGCTATGTGGCTCCCACACAGTTCAAATCTCTTTAGGCCACTCCATATACTATCCACGGTCTTACTTCTGTATATTTACCCTTATGACACACCCCAGCAGGTGGTATGGTCTTTGCCTTGGCTGAAGCTTCAAGATCAATTAGGAATCCCTGCCTCTCATCCTTTAGTCTGCTCTATGTAACAAAGCTTGGCTTCACAAGTCTCAGCACCCCACTGAGTTGGAAGAAAATGCCTGTCTCCCTGTTAAACCTGTAAGAAAATCTATTTATCCTTCACCAGTACTGGCTCAAGAGATAAGCAGTACCTAGACTTTTTGATAAACTCAAAGTACAGCCTCTAGGTACTTGATTCAGTCCCCTGGGCACAAGTGTTGAATGAGAGTACTCAGTGAACTTCAGGGCTCTAGCCTCTGACTTAGTTGATCTCCTCCTGTGTCCTCACACCCATGGGTCAGCTGCCTAGCATGGATGAGAAGGCCTTTTTGGATCTGATAGGAAAATCCATACAGTGAGTCCTCTCTGTAGTGGAGACCAGGCTAATTATCATGCTGAAGAAATGTCTTCCCACCCAGCTGACCATGATCTAACACTCACGGGCAGGTTAGAGCCCTCATGCGCATGGGCAGGTGAGTAGATGTTGAGGTACAGGCAGTCCTCGGATACGGGAGTGTGAGGCAAGGTCAGATTCAACAAGGTCACAGCCAGTTCTCTCATTGTGTCAGCATTTTGCAAGCACCTGGTAACAATGCAAGTTATATATTTACTAGTATTTCCAGTCAGGAGCTCACCAAGCTGCATGGGCTGATCTAGAACCTCCTTGTGGCCCAGGTTTATCTCTAACTTCAATCTTCCTACCTCAGTCTCTAGAATACTCAGATTATAGGTATGTACCACCATGCCTACAACCATACTAGCTGACAGTCCAGTGTCAAAGACATAACCTGGATCTGGACTGGCTCCCAGCAACCTTTAGACTCTCTGATGTCCTGCTGATACATGACCCTTTTCTAAAGTCCCTTCCTACCCAAAGCCTTCCTTAAGGTTGTTGGGGGCCTTGGGATCCTACTCCTGAGGCTGGGAAATGTTAATTCCTAGAGTTTCTATGGGAAACATTAGCTGCAGGGCTTGATATTCACCGCTTCGCCCAGTGCCCATTCAGGTCTGGAGCAGTGAAGCTGTCACCACACAGGGGCAGTATGAATGAATGGTTACACTTAGGGTAGTAGAGTATTCCTGATGACCAACCAGGACTGGGAACCTTACCCTTCCTACAGCTGGATGCACACCATCGAGCTCCCTAGCCAATGGCACCTGGTCCTTGGGTAGGCATAGTGATTGTGATGCTTGGCTTTTCCAAAGAGTCACCACTGTTGCCCTCTTCAGGGACCTACAGCATCCTCTGCTGGAGTCACAGGTGCTTATAGGGACACCTCCCTGGACAGAAGAAAATACTTGCTCAGAGTATAAGTGTGTCTCTGCTCTTCTCTTGAGCATCTACCATAACACTCTCCACATGGAGACTGGCAAAGTTGTTCTAGCCTTAGTACTTCCATTAGAACCTTAGTACTTCCATTAGAAGAATGCACATGATGCTTGGTGCTGGTGGTTCACCCATATACTAGATACTCAGGAGGCTGAGATCTGACGATTGCAATTGTAAGCCAGCCTGTATAGACAAATCCTTGACTCTATTACTGAGCAAAAAAGCCCGTAGTGGCGGTGTGACTGAAGTGACAGTGTACTAGCCTTGAGAGAGTAAGAGAAGCAAGATCTGGAGGCCCTGAGTTCAAGTCCCAGAACTAGCAAGCATGCAAGCAAGCAAGCAAGAAACACATGGAAAATTTCCCCAATGCAAAGGGAAACTGGCTGTGAGTTTCAGATGGAAGAACCACTCAGTCTGACCCAGAGCTCTGTCCTATCCCAGACATCCCTGGGCTTCCTGGGAGAACTTACATGGCTGGGTAGGAGGTGGCATCCCTCACACCACTCCATGGTTCAGGGGGCTCTGGAGAGGCAAACCGCAGTGGTCCTACAGGTGGCTTGGCAAAGGGAATGCCCAGGAAGGTGTGCACTCCCATATTGGTGTCCATCACGTGAACAAGGCTACCCCGCACCTGCCCGGTGTGTGTGGTCCTGATGGGGCTGGCTCGGTCCTGGCCTGTGGATGGAGAGATACACACGGGAGTTGGGTGTGCCCCACCAGCTGCCACTCACACTGTGGCTCCTGTTATTTCTTGCTACTCACAGCTCAGCTGGGCAAAGGCCTCTGATCTGCAATGTCTTCCTATACTTCTTACCTGTTACACCAGCCCTCCCTCTCCAGTCCTTCTGAATTCTGTTTATATGCAATGAACACTTTGCCTAGTGCCTACGGATGAGGTTGAAGGTTGTGAATTCTGTGTGTATGCTAAAAAACAAAACAAAAAAACAAACAAACAAAACCCAGATCAATGTGTTTAAGACTTAGGGAATTCAATGGTTTTGAAGAAGCCAGGATTGATGGTATAAAAAAAAGTTCAGATCCATTTATTCCCCTATGGCTCGTTAATTGCCATTAGCCCTCTATGCCAGGTAGTCTAATATCCTTATATTGAAAATATTCAGAAAAATTTTGGAGACTGTTCTGATCATGTACAGAATTTTTCTTGCTGTTCCCTAAGTAATATAGTATTGCTATATAGCATGTACACTGGTCTAAGCACTCTAAGTAATCTAGAGTTTTTTTTTAATTTAAAGAATATATACTTAGGGCCAGTGCCGGTGACTCACACCTATAATTCTAGCTACTCAGGAGGCTCTTATCTCCAATTAATCACCGGAAGTGGAGCTGTGGCTCAAAGTAGTAGAGTACTAGTCTTGAGCAAAAGAACTCAGGAATAGCACCCAGGCCCTGAGTTCAAGCCCCATGGCTGACAAGAAAAACACACACATACAAAGAAAGTATATATGCTTAGATTCTATAAAAGAGCATCTGCACATTTTGGTATATGCTAGGAGGTTTTGGATTTTATCTCCCTGAATAGTGAGGACAACTCTATGTGAGGGCAAGCATAATTCCTATTTTAAATGAGAGTCATCCGGGAGGTCCAGGCAGATCTTTCTACCTGGAAGGCCTTGGTGATCTCTCAGAATTTAGCCCAGAGCAGACAAGTGAAGGAGCCAGACAGTGGTAGGCCGTGGGTGAGGTGAGGGGGGACTCTTTTGAGCAGATCAGTTGGAAGAGTGTTGGAGGATATTGTTAGATCCCTCTCCAAGAACTTGGGGTGAATGGGATTGAGGGCTTCAAACACACCCCTAGGTATTGGGTCCTTTTGACGTAAGTTCCTGAGAAGGGCTAGGAGATCACAAAGGGCACATGCTTTTTGCCCTGGAAAACAAGTCATATCTTTGCCCATTTGTCAGGCCTCAGATGCCTCTTATTTCTTTTTAAATCAGGGGATGGTGTACCTCCAGAGCTAGTAACTTTCTGGGGACCTCTTTAGAGGGTGCCTGCGTGCTTCTAAGGACCAAAGGCATTGTAATGGAGGGATAAATGATTGCATGAAGATATTACTATTGTCCTTAGAAGCACGAGAGGAAAAGTCCTATCCCCAGCTGCCCAGTTCTCAGATCACCCATCCTGGCTCCTCCCAGTCCTCCTCACTCAGCTGTCTATTCATTATCCCATGCACCAGCAGGCCCAACACTTTCTCTCTCTGCTTTTCAGGTCCACACTAGGTGCTTTGGACCTGTTGGGAATGCAAAATTCCCATACTCTTGTTTGTTACCACACTAGCTCCTTCCTTTGGAAGGCTTGCTTGCCCAAATCTCAGGCTTTACCTCTGAACAATGTGGTTTAACTGATTCTAGCTCCCATCACACCTTCAAGAATTCCCACCTTAGCAGGGTGCCAATGGCTCAAGCCTATAATTCTAGCTACTCAGGAGGCTGAGTCCTAAGGATTGCATTTCAAAGCCAGCCTAGGCAGGAAAGGCCATGAGACTCTTATCTCCAATAAACCACCAGAAAACTGGAAGTGGCGCTGTAGCTCAAGTGGTAGAGTGCTAGTCTTGAGCTAAAGAACTGAGGGACAGTGCCCAGGCCCAGAGTTCAAGCCACATGACCAATTAAATTAAATTAAATTTAAAAAATTCTCACCTCGGACCAAGAGGAGGGGAAGCAGAAGACCACAGGTCATGGTGCTCAACCATGAAGAATATTGGTCCATCCACATGGTTTGCTTGCTGGCTTGTGTCTGTGGTAGATTTGCTAAGGATCAAGCTTCATCTGAGGTGGAGTTTGGACCTACAAGGAAGTAGGCAAGGTGCCAGGTGGGTGTTGTAGGAGTGTGGCAGAGATCATAGGAAGAGAGAGAGAGTTCAACAGGCAGAGCATGATCACCTCTCTTATCTGCCTTCCATAAAGGGAGATACAACTGATCTAGAGTCACTGCATTCCTTCACAGCCCTTATGATGAGAAAGCAGCAGGGCTTTTTGGAGGAACTGTATGCTCAGTACCCCAGAGAGGCTGAATGAGTTTATCTTTGATGGAGTGGAATAAATTGTTTGAGTGAAGGCAGTGCTCCTTGCTGTGTCCTTCTTCTAGGCAACTGTGCCCCTCATCCTGAGAGCTCCTCTTGGCCTTCAGGACTTGTAGTTTACTGGATTCCTTCAAGGGTCCCTCAAGCCTTATAGTTTGGGTTCTTAGGGCCTCTGTTTGCCCTTCCCCATCCAGTTTTGGCTCTTTGAAATGTACACGTGACTGTGGCACTTCCACAGGTCTTCTGTCACCTGCTCACTGAGATCCAATCACTTATTCTCTGGAAGATCATGGAATAAGAGCCTGCTGGTGCTGCAGCCAGGAACCAGGCAGAACTCTCTAGGCCTCTGGTGCCTTGGGGAAAGCAAGGTGTCACCAATTGATTCTGAAACATCCCAAGGGCTGTGTGGATGGAGGAAAGTAAGCCTGGGTGTGGGAATGGCTACCACTCTGACTTCCCAAAGAAAAGGTGTCAAATCCAACCTCCAGGTAGTCTATAGCACCCCCTACAGCCCAATCTTTGGCTCTGTAGACCATCTCAGAGGCACTCAGAGCTCAGCAATGTTGCATTTCCTCTTCGAGCCTATGTGGAAGTAACTGCAGTTACTGAGGTCTGAGTAGCCAGCATGGTGAGACCACTGCTTCTCCTTGACTTGACCTCTACTCAACTAGCAAGGCCTGTTTTTGGATACAGGGGTTTCAACGCAATCCCATCTGGCCCAAGCCATGGTCCCAGCTTCTGCTTGAATAGACGTCTCTTTGCCCTTCATTCTGACTCAATTGATAGCTGGGTTGTTCAGCTGAGGGACCCAAGCTTCTTGAAGCTCAGTGCCTTTTTTTTTTTTTTTGTTAACTAGGACATTACTACCATTCTTCCTAATTCCAGGTGTTTTGTAGCTGGACACCACTGCTGTGATACTTCTGCAGGCCCCTTGAGTAAAGATCCTTATATGTCTTGCCCCTTCCCACACCATCATTCAGACACCTTGGCATTGATGGTCGCTGAGATCAGAGTAAAATTCTAGAAAAAAGGGAATTGAAGAGCCTCAGAAACATGCGCACATGCGCGCACAGACATGCTTGTGTATACACAGACATAGACAGAGAGATAGAGACACAGAGAGAAGTTGGAAACAAAGCTAAATGTGAGCTCTACCACAGTACACTCCATACAATCAGATTTTGACTCATAAGCCCAGTGAGCAACAGGTACCCTCATCTATGGTGGAGAAGCCAAATGATACAATCATTTTGCAAGATTGTTTGACTTTTTTGCTTAAAAGTTAAATGCACACTTATAATTCTACTCTCAGGACTTAACCAAAACTAAAATTAAAAATGCATATTAGTATTTTAAAGTATGAATGCTTGTAGCACAGAAAGTCAAATCAGAAAATATCCATAACAGCTTTATTTATAACCTAGGCGTGGTGGTGCATGTCTATAATCCAGTACTTCATAGGTGGATGCAACCAGTTTATGAGTTCATAGCCAACTTAGGCTATAACAAAAAAGAAAAGATAAATAAATTTAAAAATGGAAGGATTTTGAATGTGCATCAATTCTGAATGGATAAAATGCGTGCATGTCTGTGCATCATCTCCAGACTGCCACTCCACAGTGAAAGAAAAGACGTATGTCTTAAATCTCAGAAGTGAAGTGACAGAGTCCATCACAAAGATTCCATTTATACCACATGCAAAATAAGGTGAAGTACAGCAGCAGAAGCAATCAGATGATTGCTTTGAAGCAGCGTTCAAGGTAATGACTGACTGTAAAGGAAAATGAGAGAAGGCTTGGGAGTGAAGTCAACATTTTCCAATTTGATGATGTGGTAGGTGTATATGCTCCATATTTACTTAGGTTTACTTAACTGTACAACTAATTAATTTAATTACATGTCACTCATACCCCTTGGGCTGAGTGTGTAATTCAGTGATAGAATTCTTGCCCAGCATGCATGAAGCCCTTTATGAGGCAGGGCTTGTGGGAGGTATTAGGTCTTGGGGTCATTGTTTTGTGGGAAGAATTAATGCAGTTCTTATGAGCCTCAAGGAAGTTATGGATTAGCTTAAAGCAAGCTAATGTAGTTGTCTCTTCTGCACTTGTCATTTTGTTTCCCACTTCTGCCATGTGGTGGTGCACTCCAACGGGCATTCATGAGTAGTCCAACAGATGGTGGCATCTTAATCTCACTTCTGCATTCAAAACCAAAAGACATTCTTCTCTTCATAAGACTCAGCATCAGAAATGTTCTGATAGCCACAGAAGATGGATTAATACTCTTTCTCTAAATTATACTTGTGTGTGAGGTTGTTTTTCCCTTCTGTGATAGGAGGCCACAGTGAGTAGATATCATATCTAAAGCAGAAAGCAAGTCCTCACCTCAGCTGGCACCTTCATAAAGACTTCTTAGAGCTGTCAGTAAATCCCTGTGTGGTTTAAGCCACCAGCTTGGGATATGAGCTATTAACTTATGACCCAGTAAAGAAATTTGTTTGGATGTGCTTATGATACAGTGGGTGAAAGGGACTAAGACACTGTGCTTCTGGTATTAAGATTTTCAATTGGGCCCCTAGGGAGTATGAGGACATGGGTAATTTACTAAGGGGTGGACATGGGTTTATTACCCATGCTTGGAAAATAGTCTCCAAAGGACCTTGCTAAGTCATAAGGGAGGAGAAGGAACATGAGAAAAGGTGAGTAGACACAGGTGACACAGAACAATGTAGGTTTTGTCTCCCAATCACAGCTTCCTGGGGGGAATTTAGTGAGTCTGTGGCAACAAACATACAAGGGTTCCTCCTAAATGTTGGCTGAATGGATGGATGTGAATTTTGGAGTGAATTTCTGCTCCTCAATGGGTGTGTGGGGCCCTTAGGCTCACCCCACCTGCATTCAAGCCCATTCCTCCCCGACACACGCTCCTACAGCTCTGTGTGCTTCATCTGAGCCTCCTTCAGCTCCTGGATCTTCTGGGGCAGGGTCTTGGTCCAGAACTTCAGCCTGGAGGCCTTCAGGGCCTGGCCCACAGAAGGATGGATGTCCAGTTGCAGGTATTGCTCATGCTTGTCAAACATGGGCCAATGGAGCAGGTCCTTGCTGTTGGGGTTTCTGTGGACATGCCCTCCCATCAGGGCAGGTGAGGGTCACTCTGAGTCCTGCTGTGTCCAGACAGGAACCCCCAGAATTTGATCAAGTCAGGCAGTCCAGCAATTCCATATGTGGGGAATGAGGAGGAACTTTCCTGATAAGGGAAAGCATTAACTTCTCTCATAAGCAATGGCCTGTGGCCTGTTTTCTCCTGTCTTAAGAGGCAGGCTCTCATAGTACCATAGAGCTATAGCGCCCCCTCCAGGACACTGAGGTTAAGAGACAAACCATTACCCACATGTACCCTCTCAGAATGGGTCCCAGGCTTGTGAAGAGGGCAGGAATTGAATTGTGGCTATGCATGCTCATGAGGCAAACACACACAGGGGAGCACTGGGTAGACCCCACTATGGTGAAGTTCGAGCAGGGTGTCTACTTACCCATTCCGGGCAAAATTGGCCCAGTACTTCATCATTGTTCTGCTCAGCAGCTCTTCCTCCTCAGTGAGATCAACTACAAAGAGGAGAATGATGGTCCATTTCCTGGTCATGCCATCCTGGTGTCCAAATGGGCTCTATCTTTACTACCTAGTTGTGACCTGATGCTGGGCCCCCAGGCCCTCTATCTGCACTCAGGTCCAGACTCTCCTATTGCTCAACCTGCTTTTACTCTTTGCAGCCTTGGGGCTGCATTTGCTCTGTGCCCAGAATTCCTATCTTCCTCTGACCCTGAGAAGTCCTTTAGAAACAATCATGCCTTTGGAAGGTCCCTGCTCAGTCCCTACGTCAGACTCCAAGGTGGGATGGAGCAAGGTGGAGATAGCTTAGGCTGGAGTCGGGAGGGACTTAAAGTGATTCAAACCTCCTGTAGGCTTTTGAGCTGCAAATGGTACATACCAGATCCAGTCTTCTCTTGGCAAGCATTTCCTCTTCTGGACAGTGAAGATAACCACAGCTCTAGGGAATGAGAAAAACTCACCTTGGGTCCCAAGAAAGGATCTGAAGAGAAAGGGAATCTCATCGCCATGGTCAGCCTTCACACAGGGCGGCTTGATGTCTTTATGGAAGTTAGGTCGGTGCTGGAACTCATAGAAGTAGACAGGGGCATGAGGTCCTAGGGGTGTGGAGAGGCAATGACACAGTGTCCCTTCACTGGAGTTGCCCTTCCCCATTCTTGATGACTAGATATATAGGCCCAAAGCTGGCTAGAACATGGGTGGTGGAGTGGGGTACCCCACGCTGGAGTAGGGCCAGTGGGAAGATCCTTGGCTAACTTATGACCTTGGATTTGGATTGTCCTTTTGTGTTATCCTGGAGTAGTCACTGAGTGTCACTAATTCAGTTCCTCTTCCATCTAACGGAAGTGGTATCTGTCCCTTAGAGTAGTAATAAGGATTTCTGACCTGTGAGACATTAAGTGCCTGGCACTGGGCCCTTGAGAAAGCCACAGTGGGGGAACTTAACACGACAAAGCTCACCTCAGATGCACAGCTCTGAGCTGCCTGCTGGGTTGTGAGGCTTCAGTTACGGTCTACTCACGTTGAAAATGCGCTACTTGCAGAGCAGGCATCACGATTATGAAGTCTCCCATCATCTCTTGGAACTGGGCTTGGATGGTCTCGGGGTCTTGAGTGTTCCCCATGTACTCTTCTATCAGCAGATCACCAAACTCAAGAGGCAACATCTAGTCCAGTGAATGAGAATGATTCAGATTAGGCAGCTTCTGGGCAGCAGCCTCAGGATAGGGTGATGGAGTCTGGGGATAGGACAAGGTAGAGAGGGAAAGGGCCAAGCCTTGGGGTAACCCCACCCACAAATGCAGCACAGTTTAGACTTTTTTGAGGTGGGGTCAGTTCTTGGGCAACGTATCTGGGATGACCGCTAAGATTCTCACCAGCTGCTTTGACCTTCTCTGCAGGATAGCTCGCACTGTGTCTCTGTCTATCTTCTGGGTGCCATAGTTGACCATGCTCTGAATTGTAGGAGGAGAGTTTGTGTTGTGGTTCTGATTGGCCTATCGTTGTATAAGAGATATCCCAGACACCAAGGGGCTTGGATCTGAGCCTCACCGAGGGGATGATCCAGCCATACTCATCATTGTTGACACCAATGATGCTGGGGACGTATTGGAAGTCAGCAGATGCCAGCAGCTCCTCAGGATCCCTGGGCAGAAAGATCCCATCGACTATGCCAGGTATGATATTGAAGGCCTAAAGGAACATTCAGTGTCCAAGAGGAAGATTAGGTCACTTCTGACCATGGATAAGTTTCATGCCTTATATTCCTGTGTGAAAGTTTCATCCTAAGATTCTCTCCTCCACTCATGTAGACATGGCTTTAGCAAATCAGTCTCTATTCCCATCCTGTGGACTCAAAGATATCAGTGAACTATTAATGGAGTTTGAAGGGCACTCAGGGTTTCCTGCCCCACACTTTTTCACTTCTCTTCTTCCATGCCCACACAATTCAACCTGACCTTGGTAATAGCCAGCATTTCCTCTTCACTCTTGACCCGCAGGCAGCCCACCAGGGCCTCTGAGTCTACTTGTCCACAGGCAGACAAGTTGGCCACCATCTGGAAAGCAATCAGGTAGGGGCTGCCTCATCCAGATGGGTACAGGTGCCCCCCAAAGCTCTCAGGATACAAACCGTTGATTGCTACAGATGTGAAATGGTTCCAATTTTCCTGATCCTCAAAGGCCTCAGCCAGCAGAGCCATCTCCCCTGATTACATGATTATCTGAACTGTGAGGCCCCGGGAGCAGCATTTGCTGACCATTGAACACATATAGCGTCTGAGCGGCAGAGGGGTGTGGAACTCTCAGTAGTTCCCAAAGCACCTCCATGGTCCTTGCTATTCCTACTAAAGAGACAGAGAACCAAAGGCTCTGAGAGCAAGGGGGGGGGGGGATCCAGTGCATCTGGCCTGGTTGTGTTGTGGGCACTTACTGTGACAACTGCCTCAATGGAACTGGAGATGAGGGTGGGCACCAGGGCCATCCCACTCTCCATGATGGCACCATGAAAAAGTCCTTGGGACATGGGTGACAGGACATGCAAGGACACACTTGTACCACCTGCAGATTCACCAAAAATGGTGACACGGTCGGGGTTGCCTCCAAAGTGGGCGATATTCTGTTGGACCCAGCGTAGGGCGGCCACTTGGTCCAGAAAACCCCAGTTGCCAGTGGCATGCTGGTCTCCAGTGCTGAGAAGTGGCAGAGAGAATTTATTATAGGACTGTCCTGGCTCTGCTAAGCCTCCATTGCTCAACTCGATGATCAGGCTCACCTGAAGAAGCCTGGGACTCCCAGGCGGTACTGGATAGTGACCAACACCACATCTTCAAAGGCTGTAAACACTGATCCATCATACAAGGAAGCCATGCCTATAACCAGTGCACCACCATGGATCCACACCATCACCTGGGGAAATCAAGGCAGATGTCATATGGTTTCCACATGGCCCAAGTCCCTTCTTGGGTGGCTCCTTAGATTTGACACCATTTTGGCTGTGTTTACCTCCCTACATAGGTAGAACCCCAAGCTGACTTGTTGCCTTGGCTATGATCAGAGGGCCCAGCTGAATGAAGAATAGTATTTAGGAGTGTACCCTAATGTCAGAGCTTGATACCATTTCCCCTAGAACTTTCTGTGGGGAAACAAATGGCATGGATTGTCTCATGTAACATTGATTTAAAAACTGTTTTCCAGTCTCAATGGCTGGAGTCAGTGGCAACTGACTACCCCAGCTGACCATGGTCTGATACTCACCGGCAGGTTAGAGCCCTCATGTGCATGGGCAGGCGAGTAGATGTTGAGGTATAGGCAGTCCTCAGATATGGGGATGGGAGGCAGGGTCAGATTCAACAGTTTCAGAGCCTGTGTCTTCATTGCAGTGATGTCCTGCAGACAGCTGGTGAACAGTTATAACAGACAGTCAGCCAGTAGCTAGCCCTGGACTGAACTAGACCCTTGCTGTGGATTTGCCATCATTTCCTGATACCCTGCTCACATACGACCCTTCTCTAAAGTTACTTCCTAGCCAGCTGCAGGTCATAGTATCTGGGAAGCCAGGGTAGAACTCTGATTTCCAGGGAGGCTACAAGGTTACTAATCTTGGATCCTATACTTCCAAAGTTGGGAAATCGTGACTCCTGGGAGTCCCTGTGGGAAACCTCAGTTGTAGATGTTGACATTCACCACTTTTTCCAGTACCCATTTAGGCCTGGAACAGGAGAGCTGCCACCACACAGGCATAGCATGAATGAATGAAGGTTGGTTTCTCATAGGCTGAGGCATGAGTTGACCATGTTCAGACTCTCATGACCAGAATCTTTTCTAGTTGGAAGGACACAAATGTGTTTCCGGGTCCTGTGGGTTGGCACAGTGACTATGGAGCTTGATTTTTTTTAAATTTTCATCCCCTCTTCAGGGATGTGCAGCCTCGGCTGCTGGAGTCAAGGACTCTCAACAGGTTCCTAGAGCCAGCCTACACCTCTCCAAGTATACCTCCTCTGGTGGCAGAGAATATGTGGCACAACCCAACTCAGGTGTCTGTTACTCTTTTTAGTGCCTGGTACTAGCACAGTCCACGTGCCGAGACCTGAGCCTGGAGCGGGCAAAGTTTCAGCACCATCTGAGCCTCAACACCATTATTGAAAAATGCACAGAAAATCCCCACAACGTAAAGGGAAACTGGCTGTGATGTTCAGATGGATGAGTTACTAAGCTTGACCCATAACTCAGAGCTTCTGTCCTACCCCAGGCATGAAAGTACCTTGTGCTCCCTGGGAGAACTTACATGGCTGGGTGGGAGGTGGCATCCCTCACACCACTCCATGGTTCAGGGGGCTCTGGAGGGGCAAACCGCAGTGGTCCTACAGGTGGCTTGGCAAAGGGAATGCCCAGGAAGGTGTGGACTCCGACATGGATGTCCTTCACATGGACGAGGCTGCCCCGCACCTGCCCAGTATGTGTGGTTCTGATGGGGCTGGCTGAATCCTGGCCTGTGGGTAGAGAGATGCACATGAAGGTTGGGTGTGCCCCACCAGCTGCCACTCACATTGTGGCTCCTGTTGCCCCTTGCTACCCACATTCACCCTGGAAGAGTCCTTTCAACCTACCCAGCCAAATGACGGGAGGCACAAGGAGAACTCTTGGAATAGACTTGAAAATTTCTAATTCTCCCTCATCTCATGCTGGAGGTATGAAAAAAGAGCCTGCTAAGAGCAGGAAGGAGAGAGCTGAACCTTGAAGCCCTTCCAAGAGCAGACCAGTGAGAGCCACAGATCATAGAATTTCAGACTCCAAAACTGTGAGAGCTAAACAAACCTATTTTCTTTATACATTACCCAGAAATATTTTATTACAGCAACACAAAGAAGACTGAGAGAGAAAATTGGCATCAAGGGTAGAGTTATTGCTATACTATCTGAAATGTGATGTGGGAGTGGACCTTTTTCTTTTCTATTTTTTGAGACATTGTCTTATTATGTAGCTCAGGCTGACCTCTCCTTCATGATCCTCCCATCTCAGCCTTCCAAGGGCTGGCATTAGAGTCACAGACCACCATACAAAGGTTGGAAGTGGCTTTGGAACTAGATAAATGGCTAGAAATTGGAAAGGTTTGGAAGAACAGTCTAGGAAAATTCTAGAATGGAACATGATAGACCAAGAGACTAGAAGGAGCTAGAACTTTGTAGAGATTGGAGAAGTGGTCATGACTAGAATGTTAATAACAATGTGAATAGTGAAAGCTACGTTAAGGAAATCTCAGGTGGAAATGGAAACTGGAAATAAAGACTGGAAATAAAGACTTCCTCTATTACACCACTAGAAAGGAGTCACTACATTGCATCCATACTCCAAGAATTTACCCAAGGCCAAAATTAAGAGTGATGATATAGGGAGAAAGCTGAGTGGATATTTTTTTAAAATCTCTCTCTGTGTGTGTGTGTGTGTGTGTGTGTGTGTGTGTGTGTGTGTGTGTGTGTGTGTGTGTGTGTGCATGCTGGTATAGGGGCTTGAACTCAGACCATTTATGGCTGGCATTTTACCACTTGAATCACAACTCCACTTTTGGCTTTTTTAGTTAACTAGAGATAAGACTCTCCTGGGGGCTGGGGAGGTGGCTCAGTGGTAGAGCACTTGCCTTGCATGCCTGAGGCCCTGGGTTCCATTCCTTAGTACCACATAAAGCAAAAAGAAAACAGCCAGAAGTGGCACTGTGGCTCAAGTGGTAGAGCGCTAGCCTTGAGCTGAAGAGCTGAGGGACAGTGCCCAGGCCCAGAGTTCAGGTCCCACGACCGGACCCCCCCCCCCCAAAAAAAAAAAGACTCTCCTGGACTTGTCTGCTTGGGTTGGTTGGGTTGAAATAATCAGATTTCAGCCTCTTAAGTAGCTAAAACTATAAGCATGAGCCACAACTAGTGGTTTTTTTTCCCATTTTCAATGATATTTATAATAATAGTATGATAAAACTTGCCCTTCTGAGCACAAAGCTGATGTTAAACCTCAGTACTGACAGAGAGAGAGAGAAAGAAAGAGAAAGAGGGAGGGAAGGAGAGAGGAAAAGGGGGAAAGGAGGAAAGGAAGAGAAGGAGAGGAAAAGGAGGAGGAGGAGGAGGAGGAGGCAACAATGATGGAAGAAAGCAAGACTTTATGCTTCAGAAAAAAATCAGAAAGAAGTCCTGAAGACATCACAGAAATCTTCTAGGCCCAGAGGGCCCTGGATGGCAGAAAGGGCACAGAAAATGAGCCAGGGATGTCTTCACAGGCTCACTGTCTGGGGTTACCTGAGGATTCTGTGCCTTGCATCCCACTATAATGTTCTGGATCGATTTCAGCTGTGGTTCAAGACAGCCCAGGCATAGCTCCTGATGCTGTTCCAAAAGCAGCAAACATCAGCTCTTAGTGCCATCCACCTGGTGCTAATTTTGCAGGCACACAGAATCTGGAGACCATGGAGTCATTATGGCTTCCAGTAAGATTTCAGAGGACAGGCTGGGAGGCCCTGCTGCTGAGGTAAAGCCACTGCAAAGATTTTACCCTAGAATGCCCAACAAGGCTCGACGAATGAAATCACTGCTCTTGAGACCTCAGCATTGAATAACTCCTTCCTGGAGGCTGGCAGGTCAGCCTGGGGACAGGCAACATCACAACCTCAGAGTATCACTAGGGGCGGGGCTGCCAAAGCCATGAAGACCACTGCCCCCCTGCCACACACACACAGAGTGCTCAACTTGAAGTTTTGCCATCCTGTATCCCTTGCTCAGTTTCAGATTTGCTCAGGATTATTGACTCTTCTGTTTATCCTTCTTAGAATAAGATTTTTGTTAACCTGTGTTGGATTCAACTCTATATTTTGAAACTATGTAACTTGTTAGCTTTTTTTTTTTAATTTTAAATTTACATGCTGATAGTGAAAAGGAATTTGCCTTGAGTTTCAGATGGGATTTGGGACTTTGGATTTCTGTCTGTGCCAGAAGGAGCTAACCCTTTGAGACTAAAAGCATGGAATAAAAGCATTTTGCATTGTGAGAAGTATATGAATCTTGAAGACAGGGAGAAAATGGAGAGAATGCCGTATTTTGGATAGGATTTATCCCCCAAAGGGGAGATGATTGGTACTATTGTGGTTTGGTGTTGAGGAGAGGGAACCTCTAAGGAATAGGATGCAGTGGGAGGTTATTGTAAAGGATTAATGATCTTTCAGAGTGGTTTAGACCTTGTAGGAGTGGATTTGCAACATTGAGAATGAGATGTTAGGAAACAGGAAGTCTGGCCAGGTACAGTGGTACACATCTGTAATCTCAACTACTCAATCTCCGACTGGCCTGGGGAAAAGTTCAAGACTCTCAGAAAAACAAACTAAAATGAAAAGGTTTAGAGGCCTGGCTCAGGTGGTAGAGAACTTGCCTAGCAGATTTGAAATCCTGAGTTCAATTCATACAGTAATGATGTAAATCAAACCAAACCAAACCAAACCCAAAACAATTTTTGGCTTTTCCACCCTGTCTATTGCTTCCTTTCTCACCCTGTGATCTCTCCCCATATGCTCTATAACAAGAAGGCCTCACATGCATCCAAACAAAGGGTCATCAGACCAAACATTTCAGACTCCATAAACTTGAGCTAAATAAACGTATTTATGTTATTTATACATAATTTGGCACCAAGCATTTTGCTTTAGCAACAAGAACCAAACTAAGCTATGTTTTAAATGAAAAAGTCTTCCCAGCAGCATGCTACTTACACATAATTCTGTGCTGAATAAAATATTCCTCTGTGTAATACACTTCAGTCACTGCCACTGAAGTTTCATGCTTACCTGTATTATGACAAAGTAGCAAATCTGTTGAAAGTTCCCTGCTTAAAGACTTGTTACACAACAATGTTTCATTCTTTAACAGATTCCCTTCCATTAAATAGCATCAAGAAGCTCTGTCTTGCAGGAGTTCAAGGAAGTAGAAAAGACTGGTACCAGAAAGGGGATGAGATTGTGATCATTTAGGTGCAAATGGAGCCAAAAGCATAAATCTAGTTTTGGTCGAAGTCCCAAACACTGTGTAAAAAAAAAAGTCTTGTGATCTGAGGATGTCCCTGGAGTAGCTAGGACTGGTTGGGATCCAAATCCATGCTCTTAAGGCTTGCTAATGATTCTTTTTGAACGTAACTTCAAGGCAAAACACCATCTCAATAAGAGCCATCAGTGAGGCTGGGCAGATCTGCTACTGGTTCTGATGTCTTCTAGTGGTAGCCTGGCCATAGAAGGCAAGAAAGAGAGTGGGCCATAGGAAACAGATGGGTGAGCCTTCCCTTGAGCAGATGAAGAGAAGGTGGCAGGCTGGTCCTGACAGGACTAGTAGAAAAGCAGGCAGCCAGGGAACTAATGCCTAGACTTGCAGATTTCAGGATAAACCGATAAACCAAAATCTACCTGACAACAAAATGAAAGCAAGGGGCTACAAAAGAAAAAATAAATAAGCCCCCTTTAAGTAAGAGTAAAAAAAAAAAAAAACTGAGGAGATTAGTATAGGGTCCTAAGTTTTTGGTGTCAGGGAATAGAAAGGAGACCCATCAATCAAAAAAGTCATCTTTGATGGATGCCAGTGGATCTGTAATCTTAGCTACTCAGAAAGCTGAAATATGAGAACTGAAGCTCAAAGCCAGCAGGGGAGAAAAGTCCAAGACTCTTATTTCCAATTGGCCAGCAAAAAACAGGAAGCAGAAGTATGACTTAAGTGGTAGAGCATCTGCCTTGAGTGGAAAAAGCTAAGAAAAGCGACCAGGCTCTGAGTTCAAGTTCCAGGACTGCCCCCCCCCTCCCAAAAAAGATATCTTCAAGAACCTCAGTTGTCTCTGTTTATTTCAAGGCTAATCTTGGTAACCTCAAAGATAAAGCAAGGTGGCATGTCTATACCATGTGTTCTTTTTGTCTACCATATTTCTTTTCTAAGAAATTTTCCTATCGCCTTTACTTATGTTTGTGTCTTGCCTGAATTCTCTTGTCAGATATAAGCACCCAACTGAAGTCAATTTAGCTGTCTTAAACTTCTGGTAGCAGTAGTTCAGAGGAGAGGAATAAAGGGCCCAGTCATGCCCAGGCGTGGTGCCTACCTAGGCTAATGTCTAATGAAGGCCTGGTAAGCACAGAGTACCATTACCTTTGCCCTACTTGGCCAAGCCCTGCTTTTGCCAACCAGGTCCATGAGATGGGAAAGACTCAGTGAACTTCTTGTAGCTGCTTTCCCATGCGGTGCCTGGGATTCTGTTTTCCCCAAGGGCAAACAGAGGAACCTAGAGCCCCTTTGAGAGGGCCAGGACACCTGTTTCATGAAGTCATGACACATTCAAAGTCAAATGGCAGCAGGAAGCTATTAAAAAGCTTTTGTTTTTTTTATTACCTATTAGTCACACAGTTCCAGCTATAAACACCAAACACAGAGGCTGCTAACCTTCTCCTGCTAGTCTGCTGCTCCTTACAACCCGATTCTCAGTCCACTCCTAGATGTTAGGTGTTCTTCTGTGGCTCCCAAGCTCTCTGTGCTTCCCAGGTCCCTCCCTTGAACATGAGCACAGGATTCAAATGCTGTCAGCAACACCAGCTCCTTTCTCCCACTCTTCCCTCCCATACTCAGGCTCTGCCTCTGCAGTTGGGCAGATCTGACCCCATCCCTTTTGCTCCTACAGGAGCCTCACCCTGGGCCCTGAGAAGGAGAAGCAGGAGCCCACAGGCCACGGCACTCAGCTGTGCTGGGAGTCGGTCCAGCATGGTAGTCTCTCACAGGCCTGGTTCAGCGCTGTTTCAAAACAGGACAGAATTCAGGACAGCAGCCGGGATCTAGCCAACCCATCTACGGGGAGGAGGCGGGGCGCTGGGTGGGGCTTCCTTTACGAGTTAGGAGAAAGGCTCTGAGCAGGAGGAGGTCCCCGGAAGTCAGTGGGCAGAACAAGGGGAGTGGCTGCTTCTCTTTGTGTCTTCTTGAAGGGGCACTCAGCCTGGGTGGTGAGTGGCTTTCTGCAGTCTCTCCAAGGTATCAGATCCCTCTGTCTAAAAACGTGCTCACTAAGTTCTGTCCTTGCCTTCACAGGCCAAATGAGGACACTACGGATGGGAAAGCTGAGAATGGAGGCTGGGAACAGAGAAGCAGGTTCAGGCTCCCACAGATAGATAGACAATGGCCCCCACTTAACACAGGGAAAAGTCAAGTCCTTGAACAAAGACAGGGAGCTGTGCCTGTATCCTTTACAGGATTCCTCCTTGTACTCATTGCTATTGTTTACCAGCCTGCCTTCAAGGTTCTCCATCCATTAGTGTCTACATAAACCCCTTCCTATTTGGGAATTCAAACACACTTGTTACTGTGGCATTGCTTAAGGACCTACCTCCCTACTCACCCCACCCCCACTCTCTTGGCTACCCTGGTGACTGTGATCAAGTCATTTGCCCACTTGACAAATACTTCAGGGGAACTTGTGGGTTGCATCACTGTGCCAGGGCTCAGGGCCTGTGGTAAGCTGAAGACAGGTCTGTAATTGGGAGTTTGTGAAGCACATAGAATCCTGCCAGGATACAGTGAATCACCAGGGTCCAGGAGCTGAAGCCCAGCCAGACTTCCTGGAGGAAGAGTTGTTATGCTTAATTGTACACTGCCTTAAGAACCAGCTTGGCTTCTTCATTCAAGTGCCCAATATTCTTTGGCACCTAAAGCCATGGGCTGCCATCTTGCCATGGGGTTCATTTCTCTGGTGTGAAATGGCTAGGACTTCTTTGACTTCTGCCCCATCAGCAAGGCCTGTTGTGGATTCCAAGTCTCCTGTCCAACACATTCTGGCCCAAGCCATGTTCCCAGACCCTTCCTGGGTGTATGATCTCTCTGCCTTTCATTCTCCTGACTTCATAGCTGGGCTGTGGACCTGAGACCTCAGCAACTTGCAACTCAGGATCATAATAAAATTTCTGTTAACTGAATATCCCAATTCTTCTTCCTAATCCCAGAACTGTTGTGTACCACTATTGGGGTGGAGGTTCCTATGTGCCCCACCACTTCCCAAATCATCATTTAGCCACACTGATCAATGATGACCATGGTAAGGGTAGAAATGTGGAATGCTGGAGTCTCAAAAGGCTTTTTTCTTTCTTTTCTGTCTGTTGTAGGGCTTGTACTCTGGGCCTGGGTGCTATCTCTGAGCTCTTCAGCTCAAGTCTAGGGCTCTACCACTTGAGCAATAGTGCCACTTCTGGTTTTCTGGTAGTTAATTGGAGATAAGAGTCTCACAGACTTTCCTGCCTGGGCTGGCTTTGAACCACGATCCTCAGATCTCAGTCTCCTGAGTAGCTAGGATTACAGGCATGAGCCACCAGCACCCAGCTTCTCAGAAGCATTTCTGTGTGTGTGATGCAAATTCTGTGTGTCATGCAAATTCACATGTGTCTAGTGATCTGGAGAAAGACAGGTAAAGACAGAGAGAGAGAAAGAGAGAGAAACAAAGAGACAGAGACAGACAGACAGACAGACAGACAGACAGAGACAGAGGGAGAGACAGGGCAAAGACAAAGTCACACACGCACAATTCCAGCAATTTGGAAGCCTAAGGCTGAAGGATTCCCTATGCCAGATCATCACAGACTATGTAGCCAGATATTACTTCTAAAAATCCCTGAAGTAAGTTAATTAATTAAAAATAAAATGAATTAAAATGGAAGTCCAGGGCTGGAAATGTGGCTTAGTGGTAGAGTGCTTGCCTCGCATACATGAAGCCCTGGGTTCAATTCCTCAGTACTATATAAACAGAAAAGGCCAAAAGTAGCACTGTGGCTCAAGTGGTAGAGTGCTATCCTTGAGTAAAAAAGAAGCTCAGGAATAGTGCCCAGACCCTGAGTTCAAGCCCTGGGACTTGCCAAAAAAAAAAAAAAAGTCCAGTGAGATATCACAACACAACCCCCTTTAAGGTCACCAAATTTAAGAACCAAATTTATCCAAGTATGTGGGTAAATGGGGGAATTTAATTGCATGGAATTATTTCCTAATCAAGCTCTTAAAAAGGAAGGTAACTACTAAAAATCTAAAATGTGTCATAAAAATCCCCTTGGGGAATATTCTTGTGCATGGACAGAGATGACATCACCCAGGGCTTGTTGGCAGCTCTCAGGATTCAGTGAGGGATTTATTATGCACCAATCCTGTTCACTCTTAAGGTCTTTGAGCTCTGCCCAGTCTCTCAGCCCAGGCTTCAAGGTATTCTTGTCTGCCACCTAGTGTCCATGGCAGACATGGCAATGTGAGAATTCTCTCCATTCCCCAAAGTCAGGAAGCGCTAGTATAGGTCTTAAATTCAATGGATGAAAGAGAGAGGATTTAACTTGGGAAAGTTAGTGCCCTTGGATGGCAAGTTGACCAAAAGTAGGTCAGAGTGATAGCCTCAAAATCTATTGGATAAGGGATAAAGCCTCTGAGTTTACACAGAAAACAAGTGCTGACACTACCTACATTCAGGCCAATGTCAGCTGGATACAGCTGTTCCAGCTCTATGTACTTCTCCTTAGCCTTCTTGAGCTCCAAAATCTTCTGGGGCAGAGTCTTGGTCCAGAATTTCAGCCTGGAGGCCTTCAGGGCCTGGCTCACAGTAGGCTGAAGGTTCAGCTGCAGGTACTTCTCATCTTGGTCAAAGACAGGCTAGTGGGGCAGGTCCTTGCTGTTGGGATTCCTGTAAACATGCTCCCACCCCCCACCAAAAAGGGCAGGTGAAGGTCACTGAGTCCTGCTGAGCCCCAGCTGAGACCAGGCAGCTCAGAAGGTCAGAGATAGGGTGAGGAATGAGAGGGAGAGTTCTTGATATAAGAAAACAATGGCTCTCAATAGATGAGTGGATCCAAACAATGTGGTACCTATACACAATTTTACACAGCCATTAGAAAGAACAGTGTTATATCATTTGCTGGGAAATGGATTGGCCTAGAACAAATCATGTTAAGTGAGGCAGGCTAAGCTCAGAGAGACAAATAGTGCATGTTTTCTCTCATATGAGGAAGGCAGATTTAAAATACATGGGGGCATAATAAATTATACAGGTCTCTAGGCATTCACACACAGTGAGACCAAAGGAAGATATACTTAAGAGAAGGACACAAAGCCACGATGCCTATGTGCATCTGATCATATAAAATAACATTTATTGAAATGAATTCTGGGAAATGGAAACAAGAGGGTTTTTCTTTGTTGCTGCTTTTCTTTTCTTTTCATCTTATTTCTTCATTTGTCATTTTGGGGGAGGGTAATGAAGGACACAGAAATGGAGAGACAAAGGGTGAACCAATTCAGCAATGATACTCACTGGACATTATGTAGAAAATGAACTATATAACCTGTGGATGGGGACAGGAGGGAAAAACTGGGAGAGAACAAGGGAAGGGGTAACATTGTCCAAAAAGAAATGTACTCTTTACCTAACTTCTGTAACTGTAACCTCTTTGTATAGCACCTTTATAGTAACAATTGAAATTAAACTAAGAAACAAAAACAAAAATAAAAAACAAGGTGGATGCTGGTGGCTCATGCCTGTAATCCTAGCTACTCAGGAGGCTAAGATCTGAGGATAGGGGTTTGAAGCCAGACTGGACAGAAAAGTCTGGGAGACTCTTATCTTCAATAAATTACTCACAAAAAGCCAGACGTGGCACTGTGGCTCAAGTGGTAGAATGTTAGCCTTGAGCAAAAGAAACTCAGAGACAGTGTCCAGGTCCTGAGTTCAAGCCCTACAACTGGCAAAAAACAAAACAAAACAAGGACCACTAGTGTCAGTTCTACATAGCCCAGGGCCACCTGGGTGGCTTGTATTGTCCTTCCTTCACAGAGGCAAGGTCTGATATTTCCCCAAAGGATTGGCTTTCAGGGACAAGGACTAATATTCATGAGATGATCTCTGTCTGAGTGGGTGATGAGTTGGGGAGAGAGGATGTCAGGTAATTAGATACCATGGATGCTAACTAGGGTACTAAGGATAAAAGGAGCTCCAGATGGATCTCATTCTGAGGAGGTTTGAATAGTGGTATCCTCTTACCCATTCCGAGCAAAGTTGGCCCAGTACTTCATAATCCTCCTGCTCAGTAGTTCCTCCTCCTCCTCCTCAGTAAAGTCAACTTCACAGACAACAAGAGTCTGGATCCTGACCAACCTATCTGGCTGCTTTGTCATGCTCCACAGCCATGATTCAACTGTAGTCATATCCTGAAAAACAGGCCTGGTCCTCTTTCCTCTGCCACCACCAAGGAAGGATCAGGCACTCCCATCCCAAACTTTCCAGACTTATCCCAGCTTCTGCCTGAATCTACCACCCTATGCAAATCTATGAACCAGTAGCCCACTTTTTCCCTATGGCCCTGGAAATCAATCAGGAACAGCCACAGTCCTAATTTTAACTCCCCTGCAGCCTTTTGAACTACAAGAGGTTTCATACTTGATCTTGTCCTTTCTCTGAGCCCCAGTCTCCTCATTTGGTATTCCTCTCAGGTGTCCTAGTGTGGCCCATCCTAGCTTATGGAAATGAAGAAGACTCACTGCTACCGCCTGCCTGAAGGCAGACCTGAAGACAAAAGCAACCTCATCACCATGGTCAGCTTTCGCGTGGGGCGGGGGTGGGGGGTTGGGGGGTTATGTCCTTAAATAAGCTGAGTGGTTGCTAGAACTCATAGAAGTAAATGGGGGCGTGGGAACCTAGAGGGATGGATAAACTATGACATGGTAAATGACATGGTGACCCCCTCATCTGAGCTGTGCTTCTACATTTTTGGTGATAAGATAGCTAGGTTTAAGCTGGCTGGAATTTAGACCAGTGTGATGAGGAGCCCCAGGCAGGAAGAAGCCTGGGAAAGTCTGAAGAGGTATAATCCATGGCCAGTGCTCCATTTTCTGACCTCTAGGATGGGTTTCCAAGACAAGGAATGCATGGTACTGTCATCTTCCTGGTAAACCCAATGGGAAAAGCTTCAGTTAAATCATGGCTTGGATTTCCTGTCTGTGTGGTCTTGGACTTGTCGCTGTTTAAGTTTCTTTTTTTTTTCCTTGAGATTAGCACATAACTCAATATCTGATGTTTTATGCTCATTGACGGTGCCCTATCCCCAGAGCCATGCCCACAATCTCTTTGTTTCCTCTTCAATAAAGCGACAGTGATGCCTGTGTCTTAGAATAGTCATGAGAATTTACTGACCTGTGTGACATCAAGTGCCTGACACTGGGGCCTTGAGGAAGACAAGGATGTGGACTTGGACATCACAGAACTGTCCTGGGATGCACAGCTCTGAGCTGCCCACTGCATAGTCAGGCTTCAGCTACAGATGTACTCACGCTGAAAATGTGCTACTTGCAGTGCAGGTACCACAAACATGAAGTCCCCCATCATATCTTGGAACTGGGCTTGGAGGGTCTGAGGGTCCTCGGTGTCCTCCATGTACTCTTCCATCAGCAGGTGAACACACTCAGCAGGTAAGTTCTGTGCCAAGAGGATCAGAGAGAGTCAGCCTAGGCAGGCAGTGCAGTGGCAGGGAGGAGGCAGCCTCTGGGTGCAGAGATGGCACCTAGACTGGGACATTCGTGCAGGGGTAAAGAGCCAACTGGAGAAACCCTGCCAGAAATACAAACATATCCTATCCTGTATTCCTGAAGGTTATTTCAATATCTTGTGGTTCCCCATCCATTGGGGCAGGTGTCCAGATTCTTACCATAAGCCCTACCATGTTCTCCATAATATCTGGCAAGTTCTGTTTATTTATTCGCTTTATGGTGTCAAGAAGTCCCAAGACCTGAGTGGAGGGGAGACAGTTTAAGTATGGAATGGCCTGGTCATGAAGGTATCATGTCCTATTCCACCATGCACCCCCTATCACTCACCCACATAACAGATGATTCTCCTAACAACTGAGTTAGAATTAAGTCTCACCATGGGGATGCCGTAGCCATACTCATCAGTGTTGACACCAATGATGCTAGGGACAGGGTGGAAGTCAGCCAAGGCCGTAGCTCATTCAGGTACCTGAGAAGGAAGGCCCCATCCACCACTCCAGGGATGATCTTGAAGGTCTGAGGAAGCATAGATATTCAGGATTTGAGATTGCATCACACATATTTTCTAATGTCCTCATATTACTTCCACCCCATCCCAATTCTTCTCAACATTTTCTCCTACACATATCCAACTTGGGATGCAATACTTGGGTTAGCCTCCCTTAGTTTTCATTTCCTATCCAGGTCTACAAGAACAGAGTCATTGGTTCAGAGTATTAGGACTGGGTGATTCACATCTTGTTTTCCTTTTCCCCTCAGGGTGCAGTGGACAGGCTCCCTGCCAGACCCCACCTACACCATTCAGCCTGACCTTGGTAATAGCCAGCATTTCCTCTTCACTCTTGGCCTGCAGGCAGTTCACCAGGGCCTCTGAGTCCACCTGCTCACAGGCAGACAGGTTGGCCACCATCTGGAAAGAAACCGTGCAGGGGCTGCCTCATCCTTTGAAGTAGCCAGAGAGGTTTGTCCAGACCCAGATCGATGCAGATTACTCCAAATTTCTTAGGGTATAGTGTGTGGATTACTGCAGGTGTGAAATTGTTCCCACTTGGGTGATGATCAAGGGCCTCAGCTGGAGGATTCACCCCCCCCCCCTGCTTACATGGTTATGTCCATATGGGAGAATCTGGGTGTAGCCTTGCTGACACAGATCACACTCAGCCTATGTGAGGCTGAGAGGGGTAGATCCTGCTCTTGAGCCCTCAGCAACTCCCAAGGAGAAGTTCCCAAGTTACATCTGTTGTCATTTTTGTCCCCAGAAAACACAGAGAATCAGAAGCTCTGAGGGTGAGAGGAAATGCAGGGAGTCTGGACCAGGGCAGATGAGGGCACTCACTGAGGAGACTGGTTCAGAGGAGCTGGAGAGGAGGTCTAGCACCACGGCCACCCCACTTTCCATGATGGCACCATGGAAGAGTCCTTGGGACATGGGGGACACAACATGCAAGGACACACTTGTGCCACCTGCAGACTCGCCAAAACTGGTAACACAGTTGGGGTTGCCTCATAAGTAGGTGATATTCTGTTGGACCCAGCGTAGGGCGGCCACTTGGTCCAAGTAGCCCCAGTTGCCAGTGGCATGCTGGTCTCCAGTGCTGAGAAGTGGCAGAGACAAGGGTCACAGGGCTGTCCTGGCTCTGCTTGGCACTCATTGCCCATCTCAATCCCACACTCACCTGAAGAAGCCCGGGACTGGATAGTGACCACCACCACATCCTCAATGGTTGCCAGCCTGGATCCATCATACAAGGAAGCCATACCTGCAACCAGTGCACCACTACGGATCCACACCATCACCTGGGAAATTCAAGACAGCTGTCATTTTCATCCAGCCCCAATCCTACCTCTGGTGTCCATTACACTGTCCATGGCTTTGGCTGTGGGCAGTTACCAATATAGAAAGAACTCCCTCAGGACCTCCTGAACTTGTTCCTGGGCGAGGGCTCCCAATTCATTCTCTATCCTTGTGGTCCACTCCAGGAATCCAAGTCTGAATTAATGGCTCCAAGCCTGGAGTATTGCTTCTCATACTCTCTTGTCTATCTAAAGTGGAAAGAAAACGGGTTCTTCCTTGGTTGTCTCACTGTAACGAGTCCAAAGGATCACACATTAGCATTAGCACAATAGATAACCCACAACTTGGGTGATCTCCGAGTTCAGCTCTTGGGTTCCTCAGTAAGTCTTCTGGGATCAAGTTGGGAGACTGAGTTGTTTGATTACAGAACCAAGGTCTCTAACATCTGGGACCACCTATGGCTCTGCATTCCTTACTATTGGTGAGTCACCCTTCCTGGCACGCCGTTTATGGAACCTGATAATGAAATGTCTCATTAGGTTCCACATTGCCTCAGAGCCCGGGCTGTTCTTGTCACTACAAATAGTCTTGCAGAAGAAATGTCCTCTTACCAAGGCTGACCAAGTCCTGACACTCACAGGCAGGTTAGAACCCTCATGGGCACTGGTAGGTGATTAGATGTTGAGATAAAGGCCGTCTTCAGACATAGTGGTGGGAGGTATTGTTGGTATGATTCGCATGAACATCTTTAGAGCTTCTATATCCATGAATAAGATTTTTTCCCCCCAGCAACTGTGAATCTCTGCTGCATGGATGCCTTATTTATACAGAATCTTCTCTTCAGTTCCCATTACTGCTTTGTGTCATCAGTACCAGCTTATACCTCCTTGGACCCCTCCTTACCATCTGACATAACCCTCCCCATCCCCAAAGTTCTGTCAGGGAGTTACTATTAGCAAGTTTGATGTTACCTGGTGTGGCCGAATCCGGGACAGAAGCCACTCGTAGACACCAGAGACACCAATATCTTTCCAAGTCTGAAGGCATACTACTGACCCTGGTTATATTCCCTCTAAGGTTCTTTGCCAGATGAGATCTCTGCTCAAGTACATCCACTGTGGCCCCTGGCTATTCATGCTTGATACATGTGTCAGAGTAAACATGTTAAGGACACAATGTTGATGATATGTTCCTCTTAAGAGATCAGCTGCCTGGATGATGCTTCATCCTCAGGAAGAAGCCCTCAGTGAAATGATATGATGAGGTAAAAAGGCCCACGGTCTGCCAGGAGTGAAATCTTTATGATCTACTAACTCCTGTCTTAAACTATCTTTGGCTTGAACTGGTTCAGAATCATAAGCCAGAACCAGGTCAAGAGCAGGTAAAGGAGGGAATCTGGTCAGAGTGGGCTGTTGATGAGGTAAGTGGAGACTCCTTGAGGCAGATTAAGCAGAGTAGGTCATCAGAGCCCACACAAAGGTGCTTTGGAATGAGAGGGATCAAGAGTTACATACATATTCTTGGGCATTGTTCCCTCCTGGTATGATCTACTGATAAGGACCTGGGGACGGTGTGGCAGGCACAGAGCACATACAGCACACCATCCTTTCCCTGGAAGCCCTTTGCTCAGGGTTGATACACAGGTAAAGGAAACCCAGGGACATCAAAGTTCAGCATTGTAATATGGTTCTAGGACCTGTGTATTGCCAAGGTCCAAAATGTTTCTCAGGCCACACCAGAACATGATATGGTGGTTTTCTGGCTATGTGGTAACCCACTAAGAGACAAAAGCAGCATGAATGATAATTACATTGTCAAGGCCAGCTAATTCAACAGCAGATACAAATGAGTTACAAATATAGCTGTAGCCACACAGAGAAGGAAAACATCCAGAGTAGCTGTTCTGACTACTATTTGGAGATTGTGAACTGGAAGTCTTATGCATGCCATATGCTCACTCTTCTGTGTCCTCAGGCATTTATGACCCTCTCTGGTCACCATCCTTGGCATTTAGTAGATGTTTAAGTAGCACCATTTTCCCCACATGGTTACCTGTCATTTCTACCTGCTCCTCCCTTCCCTAGGTCTCAAACTCTGTTCTACACAATGTGGCAGATCTCACTCTGGTATCTGCCCTCCTCCCCCCATCTCCACCACCCTCTGGCAGGAGTCTTACTCTGGATCGGGAGTGGGAGAAGCAGGAACCCACAGAGTACTGTGGTTAGACAGGCAGGATGTCCGTCCAGCAGCATGGCTGGCTCACAGGACAGTTTCTGTCCCTCTATGCAGCACACTGCAACTCCCAACAGGCACAATTCAGTTAGATTTTGCCCAGCCTGGAGTATGGACCTGATTGGGAGTAGGCAGGGACATAGGAGAGGCTGGGCAAGGTTGTTCCTGCAGGAGAGTGGCTCTGACAAGGCAGAGGTCACAGGAAGTCGTCAGTCAGCATGCTGGACTTGAGCCCTTCCCCTCTCCTATTTTTCCTTTGCCCTCCTCCAGAGGCGCTGTGTGGCTTCTGCAGCTCTTGAGATACTAGGAACTGTCAAGAAGGTGAAGGTTGTACTGGAGAAATTCAGGGCTGGTCTGCAGAGAAGCAGGCTCAGAATCTGACAGATATATTGCATAATGCCCTCCACCTTCCATAGGGCAAAGGCAAGGACTCGAGCAGAGACAGGGAGCTACAACTGTGCTCATTTTGAAATTCCTCCTTGAACTCATTACTCATAGTTCACTAAGTCCATCTTCAAGATCCCTAATCCCTTAGAATCATGGTAAGAGAGTCTGCATGGTCTCCTTCCTGTTTAGAAATGCTGGTCCATTCAAACATACTTGTCACTTTGGCATTTCTTAAGGACCATTCCCCTATTCACCCTATTCCCATCTAGCCTGGTGGCTGAGATCAAGGGCAGTATTTATCCACTTGAAAAACAATTAAGGGAAACTTGCTGTTGTGACACTGTGAGGAAGCAGGGCTCTCTGGGCCTCTGGTAATCTGGGAGCCAGGTCTATAATCAGGAGTGTGGGAAACATGTAGAATTCTGCTAGGATGCAGTGAGATACCAGGAGCCAGGAGCTGCAGCCCAGCCTGACTTTCCAGAGGAAGTGGTGCCAGGCTCAAACTCACACGGTCTTTATGCCTGTGATAACCAGCTTTGATTCTTCTATCTGGTGCACAATCCATTTGAGAACCTACAGTCTGGTACCACAGGCTTTCCTTCTTGGTACCATTCCTGGAGGGCTCATTCCCCCCAGCATGACTTGGCTACAGAGTCTCTGACCTCCATTCCAGCCACAAGGTCTGATGCGTACTCAAAGTCTTCAATCTAATGAACTTTGGCCCAGGACATGGTTCCAGGCCCTCCCTGGAAAGTTTCTCTTATTAGACCCACAGTTTGGAGAATAGACAAAGAGATGGATCACTACCAGCACCGGTGTATTGCAGAGCATTCAGCCAAAACTTAAAGATTCACTCCTAGCATGGTGCCAGTGGCTCATACCTGTCATCCTAGCTACTAAGGAGGCTGAGATCTGAGGATCACAATTCAAAGCCAGCTTGGGTAGGAAAGTCCATGAGACTCTTATCTCCAATTAACCACCAGAGAACTGGAAGTGAAGCTATGGTTCAAGTGGTAGAGCACTAGCCTTAAGCTGAAGAGCTGAGGGACAGCGCCCAGGCCCAGAGCTCAAGCTCCATGACAAAGAAAGAAAGAAAGAAAGAAAGAAAGAAAGAAAGAAAGAAAGAAAGAAAGAAGGAAAGAAAGAGATTCACTCCTGCATATAAGATAGGGCTTTTTTAGTGAATGCTAGTGTAATTTTGTAGGGTCTGATAAAAAACTAACTAATGTGGTGCTTCTGCCCCTAGGTTCTCTGTCTCTGTCTTCTCGCTCTCTCTTTCTGTCTCTTTCTTTCTGTCTCTCTCTGTCTCTCTGTGTGTGTGTGTGTGTGTGTGTGTGTGTGTTATACTGGTCCTGGGGCCTGAACTCAGGGCCTGAAAGCTATCTCATAGCTTTTTCACTCAAGGCTGGTACTGCACTCCACTGGAGCTGCAGCTCCATTTCTAAGTTTCTGCTAGTTGACTTCAGATAGGAATTTCATGGACTGTGCTACCCAGGCTGGCTTCAAATTGCATTCCTTAGATCTCAGTGTCCGGAGTGTTAGGTACAGGTCACTAGTCCATGGCTCCGGAGTGTTAGGTACAGGTCACTAGCCCATGGCTCCACCCATGCATTTTGGTGGGGATTGATCATAAAGTAACTAATAGTGAGATATAGATATTATGCAAACTGGGTCACAGCTGAAGAAGGGAGAGAATGAAGCAGGGGTGATAGTTAAAAGTCCTGGTCTGCTGCCAGCCAAATGGGTTACAGCCAGACTAGGGGAGAAAGTGAGGCTGGAGGGTTTGTAAATCCAGGCACTGGTCTTGAATATCAGGATAAGGACATTTGGCTACTCAGAATTAAGAGCTCTCTCTGACCTTGATTCTCCTAATCTAATTCACACCAAGGCTGGGGAACTGAGAGTCTAGGTCCTTGAAGTTCAGGGTTGAGTAACAAGTTCCTTTATTTTCACTGACAATCACAATGCTTCTTCTAAATACTGTGGCTGTGGTTTACCACTGCAAGGCTGAAGTTGCCCATGTACCCTGTCACTTCCTGCACCATCATTCAGAGACCATGGCATCCACAATAGCCATGCTAATAGTAACAGCATGGAATGAAAGGGTTTTAGAAGCATTTCTGTATGTTCAAGGATGTTGATGAAAACTTCCATATACCTAGTGATCTGAACAAAGATGAGGAGACAGAGCCAGGATAGAAACAGAGAGAAAAGGAAAGAAAGGAAGAGCAAGGAACAGACTCAGATAGACAGGCAGACACAGACACAGAGATAGACACAGAGAAACAAATGAAGAAAGACAGAGAGGAAGCATCAGAGACACAAGCCAGTGGCTCATACCTGTAATCCTAGCTTCTCAGGAGGCTGAGATCTGGGGATCCTGATTCAAAGCCAGCCCAGGCAAGAAAGTTGATAAGACTTTTATCTCTAATTAAACCCAGAATAGAATCCAATAGAAATGAAAGCATGTGTCTGCACGATGTTAGGCTCAAAGTGTCCTAAAAACATGGTTAATAATAGCAAAGAATGTGTCACACTCAGATGTACATTCAGCTGTGCATGGATAAAAAATGGTGTGTGTAATCATAGAAGGCACTCCTCAATAAAAGAAAGGAAGTGCACTTGATTCTCAGGGCCTTAATTGTAGTGACTACAACCACAGATAATTAACTTAATATGATATGCTAGACTGGCCTATTATTTTTTCCAAATTATATATAAACTCTATAGCAACTAAAAACAATTGGGCCAGGCAGTAGTGGCTCTTGCCTATTGTCCTAGGAACTCAGGATACTGAGATCTGAAGATCAAGGTTCAAAGCCAGCCCAGGTAGAAAAGTTCGTGAGACCCTTATGTCCAATTAACTAGCAGAAAGCCAGAAGAAGAGGTTGGCTCAAGTGATAGAGATCCAGTATTGAGTAGAAAAAATCAAGTGAGAAGGAAAAGCCCTGAGTTCAAGTCCCAGTACTGGAATAAAAAACAGACCAACACAATCAGTTGTTTGCAAAAAGTTGAGTAAAAGGAAGTAATCAACTTTAAAGAATGAGAAGGAAGTTCTTGGGATGAAAGAAAAATTCTAACATATGATATGAGAGTTGAACATATGTATGTTCAGGTTTACCAAACTCTGCAGGTGAATGGGTGAAAATTGCATATACATTAATCCATAACAAAGTACCGTGTGTATGTGTGTGTGTGTGTGTGTGTGTGTGTGTGTGTGTGTTAGAGACATTTAGAAATTAAATTGGCTTAATTATTGGATAGTCAGAAATTAGAGAAAAATGGGGCTTACTGAAGGGTTAACATTTACCCCTCTGCTAGGGGTAAAAAACTCAGAACATCTTCTTGATTTGAACAGGCGCTAGGTACTTGGAGCAGACAAAGGTTGGGGAGACGAGATGAGCAAGAAAGGAAGGGACCCAGGCTCAGTGGGGGTATGGAGGACAGTAAGTACCACTGGAGTGATAGTTGCATTGCCATGGGGGAATTTATTGAGTGTGTCTAACAAGAGTGTGCTCAGGCAAGTTGGTCATGAACGTCATGCAGGCAGTTGTTCATAAGGATTGGCTAGTTGGGTGGCTGGCTGGATAAAGAGGGGATGAATGGCCAAGTGAACATTGGAGTCAATTCGCATTTCATGGTAAACATGTGGGTGCCTCATGTTGACCAAACCTGCACTCAAGCCCACACCTCCTGACATAGACCACTATGGCTGTAGGTGCTTCTCCTCAGCCCCTTTGAGCTCCTGGATCTTCTGGGGCAGGGTCTGGGTCCAGAACTTCAGCTTGGAGGCCTTCAGGGCCTGGCCCACGGCAGGATGGATGTCCAGCTGTAGGTACTGCTCATTCTGGTCAAACTTGGGCCAGTGGAGCAGATCCTCGCTATTGGGGTTCCTGTGGACAAACCCTCCCAGGAGGAGGGGTGAGGGTCATTCTGAGTCCTTGTGAGCCTGGACCAACCGCCTCATTAGAGTCATGCCAGGCAGCCCAAAAGATCAGGAGTGGAGGGAATGAGGGAAACTTTTCTGATATAGGAAAATAAGGCCCTCCCTCTAGTGTCTGTTCTATATGGCTCAGAGCCACCTCACAGAGGTGAGTACAGATGTTTCCACAAAACTGTGGTTCACCGTTCAGGTCTCTGGAGCAAGAGAGTGTGACTTGAACCTACCATGTACTCTCTGTGTGTGAGTGAGTCCTGGGATTTGAGGGGGAGCTGTCACGCAATTAAGGATCATGCGTGCTCATGAGGATCCCACAGGGGATCACTACGTGGACCCCATTCTGAGGAGGCAGGGTTAGGTGTATTATCTCACCCATTGCGGGCAAAGTTGGCCCAGTACTTCATCATCTTCCTGCTCAGTAGTTCTTCTTCCTCAGAAAAGTCAGCTGCACAGAGGAGAACAAGAGTCCATTTCTTGGCCAATTTCAGGGTGCCTACTGCTGCTTTCCACCCTCCATTGAACTGTAGTCTGATCCTCCATAGCAGGCCTGATGCTTTTCCTCTGCCCCACTCAGTATCAGGCAGTCCCATTAACAACCTTCCATTACTCATCCCAGCCTCTAGCTGGGACGAGCATATTCCTGGACCAGAGGATATTTCTACTTTCAGTTCCTGGGAATCATTTAGGGACACTCATAACTCCCAACCATCACTCTGCACCTATGTCTGACACATGATGTGGGGAGCACAGACTCCTTGGGAAAAGCCTTCAATGATAAACACCTGCAGCTTTTTGAATGGTAAGATTTTGCACACTTGATCTTGTCTTCTATCTGAGCTTCAGTTTCCTTCTTTCAACTATGATTAGAACCTACCTACAGGGATCCTAGTGTGGGCCATTCTAGGTTATGGAAAAGAAGAAGACTCACCGTTGCTGCCGTAAAAGGAGAACCCAAAGACAAAGGCAATCTCAGCACCGTGGTCAGCCTTCACATGTGGGGGCTTGAGGTCCTTGAAGAGGCTGTGAGGATGTTGGAACTCATAGAAGTAGACAGGGGCATGGGCACCTGGAGGTGTAGACAAAGTAGGACAGGTGACTTCTCAATTGGAGTTGTCCTTCCTCATCTTGGGTGATAAGATCACTATGTTGAGGCTGGCTGGAATCTGGACTGTGAAGTGAGAAGCCTCAGGCAGAAAGATGCTTTGCAAAGAACAAAGGTGCTCATCACAGTCAGTGTTCCATTCTCTGTCTTCTAGGATGAGCTTTGAAGCCAAGAATTGTGTGTTACTGCCATCTTCCTGGAGACCCCAATAGGAAAAGCTTTGGTTAAATCATGGCTTTCCTATCTGTATGGTCTTAGACTAGTAAGTGAAGGTCTAAGTTTCCTCTTCTGTAAAGTGCCAGTGATGCCTGTGTCTTACAGTAGCCATGAGAATTTACTGACATGAGGGACATCAAGTGCCTGGCACTGGGCCCTTGATAAAGACAAGGGTGGTGAATTGGACATCACAGAGCTGCACTGGGATGCACAGCTCTAAGCTGCCTGCTGTACAGTCAGGCCTCAACTTCCGATGTACTCACGCTGAAAATGTGCTGCTTGCAGTGCAGGTATCACGAATATGAAGTCTCCCATCATGTCTTGGAACTGGGCTTGGAGGGTCTGGGGGTCCTCGGTGTCCCCCATGTACTCTTCCATCAGCAGGTGAGCACACTCAGCAGGCAGGTTCTGTGCCAAGAGGATCAGAGAGAGTCAGGCTAGGCAGGCAGTGCAGTGGCAGGGAGGAGGCAGCGTCTGGGTGTGTGTGGGGGGGATGGCACCTGACTAGGAAATTAGTGTAGGGGGGAAAGATCATAGCTCTGGTGTAACCCTGCCACAAACATACAGATATTCCACCTTATATTCCTGGAGGTTACTAT
Source organism: Dipodomys spectabilis (assembly GCF_019054845.1). NCBI lineage: Eukaryota > Metazoa > Chordata > Mammalia > Rodentia > Heteromyidae > Dipodomys > Dipodomys spectabilis. Next base: position 9,751,695 of record NW_024870950.1, read on the forward strand.
GTGAACATATTAATTGTGGTTCCCCATCCATTGGGACAGTGTCCAGATTCTTACCATGAGTCCTACTGTATTCTGCATAATAGCTGGTAAGGTTTGTCTATTTATTCCCTTTATGGTGTCAGCAAATCCCAAGATCTGAGTGGTGGGGAGACAATTTATGTTTGGAATGACCTGGTCAGTATGGTTTCATGCCTGTCCCACCCTGCACCCCCTTCCACTGACACACATAACAGAGGAGGTACCCAGCCTACCAATGAATTAGAAATAAGTCTCACCGTGGGGAGGAGCCAACCATACTCATCATTGTTGACACCAATGATGCTAGGGACAGGGTGGAAGTCAGCAGAGGCCAGCAGCTCCTTGGGGTGCCTGGGTAGGAAGGTCCCATCCACCACAACAGTAGCTCTCTTGAAGGACTGAGAAGGCATCGATGATCAAGAGTTGAGATCACATACCACATATTTTCTAGTGTCCATATGGTATTTTCATCCCAGCATTCTCCCCATACACATCCCAAGAGTTATAACACTTAGGTTAGCCTCTGTTAGGTTTCATTAGGATTACAAGAAGGGAATCACTGGTTCAGAGTATGAGGATTGAGTGACTCACACTCTGTCTTCCTTTCCCCCTCAGGGAGCAGTGGGCAGGTCCCCCTGTCTGAACCTCACCACACCATTCAGCCTGACCTTGGTAATAGCCAGCATGTCCTCTTCACTCTTGCCCCGCAGGCAGCGCACCAGGGCCTCTGAGTCCACCTGCTCACAGGCAGACAGGTTGGCCACCTGTAAAGCAATCAGGAAGGGGCTGCCTCATCATTCCAGGCAGAAGGATGGGTTTGCCCAGACCCAGATGGGTGCAGTGCTCTTAAATCTCCCAGGGTATGGAGTGTGGGGTTGCAGGAATGAAATTGTTCCCACTTCTCTGATGCTCAGAGGCCTCAGCCAGAGGGGCCATTCTCCCCTGCTTCCTTGCATAATTCTGTCAAGGATGCTGGAATTTGGCCACAGAACCTACACAGCTTCTGTGAGGCAGAGAGGTGTGGATTCTGACCCCTAACACTGCAGCAGTTCCCAGGGAGATATTTCCAAGGTGCTTCCTTGGTCCCTGTTGTTCCCACAAAACAGAGAACCAGAGGCTGTGAGAAAGAAGGGTGAAACTGGGTCTGGGCTGGATGGCTGAGGGCACTCACCTTAACAACCACCTCAGAGGAGTTGGAGATTAAGGCAGGTGTCTGGGCCACTCCACTCTGCATGATGGCCCCATGGAAGAGTCCTTGGGACATGGGGGACAGGACATGTAAGGATATGCTCGTACCACCTGCAGACTCGCCAAAAATGGTGACACGGTCGGGGTTGCCTCCGAAGTGGGCGATATTCTGTTGGACCCAGCGTAGGGCGGCCACTTGATCCAGGAAGCCCCAGTTTCCAGTGGCATGCTGGTCTTCAGTGCTGAGAAGTGGCAGAGACAAGGGTCACAGGACTGTCCTGGCTCTGCTTGGCCCTCATTGCCCATTTCAATCCCAGGCTCACCTGAAGAAGCCTAGGATTCCAAGGCGGTACTGGATGATGACCACCATCACATTCTCAGTGGCTGCCAGCCTGGATCCATCATATAAGGAAGCCATGCCCATAACCAGTCCACCACCATGGATCCACACCATCACCTGGCAAAGTCAAGACAGCTGCTATTGATTCTCATTCATCCCCAATTCTACCTCTGGCGTCCATTACACTGTCTATGGCTTTGGCTGTATGCAGATGCCAACATGGAAAGAACTCCTTCAGAACCTTCCTAACTTGGCCCTTGGTGAGGGTTCCAAGTTCAGTTACTATCCTTGAAGTCCATATCAGGAATCCAAGTTTGAATTAATAGCTCCTAGCTGGAGTATTGGTGCTCTTACTTTCTTACCCATCTAAAGTGGAAAGAAAAGGGGGGATTTTCCTGTCTTACTTTAATATGAGTCAAAAATGATCACATGCTAGCATTGGCACAATTGGCATCCTCGAGTTGGGTGATTTAAAAGTTCAGCATTGGGTTCCTCAGGTGGTCTTCTGGGCTCAAGTTGGCAGAGTAAGTTCTTGTTTGATGAAAGAACCAAGGTTTCTAACGTCTGGGAGCACTTAGGACTCTGTATCCCTCTGTACCAGTGGTGAGTGACCCTCTCTTTATAATTGGTTTTTGGAACCTGATAATGAAACTTCTCATTAGGTCCCACAATTCTTGAGACCCTAAGCTGTTCTTTCCACTACTAAGGGTCTTGCAGAAGAAATGTCCTCCCACCGAGGCCAGCCAAGTCCTGATACTCACAGGCAGGTTAGAGCCCTCCTGGGCACTGGCAGGTGAATAGATGTTCAGATAAAGGCAGTCTTCAGACATGGAGATGGCAGGTTTGGATAGCTTCAGAATCATTGTATTCATTGCATCAGATGTTTGAAGACACCTGGTTACAATAGTAGACAATTATTTCAGAATTTGTTTCATGGCCAAAAATCTTTGGGCAAGATTTATTCCCAGCCACAGTGAACTTCTGCTGCACTGGTGCCCTGTTTATTCTTTTCTCATGTCTTTCTCAACCACGTTGCAGGCCACATGCCTGTATTGGGTGAGACTCTCCATCTCAAGCTAGGATAGAGCTCTGACTGCCTGGAAGCCTTTACACTGTTGGGCACATTGGATTTCTCTCTTCCTAAGCCCTGGAAATCTTGACTCATAGAGTCTTCTAGAAGCATTGTCTGCAAGGGTAGACATTTATACCTTCTCTCTGTGCCAGTTAAAGCCTGGCCAGGGTTGCTGCCACTACACCAGTCTAGTATGAATGAATGAAGCTCAGATACACACAGGGTAGTGGGACGTTACTGAAATCCAAACCCACAACCCAAGAGAACCACATTCTGTCCTACATGACTCCAGTCGGAAGCACATAGACTTTTCTCTGCCAGTACCACCTGGCTCTTTGAGTAAGCACAGTGACTGTGGAGGTTGGCTTCTCCAAGGAGCCCCCACTGCTGCCTTCCTCAGGGAGCTGTAGCATCTGCTGCTGGACCAGGAGCTCTGTCAGGTCCATACAGCCCAGGTGAGCCTTTCCCAGGGATGCCTCCCCTGGTGGCAGAGAACAATTGGCATGATCCAAGTCATGGCACAAGTATATCTCTGTGCTTTGGCACCTGGTGCCTAGCACTGTTCATATGCAAAGTCAGAGCTATGAGCCTGGCAAGGCTGCTCCACACACTGAATCTCAGCAAATTCATTGGAAAAATGGACATGGGAAATGCTGCAATGCAAAGAAAATGGAGTGTGGGGTTTACATGGGAGAAACACTAAGCTTGGGCCAGGGTACCCATTACACCACAGAGATTCTCACCCCACAAAAGCTTACATGGCTGGGTAGGAGGTGGCATTCCTTATACCACTCCAGGGCTCAGGGGGCTCTGGAGGGGCAAACCGCAGTGGTCCTACAGGTGGCTTGGCAAAGGGAATTCCAAGGAAGGTGTGCACTCCCACATTGTCATTCACATGGATGAGGCTGCCCCGCACCTGCCCAGATTGTGTGGTTCTGATGGGGCTGGCTGGGTCCTGGCCTGTGGGTAGAGAGATGCACATGAGAGTTGGGTGTGTCCCCTCAGCGCCACTCACATTGTGGCTCCTGTTGGCTCTATGCCACCCATTGTTCAGCCAGGTAAGGTCCTCTGCTCTGCAGGTTCAATGGTTTTACATATTTTCTGCCGGCATGACTGTGCCCCTACACCACGGTTTTCACTGACCTGACCCAGGCCTTCCTACCAGACAGGCTTCCTGAGGTCCTTTGGGAGTTGATAGCATCATTAAGCCCTAGGAGCTTCCAGGTTGGGTCTTAAGTGATTGGAGAAGAAACATCCCTTTCCAGCAACCTAACAGGTTTTAGTAGGGACTAACAGGATTCTAAGAATTGGACTGAACATTTCCAATTCTCAAGGAACTTACACTGGAGGTGTTAAAAATGCCAAGAAGAGGGGCTGCAAGGAGGGAGTCACACAGTTCTGATTACTTTGTAAAAACCCTGGCTGGCCTGTGTTGGGGATTGAGGAGGGAAGAGGCCATTGGAGATCATCTTATGGTCCACATCAACCTGGTTTGTTCGATTGTGATAATTGTTTAAAGGGTTTCTGCATACACTGGGTATATTTCTCCTAACCTAAGACAGCGTACCCTTTTGTGTGTGCTCACATTTGATAGCTCCAAAATTCCTGCTCCTTCAGGTGTTTCGAGACATCCAGTCAGGCCCACAAGCTCTGGCTATTTTGTCATCAGTACCAATTCCACCTCTACTGGAATCTTCTCTCCTCCCCCCACTCCCCCAGTATCACTTTTAGGTCCCAGAAGTTCACTAATCTGACCTGTTGTATAAGAAAAGTAACTCTCCTGCCCCTAAGCACTCTCCAGGAGCTATTGTGAATCACAAAGTTTCATGTTTGAAACTATCATGGTTGAAGCCATGATAGCAACCACAAATAGACATCATAGACAGCAGTTTCCAAATATCTTCCAAAGTCCAAAGACATAGCAATGACCTTCATGTTATCTACGCAAGAGATTTTGGCTAGATGAGAACTCTGACCCTGGACCTCACAGTGCCCACTCATGCTTCATAGTTGTTACAGGAAAGGATAAACATTGCTCAAAGGTTCCTGTTAGAGACCAGCTACCTGCATGTTGCTTCAAGCCCCTCATGAAATGTTATGAGGAAGCTGAACCATGAAGTGGCAAAAAATGATCCTTAAGTTAGGAGATTTAAAGCCCTGGGTCTTCTGGATAGCAAGATTTGCACAACCAACTCCTCCTGTTATAAACCATTGTTATCTTGTACTCACTATCTTAGGATCACTAGCCAGATCCTGATCAAGAACAGGTAAGGGAAGGAATCTGGTAGGAGTGGGCCATGGGTGAGCTGAGGGGGAACTCCTTAGGTCAGATTAAATAGGAGAGCGTAGGGGAGTTCATCAGGGCCTGTCCCAGCTTGGTCTGGGGTGAGGGGAATCAAAGTTCGTAATACATTTCTGGATATAATTCTCTGTTGGCATGAATTATTGATAAGGACATGGGGACTGTGAAGCAGGCACAGGGAAGATCCTCTTTGCCCTGGAAGCTAAGCCAAGCCTTTGTCCAGAGTTGATACCTAGGTGATAGAAACCCAGGGGCATCTCATTTCAACTTGATGATGTCTGTCTAGGGAGTTGTAGATCTTCTAGGACTAGAAATCTATGCCAGGGCCTATTAGTTCATGCCAAGATGCTTCTCTGGTGATGAAGGGGACCCACTCAGAAACAGAGGATAGTGTGAATGACAATTACACGAGCAAACGCAGGAGCAGTTACAGCTACAGCTGCCACAACACACAGAGGAGGGGAATGTCTAGAATCCCTGACATTGCCTGACGTATGTCAGTGTACCTAAGACTCTTTCATATTGGGTTCACTCCTCTGTCTCCTCAGGTATCTATGAGCCCCTCTAAACTGTGGGCGTTTTGTGGATGCTTAAGGGAACAATTTTCCCACAATATAATTTGTCATCTTGACCTGCTCCTTCCTCCCTTCCTTTCCCAACCTCAAACTCTGCTCTACACAATGTGGCAGATCTTACCCAGGTCCCTGCCCGCGCCCCCCAAGCCCTCTGCAAGAGTCTTACCCTGGATCTGGAGTGGGAGAAGTAGGAGCCCACAGATTACTGTGGTCATCCAGGCAGGAATTCGGTCTAGCGGCATGGCTGGCTCACAGGACTGTTTCTGCGCATTTATGTGGCACACTGCAACTCACCCACAGGCAGAGCTCATCTAGACTTTGCCCAGACACCTGGGACTGGGGGAAGGGGACCTGGGAGTGGGTGCCAGGGAAAGTAGTTTCTATGGGAAAGTGGCACTGACAGGGCAGTGGTCACAGGGAGTCTGTGTGTGAGCCCTTTCCTTCTCCTACTTTCCTTTTGTCCTCTTCCAGAGGACCTGAAAGGCTTCTGCAGCCTTGAGATACTGGGAACTGTCACTGAGGTGAAGGTTGTAATGGAGAAATTTCGGGGCTGGTCTGCAAAGAAGCAGGCTCAGGATCCCACCCATGGACAATGGAGCATTTGAGCACTTGCAGACACAGGGAGCTATGACTTGTTCATTTGGAAATTCCTCCTTTGATTTCATTGTTCATAGATTACCAATTCCTCCTCAAGGTTCCTCATCCTTTAAAGTCATAGTCTGAGGGTCTGCATGGACCCCTTCCTATTTACCAATGGCTGTCCATTCAAACATACTTGTCACTGTGGCATTTAAGGACCTATTCCTAAATTCAGCTTTTCCCCCATCTGTGGCTATCCTGACGTGTCAGATCAAGGGCAGTCATTTACCCACTTGAAAAACATTTAAGGGAAACTAGCTGGTTGCAACACTGTGAGGAGGCAGGGCTCTCTGGGCCTCTGGTAATCTGGGAGTCAGGTCAGTAATCGGGAGTTTGTGAAACACATAGAATCCTGCTAAGATGAAGTGAAAGAGCAGGGGCCAGGAGCTGCAGCCCAGCCTGACTTCCCCGAGGATGTGGTGCCAGGCTCAGACTTACATGGTCTTGACTGCCTGTGAGAACTAGCTTTAAGTCTTCTATCTGGTACACAGTACTGTCGAGAACCTACAGCCTGGCACCACAGGCTTTTCTTTTGGTGCCATTCCTGCATTCCCCTTGCATGACATGGCTAAAGATTCTACAACCTTCTCCATTCCTGTCATGAGGTCTGCTGTGTACTTAAGGTCTCCAGTCTAAGGAACTTGGCCCAGGACATGGTCCCAGGTCCTTCTTGGGCAATTTCTCTTCTTAGATTCACAAACAGAGATGGGTCATCATCAGCACAGGTTTATTGCAGAGCCTTCAGCCAAAGCTTAATGATTCACTCCTGCTTACAGGCTAGGGTTTTGTGGTGGGTTCATGGGAATGCTAGTGCAATGCTGTAGGGGCTGATAACAAAGTAACTAATGTGGTGCTTCTGCCCCTGGATTCTGTGTGTGTGTGTGTGTGTGTTGGTAGTAGGGCCTGAATTCAGGGCTATCCCTTAGCTTTTTCACTCAAGGCTAGTGTTGAAGCTCCATTGCTGGCATTCTTCCTGCTTAACAGAAGATAAGAATCTCGTCGACTTTCCTATCCAGGCTGGTTTCAAACTGCAATCCTCAGATCTTGGTCTCTTGAGAGTTAGGTTCAGGCCACCAGCACATGGCTTAACCCACGCATTCAGATGGAGGTTGACCAGAAAGTAACTAATAGTGAGATACAGATATTATGCAAACTGGGCACAGCTGAAGAACGGAGGGAATGAAACAGAGGTGATAGTTCAATGTCCTGTTCTGATGCCAGCCAAATGGGATACAGCTGGACAAGGGGCGAAGGTGAGGCTGGAGTGTTTGTAAATCCGGGCACTGGTCTGGAACCTCAGGATAAGGACATTTGGCTACTCAGAATTAAGAGCTCTTTTTGAGCCTCATTCCCTAATCTAATTAGCAGTTGGGCTGGAGGGCTCAGAAGCTAGGTCCTTGAAATTCAGGGGTGAGTAACAAGAAGATCACCATACTTCTTCTTAATACTGTGGCTGTGGTTTACCACTGCAAGGCTGAAGGTGCCCATGTGTCCCATCACTTCCTGCACCACCATTCAGAGACCCTGGCATCCACAGTAACCAGGCTAATAATAAAAACATGGAATGAAAGGGTTTTATAAGCATTTCTGTGTGTTTGAGGATGTTGATGAAAACTTACATATACTTAGTGATCCGGACAAAGATGAAGAGACAGAGCCAGAATAGAAACAGAGAGAAAGAGGAAGGGGAAGAGGAGAGAAAGAAAGAGTGAGAGAGGCAGACTCAGACAGATAGACAGACAGACACAGACACAGTGAGACAAAGAGGGACAGAGAGAAAGCATCAGAGAAACAAGCCAGGTGACTGTGTCTCCCACCTGTAAGCCTAGCTTCTCAGGAAGCAGAGAAAGAGGGCCTGGGTTTGAAGGCAGCCAGGGAGGAAATTCAGTGGCACTTTTATCTCCAACTAAGCAACAAAAATCCCAGAATAGAATCCAATAGAAATGAAAGCATGTGTTTACATAAAGTTAGGTTCAAAGTGTCCTAAAACATGGTTAATAATAACAAAAAATGGTCACACTCAGATGTACATCCAGCTGTGTGTGGATAAAAAATGGTGTATGTGTTCATAGAAGGTACTCCTCAATAAAAGAAAGGACGTACACTTGATTCTCAGGGCTTTAATTGTAGTGATCACACTATAGATAATTCACTTAATATGATATGCTAGATTGGGCCATTATTTTTCCAATTATATAAAACTCTATAGCAACTAAAAACAATTGGGCCAGGAAGTAGTGGCTCTTGCCTAGCAATTCAGGATGTTGAGATCTGAAGATCAAGGTTCAAAGCCAGCACAGGTAGAAAAGTTTGTGAGACCCTTATATCCAGTTAACCAGCAGAGAGCCAGAAGTGGAGTTTGCCTCAACTGACAGAGATCCAGCATTGAATAGAAAAAGCCAAGTGAGAAGGCAAAGCCCTGAGTTCAAGTCCCAGTGCTGGAATAAAAAACAAGCAAACACAATCAGGTAGTTGCAAAAAGCTGAGTAAAATGAAGTAATTAACTGTAATGAGTGTGAATGGATTTCTTTGGATGAAAGAAATATTTTAGCATGTTATGGGAATGGATGTGGGTAAATTTAATTGCATATAAATTAATCCATAACAAAGCTCCTTGGACAGTTGTGTGCATGTGTGTGTATGTTTGTCTTAGAGACACTTAGAAATTAAATTGTTGGCTACTTAGAAGTTAAAAAAATAAGGATTGCTGAAGGGACAACATGGGAATTTGACCCATGTAGGGGTAACGGGTACAGCGCATCTTCATTTGAAGAGGTGCTGGTGGCTTGGAGCAGACAGAAATGGGGGAGACGAGATGAGCAAGAAAGGAAGGGCCCAGGCTCAGTAAGCACCACTGGAGTGATAGTTTCATTGCCATGGGGGAATTTATTGAGTGTGTCTAATAAGAAAGTGTTCAGGCAAGTTGGTCATGAACATCATGCAGGCAGTTGTTCATAAGGATTGGCTGGTTGGGTGGCTGGCTGCATAAACAGGGAATGAATGGCTAAGTGAATGTTGTGGTCAATTCCTATTTGGTGGTAAATGGGTGGGCACCTCCTGCTGACCCTACCTGCACTCGAGCCTACTTCTCCTGACAAAGACCACTGCAGCTCTACTTGCTTCTCCCCACCCCTACCCTGGATCTTTTGGGGCAGGGTCTTGGTCTAGGCCTTCAGGGCCTGGCCCATGGCAGGATGGATGTCCAGCTGTAGGTCAAACATGGGTCAGTGGAGCAGATCCTCACTGTCGGGGTTCCTGTGGACACACGCTCCCAGGAGGCAGGGTGTGTGTGGGGGAATGAGGGTCATTCTGAGTCCCTGTGAGCCTGGACCCAATCACCTCATCAGAGTCATGCCAGGCAGCCCAAAAGATCAGGAGTGGGGAGAATGAGGAAAACTTTTCTGATATAGAAAATTAAGGCCCTAGCCGGGCGCTGGTGGCTCACGCCTGTAATCCTAGCTACTCAGGAGGCTGAGATCTGAGGATTGCAGTTCAAAGCCAGCCCGGGCAGGAGACACCGTGAGACTCCTATCTCCAATAAACCGCCAGAAAACCGGAAGTGGCGCTGTAGCTCAAGTGGTAGAGCGCTCGCCTTGAGCTGAAGAGCTGAGGGACAGCACCCAGGCCCAGAGTTCAAGCCCCACGACTGACAAAAAAAAAAAAAAAAAGAAAATTAAGGCCCTCCCTCTAGTGTCTGTTCTACAAGGCTAAAAGCCTCCTCCCAGAGGTGAGTGTTGATGTTTCCACAAAACTGCTCCACCTCTCAGATCTCTGGGGGAAGAGAGAGTGACTTGCACCTACAATGACCTGTCCCTGTGTAAATGAGTTCTGGGGTTTGAGGGAGAGCTATCATATAACTAAGATCATGCATGCTCATGAGGATGCCACAAGGGAATCACTAGGTGGACTCCACTCGTGGGAGGCAGGGTTAGGTGTATTATCTCACTCATTCTGGGCAAAGTTGGCCCAGTACTTCATTTTCCTCCTCAGTAGCTCCTCAGAAAAATCAGCTGCACAGAGAAGAACAAGGGTCCACTTCTTGGCCAATTTCAGGGTGCCTACATCTGCTCTATACCCTCCATTCAACTGTAGTCTGGTCTTCCATACCAGGCCTGATCCTTTTCTCCTGTACCACCCAGGATGAGACACTCTCATTGTACAACCTTCCATTACTCATCCCAGCCTCTTGCTGAATGCACCAGTATGTATTCCTGGACTAGAGGACTTTTCCATCCTCAGTCCCTGGAGTTAACTTAGGACCTTCATAACTTTAAATCCTCCACTCTGTACCCATGTCTGACACGTCATTGCAGGTGGGGACAGATGTTGGGAGCACAGGCTGCTTGGGAAAAGGCTTGGAATGTAAACACCTGCAGCTTTTTGAGTGGTAAGATTTTTCACACTTGATCTTGTTCTCTCTTTGAGCTCCAGTGTCCTATGTAGACCATGAGGAGAATCTACCTACAGGGATCCTAGTGTGGCCCATTCTAGGTTACAGAAATGAAGAAGACTCATGGTTGCTGCCATACAAGGAAGACCTGAAGACATAGTCAACCTCATCAGCATGGCCAGCCCTCACATGCAGGGGCTTGAGGTCCTTGAAGAGGCCGTGAGGATGTTGGAACTCAAAGAAGTAGACAGGGACATGGGAACCTGGGGGTTTAGACAAAGTAGGACAGGTGACCTCTCGATTGGAGTTGTCCTTCCTCAAGTTGGGTGATAAGATCACTATGTTGAATCTGGCTGGAACCTGGACTGTGAAGTGAGAAGCCTCAGACATGAAGAGGCCTTGCAAAGAATGAAGGTGGTCATCAAGTCATCCTCTGACTTCTAGGATGAGCTTTGAGGCCAAGAATTGCATGTGACTGCCATCTTCCTGGTGACCCCAATGGGAAAAGCTTTCGTTAAATCAAGGCTTGGATTTCCCAGCTATGTGGTCTTTTACTAGTCACTGACTATCTAAGCTTCCACTTCTTTAAGGTGCCAATGATGCCTGTGTCTTACAGTAGCCTTGAAGACTTACTGACCTGTATGACATCAAGTGCCTGGTACTGGGGTCTTGAGAGAGACAAGAGTGGGGACTTGGACATCACAGAATTGCCCTGGGATGCAAGGTTCTAAGCTGCCTTTTGATTAGTCAGATCTCAGCTACAGATGTACTCACACTGGAAATGTGCTACTTGCAGTGCAGGCATCACAAACATAAAGTCCCTCATCATGTCTTGAAGCTGGGTTTGGAGGGTCTGGGGGTCCTCGGTGTCCCCCATGTACTGTTCTATCAGCAGGTGAGCACACTCGGCACAAGTTCTATGCCAAGAGGATCAGAGAGAGAGTCAGGCTAGGCAGGCAATGCAGTGACAGGGAGGGGGCAGCCTCTGAGTGGGGGGATGGGACTTGGGATGGGACATAGTATAAGGGTGAAAGAGCCAAGCTCTAGTGTAACCCTGCCACAAACACACATATTCCACGCTGTATTCCTGAAGGTTACTGTGTGAAGAAATATCTTGGGGTTACCCATCCGTTGGGGCAGGTGTCCAGATCCTTACCATGAGTCCTACATGTTCTGTATAACAACTGGCAAGTTCTTTCTATTTATTCCCTTTATGGTGCAAGAAGTCCCCATATCTGAGTGATGGGGAGACAGTTTAAATTTGGAATGTCCTGGTCATGAAGGCATCATGTCCTGTTCCACCATGCACCCCTTACCACTCACCCACATAACAGATGAGCTCCCCAGAATACTAATGAGTTAGAAGTAAGTCTCACCATGGGAATGATCCAGCCATTCTCATCAGTGATGCTAGGGCCAGGGTGGAAGTCAGCAGAGGACAGCAGCTTGTTTGGATCCCTGGGTAGGAGGACCTTATCTACCCCTCCAGGGATGACCTTAAGAGTCTGAGGAGGCATCCATGAACAGGATTTGGGATCACATATCACATATTTTCTCTTGTCCTTATGTTACTTGCATCCCATTCCAGTTCTTCCCAGAATTGTCTCCCATACACATCCAAAGACATCCAACACTTGGGTTAGCCTCCCTTACTCTTCATTTTCTATCCAGGACTACAAGAACAGTCAATGGTTCAGAGTATTAGGACTAGGCCATTCACATCTTGTCTTCTTTTTTCCCTCAGGGAGCAGTGGGCAGATTTCCACCCTCCTTCCATTCAGCCTGACCTTGGTAATAGCCAGCATTTCCTCTTCACTCTTGGCCCGCAGGCAGTGAACCAGGGCCTGAGTTCATCTTCACACAGGCAGACAGGTTGGCCACCATCTGGGAAGCAACCAGGCAGGGGATGCCTCACCCTTTGAAGTAGCCAGAGAGGTTTGCCCAGATGCAGATTCACGACACCGAGGTGTCAAAAATGCCAAGAAGAAATAGTGTGGCAAGGAAAGTCACACAGCTCTGATCAGATCAGTGTGAATGACAATTACATTAGATTCAGTAGCAGTTACAGCTACAGCTGCAGCAACACACAGAAGAGGGAAATGTTCAGAATCCCTGACTCCATCCAGAACATGTCAGTGCACCCTAGATGCTTTCATATGGGCCTCAATCCTCTGTGTCCTCAGGTATCTCTGACCCTTGCTGAGCTATATGATCACCACCATGGGCATTTTGTAGCACAATGTTCACACTATCATTGGTCATCTCTACCTGCCCCTTTCTCCTTCCCTTCCCCAAGCTCAAACTCTGCTCTGCACAATGTGGCAGACCTTACCCTGTTGCCTTCTCTTCCACAGGCCCCCGGCAAAGTCTCACGCCGGATCTGGAGTGGGAGAGGCTCTGGAATGGGAGAAGCAGGAACCCATAGACTACTGTGGTCAGCCAATCAGGAAGTCGGTCTAGCAGCTGGCTGTCTCACAGGATGGGTTATTTACCTCTGTGTAGCACACTGCAACTCACCAGCAGGAACAATTCACCTAGACCTTTCCCAGTCAAGAGTCTGGACCTGATGGGAAGTAGGTGGGGACATAGGAGAAGCTGGGCAAGGTTGTTCCTGTGAGAGAGGGGCACTGATGGGGCAGTGGTCACAGGAAGTCAGTGGTCAGACCTCTGAGTGTGAGCCCTTCCCTTCTCCTACTTTCCCTTTGCCCTCCTCCAGAGGTGCTGTGTGGCTTCTGCAGCCCTTGAGATACTAGGAGCTATCACTGAGTGAAGGTTATAATGGAGAAATTCAGGGCTGGTCTGCAGAGAAGCAGGCTCAGGATCCCACAGATGGACAATGCCCCCACCTCCCATGGGGGCACTTTAGCAGAGACAGGGAGCTATGACCGTGGTCATTTTGAAATTCCCCATTGAATTCATTGCTCATAGATTACCGAGTCCACTTTCAAGTTCCACCATCCCTCAGAGTCATAGCTTTAGAGTCTGTATGGACCTCTTCCTGTTTAGGAATGGCTATCCATTTAAACATAGTTGTCACTGTGGCTTTTCTTTTGGACCCATTTCCCTATTCACGCACCTCCAGTCTTGGCTACCCAGGTGTCTGAAATCAAGGGAAGTCATTTGTCCACCTGAAAAGCATGTAGGGGGGACTTGATGGTTGCAGCACTGTGAGGAGACAGGGCTCTTGGGGACTGTGGTAAGCTGGGAGTGAGGCCAGTAACTGGGAGTTTGTGAAATGTGTAGAATCCTTCTAGGATGCAGTGAGACAGCAGGGGCCAGGAGCTGTGGCCCAGCCTGACTTCGCAGAGGACGTGGTACCAGGCTCAACCTCAGATGGTCTTTACTGCCTGTGAGAACCAGCATTGATTCTTCCATCTGGTGAATAATACCATTGAGAACCTACAACTTGTGACCACAGGCATTCCTTCTTGGTGCCATTCCTGGAGGGCTCATTTCCTCTGGCATGACATGGCTAATGAGTCTCCAGCCACAAGGTCTGATGTGCACTCAAGGTCTCCAGTCTAAGGAACTCAGGCCCAAGACACGGACCCAGACCCTTCTACCCAGATCTGGGCAGATGCTCTTGATAGACTCACACACACAGTTTGGAGAAGAGACAAAGAGACAGGTTGCCTTTAGCATAGGTTTATTGCAAAGCCTCTAGCCAAAGCTTAATGATTTACTTTTGTTTATAGGATAGGGAATGTTAGTGTAATCTGGTAGGACATGATATCAAGTAACTAATATAGTGCTTCTGCGCTGGATTCATTGTGTGTGTGTGTGTGTGTGTGTGTGTGTATGTGTGTGCGCACGCGCACGCTTGCACACGCGCGCGCTGCTAGTAGGGCTTGAACTCAGGGCCTGAGAACTATCTCTTAGCTTTTTCACTCAAGGCTGGTGTTGCACTCCAGTGGAGCTACAGCTCCATTGCCAGCCTTTTGCTGCTTAACAGGAGATTAGAATCTCATGGACTTTCCTACCCAGGCTGGCTTCAAACTGCAATTCTCAGATCTCAGTCTCTTGAGAGTTAGGTACAGGCCACCAGCTCAAGACTCAACCCATGCATTTTGGTGGAGGTTGATCAGACAGTAACTAATAGTGAGATATGGATATTATGCAAACTGGGTCACAGCTAAAGAAGGGAGGGAATGACGCAGGGGTGTTAGTCAAGGTCCTGGTCTGGTATCAGCTAAATTGGTAAAATCTGCACCAAGGGAGAAAGTGAGGCTGGAGTGTGTGTAAACTAGGCACTGGTCTGGAACTTTAGAATAAGAACTTTTGGCTACACAGACTCAACAGCGCTCTCTGACCTTCATTTTTTAACCTAAGTAGCTCCTGGGCTGGGTTGCTGAGAGTCTAGGTCCTTGACATTCAGGTTCCAGGAACAAGCTCCTTTATTTTAACTGAAACTCACAATGCTTCTTCTTAATACCCTGGCGTGGTGTACCACTGAAAGGCAGAAGACTCCCATGTGGCCTGTCACTTCCTGCACCATCATTCAGAGACCCTGGCATATACAATAACCATGCTAATAGTAAAACATGGAATAAAAGGGTTTTTTACAAGCATTCTGTTGTTTGAGGACATTGATGAAAACTTACATAGATCTAATGATCTGGACAAAGACAAGGAGACAGAGACAGGAT
Source organism: Dipodomys spectabilis (assembly GCF_019054845.1). NCBI lineage: Eukaryota > Metazoa > Chordata > Mammalia > Rodentia > Heteromyidae > Dipodomys > Dipodomys spectabilis. The sequence continues at coordinate 9,766,865 of NW_024870950.1, forward strand.
AGAGAGAAAATGAGAGAGAATGAGAGAGATAAAAAACGAAAGAGAGGGGCTGGGAAGGTGGCTTAGTGGTAGAGTGCTTGCCTTGCATGCACGAGGCTCTGGGTTTAATTCTTTAGCACCACATAAGCAGAAAAAGCCGGAAGTGGCGCTTTGGCTCAAGTGGTAGAGTGCTGAAGAGCTCAGCTGAAGAGCTGAGGGACAGCAGCCAGGCCCAGAGTTCAGGCCCCATGATGACAAAAAAGAAAAAAAAAAGAAAAGAAAGAAAGAAAGAGAAGCAGACACATATAGAGAGGCAAACACAGACATAGACATAGACACAGAGAGACAACCAACATCAGAGACAAGTCACAAGCCAGTGGCTCACACCTATAATCCTAGCTTCTCAGGAGGCCTAGAACTGAGGATCTTGGCTCAAAGTCACCCCAGGCAGGAAGGTCAGTGATACATTTAGCTCCAATTAAACACTCTCCAAAACCCAGAATAGAATCCAATTCAAATGAAAGCATGGATCTACATAAAGTTAGGTTAGAAAGTGTCCTAAACAACTTGATTAAAAATAACAAAGAGGACTAGAATGTAGCTCAGTTGCAAAACACTTACTGAGCAAGTACAACATCTTCATTACCAATAAAATAAAATAGAATAAAGAGAGAAGAGGGAAAAAAATAGTGACGAATGTGTCACACTCAGATGTGAGGCCCCGTTGAGTTCTTGGATCTTCTGGGGCAGGGTCTTGGTCCAGAACTTCAGCCTGGAGGCCTTCAGGGACTGGCCCACTGCAGGATGGATGTCCAGCTGTAGGTACTGCTCATTCTGGTCAAACATGGGCCAATGGAGCAGGTCCTCGCTGTTGGGGTTCCTGTGGACACACCCCAGGAGGTCGGGGTGGAAGGAAGTGAGAGTCATTCTGAGTCCCTGGGAGCCTGGACCCAATCACCTCATTAGGGTCATGCCAAGCAGCCCAAAAGATTAGGAGTGGGGAGAATGAGGGAAACTTTTCTGATATAGGAAAACAAGGCCCTTTCCCTAATGTGTGTTCCATGTGGCTCAGAGCCACCTTACAAAAGAGAGTGCTGATGTTTCCACAAAACTGTGCTCAATCTTTCAAGTTTCTGGGGCAAGAGAGAGTGACTTGCACCTACAATGCCCTGTCTCTGTGTGAGTCCTGGGGTTTGAGGATCATGAATGCTGGTGAGGATGCCACAAGGGAATCACTAGGTGGACCCCATTCTGAGGAGGCAGGGTTAGGTGAATTATCTCACCCATTCCGGGCAAAGTTGGCCCAGTACTTCATCATCCTCCTGCTCAGGAGCTCCTCTGCCTCAGAAAAGCCAGCTGCACAGAGAACAAGGGTCCACACTTTAGACAATATTTCAGGGTGCCTCCTTCTGCTGTACACCCTCCATGCAACTGTAGTCTGATCCTCCATAGCAGGCCTAATCCTTTCTCTCCGCCCCACCCAGAATCAGGCACTTCCATCGTACAACCTTCCATTACTCATCCCAGTCTCTAGCTGAATACACCTATGCATATTCCTGGAGCAGAGGATTTTTCTACTCTCAGTCCCTGGAAAGCATTTAGGGACATTCATAACTTCCAACCATCCACTCTGTACCTATGTCTGACACCTTATTGCAGGTGGGGATAGGGTTGGAACTGCTTGGGAAAAGGCTTCCCTTCTAAACATCTGTAGCTGTTTGAATGGTAAGATCTTGCACACTTGATCTTGTCCTCTCTCTGAGCTTCAGTTTCCTTATGTAGACTTCAAGGAGAATCACCCTAGAGGGATCCTAATGTGGCCCATTCTAGGTTACAGAAATGAAGAAGACTCACGGCTGCTGCCACAAAAGGAAGACCCGAAGACAAAGTCAACCTCATCGCCATGGTCGGCTCTCACATGTGGAGGCCTGAGGCTCTGTATCAGGCCATGAGGATGTTGGAACTCATAGAAGTAGACGAGGGGATGGGAACCTGGAGGTGGAGACAGATTATGATGTGGAGGCCTCTGAGTTAGAGTTGTCTTTCTTCATCTTTGGTGAGAAGATAGCTAGGTTGAAGCTGGCTGGAACCTGGAGTGTGAAGTGAGAAGCCTCAGGCAGGAGGAGGCCTTGCAAAGTCCAAAGGTGCTCATCACAGTCAATGCTCCATTCTCTGACTTCTAGGATGGGGTTTCATGTCAAGAATTGTATGTTACTGCCATTTTCCTGGTGACCCCAATGGGAAAAGTTTTGGTTAAATCATAGCATGTATTTCCTATGGTGTGGTCTTCTACCAGTCACTGAGTTTCCACTTCCTTAAAGTGCCAGTGATGCCTGGCTCTTACAGTAGCCAGGAGAATGTACTGACCTATGGGCCATCAAGTGCCTGGCACTTGAAAAAGACAAGGGTGGAGACTTGGACATCACAGAGCTGCCCTGGGATGCACAGCGCTAAGCTGTCCTATGAGCAGTCAGGCCTCAGCTACTCACACTGAAAATGTGCTACTTGCAGTGCAGGTATCACGAACATGAAGTCCCCCATCATGTCTTGGAACTGGGTTTGGAGGGTCTGGGTGTCCTCAGTGTCCCCCATGTACTCTTCCATCAGCAGGTGAGCACACTCAGCAGGCAAGTTCTATGCCAAGAGGATCAGAGAGAGACAGGCTAGGCAGGCAGTGCAGTGGCAGGGAGGAGGCAGCCTGTGGGTGGGGAGATGGCACCTGGAGTGGGACATAGTATAAGGGAGAAAAGGACAAGCTTTGGTGTAATCCCACCACAAACACACACATATCCTGTCCTATATTGTGGAGGCTACTGTGTGAACACATACCTTGTGTTCCCCATCCATTGGGACAGTGTCCAGATTCTTACCATGAGTCTTACTGTATTTTTCATAATAGCTGGTAAGGTCTGTCTATTTATTCCCTTTATGGTGTCAGCAAATCCTGAGACCTGAGTGGTGGGGAGACAGCTTAAGTTTGGAATTACATGGTCACGATGGTTTCATGCCCTGTACCATCATGCACCCCCTGCCACTCACACACATAACAGATGAGCTCTCCAGACTACTAATGAATTATAACTAAGTCTTACCATGGGGAGGAGCCAACCAAACTCATCATTGTTGACACCAATGATGCTGGGAACTGGGTAGAAGTCAGCAGAGGCCAGTAGCTCCTTGGGTTGCCTGGGTAGGAAGACCCCATCCACCACACCAGCTGTGTTTGGGGAGGACTGAGAAGGTATCAATCAGGAGTTGAGGTCACCTACCACATATTTTCCAGTATCCTCATGTTACTTTCATGCCATCTCAATTCTTCCAAGTATTCTCTCCCACATACAACCCAAGAGATACAACACTTGGGTCAGCCTCCCTTACTCTTCATTTTGTTTCCAGGGCTACGTGAGCAGAGTCATTGGTTCAGAGTATTATGGTGGAGTGATTCACACCCTATGTCTTTTCCCCTGCCGGACCCCACCCCCATCATGCAGCCTGACCTTGGTAATAGCCAGCATTTCCTCTTCATTCTTGCCCCTTAGGCAGCACACCAGGGCCTCTGAGTCCACCTGCTCACAGGCAGACAGGTTGGCCACCATCTGGAAAGCAACCAGTCAGGGCTGCTCCATCATTCCAGGCAGGAGGATAGGTTTTCCCAGACCCAGATGGGTGCAGTGCTTCTAAATCTCCCAGGGTATGGAGTGTGGGGTTGCAGGAATGAAATTGTTCCCACTTCTCTGATGCTCAGAGGCCTCAGCCAGAGGGGCCATTCTCCCCTGCTTCCTTGCATAATTCTGTCAGGGATGATGGAATTTGGCCACAGAACCTACACAGCTTCTGTGAAGCAGAGAGGTGTGGATTCTGACCCCTAACACTTCAGTGATTCCAAAGGACACATTCCAAAGGAACCTCCTTGTTCCTTGTTGTTCCCAGAAAAAAAGAACCAGAGGCTGTGAGGATGAAGGGTGAAACTGGATCTGGGCTGGATGGCTGAGGGTACTCACCTTGACAATCTCCTCAAAGGAGCTGGTGATTAAGCCAGGTGCCAGGGCCACTCCACTCTGCATGATGGCCCCATGGAAGAGTCCTCTGGACATGGGGGACACGACATGTAAAGATATGCTCATGCCACCTGCAGACTCGCCAAAAATGGTGACACGGTCGGGGTTGCCTCCAAAGTGGGCGATATTCTTTTGGACCCAGCGTAGGGCGGCCACTTGATCCAGGAAGCCCCAGTTGCCAGTGGCATGCTGGTCTCCAGTGCTGAGAAGTGACAGAGACAAGGGTCACAGGACTGTCCTGGCTCTGCCTGGCTCTTATTGCCCAACTCAATCCCAGGCTCACCTGAAGAAGCCTGGGACTCCCAGGCGGTACTGGATGGTGACCACCACCACATTCTCAGTGGCTGCCAGCCTGGATCCATCAAACAAGGAAGCTGCATTTGTAACCAGTCCACCACCATGGATCCACACCATTACCTGGCAAAGTCAAGACAGCTGTCATAGATTCTCATCCATCCCCAGTCCTACCTCTGCTGTCTGTTACACTGTCCATGGCTTTGGCTGTGGGCACTTGCCAACATAGAAAGGACTCTGTCAGGGACTTTCTGGGTGAGGGTTTCAAGTTCAATCACTATCCTTGAGGTCAACTCCAGGAATCCAAGTGTGAATTAATATCTCCAAGACTGGAGCATTGGTGTCCTTACTTTCTTACCCATCTAAAGTGGAAAGAAAAGGGGCATTTCCCTGATAGTCTCACTTTAATATGAGTCAAAAGGATCACACACTAGCATTGACACAATAGATATTCCTCAAGTTGGGTGATCTCAAAGTTCAGCACATGGGTTCCTCAGGGAATCTTCTGGGCTCAGGTTGATAGAGTGAGTTCTTGTTTGGTTAAAGAGCCAAGGCATCTAACATTTAGGAGCACCTAGGACTCTGCATCCCTATACCAGTTGTGTTACCCTGCCTGGATGACTAGTTTTTTGTTTTTGCTTTTTTTTTTTTTTTTTTTTTGGGTCTGGTCGTGGGGCCTGAACTCTGGGCCTAGGTGCTATCCCTCAGCACTTCAGCTCAGGGCTAGAGCTCTACCACTTGAGCCACAGCGCCACTTCCAGCTTTTTTCTTTTTGCTTATGTGGTGCTCATGCATGCAAGGCAAGCTCTCTACCACTGAGCCACCTTCCCAGCCCTGGGTGACTAGTTTTTGGAAACTGGCAATGAAACGTCTCATTAGGTTCCACACCGCCTCAGATCCTAGGCTCTTCTTCCCACTACTAATAGTCTTGCAGAAGAAATGTCCTCCCACCAAGGCTAGCCAAATTCTGATACTCACAGGTAGGGCAGAGCTCTCATTGGCACTGGCAGGTGAATAGATATTGAGGTAAAGGCAGTCTTCAGATGTGGAGAAGGGAGGTATATTGAGGTTCAAGATAATCGTAATCAGTGTATTAATTGAACTAGCATCTTGCAGACACCTAGTTATAATAATAGACAATTATTCTATTCCAGCATTTGTATCATAGTCACCAATCTGACCTGGAGGCTAGATTTGTTCCCAGCCACTATGAACCTGTGCTGCACTGGTGCCTGTTATGAAGAATCTTCTCTCATATCTCTTCCAATCAAAGTTCAAGCCTCAGGCTTGGGATGGGAGAGACTCCCCATCTCAAGCTAGGATGAAGCTCTCACCTCCAGGGAACCTTCACATTGTTCGGGGTCATTGGATTTCTCTCCCTTAAGGCTTGGAAAACTTGACTCATAGAGTCTCCTAGAAGCATTGTCTGCAAGGGTTGACATTTACTCCTTCTCTATGTGCCAATTGAAGCCTAGCCAGGGTTACTACCACCACATCAGGGTAGAATGAATGAATGAAGGTCAGTTACCCATAGGGTAGTGAGACATTGCTGAAATTCAAATCTGGACCATATTCCTTCCACTATGTCTCCAGTTGGAAGCACATAGATGTTTCCTCAGCCAGTGGCACCTGGCCCTTTGAGTTGGCACAGTGACTGTGAAGCTTGTTTTCTCCTCACTCTGTCCTCCTTTGTGGTCTGTAGCATCTGCTGCTGGACCATGAGTTTGTCAGGTCCATACAGCCAAGGCAAATCTTTCCCAGGGATGCCTTCTCTTGTGGCAAAGAACAATCGGCATGATCCAAGTCCTGACTTAAGTATATTTCTGTGTTATGGCACTGATCATATGCAAAGCCAGAAAAATGAGCATGGCAAAACTGAATCACAGCCACATTCATTGGAAAAATCTACATGGGAAATTCTACAATGCAGAAGGAAATGGAGCGTGGGGTTTACATGGGAGAAAAACTCAGCCTGGGACCAGGTGCCCATCCCACCACAGAAATTCTCACCCTGGAAGAACTTACATGGCTGGGTAGGAGGTGGTATTCTTCACACCACTCCATGGTTCAGGGGGCTCTGGAGGGGCAAACCGCAGTGGTCCTATAGGTGGCTTGGCAAAGGGAATGCCCAAGAAGGTGTGGACTGCTACATTGGTGTCATTCACATGGACAAGGCTGCCTTGTACCTGCCCGGTGTGTGTGGTTCTGATGGGGCTGGCTGGGTCCTGGCCTGTGAGTAGAGAGATGCACATGAGAGTTGGGTGTGTCCCCTCAGCTGCCACTCACATTGTGGCTCCTGTTGGCTCTATGCCACCTACAGCTCAGCCTGACAAGGTCCTCCGATGTGCAGGTTCAATGGCTTCACATACCTTCTTCCTGCATGATTGTGCTCCAGCACTAGTGTATGCACTGGACCTGACTCAGAACTTCTAACCAGGCAGGATCCCTGAGGTTCTTTGGGACTTGATAGCATCATTAAGCCCTAGGAGCTTCCAGGTTGGGTCTTAGGTGATGGAAGAATAAGCATTCTTTCCAGCAAGCTAAGAGGTTTTACTAGGAACTACCAGGAACGAACAATTCTCAAGGAACTCACACTGGAGGTGTAAAAAATGCCAAGAAGAGGGGCTGCAAGGAGAGAGTCACACAGCTTTGATTACTTGGTGAAAACCCTGGCTGGCTTGTGTTGGGGATTGAAGAGGGAAGAGGCCATTGGAAATCATCTTATGGCCCACATCAACTTAGTTTGAACTATCATGATAGTTGTTTAAGTGGATAATGCATATATTGGCTATATTTCCCCTAACTTAAGACAGAGACCCCTTTTGTGTATGCTCACACTTGGTAGTCCCAAAATTCCTGCTCCTTCAGATGTTTTAAGACATCCAGTCAGAGCCACAATCTCTGGCTATTTTGTCATCAGTACCAATTCCACCTCTACTGGAGCCATCTTTCCCTTATTATCACCTTCAGGTTGAAATTCAGGCAGAAATTCATGAATCTGATCTGTTTGTATACAAAAAGTAACTCTATGCCCCTAAGCACTGTCTGGGAGCTATTTGTGAATCAGTTAAGTTTCATGTTGCCTGGTATGGCTGAAACCAAGATAGCAACCACAAATAGACACCACAGACAGCAATTTCCCAATATCTTTCCAAGTCCAAAGACATACCACTGACTTCCATGTTGTCTCTGTAAGAGTTTTGTTTTGGTCGGTCGTGGGGTTGAACTCTGAGCCTGGGTGCTGTCCCTCAGCTCTTCAGCTCAAGGTGAGTGCTCTACTGCTTGAGCCACAGAGCCACTTCCAACTTTCTAGTGGTTTATTGGAGATAAGAGTCTCATGGACTTTTCTGCCTGGGCTGGCATTGAACCATGATCCTCAGATCTCAGCCTCCTGAGTAGCTAGGATTACAGGCGTGAGCTACCAGTGCCCAGCTCGCAAGAAGTTTTGACTAGATGGGAACAGTGATCCTGGATCTCACTGTGGCCCCACCAGCCGCTCATGCTTCATAGTTGTTACAGGAAAGGGTAAACATTGCTCATAGGTTCCTGTTAGAGACCAGCTACCTGCATGTTGCTTCAAGCCCTTCATGAAATGTTATGAGGAACCTGAGCCATGCAGAGGCAAAAAGTGACCCTTGAATTAGGAGATTTAAAACCCTGGGTCTTCTGTATAGCAAGATTTGCACAATTAACTTCTCCTGATATTTGTAGTTGTTATTTTGGACTCACTGTTTCAGAATCACTAGCAAGAGCCTGATCAAGAGCAGGTAAGGGGCTCGGAATGTGGCTTAGTGGTAGTGCTTCCCTAGCATCTGTGAAGCCCTGGCTTGGATTCCTCAGTACCACATAAACAGAAAAAACTGGAATTGGCATTGCTGTGGCCCAAATGGTAGAGTGCTAGCCTTGAACAAAAGACGCTCAGGAACAGTGCCCAGGCCCTGAGTTCAAGCCCCGGGACAGGCAAAAAAAAAAAGAAGGTAAGGGAGGGAATCTGGTAGGAGTAGGCCTTGGGTGAGATGAGGGCAGATTAAATAGGAGAGGGTAGGGAATTAATCAGGGTCCACTCTAGCTTGGTCTGGGGTGAGGGTATAAAAAGTTGCACAATCAATTCTGGGTATAATTCTCTGGTGGCATGAGCTCCTGATAAGGGCCTGAGGACTTTGTGCTAGACACAGGGCATATTCCCTTTGTCCTAGGAGCTAAGCCAAGCCTTTTTCCAGAGTTGATACCTACGTGAAAGAAACCCAGTGGCATCTCAATTCAACTTCATGATGTATTTCTGGGGAGGTAGAGCTCTTCCAGAACCAGAAACATTTGCTGGGGCCTATTGGATCATGCCAAGATACTTTTGTAGGGATAAAGGAGACCCAACTGGGGACAGAGGATAGTGTGAATAACAATTACATGAGCAGATGCAGGAGCAGTTACAGCTACTGTTGCCACAACACACACAAGAGGGAAATGTTCAGAATCCCCAAGTCTGCTTGGCACATGTCAGTGCATCTCAGACTCTTTCATTTGGGGCTCACTCCTCTGTTTCCTCGGGTACCTATGACCCTCTCTGAGCTATATGATCATCATCATGGGCATTTTGTGGTGCCTGAAATAGCACAATTTTCCCATACTATCTGTCATCGCCACATGTTCCTTCCTCTTTCTCATCTCCAAGTTCAAACTCTGCTCTACACAAGGTAGCAGATCTCATCCAGGTCCCTGTCCCCCTTTCCCCATGTCCCCTGCAGGTGTCTTACCCTGGATCAGGAGTGGAAGAATCAGGAGCCCACAGGCCACTGCAGTCTGCAAAGCAGGAAGTTGGTGCAGCATCATGGCTGGCTCGCAAGGATGGTTTCTGTGCCTTTATGCAGCACACTGTGACTCATCAACAGGAACAATTCACCTAGACTTTGCCCAGACAGGGAGTAGGTGGGGACATAGGAGAGGCTGGGCAAGGTTGATCCTGCAGGAGAGGGGCATAGATGGGGTAGTGGGCTCAGGAAGTCAGTGGTTAGCACTCTGGGTGTGAGCTCTTCCTTTCCTATTTTTCCTTTGTCTTCCTCCAGAGGTGCTGTGTGGCTTCTGTAGCCCTGGAGATACTGGGAACTGTCACTGAGGTGAAGGTTGTACTGGAGAAATTCAGGGCTGGTCTTCAGAGAAGCAGGCTCAGGATCCCACAGATGCATAATGCCCCCTACCTCCCATGGGGTAAAGGTGAACATTTGAGCAGAGACAGGGAGCTATTCCAGTGCTCATGTTGAAATTCCCCCTTGATCTCATTGTTCATAGATTACCAATTCCCCTCAAGTTCCTCATCCCTCAGAGTCATGGTCTGAGGGTCTTCATGGATGCCTTCCTAAATGGAATGGCTGGTCCCTTTAAACCTACTTATTTCTGTGACATTTTTTGTTGTTGTTGTTGTTGGTCATGGGGCCTGAACTCTGGGCCTGGGCACTGTCCCTCAGCTCTTCAGCTCAAGGTTAGCACTCTACCACTTGGGCCACAATACCACTTCTGGGCCTCATGCATGCAAGGCAAGTACTCTACCACTGAGTTACCTTCCAGCCCCCATCTGTGGCATTTCTTAAGGACCCATTCCCCTCCAACCTGTGGTCACCCACCCTGGTGTCTGAGATCAAGGGTAGTCATTTACCCACATGAAAATAATTTAAAAGGAACCTACTGGTCGCAGCACTGCAAGGAGACAGGGGTCTCTGGGCCTGTGTTAATCTAGGAGCAGGTCTGTGATCACGAATGTGTGAAACACAAAGATCCTGCCAGGATGGAGTGAGACAGCAGGGCCCAAGAGCTGCTGCCCAGCCTGACTTCCCAGAGGAAACGGTGCCCGTGAAAACCAGCTTTGATTCTTCAATCCAGTGTATAATCCAGTTGAACCTACAGCCAGTGTATAATCCAGTTGAACCTACAGCTTGGCGTGACGGCTCTCCTTCTTAATACACTTCCTGTAGGACTCATTTCTCCTAGCATGACTTAGGTAAAGATTCTCTGAACTCCATTCCAGATACAAGGGTTCATGTATATACTCAAGGTCTCCAATCTAATGAACTCTGGCCCAGGACCTGCTCCCAGACCATTCTACCCAGACTCGAGCAAATATTCTTGTCAGTCATAGTTTGGAGAATAGACAAAGGGACAGATCACCATCAGCACATGTTTATTGCAGAGTCTCTAGCTAAAGCTTAAAGATTCTCTCCTGCTTACATGCTAGGGTTTTGTAGTAGATTCATGAGAATGGTAGTGTAATCTGGTAGGGGCTGATAAGAAGGTAACTAATTTGGTTCTTCTGTCCCTGGATTCTGTGTGTGTGTGTGTGTGTGTGTGTGTGTGTGTGTGTGTGTGTGTGTGTTATGGGGACTTCAACTTAGCTTTTTCACTCAAGGCTGGTGCTGCACTCCACTGGAGCTACGGCTCCATTTCTAGCTTTTGCTGATTATCTGAAGATAAGAATCTAATAGACTTTCCTTCCCAGGGTGGCTTCAAACTGCAATCTTCAGAGCTCAATCTCTTGACAGTTAAGTACAGCCCACCCTAGTGTGGCTCCACTCATGCATTCTGGTGGGAGTTGGTAAGAAAGTAACTAATAGTGAGATATAGATACCATGCAAACTGGATCATAGCTGAAGAAAGGAGGGAATGAAGCAGGGGTGTCGGTGAAATAAGGATAGTGGTTCTAAGTGACATGCCTTGTCCTCACAGCCATCCTGGCACCTTGCTGGGTGGTGGGGACCTTTCACAGATCCAAAACTGCATAGAAATTAGATATGCCATTCTTTGAATTGCAGATATTTAGCCCCAGGAAAGCTTTGCTACAGAGAATGCTTACCCTTGATCATGTCCCTTGGTGGTTTGATTTGCTCACCCTGAAACAGCTCCCCTAGATGGAAAGCTTTGCTTGCCACTGAGTAATTCCCTATATAGTTTGCTTAGTTGGGTTGGGTCGCCAACCCCAAAATGTGGTTTTTGTCTTTAAGAACCTTGTGTAAGCTACATTCTGGGCTTTAGGTCTTTAAGACTGGAGTCCACTTGCAGTTGCCAGCTTTCCAATAGAGACTCCCAATTGGACCTTTGAAGATATGGCTTCTCTGTTTCTTCTGATTAAATTCCTGCATAACATGGTACAAGGTCCTGACCTGGCACCAGCCAAATGGGTTACTGCTAGATAAGGGGAGAAAGTGAGGCTGGAGTGTTAGTAAATCAAGACAGTGGTCTGGAACCTCAGGATAAGGACATTTGGCTAATCAGACTCAATAGCTCTCTGACCTGTCAGCTGAGGGGATGACAGTCTAGGTCTTTGATGTTCAGGGTTGAGTAACAAGTTCACTTATTTTAACTGAACATCATAATGTTTCTTCTTAATACCGTGGCTGTGCACCACTGCAGAGCTGAAGGTCCTCGGGTGCTCTGCCACTTCCTGAACCATCATTCAAAGACCCTGGCATCCAAATAACCAGGCTAATAGTAAAAACATGGAATGAAAGGGTTTTAGAAGCATTTCTGTATCTTTGAGGAGGTTAATGAAAACTTACATATACTTAGTGATCTGGACAAAGATGAGGAGAGGGTCCAGGATAGGCAGAGAGAAAGAGACAGACCTAGAGCAAGAAAAAGTGAGTAAGAAGGAGAAAGAGAGAGAGGCAGACACAAACACAGAGAAACAGAGAAAAAAGCATCAGAGACACAAGCTGAGTGATGGTGACTATACCTGCAACCCTAACTTCTCAGGAGGCTGAGATCTGAGGATCCTGGTTCAAAGCCATTTGGTGACAGTTTTATCTTCAATTAAGCAATGAAAAAACCCAGAGTAGAATCCAATACAAATGAAAGCATACGTATCCATAAAGTTGGGTTTGAAAGTGTTCTAAATATCTTGATTAAAAATAGCAGATAGAAGAGGAGCTGTGGCTTATAGCAGGAGCACAAAAGCTCAGGGACTGTACCCAGGCTGTGAGTTAAAGCCTCACCACCAATAAAAAAAAAGCAAGAAGATAAAAGAGCAAAGTATGTGTTATGCTTAGATATATATCACTTGTGGGTGGATGAAAGTGGTGTGTGCATTCACAGAAGCACTCCTCAATAAAAGAAAGGAAGTATACTTGATTCTCAAAGTATTTATCATAATGATTATAAACCACTAATAACGCCCTTAATGTGATATGCCATGTTGGGCTATTATTTTCCCATATATATGTACATATATGTGTGTGTGAATATATGTAAGGGATTAGATACACACACACACACACACACACACACACACACATATAAATATTCTATATAGCAACTAAAAAACAGTTGACGAAGCAGTAATGACTCTTACTTATAATCCTAGCAATTCAGGATGCTGAGATCTGAAGATCAAGACTCAAAGCCAGCCCAGGCAGAAAAATTTGAGACTCTTACATGCAATTAACCAGGAGCAAGACAGAAGTGTAGGTTGGCACAAGTGATAAAGGTCCAGCATTGAATAGGAAAAGTCAAATGAGAAGGCAAAGCCCTGAGTTCAAGTCCTAGTACTGGAATAAGAAACAAACAAATACAATCTGGTGTTTTTTTTTTTTTTAATTTTATTTTATTGTAAAGCTACTATACAGAGGGTTACAGTTACATGAGTGAAGTAATGAGTACACTTCCTCTTGAACATTGTTACCCCCTCCATTGTTTTCCCCCTACCATCCCCTCCATCCCTCCCTTCCCCGAGGTTCTTTTTTTTTTGATTGTGATTAAATGATTACATAATTTCAAAGTCACAAGTTCATTCTAACTTCCCTGGAGCAAATTGTCTACCACAGTCTGTAATATATAACAGTGTTCACATGTTATATACCATGTTTGTGATCAGCAGCATGGGGATATTTAGTAGTGGTTCAACCAGATGAGCGGGAGTTCTTTGTTTCTTAAGTCCTGTTAGTTTTGTCGTATCACCTAACCTTTTGGATTTAGCATCCACTTATCAGGGAGACCATGTACCGTTTGTCTCTTCGTTCTTGGCTTACCTCGCTCAACATGATTCCTTCTACCTCCATCCATTTCCCTGCAAATGCCATTATTTTGTCATTTCTAATGGCTGCATAATATTCCATTGTGTATAGATACTACAATTTTTGGATCCATTCATCTGTGGTGGGGCATCTAGGTTGTTTCCATATCCTAGCTATTGCGAACAGTGCTGCAATAAACATGGAGGTACACGTGTCCTTGTATATTGGTTCCTGTTGTTCAGGGTAGATGCCTAGAAGTGGTATGACTGGGTCGTAAGGGAGGTCAATCTTTAGCTTTCTAAGGACCCTCCAGACTGCTTTCCAAAGTGGTTGTATAAGTGTACATTCCCACCAGCAGTGTAATAGGGTTCCTCTTTCTCCACATCCCCTCCAGCATTTGTCGTTGGCTGATTTGTGGATGTGGTACATTCTGACTGGGGTAAGGTGGTATCTCAGGGTTGTCTTTATTTGCATTTCCTTCACCACCAGGGATGATGAACATTTCCTCATGTGTTTCTTTGCCATTTTTATTTCTTCATTTGAGAAGTCCCTCTTTAGTTCCCTTGCCCATTTAGTAATTGGTTTGTTAGGTTTGGGAGGGATTAGTTTCTTGAGTTCCCTGTATATACAGGATGTTAACCCCTTGTCTGATATATTGCTGGTAAATATTTTTTCCCAATTAGTTGGTTGTCTTTCTAGCTTAGTTGCGATAGATTTAGCTGTGCAGAAGCTTTTTATTTTAAGGTAGTCCCATTTGTGGAGTCTCTCTCCAACTTGTTGTGACCCTGGGACTCTGTTCAGGAAGTTCCTTCCTGTGCCTATTAGTTCAAGTGTCTCTCCTACTCTGTCCTGCAGTAGTTTCAAAGATTCAGGTTTAATGTTAAGGTCTTTAATCCATTTTGAGTTGATGTTGGTGCATGGTGATAGGCTGGGGTCCACTTTTAGTTTTCTGCATGTGGCTGCCCAGTTTTCCCAGCACCAGCGGTTGAAGAGGCTGTGTTTCTTCCATTGTATGTCTTTGGCTCCTTTGTCGAATATCAGCTGGCTGTAGGCCTGTGGATTTATATCTGGATCTTCTATTCTGTTCCATTGGTCTTCGGGTCTGTTTTTGTGCCAGTACCACGCTGTCTTTGTGATTATAGCTCTGTAGTAGAGTTTGAAGTTCGGCATGGATAGCCCTCCCATATTGTCTTTATCCCCTAGAATTGTTTTGGCTATTCTAGGTCTTTTGTTGTTCCATATAAATTTTTGGACTGTTTTCTGTATTTCAGTGATGTACGTCATTGGGATTTTAATAGGAATTGCATTGAATTTGTATATTAGTTTTGGAAGTATCACCATCTTTACTATATTAAGTCGGCCTATCCAGGAGCATGGGAGGTCTTTCCATTTCCTAGTGTCTTCTGCAATTTCTTTCTTTAACTTTTTATAGTTCTCATTAAATAGTTCTTTTACATCTTTGGTTAGGTTAATTCCTAAATATTTTATTTTTTGGGAGGTTATTGTGAATGGGGTTGCTCCCTTTATTTCCCTCTCTTCCTGTACGTTATCAGTGTATAGGAAGGCAACTGATTTTTGTGGGTTTATTTTGTATCCTGCTATTTTGCCGAAGTGACTTATGATTTCTAAAAGTTTGGGGATGGAGTTTTTGGGATCGTGGAGGTATAGTATCATGTCATCTGCAAAAAGGGATAGTTTAACTTCTTCTTTCCCTATGCGGATCCCTTTAATGTCTTTTTCTTGCCTTATTGCCCTGGCTAAGGGTTCTAGGACTATGTTGAAGAGGAGTGGAGACAGTGGGCATCCTTGCCTTGTTCCTGTTTTTAGGAGGATTGGTTGTAGCTTTTCCCCATTAAGTATAATATTGGCTATTGTTCTGTCATAAATGGCTTTTATTGTTTTTAGAAATGTTCCTTCTATTCCTATTTTCTCCAGAGCTTTTAGCATGAATGAATGTTGAATTTTATCAAAGGCCTTTTCTGCATCTGTGGCGATAATCATGTGATTCTTGACCTTGGCTCTGTTGATATGCTGGATTACATTTATTGACTTACGTATGTTAAACCATCCCTGTGTCTCTGGGATGAAGCCTACCTGATCATAGTGTATTATTTTTTTTATGTGTTTCTGGATTCTGTTAGCTAGAATCTTGTTAAGGATCTTTGCATCTGTGTTCATCAAGGAAATTGGCCTGTAATTCTCCTTTTTGGTTGGGTCTTTGCCTGGTTTGGGGATGAGTGTGATATTGGCTTCGTAGAATGAGTTTGGGATAGCTCCCTCCTTCTCTGTTTCTCTGAAGAGCTTGAGGAGTATGGGTATTAGTTCTTCTTTAAAGGTCTTATAGAATTCTGCTGTGAATCCATCTGGTCCTGGGCTTTTTTTTGTTGGAAGACTTTTGATAGCTTCCTGTATCTCATTATAGGATATTGGCTTATTTAATTGGTTAACTTCTTCTTTGCTCAGTGTGGGTAACTTGTATTTCTCTAAAAATGCATCCATTTCCGCCAGATTATCTTCCTTTAGAGAGTATAGCTTTTGAAAGTAGTCTGTTAGAATTGTTTGGATATCTTGGGTACGTGTTGTGATGTTTCCCGTGGCATCCCTAATCCTATTAATATGGGTTTCCTCTCTTGTTTTTTTAATTAATCTTGCCAATGGGCCATCAATTTTGTTTATTTTTTCAAAGAACCAGCTTTTTGTTTGGTTTATTTTGGTTATGGTTTTCTGATTTTCTAATTGGTTAATCTCTGCTCTCAATTTGGTTATCTGGCTTCGTCTAGTAGCTTTAGGTCCCATTTTTTCTTGTTTTTCTAGCTGTTTTAGTTGCAACATGAGATTATTTACTTGGTCTGTCTCCATTCTCTTGATGTGGGCACTGAGGGCAATAAATTTGCCCCTCAGGACTGCTTTTGCTGTGTCCCACAAGTTTCTTTGTGAGGTGTTTTCATTTTCATTGAGTTGTAGGAAATGCTTTATTTCTTCTCTGATCTCTTCTGTTACCCAGGCCTTGTTAAGGAGTGTGCTGTTCAATTTCCATGTATTAGAGAAATTTCTGCGGTATGCTTTGTTATTGAAAGCTAGCTTGATTCCACTGTGGTCAGATAGGATACAGGGGATTATGTCGATCCCTTTGTATTTGCTTAAGTTCCTTGCATGAACTATGATATGGTCTATTTTGGAGAAAGTTCCATGAGCTGCTGAGAAGAATGTGTACTGTGTTGTTTTAGGGTGAAATACTCGGTAGATGTCAGTTAATTCCGCTTGAAGTATGGCCTCACTTAATTCGGTAGCTTCTTTGCCAATCCTCTGGTTGGTAGACCTGTCCTTTGGTGAGAGTGGCGTGTTAAAGTCTCCTAGTATTATCGTATTGGGATCTATTTTATTCTGTAAGTTTGAGAGCATTTGTTTAACATATCTGGGTGCACCGATATTTGGGGCATATAAGTTGATGATGGTTATATCCTCCTCTTGGATTGTTCCCTTTATTAATATGTAGTGTCCGTCCTTGTCTTTCTGTACTGATTTTAATGAAAAGTTTATTTTGTCAGATATCAGGATAGCTACACCTGCTTTCTTATTGGGGGAATTTGATTGGTAGATCCTTTTCCACCCCTTCACTCTGAGTTTGTTTGTATGTTTGGCTGAGAGGTGGGTCTCCTGAAGGCAACAGATGGATGGGTCTTGTTTTCTGATCCAGTCCTCAGTTCATTTTCTTTTAATTGGCGAATTCAGCCCATTTATATTAAGAGAAAGTATAGAGAGATGCATTGTTGTCCCTGCCATTCCGTTTTCCTAAGTTTTTCTTCTTTCCTTTCCTCCTGTGCTTGCTCAGTTAGACTTTGAGTAATGCCTGTTTGGGGCAGGTCCCAGTTCCTGGTTGCTTTCTTCAGGTTGTGTCCCCCCTCTTAGAATTCTTTGTAATGCCGGCTTAATGTTTATGTATTCATTTAGTTTTTCTTTGCTATTAAAAGTTTTCAGTTCTCCATCGAATGTGAATGCTAGCTTTGCCGGGTATATCAGTCTGGGTTGGCAGTTATTGGCTCTCAGGGCTCGTATGGTGCTTTCCCAGGCTTTTCTTGCATTCATTGTTTGTGTGGAGAGATCTGCAGTGATTCTAATTTTTTTCCCATTGTAGTATAGCTCCTTCTTCATTTTTGCTGCATGCAGGATTGTTTCCTTATTATTCAGATCCATCATTTTTACTATAATGTGTCTAGAAGTGTTTCTCCTGGGATCTTGCTTGTTGGGTGTTCGATAAGCTTTTGTGATGTATTTAAGATGGTCGTTTTTGAGGTGGGGAAAATTTTCATTGACTATCTTGTTAAATAGGTGTTGCATTCCCTTGCTCTGGAATTCCTCACCTTCGTCCACTCCGATTATGCGAAGGTTAAATTTTTTAGCATTATCTGCTTGCTCTTGAATTTCCCTTTGGTTTAATTTGAGTGATTTTTCCATATCTGTCACTTTTTGGTCCAGTTGGTGTATTCTGTCTTCTGTATCTGACACTCTACCTTCCATTTCATTCACTCTGTTGACAGTGGCTTCTATTGTGGTTTGCATGGTGGAAATGGATCCCTTTATGGATTCAATGTTGGTTCTCAGAGTACTGATCTCACCTCTCAATGAGGTGAGATCATTATGCATTACCTCTAATTTGGCGTTTATCTCACTTCTTACTGAGGTTTGTGCAGCTTCTATTTTTGCATCCAACTTTTGTTTGATATCCTGTATATCTTTTGATAGTTCATCCTTGTGCTCTTTCAATTTCTGATCCATTTCTCGCTTTATTTCTTGAGTCATTGCCTCCAGCAACCCTTGGATGTAGCTTTTGGCTTCCATTCCTGCTTTGCTCCCACTGGGGCTCTCCCCTGCGTGGCTGCTGGCTTTTGAGGTGAGCTTGCTGTCCTGGGTAGTGGTAAACCTTGTGATTTTTCTCTGTGATTTTCGCATGGGGGTTCAGGAGACTGCTCTTCAATCTTGTTTTGGTGTGTCTGTCTTTGTTTGGTTGCTGATTCTGTATTGGTAGATAGAGTCTGTGCCTGATCTGGATTTTGTTGGGAGCCTATTTCCAGCTGCTATTCTGACTTACTTAGGATTCTCAGCTTTCTGCTGTAGATTGCTGGCAATTCCCGCCTTTGGAAGGGTTGAGCAGCCTAGACTGCTTGTGTTTGCTCCTGCGGGTGCTCTTGGGAAGACCAGATGCTCTGGATGCACTCTCCCAAATACTGGAGTCTGTTATGGGCTCCTGATTTGTTTTTGTTTGTTTGTTTTGGGCTGGTTGTGGGCTTGAACTCTAGGTTTGGGTGCTGTCCCTCAGCTCTTCAGCTCAAGGCTGGCACCCTACCATTTGAGCCACAGCCCCACTTCTGACCCTTTTTGCTTTGTTCAGGCGCCGGTCCCCGGGCCTGGTTCCGGCCCCAGCCTGGAGCGCGCTCGTTAGGCCTGTGCTAATGTGTATACCACCTAGGTTATGCAGCCTGGAGGACACAGTTCAAATTTCTTCTACTGTTGGTAGTCTTGACCCAGGGGCGCTGTTCCTGGCTTGGGCATTTAAGCTCCCTTCCAGGGGCGCTCTTGCTCTGGCCTGGCCAGCAGAGTGTGCTCCACCGGCTGGTGGAGCTCTCAAACAGTTCCCAGTTTTAGTGGGTCCTGTGGTCCAGGTGTTGGGGTAGGGAGTCTAGGTCAGGGTCTGGGGATTCCCTCCAGCTCTGGTCTCCCTTGATGGATTCACTGTCCCCTGTGGGGTACTCACCCTGTAGGTCGTCAGTTGTTGTTGCAATCCGAGTTCAGTTGGGGTGGTTGTGGGCTGGGTTGGGTGGCCCCCGCCGGGTCGTTGCGATCGCGATTGGGCAGGTGTTCTGCGGACAGGTCCCTTTGTCGCGCTGCTGGTGCCGGGCGGCTTTGGCGGTATGGAGCCTCTCCGCTCCGGTGGAGAGTGAGGGGTGGGGGTGGGATCCTCGTGGAGACTCCCGGCTGGTAGGTTTCTCTGTTCCTGGCGATCCGCTGTTCTGCAATCCGGTACCTGGTGATCTGCAAGCAGCCCCCTGTGTCTCTGTGGCTCCGGCAGCCCCCGCCGGGCCGGCTGGCCGGCGGCTTGGCGCACTGCCGTGCGGGCAGTAAAGGTTGGGGGAGGGGTCTTCGCTCTTCTCTGTTCTGAATTTCTTCTTTTCCTCTCTTTCTTTTTTTGTTATTTTCCACCTCTGGTTTTTCTCTGAGTGTTCGTCTTTTTGTTGTTGTCGGTCTCTTGGGGAGATTAAGCGTTGGAACTCGAACTCTCTTTTTGGTTGGAGAGAGCTGTGGCGTTTCCCTACTGCCCCGTCGCCATCTTGGTCCGGAAGTCCCAATCTGGTGTTTTAAAAAACCCAAGTAAAAGGAAATAATTAACTGTGAAGAATGTGAAGGAAGTTCTTAGGATGAAAGAAACATTCTAACACATATAAGAGTTGATGTATGTCTCATATATATGTTCAGATTTACCAAACTATACAGGTGAATGGGTGAATTTAATTGAAAATAAACTAGTCCATAACAAAGCACTTTGTGCACATGTGTGTATGTGTATGTGTGGGTCTTAGAGACACTTAGAAAAAAAATTGGCCTAATTGCTATCTACTTGGAAGTTAGAGAAAAAAATGGGGCTTACCGAAGGATCAACATGGGCATTTGACCCTGGGGTAGTGGTAACATGATCGATAGTTCTTCATTTCAAGAGGGGCTGGTGTCTTGGAGTAAACAGAGATGGGGGAGGCGAGATTAGCAAGGAAGCAAGGGGCCCAGGCCCAGTGGGAAATGGAGGTCAGTAATCACCAGAGAAGCTCATCCAGCCATGGGGGCATTTATTGAGTGTGTCTAACAAGACAGTGCTTAGGCGAGTTGGTCATGAATATCATGCAGGCAGTGTTCATAGGATCAGCTGGTTAGGTGGCTGGCAGAAAAAAGAGGAGATGATTGGCTAAGTAAATGTTAGAGTCAGTTCCTATTTCCTGGTAAATGTGTGAGCACCTCCTGCTGACCCTCTGTATACTCAAGCCCAGTCCTCCTGACATAGATCCCTACAGCTCTACGTGCTTCTCCTCAGTCCCCTTGAGCTCCTAGATCTTCTGGGGTAGGGTCTTGGTCCAGAACTTCAGCCTGGAGGCCTTCAGGGCCTGGCCCTTGAAGACACAGGCATCACTGGCACTTTTCAGAAGAGGAAACTTAGACCTTCAGTTTCTAGTCCAAGATAACATAGATGGGAAATTCAAGCCATGATTTAACCAAAGCTTTTCCCAGTGGGGTCACCAGGAAGATGGCGGAAACATATAATTCTTAGCCTCAAAACTCATTCTAGAAATTGAGAATGTATCACTTACTGTGATGAGCACCTTTGGTCTTTGCAAGGCCTCCTCCTGCCTGAGGCTTCTCACTTCACAGACCAGATTCCAGCCAGCTTCAACCTAGCTATCTTATCACCAAAGAGGAGCAAGGACAACTCCAACTGAGGGGTCACTATATCATAATTTGTCTATACCACCAGGTTCCCATGCACCTGTCTACTTGTATGAGTTCCAACATCCTCGTGGCCTCATACAGGGCCTCAAGCCCCTGCATGTGAGGGCTGGCCATGGCAATGAGGTTGACTTTGTCTTCGGGTCCTCCTTGTATGGCAGAAGCTGTTGAGTCTTTTTTGTTTCCATAAGGTGGAGTGGGCCACACTAGAATCCCTGTAGGTGATTCTCCTCATGGTCTACCTAAACTCAGAGAGAGGACAAGATCAAGTGTGCAAAATATTACCATTCAAAAAGCTGCAGGTATTTAGAATCCAAGCCTTTTCCCAAGCAGCCTGTGCTCCCAACACTGTCCCCACCTGCAATAAGGTTTCAGGCATAGGTACAGACTTGATGATTGGAAGTGATGAATCTGCCTTAATTGTTCCCCAGGACTGAGGGTAGAAATGTCCTCTAGTCCAGGAATACACACTGGTATATTCAGCTGGAGGCTGGGATGGGTAATGGAAGGTTGTACAATGGGAGTGTTTGAAACTGGGTGGGGCAGAAGGAGAGGATCAGGCCTGGTATGGAGGATCAGACCACAGTTGAATAGAGAGTGGAGAGCAGCGGTAGACATCCTGAAATTGTTTCAAGTGGGGATGCTTGTTCTCTTCTGTGCAGATGACTTTTCTGAGAAGGAGCTACTGAGCAGGAAGATGGTGAAATACTGGGCCAACTTTACCTGGAATGGGTAAGATAATATACCTAACCCTGACTGTCTGGAATGGGATCCACCTAGTGATCCCCTTGGGGCAACCTCATGAGCATGCGTGATCTTTATGTGACAGCTCCCCCTCAAACCCCAGGGCTCACTCACACAGAAACAGTGCACAGAGACAGTTTTGTGGAAACATCTGTACTCACCTCTGTAAGGTGGCTCAGATCCATATGGAACAGACACTAGGGGGAGGGCCTTGTTTTCCTATATCAGAAAAGTTTCTCTGATTCCTTGCCACCCCACTCCTGATGTTTTGGGCTGCTTGACATGACCCTAATGAGGTGGGTGGGTCCAGGCTCACAAGGACTGAGAATGACCCTCACATCCCCTCCTCCTGGGGTATTCTCATAGGAACCTCAACAGCGAGGATCTGCTCCACTGGCCCATGTTTGACCAGAATGATCAATACCTACGGCTGGAATTTGTTGACATGTGGGACATCAAGTGTCTGGCATTGGGATCTTGAGAAAGACAAGCGTGGGGACTTGGATACTACAGAGCTGCCATGGGATTACAGTTCTGAGCTGTCCACTGTGTAGTCAGGACTCTGCTACAGATGTACTCACACTGAAAATGTGCTACTTGCAGTGCAGGCATCACAAACATGAAATCCTCATCATGTTTTGTAACTGGGCTTGGGAGGCCTGGGGGAGCCTCAGTGTCCTCCATGTACTCTTCCATCAGCAGGTGAGCACACTCAGCAGGCAAGTTCTGTGCCAAGAGGATCAGAGAGAGGCAGGCTAGGCAGGTTGTGCAGTGGCAGGGAGGAGGCAGTCTCTGGGTGGGGAGCTGGCACCTGGACTGGGAGATTAGTAGAGGGAGGAAAGAGCCAACTGGAGTAACCCTGCCAGAAACACATATCTCATTCTGTATTCCTGGAGGTTACAGTGTTACCAAATATTTTGAGATGCCCAATCCATTGGTGCAGGTGTCCTGATCCTTAACATGAGTCCTACTGTGTTTTGCATAACAGCTAGCAAGGTCTTTCTGTTTATTCAGCAAGTCCCCATATCTGATTGATGGGGAGACAGTTTAAGTTTGGGATGGCTTGATCATAAAATTATCATGTCCTGTTCTATCCTGCACCTCCTGCCACTCATACACTTGGCAGATGGGCTCCCTAGACTGCTAATAATTTATAACTAAGTCTCACCAGGGGTAGAAGCCAGCCATACTCAACATTGTTGACACCAATGATGCTAGGGACAGGGTCAGCAGGCCCCATCCACCACTCCAGGGATGACCTTGAA
Organism: Dipodomys spectabilis; assembly: GCF_019054845.1. Lineage (NCBI taxonomy): Eukaryota > Metazoa > Chordata > Mammalia > Rodentia > Heteromyidae > Dipodomys > Dipodomys spectabilis. The sequence continues at coordinate 9,789,686 of NW_024870950.1, forward strand.
GGTCTGAGGAGGCATCCATGATCAGGACTTGAGATCACATAACACATATTTTCTATTATCCTCTTCTTATATCAACCCCATCCCAAGTCTCCCCAGAATTCTCTCCCACACATATCAGAAGTAGTACAAAACTTGAGATAGCCTACCTTGTTCTTCCTTTCCTATCCAGAGCTACAAGAAGAGATTTATTAGTACACAGTATTAGGACTGATGTTTCTCTCCCTGTATTCCTTTTCCCCTCATGGAGAAGAGGGCAAGTTCCCCTGCCTGACCCCCACCACACCATTCAGCCTGACCTTGGTAATAGCCAGCATTTCCTCTTCACTATTGGCCCACAGGCAGTGTACCAGGGCCTCTGAGTTCACCTGCTCACAGGCAGACAGGTTGGTCACCATCTGGAAAGCAACCAGACAGGGCTGCCTCACCCTTTGAAGTAGCCAGAGAGGTTTGCCTAGACCCAGACTGATGCAAGTTACTCTAGATCTCTTAGGTATAGTGTGTGGATTACTGTAGGTGTGAAATTGTTCCTACGTTTGCGATGCTCAGGAAGCTTGGCAGGAGGGGCCATCCTCTCTGCTTACATGATTAGGTCCACATGGGAGAATCTTGGGTGTAGACTGCTGGGCCACAGACCATACTCAGGCTCTGTGAGGCTGAGAGATATGGATTTTATCCTTGAGCCTTTAGCACTTCCCAAGAATTTCCCAAGTTACCTCCATGGTCCTTTTAGTCCCAAACAAGCAGAGTGAATCGGGGACTTTTAGGGTAAATCTGGATCAGAGCGGCTGAGGGCACTCACTGAGAAGACTGGTTCAAAGGAGCTGGAGATGAGGGCTGGCACCACGGCCACCCCACTCTCCATGATGGCACCATAGAAGAGTCCTTGGGACATGGGGGACACGACATGTGAGAACACACTTGTACCACCTGCAGACTGGCCAAAAATGGTGACACGGTCGGGGTTGCCTCCAAAGTGGGCGATATTCTGCTGGACCCAGTGTGGGGCGGCCACTTGGTTTAGGAAGCCCCAGTTGCCGGTGGCATGCTGGTCTCCAGTGCCAAGAAGTGGCAGAGACAAGGGTCTCATAGGGCTGTCCTGACTCTGCCTGGCCCTCATTGCCCATCTTAATCCCATGCTCACCTGAAGAAGCCTGGGACTCCTAGGCAATACTGTATAATAACCACCACCACATCCTCAGTGGCTGCCAGCTTGGATCCATCATACAAGGAAGTCATACCTGTAACCAGTCCACCACCATGGATCCACACCAGCACCTGGGAAAGTCAAGACAGCTGGTATTGATTCTCATTGAGGTCCATTCCTACCTTTGTTGTCCATTACACTGTCCATGGCTTTGTCTATGGGCAGTTGCCAACATGGAAAGAACTCCCTCAGGACCTCCTGGACTTATTTCTGGGTGAAGGCCACAAGTCCACTCCACTAATCTGAGTCTGAATTAATGGCTCTAAGCTGAAGTATTGGTGCCCTTACTCTCTTGTCCACCTAAAGTGGAAAGAAGAGGGGCATTTCTCCCATTGTCTCACTTTCAACACTTGGGTACCTCAGTAAGTGTTCTGGGCTCAAGTTAGTACAGTGAGTTCTTGTTTGATTAAAGAACCAAGACCTCTATCAACTGGGAGCAGCTAAGATCTGCATCACCTACCATTGGTGATTTACCCTTCCTGGCAAGTGGTGTTTGGAGCCTGATAATGAAACTTCTATTAGGTTTCACACCACCTCAGAGTCCAGGCTGTTGTTGTCAGTATGAGTAATCTTGCAGAAGAAATATCCTTCTATTAAGGCCAACCAAGTCCTGATGCTCACAGGCAAGTTAGAGCTCTCCTGGGCACTGGCAGGTGAATAGATGTTGAGATAAAGGTAGGGTTCTGACATGGAAATGGGAGGTATAGTTAGCTTCCCCATCTTCTGTGTATTCATTATATCAGCATTTTCAGACACCTGGTTATACTAGTAGACAATTATTCCAGCATTCTTTTCATGGTTGAAAATCTGAACTTGAGGTTAGATTTGTTCCCAGCCACTGAAAAGCTCTACTGCACTGGTGGCTTTTTTATAGTCTTTTCTCATGTCTTTTTCAACCATGGTGTAGACCACATGCCTAGGTTGGGTGAGGCTCTCCATCTCAAGCTAGGATGGAGCTCTGACCTCCAGGAAGCCTTTATGTCGTTGGTGGAATTGGATTTCCCTCCCCATAAGCCTTGGAAATCTTGTCTCATGGAGTCTCCTAGAAGCATTGTCTACAAGGGTTGACATTTACACTTTCACTCTGTGCCAATTAAAGCCTGGCTAGGGTTGCTGCTACCACACCAGGGTAATATGAATGAATGAAATTCTGTTACATATCAGGTAGTGGGACATTGCTGAAATCCAAATCCATACCACAGGGAACTGTATTCTCCTTCCACCATGTCTATGGTTGGAAGCACATAGACTTTTCCTTAGCCAGTGCCACCTGGTCCCTTGTCTTGGCACAGTGACTGTGGAGCTTGGCTTCTTGTCAAGGCCCCCACTGCTGCCCTCCTCAGGGATCTGCAGCATCTGCTGCTGGACCAGGAGCTCTGCCAGGTCCATACAGCCAAAGTGAACCTTTCCCAGGGACACTTCCTCTGGTGGCAGAGAAAAATTGACATGATCCAAGGTACGGCACAAGTATATCTCTGTGCTTTAGCACCTGGTGCTAGCACTGCTCATATGCAAAGCCATATGAGCCTGGTAAAGTTGCTCCACCCACTGAATCTCAGGAAATTCATTGTAAAAATCTACCTGGGAAATGCTGCAATGCAGAAAAAAATGGAGTGTGGGGTTTACATGGGAGAAACACGAAGCCTGGGCCAGGGTACCCATCCCACCATGGAAATTCTTATTCCACATGTAAATGGGTGGTTAGGAAGTGCTATCCCTCACATCACTCCAAGGTTCAGGGGACTCTGGAGGGGCAAACCACAGTAATCCTACAGGTGGCTTGGCAAAGGGAATGCCCAGGAAGGTGTGGACTCCCACATTGCTATCCTTCACATGGTTGAGGCTTCCCCGCACCTGCCCAGTGTGTGTGGTTCTGATGAGGCTGGCTGAGTTGTGGGTAGAGAGATACACATGAGAGTTGGGCGTGTCCCATCACATTGTGGCTCCTCTTGGCTCTGTGCCACCCACAGCTCAGCCAGACAAGGTCCTCTGATCTGCAGGTTCAATGGCTTCACATATTTTCTTCCTGCATGACTGTGCTCCAACACCACTGTTTTCACTGACCTGACCCAGACCTTCCTACCAGGCAGGCTCTCTGTGGTTCTTTGGGATTTGATAGCATCGTTAAGCCGATAGCTCCCATCTTGGGTCTTATGTACTAGAGAAAAAGCATCATTTCCAGCAGCCTAACAGTTTTTACAAGGCACTAGCAGGACTCTGGGGATTGGACTGGACATTTCCAACCCTCAAGGAACTCACACTGGAGGTATAAAATATGCCAAGAAGACATAGGGCTGCATGTAGTATGTCACACAGCTCTTATCCAATTGTGAAAACCCTGGCTGGCTTTGTTGGGGATCAAGAATAGAGGAGGCAATTGGAAATGATCTTATGGTCCATATCAACCTGTTTGTACAATCATGATAATTGTTTAAATGGTTGTTGCATACATAGTTTTTTTCCTACCTCATACAGAGACCTCTTTTGTTTGTGGTCACATTTGATAGCCATAAAACACCTGCTCACAATCCCTGGCTATTTTGTCATCAGTACCAATCCCACCACCATTGGAACCCTCTCTTCCTAAATATCACCTTCGGGTTGTAGAAATTCACAAACCTGATCTGTTCTTGTAAGAAAAGTAACTCTCCTGCCCCAGAAGCTATTTGTGAATCAGCAAGTTTCAGGTCACCTGGTATGAGTGAAGCCAAGATAACAACCACAAGTGGACATCAGTGACATTAATTTACCAACATCCAAGTCCAAAGATATACCACTGACCTCCATGTTGTCTACACAAAAAGTTTTGGCTACATGGGAACTCTGACCCTGGACCTCACTGTGGCCACCAGCCACTCATGCTTCATAGTGTTACAGGGGAGGATAAACATTGCTCATAGGCTCCTGTTAGAGACCAGCTGCCTACATGTTGCTTGGAGTCCCTCATGAAATGATATGAGGAACCTGAGCCATGCAGTGTCAAAAGGTGACCCTTGAATTAGGAGAGTTAAAACCCTGGGTCTTCTGAATAGCAAGATTTGTACAACCAGCTCCTCCTGATATTTACAGTTGTTATCTTAGACTCACTATCTTAGAATCACTAGCCACAACCTGATCAAGAACAGATAAGGGAATCTAGTTGGAGTAGACCTTGGGCGAGGTAAGGGGAACTACATTAAATAAGAGAAGGTAGGGAAGTTCAACAGGACCACCCTGGGGTGAGGGGATCAGAGGTTGATGAATACAACTCTCTGCTGGCATGAGCTCCTGATAAGGTCTTGGGGATTGTGTAGGTGGCACAGGTCAGATCCTCTTTTGCCCTAGAAGTTAAGCCAAGCCTTTGTCCATTGTTGATACCTACATGAAAGAAACCCAGGGGCATCTCATTTCAACTTGATGAATGAAGGGCAATGAAGGGGACAACTCAGAAACAGAGGATAATGTGTATGACGATTACATTAGCAGATCCAGTAGCAGTTACAGTTATAGCTGCAACAATGCACAGAGGAGTGAAATGTCCAGAATCCCTAACATGTCAGTGCACCTCCAACTCTTTCATGTTGGGCTCACTCCTTTGTGTCCTCAGGCATCTCTGACACTCTCTGACCTATATGATCTCCACCCTGGGCATTTTGTAGAACAATTTTCCCACATTATCATTTATCATCATCTGTCCATTTCTCTCTCCCTTCTCCAAGCTCAAACTCTGCTCTATACAATGTGGCAGGTCTCACCCTGGTCCCTGTCTACCCCACTTGCTCCCTGCAGGATTCTCACCCTGGATCCAAAGAGGGAGAAGCAGAAACCCATAGACTACTGGGGTTAGCCAGCATCATGGCTGACTCACAGCATTGTTTCTGAGCCTCTATGCAGCACACTGAAACCCACCAACAGGAACAATTCATCTACACCTTGCCCAGCCAGGAGTTTGGACCTACCAAGGAGGAGGCAGGGACATAGGAGAGGCTGGGCAAGATTGTTCCTGCAAGAGAGTGGCACTGATGGGGCATGGTCACAGAAAGTCAGTTGTTAGCACTCTGGGTGTCAGACCTTCCCTTCTCCTACTTTCTCAGTGCTGTGTAGCTTCTGCAGCCCTTGAAATACTAGGAACTTGCATTGAGGTGAAGGTTGTACTGAACAAATTCAAGACTACACTGAAGAGAAGCAGGCTCTGGATTCCACAGATGGACAATGCCTCTCAGCTTCCATGGGGTAAAGGTGAGCATGTGAGCAGAGACAGGGAGCTCATTTTGAAATTCCTCCTTGATCTTATTGCTCATAGGTTGCCAATTCCCCCTTAAGGTTCCTCATCCCTTAGAGTCATGGTCTGTGAGTCTGCATGGATCTTCTCCATCTAGGAATGACTGGTCCTTTTAAACATACTTCTCACTGTGGCATTTCTTAAGGAGCCATCCATATATTTACCCACCAACAATCTGTGTACCCTGATGGCTGAGATCAAAGGCAGTCAATTACCCACTTGAACAACATTTAAAGGGAACTTGCTGGTTAAAGCATTGTGAAGGCTCTCTGGGACTGTGGTAATCTGGGAGCCAGGTCAGTAATCTGGAGTGTGTGAAATATGTAGAATCCTGCTAGGATGCAGTGTGACAGAAGGATATGCTACATAGCACAACCTGACTTCCCAGAGGAAGTGGTACCAGGCTCAATACCACATGGTCTTCATTGCCTGTGAGAATCAGCTTTGATTCTCCAAACTGGTGCATAATCCTGTTGAGAGCCCTCAGCATGGCGCCACAGGCATTCATTCTCAGTGCCCTTCCTGGAGGGCTTGTTTCCCCTGGCGTGACTTGGCTGAAGAGTCTCTGACCTCCAATCTAGCCACAAGATCTGATGTGCACTCAAGGTCTCCATTCTAATGAACTATGGCTTAGGACATGGTCCCAGACTTGTCCCAGACTTGACTCTTTTACCCAGACTTGGCAGATGCTCTTGGTAGACTCACTCACAGTTTAGAGAATAGATAAGGGACAGATCACCATCAGCACATGTTGGCAGAGTCTCTAACCAAAGTTTAATGTTTCACTCCTGTGTACAGGCTAGGGTTTTGTAGTAGATTGATGGGAATGCTAGTGTAATTCACTAGGGACTGATTAGAAAAAAAAAAAAAAACCTAATGTGGTGCTTCTGTTCCTGGAATCTCTGTGTGTGTGTGTGTGTGTGTGTGTGTGTGTGTGTGTGTGTGTGTGTGTGTGTGTGTGTGTGTGTGTGTGTGTGTTGATACTAGGGCCTGAACTCAGGGCCTGAGAGCTATCCCTTAGGTTTTTCACTCAAAGCTGGTGTTACACTCCACTGGAGCTGCAGCTCCATTGCCAGGTTTTTGCTGCTTAACAGGAGAGAAGAATCTCATGGACTTTCCTGCAGAGGCTGGCTTCAAATCCAATCTTCAGATCTCAGCCTCTTGAGAGTTAGGTACAGGCTACCAGTGCATGGCTCAATCCATGCAATCTGGTGTGGGTTGATCAGAAAGTAACTAATACTGAGATATAGATATTATGCAAACTGGGGCATAGATGAAGAAAGAAGGGAATGAGGGAAAGGTGTTAGTTCATGGTCCTGGTCTAGTACCAGCCAAATAGGTTACCACCAAACATGGGGAGAAAATGAGGCTGGAATGTGCATAAATCCAGGCACTGGTCTGGAATCTTAGGATGACATTTAGCTACTCAGACTCAATAGCTGTCTCTGACCTTCATTCTCCTAACCTTAGCACCTGGGCTGGGGAGCTGAGAGTCTAGGTTCTTGAAGTTCAGGGTCCAGTAATGAGTTCCTTTATTTGCACTGAAAATCACAATGCTTCTTCTTAATTCCGTGGCTGTGGTGAACCAAAGCAAGACTGAAGGTCCCCATGTATGCTGACACTTCCTGCACCGTCATTCAGAGACCCCGACATCCACAATCACCATGTTAATAGTAACAACATGGAATGAAAGGATTTTAGAAGCATTTCTGAATATTTTAGGAGGTTGATGAAAACTTACACTTAGTGATCTGGACCACAGTAGAAAGAGAGAGAAAAAAAGGGAAAGGGAGATAGACACAGAGAGGCAAACATAGACAGAAATAGACATAGACACAGAAAGACAAACTAAGAGAGATACAGAGAAAGCATCAGAGACACAAGCTGGGTGCCAGTGGCTCACACCTGTAATCCTAGCTTCTCAGGAAGCCTAGAACTGAGGATCTTGGTTCAAAGCCAGCCCAGGCAGGAAAGTCAGTGATACTTTTATCTTCACTTAAACAATCAAAAACCCAGAGTAGAATCCAATAGGAATAAAAGTATGTGTGTGCATAAAGTGAGGTTTGAAAGTATCCTAAACAACTTGCAAATAGCAAAAAGGGCTAGGATGTAGCTCATTGCCAAAGTGCTTGCCTAGCAAGCACACTATCCTGTGCTCCATCCCCAGTACCAAAAAAAAGAAAGAAAAGGAAAAGGCAAAAACAACCCAGCAAAGAATGTGTGATGCTCAGATGTGCATCTAGTTGTTGTGGATAAAAAGTGGGGTGTGCATTCATAGACGTCACTTCTCAATAAAAGAAAGGAAGTATGAAGTATACTCCATCCTCAAAGCTTTAATTGTAGTGACTACAAGCACAAATAATACACAGTATGATATGGTCCATTGGGCTATTATTTATTCCAAATTAAATATAATTTTATTAGCAATTAAAAACAACTGGGCCAGACAGTCGTGGCTCTTGCCTATAACCCTAGCAACTCAGGATGCTGAGATCTGAAGATCAAGGTTCAAGCCAATGTAGGTAGAAGAGTTCCTGAGCCTTTTTTTTTTTGGTTGTGGGGTTTGAACTCTGGGCCTGGGCGCTGTCCCTGAGCTCTTCAGTTCAAGGCTGGCTCTCTGCCACTTGATCCACAGTACCACTTCCAGTCTTCTGGTGGTTAGTTGGAGATAAGAGTCTCACAGACTTTCCTGCCTGGGGCTGGCTTTGAACCCTAATCCTCAGATCTCAGCCTCCTGAGTAGCTAGGATTAAAGGTGTGAGCCACCAGTACCTGGCTTTCCTGAGACTCTTATGTTTAATTAACCACCAAAAGCAAGAAGTGGAGGTATGTACAAGTTGTAGAGATCTAAAATTGAGTAGAAAAAGCCAAGTGAGAAGGCAAAGCCCTGAGCTTAAGTCCCAGGACTGGAATAAAAAACAAGCATACACAATCAGTTTACAAAATACTGAGTAAAAGGAAGCAATTAACTGTCAAGTGTGTGAAGGAATTTCTTTGGATAAAAGAAACATTTTAACACATGATATGGGAGTGGATGTGGGTGAATTTAATTGTATATAAATTGATCTATAACAGAGCTTTGTGTTAGCACTGTGTGTGTGTGTGTGTGTGTCTATGTTAGAGACACTTAGAAATTAAATTAGTTTAATTGTTGGCTACTTAAAAGTTAGAAACATGGGATTTTGACCCCCACCAAAGGGTAACATGCTTAGAACACCTTCTTCATTAGAAGAGGGTCTGGTGACTTGGATTAAACAGAGGTTGGAAATATGAGGTGAACAGAAAGAAAGGGAACCAGACCCATTGGGGTGTGAAGGGCAGTGAGCCCCACTGGGGTGGTCTAGCTTCATTGCCTTGGGGGCATTTATTGAGCAAATCAAATAGAGTGCTCAGGCAAGTTGGTCATGAACAACATTTGGGTAGTTGTTCGTAAGTATCACCTAGTTGGGTAGGTGGATGGCTGGATAAAGACAGGATAAATGGCTAAGTGAATTTTGGACTCAATTCTTTTTTCCTGGTAGATATATGGGCAACTCCTGCTGATCCTACCTGCACTTAAGCCCATTCTTCCTGACATAGACCACTACAGTTCTACATGCTTCTCCTTAGCCCCCTTGAGCTCCTGGATCTTCTGGGGCAGGGTCTTGGTCCAGAACTTCAGCCTGGAGGCCTTCAGGGACTGGCCCACGGCAGGATGGATGTCCAGCTGTAGGTACAGCTCATTCTTGTCAAATATAGGCCAGTGGAACAGGTCCTCACTGTTGGGGTTCCTGTGGACACACCCTCCCAGGAGGAGGGGGGTCAGGGTCATTCTGAGTCCTTGTGAGCCTGCACCCACCCACCTCATTAGAGTCATCCAGGCAGCCCAAAAGATCAGGAGCTGGGGTGGGGTGAGAATGAGGGAAACTTTTCTGATATAGGAAAACAAGGCCTTGCCCCTAGTGTCTGGTCCATATGGCTCGGAGGTATCTCACAGAGGCTAATGCTGATATTTCCACAAAACTGTGGTCAACTTTTCAAGTATCTGGGGCAAGAGAAAGTGACTTGTACCTACAATGCACTGTTTCTGTGTGAGTGAGTCTTGGGGTTTGAAAGGGAGCTGTCACATAATTAAGGATCATGTATGTTCATGAAGATGCCACAGGAGATCACTAGGTGGATTCCAATCCAGACAGGCAGGGTTAGGTGTATTATCTCACCCATTCCGGGCAAAGTTGGCCCAGTACTTCATCATCCTCCTGCTCAGTAGCTCCTCCTTCTCAGAAAAGTTAGCTGCACAGAGGAGAACAAGGGTCCACACTTTAGACAATATTTCAGGGTGACTACTTCTACTCTACACCCTCCGTGCATCTATTGTCTGATTCTCTATACCAGGCCTGATCCTTTTCTTCTTCCCTACCCAGTATCAAGCACTGCCATTGCACAACCTTCCATTACCCATCCCAGCCTCTAGCTAAATACACCTGTGTGTATTCCTGGACTAGAGGGCACTTGGACCCTCAGTGCCTGGCAATCATTTAGGGACAATCATAACTTCCAACTATGCACTCTGTACTTATGTCTGACACCTTATTGTAGGTGGGGACAGGTGTTGGGAACACAGGCTGCTTGGGAAAAGGCTTGGATTCTAAACACCTGCAGCTTTTTGAATGGTAAGATTTTACACACTTGATCTTGTCCTCTCTGTGAGCTTCAGTTTCCTTACTTAGACCAGGAGGAGAATCACCTTACAGAAATCATCGTGTGGCCCATTCTAGCTTATAGAAATAAAGAAGACTCACGGCTGTTGCCATAAAAGAAAGACCCGAAGACAAAGGCAACTTCATCCCCATGATCAGCCTTCACATGCGGGGGCTTGAGGGCTGAGATGATGTCCTTACGATGTTGGAATTCATAGAAGTAGACAGGGGCCTGGAAACCTGGAGGTGGAGAAATTATGGTGATCACATGGTGGTCCCTCACTTGGAGGTGTCCTTCCTCATCTTTGGTGATAAGATAGCTAGGTTGAAGCTGGCAAGTGAGAAGCCTCAGGCAGGAGGAGGCCTTGCAAAAACCAGAGGTGCTCATCACAGTCAGTGCTATATTCTCTGTCTAGGATTGGGTTTGAGGACTTCTTCCTGGTGATCCCAATGGGTTAAGTTATGACTTGTATTTCCTACCTGTGTGGTCTTGGACACAGTCACTAAGTTTCCACTTCTTTAAAGAGCCAGTGATGCCTGTGTCTTACCATGGCCATGAGAAATCACTGAACTGTGGGACATCAAGTGCCCCACATGGGGGCCTTGAGAGAGACAAGGGTGGGGACTCGGACTCTACAGAGCTGCCCTGGGATGCACAGCTCTGAGCTGCCTGCTGCGTAGTCAGGCCTCAGCTAGAGATGTACTCACGCTGAAAATGTGCTACTTGCAGTGCAGGCATCACGAACATGAAGTCTCCCATCATGTCTTGGAACTGGGCTTGGAGGGTCTGGGGGTCCTCGGTGTCCCCCATGTACTCTTCCATCAGCAGGTGAGCACACTCAGCAGGCAGGTTCTGTGCCAAGAGGATCAGAAAGAGTCAGGCTAGGCAGGAGTGCGGTGGCAGGGAGGGGGAAGCCTCTGTGTGGGGAAATGGGACCTGGGTCATAGTGGGGATGAGGCTAAGCTCAGGTGTATCCCTGCCACAAACACATTCATATACCATCCTGTATTCCTGAAGGTTACTGTATGAACAATATCTTGTGGTTTCCCATCCATTGGTGCAGGTGTTCAGATCCTTACCATGCTTCCTACCATGTTCTGCATAACAGCTGGCAATGTCCTTTGGTTTATTCCCTTTATCGTGTCAAGGAATCCCACAGTCTGAGTGATGGAGAGATAGTTTAAGTTTGGAATGTCCTGGCCATGAAGGTATCATGCCTAGTCCCATCATGCATCCCTACCACTCACACACATAACAGATGAGCTCCCCAGACTACTAATGAGTTAGAAGTAAGTCTCACCAGTGGAATGATCCAGCCATACTCATCACTGTTGATTCCGATGATGCTAGGAACAGGGTGGAAATCAGCAGAGGCCAGCAGCTCCTTAGGATGCCTGGGTAGGAAGGTCCCATCCACTACTCCAGAGATGACCTGGAAGGTCTGAGGAGGCATCCATGATGAGTATTTGGGATCACATACCACGTATTTTCTCTTGTCCTCATGTTACTTCCACACTATCCCAATTCTTCCCAGCATTCTCTCCTACACACATCCCAAGTAATCCAAAACTTGGGTTAACTCCACTTAATTTTCATTTTGTATCTAGGGCTACAACATTAGAGTCATTTGTTGCGAGTATTAGGACTGAGTAACATACCCTGTCTTCCTCTCCCCATCTGGGAGCAGTGGGCAGGCCCCCCTGCCACACCCCACCACACCATTCACCCTGACCTTGGTAATAGCCAGCATTTCCTCTTCACTCTTGGTGCGGAGGCAGCGAACCAGGGCTTCTGAGTCCATCTGCCCACAGGCAGACAGGTTGGCCACCATCTGGAAAGCAACCAGGCAGGGTTGCTTCACCCTTTAAAGTAGCAAGAGAGGTTTTCCCAGACCCAGATTGATGCAAGTTTCTCAAGATCTCTTATAGTATAGTGTGTGGATTGCTGTAGGTGTAAAATTGCTCCCACTCTGCTTAGGGACCTTGGTAGGAGGGTTCATCCTCCCTGCATTCATGGTTGTGTCCACATGGGAGAATCTGGGTGTAGCTCTCTTAACCACAAACCACACATAGATTCTCTTAGGAGCTCTCAGCAATTTCCAAGAAGTTCCCAATTTACCTCCATGGTCCTTTTTGTCCCAAGCAAGCAGGGTGAACAAGAAGTTCAGAGGGTGAGGGAAAATACAGGGAGTCTGGACCAGGGCAGCTGAGGGGACTCACTGAGGAGACTGGTTCAGAGGAGCTGGAGATGAGGTCTGGCAGCAGGGCCACCCCACTCTCCATAATGGCACGATGGAAGAGTCCTCGGGACATGGGGGACACGACATGTGAGGACACACTTGTACCACCTGCAGACTCGCCAAAAATGGTGACACGGTCGGGGTTGCCTCCAAAGTTGGCTATATTCTGTTGGACCCAGCGTAGGGCGGCCACTTGGTCCAGGTAGCCCCAGTTTCCAGTGGCATGCTGGTCTCCAGTGCTGAGAAATGATAGATACAAGGGTCACAGGGCTGCCCAGCTCTTCCCGGCCCTCATTGCCCATTTCAATCCCAGGCTCACCTGAAGAAACCTGGGACTCCCAGACGGTACTGGATAGTGACCACCACCACATTTTCAATAGCTGCCAGCCTGGATCCATCATACCAGGAAGCCAAACCTACAACTAGTCCACCACCATGGATCCACACCATCACCTGGGAAAGTCATGACAGCTATCACTGATTTTCATCCATTCCCAATGCTACTTTTATCATCCATTACATTTTCCATGGTTTTGGATGTGGGCACTTGCCAACATAGAAAGAACTCCCTCAGGACCCTCTGGACTTGGCCCTCAGTGAGGGTTCCATTATCCCTGTGGGTCTACTCCTGGAATCCAAGTCTGAATTGATGGCTCCAAAACTAGACTATTGGTGCCTTAAGTCTCTTGGCCATCTAAAGTGGAAAGGAAAGGGGTATTTTCCAGATTATTTCACTTTAATACTAGCATTGGCACAATAGATAACCCCTAACTTGGGTGATCTCAAAGATCAGCTCTTGAGTTCCTTAGTAACTCTTCTGGGCTCATGTTGGAACAGTGAGTTCTTGTTTGATTAGAGAGCCCAGGCCTCTAACATCTGGGAGAAGTTAGGACTCTGTATCCTCTACCATTGGTGATTCACTCTTCCTCACAAATGCTGTTTGGAACCTGATAATGAAACTTCTCATTAGGTTCCATCTTGCCTCACAGTCCAGGTTGTTTTTGTCACTACTGAGAGTCTTTCAGAAGAAATGTCCTCCCACTTAGGTCAACCAAGTCCTGACACTCACAGGCAGGTTAGAGCCCTCTTGGGCACTGGCAGGTGAATAGATGTTGAGATAAAGGCAGTCTTCAGATATGGCGATGGGAGGTATAGTTAGCTTCCCCGTCTTCAGTGAATTCATTAAATCAGCATTTTGCAGACACCTGGTTATAATAGTATATAATTATTCCAGCATTTGTCTCATGGTCAAAAATCTGATCTTGAGGCTAGATTTGTTCCCAGCCACTGTGAACCTCTGTGGCACTGGTGCCCTGTTTATACAGAATCTTTTCTCATGTCTCTCCCAACCGAGATGCAGACCACATGCCTGGGATGGGTGAGACTCCCCATCTCAAGCTAGGATGGAGCTCTGACCTCCTGGAAGCCTTTACCTTGTTGTGCACATTGGATTTCTCTATCCTAAGTCTTGGAAATCTTGAATCATAGAGCCTTCTAGAAACATTGTTTGCAAGGGTTGACATTTATACTTTCTCTCTGTGCCAGTTAAGGCCTGGACAGCATTGCTGCCACCATACCAGTGTAGTATGGATGAATGAAGCTCAGTTACACATAGGGTAGTGGATATTGTTGGAATTCAAATACAAACCCCAAGGGAACCACATTCCTTCCACCACATCTCCAGTTGGAAGCACAAGGATTTTTTTCCTTAGCCAATACCACTCGGCCCTTTGAGTAGGCAGAGTAACTATGGAGCTTGGCTTCTGCAAGTAGTCCTCACTGCTGCCCTCCACAGGATCTGTAACATCTGCTGCCAGACCAGGAGCTCTATGAGGTTCATACAGCCCAAGTGAACCTTTCCTGGGGATATCTCCTCTTCTGGCAAAGAAAAATTCTCATAGCTCAAGTATCTCTGTGCTTTGGCACCTGTTACTAACACTGTTCATATGCAAAGCCAGAGCTATGAGCCTGGCAAAACTGCTCCACCTACTGAATCTCAGCAAATTATTGCAAAAATTGACATGGGAAATGCTCCAATGCAAAAGAAATGGAGTGTGTGGTTTACATGGGAGAAACATTAAGTCTGGGCCAGAGTACCCATCCACTACAGAGATTCTCACCCTGCAAGCGCTTACATGGCTGGGTAGGAGGTGGCATCCCTCACACCACTCCAAGGCTCAGGGTGCTCTGGAGGGGCAAACCGCAGTGGTCCTACAGGTGGCTTGGCAAAGGGAATGCCCAGGAAGGTGTGCACTCCCACATTGGCGTCCTTCACATGGACAAGGCTGCCCCGCACCTGCCCGGTGTGTGTGGTTCTGATGGGGCTGGCTGAATCCTGGCCTGTAGATAGAGAGATGCACATGAGAGTTGGGTGTGCCTCATCAGCTGCCACTCATGCTGTGGCTCCTGTTGGCTCTATGCCACCCACAGCTCAGCCTGGCAAGGTCCTCTGATCTGCAGGTTCAATGGCTTCATATACATTCTGCCTGCAGACTGTGCTCTAACACCACTGTTTTCACTGACCTGACCCAGATCTTCCTACCAGGCAGGTTCCCTGAGGTTCTTTGGATCCTGGCACCATCATTAAGCCCTACGAATTTCTAGCTTGGGTGTTGGGTGATAGGAGGATAAGCATCAATTCCAGTGACCTAACAGGTTTTACAAGACACTAGCTAGGTTCTGAGGATTGGACTGAACATTTCCAATTCTCAGGAAACTCACACTGGAGGCAATGAAAATGCCAAGAAGAAATGAGGGCTGCAAGGAGAGAGTCACACAACTCTGATCACATCATGAAATCCTGGTGGGCTTGTGTTGGGGACCAAGGAGGGAGGATGCTGCTGAAAATCATCTTATGGTCCATATCAACCTGGCTTGTATAATCATGATGATTGGATGCTGCATACATTTAGTTTATTTCCCCTAACTTAAGACAGAGAACACTCTCATGTATGCTCATGTTTGGTAGCCCCCAAACTCCTGCTCCTTCTAATGTTTTAGGGCATCCAGTCAGGCCCACAGCCCTTGCTATTTTTTAATCAGTACCAATTTCACTTCTACTGGAACCCTGTTTCCCCTATTATTATCAGGTTATATAAACTCACAAACCTGATCTGTTTGTGTAAGACAAGTAACTCTCCTGCCCCCAAACACTATCTGGGAGCTAATTGTGAACCAGGAAGCTTCCTGTCACCGGTATGGCTGAAGCCAAGCTAGCAACCACAAATAGACACCATAGACAACAATTTCCCAATATCTTTCCAAGTCCAAAGACATACCACTGGCCTCCGTGTTGTCTATGCAAGAGGTTTTGACTAGATGGGAACTCTGACCCTGGACCTCACTGTGGCCATCAGCCACTCATGCTTCATAGTTATTACAGGAAAGGATAAGCATTGCTCACAAGTTCCTGTTAGAGACCAGCTACCTGCATGTTGCTTCAAGCCCCTGATGAAATGGTATGAGGAAGCTGAGCCACACAGAGGCAAACAGTGACCCTTGAATTAGGAGATTTAAAATCCTGAGTCTTCTGGATAGCAAGATTTGTACACCAGCTTCTCCTGTTATGAACAGTTGTTATCTTGGATTTGTTATTTCAGAATCACAGCCATTGCCTGATCAAGAGCAGGTAAGGGAGGGAAATGGTAGGAGTGGGTCATGGGTGAGGTGAGGGAAACTCCTTAGGGCAGATTAAATAGGACAGGGTAGAGAGTTAACCGGGGCCTACCCTAGCATGCTCTGGGGTGAGAGGATCAAAGGTTGCACACACATTTCTGTATATAATTCTCTGGTGGCATGAGCTCTTGATAAGAGCCTGGAGACTTTGTGGTAGGCATGGTATACATTCCCTTTACCCTAGAAAGCAAGCCAAGCCTTTGCCCAGAGTTGATACCTAGGTGAAAGAAACCCAGTGGCATCTCAGTTCAACTTCTTGATGTGTTTCGGGTTATGGATAGCGCTCCCCCAAACCAGAAACCTATGTTGGGGCATATTGGAGCATGCCATGATGCTTTTCTGGTGATTAAGGGGACCCACTCAGAAACAGGATAGTGAGAATGACAATTGCATTAGCAGATTCAGTAGCAGTTACAGCTTCAGATGCAACAACACACAGAGGAGGGAAATGTCTAGAATTCTTGACTGTGGCTAGCACATGTCTGTGCACCTCAGTCTCGTTCATATAGAGCTCATTCCTCTCTGTCCTCAAGCATCCATGACCCTCTCTGAACTGCATGATCACCTCCCCGGGCTTAAGTTGCATAACTTTCCCACATTACCATCTGTCATCTCCTCCTGCCCCTTTCTCTCTTCTTCCTTCAACCTCACACTCTCCTGTACACAATGTAGCAGATCTCACCCTGGTCCCTGTCCCCTCTACCCCCATCCCAACCCCTCCCCTGCAGGAGTCTCACCCTGGATCAGGAGTGGGAGAAGCAGGAACTCATAGACCACTGCAGTCAGCCAAGCAGGAAGTGGGTCCAGCAGCATGGCTGTCTCACAGCACGGTTTCTGTGCCTCTGTGCAGCACACTGCAACTCATCAACAAGAATAATTCACATAGACCTTGCCTAGTCAGGAGTTTGGACCTGATAGGGAGTAGGCGGAGACCTAGGAGAGGCTGGGCAAGGTTGTTCCTGCAAGTGAGTGGCACTATAGGGGAGTGGTCACCGGAAGTCAGTTGTTAGCACTCTGGGTGTGAGGCCTTCCCTTCTCCTGCTTTCCCTTTGCCCTCCTCCAGAGGTGTTGTATAACTTCTGGAGCCCCTGGGATGCTAGGGACTGTCACGAAGGTGAAGGTTTTACTGGATAAATTCAGATCTACTCTGAAGAGATGCAGGCTCAGGATCCCACAGACGGTCAATATGTTATCCCCCTTCCCCCGCCCCCAGCTCCCCCCTTCCATTAGGTAAAGGTGAGCAGAGACAGGGAGTATGACTATGCTCATTTTGACATTTCTCCTTGAACTTATTGCTCATAGATGATCAATTCCCCCTCAAGGTTCTTGATCTGAAGGTCTGATTGGACCCCTTCCTATTTAGGAATGGCTGTCCATTCAATCATACTCATCACTGTGACATTTCTTAAGGACCCATCTCTCTGTTCATCCATCCCCAAGCTGTGGCTACTCTGGTGTGTTAGATCAAGAGCAGTCATTTACTCACTTGATAAACATTGAAAGGGAACTTGCTGATTGGAAAACTGTGAGAAGACAGGGCTCTCAGGACCTGTGGTAATCTGGGAGCCAAGTCTGTAATCGGGAGTACATGAAACACATAGAATTCTGCTAGGATGACGTGAGAAAGCAGGGCCCAGGAGCTGCAGCCCAGCCTGACTTCACAGAGGACATGGCAGGCTCAACCTGACATGGTCTTCACTCCCTGTGAGAACTAGCTTTGATTCTTTAATCTGGTTCAAAATACTGGCAAATACCTACAACCTGGCTCCAAAGCCTTTCCCTTTTGGTACTGAAGTAAGGAGTCAGGTCTGGCCAGCGCCATATTGGCCACGTGGTTGGATGGTAGGGTCTGGCATCTTGTCTTCATGCTGGGGGAGGGAAACACCCCTGCCTATCACCTGCCTCCCAGGTGATGGGCGTGCCTGGATCCCTGGAGGCAGGGGTGGGCACTTGGCTGATAGGTTACTGAATCTGTCAATCCAGTGCCTGGGACTGGGAAATTCCTGCGGACTTGCCCCCTGCACAGATCTATTTAGGCCTGGACCAGCCCAGCTGCCATAATGCCATGCCATATTTTTCAGTGATCCTGTCCTGTGTCCTATCTCCTAGCTCATCTCTGGTTATCATGGCATCCCAGTTCAGCTCTCAAGGAGAGCTGAATTGGCTTGTTGGTATTATTTTTGTTCTTTCTTTCCTCTCTAGCATGTTTCCTAGCTGTGTTATATGTATTTGAAGACTGCAGGCTTTTGTAACAACTGGCTGCCTGCAGCCTGTTAATTGTGTAATAAAGACTCTAGTATTTCATATTCCAAATGTGGCTTCTGGGATGATTCATCTTATAACATTGGTTCATGGGTTATAGCAGGACAAGGGGAGAAAGTGAGGCTGGAATGTTTGTAAATCCAGGCATTGGTCTGGAACCTCAGGATCAGGACATTTGGCTACTCAGAATCTATAGCTTTCTCTGACCTTCATTCTCCTAATCTAAGTAGCCATAGTCTGGGGAGCTAAGAGTCTAGTCCTTGAGGTTTAGGGTTCAGGAACAAGTTATTTTATTTTCACTGAAAACACAATGCTGCTTCTTAATGTCATGGTTCTTGTGTACCACTGCAAAGCTGAAGGTCCCATGCGCCCTGTCACTTCCTGCACCATCAGTCAGAGACCCTGGCATCTACAGTAACCATGGTAATAGTAAAAAAAAAAACATGAAATAGATGTGTCATAGAAGCATTTCTGTATGTTTAAGGATGTTGTTGAAAATTTATATATACATGGTATTCTGGACAAAGCCGAGGAGACAGAAACAGGATATAAAAACAGAGGAGACAGAGAGAGAATGAGAGAGGGAAAGAAAAAGAGAGAGAAGCAGACACAAACAGAAGGTAAATATAGAAATAGGCCTAGACATGAGAGACAAATGAAGAGGGACAGAGAGAAAGCATCAGAGACACAAGCCAGTTGCCAAAGGTTCACACCTGTAATCCTTGATTCTCAGGAGGCTGAGATCAGAGGATCTTAGTTCTAAGCCAGCCCAGGCAGGAAAGTCAGTGATATTTTTGTCTCCAATTAAATAATAAAAAAACCCAGAATAGAATCCAATAGAAGTGAAAGTATGTGTCTGCATAAAGTTAGTTTTGAAAGTGTCCTAAACAACTTGGTTAAAAATAGCAAAGTATGTGTCACACTCAGATGTACATCAAGCTGTGGTGGTCAGAAAGTGGTGTGTGCATTCATAAAAGTTACTCCTCAATAAAAGAAAGGAAGTGCACTTGATTCTCAGGGCTTAATTGTAGTGACTACAAGCCAGAAATAATTCACTTAGTTTGATATACTACATTGGGCTATTATTTTTTTCAAATTATATATAATCTCAATAGCAACTAAAAACAATTAGGACAGGCTGTAGTGGCTCTTGCCTATACCGCTAGTAGTTCAGGATGCTCAGATCTGAAGATCAAGGTTCAAAACTATCCCAGGTAGAAAAGTTCCTGGGACTCTTTTGTCTAATTAACCAGCAGAAAGCAAGAAGTGGAGGTTAGTGCAAGTTGTAGAGATCCACCATTGAGTAGAAAGAGCCAAATTAGAGGGCAAAGCCCTGAGTTCAAGTCCTACGACTGGAATAAAAAACAAGCAAACACAACCAGATGCTTGGAAAAATGCTGAGTAAAAGGAAGTAATTAACTGTCAAGTGTGTGAAGAAATTTCTTTAGATGAAAGAAACATTTTAACACATGATATTAGAGTGGATGTGGGTAAATTTCCTTGCATATAAGTTGACTCATAACAAAGCACCAGCTTGCACCTGTGTGTGTGTGTGTGTGTGTGTGTGTGTGTGGGTGTGTGTGTGTGTATGTGTGTGTGTTTCTTAGAGACACTTACAAATGACATGATTTTAACTGTTGGCTACTTAGGAGTTAGAAAAAAAAAATAGGGTTTCCTGAAGGGTCAGCGTGGGATTTTGACACCATGTGAGGGGTAACATGCATAGAACATCTTCATTTCAAGAAAGGGGGATGTCATGGAGCAGACAGAGGTTGAAGAGATGAGATGAGCAAGAAAGAAAGGGGATCAGGCACAGTGGGGAATGGAGGACCGTAAGCACCATAGGGGTTCATTGCCGTGGGGGCATTTACTGAGTGTGTCTAACAAGAGAATGCTCAGGCAAGTTGGTCATGAACATCATGCAGGCAGTTGTTCATAAGGATTGGTTAGCTGGCTGGCTGCATAAAGAGGGGTGAATGGCTAAGTGAATGAACGATCCAATCAGTTCCTATTTCATTGTAAATTGGAGGCCATCTCATGCTGAAGCTACCTAAAATCAAGCTCACATCTCCTAACATGGACCACTATAGCTCTAGGTGCTTCTGCTTAGTGCCCTTGAGCTGCTGGCTCTTCTGGGGCAGGGTTTTGGTCCAGAACTTCACCCTGGAGGCCTTCAGGGCTTGGCCCACAGCAGGATGGATGTCCAGCTTATTCTGGTCAAACATGGGCCAGTGGAGTAGGTCCTCGTTGTTAAGGTTCCTGTGGACACACCCTCCCAGGAGGAGGGGTGAGGGTCATTCTAAGTCCTTGTGGGCCTGGACCCAATCACCTCATTAGGGTAATACCACGTATCCCAAAGGTCAGGAGAAGGGGAATGAGAGAAACTTTTCTGATATAGGAAAACAAGGCCTAGTGTCTGTTATTTATGGCTCAGAGCCACCTCACAGAGGTGAGTCCTGATGTTTCCACAAAGCTGTGGTCTACCTTTGAGATCTCTGGGGCAAGAGAGACTGGCTTGTACCTATGATGCACTGTCTGTGTGAGTGAGTCCTGGGTTTGAGGGGGAGCCCTCATGTAGTTAAGGATCACGAATGCCCATGAGTTGCCACAAGGAGATCATTAGATGGACCTCATTCCAGACAGACAGGGTTAGGTGAATTATCTCACCCATTGCAGCAAAGTTGGCCCAGTACTTCATCATCTTCTGCTCAGTAGCTCTTCCTCCTCAGAAAAGTCAGCTGCACAGAGGAGAACAAGGGTCCACACTTTGGACAATTCAGAGTGTCTATTCCTGCTCTCCACCCTCCATTTAACTATAGTCTAATCCTCTTTAGCAAGTCTGATCCTTTCCCTCTGCCCCACCCAGTATCTGGCACTCCCGTTGCACAACCTTCCATTACTCATCCCAGCCTCTAGCTGAATATATGCCAATGTGTATTCCTGGACTAGAGGATATTTCTACTCTCAGTCCCTGGGGATAATTTAAGGACATTGATAATTGCCAACTCTGCATTCTGTACTTATGTCTGACACCTTATGGACAGGTGTTAGGAGCACAGGCTGCATGGGGAAAGAAAGACTTGAATTCTAAACATCTGCAGCCTTTTGAATGGTAAGATTTTTTTCTTTTTTTGTGGGTCGTGGGGCTTAAACTCTGGGCTTGGGCGCTGTCCTTGCGCTCTATAGCTCAAGGTGAGTGCTCTGCCGCTTGAGCCACAGCGCCATTTCCATTTTCTAGTGGTTTGTTGGAGATAAGAGTCTCACGGACTTTCCTGCCCAGGCTGACTTTGAACTGTGATCCTCAGATCTCAGCCTCCTGAGTAGCTAGGATGACAGGTGTGAGCCACCGGCGCCCAGCTTGAATGGTAAGATTTTGGACATTTGATCTTGTCCTCTCTCTGAGCTTCAGTTTCTTAAGTAGACCACGAGGAAAATCACCTTGGAGGGATCCTGGTGTGGCCTATTCTAGCTCATGGAAAATAAGAAGACTCATGGCTGCTGCCATACAAGGAAGACCTGAGGACAAACTCAACCTCATCATCTTGATCAGCCTTCACATGTGGGGGCCTGAGGTCTTTGAATAGGCTGTAAGGATGTTGGAATTCATTGAAGTAGATGGGACATTGGAACCTAGAAGTGTAGACAAACCAGAATGTCATAACACTTCAATTGTAGCTGTCCTTCACCTTTGTTGATAAGATAGCTAGGTTGAAGCTGGCTGGAATCTGGAGTGTGAAGTGAGAAGCCTCAGGCAGGAGGAGGCCTTGCAAAGTCCAAAGGTGCTCATCACAGTCAGTGATACATTCTCTGATTTCTAGGATGGGCTTTGAAGCCAAGAATTGTATATCCCTGCCATCTTCCTGGTGACCGCAATGGGAAAGACTTTGGTTAAATTATGACTTGTGTTTCCTATTTGTGTGGTCTTGGACTAGATACTGACTACGTTTCTACTTGTTCAAAGTGCCAGTGGTGCCTGTGTCTTAGAGTAGTTGTGAGAATTTGCTGGAACATCAAGTGCCTGTTACTGAGACATTAAGACAAGGGTGGGGACTTAGACATCACAGAGCTGCCTGCTGCACAGTCAGGCCTCAGCTACAGATGTACTCACGCTGAAAATGTGATACTTGCAGTGCAGGCATCACGAACATGAAGTCCCCCATCATGTTTTGGAACTGGGCTGGGAGGGTCTGGAGGTCCTCGGTGTCCCCCATGTACTCTTCCATCAGCAGGTGAGCACACTCAGCAGGCAAGTTCTGTGCCAAGAAGATCAGAGAGAGTCAGGCTAGGCAGGAGTGCAGTGGCAGGGAGGGGGCAGCTTCAGGATGGAGGGATGGCACCTGGGGTGGGGCATTAGTATAGGAGGGAAAGAACCAAGCTCTGGTGTAACCCTGCCACAAACACCCACATATCCAATCCTTTATTCCTGGAGGTTAATATGTTTACAAATACCTTGTGGGGTCCCATCCATTGGGGCAGCTGTCCTGATCCTTACCATGCGTCCTACCGTGTTCTGCATAACAGCTGACAAGCTCCTTCTATTTAT
Source organism: Dipodomys spectabilis (assembly GCF_019054845.1). Classification (NCBI taxonomy): domain Eukaryota; kingdom Metazoa; phylum Chordata; class Mammalia; order Rodentia; family Heteromyidae; genus Dipodomys; species Dipodomys spectabilis. Next base: position 9,812,549 of record NW_024870950.1, read on the forward strand.
TGCCTTATGGTGTCAAGAAATCCCAAGATCTGAGTGGTGAGGAGACAATTTGGTAGTGGAATTGTGTGGTCATGAAGGTATCACGCTCTGGTCTCACCATGCCCCTCCTGCCGCTCACACACATGACAGAAGAGCTCCTCAGACTACTAATGAGTTAGAACTAAGTCTTACCAGGTGAAGAAGCCAGCATACTCTTCGTTGTTGACACCAATGATGGTGGAAGTCAGCAGAGGCCAGCAGTTCCTTTGGGTGCCTGGGTAAGAAGGCCCCATCCACCACTCCAGGGATGATCTTTAAGGTCTGAGGAGGATGATCCATGGTTCATGACCACGATTTAAGATCACATACCACGTATTTCCTAATGTCCTTTTGTTCCTTCCACCCTATTGCTTTCCAGCTTTCTCTCCCACACACATCCCAAGAGATTCAACACTTGTGTTAGCCCGTCTTAATTTTCATTTTGTATTCAGGGGGCAGGAGCAGAATCATTGGTTCAGAGTATTAGGACTGGTGATTCACCCCCTGTATTCCTTTTCCCATGGAGAATTGGGCAGGTTTTGCCTGCCTGTCTAACACTCCCACCATTCAGGCTGACTTTGATAACAGCCACCATTTCCTCTTCACTTTTGCCACACAGGTAGTGCACCAGGGCCTCTGAGTCAAGCTGCTTACAAGCAGACAGGTTGGTTACCATCTGGAAAGCAACCTGGCAGCATCTGCCTTACCCTCTGAAGTAGCAAGAGAGGTTTTCCCAAACCCAGACTGATGTAAGTTACTCCAAATCTCTTCGGGTTTACAGTGTGGATTGCTGTAGGTATGAATTGTTCCCACTCTCATGATGCTCAAGGACATTAGTTGGAGGGTTCATCTCCCCCGCTTACATGGTTATGTCCATGTGGGAGAATCTGGGTATAGCCTTGCTGGCCACAGACCACACTCAACCTCTGTGAGGCTGAAAGGTGTGGATGCAATTCCCGAGAAGTTCCCAAGCTATCTTCATGGTCCTTTTTGTCCCAAGCAAGCAGAGTGAACCATGGGCTCTTACGTGAGGGGAAATACAGGGGGTTTGGACCAGAGCAGCTGAGGACACTCACTGAGGAGACTGGTTCAGAGTTGCTGGAGATGAGTTCTGGCAGCAGGGCCACCCCACTCTCCATGATGGCACCATGGAAGAGTCCTTGGGACATGGGGGACACAACATGTGAGGACACACTCATGCTACCTGCAGATGCGCCAAAAATGGTGACACGGTTGGGGTTGCTCCAAAGTGGGCGATATTCTGTTGGACCCAGCGTAGGGCGGCCACTTGGTCCAGGAAGCCCCAGTTTCCAGTGGCATGCTGGTCTCCAGTGCTGAGAAGTGGCAGAGACAAGGGTCACAGGGCCATCCCGGCTCTGCTTGGCCCTGCCCAGCTCAATCCAAGGCTCACCTGAAGCAGCCCAGGATTCCCAGGTAGTACTGGATAGTGAGCACCAGCACATCTTCAATTGCTGCCAGCCTGGATCCATCATAAACAGCAGCCATACCTGCAACCAGTGCACCACCATGGACCCACACCTTCACCTGGGAAAGTCAAAACAGCTGCCATCGATTCTCATTCAGCCCCAATCCTACCTCTCAAGTCCATTACAGTGTCCATGGCTTTGGCTGTGGGAAGTTGCCAACATAGAATTCCCTCAGGACCTCCTGAACATTGCCCTGGGTAAAAGCTCCAAGTTCAATCACTAGCCTTGAGGTCCACTCCAGGAATCCAAGTCTAAATTAATGGCTCCAAGAGTGAAGTATTGGTCTGTACTCTGTTGCCCATCTAAAGGGAAAAGGAAAGTGCATTTTCCTGATTGTTTCATTTTAATATGAATCAAAAAGAATCACATACTAGCATTGGCAAAATAGATAATTCAAAATTTGGGTGTTCTCAAAGTTCAGCACTTAGGTTCCTCAGGTTCGTCAAATGATTTCTTGTTTGATTAAAGAACCAAGGCCTTTAATCTATGGGAGTAGTTAGGAATTGCATCTCCTATCATTCATTAGCCACCCTATCTTGCAAATAGTGTTTGGAATCTGATAATGAAACCTCATTATGATCCACCTTGCCCCACAATCCAGGTTGTTTTTGTCACTACTGAGAGTCTTTCAGAAGAAATGTTCTGAGAGTCTTTCAGAAGAAATGTTCTCCAACAAAGCACAACCAAGTTCTGACACTCACAGGCAGGTTAGGGCCCTCCTGGGCACTGGCAGGTGAATAGATGTTGAGATAAAGTCAGTCTTTAGACATGGAAAAAGAAGGTATAGTTAGCTTCACCATCTTCTGTGTATTCATTATATCAGAATTTTGCAGACACCTGGTTACAATAGAAGACAATTATTCCAGCGTTTTTCTCCTGGTCAAAAATCTAACTTTGAGGCTAGATTTGTTCCCAGCTACTGTGAACTTCTGCTGCACTGGTGCCCTGTTTATATATGTGTCTTCCAACCAATGAGCAGGCCACAGGCTTGGGATGCATAAGGATCTCCATTTCAACCTATGATGGAGCTCTGACTTCCAGGAAGCCTTCACTCTGTTGGTTGCATTGGATTTCTCTCCTCCTTTGGCTGGGAAATCATAACTCATAGATTCTTCTAGGATCACTGGGTGCAAGGATTGGCATTTATGCCTTCTATCTGTGCCAATTAAAGCCTGGCCAGGGTTACTTCAACCTCACCAGCGTAGTATGACTGAATGGACTTCAGTTATACATAGGGTAGTAGGAAATTGCTGAAATCCAAATCCAAACACCAAGGGAACCACACTCCTTTCAACATGGCTCCAGTTGGAAGCACATACATTTTTCCTTGACTAGTGGCACCTGGTCCTTTGAGTAGGCACAGTGAGTGTGGAGCTTGGCTTCCCCAAGGAACCCCCACTGCTGCCCTCCTCAGGGATCTGTAGCATCTGCTGCCGGACCAGGAGCTTTGTCAGGCCCATCCAGCCAAGATGGATCTTTCCCAGGGACACCTCCCCTGGTAGCAGAGAACAGTTGGCATGAAACAAGTCATGGCACAAGTATATCTCTGTGCTATAGCACCTGGTGCTAGCACTGTTCATATGCAAAGCCAGAGCTATGAGCCTGGCAAAACTGCTCCACACACTGAATTCCAGCAAATACATTGGAAAAATTGACATGGGAAATGCTGCAATGCAGAAGGAATGTGGGGTTTACATGGAAGAAACACTGAGCCTAGTCCAGGGTGTCCATCCTACCCAGAGATTCTCACCTACAAAAGCTTGTATGGCAGGGTGGGAGGTGGCATCCCTCACACCACTCCAAGGCTCAGGGGGCTCTGGAGGGGCAAACCTCAGTGGTCCTACAGGTGGCTTGGCAAAGGGAATGCCCAGGAAGGTGTGGACTCTCACATTGGCGTCCTTCACATGGACAAGGCTGCCCCACACCTGCCCGTATTGTGTGGTCCTGATGGGGCTGGCTAGACCCTGGCCTGTGGGTGGAGGGATGCACATCAGGATGGGTTGGCCCCATCAGCTGCCACTCACATTGTGGCTCCTGTTGGCTCTATGCCACCCAGAGCTCAGCCTGGCAAGGTCCTCTGACTGCAGGTTCAATGGCTTCACATACATTCTGCCTGCATGACTGTGCTCCGACACCACTGTTTTCACTGACCTGACCCAGATCTTCCTACCAGGCAGGCTCCCTAAGGTTCTTTGGATCTTGGCACCATCATTAAGCCCTAGGAGCTTCTAGCTTGGGTGTTGGGTGATAGGAGAATAAGCATCAATTCCAGTGACCTAACAGGTTTTACAAGACACTAGCTGGATTCTGAGGATTGGACTGAACATTTCCAATTCTCAGAAAACTCACACTGGAGGTAATGAAAATGTCAAGAAGAAATGAGGGCTGCAAGGAGAGAGTCACAGAGTCTGATCACATCATGAAATCCCTGGTTTGCTTGTGTTGGGGACCAAGGAGGAAGGAGGCCACTGGAAATCATCTTATGGTCCACATCAACCTGGCTTGTGTAATCATGATACTTGTTTAAGTGGATGCTCATACATTGAATTCTTTTTCCTACCTTCAGACAGAATCCTTTCATGTGTGCTCACATTTGGTAGCCCCAAAATGCCTGCTCCTTCAGGTGTTTTGAGACAGCCAACCAGGCCCACAATCTCTGGCTATTTTGTTATCAGTACCAATCCACCTCCATTGGAACTGTCTCTCAGTATCACCTTCAGGTTGCAGAAATTCACAAAGCTCCTCGCCTTAAGAACTCTCCAGGAGCTAATTGTGAATCGTAAAGTTTCATATCACCTGGTATGGCTGAAGCCAAGATAGTAACCATAAATAGACACCATTGACATCAACTTCCCAATATCTTTCCAAGTCTAGAGACACACCACTGATCTCCGTGTTGTCTCCACAGAGTTTTTAGCTGCATAGGAACTCTGAGCTTGGACCTTACTGTGGCCACTCATGTTCAGAAAAGGATAAGCATTGCTCATAGGTTCCTGTTAGAGACCAGCTACTTGCATGTTGCTTCAAGCCCCTCATGAAATGGTATGAGAAGCTAGCTATGCAGAGGCAAAAAGTGACCCTTGAATGAACAGATTTTGTATCCCAGGTCTCTGGATAACAAGATTTTCATGACCAGTTCTTGCTGATATAAACAGTTGTTATCTTGGACTCATTATCTCAGAATCACAGCCACAGCTTGATCAAGAGCAGGCAAGGGAATGAATCTGGTAGGACTAGGCCATGGGTGAGGTGAGGAAACTTAGGGCAGGTTAAACAGGAGAGGGTAGGAGAGTTCATCAGGGCCCATCCCGGCTTGGTCTGGGGTAAGGGGAATCAAAGATTGCACATACATTTCTGGATAGAATTCTCTGGGGGTATGAACTCTGAAGAGGTCCTGGGAAGTCTGTGGCAGGCACAGGGCATATTCCCTTTGCCATAGAAGCCAAGCCAAGCCATTGCTCAGAATTCATAGATAGGTGAAATAACTCAGGGGCATCTCAGTTCAAGTTTATTATGTGTTTCTGGGGAGGTATAGCTCTTCCAGAACCAGAAACCAGGTCCTATTAGACCATGCCAAGATGCTTCCCTGGTGATGAAGGAGCCCCATTCAGGGACAGAAGATAGTGTGAATGACAGTTGCATGAGCAGATTTAGTAGCAGTTACAGCTATAGCTACACCAACACATAGAGGAAGGAAATGTCCAGAATCCTTGAGTCTGCCTGGCACGTGTCAGTGCACCTCAGACTCTTTCATATTGGGCTCACTCCTTTGTGTCCTCAGGCATCTATGACCCTCTCTGACCTATATGATCACCACTCTAGACATTTAGTGGCGCCTTATGTAGCGCAATTTTCCCACACTATTATCTGTCATCTCTACCTGTCCCTTCATCCCTCCCTGCTCCAACATCAAACTCTGCTCTACACAATGTATCAGATCTCACCCTGGTCCCTATATTCCCGACCCATCCTCTGCAGGAATCTTACCCTGGATCTGGAATGGAAGAAGCAGGAACCCATATACCACTGTGGTCAGCTCAGCAGGAAGTTGGTCCAGCAGCATGGCTGTCTCTCCTGTGAGACAGCACACTGCAACTCACCAACGGGCACAATTCACCTAGACCTTGCCCAGCCAGGAGTTTGGACCTGACAGGTAATAGGCAGAGACATAGGAGAGGCTGGGCAAGGTTGTTCCTGCAAGTGAGTGGCACTGAAAGGGGCAGAGGTCACAGGAAGTCAGTGGTAGCACTCTGGGTGTGAGGCTTTCCCTTCTCCTACTTTCTCTTTGCCTCTTCCAGAGGTATTGTTTGTCTTCTGCAGCCCTTGAGATGCAGAGAACTGTCACTGAGGTGAAGGTTGTGTAATGGAGAAATTCAGGAATGGTCTGTGGAGAAGCAGGCTTAGAATCCCACAGATGGCCAATGTCCCCCCTCCCCTACCTTCTATGGGACAAAGGTGAGCACTTGAGCAGACTTGAACTCATTGTTCATAGATTACCAATTCTCCATCAAGATTCCTCATCCTTTAGAGTCATAGCGTGAGAGTCTTCATGGACCCAACTTATTCAGGAATGACTGGTGCATTTAAACCTACTTGTCACTGTGGAATTCTTTTTCTTTTTGTCAGTTGTGGGGCTTGAACTCTGGGCCTGGGTGCTGTCCCTCAGCTCTTCAGCTCAAGGCTAGTGCTCTACCACTTGAGCCATAGTACCACTTTTGGTTTTCTGAGTGGCTTATTAGAGATAAAAGTCTCACAGAGTTTTCTGCCCAGGCTGTCTTTGAACTGCGATTTTCAGATCTCAGCCTCCTGAGTAGCTAGGATTATAGGCATGAGCCACCGATACCTGACCACTGTGGCATTTCTTAAGGACTGATCCCTCTATTTACCCACCCCCAACCTGTGGCTACCCTGGTAGCTGTGATCAAGGAAAGTCATTTATACACTTGAAAACCATTTATAGGGAATTTGCTGGTTAAAGTACTGTGAAGAGACAGGCCTCTCTGGGCCTCTGGTAATCTGGGAGCCAGATCTGTAATTGGGAGTGTGTGAAATACATAGAATCCTGTTAGGATGCAATGAGACAGCAGAGACTAGGAGCTGCAGCCCAGACTGGCTTCCCAGAGGACGTGGTGCCAGTGAAAACCAGCTTTGACTCTTCATCCAATGCCCAATACTGTTGAGAATGTACAGCCTGGCACCACAGGGTTTCCTTCTTGGTACTCTTCCTGAAGGGCTTTTTTTCCTCTGGCATGACTTGGCTAAATATTCTCTGAACTGCATTTCAGCCACAATGTCTGTGTGTACTCAAGGTCTCCAATCTAATGAACTCTGGCCCAGGACATTGACCCAGACCCTTTGACCCAGACCTGAGCAGGTGCTCTTGTTTGACATAGACATGGTTTGGAGAATAGACAAAGACCGATCACTATCAGCACATGTTTATTACAGAGCTTTCAGGTAAAGCTTAAAGATTTGCTGCTGCTTATAGGTTAGGGTTTTGTAGAGGGTTTGTCAGAATGCTAGTGCAATATGGTAGGGCAGGTAAGAAAGTAACTAATGTGATGCTTCTGCCCCTGGAAACTCTGTGTGTGTGTGTGTGTGTGTGTGTGTGTGTGTTTGGCGAGGGGGTGGGGAGGTGGGGAAGGAAGGGATGGTAGGGAGGAGGCATCAATGCTCAATAGGAAATGTACTCATTATCTTACTCATTTAACTGTACAGTATTTTTACAATAAAAATGTATAAAAAAGAAGTAATTACAAATGGCTAACTGGTGAATGAATACAAAAACACAATCATTTAGAGAATGCTAATGAAAACAGTGAGATGCCACCTTATACCTATTAAGGCTTTACCTGTACACCTCCTACCTGTACAAATAAACATTCATGTTGGTAAGGTTGTGGTGAAAAGAAACCTTGCATTCACGGCACCAGTTATGGAAGAATCATATGGAACTTCTCCAAAAAATGATGAAATTGTCAAGATTCAGCATACTTACTGTTGAATATATAGTCCAAGGAAAGCAAATCAGCATGTGGAAAAGTTGTATGCATTTTTATATACATTGCAGCATTAGTCACAAAAGCCAAAGAACATTAAACTAAGTATCCATCACTGGATGAATAGTTTAAAAATTGCATAGTAAGCTGGGAGCCAATGGCTCATGCCTGTAATCCTAGTTACTCAGGAGGCTGAGATCTGAGGATCACTGTTCAAACCCAGCCCAGGCAGGAAAGTCCATGAAACTCTTATCTCCAATGAACCACCAGAAAACTGGAAGTGGCACTGTGGCTCAAGTGGTAGAGCTCTCACCTTGAGCTGAAGAGCTGAGGGATAGCGTCCAGGCCTGGAGTCAAAGCCCCATGACCAACAACAACAAAAAATTGCATAGTAATATACACAACGTTATACTATGTAACTGAAATCCTGTTTTTTGTGACATGGATGGAAGCTGGGGTAATTATGTTAAAGACAGGTATGAGGGGAAAATATTGCATGGTTTTGCCTGGATATGCACTGTAAAAAAGGGCTGTAGAGGTATGGGAGAAGGAGAAGAAAATTAGAAATTGATTCAGATGATTTGTAGGTAATAACAGTTTATTTATTGTCTTCAAAATCACAAAGAATTTTGTGTAAATCCAGAAGGTTCTGTGTATATAACATATTAACTTGCTATATCATGTTGCATATGGCAAATATATACATTTTTTTTTTACTTGCCAATAAAATAAAGACAATTGAAAAAAAGGATACTGGTTCTAAATAGCATGCCCTGTCCTCACAGCTATCCTGGTGAATTGTTGGGTGGTGAGGACCTTTCACCAGATTCAGAGGGGGGCGGGGAGGAAGGGAGAGAGAGAAGGGGGGAGAGAGAGGAAGAGAGAGGGAGAGGAGAGGAGAGCGGTAGACACAGACACAGAGAGACAAGCAAAGAGAGACAGAGAAAGAATCAGAGAAATGAGCCAAGTGCACCTAGCTCATACCTGCAATCCTAACTTCTCAAAAGGCTGAGACCTAAGGATCTTGGTTCAAAGCCATTTGATGACATGTTTATCTCCAATTAAGCAATAGAAAACCCAGAATAGAATCCCATACAAATGAAAGTATGTGTTTGTATAAATTTAGTTTTGAAAGTATCCTGAACAACTTGATTAAAAATAGCAAAGATGGAAGTGGAATTGTGTCTCAAAGTGGAAGAGCACTAGCCTCAAGCATAAAGGCTCAGGGACAGTGCCCAGGCCATGGGGTCAAACATCACTACCAACAAAAAACCAAAAGGCTAAAAATAGCAAAGAATGTGTCACACTCACATGTGCACCCCGTTGTTGTAGATAAAAAAGTGGCGTGTGCATTCATAGAAGTCACTCCTCAATAAAAGGAAGGATGTATACCTGATCCTAAAAACATTAATCGTAGTGAGTATAAGCCTCACATAACTCACTTAGTATGATATGCTACATTGGGCTATTATTTTCCCAAATATCCATACTCTATAGCAATTAAAAGCAATTGGGCAGGTAGTAGCGGCTCTTACTTATAATCCTAGCAACCCAGGATGGTGAGATCTGAAGATCAAGACTCAAAGCCAGACCATGTAGAAAAGGCAGTGAGACTCTTTGTTCTAATTGATCAGGAAAAAGCAAGAAGTAGAAGTTGGCTCAAGTGATAGAAATCTAGCATTGAGTAGAAAAATCCAAGTGAAAAGGCAAAGCCTTTAGGAGTGCAAGTCCCAGTACTGAAATAAAAAACAAACAAACACAATCTGGTGTTTTCAAAAACCCAAGTAAAAGGAAGAAATTAACTGTGATGAATGTGAAGGAAGTTCTTGGGATGAAAGAAACATTCTAACACATGATATGAGAGTGGACATATGTTGCATATATATGTTCAGATTTACCGAACTATACAGGTGAATGGGTGAATTTAATTGAAAATAAACTAGTCCATAACAAAGCACTTTGTGCACATGTGTGTATGTATATGTGTGTGGGTCTTAGAAACACTTAGAAAAAAAAATTGGCCTAATTGCTGTCTACTTCGAAGTTAGAGAAAAAAACAGGGCTACTGTAGGGTCAACATGGGCATTTGACCCTGGGGTAGTGGTAACATGATCAACAGTTCTTCTTCATTTCAAGAGGGGCTGGTGTCTTGGAGCAGACAAAGCTGGTGAAGACAAGATGAACAAGGAAGCAAGAGGCCCAGGCCCAGTGGGGAATGGAGGTCAGTAATCACCAGAGGGGCTCATCCAGCCATGGGGGCATTTATTGAGTGTGTCTAACAAGAGAGTGCTTAGGCAAGTTGGTCATGAACATCATGCAGGCAGTGTTCATAAGGATTGGCTGGTTGAGTGGCTGGCAGAAAAAAGAGAGGATGAACAGCTAAGTGAATGTTAGAATCAATTCCTATTTCCTGGTAAATGGGTGAGCACCTCCTGCTGACCCTTTGTACACACAAGCCCAGTTCTCCCGACATAGACCACTAGAGCTCTACGTGTTTCTCCTCAGCCCCTTTGATCTCCTGGATCTTCTGGGGCAGGGTCTTGGTCCAGAACTTCAGCCTGGAGGCCTTCAGGGCCTGGCCCACGGCAGGATGGATGTCCAGCTGTAGATACTGCTCATTCTGGTCGAACATGGGCCAATGGAGCAGGTCCTCGCTATTGGGGTTCCTGTGGACACACCCTCCCAGGAGGAGGGGTGAGGGTCATTCTGAGTCCTTGTGAGCCAGGACCCAATCACCTCATTGAGTCATGCCAGGCAGCCCAAAAGATCAGGAGTGGAGGAATGAGGGAAACTTTTCTGATATAGGAAAACAAGGCCCTCCTCCTAGTGTCTGTTCTATATGGCTCAGAGCCACCTCACAGAGGTGAGTGCTGGTGTTTCCACAAAGCTGTGGTCTACCTTTGAGATCTCTGGGGCAAGAGAGACTGACTTGTACCTACCATACACTGTTTCTGTGTGAGTGAGTCCTGGGTTTGAGGGAGAGCTTTCATGTAATTAAGGATCATGCATGCATAAAAAGATGCCACCAGAGGATTAGTAGGTGGATTCTAATCCAGACAGGCAGGGTTAGGTGTATTATCTCACCCATTGCGGGCAAAGTTGGCCCAGTACTTCATCATCTTCCTGCTCAGGAGCTCTTCCTCCTCAGAAAAGTCAGCTGCACAGAGGAGAACAAGGGTCTATGTCTTGAACAACATATCAGGGTGACTACTGCTCTACACGCTCCATTGAACTGTAATTTGGTCCTATATACTAGGCCTGATCCTTTCCCTCTGCCCCACAGACACTCCCATTGCATAACCTTCCATTACTCATCCTAGACTCTAGCTGAATATACCTGTGTATATTCTTAGACTGGAGGACTTGTCTACCTTCAGTCTGTGGGAATCATTTAGGGACATTCACAACTTTCAGTCAACCACTCTGCACCTATGTCTGACACCTTATTGTAGGTAGGACAGGTGTTGGGAGCACAGGATACTTGGGAAAAGGCTTGGAGTGTAAACACCTGAAGCTTTTTGAATGCTAAGATTTTGCACACTTGATCTTGTCCTCTCTCTGAGCTTCAATTTCTTTATTTAGACTGTGAGGAGAATCACCCTACTGGGATCCTAGTGTGGCCCATTCTAGCTTATGAAAATGAAGAAGACTCACGGCTGCTGCCATACAAGGAAGAACCGAAGACAAAATCAACTTCTTCAGCATGGTCAGCACGTACATGTGGGGGCTTGAGGTCCTTGAAGAGGCCATGAGGATGCTGGAACTCATAGAAGTAGACGGGGGCCTGGGAACCTGGGGATGGAGACAGATTATGACACAGTGACCCCTCACTTGGAGTTGTCCTTCATTTTTGGCGATAAGATAGCTAGGTTGAAGCTGGCTGGAATCTGGACTGTGAAGTGAGAAGCCTCAGGCAGGAGGAGGCCTTGCAAAGACCAAAGGTGGTCATCACAGTCAATGCTCCATTCTCTGATTTCAAAGATGGGCTTTGAGGCCAAGAATTACATGTTACTGCCATCATCCTGGTGACTCCAATTGGAAAAGCTTTGTTTAAATCATGGTTTGGATTTCCTATCTGTGTATTCTTGCTTTCTGGCTAAGTGTTCTCTTCTGTAAAGTGCCAGTGATGCCTGTGTCTTAGAGTAGCCATGAGAATTTGCTGGCCTGTGGCACATCAAGTGCCTCACACTGGGTCCTTGAGAGAGACAAGGGTGGGAACTTGGACATCACAGAGCTGCCCTGGGATGCACAGCCCTGAGTTGCCCACTGTTCAGACACACCTCAGCTACAGATGTACTCACGCTGAAAGTGTGCTACTTGCAGTGCAGGCATCACGAACATGAAGTCTCCCATCATGTCTTGGAACTGGGCTTAGAGGGTCTGGGGGTCCTCAGTGTCCCCCATGTACTCTTCCATCAGCAGGTGAGCACACTCAGCAGGCAGGTTCTGTGCCAAGAGGATCAGAGAGAGTCAGGCTAGGCAGGCAGTGCAGTGCCAGGGAGGAGGCCGCCTCTGGGTGGGGGGATGGACTTGGGAGTATAAGGGAGAAAGGGCTAAGGCCTGGTGTAATCCTGCCACAAATACATATCCCATCCCGTATTCCTGAAGGTTACTGCATGAAGAAATATCTTGGGGTTACCCATCCATTGGGGCAGGTGTCCAGATCCTTACCATGAGTCCTACTGTGTTCTGCATAACAGCTGGCAAGTTCTTTCTGTTTATTCCCTTTATGGTGTCAAGAAGTCCCCATAGCTGAGTGGTGGGGAGACAGTTTAAGTTTGGAATGTCCTGGTCATGAAGATATCATGCCCTGTCCCACCATGCACCCCCTGCCACTCACACACATAACAGATGAGCTCCCCAGACTACTAATGAGTTAGAAGTTAAGTCTCACCATGGGAATGATCCAGCCATACTCATCAGTGTTGACCCCAATGATGCTAGGGACAGGGTGGAAGTCAGCAGAGGCCAGCAGCTCCATGGGATGCCTGGGTAGGAAGACCCCATCCACCACTGCAGGGATGACTTTGAAGGTCTGAGGAGACAACCATAATCAGGATTTATGATCATATACCACATATCTTCTACTGTCCTCATTTTATTTCCACGCTATTCCATTTCTTCCCACATACATCTACCACATGCATCCTACTTGGGATTTAACAGTTATGTTAGCCTCCCTTACTCTTCATTTTCTATCCGGGGCTACAAGAACAGTCATTGGTTTAGATTTATTAAGGCTGGGTGATTCACACCCTGTCTCTCATTCTCCATCAGAGAATCAGGGAGCAGAGGTCAGGTTCCCCCACTCCCTCCCCCTGCCCCCACCATACACACATTGTTCAGCCTGACCTTGGTAATAGCCAGCATTTCCTCTTCACTCTTGGCCCGCAGGCAGCTCACTAGGGCCTCTGAGTCAAGCTGCTCACAGGCAGACAGGTTGGCCACCATCTGGAAAGCAACCAGGTAGCATCTGCCTCACCCTCTGAAGTAGCGAGAGAAGTTTGCCCAAACCCAGACTGATGCAAGTTACTCCAAATCTCTTCGGGTTTACACTGTGGATTGCTGTAGGTGTGAAATTGTTCCCACTTTCATGATGCTCAGGGACCTTGGTTGGAGGGTTCATCAGCCCTGCTCACATGGTTATGTCCACATGGAAGAATCTGGGTGTAGCCTTGATGATCACAGACCACACTCAACCTCTGTGAGGCTGAAAGTTATGTATGCTACCCCTGAACACTCAGCAATTCCCAAGAAGTTTCCAAGTTACCTCCATGGTCCTTTTTGTCCCAAGCAAGCAGAGTAAACCAGGGGCAATTACGTGAGGGGAAATACAGGGGGTTTGGACCAGAGCAGCTGAGGACACTCACTGAGGAGACTGGTTCAGAGGAGCTGGAGATGAGGTCTGGCAGCAGGGCCACCCCACTCTCCATGATGGCACCATGGAAGAGTCCTCGGGACATGGGGGACACGACATGTGAGGACACACTCATGCCACCTGCAGACTCGCCAAAAATGGTGACACGGTCAGGGTTGCCTCCAAAGTGGGCGATATTCTGTTGGACCCAGCGTAGGGCGGCCACCTGGTCCAGGAAGCCCCAGTTTCCAGTGGCATGCTGGTCTCCAGTGCTGAGAAATGACAGAGACAAGGGTCACAGGGCTGTCCTGGCTGTGCTTGGCCCTCATTGTCCATCTCAATCCCACACTCACCTGAAGAAGCCTGGGACTCCCAGACGGTACTGGATAGTGACCACCACCACATGCTCAGTGGCTGCCAGCCTGGATCCATCATTCATTGAAGCCATACCTACAACCAGTGCACCACCATGGATCCACACCATCACCTGGGAAAGTCAAGACAGCTGTTGTTGATTCTCATTCAGCCCCTTTCCTACCTCTGGTTTCCATTACACTATCCATGGCTTTGGCTTCGTGCAGCTGCCATCATATAAGGAACTGCCTCAGGACCTCCTGAACTTGTCCCTGGGTGAGAGTTACAAGTGAAATCATTATCCTTGAGGTCTACTCCAGGAATCCAAGTCTGGAGTATTGGTGTCCTTACTCTCTTGCCTATGTAAAATGGAAGAAAAGGGACATTTCCCTGATTATCTCACTTTCATGTGAGTCAAATGAATCACATACTAGCATTGGCACAATGCATAACGCACAACTTGGGCCTTCTCAAACTTCAGCTCAGTAAGTCTTCTGGGCTCAAGTTAGCAGAGTGAGTTCTTGTTTGAAGGAACCAAGGCCTCTATCATCTGGGAACAGTTAGACTCTGCATCCCCCTGTACCAGTGGTGAGTGACCCTCCCTGGGTGAGTGATATTTGGAACCTGATAATGAAACTTCTCATGAGGTTCCACACTGCCTCAGAAACCAGGCTGTTCTTGCCACTACTAAGAGTCATACAGAAGAAATGTTCTCCCACAAAGTAAAAACAAAGTTCTGACACTCACAGGCAGGTTAGAGCCCTCCTGGGCACTGGCAGGAGAATAGATATTGAGATAAAGGCAGTCTTCAGATATGGAGATGGGAGGTATTATTAGCTTCACCGTAGTCAGCATATTCATTATATCAGCATTTTGCAGACACCTGGTTACAGTCATAGACAATTATTCCAGAATTTGTCTCTGAATCTGACTTTGAGGCTAGACTTGTTCCCAGCCACTGTGAACCTGTGCTGCACTGGTACTCTGTTTATACAGAATCTTTTCTGATGTTTCTTCCAACCCAGGTACAGGACATATATACCTGGATTGGGTGAGACTCTCCATCTCAAGCTAGGATGGAGCTCTGACTTTACCTTGTTGTATACATTGGATTTCTCTCCCCCTAAGCCTTGGAAATATTGACTCATAAGTCTTCTAGAAGTGTTGGCTACAAGGGCTAACAGACCTCTCTGTGCCAGTTAAAGCATGGCCATTGTTGCTCCTAGTAAGAATGAGTGATGGTCAGTTACACATAAAGTAGTGGGACATTGCTGAAATCCTAATCCAGACCCTGAGGGAACCACATTCCTTCTACCATGTCTCCAGTTGGAAGCACATAGACTTTTCCTCAGCCAATGCCACCTGGCCCTTTGGTTGGCACAGTGACTGCGGAGCTTTGTTTCTTCACAGAGCTCCTACTGTTGTCCTCCTCAGGGATCTGTAGCATCTGCTGCTGGACCAAGAGCTGTGTCCAAGAGCTGTGGATTGTATGGACAATCCAAGTAAAGCTTTCCCAGAAATTCATTCCTTGATGGCAGAAAACAATTGGCATGATCCAAGTCATGGCACAAGTATATCTCTGTGTTTAGCACCTGGCGTTAGCACTGTTCATATGCAAAGCCAGAGCAATGAGCCTGGCAAAGCTGCTCCACCTACTATATGGGAAATGAAAATAGAATGTAGAGTTTACATGGGAGAAATACTGAGCCTGGTCTAGGGTGCCCATCCCACCACAGAGATTCTCATCCAACAAGAGCTTACATGGCTGGGTAGGAGGTGGCATCTCTCATACCACTCCAAGCTTCAGGTTGCTCAGGAGGGGCAAACCGCAGTGGTCCTACAGGTGGCTTGGCAAAGGGAATGCCCAGGAAGGTGTGCACTCCCACATTGCTATCCTTCACATGGATGAGGCTGCCCCGCACCTGCCCAGTTTGTGTGGTTCTGATGGGGCTGGCTGGGGCCTGGCCTGTGGGTAGAGAGATGCACATGAGAGTTGGGTGCCACTCATGCTGTGGCTTCTGTTGGCTCTATGCCATCCACAGCTCAGCCTGGCAAGGTCCTCTGATCTGCAGGTTCAATGGCTTCACATACATTCTGTCTGCTTGACTGTGCTCCGATACCACTGTTTTCACTGACCTGACCCAGACCTTCCTACCAGGTAGGCTCCTGAGGTTCTTTAGGACTTGATATCATCATTAAGCCCTAGGAACTTCAATGTTGGGTGATTGGAGAATAAGCATCATTTCCAGGAACCTAACAGGTTTTACTAGGGACTAGCAAGACTCTGGGGATTGGACTGAACATTTCCAATTCACAAGGAACTCACACTGGAGGTATCTAAAATGCCAAAAAGTAATAGGGCTGCAAGGGAAGAGTCACACAGCTTTGATCAGATCATGAAAATCTGGCCTGCTTATGGTGGGGATTGAAGAGGGAAGAGGCCATTGGAAATCAACTTAGGGTCCACAATAACATGTTTGTAAAATCATGATAATTCTTTAAATGGATACTTCATTCATTGGGTTTTTCTCTCCTTTAAGACAGAGAATCCTTTTATGTGTGCTCACATATAGTAGCCCCAAAGCTCGTGCTCCTTCATGTGTTTTGAGACATCCAGTCAGACCCGCAATCCGTGGCTGTTTTGTTATCAGTACCAATTCCACCTCCACTGGAACCTTCTCTCCCCCATTATTACCTTCAGGCTGCAGAAATTCACAAATCTAATCTGTTTGTATATAAAAGTAACTCTCCTGCCCCTAAGCACTCTCCAGGAGCCTGTTGTGACTCAGCAAGCTTCCTGTCGCCTCCTATGGCTGAAGCCAAGATAGCAACCACAAACAGACATCAATTTCCCAATATCTTTCCAAATCCAAAGACATATCCCTGACCTCCATGTTGTCTACGTAAGAGTTTTATCTAGATGGGAACTCTGACCCTGGACCTCACTGTGGCCACTAGCCACTCATGCTTCATAGTTGTTACAGTAAAAAGACCAACGTTGCTCAGGTTCCTGTTAGAAATTAGCTACCTGCATGTTGCTTCAAGCCCCTCATGAAATACTATGAGGAAGCTGAGCCATGCAGTGGCAAAGAATGACCCTTGAAATAGGAGATTTAAAACTCTGAGTCTTCTGAATAGCAAGGTTTGTACAATCAGCTCTTCCTGTTGCGAAAATTGTTACCTTGGAATCAATATTTCATAACCAATACCCAGATCCTGATCAAGAGCAGGTAAGGGAGGGAATCTGGTAGGAGTGGGCCATGGGTAAGGTAAGGGGAACTCCTTAGTGCAGATTAAATAGGAGAGGGTAAGAGAGTTCATCAGGGCCCATCCAAGCTTGCTCTGGTGTGAGGGGATCAAACATTGCACATACATAATTCTGGACATAATTCTCTGGTGGCATGAGCTCCTGATAAAGACTTGAAGACTGTGTAGCAGGCAAAGGGTACATCCTCTATTACCTTAGAAGCCAAGCCAAGTCTTTGCCTAGAGTTGACACTTAGGTGAAAGAAGCACAGTGGCATCTCAGTTCAACTTCATGATGTGTTCCTGGGGGAGGTATAGCTCTTCCAGAACCACACACCTTAGCATTGGCCTTGGACCATACCAAGATGTTTCTCTGGCAATGAAGGGTACGCAATCAGTTTGAATGACAATTATGTTAGCAGGTTGAGTAGCAGTTACAACTACAGCTGCAACAACAAATGGAGGAAGGAAATGTCCCAAATCCTTGACTGTCTGTAACATGTCAGTGCACTTTACACACTTTCATATGGGCCTCACTCCTCTGTGTCCTCAGGCACCTATGACCCTCTCTGAGCTATATGATCACCACCATGGGCATTTTGTAGCACCAATTTTCCGTAATATCATTGTCATCTCTACCTTCCCCTATCCCTTCTCCGGCTCAAACTCTGCTCTGCCCAATGTGGCAGATGTCACCCTGGTGCCTTCCCAACTGACAGGTCCCCCTGTAGAAGTCTCACCTTGGATCTGTGGGAGAAGCAGGAACCCATAGACCACTGTGGTCAGCCAAGCAGGAAGTCTGTTCAGCAGCATGGCTGTCTCCCAGCGTGATTTCTGTGTCTCTATGCAGCACACTGAAACTCAAGCAACAGGTACAATTCACCTAGACCTTGCCCAGCCAGGAGTTTGGACCTGACAGGGAGTAGGTGGGGACATAGGAAAGGCTGGGTAAGGCTGTTCCTGTTAGAGAGTGCCACTGACAGGGCAGAGGTCACAGGAAATTAGTGGCCAGCACTCTTGGTGGGAGGCCTTCCTTTCTCCTACTTTCCTTTGCCCTCATCCACAGGTGCTGTGTTGTTTCTGTTGCCCTCGAGATTCTTGGAACTGTCACTGTGGTGAAGATTGTATTGGAGAAATTCAGGGCTGGTCTGCAGAGAAGCAGGCTTAGGATTCCATAGATGCACAATGCCCTCACCTCCCATGGGGCAAAGCTGAGCACTTGGAGCATAAGCAGGGAGCTATGACTGTGTTCATTTTGACATTGCTCCTTGAACTCATTGCTCTTATACTACCAAGTCCACTTTCAAGTTTCTCCATCCCCCAGAGTCATGAGGGTTCACATGGATGCTTCCACAATTAGGAACTGCTTTTCCATTTAAACATAGTTGTCACTGTGGCATTTTTAAGGACCCATGATCCTATTCTGTGGCTTCCCTGGTGGCTGAGGTCAAGGGCAGGCCTGATAAACCTTTATAAACCTGATAAACACACCTGATAAACCTTTAAAAGGAACTTGCTGGTTGCAGCACTGTGAAGAGACAGGGCTCTATGGGCCTGTGGTAATCTGGGAGCCAGTTCTATAACTGGGAGTGTGTACAACATAGATCCTGCTAAGATGCAGTGAGACACCAGGAGCCAAGCGCTTCAGCAAAGCCTGACTTTCCCTAGGAAGTGTGCCAGGCTCAACCTCACACTATCTTTACTGCCTGTGAGAACCAGCTTTGATTTTTCAATCTGGTGCACCACCAGTCTACAGCCAGGCACCACAAACTTTCCTTCTTGATACCCTTCCTACTCTCTTGGCAGGACTTGGCTAAAGATTCTCTGACCTCCATTCCAGCCACACAATCTGATGTGCACACATGGTCTTCAATCCGATTAAGTGTCCCATTATAGAGAGGAGACCCTTCTACCCAGATCTGGGCAGATGCTCTTGGTAGACTTACACACAGTTTGGAGATTAAACAAAGAGATGGATCACCATCAGCACACATTTACTGCAGAGCCTCTAGCCACAGATTAATGATTCACTCTTGCTTATAGGCTAGGGTTTTTTGATTTTGTTTTTTTTTAGTGGATTCATAGGAATGTTAGTATAGTCTGGTAGGTGATGACTAAAAGAAAAAGTAACTAATGTGGTACTTCTGGCCCTGGATTCATTGTATGTGTGTGTGTGTGTGTGTGTGTGTGTGTGTGTGTGTGTGTGTGTGTGTGCTGGTACTGGGGCTTGAACTGAGAGCCTGAGAGGTATCCCTTAGCTTGTTCACTCAAGGCTAGTGCTGCACTCGACTGGAGCTAAAGCTCTATTGCCAGCTTTTTGCTGCTTAACAGGAGAGAAGAATCTCATGGACTTTCCTACACAGGCTGGCTTCAAACTGAGGCCTCACATCTCAGTCCCTGTATAGGCCACCAGCCTGTACCTCATGCATTCTGTGGAGGTTAATCAGGAAGTAAGGAAGGGACTGAAGCAGAGGGTGATAGCTCAATGTCCTGGTCTGTTGCCAGCCAAATGGGAAACAGCAGACAAGGGGAGAAATTGAGGCTGGAGTGTGTGAAAATCCAAGCAATGGTCTAGAGCCTCAGGATAAGGACATTTGGCTGCTCAGATTCAACAGTTCTCTCTGACCTTCATTCTCCTAACCTAATCAGCATCTGGGCTGGGGAGCTGAGCGTCTAGGTCCTTGATGTTCAGGATCCAGTAACAAGTTCTATGAATTTTACTGAAAATCACAAGGCTTCCTGTTAATATCATGGTTGTGGTGTCCACTGCAAGGCTGAAGTTTCCCAGGTGCCCTGCCACTTCCTGCATCATCATTCAGAGACCCTGGCATCCACAATAACCATGTTAATAGTAAAAACATGGAATGAAAGGATTTTTGAAGCATTTCTGTATGTTTGAGAGGTTGATGAAAACTTACATATCCCTAGTGATATGGACAAAGACAGGGCGACAGAGACAGAATAGAAAGACAAAGTCAAAGGGAGAAGGAGAGAGAGGGAAAAAGAGAGATAGGCAGACACACAGACAGAGGCAAATACAGACATGGACATATAGACACAGAGAGACAACCAAAGAGAGAAACAGAGAAAGCAAGCAAGCAAGACACAAGCCTGGTGCCAGTGGCTTATACATGTAATCCTAGCATCTCAGGAAGCATAGAATTGAGGATCTTGGTCCAAAGCCAGTCTAGGTAATACTTTTTATCTCCAATTAGACAATCAAAAACCCAGATTAAAATCCAATGGGAATGAAAATATGTGTCTTCAAAAAGTTAGGTTTGAAAGTGTCCTAAACAACTAGATTACAAATAACAAAGAAAGCTGGGATGTAGCTCAATGGCAAAGCACTTCATGAGCAAGTACAATGTTCTGGATTCAATCCCCAGTACCAAGAAAAGAGAAAACACACACACACACACACACACACACACAAACACATACACACACACGCGGACACACACACACACGCGCGTGCGCACACACACACACACACACACACACACACAGAGCAAAGAATGTCTCACACTCAGATGTGCACCCAGTTGTTGTGGTTAAAAATGATGTGTGCTAACAACCAAGATTCAGAACATTATAAGGGAATACTTCTCAAAACTCTATGCTAATAAATTTGAGAACTTGACAGAAATGGACCTTTTCCTAGCAAATATTGACATACCAAAACTAAACCAAGATGAGTTAAACTATCTTAACAGGCCCATATCAAGCACTGAAATAGAAACAACAATAAGAGACCTCCCAGCTAAGAAAAATCCAGGACCAGATGGTTTTACAGCGGAATTTTACAAGGCCTTCAAAGCAGAGCTCACACCAATACTCCTCCAACTCTTCAATGAAATTGAAAGAGAAAGCTCACTACTGAACACATTCTATGAAGCCATCATAACGCTCATCCCAAAACCAGGCAAGGACTCATCAAAGAAAGAGAACTATAGACCCATTTCTTTGATGAACATTGATGCAAAACTTCTCAACAAAATTTTGGCCAATCGACTTCAACAATTCATCCAAAAAATCATACACCACGATCAAACAGGATTCATTTCAGGGATGCAAAGCTGGTTCAATATATGCAAATCAATTAATATTATTCATCACATCAACAGCAGCAAGAATAAGAACCACATGGTTATCTCAATAGATGCAGAAAAAGCATTCGACAAGATCCAACACCCCTTCATGATGAAGGTTTTGGAAAAATTAGGAATCCATGGAACATTCCTCAATACAGTAAAGGCTGTATATGACAAACCTATAGCCAGCATTATACTCAATGGTGAAAAACTAAAGCCATTTCCTCTTAACTCAGGAACAAGACAAGGATGCCCACTCTCTCCACTTCTCTTCAATCTAGTATTAGAATGCCTACCTACAGCAATAAGACAAGATGCAGACATAAAGGGGATCCAAATAGGGAAAGAAGAAATAAAACTCTTCCTCTTTGCAGATGACATGATCTTGTATTTAAAGAATCCCATAGATTCCACTTCCAAATTACTCAAGCTGATTCAAAACTTTGGCAAAGTAGCAGGTTATAAAATTAACCCCAAAAAATCAATGGCTTTTCTGTATGCCAACAATGAGAAAAGTGTGGCTGAAATTAGGAAAGCAACTCCATTTGTAATAGCCCCACAAAAAATAAAATACCTAGGAATTAACTTAACTAAAGAAGTGAAGGACCTTTATGATGAAAACTTTAAAATCTTGAAAAAGGAAATCCACACAGAACTAAAAAAATGGCAAAGACTCTCATGCTCCTGGATTAGAAAGATTAACATCGTGAAAATGGCAATACTTCCCAAGGCTATCTACAAATTCAACGCAATATCTATCAAAATTCCAACCTCATTCTTCAAGGAAATAGAAGAGGCAATCCAAAAATTCATATGGAACAATAAAAGACCCCGAATAGCAAAAACGCTCCTCAACGGAAAGAACACTGCTGGAGGAATATCAATACCAAATTTCAAACTCTACTATAAAGCCATAGTAATCAAAACAGCTTGGTATTGGCATAAGAACAGACCTCAGGACCAATGGAATAGAATTGAAAACCCAGAAATGAACCTACAGACCTATAGCCATCTAATCTTCGATAAGGGAGCTAAAACAATAGAATGGAAGAAAGACAGCCTCTTCAGTAAATGGTGCTGGCAAAATTGGTTAACTACATGTAGAAAACTAAAGTTAGATCCTTATATATCACCCTGCACCAGAATCAACTCCAAATGGATCAAGACCTTGAAGTCAAAGCAGACACTCTGAAAACATTACAGGATGGAATAGGAGAAACCCTAGGTCTCCTTGGCTCAGGCTGAAATTTTTTGAATAGACACCCGGAAACACAATGAATCAAAGAAAGGTTGGACAAATGGGATTGCATAAAGTTGCAGAGCTTCTGCAGGGCAAATGACATAGCTAGCAAGATCAATAGAAAGCCCATGGATTGGGAGAAGATCTTTACTAGCCATACAACGGACAAGGGTCTCATATCTAAAATATACTTAGAACTCAAAAAATTAAACCCCCCAACAACAAATCCTCAAAGAAACAACTGCCCAATAAATAAGTGGGCGAAAGACTTAAAGAGAAACTTCTCTGAAGAAGAAAGAAGGATGGCCAATAGACACATGAAGAAATGTTCAACATCCCTAGCCATAAAAGAAATGCAAATCAAAACAACATTGAGATATCACCTCACCCAAGTTAGAATGGCAAAAATCAAGAACTCTAACAACAACAGATGCTGGAGGGGATGTGGACAGAAAGGAACCTTACTTCATTGTTGGTGGGAATGTAAACTTGTTCAACTGAAAGACCCCAGACTCACTGGGATGCTTTCTTCAACGGGAGGGCACCCCAAGAACCAAGACTCCAAACCAACAGATGCAACAAGCAAGAGGATTTTATTAGGCGTTTGCGCAAACGGGCTCCCCTTCCAAGGCAGACTGGAAGCCCCGAGCAGTGGTTACAGGCACTTTTAAAGACAAAAACCACAGGATTAGCATAAGACCCCAGGCTCCCCAGGATTGGCTCAGGTTAAAAATTATCATATACTCCAGCAATCATTTTGTTGTGTGGGAAGTCTTGTAACACTAGTGGTAAACTGGTTGGCTCTCTAGGGGGAGGCTTCCCTGGGGGGGAGAGTCCACATAGTTACAGGCTCGTGATTGGTTGACATTTGACTTAGTTTGCTGGGCTCGCCAGATGGTCCTTGTCTTGAGCCCCTTGCTGAGAGTTTCTAAACAGGAATTTAGAAGAACATACTCTCTTGTTCTTTATGTTTGCAGACCTTGTCCCTGGGCCGGCCTGCATCTGGACTTTGTAACTTTTTACTTATTTCTGGGAGGGGAAGAGTCAGTGTTAGCGCAAGCAGGTTTACAGAAGCAGAATTAGCAGTTAGCATATTGTAAAATGAACATAGCCCCAATTTCAATCTTTCATTCCCTCCTCTTGTCTTTGGACTAATTTTAATCTTAAAATTTAGGGTGTCTCTATATTATCTTGTGGTGTGTCAGTTGTTCTCAATGCTTGGTATTTGGATCTCAGAACTAATAGACGGACTGAGCTGATCTTTTTCTTTTACAAGTCTGTTGAGTATACAAGGTCCGATTGTAACAAAAGTAACAGTTGACCAGGGCCCCTTACATTTTTTTCCACCAGTCCTGACTCCGTGTATCACAGTTAACTTAATTTTATATCAGCTGTACTTGTAAGCTCCAATTTTAAGACATACTCATACCATCTGCGACATACTTAAACTTTCTGAGGTTTGTCTTCTTTAAAGACAATCCTTACTTTTCAAATCCTTTCTTATCCAAAGGGGATACCAATTTTTCCCCAATTCCTTTCCCAAGGCTTTCTTTACTAACCCCCTCTCCTTTTCAGTTTATTACTTCCATTGATAACATACTCAGGTTATTACCATACCAGAGCCAAACTAGGCTATGACCAGTGGATTTCCAGTCACTATGCACTGAATTGCCTAAGGCAAGCAAGCCAGTGATATCCTTGTCCCCAATATCCACTATGGGAAGAGAGGGTTTCTGGATATTACCCAAAAGAATGTCCCACAAGATCTTGGATTTAGCAGCAGTCAAACAGGAAGCAGACTCAGGTGATGGAATCAGGCAGGAGTTTCTCCAGGTGGCTGTCAGGCCGTCGTTGAACTTTACCCATTAGGGTATGCAGCAGCAGCAGCAGGGTCTCTCGGTGGCTTCAAGGGACTGTCACACCTCATGCTGTAAATTCCTACACAGACTGGTTAAAGATACATTGCATAGGCTTGGCAGGTTTTGATCCTGCTGGTTTTTAAGATCTTTAAACAATAGCCCAGGACAATTTACCAAAATCACAACTTTTTTACTAGCCAGATATTTTTGTAAATAGACACAGAAGGCTCAGTCTTGTAACCATCTTGTAACCATCTCTGACAGATGCAGTCTCCACACCTTGCACACCTATAACAGTTAACACTATTTTTATGTCTTTTTTTAAAAAAATTATTTTATCTATTTTGCCTCATTTCTCCAAAACTGACTCTGGACCCTTGATCTTAAAATGGGGGTAGAAGAGCGAAGGTCCATCTTCTGTAACTTTTTCAAGCTGACTTCAGGGGCGTTGATCTTACCTAGCCAGGAACCTATAACCTTAGCCTATTTTACAAAGAGGCCATCAGGGTTAGATGTCATTAAGAACAATATTTTGACAACTGCACAGACC
Organism: Dipodomys spectabilis; assembly: GCF_019054845.1. NCBI lineage: Eukaryota > Metazoa > Chordata > Mammalia > Rodentia > Heteromyidae > Dipodomys > Dipodomys spectabilis. The sequence continues at coordinate 9,837,250 of NW_024870950.1, forward strand.
TTTTCTCCGGCTACAGCAGTGTAGCTTGTTTAGCACTCTGGTTTGCAAAAACATCCTTTTGGATGACTTAGGAACGTGATCTTTAGTGACCCTAACAATGCCTAAGTTACCTTTGCAGGCCTTTAGACAGATATCAATGGACTCTCTGGTTTACAAACTTTTTCCTGAGCAGATGAATTTCATGTAACTAGTGTCAGCTCAATTGTTACTGCCAATTAAAGCTTTTGGCACATAAAGGGGTTGAGATTTAAACTATCCCCCACATTTCATAACATTAGCTTTTTACTATCACAGAGGACTGGCAAGTGGCAAGTTCCTGTTCCTTACAAGGTAGTCATGAACATTAGGCATGCTTACAAACTCTTCCCATGACCTCCCGGCTCTGACCAGTTTTGAAGGGCCACGCACAAATGACTCTAGGATCTGACATTTCTGCCATCCAAGCAGTGGCTTACTGCCTCTGGATGCTCCTCCAATGCTTTTGTCCCAGGAGTGTCTTCTCCACATTGGGGTAAATGCCTCATTGGCATTTCCCTTTAGCTGGTCACTGGACTTGAACTCGGGCCTGAGCACTGTCCCTCAGCTCTCCAGCTCAAGGCTAGCACTCTGCCACTTTGAGTCCCAAAGCAACTCTGCTTGCTCTTTCAGCACTCTGCTGGCTGAGTAGAGGTGACAGTCTCACAGGAACCTTTTTGTGCCCGGGCTGGCCTTGAACCAGTTTCAGATCAATGAGTCTTATAAAAGGCCATCTTACTCCAATTAAAAGCAACAAGGGGGTCAACATAGAAGTAGCTTTTAAGCATGCTCTTACCTAAAACTTATTGAGAGTCAAAGTTACATCTGACAAACTTTTAAGAATCCTCTGTGGTTTGCTCTGGACTTTGCTGGAAACTTAAAAAAAAACAACCTATAAGAGCAAACTGGAATAGCAATCATTTTGATAATCCTAATTTTAATGTTAACACATCCAAGGGGAAGTTTTAGCAATACTAATCAGATCATCACATCACTCATTTTAACCATCATGTTTTCAGTCTGTATCTGCAGGGAAAAGAGAGAGAACAAAGATGGGCCACTCAGCCCCTTCTATGGAATGGGCACGCACCCAATCCGACTCTTTAGGGTTAGATGAACTGTGTTTGTGCCAGCTTACCCTCTTTCACCATGCGTGGCCTCCTCCCAGGGCCTGTCCCACCATGCATGACCAGCTGAACTGCACTTCTGCTCGTTCACCCCTCACCCCTAAAGATAGGTCTTCTGTTGGCTTTTAAGTTTTTCCCCGTCTCTTCTCTTGGTTCTCGAATGAAATACACAGTTTTAGACAGACAGAACAGGTAACATCTTTGACAGTGTTAAACTAACCTTTACATTTAAATTTTAACTCACCCAATTGTTACAGCATGCTGACAATTCTTATCACAGACATACACAAAACACACGGATCTTAAAGCACGCAAAAATCAAAATCAGTCGTACGTACACCTTTTAAAGTTTTTAAACAAAAATTTAAGACAGTATTTCTTTTAAACTAGGTACCTTTGTTGGGCTTTATTTTCCCAGAGCTTGTTTGTCTAGCAAGGCAACTCACTAATTAGTCTTTTGAATCCCTTCTGTTGGAGGAGGTCTGGGGGAGGGGGTCACTTTAAACTAAACTGGCCAGATTGTTTATCCAATTTAGACAAGAGCTCTTTACAAATTGTTACATTGTCAGGACTAGCTGAAAAAGTCCAAACTAGGTACACAGCCTTCTACACCCTCCCTGCTGGCAGCCTCCACAAGGAGAAAATGCTGCCTGAGGCTAGAAGGGAACCAAACTAGCCCAGTAACCGTCCATGCCTCACAGGGAGGGTGGGCAGAGCAGGTCTGAGACCGAGCCCAGCTGGAACTTTTACTCCCCCAGAGATGTTCAATTAAATAACAAAAACACAGATAAACACAAAAACCAAGGATCCACATTTAAAACTGGTACCAATTCTAAAACAGAACTAGACAAGGACTGAAGGCTGAGTTGGGGACTAATGGGCCCCAATTTATTCCTACCGGAACTCTGTGCTGCTCCCACTCAGCAAGCTGAATCCAGAGTCTGCTGAGTGAGCCTGCCACTCACCCAGAACTTCCCTACCCCAGAAAACATAAAACAAACACACACTAAAGTTAACAAGACAAAGTGGCCACAAAGACAAAATCAAGTCTCAGTGAATGGGGCCACATCTCACCACCATTCACTTACCAGGGGACTCAACCCCCCTATCACCTCCAGAGGATTTTTCTCTTAGATTCCTGCAGACGTTGACCCAGGGGCCTTCCAAGGCTGAGAATTCCCAGTCATCTTGGGGCAAGGGACAAAAGTCCCTAGCGGCCGTCCCCTCAGACTGACAGGTTCTCCCCCACGCTCAGACCCCCCCAAGCCAAGGCCCAAGGCTGAGATCTAACTGGGGCCACTCGCAGGTGGTCAGTGGCAATTTCATAATTGACAAACAAGCAAGTTACAAAAGCAGAACCAGCAGTTTTCAAACGAACTAGGACAAGGTCTCGAGTGTCCTAGGAGTGGGCTCACTTGTTGTCCCATCTCTATAGAGAATACAAAACACACACTAAAAACGAGTAACACTGAACAGAGACAGACAAAACCAGACGCCGCGCGGCAACCGAGTGCAGATGAGGAAGGAATTACAGATGGGAGTGGCTGGCCTCGCCTTAACTCCCCAGAACAGAGACACTCGGATCTCCTCCTTCCTCCAGACGACCCTGGAGCAGGACTCCAGGGTGGGACCAGGGTACTGGGCACATCTGCTTTTCCCTCTGGCCCAAATACAGATTCAGACGACCCTGGAGCAGGACTCCAGGGCGGGACTAGGGTACTGGGCTCGTCTGCTTTTCCCTCTAGTCCAAATACAGATTTGGATCCCAGAATGCAAAACGGAAATGACAAACACGAAAGACACGAGACACAAGAGCTCTATCTTACCTCCTACCGGTCCTGGAATTTGGGGTCTGGGGGCGCCTGGATCCCGGACGAGCCCCCAACTGAAAGACCCCAGACTCACTGGGATGCTTTCTTCAACGGGAGGGCACCCCAAGAACCAAGACTCCAAACCAGCAGATGCAACAAGCAAGAGGATTTTATTAGGCGTTTGCGCAAACGGGCTCCCCTTCCAAGGCAGACTGGAAGCCCCAAGCAGTGGTTACAGGCACTTTTAAAGACAAAAACCACAGGATTAGCATAAGACCCCAGGCTCCCCAGGATTGGCTCAGGTTAAAAATTATCATATACTCCAGCAATCATTTTGTTGTGTGGGAAGTCTTGTAACACTAGTGGTAAACTGGTTGGCTCTCTAGGGGGAGGCTTCCCTGGGGGGGGGAGTCCACATAGTTACAGGCTCGTGATTGGTTGACATTTGACTTAGTTTGCTGGGCTCGCCAGATGGTCCTTGTCTTGAGCCCCTTGCTGAGAGTTTCTAAACAGGAATTTAGAAGAACATACTCTCTTGTTCTTTATGTTTGCAGACCTTGTCCCTGGGCCGGCCTGCATCTGGACTTTGTAACTTTTTACTTATTTCTGGGAGGGGAAGAGTCAGTGTTAGCGCAAGCAGGTTTACAGAAGCAGAATTAGCAGTTAGCATATTGTAAAATGAACATAGCCCCAATTTCAATCTTTCACAACCACTTTGGAAAGCAGTATGGAGGTTCCTCAAAAGACTTCACATAGAACTCCCCTATGACCCAGCAATCCCACTTTTGGGCATTTACTAAATGTTTACAAACAAGACCACACTAAAGCTACCAGCACAACAATGTTTATTGCAGCATTATTTACCATAGCTAAGATATGGAACCAACCCAGATGCCCCTCAGTAGATGAATGGATCAAGAAAATGTGGTATATATACACAATGGAATTCTATGCCTCCATCAGAAAGAATGACATTGCCCCATTTGTTAGGAAATGGAAAGGCTTGGAAAAAATTATATTAAGTGAAGTAAGCCAGGCCCAAAGAAACATAGGTCCCATGGTTTCCCTTATTTGCAATATCTAGTATATGTATGAGTCAAGCGGAAAAGGTCAGATAATGTGATGTCAGGAAAATGAACCCTCAGATATGTATTTTAATGTTTTTTTCTTTCATGCACGTGTTTCTAACGCATTTATAAGATTATCTCTTTGTTGCTTTGTATGTCCCTCCCCCACAGTATAACCCCTGTTTTCACTATATTTGATGTCAGTATAACTTATGGAGGAGGTGGGGAAAAACCAGTTGTTTAAGGATACAGGTGGACCTGTTGCAACAATGAGAAGTACAAGTTGTCATGTCCAAAACGAGCTTTACAACGTCGGTGCGGGGGGGGGGGGGGGCGGGGAGGAGGGAAGGGGGGAAGGAGAAGGGGGGGAGGGGGGAGGCTGGGAAGGGATGTGAAGGGTAAACCAAAGGAGGAGGCTGCAATGCTTGGTAAGAAATGTACGCATTATCCTGCCCATGTAATTGTAACCCCCCTGTACAGTATGTTCACAAATAAAATAAAATTAAATTAAAAAAAAATGATGTGTGCTTTCATAAAAATCACTCCTCAATAAAAGAAAAGATGTTAACTTGATCCTGAAAGCATTGTTTATAGTGACTATAAGCCAGAAATAATTCAGTTGGTATGTTATATTACATTGCACTATTTTTCCCCCCAAATTATACCTAATCTCAATACCAACTAAAACCAATTGGGCCAGGTAGTAGTGGCTTTTGCCTATAACATACCAATTCAAGAAGCTGAGATCTGAAGGTCAAGGTTCAAAGCCAGCCCAGGTAGAAAAGTTTGTGAGACTCTTAAATTCAATTTACCAGCAGAAAGCCAGAAGTAGAGGTTGGTGTAAGTCCCAGTGATCCAGCATTGAGTAGAAAAAGCCAAGTGAGCTGGCAAAGCCCTGAGTTCAAGTCCCAGAACTGGAATAGAAAACAAGCATACACAATCAGGTGTTTGCAAAATGCTGAGTATGAGGAAGTAATTAACTGTAAAGAGCGTGAAGGAACTTATTTGGATGAAAGAAACATTTTAACAAATGATATGGGAGTGATGTGGGTAAATTTCATTGCATATAAATTAATCCATAACAAAAAAATTTCTGGACCTGTGTGTGTGTGTGTGTGTGTGTGTGTGTGTGTGTGTGTGTTAGAGCAACTTAGAAATCAAATGGGTTTAATTGTTGGCTACTTATAATTTAAAAAAAAAAAGGAGGTTTGCTGAAGGTTATACATGTAATTTTGACTTGTGCTAGGAGTAAAGTGTTCAGAGCATCTTCATTTGAAGAGGGGCTAAGGACTTGGAGCAGACAAAAGTTGAGAAGATGAGATGAGTAAGGAAGGGACCCAGACTCAATGGGGCCTGGAGGACTGTACGCACCACTGGAGTAATACTGTTTCATTGACAAGGGGGCATTTATTGAGTGTGTCTAACAAGAGAGTGCTCAGGCAAGTGGGTCATGAACGTCATGCAGGCAGTTGTTCATAAGTATCGTCTGGTTGGGTGGCTGGCCGGCTGGATAAACAGAGGATGAACACTTGAGTACCAGCTGCTGACCCTACCTGCACTCAAGCCCCGTCCTTCCAACATAGACCACTACAGCTCTACGTGCTTCTCCTCAGCCCCTTTGAGCTCCTGGATCTTCTGGGGCAGAGTCTGGGTCCAGAACTTCAGCCGGGAGGCCTTCAGGGCCTGGCCCACGGCAGGATGGATACCAAGTTGTAGGTACTGCTCCTTCTGGTCAAACATGGGCCAATGGAGCAGGTCTTCGCTGTTGGGGTTCCTGTGGACACACCCTCCCAGGAGGAGGGGTGAGGGTCATTCTGAGTCCTTGTGAGCCTGCACCCAATCACCTCATTAGAGTCATGACAGGCAGCCCAACAATCAGGAGTGGGGGGAATGAGGGAAAACAAGGCCCTCCCCATAGTGTCTGTTCCTTATGGATCAGAGCCACCTCACAGAGGTGAGTGCTGATGTTTCCACAAAACTGTGGTCATCCTTTCAGGTCTCAGGGGCAGAAGAGAGGGACTTGACCTTATAAAGCACTCTATATGCGAGTGAGTCCTGGAGTTTGAGGTAGAGAGAGAGAGGTCATGTAATTAAGACTCACGAGTGCTCATGAGGATGCCACAAGGGCATCCACTAGGTGGACCCCATTCTGGGGAGGCAGGGTTAGGTGAATTATCTTACCCATTGCGGGCAAAGTTGGCCCAGTACTTCATCATCCTCCTGTTCAGTAGCTCCTCCTCCTCAGAAAAGTCAGCTGCACAGAGAATAAGAGCCCACGACTTGGCCAGTGTAAGGTGTCTACTTCTACTCTACACTCTTCCTGCAGCTGTGGTCTGATTCTCCATACTTGGACTGCTCCTTTCCCTCTGCCCCACCCAGGATCAGGCACTCCCATTGCACAACCTTCCATTCTTCATCCTGTCTCTAGCTGAATACACTTGTGTGTATTCCTGGACTGGAGAGCACTTGGACTTCCTTGCCAGTCCCTGGCAGTCATTTAGGGACAATCATAACTTCTAAGTATGCATTCTGTACTTATGTCTGACATCTTATTGCAGGTGGGGACAGGTGTTGGGAGCAAAGGTTGTTTGGGAAAAGGCTTGAATTCCAAACACTTGAAACTTTTTGAATGGTAAGATTTTGTACACTTGATCTTGGCCTGTCTCTGAGCTTGAGCTTCCTTATATAGACCATGAGGAAAATCAACCTACAGGTATCATAGTGTGTCCCATTCTAGCTTATAGAAATGAAGAGCACTCACGGTTGCTGCCATACAAGGAAGATCCGAAGACAAAGACAACCTCATCCCCATGATCAGCCCTCACATGTTGGGCCCTGGGTTTTGAGGTCAAGTTCTTACGATGTTGGAACTCATAGAAGTAGACAGGGGCATGGGAACCTGGAAGTGTAGACAAATTAGGACATGGTGACCCCTCAATTGGAGTTGTCCTCCCTCACCTTTGTTGATAAGATAGCTAGGCTGAAGCTGGCTGAAATCTGGAGTGTGAAGTGAGAAGCCTCAGGCAGGAGGAGGCCTTGCAAAGACCAAAGGTGGTCATCACAGTCAGTGATACATTCTCTGATTTCTAGGATGGGCTTTGATGTCAAGAATTGTATTTCCCTGCCATCTTCCTGGTGACCCCAATGGGAAAAGCTATGATTAAATCATGGCTTGAGTTTCCTATCTGTGTGGTCCTGGACTAGTAACTGAAGATTTAAGTTTCCTCTTCTGTAAAGTGCCAGTGATGCCTGTGCCGTACTGTGGCCATGAGAGTTTATTGACATGTGGAACATCAAGGATGGGGACTTGGACATCACAGAGCTGCGCTGGGATGCACAGCCCTGAGTTGCCCACTGCACAGTCAGGCTCAGCTACAGATGTACTCACTCTGAAAATGTGCTACTTGCAGTGCAGGCATCACAATCATAAAGTCTCCCATCAGGTCTTGGAACTGGATTTGGAGGGCCTGTGGGTCCTCGGTGTCCCCCATGTACTCTTCCATCAGCAGGTGAGCACACTCAGCAGGCAAGTTCTGTGCCAGGAAAATCAGAGAGAGTCAGGCTAGGCAGGAGTGCAGTGGCAGGGAGGAGACAGCCTCTGGGAAGGGAGATAGGACTTGGACCGTACTGTGGATAAAGCCAAGCTCTGGTGTAACCCTGCCACAAACACATTCATATACCATCCTGTAATCCTGAAGGTTACTGTGTGAACAATACCTTGTGGTTTCCCATCCATTGGTGCAGGTATCCAGATCCTTACCATGTGTCCTACCATATTCTGCATAATAGCTGGCAACGTGCTTTTATTTATTCCCTTTATGGTGTCAAGATGTCCCATGACCTGAGAGGTGGGCAGAGAGTTTAAGAGTGGAATTGTGTCGTCATGAAGGTATCATACCCTGTCCCACCCTGTACCTCTTGCCACTCACACACATAACAGAAGAGCTCCCTAGACTACTATTGAGTTAGAACAAAGCCTTACCTTGGGGATGACCCAGGAATACTCATCAGTGTTGACACCAATGATACTAAGGACAGGGTGGAAGTCAGCAGACATCAGCATCTCCTTTGGATGCCTGGGTAGGAAGATGCCATCCACCACTCCAGGGGTGATCCTGAACGTCTGAGAAGGCACCAATGATCAGAATTTGAGATCACATACTACATATTTTCTAATATTACATTTTTTATTTCCATCCTATCGCAGTTCTTCCCAGTATTCTCTTTCATGCATATCCCAAGACAGCAAACACTTGAGTTAGCCTCTGACAGTTTTCATTTTATATCCAGGGTTACAAACTAGAGTCACTGGTTCGGAACGTTAGGACTAGGTGATTCACACCATATCTCCCTTTTTCCCTCAGGGAGCAGTGGGCTGGTTGCCCTGTCAGACCCTCACCCCACCATTCAGCCTGACCTTGGTAATAGCCAGCATTTCCTCTTCACTCTTGGCCCGCAGGCAGCTCACTAGGGCCTCTGAGTCAAGCTGCTCACAGGCAGACAGGTTGGCCACCATCTGGAAAGCAATCAGGCAGCATCTGCCTCACCCTCTGAAGTAGCGAGAGAAGTTTGCCCAAACCCAGACTGATGCAAGTTACTCCAAATCTCTTTGGGTTTACACTGTGGATTGCTGTAGGTATAAAATTGTTCCCACTTTCATGATGCTCAGGGACCTTGGTTGGAGGGTTCATCTCCCCTGCTTACATGGTTATGTCCACATGGAAGAATCTGGGTGTAGCCTTGATGATCACAGACCACACTCAACCTCTGTGAGGTTGAAAGGTATGTATGCTACCCCTGAACACTCAGCAATTCCCAAGGAGTTTCCAAGTTACCTCCATGGTCCTTTTTGTCCCAAGCAAGCAGAGTGAACGAGGGGCTCTTACGTGAGGGGAAATACAGGGGGTTTGGACCAGAGCAGCTGAGGACACTCACTGAGGAGACTGCTTCAGAGGAGCTGGAGATGAGGTCTGGCAGCAGGGCCACCCCACTCTGCATGATGGCACCATGGAAGAGTCCTCGGGACATGGGGGACACGACATGTGAGGACACACTCATGCCACCTGCAGATGCGCCAAAAATGGTGACACGGTCGGGGTTGCCTCCAAAGTGGGCGATATTCTGTTGGACCCAGCGTAGGGCGGCCACCTGGTCCAGGAAGCCCCAGTTTCCAGTGGCATGCTGGTCTCCAGTGCTGAGAAGTGGCAGAGACAAGGGTCACAGGGCTGTCCTGGCTGTGCTTGGCCCTCATTGTCCATCTCAATCCCACACTCACCTGAAGAAGCCCGGGACTCCCAGACGGTACTGGATAGTGACCACCACCACATGCTCAGTGGCTGCCAGCCTGGATCCATCATTCATTGAAGCCATACCTACAACCAGTGCACCACCATGGATCCACACCATCACCTGGGAAAGTCAAGACAGCTGTTGTTGATTCTCATTCAGCCCCTTTTCTACCTCTGGTTTCCATTACACTATCCATGGCTTTGGCTTCGTACAGCTGCCATCATATAAGGAACTGCCTCAGGACCTCCTGAACTTGTCCCTGGGTGAGAGTTACAAGTGAAATCATTATCCTTGAGGTCTACTCCAGGAATCCAAGTCTGGAGTATTGGTGTCCTTACTCTCTTGCCTATGTAAAATGGGAGAAAAGGGACATTTCCCTGATTATCTCACTTTCATGTGAGTCAAATGAATCACATACTAGCATTGGCACAATGCATAACGCACAACTTGGGCCTTCTCAAACTTCAGCTCTTGGGTTCCTCAGTAAGTCTTCTGGGCTCAAGTTAGCAGAGTGAGTTCTTGTTTGAAGGAACCAAGGCCTCTATCATCTGGGAACAGTTAGACTCTGCATCCCCCTGTACCAGTGGTGAGTGACCCTCCCTGGGTGAGTGATATTTGGAACCTGATAATGAAACTTCTCATGAGGTTCCACACTGCCTCAGAAACCAGGCTGTTCTTGCCACTACTAAGAGTCATGCAGAAGAAATGTTCTCCCACAAAGTAAAAACAAAGTTCTGACACTCACAGGCAGGTTAGAGCCCTCCTGGGCACTGGCAGGAGAATAGATATTGAGATAAAGGCAGTCTTCAGATATGGAGATGGGAGGTATTATTAGCTTCACCGTAGTCAGCATATTCATTATATCAGCATTTTGCAGACACCTGGTTACAGTCATAGACAATTATTCCAGAATTTGTCTCTGAATCTGACTTTGAGGCTAGACTTGTTCCCAGCCACTGTGAACCTGTGCTGCACTGGTACTCTGTTTATACAGAATCTTTTCTGATGTTTCTTCCAACCCAGGTATAGGACATATATACCTGGATTGGGTGAGACTCTCCATCTCAAGCTAGGATGGAGCTCTGACTTTACCTTGTTGTATACATTGGATTTCTCTCCCTCTAAGCCTTGGAAATATTGACTCATAAGTCTTCTAGAAGTGTTGGCTACAAGGGCTAACAGACCTCTCTGTGCCAGTTAAAGCATGGCCATTGTTGCTGCTGGTAAGAAGAGTGATAGTCAGTTACACATAAAGTAGTGGGACACTGCTGAAATCCTAATCCAGACCCTGAGGGAACCACATTCCTTCTACCATGTCTCCAGTTGGAAGCACATAGACTTTTCCTCAGCCAATGCCACCTGGCCCTTTGGTTGGCACAGTGACTGCGGAGCTTTGTTTCTTCACAGAGCTCCTACTGTTGTCCTCCTCAGGGATCTGTAGCATCTGCTGCTGGACCAAGAGCTGTGTCCAAGAGCTGTGGATTGTATGGACAATCCAAGTAAAGCTTTCCCAGAAATTCATTCCTTGATGGCAGAAAACAATTGGCATGATCCAAGTCATGGCACAAGTATATCTCTGTGTTTAGCACCTGGCGTTAGCACTGTTCATATGCAAAGCCAGAGCAATGAGCCTGGCAAAGCTGCTCCACCTACTATATGGGAAATGAAAATAGAATGTAGAGTTTACATGGGAGAAATACTGAGCCTGGTCTATGGTGCCCATCCCACCACAGAGATTCTCATCCAACAAGAGCTTACATGGCTGGGTAGGAGGTGGCATCTCTCACACCACTCCAAGCTTCAGGTTGCTCAGGAGGGGCAAACCGCAGTGGTCCTACAGGTGGCTTGGCAAAGGGAATGCCCAGGAAGGTGTGCACTCCCACATTGCTATCCTTCACATGGATGAGGCTGCCCCGCACCTGCCCAGTTTGTGTGGTTCTGATGGGGCTGGCTGGGGCCTGGCCTGTGGGTAGAGAGATGCACATGAGAGTTGGGTGCCACTCATGCTGTGGCTTCTGTTGGCTCTATGCCACCCACAGCTCAGCCTGGCAAGGTCCTCTGACCTGCAGGTTCAATGGTTTCACATACATTCTGTCTGCATGACTGTGCTCCGAAACCACTGTTTTCACTGACCTGACCCAGACCTTCCTACCTGGCAGGCTCCTGATGTTCTTTGGGTCTTGATATCATCATTAAACCCTAGGAACTTCAATGTTGGGTGATTGGAGAATAAGCATCATTTCCAGGAACCTAACAGGTTTTGCTAGGGACTAGCAAGACTCTGGGGATTGGACTGAACATTTCCAGTTCTCAAGGAACTCACACTGGAGGTATCTAAAATGCCAAAAAGTAATAGGGCTGCAAGGGAAGAGTCACACAGCTTTGATCAGATCATGAAAATCTGGCCTGCTTATGGTGGGGATTGAAGAGGGAAGAGGCCATTGGAAATCAACTTAGGGTCCACAATAACATGTTTGTAAAATCATGATAATTCTTTAAATGGATACTTCATTCATTGGGTTTTTCTCTCCTTTAAGACAGAGAATCCTTTTGTGTGTGCTCACATATAGTAGCCCCAAAGCTCCTTCATGTGTTTTGAGACATCCAGTCAGGCCCACAATCTGTGGCTGTTTTGTTATCAGTACCAATTCCACCTCCACTGGAACCTTCTCTCCCCCATTATTACCTTCAGGCTGCAGAAATTCACCAATCTAATCTGTTTGTATAAGAAAAGTAACTCTCCTGCTCCTAAGCATGCTCCAGGAGCCTGTTGTGACTCAGCAAGCTTCCTGTCGCCTCCTATGGCTGAAGCCAAGATAGCAACCACAAACAGACATCAATTTCCCAATATCTTTCCAAATCCAAAGACATACCCCTGACCTCCATGTTGTCTATGTAAGAGTTTTATCTAGATGGGAACTCTGACCCTGGACCTCACTGTGGCCACTAGCCACTCATGCTTCATAGTTGTTACAGTAAAAAGACCAACATTGCTCAGGTTCCTGTTAAAAATTAGCTACCTGCATGTTGCTTCAAGCCCCTCATGAAATACTATGAGGAAGCTGAGCCATGCAGTGGCAAAGAATGACCCTTGAAATAGGAGATTTAAAACTCTGGGTCTTCTGAATAACAAGGTTTGCACAATCAGCTCTTCCTGTTGCGAAAATTGATACCTTGGATCACTATTTCATAATCAATACCCAGATCCTGATCAAGAACAGGTAAGGGAGGGAATCTGGTAGGAGTGGGCCATGGGTAAGGTAAGGGGAACTCCTTAGTGCAGATTAAATAGGAAAGGGTAGGAGAGTTCATCAGGGCCCATCCAAGCTTGCTCTGGTGTGAGGGGATCAAACATTGCACATACATAATTCTGGACATAATTCTCTGGTGGCATGAGCTCCTGATAAAGACTTGAAGACTGTGTAGCAGGCAAAGGGCACATCCTCTATTACCTTAGAAGCCAAGCCAAGTCTTTGCCTAGAGTTGACACTTAGGTGAAAGAAGCACAGTGGCATCTCAGTTCAACTTCTTGATGTGTTCCTGGGGGAGGTATAGCTCTTCCAGAACCAGAAACCTTGGACCATACCAAGATGTTTCTCTGGCAATGAAGGGTACGCAATCAGTTTGAATGACAATTATGTTAGCAGGTTGAGTAGCAGTTACAACTACAGCTGCAACAACAAATGGAGGAAGGAAATGTCCCAAATCCTTGACTGTCTGTAACATGTCAGTGCACTTTACACACTTTCATATGGGCCTCACTCCTCTGTGTCCTCAGGCACCTATGACCCTCTCTGAGCTATATGATCACCACCATGGGCATTTTGTAGCACCAATTTTCCGTAATATCATTGTCATCTCTACCTTCCCCTATCCCTTCTCCGGCTCAAACTCTGCTCTGCCCAATGTGGCAGATGTCACCCTGGTGCCTTCCCAACAGACAGGTCCCCCTGTAGAAGTCTCACCTTGGATCTGTGGGAGAAGCAGGAACCCATAGATCACTGTGGTCAGCCAAGCAGGAAGTCTGTTCAGCAGCATGGCTGTCTCCCAGCGTGATTTCTGTGTCTCTATGCAGCACACTGAAACTCAAGCAACATGTACAATTCACCTAGACCTTGCCCAGCCAGGAGTTTGGACCTGACAGGGAGTAGGTGGGGACATAGGAAAGGCTGGGTAAGGCTGTTCCTGTTAGAGAGTGCCACTGACAGGGCAGAGGTCACAGGAAATTAGTGGCCAGCACTCTTGGTGGGAGGCCTTCCTTTCTCCTACTTTCCTTTGCCCTCATCCACAGGTGCTGTGTTGTTTCTGTTGCCCTCGAGATTCTTGGAACTGTCACTGTGGTGAAGATTGTATTGGAGAAATTCAGGGCTGGTCTGCAGAGAAGCAGGCTTAGGATTCCATAGATGCACAATGCCCTCACCTCCCATGGGGCAAAGCTGAGCACTTGGAGCATAAGCAGGGAGCTATGACTGTGTTCATTTTGACATTGCTCCTTGAACTCATTGCTCTTACACTACCAAGTCCACTTTCAAGTTTCTCCATCCCCCAGAGTCATGAGGGTTCACATGGATGCTTCCACAATTAGGAACTGCTTTTCCATTTAAACATAGTTGTCACTGTGGCATTTTTAAGGACCCATGATCCTATTCTGTGGCTTCCCTGGTGGCTGAGGTCAAGGGCAGGCCTGATAAACCTTTATAAACCTGATAAACACACCTGATAAACCTTTAAAAGGAACTTGCTGGTTGCAGCACTGTGAAGAGACAGGGCTCTATGGGCCTGTGGTAATCTGGGAGCCAGTTCTATAACTGGGAGTGTGTACAACATAGATCCTGCTAAGATGCAGTGAGACACCAGGAGCCAAGCGCTTCAGCAAAGCCTGACTTTCCCTAGGAAGTGTGCCAGGCTCAACCTCACACTATCTTTACTGCCTGTGAGAACCAGCTTTGATTTTTCAATCTGGTGCACCACCAGTCTACAGCCAGGCACCACAAACTTTCCTTCTTGATACCCTTCCTACTCCCTTGGCAGGACTTGGCTAAAGATTCTCTGACCTCCATTCCAGCTACACAATCTGATGTGCACTCATGGTCTTCAATCTGATTAACTGTCCCAGGACAGAGAGGAGACTCTTCTACCCAGATCTGGGCAGATGCTCTTGGTAGACTTACACACAGTTTGGAGATTAAACAAAGAGTTAGATCACCATCAGCACACATTTACTGCAGAGCCTCTAGCCACAGATCAATGATTCACTCCTGCTTATAGGCTAGGGTTTTTTGTTTTTGTTTTTTTTTAGTGGATTCATGGGAATGTTAGTGTAATCTGGTAGGTGATGATTAAAAAAAAAGTAACTAATGTGGTACTTCTGCCCCTGGATTATTGTGTATGGTGTGTTTGTGTGTGTGTGTGTGTGCGCGCGTGCGCACGCGCACTGGTACTGGGGATTGAACTGAGAGCCTGAGAGCTATCCCTTAACTTGTTCACTCAAGTCTAGTGCTGCGCTTGACTGGAGCTAAAGCTCTATTGCCAGCTTTTTGCTGCTTAACAGGAGAGAAGAATCTCATGGACTTTCCTACCAAGGCTGGCTTCAAACTGAAGCCTCAAATCTCAGTCTCTTGAGGGTTAAGTATAGGCCACCAGCCTGTACCTCATGCATTCTGTGGAGGTTAATCAGGAAGTAAGGAAGGGAATGAAGCAGAGGGTGATAGCTCAATGTCCTGGTCTGTTGCCAGCCAAATGGGAAACAGCAGACAAGGGGAGAAATTGAGGCTGGAGTGTGTGAAAATCCAAGCAATGGTCTAGAGCCTCAGGATAAGGACATTTGGCTGCTCAGATTCAACAGTTCTCTCTGACCTTCATTCTCCTAACCTAATCAGCATCTGGGCTGGGGAGCTGAGCGTCTAGGTCCTTGATGTTCAGGATCCAGTAACAAGTTCTATGAATTTTACTGAAAATCACAAGGCTTCCTGTTAATATCATGGTTGTGGTGTCCACTGCAAGGCTGAAGTTTCCCAGGTGCCCTGCCACTTCCTGCATCATCATTCAGAGACCCTGGCATCCACAATAACCATGTTAATAGTAAAAACATGGAATGAAAGGATTTTTGAAGCATTTCTGTATGTTTGAGAGGTTGATGAAAACTTACTTATCCCTAGTGATATGGACAAAGACAGGGCGACAGAGACAGAATAGAAAGACAAAGTCAAAGAGAGAAGGAGAGAGAGGGAAAAAGAGAGATAGGCAGACACACAGACAGAGGCAAATACAGACATGGACATATAGACACAGAGAGACAACCAAAAAGAGAAACAGAGAAAGCAAGCAAGCAAGACACAAGCCTGGTGCCAGTGGCTTATACATGTAATCCTAGCATCTCAGGAAGCATAGAATTGAGGATCTTGGTCCAAAGCCAGTCCAGGTAATACTTTTTATCTCCAATTAGACAATCAAAAACCCAGATTAAAATCCAATGGGAATGAAAATATGTGTCTTCAAAAAGTTAGGTTTGAAAGTGTCCTAAACAACTAGATTACAAATAACAAAGAAAGCTGGGATGTAGCTCAATGGCAAAGGATTTCATGAGCAAGTACAATGTTCTGGATTCAATCCTCAGTACCAAGAAAAGAGAAAACACACACACACACACACACACACACACACACGCACACACACACACAGAGCAAAGAATGTCTCACACTCAGATGTGCACCCAGTTGGTGTGGTTAAAAATGATGTGTGCTTTCATAAAAATCACTCCTCAATAAAAGAAAAGATGTTAACTTGATCCTGAAAGCATTAATTATAGGGACTATAAGCCAGAAATAATTCAGTTGGTATGTTATATTACATTGCACTACTTTTCCCCCAATTTATACCTAATCTCAATACCAACTAAAACCAATTGGGCCAGGTAGTATTGGCTTTTGCCTATAACATACCAATTCAAGAAGCTGAGATCTGAAGGTCAAGGTTCAAAGCCAGCCCTGGTAGAAAATTTGTGAGACTCTTAAATTCAATTTACCAGCAGAAAGCCAGAAGTAGAGGTTGTTGCAAGTTGTAGTGATCCAGCATTGAGTAGAAAAAGCCAAGTGATCTGGCAAAGCCCTGAGTTCAAGTCTCAGAACTGGAATAGAAAACAAGCATACACAATCAGGTGTTTGCAAAATGCTGAGTATGAGGAAGTAATTAACTGTAAAGAGCGTGAAGGAACTTATTTGGAATAAAGAAACATTTTAACAAACGATATGGGAATGAATGTTGTTAAATTTCATTGCATATAAATTAATCCATAACAAAAAATTTTCTGCACCTGTATGTGTGTGTGTGTGTGTGTGTGTGTGTGTGTTAGAGCAACTTTGAAATCAAATGGGTTTAATGGCTACTTAGAAGTAAAAAAAAAAAGTAAAAAAAAAGGGGGGGGAGATTGCTGAAGGTTATACATGTAATTTTGACTTGTGCTAGGAGAAAGTGTTCAGACCATCTTCATTTGAAGAGGGGCTAGAGATTTGGAGCAGACAGAAGTTGAAAAGATGAGATGAATAAAGAGGGGCCCCAGCTCAATGGGGCCTGTAGCACAGTACACACCACTGGAGTAATACAGTTTCATTGACAAGGGGGCATTTATTGAGTGAGTCTAACAAGAGAGTGCTCAGGCAAGTTGGTCATGCACATCATGCAGGAAGTTGTTCATAAGTATAGTCTCGTTGGGTGGCTGGCAGGCTGGATAAACAGAGGATGAACACTTGAGCACCTCCTGCTGACCCTACCTGCACTCAAGCCCAGTCCTTCCAACATAGACCACTACAGCTCTATGTGCTTGTGCTCAGCCCCTTTGAGCTCCTGGATCTTCTGAGGCAGGGTCTTAGTCCAGAACTTCAGCCTGGAGGCCTTCAGGGCCTGGCACACAGCAGGATGGATACCAAGTTGTAGGTACTGCTCCTTCTGGTCAAACATGAACAGGTCCTTGTTGTTGGGGTTCCTGTGGACACACCCTCCCAGGAGGAGGGGTGAGGGTCATTCTGAGTCCTTGTGAGCCTGGACCCAATCACCTCATTAGAGTCATGACAGGCAGCACGAAAAATCAGGAGTGGGGGGAATGAGGGAAAACAAGGCCCTCCCAATAGTGTCTGTTCCTTATGGATAAGAGCCACCTCACAGAGGTGAGCGCTGATGTTTCCACAAAACTGTGGTCAGCCTTTCAGGTCTCAGGGGCAGAAGAGAGGGACTTGACCTTATAAAGCACTCTGTATGCGAGTGAGTCCTGGAGTTTGAGGTAGAGAGAGAGAGATCGTGTAATTAAGGCTCACGAGTGCTCATGAGGATGCCACAAGGGCATCCACTAGGTGGACCCCATTCTGGGGAGGCAGGGTTAGGTGAATTACCTTACCCATTGCGGGCAAATTTGGCCCAGTACTTCATCATCCTCCTGTTCAGTAGCTCCTCCTCCTCAGAAAAGTCAGCTGCTCAGAGAGTAAGGGTCCACGACTTGGCCAGTGTAAGGTGCCTACTTCTACTCTACACCCTTCCTGCAACTGTGGTCTGATTCTCCATACCTGGCCTGCTCCTTTCCCTCTGCCCCACCCAGGATCAGGCACTCCCATTGCACAACCTTCCATTCTTCATCCTGTCTCTAGCTGAATACACTTGTGTGTATTCCTGGACTGGAGAGCACTTGGACTTCCTTGCCAGTCCCTGGCAGTCATTTAGGGACAATCATAACATCTAAGTATGCATTCTGTACGTATGACTGACATCTTATTGCAGGTGGGGACAGGTGTTGGGAACATAGACTATTTGGGAAAAGGCTTGAATTCTAAACACTTGAAGCTTTTTGAATGGTAAGATTTTGTACACTTGATCTTGTCTCTGAGCTTCAGTTTCCTTATATAGACCATGAGGAGAATCAACGTACAGGTATCATAGTGTGTCCCATTCTAGCTTATGGAAATGAAGAGCACTCACGGTTGCTGCCATACAAGGAAGATCCGAAGACAAAGACAACCTCATCCCCATGATTGGCCCTCACATGTGGGGGCCTGGGTTTTGAGGTCAAGTTCTTATGATGTTGGAACTCATAGAAGTAGACAGGGGCATGGGAACCTGGAAGTGTAGACAAATTAAGACATGGTGACCCCTCAATTGGAGTTGTCCTTCCTCACCTTTGTTGATAAGATAGCTAGGCTGAAGCTGGCTGGAATCTGGAGTGTGAAGTGAGAAGCCTCAGGCAGGAGGAGGCCTTGCAAAGACCAAAGGTGGTCATCACAGTCAGTGATACATTCTCTGATTTCTAGGATGGGCTTTGATGTCAAGAATTGTATGTCCCTGCCATTTTCCTGGTGACCCTAATGGGAAAAGCAATGATTAAATCATGGCTTGAGTTTCCTATCTGTGTGGTCCTGGACTAGTAACTGAAGATTTAAGTTTCCTCTTCTGTAAAGTGCCAGTGATGCCTGTGCCGTACTGTGGCCATGAGAGTTTACTGACATGTGGAACATCAAGGATGGGGACTTGGACATCACAGAGCTGTGCTGGGATGCACAGCCCTGAGTTGCCCACTGCACATTCAGGCTCAGCTACAGATGTACTCACTCTGAAAATGTGCTACTTGCAGTGCAGGCATCACAATCATAAAGTCTCCCATCAGGTCTTGGAACTGGATTTGGAGGGCCTGTGGGTCCTCGGTGTCCCCCATGTACTCTTCCATCAGCAGGTGAGCACACTCAGCAGGCAAGTTCTGTGCCAGGAAAATCAGAGAGAGTAAGGCTAGGCAGGAGTGCAGTGGCAGGGAGGAGACAGCCTCTGGGAGGGGAGATAGGACTTGGACCGTACTGTGGATAAAGCCAAGCTCTGGTGTAACCCTGCCACAAACACATTCATATACCATCCTGTAATCCTGAAGGTTACTGTGTGAACAATACCTTGTGGTTTCCCATCCATTGGTGCAGGTATCCAGATCCTTACCATGTGTCCTACCATATTCTGCATAATAGCTGGCAACGTGCTTTTATTTATTCCCTTTATGGTGTCAAGATGTCCCATGACCTGAGAGGTGGGCAGAGAGTTTAAGAGTGGAATTGTGTGGTCAAGAAGGTATCATACCCTGTCCCACCCTGTACCTCTTGCCACTCACACACATAACAGAAGAGCTCCCTAGACTACTATTGAGTTAGAACAAAGCCTTACCTTGGGGATGACCCAGGAATACTCAACAGTGTTGACACCAATGATACTAAGGACAGGGAGGAAGTCAGCAGACATCAGCATCTCCTTTGGATGCCTGGGTAGGAAGATGCCATCCACCACTCTAGGAATGATCCTGAAGGTCTGAGAACGCATCAATGATCAGAATTTGAGATCACATACTACGTATTTTCTAATACTACATTTTTTATTTCCACCCTATCGCAGTTCTTCCCAGTATTCTCTCCCACACACATCCCAAGACAGCAAACACTTGAATTAGCCCCGGACAGTTTTCATTTTATATCCAGGGTTACAAACTAGAGTCCCTGGTTCAGAATGTTAGGACTAGGTGATTCAAACCATATCTCCCTTTTTCCCTCAGGGAGCAGTGGGCTGGTTGCCCTGTCAGACCCTCACCCCACCATTCAGCCTGACCTTGGTAATAGCCAGCATTTCCTCTTCACTTTTGGCCCTCAGGCAGTGCACCAGGGCCTCTGAGTCCACCTGCGCACAGGCAGACAGGTTGGCCACCATCTGGAAGAAACCAGTCAGGGGCTGCCTTACCCATCATAGTAGCAAGAGAGATTTTTCCAGACCCAGATTGATGTATGTCCCTCCAGATCTCTTAGGGTATCGTGTGTGGATTGCTGTGGATGTGAAATTGTTCCCACTTTTGTAAGGCTCAGAGACTTTGCCCAGAGGGTTCATCCGCTCGGAATGCATGGTCATGCCGACATGAGACATTAGTAGACTTGTTTGTTACAGATGACCCTCGGCCTCTGTGGAGTCTACCCCGATCCCTCAGCAATTCCCAAGAAGTTCCCATGTTAGTTCCATGGTTTTTCTTGTCCCACAAGCACAATGAATCAAATGCTCAGAGGGTGAGCGGAAATGCAGGGAGTCTAGAACAGAGCAGCTGAGGGCACTCACTGAGCGGACTGCTTTAGAGGAGCTGGAGATGAGCAATGGCAGCAGGGCCACCCCACTCTCCATGATGGCACAATGGAAGAGTCCTTGGGACATGGGGGACAAGACATGTGAGGACACACTTGTGCCACCTGCAGACTGGCCAAAAATGGTGACACAGCCAGGGTTGCCTCCAAAGTGGGCGATATTCTGTTGGACCCAGCGTAGGGCTGCCAGGTAGCCCCAGTTTCCAGTGGCATACTGGTCTCCAGTGTTGCAAAGTGGCAGAGACAAGGGTCACAGGGCGGTCCTGGTTCTGCTTAACATTCACTGCCCAACTCAATCCCATACTCACCTGAAGAAGCCCAGGACTCCCAGGCGGTATTGCATAATAACCACCACCACATCCTCGGTGTATGCCAGCCTGGATCCATCTTTGATAGAAGCCAAACCTGTAACCAGTCCACCACCATGGATCCACACCATCACCTGGGAAAGTCAATACAGCTCCATCCATCACGACCTGCCTCTGGTGTGCATTACACTGTCCATGGTTTTGGTTGTAGGCAATTGCCAACATAGAAAGAACTCCCTCAGGACCTCCTGAACCTGTCTTTTGGTGAAGCTCCAAGTTCAAACACTATGGTTGTGCTCTGCTCCAGGCATCCAATCTGAATCAATAGCCAAAAACCTGGAGTATTTGTTCCTAACTCTCTTGTCCACCTAACGTGGAAAGAAAGGGGGGCATTTCCCTGATTGTCTTACTTTAGTATGAGTCCAAAGGATCACATCCTAGCATTGGCACAATAGGTATCCCTCAAGTTGGGTGATCTCAAAGTTGAGCACTTGGGCTCTTCACTGTGTCTTCTGGGCTCAAGTTGTAAAGTGAGTTCTTGAATGACTAAAGAACTAGGGCCTCTAACATCTGGGAGCAGTTAGGACTCTGTGTCCCCTACCTTGGCCAATCTTCCTTCCTGGTAAATGGTGTTTGGAACGTGATCTCCTGAGGTTCCACACTACCTGAGATCCCAGGCTGTCTTTGACACTACTAAGAGCTTTGCAGAAGAAATGTCCTCCCACCGAGGCCAGCCAAGTCCTGATACTCACAGGCAGGTTACAACCCTCCAGGGCACTGGCAGGAGAATAGATGTTGAGATAAAGGCAATCTTCAGACATGGAGATTGGTGGTATTGTGACATTGACCATAGGATCAGAATTTTGCAAACACCTGGTTAAAATAGTAGACAATTAATTATTCCATCATTTGTCTCCTGGTCAAAAAATCTGACCTTGAAGGTAGATTTGTACCCAGCCACTGTGAACCCCTGCTGCACTGGTGCCCTGTTTATACAGAATCTTCTCTCATGTCTCTGCCAACCAATTTTCAGCTGGAGAGCTGAACATCCCAGCATGGAGCTCTAACTTCCCTGAAGCCTTCATGTTCTTGTGAACATTAGATTTCTGTCCCTCTAGGCCTTGGAAATATGACTCATAGATTCTCCTAGCAGCATCGGCTGCAAAGATTGATATTTACACTTTCTCTCTGTGCCAATTAAAGCCTGATCGGGTTGCTACCACACCATTGTATTATGAATGAATGAAACTCAGTTACACAGGGTAGAGGGACTTTGCTGAAATCCAAATCCAGACCCTGAGGGAACCACATTCCTTCCACCATATCTCCATTTGGAAGCACATGGGCTTTTCCTCAGCCAGTGGCACCTGGCTCTTTGGGTAGGCACAGTGACTGTGGAGCTTGGTTTGTCCAAGGAACCCCCACTGCTGACCTCCTCAGGGAGCTGTAGCATCTGTGCTAAGACAGGAGCTGTGTCTTATCCACACAACCCAGGTGAACCTGTCCCAGAAATGCCTTCCTAGATGGTAGAGAACAATTGGCATGGTCCAAGTCATGGCACAAGTATAGCTCTGTGATTTAGCACCTGGTGCTAGCACTGTTCATAGGCAAAGCCAGAACAATGAGCCTAGAAAGTTGCTCCACAGAAGGAATCTCAGGAAATTCATTGGAAAATTTGGCATGGGACATTCCACAATGCAGAAGGAAATGGACTGTGGGGTTTACATAGGAGAAACACTGAGCCCTGGCTGGGGTGCCCATCCCACTGTAGAGATTCTCACCACACAAGAACTTACATGGCTGGGTAGGAGGTGGCATCCCTCACACCACTCCAAGGTTTAGGGGGCTCAGGAGGGGCAAACCGCAGTGGTCCTACAGGTGGCTTGGCAAAGGGAATGCCCAGGAAGGTGTGCACTCCCACATTGCTATCCTTCACATGGATGAGGCTGCCCCGCACCTGCCCGGTGTGTGTGGTTCTGATGGGGCTGGCTGGGGCCTGGCCTGTGAGTGGAGAGATGCACATGAGAGTTGGGTGTGCCCCACCAGCTGCCACTCATGCTGTGGCTCCTGTTGGCTCTATGCCACCCACAGCTCAGCCTGGCAAAGTTTGTAGGTCAAGTGGTTTCATGTACTTGCTGCCTGCATGACTGAGCCACAATACCCCCGTTTTCACTGGACATTAACTTGCCCTTTTTACCTAGTAGGCTCTCTGAGGTTCTTTGGACTTGATGGCATCATTTGGGCCTACTAACTTTTGGCTTGTGTCTTAGGTATTAGGAGAACCAGCAAGCTAGCAAGTATGACAAGGCACTAGCAGGACTTGAGATATTGGACTGAAAATTTCCAATCCTCAAGGAACTCACATTGGAATTGTCTAAAATGCCAAGGGTAAATGGGGGCCACAAGACAGAGTCACACAGCTGTGATTACATCACCAAATCCCTGGTTTCCTTATGTTGGGGAACAAAGAAGAAGGAGGTCACTGGAAATCACCCCACGGTCCACCTCAACTTGGCTTGTACAATCATAATTGTTTAGGCGGATGCTAGTTTATTTCCCCTAACTTAAGACAGAAAACCCTTTCATGTGTGCTCGTATTTGGTGGGCCCCAAACTCCTACTCCTTCGGTGTTTTGCGACATAGTTAGGTCCCGGACTCGCAATTTTGACATTGCTACTAATTCCATGTCTATTGGAACCCACTGTCTCTCATTATCACCTTCAAGTTGCAGAAATTTACAATGTGACCTGTTCCATAAGAAAAGTAACTCTTCTACCACTAAGCACTCTCTAGGAGCTATTTGTGAATCACAAAGTTTCATATCACCTGGTATGGCTGAAGCCAAAATAACAACACAAATAGACAACACTGATATCAATTTCTCAATATCTTTCCAAATCTAAAGACATACCACTGACCTGCATGTTGTCTGTGTGAAAGATTTTGGCAACATGGGAACTCTGGCCGTGAACCTCACTGTGACCACCAACCACTCATGCTTCATACTTGATACAGTAAAGAATAAACATTGCTCATAGGTTACTGTTAGAGTCAGCTATCTGCATGTTGCTTCAAGCTCCTCATGAAATGGTATGAGGAACCTGAGCCATGTAGAGGCAAAAAGGGACCCTTGAATTAGGAGATTTAAAACCTTGAGTCCTCTGGATAGCACCATTTGCACAACCAGCTCCTCCTGTTATAAACAGTTGTTATCATGGAATTACTAATTCAGATTCACTAGCCAGAGCCTGATCAAGAGCAAGTAAGGGAGAGAATTTGGTAGTAGTGGGCCATGGATGAGGATGAGGGGAACTTCTTTGGGCAGAATAAATAGGAGAGGGTAGGGGAACTCATCAGGACCTACCTTTGGTGAGGGGAATCAGGTGGAACATACATTTCTAGATATACTTGTCTGGTGGCTTAAGCTCCTGAGAAGGGCAACTCTATAGTAAGCATTTGGCACATACCCTTTGTCGTAGAAGGTAAGCCAAGAATTTGCCCAGAAATGATACCTAGGTGAAAGAAACCCAGTGGCATCTTAGCTCAACTTCATGTTGTGTTTCTGGGGAGGTGTAGTTCTACCAGAACCAGAACTTTTGCTGGGGCCTCTTGGACTATGCCAGGAAGCTTTTCTGGGGATGAAAGAGAGGATAGTGTGAGTGACAGCAGAGTCAGTAGCAGTTACAGCTGTAACTGCACCTACACACAGAGGAGGGAAATGTCCAGAATCCCTGACTCTGCCTGGCACATGTCAGTGCATCTCAGACTCTTCCATTTGGGGCTCACTCTTCTGTATCCTCAAGCATCTATGAGCCTCTCTGAGCTATCTGATCACCACCGTGAGCATTTTTGAATGCTTAAATAGTACAATTATCCAACAGTATCATCTGTCATCTCCACCTGCCCTTTTTCCTTTTCTTTCCCAAGCTCAAACTCTGCTCTACACAATGTGACAGATCTCCTCCTGGTGCCTTTCTCCCTCCCCATGGCAGGAGTCTCACCCTGGATCAGGAGTGGCAGAAGTAGGAATCCATAGACCACTGCAATCATCCCAGCAGGAAGTTGGTCCAGCAGCATGGCTGACTCACAGGACTGTTTCTGGGCCTCTATGCAGCACACTGCACCTCACCAACAGGCACAATTCACCTAGACCTTACCCAGCCAGGAGTTTGGACCTGACAGGAAGTAGGCGGGGACATAGCAGAGGCTGGGCAAAGTTGTTCTTGCAAGAGCTGGGCACTGATGGGGCATGGTCATCGGAAGTCAGTGGTTAGTCCACTGTTTGAGAGCCTTTCTCTTCTCCAATATTCCCTTTGTCATCCTTCGGATGTGCTGTGTAGCTTCAGCAGCCCCTGAGATATTGGGAACAGTCAGTGTGGTGAAGGTTGTCATGGAGAAATTCAGGGCTGGTCTGCAGAGAAACTGGCTCAGGATCCCACAGAAGATGGACAACGTCCCAAGCTCACATGGGACAGAGGTGAGTACTTGAGCAGAGACAGGGAGCTATGACTATGTTCATTTTGAAATTCCTCCTTAACTCATTGTTCAATGATTACCAATATTCCCTCAAGGTTCCTCATCCCATAGAGTCTTGATCTGAGGGTTTTCATGGATCCTTTCCTGTTTAAAAATGACTAACCATTCAAACATGGTTGTCACTGTGGCATTTCTAAAGGACCCATTTCCCTATTCACCCATTTCCAATCTGGGTCTACCCTGGTTTCTGAGATCAAGGAAAATCATTTATCTACTTGAAAACCATTTATAGAGAACTTGCTGGTTGCAGCACTGTGAGGAGAACAGGCTCTCTGGGCCTCTAGTGGTCTTAGAGTTGGATCTGTAATCCGGAGTTTGTAAAACACATAGATCCTGCTAGGATTCATTGAGACAGCAGGGTCTAGGAGATGAAGCCCAGCCCAACTTCCCAGAGCACGTGGCAATAGTGAAAAAGAGCTTTGACTCTTCAATCTGGTGCACATTTCTCTTAGGAACCTACGGTCTGGCATCACTGGCTTTCCTTCTTTGTACCTTTCCTGGTGGGCTCATTTCCCCTGGCATGACTTGCTAAAGATCCTCTGACCTCCATTCCAGCCACAAGGTCTGCTGCACACTCAAGATCTCCAGTCTCAGGAACTGAGCCCCAGAACATTGTCCTAGAGCCTTCTACACAGACCTGGGCAGATGCTCTTTGTAGACTCACAGACTCACAGTTTGGAGAATAGACAAAGAGATGGATCACTAACAGCATGTGTATATTGCAGAGCCAGTAGCCAGAGCTTAATGATTCACTCCTGCTTATAGGCTAGGGTTTTGTAGTGGGTTCATGGGAGTGCTAGACTAATGCAGTGAAGGCAGAGAAGAGTAACTGATGTGGTACTTCTGCCCCTGTTTTTGGGGTGTGTGTGTGTGTGTGTGTGTGTGTGTGTGTGTGTGTGTGTGTGTTGGTACTAGAGTGTGAATTCAGGGCCTGAGATCTATCCCTTAGCTTGTTCACTCAAGGCTAGTGCTGCACTCTACTGGAGCTGAAGCTCTATTGCCAGCTTTTTCCTGCTTAACTGGAGGGAAGAATCTTAAGGACTTTCCTGAAGAGACTGGCTACAAACTGCAATCCTCAGTTCTCAGTCTCTTGAGAGTTAGGTTCAGGCCACCAGCGCATGGCTCAACCCATGCATTCTGGTAGAGGTTGATCAGACAGTAACTAATAGTGAGATATGGATATTATGCAAACTGGGGCACAGCTGAAAAGGGAGGGAATGACACACGGGGTGATAGCTCAATGTCCTGGTCTGTCACCAGCCAAATGGGAAACAGCGGACAAGGGGAGAAATTGAGGCTGGAGTGTGTGTAAACCCAGGCAGTGGTCTAGAACCTCAGGAAAAGGGCATTTGGCTGCACAGATTCAACAGCTCTCTCTGACCTTCATTCTCCTAAAGTAATCAGCCCCTGGGCTGGGGAGCTGAGGGTGTATACAGGTCCTTGATGTTCAGTGTTCAGTAACAAGTTCTGTGAATTTCACTGGAAATCACAAGTCTTCTTCTTAATACCATGGCTGTGGTGCCCACTGCAAGGCTGAAGATCCAGGATGTCCTGTCACTTCCTGCACCATCATTCAGAGAGCCTTGCATCCACAATAACCTTGTTCATAGTAAAAACATGGAATGAAAGGATTTATGAAGCATTTCTGTATGTTTGAGAAGTTGATAAAAACTTACATATCCCTAGTGATCTTGACAAAGACAGGGCCACAGAGACAGAATAGAAAGACAAAGGAAAAGAGAGAATGAGACAGAGGGAAAAAGGGAGACAGATACAAACAGAGAGGCAAACAGACATAGACGTAGACACAGAGAGACAACCAAAGAGAGAAAGAGAAAGCAAGCAAGAAAGACACAAGCCTGGTGTCAGTGGCTTATACCTGTAATCTTAGCATTTCAGGAAGCATGAAATTGAGGATCTTGGGTCAAAGCCATCCCAGCTAATACTTTTATCTCCAATTAGACAATCAAAATCCTGGAAGAGAATCCAATGGGAGTGAAAGTATTTGTTTTCATAATGTTAGGTTTGAAAGTGTCCTAAACAACTAGATTACAAATAGCAAAGAAGGCTGGGATGTAGCTCAGTAGCAAATCACTTCATGAGCAAGAACAATGTTCTGGATTCAATCCCAGTACCAAGAAAAGAGAGAAAACACACACACACAGACACACAGACACACAGACACACAGACACACACACACACACACACACACACACACACACAGAGCAAATAATGTCTCATACTCAGATGTGCACCCAGTTGTTCTGGTTAAAAATGGTGTGTGCCTTCATAGAAATCACTCCTCGATAGAAGAAAGGATGTAAACTTGATCCTGAAAGCATTAATTATACTGACTATAAGCCACAAATAATTCAGTTGGTATGTTATGCTCCATTGCACTATTATTTTCCCAAATTATACCTAATCTCAATACCAACTAAAACCAATTGGGCCAGGTAGTAGTGGCTCTTGCCTATAACCTACCAACTCAGGAAGCTGAGATATGAAGATCAAGTTTCAAAATCAGCCCAGGACAATGGAATTCTATGCCTCCATCAGAAAGAATGACATTTCCCCATTTGTTAGGAAATGGAAAGGCTTGGAAAAAATTATATTAAGTGAAGTAAGCCAGGCCCAAAGAAACATAGGTCCCATGGTTTCCCTTATTTGCAATATCTAGTATAGGTATGAGTCAAGCGGAAAAAGTCAGATAATGTGATGTTAGGAAAATGAACCCTCAAATATGTATTTTAAGGTTTTTGTTTCTTTCATGCATGTGTTTCTAACGCATTTATAAGATTATTTCTTTGTTGCTTTGTATGTCCCTCCCCCACAGTGTAACCCCTGCTTTCACTATATTTGATGTCAGTATAACATGTGGAGGAGACGGGGACAAACAAGTCGTTTAAGGATTCAGGTGGACCTGTTGCAACAATTAGAAGTACAAAATGTCATGTCAAAACCAGCTTTACAATGTCGGTGTGGGGGGGGGAGGAGGGGTATGATTGGGTGGGGGGAGGGGGGAGGCTGGGAAGGGAGGTGAAGGGTAAACAAAGGAGGAGGCTGCAATGCTTGGTAAGAAATGTATGCATTATCCTGCCCATGTAATTGTAACCCCTCTGTACAGTATGTTCTCAAATAAAATAAAATTAAATTAAAAAAAAAACCAGCCCAGGTAGAAAAGTTTGTGAGACTCTTAAGTTCAGTTTACCAGCAGAAAGCCAGAAGTAGAGGTTATTGTGTAGAAAAAGCCAAGAGAGCTGGCAATGCCTTGAGTTCAAGTCCCAGAACTGGAATAGAAAACAAGCAAACACAATCAGGTGTTTGCAAAATCTTGAGTAAGAGGAAGTAATTAACGGTATAGAGTGTGAAGGAATTACTTTGGGAGTCAATGTGGGTTAATTTAATTACATGTAAACTAATCCAAAATGAAGGATTTTCTGAACATGACTCTGTGTGTGTGTGTGTGTGTGTGTGTGTGTGTGTGTTAGAGATACTTAGAAATCAAATGAGTTTAAATGTTGACTACTTAGAAGTTAAAAATTGGGGCTTGCTGAAGGTTCCACATGTGATTTTGACCCATGCTAGGAGTAAAGTGTTCAGACCATCTTCATTTGAAGAGGGACTAGGGACTTGGAGCAGACAGAAGTTGAGAGGATGACATAAGTAAGGAAGGGACCCAGAGTCAATGGGGCCTGGAGCACAGTACGCACCACTGGAGTAATACTGTTTCCTTGCCAAGGGGGCATTTATTGAGTGTGCTCAGGCAAGTGGGTCATGAACATCATGCAGGCAGTTGTTCATAAGTATAGTCTCGTTGGGTGGCTGGCCGGCTGGATAAACAGAGGATGAACACCTGAGCACCCCTGCTGACCCTACCTGCACTCAAGCCCACTCTTCCTGACATAGACCACTACAACTGCAGGTGCTTCTATTTAGCCCCGTTGAACTCCTGGATCTTCTGGGGCAGGGTCTCGGTCCAGAACTTCAGCCTGGAGGCCTTCAGGGCCTGGCCCACGGCAGGATGGATACCCAGTTGTAGGTATTGCTCCTTCTGGTCAAACATGGGCCAATGGAGCAGGTCTTCACTGTTGGGGTTCCTGTGGACACACCCTCCCAGGAGGAGGGGTGAGGGTCATTCTGAGTCTTTGTGAGCCTGGACCCAATCACCTCATTGGAGTCATGATAGGCAGCACGAAAAATCAGGAGTGGGGGGAATGAGGGAAAACAAGGCCCTCCCCCAAGTGTCTGTTCCTTATGGATCAGAGCCACCTCACAGAGGTGAGTGCTGATGTTTCCACAAAACTGTGGTCATCCTTTCAGGTCTCAGGGGCAGAAGAGAAGGACCTGACCTTATAAAGCACTCTGTATGCGAGTGAGTCCTGGAGTTTGAGGTAGAGAGAGAGAGATCGTGTAATTAAGGCTCACGAGTGCTCATGAGGATGCCACAAGGGCATCCACTAGGTGGACCCCATTCTGGGGAGGCAGGGTTAGGTGAATTATCTTACCCATTGCGGGCAAAGTTGGCCCAGTACTTCATCATCCTCCTGTTCAGTAGCTCCTCCTCCTCAGAAAAGTCAGCTGCACAGAGAATAAGGGTCCACGACTTGGCCAGTGTAAGGTGCCTACTTCTACTCTACACTCTTCCTGCAGCTGTGGTCTGATTCTCCATACCTGGCCTGCTCCTTTCCCTCTGCCCCACCCAGGATCAGGCACTCCCATTGCACAACCTTCCATTCTTCATCCTGTCTCTAGCTGAATACACTTGTGTGTATTCCTGGACTGGAGAGCACTTGGACTTCCTTGCCAGTCCCTGGCAGTCATTTAGAGACAATCATAACTTCTAAGTATGCATTCTGTACTTATGTCTGACATCTTATTGCAGGTGGGGACAGATGTTGGGAACATAGACTATTTGGGAAAAGGCTTGAATTCTAAACACTTGAAGCTTTTTGAATGGTAAGATTTAGTACGCTTGATCTTGGCCTGTCTCTGAGCTTCAGTTTCCTTACATAGACCATGAGGAGAATGACCTTACAGGTTTCATAGTGTGTCCCATTCTAGCTCATGGAAATGAAGAGCACTCACGGTTGCTGCCATACAAGGAAGATCCGAAGACAAAGACAACCTCATCCCCATGATCAGCCCTCACATGTGGGACCCTCGGTTTTGAGGTCAAGTTCTTATGATGTTGGAACTCATAGAAGTAGACAGGGGCATGGGAACCTGGAAGTGTAGACAAATTAGGACATGGTGACCCCTCAATTGGAGTTGTCCTCCCTCACCTTTTGTGATAAATAGCTAGGCTGAAGCTTGCTGGAATCTGGAGTGTGAAGTGAGAAGCCTCAGGCAGGAGGCCTTGCAAAGACCAAAGGTGCTCATCACAGTGAGTGATACATTCTCTGATTTCTAGGATGGGCTTTGAGGCCAACAATTGTATATCCCTGCCATCTTTCTGGTATCTCCAATGGAAAAAGATTTGATTAAGTCAAGGCTTGAGTTTCCTATCTGCATGGTCCTAGACAAGTAACTGAAGATCTAAATTTCCTCCTCTGTAACGTGCCTGGGATGCCTGTGCCATACTGTGGCCATGAGAGTTTACTGACATGTGGAACATCAAGTACTTAGCTCTTGGTCCTTAAGAGACACAAGGATGGGGACTTGGACATCACAGAGCTGCGCAGGGATGCACTGCCCTGAGTTGTGCACTGCACAGACAGGCTCAGCTACAGATGTACTCACTCTGAAAATGTGCTACTTGCAGTGCAGGCATCACAAAGGTGAAGTCTCCCATCATATCTTGGAACTGGATTTGGAGGATCTGTGGGTCCTCGGTGTCCCCCATGTACTCTTCCATCAGCAGGTGAGCACACTCAGCAGGCAAGTTCTGTGCCAAGAAGATCAGAGAGCATCAGTGTAGGCAGGAGTGCAGTGGCAGGGAGGAGACAGCCTCTGGGAGGGGAGATAGGACTTGGATGGTACTGTGGATAAAGCCAAGCTCCGGGGTAACCCTGCAATAAACACATTCATATACCATCCTGTAACCCTGAAGTTAGCTGTGTGAACAATACCTTGTGGTTTCCCATCCATTGGTGCAGGTATCCAGATCCTTACCATGTGTCCTACGATGCTCTGCATAATAGCTGGCAACGTGCTTTTATTTATTCCCTTTATGATATCAAGATGTCCCATGACCTGAGTGGTGGGCAGAGAGTTTATGAGTGGAATTGTGTGGTCATGAAGGTATCATACCCTGTCCCACCCTGTACCTCTTGCCACTCACACACATAACAGAAGAGCTCCCTAGATTACTATTGAGTTAGAACAAAGTCTTACCTTGGGGACGACCCAGGAATACTCATCAGTGTTGACACCAATGATACTAAGGACAGGGTGGAAGTCAGCGGACATCAGCATCTCCTTTGGATGCCTGGGTAGGAAGATGCCATCCACCACTCCAGGGATGATCCTGAAGGTCTGAGAAGGCATCAATGATCAGAATTTGAGATCACATACTACATATTTTCTAATACTACATTTTTTATTTCCACCCTATCGCAGTTCTTCCCAGTATTCTCTCCCACACACATCCCAAGACATCAAACACTTGAGTTAGCCTCTGACAGTTTTCATTTTATATCCAGGGTACAAACTAGAGTCACTGGTTCAGAATGTTAGGACTAGGTGATTCACACCATATCTCCCTTTTTCCCTCAGGGAGCAGTGGGCTGGTTGCCCTGTCAGACCCTCACCCCACCATTCAGCCTGACCTTGGTAATAGCCAGCATTTCCTCTTCACTCTTGGCCCTCAAGCAGTGCACCAGGGCCTCTGAGTCCACCTGTGCACAGGCAGACAGGTTGGCCACCATCTGAAAAGCAACCAGTCAGGGGCTGCCTTACTCATCATAGTAGCAAGAGAGATTTTTCCCAGACCCAGATTGATATAAGGCCCTCCAGATCTCTTAGGGTATAGAGTGTAGATTGCTGTAGATGTGAAATTGTTCCCACTTTTGTAAGACTCAGAAGGTTCATCTGCTCTGAATGCATGGTTATGCCGACATGGGACATTAGCAGACTTGCTTGTTACAGATGACCCTCAGCCTCTGTGGAGTCTACCCCGATCCCTCAGCAATTCCCAAGAAGTTCCCATGTCAGCTGCATGGTCCTTTATGTCCCACAAGCACAGTGAACCCGAAGCTCAGAGGCTGAGCGCAAATGCAGGGAGTCTAGACCAGGGAAGCTGAGGGCACTCACTGAGAGGACCTCTTTAGAGGAGCTGGAGATGAGGAAGGGCACCAGGGCCACCCCACTCTGCATGATGGCACGATGGAAGAGGCCTTGGGACATGGGGGACAGGACATGTGAGGACACACTTGTGCCACCTGCAGACTGGCCAAAAATGGTGACACAGCCAGGGTTGCCTCCAAAGTGGGCGATATTCTGTTGGACCCAGCGTAGGGCGGCCACCTGGTCCAGGTAGCCCCAGTTTCCAGTGGCATACTGGTCTCCAGTGCTGCAAAGTGGCAGAGACAAGGGTCACAGGGCTGTCCTGGCTCTGCTTAGCATTCACTGCCCAACTCAATCCCACACTCACCTGAAGAAGCCCAGGACTCCCAGGCGGTATTGCATAATAACCACCACCACATCCTCGGTGGATGCCAGCCTGGATCCATCTTTGATAGAAGCCAAACCTGTAACCAGTCCACCACCATGGATCCACACCATCACCTGGGAAAGTCAATACAGCTCCATCCATCCCGACCTACCTCTGGTGTGCATTACACTGTCCATGGCTTTGGCTGAAGGCAATTACCAACATAGAAAGAACTCCCTCAGGACCTCCTGAACCTGTCTTTGGGTGAAGCTCCAAGTTCAAACACTATGGTTGTGCTCTGCTCCAGGCATCCAATCTGAATCAATAGCCACAAGCCTGGAGTATTTGTTCCTAACTCTCTTGTCCACCTAACGTGGAAAGAATGGGGGGCATTTCCCTGATTGTCTTACTTTAGTATGAGTCCAAAGGATCACATCCTAGCATTGGCACAATAGATACCCCTCAAGTTGGGTGATCTCAAAGTTCAGCACTTGGGCTCTTCACTGCATCTTCTGGGCTCAAGTTGTAAAGTGAGTTCTTGAATGACTAAAGAACTAGGGCCTCTAACATCTGGGAGCAGTTAGGACTCTGTGTCTAACCTTGGCGAATCATCCTTCCTGGTAAATGGTGTTTGGAACGTGATCTCCTGAGGTTCCACACTACCTGAGTTCCCAGGCTGTCTTTGACACTACTAAGAGCCTTGCCTCCCACCGAGGCCAGCCAAGTCCTGATACTCACAGGCAGGTTACAACCCTCCAGGGCACTGGCAGGAGAATAGATGTTGAGATAAAGGCAATCTTCAGACATGGAGATTGGTGGTATTGTGACATTGACCATAGGATCAGAATTTTGCAAACACCTGGTTAAAATAGTAGACAATTAATTATTCCATCATTTGTCTCCTGGTCAAAAATCTGACCTTGAAGGTAGATTTGTACCCAGCCACTGTGAACCCCTGCTGCACTGGTGCCCTGTTTATACAGAATCTTCTCTCATGTCTCTGCCAACCAATTTTCAGCTGGAGAGCTGAACATCCCAGCATGGAGCTCTAACTTCCCTGAAGCCTTCATGTTCTTGTGAACATTAGATTTCTGTCCCTCTAGGCTTTGGAAATATGACTCATAGATTCTCCTAGCAGCATCGGCTGCAAAGATTGATATTTACACTTTCTCTCTGTGCCAATTAAAGCCTGGTCGGGTTGCTGCCACCACACCATTGTATTATGAATGAATGAAACTCAGTTACACAGGGTAGAGGGACTTTGCTGAAACCCAAATCCAGACCCTGAAGGAACCACATTCCTTCCACCATATCTCCAGTTGGAAGCACATGGGCTTTTCCTCAGCCAGTGGCACCTGGCTCTTTGGGTAGGCACAGTGACTGTGGAGCTTGGTTTGTCCAAGGAACCCCCACTGCTGTCCTCCTCAGGGAGCTGTAGCATCTGTGCTAAGACAGGAGCTGTGTCTTATCCACACAACCCAGGTGAACCTGTCCCAGAAATGCCTTCCTAGATGGCAGAGAACAATTGGCATGGTCCAAGTCATGGCACAAGTATAGCTCTGTGCTTTAGCACCTGGTGCTAGCACTGTTCATATGCAAAGCCAGAACAATGAGCCTAGAAAGTTGCTCCACAGAAGGAATCTCAGGAAATTCATTGGAAAATTTGGCATGGGACATTCCACGATGCAGAAGGAAATGGACTGTGGGGTTTACATGGGAAAAACACTGAGCCCTGCCTGGGGTGCCCATCCCACTATAGAGATACTCACCACACAAGAACTTACATGGCTGGGTGGGAGGTGCTATCCCTCACAGCACTCCAAGGTTCAGGGGGCTCAGGAGGGGCAAACCGCAGTGGTCCTACAGGTGGCTTGGCAAAGGGAATGCCCAGGAAGGTGTGCACTCCCACATTGCTATCCTTCACATGGATGAGGCTGCCCCGCACCTGCCCGGTGTGTGTGGTTCTGATGGGGCTGGCTGGGGCCTGGCCTGTGAATGGAGAGATGCACATGAGAGTTGGGTGTGCCCCACCAGCTGCCACTCATGCTGTGGCTCCTGTTGGCTCTATGCCACCCACAGCTCAGCCTGGCAAAGTTTGTAGGTCAAGTGGTTTCATGTACTTGCTGCCTGCATGACTGAGCCACAATACCCCCGTTTTCACTGGACATTAACTTGCCCTTTTTACCTAGTAGGCTCTCTGAGGTTCTTTGGACTTGATACCATCATTTGGACCTACTAACTTTTGGCTTGTGTCTTAGGTATTAGGAGAACCAGCAAGCTAACAAGTATGACAAGGCACTAGCAGGACTTGAGATATTGGACTGAAAATTTCCAATCCTCAAGGAACTCACATTGGAATTGTCTAAAATGCCAAGAGGAAATGGGGGCCACAAGACAGTCACACAGCTGTGATTACATCACCAAATCCCTGGTCTCCTTATGTGGGGGAACAAAGAAGAAGGAGGTCACTGGAAATCACCCCACGGTCCACCTCAACTTGGCTTGTACAATCATAATCGTTTAGATGGATGCTAGTTTATTTCCCCTAAGTTAAGACAGAGAAGGCTTTTATGCTTACTTATATTTGGTACCCCCAAACTCCTACTCCTTCGGTGTCTTGAGACATAGGTAGGACCACAGTCTCTGGCAATTTTGACATTGCTACTAATTCTAGGTCTATTGGAACCCACTGTCTCTCAGTGTCACCTTCAGGTTGCAGAAATTCACAAATCTGACCTGTTCCATAAGAAAAGTAACTCTTCTGCCCCTAAGCACTCTCCAGGAGCTATTTGTGAGTCACAAAGTTTCATATCACCTGGTATGGCTGAAGCCAATATAGCAACCACAAATAGACAACACTGATATCAATTTCTCAATATCTTTACAAGTCTAAAGACATACTACTGACCTCCATGTTGTCTGTGTGAGAGATTTTGGCAACATGGGAACTCTGGCCCTGGACCTCACTGTGGCCACCAACCACTCATGCTGCATACTTGATACAGTACAGAATAAACATTGCTCATAGGTTCCTGTTAGAGCCTGCATGTTGCTTCAAGCTCTTCATGAAATGGTATGAGGAACCTGAGCCATGTAGAGGCAAAAAGGGACCCTTGAATTAGGAGATTTAAAACCCTGAGTCCTCTGGATGACACAATTTGCCCAATCAGATCCTCCTGTTATAAACAGTTGTTATCATAGAATTACTAATTCAGATTCACTAGCCAGAGCCTGATGAAGAGCAGGTAAGGGAGAGATTTTGGTAGTAGTGGGCCATGGATGAGGATGAGGGGAACTTCTTTGGGCAGAATAAATAGGAGAGGGTAGGGGAGCTCATCAGGGCCTACCCTAGCATGTTCTGTGGTGAGGGGAATCAGAGGTGGAACATACATTTCTAGATATACTTGTCTGGTGCCTTAAGCTCCTGAGAAGGGCAACTCTATGGTAAGCATTTGGCCCATACCCTTTGTCATAGAAGACAAGCCAAGCCTTTGCCCAGAAATGATACCTAGGTGAAAGAAACCCAGTGGCATCTTAGCTCAACTTCATGTTGTGTTTCTAGGGAAGTATAGCTCTACCAGAACCAGAACTTTTGCTGGGGCCTCTTGGACTATGCCAGGAAGCTTCTCTGGGGACGAAACAGAGGATAGTGTGAGTGACAGCAGAGTCAGTAGCAGTTACAGCTGTAACTGCACCTACACACAGAGGAGGGAAATGTCCAGAATCCCTGACTCTGCCTGGCACATGTCAGTGCACCTCAGACTCTTCCATTTGGGGCTCACTCTTCTGTATCCTCAAGCATCTATGAGCCTCTCTGAGCTATCTGATCACCACCGTGAGCATTTTTGAATGCTTAAATAGTACAATTATCCAACAGTATCATCTGTCATCTCCACCTGCCCTTTTTCCTTTTCTTTCCCAAGCTCAAACTCTGCTCTTCACAATGTGATAGATCTCCTCCTGGTGCCTTTCTCCCTCCCCATGGCAGGAGTCTCACCCTGGATCAGGAGTGGCAGAAGCAGGAATCCATAGACCACTGCAATCATCCCAGCAGGAAGTTGGTCCAGCAGCATGGCTGACTCACAGGACTGTTTCTGGGCCTCTATGCAGCACACTGCACCTCACCAACAGGCACAATTCACCTAGACCTTACCCAGCCAGGAGTTTGGACCTGACAGGAAGTAGGAGGGGACATAGCAGAGGCTGGGCAAGGTTGTTCTTGCAAGAGCTGGGCACTGATGGGGCATGGTCATCGGAAGTCAGTGGTTAGTCCACTGTTTGAGAGCCTTTCTCTTCTCCAATATTCCCTTTGTCATCCTTCGGAGGTGCTGTGTAGCTTCAGCAGCCCCTGAGATATTGGGAACAGTCAGTGTGGTGAAGGTTGTCATGGAGAAATTCAGGGCTGGTCTGCAGAGAAACTGGCTCAGGATCCCACAGAAGATGGACAACGTCCCAAGCTCACATGGGGCAAAGGTGAGTACTTGAGCAGAGACAGGGAGCTATGACTATGTTCATTTTGAAATTCCTCCTTAACTCATTGTTCAATGATTACCAATATTCCCTCAAGGTTCCTCATCCCTTAGAGTCTTGATCTGAGGGTTTTCATGGATCCTTTCCTGTTTAAAAATGACTAACCATTCAAACATGGTTGTCACTGTGGCATTTCTAAAGGACCCGTTTCCCTACTCACCCATCTCCAATCTGGGGCTACCCTAGTGGCTGAGATCAAGGAAAATCATTTATCTACTTGAAAACCATTTATAGAGAACTTGCTGGTTGCAGCACTGTGAGGAGAACAGGCTCTCTGGGCCTCTGGTGGTCTTAGAGTTGGATCTGTAATCCGGAGTTTGTAAAACACATAGATCCTGCTAGGATTCATTGAGACAGCAGGGTCTAGGAGATGAAGCCCAGCCCAACTTCCCAGAGCACGTGGCAATAGTGAAAAAGAGCTTTGACTCTTCAATCTGGTGCACATTTCTCTTAGGAACCTACGGTCTGGCATCACTGGCTTTCCTTCTTTGTACCTTTCCTGGTGGGCTCATTTCCCCTGGCATGACTTGCTAAAGATCCTCTGACCTCCATTCCAGCCACAAGGTCTGCTGCACACTCAAGATCTCCAGTCTCAGGAACTGAGCCCCAGAACATTGTCCTAGAGCCTTCTACACAGACCTGGGCAGATGCTCTTTGTAGACTCACAGACTCACAGTTTGGAGAATAGACAAAGAGATGGATCACTAACAGCATGTGTATATTGCAGAGCCAGTAGCCAGAGCTTAATGATTCACTCCTGCTTATAGGCTAGGGTTTTGTAGTGGGTTCATGGGAGTGCTAGACTAATGCAGTGAAGGCAGAGAAGAGTAACTGATGTGGTACTTCTGCCCCTGTTTTTGGGGTGTGTGTGTGTGTGTGTGTGTGTGTGTGTGTGTGTGTGTGTGTGTTGGTACTAGAGTGTGAATTCAGGGCCTGAGATCTATCCCTTAGCTTGTTCACTCAAGGCTAGTGCTGCACTCTACTGGAGCTGAAGCTCTATTGCCAGCTTTTTCCTGCTTAACTGGAGGGAAGAATCTTAAGGACTTTCCTGAAGAGACTGGCTACAAACTGCAATCCTCAGTTCTCAGTCTCTTGAGAGTTAGGTTCAGGCCACCAGCGCATGGCTCAACCCATGCATTCTGGTAGAGGTTGATCAGACAGTAACTAATAGTGAGATATGGATATTATGCAAACTGGGGCACAGCTGAAAAGGGAGGGAATGACACACGGGGTGATAGCTCAATGTCCTGGTCTGTCACCAGCCAAATGGGAAACAGCGGACAAGGGGAGAAATTGAGGCTGGAGTGTGTGTAAACCCAGGCAGTGGTCTAGAACCTCAGGAAAAGGGCATTTGGCTGCACAGATTCAACAGCTCTCTCTGACCTTCATTCTCCTAAAGTAATCAGCCCCTGGGCTGGGGAGCTGAAGGTGTATACAGGTCCTTGATGTTCAGTGTTCAGTGACAAGTTCTGTGAATTTCACTGGAAATCACAAGTCTTCTTCTTAATACCATGGCTGTGGTGCCCACTGCAAGGCTGAAGATCCAGGATGTCCTGTCACTTCCTGCACCATCATTCAGAGAGCCTTGCATCCACAATAACCTTGTTCATAGTAAAAACATGGAATGAAAGGATTTATGAAGCATTTCTGTATGTTTGAGAAGTTGATAAAAACTTACATATCCCTAGTGATCTTGACAAAGACAGGGCCACAGAGACAGAATAGAAAGACAAAGGAAAAGAGAGAATGAGACAGAGGGAAAAAGGGAGACAGATACAAACAGAGAGGCAAACAGACATAGACGTAGACACAGAGAGACAACCAAAGAGAGAAAGAGAAAGCAAGCAAGAAAGACACAAGCCTGGTGTCAGTGGCTTATACCTGTAATCTTAGCATTTCAGGAAGCATGAAATTGAGGATCTTGGGTCAAAGCCATCCCAGCTAATACTTTTATCTCCAATTAGACAATCAAAATCCTGGAAGAGAATCCAATGGGAGTGAAAGTATTTGTTTTCATAATGTTAGGTTTGAAAGTGTCCTAAACAACTAGATTACAAATAGCAAAGAAGGCTGGGATGTAGCTCAGTAGCAAATCACTTCATGAGCAAGAACAATGTTCTGGATTCAATCCCAGTACCAAGAAAAGAGAGAAAACACACACACACAGACACACAGACACACAGACACACACACACACACACACACACACACACACACAGAGCAAATAATGTCTCATACTCAGATGTGCACCCAGTTGTTCTGGTTAAAAATGGTGTGTGCCTTCATAGAAATCACTCCTCGATAAAAGAAAGGATGTAAACTTGATCCTGAAAGCATTAATTATACTGACTATAAGCCACAAATAATTCAGTTGGTATGTTATGCTCCATTGCACTATTATTTTCCCAAATTATACCTAATCTCAATACCAACTAAAACCAATTGGGCCAGGTAGTAGTGGCTCTTGCCTATAACCTACCAACTCAGGAAGCTGAGATATGAAGATCAAGTTTCAAAACCAGCCCAGGACAATGGAATTCTATGCCTCCATCAGAAAGAATGACATTTCCCCATTTGTTAGGAAATGGAAAGGCTTGGAAAAAATTATATTAAGTGAAGTAAGCCAGGCCCAAAGAAACATAGGTCCCATGGTTTCCCTTATTTGCAATATCTAGTATAGGTATGAGTCAAGCGGAAAAAGTCAGATAATGTGATGTTAGGAAAATGAACCCTCAAATATGTATTTTAAGGTTTTTGTTTCTTTCATGCATGTGTTTCTAACGCATTTATAAGATTATTTCTTTGTTGCTTTGTATGTCCCTCCCCCACAGTGTAACCCCTGCTTTCACTATATTTGATGTCAGTATAACATGTGGAGGAGACGGGGACAAACAAGTCGTTTAAGGATTCAGGTGGACCTGTTGCAACAATTAGAAGTACAAAATGTCATGTCAAAACCAGCTTTACAATGTCGGTGTGGGGGGGGGAGGAGGGGTATGATTGGGTGGGGGGGAGGGGGGAGGCTGGGAAGGGAGGTGAAGGGTAAACAAAGGAGGAGGCTGCAATGCTTGGTAAGAAATGTATGCATTATCCTGCCCATGTAATTGTAACCCCTCTGTACAGTATGTTCTCAAATAAAATAAAATTAAATTAAAAAAAAAACCAGCCCAGGTAGAAAAGTTTGTGAGACTCTTAAGTTCAGTTTACCAGCAGAAAGCCAGAAGTAGAGGTTATTGTGTAGAAAAAGCCAAGAGAGCTGGCAATGCCTTGAGTTCAAGTCCCAGAACTGGAATAGAAAACAAGCAAACACAATCAGGTGTTTGCAAAATCTTGAGTAAGAGGAAGTAATTAACGGTATAGAGTGTGAAGGAATTACTTTGGGAGTCAATGTGGGTTAATTTAATTACATGTAAACTAATCCAAAACGAAGGATTTTCTGAACATGACTCTGTGTGTGTGTGTGTGTGTGTGTGTGTGTGTGTGTTAGAGATACTTAGAAATCAAATGAGTTTAAATGTTGACTACTTAGAAGTTAAAAATTGGGGCTTGCTGAAGGTTCCACATGTGATTTTGACCCATGCTAGGAGTAAAGTGTTCAGACCATCTTCATTGGAAGAGGGACTAGGGACTTGGAGCAGACAGAAGTTGAGAGGATGACATGAGTAAGGAAGGGACCCAGAGTCAATGGGGCCTGGAGCACAGTACGCACCACTGGAGTAATACTGTTTCCTTGCCAAGGGGGCATTTATTGAGTGTGCTCAGGCAAGTGGGTCATGAACATCATGCAGGCAGTTGTTCATAAGTATAGTCTCGTTGGGTGGCTGGCCGGCTGGATAAACAGAGGATGAACACCTGAGCACCCCTGCTGACCCTACCTGCACTCAAGCCCACTCTTCCTGACATAGACCACTACAACTGCAGGTGCTTCTATTTAGCCCCGTTGAACTCCTGGATCTTCTGGGGCAGGGTCTCGGTCCAGAACTTCAGCCTGGAGGCCTTCAGGGCCTGGCCCACGGCAGGATGGATACCCAGTTGTAGGTATTGCTCCTTCTGGTCAAACATGGGCCAATGGAGCAGGTCTTCACTGTTGGGGTTCCTGTGGACACACCCTCCCAGGAGGAGGGGTGAGGGTCATTCTGAGTCTTTGTGAGCCTGGACCCAATCACCTCATTGGAGTCATGATAGGCAGCACGAAAAATCAGGAGTGGGGGGAATGAGGGAAAACAAGGCCCTCCCCCAAGTGTCTGTTCCTTATGGATCAGAGCCACCTCATAGAGGTGAGTGCTGATGTTTCCACAAAACTGTGGTCAGCCTTTCAGGTCTCAGGGGCAGAAGAGAAGGACCTGACCTTATAAAGCACTCTGTATGCGAGTGAGTCCTGGAGTTTGAGGTAGAGAGAGAGAGGTCGTGTAATTAAGACTCACGAGTGCTCATGAGGATGCCACAAGGGCATCCACTAGGTGGACCCCATTCTGGGGAGGCAGGGTTAGGTGAATTATCTTACCCATTGCGGGCAAAGTGGCCCAGTACTTCATCATCCTCCTGTTCAGTAGCTCCTCCTCCTCAGAAAAGTCAGCTGCACAGACAATAAGGGTCCACGACTTGGCCAGTGTAAGGTGCCTACTTCTACTCTACACCCTTCCTGCAACTGTGGTCTGATTCTCCATACCTGGCCTGCTCCTTTCCCTCTGCCCCACCCAGGATCAGGCACTCCCATTGCACAACCTTCCATTCTTCATCCTGTCTCTAGCTGAATACACTTGTGTGTATTCCTGGACTGGAAAGCACTTGGACTTCCTTGCCAGTCCCTGGCAGTCATTTAGAGACAATCATAACTTCTAAGTATGCATTCTGTACTTATGTCTGACATCTTATTGCAGGTGGGGACAGATGTTGGGAACATAGACTATTTGGGAAAAGGCTTGAATTCTAAACACTTGAAGCTTTTTGAATGGTAAGATTTAGTACGCTTGATCTTGGCCTGTCTCTGAGCTTCAGTTTCCTTACATAGACCATGAGGAGAATGACCTTACAGGTTTCATAGTGTGTCCCATTCTAGCTCATGGAAATGAAGAGCACTCACGGTTGCTGCCATACAAGGAAGATCCGAAGACAAAGACAACCTCATCCCCATGATCAGCCCTCACATGTGGGACCCTCGGTTTTGAGGTCAAGTTCTTATGATGTTGGAACTCATAGAAGTAGACAGGGGCATGGGAACCTGGAAGTGTAGACAAATTAGGACATGGTGACCCCTCAATTGGAGTTGTCCTCCCTCACCTTTTGTGATAAATAGCTAGGCTGAAGCTTGCTGGAATCTGGAGTGTGAAGTGAGAAGCCTCAGGCAGGAGGCCTTGCAAAGACCAAAGGTGCTCATCACAGTGAGTGATACATTCTCTGATTTCTAGGATGGGCTTTGAGGCCAACAATTGTATATCCCTGCCATCTTTCTGGTATCTCCAATGGAAAAAGATTTGATTAAGTCAAGGCTTGAGTTTCCTATCTGCATGGTCCTAGACAAGTAACTGAAGATCTAAATTTCCTCCTCTGTAACGTGCCTGGGATGCCTGTGCCATACTGTGGCCATGAGAGTTTACTGACATGTGGAACATCAAGTACTTAGCTCTTGGTCCTTAAGAGACACAAGGATGGGGACTTGGACATCACAGAGCTGCGCAGGGATGCACTGCCCTGAGCTGTGCACTGCACAGACAGGCTCAGCTACAGATGTACTCACTCTGAAAATGTGCTACTTGCAGTGCAGGCATCACAAAGGTGAAGTCTCCCATCATATCTTGGAACTGGATTTGGAGGATCTGTGGGTCCTCGGTGTCCCCCATGTACTCTTCCATCAGCAGGTGAGCACACTCAGCAGGCAAGTTCTGTGCCAAGAAGATCAGAGAGCATCAGTGTAGGCAGGAGTGCAGTGGCAGGGAGGAGACAGCCTCTGGGAAGGGAGATAGGACTTGGATGGTACTGTGGATAAAGCCAAGCTCCGGGGTAACCCTGCAATAAACACATTCATATACCATCCTGTAACCCTGAAGTTAGCTGTGTGAACAATACCTTGTGGTTTCCCATCCATTGGTGCAGGTATCCAGATCCTTACCATGTGTCCTACGATGCTCTGCATAATAGCTGGCAACGTGCTTTTATTTATTCCCTTTATGATATCAAGATGTCCCATGACCTGAGTGGTGGGCAGAGAGTTTATGAGTGGAATTGTGTGGTCATGAAGGTATCATACCCTGTCCCACCCTGTACCTCTTGCCACTCACACACATAACAGAAGAGCTCCCTAGACTACTATTGAGTTAGAACAAAGTCTTACCTTGGGGACGACCCAGGAATACTCATCAGTGTTGACACCAATGATACTAAGGACAGGGTGGAAGTCAGCGGACATCAGCATCTCCTTTGGATGTCTGGGTAGGAAGATGCCATCCACCACTCCAGGGATGATCCTGAAGGTCTGAGAAGGCATCAATGATCAGAATTTGAGATCACATACTACATATTTTCTAATACTACATTTTTTATTTCCACCCTATCGCAGTTCTTCCCAGTATTCTCTCCCACACACATCCCAAGACATCAAACACTTGAGTTAGCCTCTGACAGTTTTCATTTTATATCCAGGGTACAAACTAGAGTCACTGGTTCAGAA
Organism: Dipodomys spectabilis; assembly: GCF_019054845.1. Taxonomy (NCBI): domain Eukaryota; kingdom Metazoa; phylum Chordata; class Mammalia; order Rodentia; family Heteromyidae; genus Dipodomys; species Dipodomys spectabilis. Next base: position 9,881,333 of record NW_024870950.1, read on the forward strand.
TGTTAGGACTAGGTGATTCACACCATATCTCCCTTTTTCCCTCAGGGAGCAGTGGGCTGGTTGCCCAGTCAGACCCTCACCCCACCATTCAGCCTGACCTTGGTAATAGCCAGCATTTCCTCTTCACTCTTGGCCCTCAAGCAGTGCACCAGGGCCTCTGAGTCCACCTGTGCACAGGCAGACAGGTTGGCCACCATCTGGAAAGCAACCAGTCAGGGGCTGCCTTACTCATCATAGTAGCAAGAGAGATTTTTCCCAGACCCAGATTGATATAAGGCCCTCCAGATCTCTTAGGGTATAGAGTGTAGATTGCTGTAGATGTGAAATTGTTCCCACTTTTGTAAGACTCAGAAGGTTCATCTGCTCTGAATGCATGGTTATGCCGACATGGGACATTAGCAGACTTGCTTGTTACAGATGACCCTCAGCCTCTGTGGAGTCTACCCCGATCCCTCAGCAATTCCCAAGAAGTTCCCATGTGAGCTCCATGGTCCTTTATGTCCCACAAGCACAGTGAACCCGAAGCTCAGAGGGTGAGTGCAAATGCAGGGAGTCTAGAACAGGGCAGCTGAGGGCACTCACTGAGCGGACCTCTTTAGAGGAGCTGGAGATGAGGAAGGGCACCAGGGCCACCCCACTCTGCATGATGGCACGATGGAAGAGGCCTTGGGACATGGGGGACAGGACATGTGAGGACACACTTGTGCCACCTGCAGACTGGCCAAAAATGGTGACACAGCCAGGGTTGCCTCCAAAGTGGGCGATATTCTCTTGGACCCAGCGTAGGGCGGCCACCTGGTCCAGGTAGCCCCAGTTTCCAGTGGCATACTGGTCTCCAGTGCTGCAAAGTGGCAGAGACAAGGGTCACAGGGCTGTCCTGGCTCTGCTTAGCATTCACTGCCCAACTCAATCCCACACTCACCTGAAGAAGCCCAGGACTCCCAGGCGGTATTGCATAATAACCACCACCACATCCTCGGTGGATGCCAGCCTGGATCCATCTTTGATAGAAGCCAAACCTGTAACCAGTCCACCACCATGGATCCACACCATCACCTGGGAAAGTCAATACAGCTCCATCCATCCCGACCTACCTCTGGTGTGCATTACACTGTCCATGGCTTTGGCTGAAGGCAATTACCAACATAGAAAGAACTCCCTCAGGACCTCCTGAACCTGTCTTTGGGTGAAGCTCCAAGTTCAAACACTATGGTTGTGCTCTGCTCCAGGCATCCAATCTGAATCAATAGCCACAAGCCTGGAGTATTTGTTCCTAACTCTCTTGTCCACCTAACGTGGAAAGAAAGGGGGGCATTTCCCTGATTGTCTTACTTTAGTATGAGTCCAAAGGATCACATCCTAGCATTGGCACAATAGATACCCCTCAAGTTGGGTGATCTCAAAGTTCAGCACTTGGGCTCTTCACTGTGTCTTCTGGGCTCAAGTTGTAAAGTGAGTTCTTGAATGACTAAAGAACTAGGGCCTCTAACATCTGGGAGCAGTTAGGACTCTGTGTCTCCTACCTTGGCGAATCATCCTTCCTGGTAAATGGTGTTTGGAACGTGATCTCCTGAGGTTCCACACTACCTGAGATCCCAGGATGTCTTTTTCACTACAAGAGCCTTGCAGAAGAAATGTCCTCCCACCGAGACCAGCCAAGTCCTGATACTCACAGGCAGGTTACAACCCTCCAGGGCACTGGCAGGAGAATAGATGTTGAGATAAAGGCAATCTTCAGACATGGAGATTGGTGGTATTGTGACATTGACCATAGGATCAGAATTTTGCAAACACCTGGTTAAAATAGTAGACAATTAATTATTCCATCATTTGTCTCCTGGTCAAAAATCTGACCTTGAAGGTAGATTTGTACCCAGCCACTGTGAACCCCTGCTGCACTGGTGCCCTGTTTATACAGAATCTTCTCTCATGTCTCTGCCAACCAATTTTCAGCTGGAGAGCTGAACATCCCAGCATGGAGCTCTAACTTCCCTGAAGCCTTCATGTTCTTGTGAACATTAGATTTCTGTCCCTCTAGGCTTTGGAAATATGACTCATAGATTCTCCTAGCGGCATCGGCTGCAAAGATTGATATTTACACTTTCTCTCTGTGCCAATTAAAGCCTGGTCGGGTTGCTACCACACCATTGTATTATGAATGAATGAAACTCAGTTACACAGGGTAGAGGGACTTTGCTGAAACCCAAATCCAGACCCTGAAGGAACCACATTCCTTCCACCATATCTCCAGTTGGAAGCACATGGGCTTTTCCTCAGCCAGTGGCACCTGGCTCTTTGGGTAGGCACAGTGACTGTGGAGCTTGGTTTGTCCAAGGAACCCCCACTGCTGTCCTCCTCAGGGAGCTGTAGCATCTGTGCTAAGACAGGAGCTGTGTCTTATCCACACAACCCAGGTGAACCTGTCCCAGAAATGCCTTCCTAGATGGCAGAGAACAATTGCCATGGTCCAAGTCATGGCACAAGTATAGCTCTGTGCTTTAGCACCTGGTGCTAGCACTGTTCATAGGCAAAGCCAGAACAATGAGCCTAGAAATTTGCTCCACAGAAGGAATCTCAGGAAATTCATTGGAAAATTTGGCATGGGACATTCCACGATGCAGAAGGAAATGGACTGTGGGGTTTACATAGGAGAAACACTGAGCCCTGGCTGGGGTGCCCATCCCACTGTAGAGATTCTCACCACACAAGAACTTACATGGCTGGGTAGGAGGTGGCATCCCTCACACCACTCCAAGGTTCAGGGGGCTCAGGAGGGGCAAACCGCAGTGGTCCTACAGGTGGCTTGGCAAAGGGAATGCCCAGGAAGGTGTGCACTCCCACATTGCTATCCTTCACATGGATGAGACTGCCCCGCACCTGCCCGGTGTGTGTGGTCCTGATGGGGCTGGCTGGGACCTGGCCTGTGAGTGGAGAGATGCACATGAGAGTTGTGTGTGCCCCACCAGCTGCCACTCATGCTGTGGCTCCTGTTGGCTCTATGCCACCCACAGCTCAGCCTGGCAAAGTTTGTAGGTCAAGTGGTTTCATGTACTTGCTGTCTGCATGACTGAGCCACAATACCCCCGTTTTCACTGGACATTAACTTGCCCTTTTTACCTAGTAGGCTCTCTGAGGTTCTTTGGACTTGATGGCATCATTTGGGCCTACTAACTTTTGGCTTATGTCTTAGGTAATAGGAGAACCAGCAAGCTAACAAGTATGACAAGGCACTAGCAGGACTTGAGATATTGGACTGAAAATTTCCAATCCTCAAGGAACTCACATTGGAATTGTCTAAAATGCCAAGAGGAAGTGGGGGCCACAAGACAGAGTCACACAGCTGTGATTACATCACCAAATCCCTGGTCTCCTTATGTTGGGGAACAAAGAAGAAGGAGGTCACTGGAAATCACCCCATGGTCCACCTCAACTTGGCTTGTACAATCATAATTGTTTAGGCGGATGCTAGTTTATTTCCCCTAACTTAAGACAGAAAACCCTTTCATGTGTGCTCGTATTTGGTGGGCCCCAAACTCCTACTCCTTCGGTGTTTTGCGACATAGTTAGGTCCCGGACTCGCAATTTTGACATTGCTACTAATTCCATGTCTATTGGAACCCACTGTCTCTCATTATCACCTTCAAGTTGCAGAAATTTACAATGTGACCTGTTCCATAAGAAAAGTAACTCTTCTACCACTAAGCACTCTCTAGGAGCTATTTGTGAATCACAAAGTTTCATATCACCTGGTATGGCTGAAGCCAAAATAACAACACAAATAGACAACACTGATATCAATTTCTCAATATCTTTCCAAATCTAAAGACATACCACTGACCTGCATGTTGTCTGTGTGAAAGATTTTGGCAACATGGGAACTCTGGCCGTGAACCTCACTGTGACCACCAACCACTCATGCTTCATACTTGATACAGTAAAGAATAAACATTGCTCATAGGTTACTGTTAGAGTCAGCTATCTGCATGTTGCTTCAAGCTCCTCATGAAATGGTATGAGGAACCTGAGCCATGTAGAGGCAAAAAGGGACCCTTGAATTAAGAGATTTAAAACCCTGAGTCCTCTGGATAGCACCATTTGCACAACCAGCTCCTCCTGTTATAAACAGTTGTTATCATGGAATTACTAATTCAGATTCACTAGCCAGAGCCTGATCAAGAGCAAGTAAGGGAGAGAATTTGGTAGTAGTGGGCCATGGATGAGGATGAGGGGAACTTCTTTGGGCAGAATAAATAGGAGAGGGTAGGGGAACTCATCAGGACCTACCTTTGGTGAGGGGAATCAGGTGGAACATACATTTCTAGATATACTTGTCTGGTGGCTTAAGCTCCTGAGAAGGGCAACTCTATAGTAAGCATTTGGCACATACCCTTTGTCGTAGAAGGTAAGCCAAGAATTTGCCCAGAAATGATACCTAGGTGAAAGAAACCCAGTGGCATCTTAGCTCAACTTCATGTTGTGTTTCTGGGGAGGTGTAGTTCTACCAGAACCAGAACTTTTGCTGGGGCCTCTTGGACTATGCCAGGAAGCTTTTCTGGGGATGAAAGAGAGGATAGTGTGAGTGACAGCAGAGTCAGTAGCAGTTACAGCTGTAACTGCACCTACACACAGAGGAGGGAAATGTCCAGAATCCCTGACTCTGCCTGGCACATGTCAGTGCATCTCAGACTCTTCCATTTGGGGCTCACTCTTCTGTATCCTCAAGCATCTATGAGCCTCTCTGAGCTATCTGATCACCACCGTGAGCATTTTTGAATGCTTAAATAGTACAATTATCCAACAGTATCATCTGTCATCTCCACCTGCCCTTTTTCCTTTTCTTTCCCAAGCTCAAACTCTGCTCTACACAATGTGACAGATCTCCTCCTGGTGCCTTTCTCCCTCCCCATGGCAGGAGTCTCACCCTGGATCAGGAGTGGCAGAAGTAGGAATCCATAGACCACTGCAATCATCCCAGCAGGAAGTTGGTCCAGCAGCATGGCTGACTCACAGGACTGTTTCTGGGCCTCTATGCAGCACACTGCACCTCACCAACAGGCACAATTCACCTAGACCTTACCCAGCCAGAATTTGGACCTGACAGGAAGTAGGCGGGGACATAGCAGAGGCTGGGCAAGGTTGTTCTTGCAAGAGCTGGGCACTGATGGGGCATGGTCATCGGAAGTCAGTGGTTAGTCCACTGTTTGAGAGCCTTTCTCTTCTCCAATATTCCCTTTGTCATCCTTCGGATGTGCTGTGTAGCTTCAGCAGCCCCTGAGATATTGGGAACAGTCAGTGTGGTGAAGGTTGTCATGGAGAAATTCAGGGCTGGTCTGCAGAGAAACTGGCTCAGGATCCCACAGAAGATGGACAACGTCCCAAGCTCACATGGGACAGAGGTGAGTACTTGAGCAGAGACAGGGAGCTATGACTATGTTCATTTTGAAATTCCTCCTTAACTCATTGTTCAATGATTACCAATATTCCCTCAAGGTTCCTCATCCCTTAGAGTCTTGATCTGAGGGTTTTCATGGATCCTTTCCTGTTTAAAAATGACTAACCATTCAAACATGGTTGTCACTGTGGCATTTCTAAAGGACCCATTTCCCTATTCACCCATCTCCAATCTGGGTCTACCCTGGTTTCTGAGATCAAGGAAAATCATTTATCTACTTGAATACCATTTATAGAGAACTTGCTGGTTGCAGCACTGTGAGGAGAACAGGCTCTCTGGGCCTCTGGTGGTCTTAGAGCTGGATCTGTAATCGGGAGTTTGTGAAACACATAGATCCTGCTAGGATTCATTGAGACAGCAGGGTCTAGGAGATGAAGCCCAGCCCAACTTCCCAGAGGACGTGGCAATAGTGAAAAAGAGCTTTGACTCTTCAATCTGGTGCACATTTCTCTTGGGAACCTACAGTCTGGCACCACTGGCTTTCCTTCTTTGTACCTTTCCTGGTGGGCTTATTTCCCTTGGCATGACTTGCTAAATAAAGATCCTCTGACCTCCATTCCAGCCACAAGGTCTGCTGCACACTCAAGATCTCCAGTCTCAGGAACTGAGCCCCAGAACATTGTCTTAGAGCCTTCTACACAGACCTGAGCAGATGCTCTTGGTAGACTCACAGACAGTTTGGAGAATAGACAAAAAATGGATCATTAACAGCATGGGTATGTTGCAGAGCCAGTAGCCAGAGCTTAATGATTCACTCCTGCTTATAGGCTAGGGTTTTGTAGTGGGTTCATGGGAGTGCTAGACTAATGCAGTAAAGGCAGAGAAGAGTAACTGATGTGGTACTTCTGCCCCTGTTTTTGGGGTGTGTGTGTGTGTGTGTGTGTGTGTGTGTGTGTGTTGATACTAGCGTGTGAATTCAGGGCCTGAGAGCTGTCCCTTAGCTTGTTCACTCAAGGCTAGTGCTGCACTCTACTGGAGCTGATGCCCTATTGCCAGCTTTTTCCTGGTTAACAGGAGGGAAAAATCTTATGGACTTTCCTGTAGAGGCTGGCTTCAAACTGCAATCCTCAATTCTCAGTCTCTTAAGAGTTCAGTACATGCCACCAGTGTATGGCTCAACCCATGCATTCTGGTAGAGGTTGATCAGAAATTCACAAATCTGACCTGTTCCATAAGAAAAGTAACTCTCTTGCCCCTAAGCACTCTCCAGAAGCTATTTGTGGATCACAAAGTTTCATATCACCTGGTATGGCTGAAGCCAAGATAGCAACCCCAAGTAGTCACAATTGTCATCAATTTCTCAATATCTTTCCAAGTCTAAAGACATACCACTGACCTCCATGTTGTCTGTGTGAGAGATTTTGGCAACAGGGGAACTCTGGCTCTGAACCTCACTGTGACCACCAACCACTCATGCTGCATACTTGATACAGTAAAGAATAAACATTGCTCATAGACAAGGGGAGAAATTGAGGCTGGAGTGTATGTAAACCCAAGCAGTGGTCTAGAATCCCAGGAAAAGGGCATTTGGCTGCACAGATTCAACAGCTCTCTCTGACCTTCATTCTCCTAAACTAATCAGCCCCTAGGCTGGGGAGCTAAGAGTGTATATAGGTCCTTGATGTTCAGGGTTCAGTAACAAGTTCTGTGAATTTCACTGGAAATCATGTCTTCCTCTTAATACCATGGCTGTGGTGCCCACTGAAAGGCTGAAGATCGCGGGTGCCCTGCCTCTTCCTGCACCATCATTCAGAGACCCTGGCATCCACAATAACCTTGTTAATAATAAAAACATGGATTGAAGGGGTTTTAGGAGCATTTCTGTATCTTTGAGAGATTGATGAAATCTTACATATCCCTAGCGATCTGGACAAAGATGGAGCAAGAGAGAGTCACAGAGAGAATGAGAGAGAGGAAAAAAGAGATAGATACAGAGAGGCAAACAGACATAGACATAGGCCCAGAGAGACACCAAAGAGAGACAAAGGATGAGAGACACAAGTCAGAAATAATTCAGTTTGTATGGTATGCTACACTGCACTGTTATTTTGTCCTAAATTATATATAATCTCAATAGCAAGTAAAAACAACTGAGCCAAACAGTGGTGTCTCTTACTTCTAATCCTAGCGATACAGGATACTGAGACCTGAAGATCAAGGTTCAAAGCCAGCTAGGGTAGAAAGGTTCCTGAGACTTATTTAAAAAATTATTATCTTTAAGTACTTGTACAAAGAAGTTCCCATTCTACAATTGGCATATGAACACAAAGTGTCCGATAACATTGTCATCAATCACTGAGACTCTTATGTTCAATTAACCAGCAGAAAGCTGGAAGTAGAGGTTGGTGCAAGTTTTAGCAATCCAGCATTGAGTAGAAAAAGCCAAGTGAGCTGGCAAAGTCCTGAGTTCAAGTCCCAGTACTGGAATAGAAAACAAGCAAATACAATCAGGTGTTTGCAAAATGCTAAGGAAGAAGTAGTTAACTGTGAAGAGTAGGAAAGAATTAATTTGCATGAAAGAAACATTTTAACACAACATGGGAATGAATGTGGGTAAATTTAATTGCATATAAATTAATCCATAACAAAGGATTTTCTGCACGCGCACGCATGCATGTGTGTGTGTGTGTGTGTGTGTGTGTGTGTGTGTGTGTGTGTGTGTGTGTGTGTGTGTTAGAGATACTTAGAAATCAAATTGTTTTAACTGTTAACTACCTAGAAGTTAAAAATTGGGGCTTGCTGAGGAGCTGGAGATGAGGTCTGGCAGCAGGGCCACCCCACTCTCCATGATGGGACCACGGAAAAGTCCTTGGGACATGGGGGACACGACATGTGAGGTCATACTTGTGTCACCTGCAGACTGGCCAAAAATGGTTGAGGTTCCCTCCAAAGTAGGTGATATTCTGTTGGACCCAGTGTAGGGAGGCCATGAGATCCAGGAAACTCTACTTGCCAGTGGCATGCTGGTCTCCAGTGCTGAGAAGTGGCAGAGACAAGGGTCACAGGGCTGTCCTGGCTTTGCTTGGCATTCGGTGCCCAGCTCAATCCCAGGCTCCCCTAAAAAAGCCTGGGACTCGCACTGTATCCTCAGTTGCTGCCATCCTGGATCCATCATTCATGGAAGCCATACCTATAGCCAGTGCACTACCCTGGATCCTCACCATCACCTGGGAAAGTCAAGACAGCTGTCATTGACTCTCATTCAGTTCCAATCCTACCTCTGTTTTCCATTACACTGTCCAGTTGCCAACATGGAAAGAACTCCCTTAGGACCTCCTGAAGTTGGCTCTGGTTGAGGGTCCAAAGTGAAATCATTATACTTTAGATCTACTCCAGATATCCAAGTGTGAATTAATGGCTCCAAGCCTGGAGTATTGGTGCCCTTGCTATCTTTCCCATCTAATGTGGAAAGAAAAGGGGCATTTCTCATATTGTCTCATTTTAATATGACTCAAATGGTTGACATATTCACATTGGCACAATATATAATCCACAACTCGAGTGATCTCAAACTTCAGCACTTGGGTTCCTCAGTATGTCTTCTGGGTTCAAGTTGGTAGAGTGAGTTCTTGTTTGATGAAGGAACCAAGGCCTCTAACATCTGGGAGCAGTTAGGACTCTGCATCCCCCAGTACCAGTGATGACTGACCCTCCTTGGGTGAGTGGTATTTTTAACCTGATAATGAAACTTCTCATTAGGTTCCACACTGCCTCAGAAACCAGGCTGTTCTTGCCACTACTAAGGGTCTTGCAGAAGAAATGTCCTCCCACCAAGGCCAGCCAAGTCTTGACACTCATAGGCAGGTTAGAGCCCTCCTTAGCACTGGCAGAATAGATGTTGAAATAAAGGCAGTATTCAGACATAGGGAAGGGAGGTATAGTTAGCTTCACCATCTTCTGTGTATTCATTATATCAGAATTTTGTAGATACCTACTTACAATAGAAGACAATTATTCCAGTGTTTTTCTCTGACTTTGAGGCTAGATTTGTTCCCAGCCACTGTGAACCTCTGCTGCATGGTGCCCTGTTTATACAGAGTCTTCTCTCTTGTATCTTCCAACCACCAACCCAGGCTACCTGCCTGGGATGGGTGAGGCTCCCCATCCCAAGCTAGTATGGAGCTCTGACCTCCACAAAGCACTTTGGATTTCTCTCTCCCTTAGCGTTGGAAATCTTGACTCATAGAGTCTTCTAGAAGTGTTGGCTGCAAGAGTTAACATTTACAGCTCCTCTCTGTGCCAGTTGCAACCTGGTCAGTGTTTCTGCCACCACACTAGAGTAGTGTGAATGAATGATGGTCAGGTACACATAGCGGAGTGGAACATTGCTGAAATCCAAATCAAGACCCCAAGAGAACCACCGCCTTATACTATGTCTGCAGTTGGAAGCACATACACTTTTCCTCAGCTAGTGGCATCTGACCCTTTGAGTTGGCAGAGGGATTGTGAAACTTGGCTTCTCCAAGGAGCTCCCACTGCTGCCCTCCTCAGGGATCTGTAGCATCTGCTGCCTGACCAGGAGCTCTGTCAGATCCATGCAGCCCGGGTGAAACTTTCCCAGAAATGCCTTTCTTGGTGGCAGAGAAAAATGTCATGATCCAAGTCATGGCACAAATATATGTCTGTGATTTGGCTCCTGGTGCTAACACTGCTCATATACAAAGCCAGAGCTATGAGCCTGGCAAAGTTGCTCCACCCACTGAAGCACAGCAAATTCATTGTAAACATGGGCATGAGACATTCCCAGTGGAGAAGGAAATGGAATGAGGTTTACAGGGGAGAAACACTCAGCGTGGTCCAGGGTACCCATCCCACCACAGAGATTCTCACCAAGCAAGAACCTCCATGGCTGGGTAGGAGGTGGCATTTCTCAGAGCACTCCAAGGTTAAGAGAACTCCAGAGGGGCAAACCACAGTGGTCTTACAGGTGGTTTGGCAAAGGGAATGCCCTGGAAGGTGTGGACTGTCATGCTGCTGTCCTTTACATGTACACATCTTCCTTGTATGTGGTCCTGATGGGGCTGGCTGGGTCCTGGCTGGTGGATAGAGAGATGCGCATCAGAGTTGGGTGTGTTCCATCAGCTGCCACTCACACCGAGGCTCCTGTTGGCTCTATGCCATCCACATGGCTCAGCCTGGACAGATCCTCTGATCTGCAGGTTCAATGGCTTCATCTATTTTCTGCCGGCATGACTGTGCTACACCACCATTGTTTTCACTGACCTGACCCAGACCTTCCTACCAGGCAGGCTCCCTGAGGTTCTTTGGAACGTTATACCATCATTAAGCCCTATTAGCTTCCAGCTTAGGTGATGGGAGAATAAGCATCATTTCTAGTAACCTAACGGTTTTTAAAAGGCACCATCAAGAAGCTGGGGATTGCACTGAACATTTCCAATCCTCATGGACTCATACTGGAGGTATCAAAATTGCCCAAAAGAAATAGGGCTGCAAGGTAAGAGTCACACAACTGTGATCAAATTGTCAAAACCTTGGCTGGTTTGTATTGGGAATCAAGGAGGGAAGAAGCCATTGGAAATCATCTTATGGTCCATATCAACATGTTTGTACAATCATGGTAATTGTTTAAATGGATGCTTCATACATTGGGCTTTTTCCTCTACCTTAAAAAGAACCCTTTTGTGTGTGCCCACATTTGGTAGTCTCAAAACTCCTGCTCCTTCAGATGTTTTGAGACATCCAGTCAGGTCCACAAGCTCTGGCTATTTTGTCATCAGTACCAATTCCACCTCCACTGGAACCTTCTCTCCCGCATTATCACCTTCAAGTTGCTGAAAATCCCAAATCTGATCTGTTTGTTAAGAAAAGTAACTCTCCTGCCCCTAAGCACTCTCCAGGAGCAAGTTGTGAATCAGCAAGCTTCATGTCCCCTCCTATGGCTAAAGCCAAGATAGCAACCACAAACACACTATTGACAGCAGTTTCCCAATATCTTTCCAAGTCCAAAGACATACCACTGACCTCCATGTTGTCTATACAAGAGGTTTTGGCTACATAGGAACTCTGACTCTGGACCTCACTGTGGCCACCAGCCACTTATTCTTCATAGTTGTTACAGGAGAGGACCAGCATTGCTCCCAGGTTCCTATTAGAGACCAGCTACCTGCATGTTGCTTCAAGCTCCTCATGAAATGGTATGAGGAAGCTGAGCCATGCTGTGGCAAAAGTGACTCTTCAATTAGGAGATTTAAAACCCTGGGTCTTCTGGATAGCAAGATTTGCACAGCAAACTATTCTTGTAATAAGCAGTTGTTACCTTGTAATCACTATTTCAGAATCACTAGTCAGATCCTGATCAAATGCAGATATGGGAGGGAATTTGGAAGGAGTGGGCCATGGGTGAGCTGAGGGGAACTCAGTGCAGATTAAATGGGAGAGGGTAGGTGAGTGCATCAGGGCACATCCCAGCTTTCTTTGGGGTGAGGGGAATCAAAGTTTGCACATACATTTCTGGATATAATCCTCTGGTTGCATGAGTTCCTGATAAGATCATGAGGACTGAGTAGCTGGCACAGGGCATATCCTCTTTTGTCCTAGAAGCCAAGCCAAGCCTTTGCCTAGAGTTGTTACGTAGGTGAAAGAAACGCAGTGGCATCTCAGTTCAACTTCCTGATGTGTTTCTGGGGAGGTATAGCTCTTCCAGAATCAGAAACCTTTGCAGTGGCTTTGGACCATGCCAAGATGCTCCTCTGGCAATGAGGGGATCCAATCAGTTTGAATGACAATTATGTTAGCAGGTTTAGTAGCAGTTACAACAACTGTAACAATCCACAAAGGAGGGAAAATGTTCAGAATCTCTGACTCTGTCCGGAACATGTCAGTGCACCCTAGATGCTTTCATATGGGCCTCATTCCTCTGTGTCCTCAGGCATCTCTGACCTCTCTGAGCTATATGATCAGCACAATGAGCATTGTGTAGCACAATTTTTCCACAATATCATTTGTAATCTTCACCTATCCCTTCTTCCCTCCCTCATCCAAGCTCTAACTCTGCTTTACACAATGTGCCAAATCTCACCCTGGTGCCTTCCCCACCAACTGGTGCCCTCTGGAGTTTCACCCTGGATCAAGAGTAGAAGAAGCAGGAACCCATAGACCACTGCAATCAGCCAAGCAGGAAGTTGGTCCAGCAGCATGGCTGTCTCACAGGACCATTTCTGTGTCTCTATGCAGCACATTTTAAACCACCAACAGGCACAATTCACCTAGCCCTTGCCCAGCCTGGAGTATGGACCTGAAAGGGAGTAGGTGGAGACATAGGAGAGGATGGGCAAGGTTGTTCCTGCAAGAGAGGGGCACTGATGGGGCAGTGGTCACAGGAAATCAGTGGTCAGCACTCTGGATGTGAGGCCTTCCCTTCTCCTACTTTCCTTTTGCTTTCCTCCAAAGGTACTGGGTGACTTCTGCAGCCCTTGAGATACTAGGAACTATCACTGAAGTGAAGGTTGTACTGGAGAAATTCAGGGCTGGTCTGCAGAGAAGCAGGCTTAGGATTCCACAGATGCACAATGCCCCCACCTCCTGTGAGGTAAAGATGAGCACTTGAGCAGAGACAGGGAGGTATGACTGTGCTTGTTTTGAAATTCCTCCTTGTTCTCATTGTTCATAGATTACAGAATCCATGTTTAAAGTTCCCTCATCCCCCAGCGTCATAGTCTGACGCTTTTTAGGAATGACTGACCCTTCGAACATACTTGTCACTGTGTGATTTCTAAGGACCCATCCCCCTATTCACCAACCCCCAATCTGAGCTCAAGGTCAGGCATTTTCACACCTGAAAAACATTTAAAGGCAACTTTATGATTGCAGCACTGCGAAGATACAGGGCTCTCTGAGACTGTGGTAATCTGTGAGTGAGGTCAGTAATTGGGAGTTTGTGAAAAGTATAGAATCCTGCTAGGATGCAGCAGGTGCCAGTTGCTGCAGCCCTGCCTGACTTCCCAGAGGAAGTGGAAGGCTCAACCCGACACAGACTTCACTGCCTCTAAGAACCAGGTTTCATTCTTCAATATGCTACACAATACTGTTGAGAACCTACAGCCTGGCACTACTGGCTTTCCTTCTTGGTGCCATTCCTGGAGTGTTCATTTCCCTGGCATGACTTGACTAAAGACTCTGACCTCCATTCCAGCCACAAGGTCTGACGTGCGCTCAAGGTCTCCAGTCTAAGGAACTGAGGCCCAGGACATGGTCCCAGACCCTTCTACCCAGACCTGAGCAGACGCTCTTGGCAGACTCTCACACACAGTTTGGAGAATAGACAAAGAGATAGATGACTAACAGCACAAGTTTATTGCAGAGCCTCTAGCCAAAGCTGAGTGATTCACTCTTGCTTATAGGATAGGGTTTTTATACTGGGTTCATGGTCTGATAAGGAAGTACCTAATATAGTGCTTCTGCTCCTGAAATTGTTGGTGTTGTTAGTATTGGTTTTGGTGGTGGTAGTGGTGGTGGTGGTGGTGTGTGTGTGTGAGTGAGTGTCCTGGCACCAGGGCCTGAAGTCAGGGCTGAGAGCTATCTCTTAGCTTTTTCACTCAAAACTGGAGTTGCACTCCACTGGAGCTGAAGCTCCATTGCCAGCTTTTTCCTGCTTAAAGGAGAGAAGAATCTCATGGACTTTCCTACCCAGGCTGGCTTCAAGCTGCAATCCTCACATCTCAGTCTCTTGAGAGTTAGGCTCAGGCCACCAGCACATGGCTCAACCCATACATTCTGGTGGAGGTTGATCAGACAGTAACTAATAGTGAGAAATAGATATTATGCAAACTGAGGCACAGCTGAAGAAGGGAGAAAATGAAGCAGGGGCGTTAGATCAAGGTGCTGGTTTGGTATCAGCCAAATGGGATACAGCCAGGGGAGAAAGTGAGGCTAGAGTGTGTGTAAGCCCAGACACTGGTCTGGAACCTCAGGATAAGGACTTTTGGCTACATAGACTCAATAGCTCTCTCTGACCTTCATTCTCCTAATCTAATCAGTACCTGGGCTGGGGAGCTGAGAGTCTAGGTCCTTGAAGTTCAGGGTTTAGTAACAAGTTCCTTTATTTTCCCTGAAGTTCACAATGCTTCTTCTTACTAGTGTGGCTGTGGTGCACCACTGCAAGGTCCCCATCCGCACTCTCACTTCCTGCACCACCATTCAGCACCCTGGCATCCACAATAACCATGTTAATACTAAAATCATGGAATGAGAGGGTTTTAGAAGCATTCTGTATGAGTGAGGCTGTTGATGAAAACTTACATATAGTTAGTGATCTTGACAAAGATGAGGAGACAGAATCAGGATATATATAGAGAGAGGGGGGGGGGGAGGGGGGAGGGAGGGAGGGAGGGAGGGAGAGGGAAAGGGAGGGAGGGAGGGAGAGGGAAAGGGAGGGAGGGAGGGAGAGGGGGAGAGAAACAAAGAAAGAGTGGCAGATACAAACAGAGAGGCAAATATACACATAGATGTAGATCCAGAGAGACAAAAAAAGACAAGAGATAAAGCATCAGAGACACAAGCTGGGTGCCAGTGGCTCACACCTATAATTCTAGCTTCTCAGGAACCCTAGAACTGAGGACTTTGGTTCAAAGCCAGCCCAGGCATGGAAGTCGATGATACTTGTATCTCCAATTAAATACTCAAAGACCCAGAAGAGAATCCAATAGAAATGAAAGTATGTGTCTGCATAAAGTTAGGTTTGAAAGTGTTCTAAACAACTTGATTAAAAATACAAGAGGACTGGGATGTAGTTCAGTGGCAAGGCACTGGCTGAGCAAGTATATTCGATGCTCATTACCAAAAAAAGGAAAATAAATGAAGAGAGAAGAGAAGAAAAAACAGTGAAGAACATGTCACACACAGATGTGAGGTCCCATTGAACTCTTGGATCTTCTGGGGCAGAGTCTTGGTCCAGAACTTCAGCCTGGAGGCCTTCAGGGCTTGGCCCACGGCAGGATGGATGTCCAGCTGTAGATACTGTTCATTCTGGTCAAACATGGGCCAATGGAGCAGGTCCTCACTGTTGGGGTTCCTGTGGACACCCCCTCCCAGGAGGAGGGTGAAGGTCATTCTGAGTCCTTGTGAGCCTGGACCAACCACCTCATTAGAGTCATGCCAGGCAGCCCAAAAGATCAGGAGTGGAGGGCTGGGAAGGTGGCTCAGTGGTAGAGCGCTTGCCTTGCATGCATGAGGCCCTGGGTTTGATTCCTCAGCACCACATAAGCAAAAAGAAAAAAGCCAGAAGTGGCGCTGTAGCTCAAGTGGTAGAATGCTAGCCTTGAGCTGAAGAGCTGAGGGACAGCGCCCAGGCCCAGAGTTCAGGCCCCACGACCAGACCCCCCAAAAAAAAAAAAAAAAAAAAAAGATCAAGAATGGAGGGAATGAGGGAAACTTTTCTGGTATAGGAAAACCAAGACCCACCCTTAGTGTGTGTTCCTTATGGATCAGAGCCACCTCACAGAGGTGAGTGCTGATCTTTCCACAATGCTGTGGTCCACCTTTGAGATCTCTGGGGCAAGAGAGCATGACTTGACCCTCTGTGTGAGTGAGTGCTGGGGTTTGGAGGAGTGTTATCACATAATTAAGGATGATGTGTCCCTATGAGAATGCCACAAGGGAATCACTAGGTGGACTCCACTGGTGGGAGGCAGGGTTAGATGTATTATCTCACCCATTCTGGGCAAAGTTGGCCCAGTACTTCATCATCCTCCTGCTCAGTAACTTCTCTTCCTCAGAAAAGCCAGCTGCAGAGAGGAGAACAAAGATCCATATCCTGGACAATTTTAGGGTGCCTACTCTGGCTTTACACCCTACATTCAATTGTAGTCTGGTCCTCCATGCCAGGCCTGATCCTTTTCCTCTGTCCCACCCAGGATCAGATACTCCCATTGCACAACCTTCCATTACTCATCCCAGCCTCTAGCTGAATACACCAGTGTGTGTTCCTGGTCTAGAGGTCATTTCTACCCCCAGTCCTTGGGAATAATTTATTGACAATCATAACTTCCAATCATGCTCTCTGTACCCATGTCTGACACCTTATTGTAGATGTGGACAGGTGTTGGGAGCACAGGCTGCTTGGGGAAAGGCTAGGATTCTAAAAACCTGCAGCTTTTAGAATAGTAAGGTTTTGGACACTTGATTGTGTCCTCTCTCTTAGCATTTTAGTGTGGCCAACTGTAGCTAATAGAAATGAAGACTCACGGCTGCTGCCATAGGAGGAAGACCCGAAAACAAAGTCAACCTCATCACCATGGTCGGCCCTCACATACGGGGGCCTGAGGTTCACGGTCAAGTTCTTACGATGTTGGAACTCATAGAAGTAGACGCTGGCATGGAAACCTGGATGTGGAGACAAATTAGGACATGGTGACCCCTCAACTAGAGTTGTCCTTCCTCACCTTTGGTGACAAGATAGCTAGGGTGAAGCTGCCTGGAATCTGGACTGTGAAGTGAGAAGCATCAGGCAGGAGGAGGCCTTGTAAAAACCAAAGGTGCTCATCACAGTCAGTGCTCCATTCTCTGATTTCTAGGATGAGCTTTGAGGTCAAGAATTGCATGCTACTCCTGTTCTCCTAGTTATCCCAATGGGAAAAACTTTGGTTAAATCATGGCTTCGATTTCCTGTGTAGTCTTAGACTAGTAACTGATTAAGTTTTCTCTTCTGTAAAGTGCCAGTGATGCCTGTGTCTTAGAGTAGCCATGAGAATTTGATGACTGGTGGGACATCAAGTGCCTGGCACTGGAGCCTTGAGACAGAGAAGGTAGGGATTTGGACAGAGGTCACCTGGGATGCACAGCTCTGAGCTGCCCGCAGTGCCATCAGGCCTCAACTACAAATGTACTCACTATGAAAATGTGCTACGTGCAGTGCAGGCATCACGAACATGAAGTCCCCCATCATGTCTTGGAACTGGGCTTGGAGGGTCTGGGGGTCCTCAGTGTTCCCCATATACTCTTCCATCAGCAGGTGAGCACACTTAGCAGGCAAGTTCTGTGCCAAGAGGATCAGAGAGAGTCAGGCTAAGCAGACAGTTCAATGACAGGGAGGAGGCAGCCTCTGGGTGGAGAGATGGGGACTCTGTGGGAGATTAGTATAAGAGGGAAGAGCCAGGCTCTGGTGTAACCCTGCCACAAACACATATCCTATATTCCTGAAAATTAGTGTATGAGCAAATATCTTGGGGTTCCCCATCCATTGAGGCAGGTGTCTAGATCCTTACCATGAGTCCTACCATGTTCTGCATGACAGATGGCAAGGTACTTCTACTTATTCCCTTTATCGTGTCAAGAAATCCCAAGACCTGAGTGGTGGGGAGACAGTTAGAAATGCGTGGTCATGAAGGTATCATGCCCTGTCCAACCATGCACCCCCTAACACTCACACACATAGCAGATAAGCTCACCAGAAAATCATGAGTTAGAACTAAGGCTCACCATGGGGAGGAGGA
Organism: Dipodomys spectabilis; assembly: GCF_019054845.1. Classification (NCBI taxonomy): domain Eukaryota; kingdom Metazoa; phylum Chordata; class Mammalia; order Rodentia; family Heteromyidae; genus Dipodomys; species Dipodomys spectabilis. The sequence goes on from NW_024870950.1 coordinate 9,899,234, forward strand.
AGCCAAACTCATCAGTGTTGACTCCAATGATGCTAGGGACTGGGTGGAAGTAAGCAGACGCCAGCAGCTCCTTGGGGTGCCTGGGTAGGAAGACCCCATCCACCACTGCAGGGATTTCCTTGAAGGTCTGAGGAGGCATCAGTGATAAGGAAGTGAGATCACATAGCACACATTTTCTATTGTACTCATGTTACTTCCACCCTATCCTAATTCTTCCCAGTATTCTCTCCCACACATATACCAAAAGATCCAACACTTGAGTTAGCCTCCCTTTGTTTTTGTTTTGTATCCAGGGGTGCAAATCAGAGTCATTGTTTCAGAGTATTAAGACTGGGTGATTCTCACCCTATCTCCCTTTTTCCCTCAGGGATCAGTTTCCCATGCTGAAACTTCACCACACCATTCAGCCTGACCTTGGTAATAGCCAGCATTTCCTCTTCATTCTTGGCCCGCAGGCAGCGCACCAGGGCCTCCGAGTCCACCTGCTCACAGGCAGACAGGTTGGCCACCATCTGGAAAGCAACCAGGAAGGGGCTGCCTCACCCTTTGAAGTAGCAAGAGAGGTTTTCCCAGACCCAGATTGATGCAAGTTCCTCCAGATCTCTTAGGGTATAGTGTGTGGATTACTGTAGGTATGAAATTTATTCCCACATTCGTGATGCTCAGGGGCCTTGGCTAGAGAGATCTTCCCCCAGCTCAAAGGTGTGGATCCTACCTCTGAGCCCTCACCAATTCCCAAGAAGTTCCCAACTTACCACATGGTTCTTTTTGTACCAAGCAAGCAAAGGGAATCAGGGGCTCTTCGGGTGAAGAGAAAAACAGGGAATCTGGACCAGGGCAGCCGAGGGCACTCACTGAGGAGACTGGTTCAGAGGAGCTCGAGATGAGGGCTGGTGCCAGGGCCACCCCACTCTCCATGATGGCACCATGGAAGAGTCCTTGGGACATGGGGGACACGACATGTGAGGACACACTTGTGCCACCTGCAGACTCGCCAAAAAGGGTGACCTGGTCAGGGTTGCCTCCAAAGTGGGCGATATTCTGTTGGACCCAGCGTAGGGCGGCCACTTGGTCCAGGTAGCCCCAGTTGCCAGTGGCATGCTGGTCTCCAGTGCTGAGAATTGGCAGAGACAAGGGTCACAGGGCTGTTGCAGCTGTGTTTGGCACTCATTGGCCAGCTCAATCCCAGGCTCACCTGAAGAAGCCTGGAACTCCTAGGCGGTACTGGATAGTGACCACCACCACATTCTCAATGGCTGCCAGCCTGGATCCATCATACAAGGAAGCCATTCCTGAAACCAGTGCACCACCATGGATCCACACCATCACCTGGGAAGGTCAAGACAACTGTCATCAATTCTCATTCAGCCACAATCCTACCTCTGGTGTCCATAACACTGTCCATGGGTTTGGCTGTGTGCCATTTGCCAACATGTCAAGAACTCCCTTAGGATCTCCTGAACTTGGCCTTGGGTGAGGGTCCCTCGTTCAATCACTATACTTGAGATCCATACCAGAAATTGAAGTCTGAATTCATGACTCCAAAACTACAGTATTATTGCCTTAACTCTTTTGCCCATCTACAGTGGAAAGAAAAGGTGCATTTCCCTCAGTCTCACTTTCATATGAGTCAAATGGATCATATACTAGCATTGGCATGATACATAACCCACAACTTGGGTGATCTCAAAGTAAAGCACTTGGGCTTCTCAGTAAATATTCTGGGCTCAAGTTGCTAGAGTGAGTTCTTGTTTGATTAAAGAGCCCAGGCCTCTAACATCTGGGAACAGTTAGGATTCTGCATCCCCTACTATTGGTGAGTCACCCTTCCTGGCAAGTGGTATTTGGAACCTAATAATGAAACTTCTCATTGGTTCCACACTGCCTCAGATCTAGTCTTGCCACTACTAAGAGTCTTACAGAAGAAATGTCCTCCCGCAAAGTACAACCAAGTCCTGACACTCACAGGCAGGTTAGAGCCCTCCTGGGCACTGGCAGGTGAATAGATGTTGAGATAAAGGCAGTCTTCAGACATTGAGATTGGAGGTCTAGTTAGCTTCACCATCTTCAGTGTATTCATAGGAAGAGCCTTTTGCAGACACCTGTTTCAAAGAGTAGACAATTATTCCAGGGTTTGTCTCACGGTCAAAGATCTGACCTTGAGGCTAGATTTGTTTCCAGTCACTGTAAATCTCTGCTGCACTGGTGCTCTGTTTATACAGAATCTTCTCTCATGACTCTCCCAAACAAAACGCAGACCACATGACTTGGGATGGGTGAGGCTCTCCACCTCAAGCTAGGTGCAGGTCTGATCTCCAGGAAACCTTCATGTTGTTGTGGGCCTTGGATATCTCCCCTCCTAAGGCTTGTACATCTTGATTCATAGCATTCTCTAGAAGCATTGGCTGCAAGTATTGACATTTACACCATTTCTCTGTGCCAATTAAAGATCAGCCAGGGTTGCTGCTACCACACCAGTGTAGTATGAATGAATGAAGCTCAGTTACCTCTAGGGTAGTGGGACATTGCTGAAATCCAAATCAAGGACCCCAGAAAAACACACTCCTTTTACCACATGTCCAGTTGGAAGCACATAGACATTTCTTTAACCAGTGCCACCTGGTCCTTTGAGTAACAGTGACTGTGGAGCTTGGCTTCTCCAAGGAGCCCCCGCTGCTGCCCTCCTCAGGGATCTGTATCATCTGCTGCTGGACCAGGAGCTCTGTCAGGTCCATACAGCCCAGGTGAACCTTTCCCAGGGATGCCTCCCCTGGTGGCAGAGAACAATTGGCATGATCCAAGTCATGGCACAAGTATATCTCTGTGCTTTGGCACCTGGTGCCTAGCACTGTTCATACACAAAGCCAGAGCCATGAGCCTGGCAAAGTTGCTCCACCCACTAAATGGGAAATGCTGCAATGCAAAGGACGTGGAGTGTGAGGTTTATATGGGAGAAACACTGAGTCTGGTCCGGGGTGCCCATCCCACCACAGAGATTCTCACCACACAAGAACTTACATGGCTGGGTAGGAAGTGGCATTCCTTATACCACTCCATGGTTCAGGGGGTTCTGGAGGGGCAAACCGCAGTGGTCCTACAGGTGGCTTGGCAAAGGGAATTCCCAGAAAGATGTGGACTCCCACATTGGTGTCATTCACATGGACAAGGCTGCCTCGTACCTGCCCGGTGTGTGTGGTCCTGATGGGGCTGGCTGGCTCCTGGCCTGTGGGTAGAGAGATGCACATGAGAGTTGGGTGTGCCCCATCAGATGCCACTCACATTGTGGCTCCTGTTGGCTCTATGCCACCCACAGCTCAGCCTGGCAAGGTCCTCTGATCTGCAGGTTCAATGGCTTCACATACATTCTGTCTGCATGACTGTGCTCCAACACCATTGTTTTCACTGACCTGACCCAGACCTTCCTACCAGGCAGGCTCCCCGAGGTTCTCAGGGACTTCATATCATCATTAAGCCCTACCAGCTTCCAGCTTATATCTTAAGTGATGGGAGAATAAGCATCATTTCTAGTTACCCAACATTTTTAACAAGGCCCCATGAGGAAGCTGAGGACTGGACTGAACCTTTCCAGTCCTCATGGAACTCACAGTGGAGGTATCTAAAATGCTAAGATGAGATAAGGGCCCTAAGGAGAGAGGAACATAGCTCTGATCAGATCATGAAAACCCTTGCCAGCTTTTGTTGGGGTTCAAGAATGGAGAAGGTCATTGGAAATTATCTCATGTTCACATCAAACTGGCTTGTACAATCATAGTAACTGTTTAGGTGAATGCTGCATACATTAGGTTTATTTCCACTACCTTAATACAGAGATTGCTTTTATTTGTGCTCATAGTAGGTAGCCCCGAAACTCTTGCTCCTTTACGTGTTTTTAGACATCTAGTCAGGGCCACAATCCCTGGCTATATTTTAACCAGTACCAATTCCACCTCTATGAGAACACTCTCTCCCCCATTATCATCTTCAGTTTGCAGAAATTCACGAATCTGACCTGTTCCTATAAGAAAAATAACTCCTCTGCCCCTAACCACTATCTTGGAGCTAGTTGTGAATCAGCCAGTTTCATGTAGCCTGGTATGACTGAATCAAGATAGCAACTACAAATAGACACCACAGACAGCAATTTCCCAACCTCTTTGCAAGTCCAAAGACATACCACTGACCTCCATGTTGTCTTCGCTAGAGGTTTTGGCTACATGGGAACTCTGACCCTGGAACTCACTGTGGCCACCATACTTCATAGTTTTACACTAGAGGATAAACATTGCTCATAGGTTCCTGTTAGAGACCAGCCACATAGATGTTGCTTCAAGCCTCGCATGAAATATTATGAAGAAGCTGAGTCATGCAGTGTCAAAAAGTGACCCTTGAATTAGGAGATTAAAACCCTGGGACTTCTGGATACATTGATTTACACAGCCAGCTCCTCCTGATAGTAACAGTTGTGATCTTGGAATCACTATTTCATAATCAATACCCAGAGCCTGACCAAGAGCAGGTAATGGAGGGAATCTGGTAGGAGTGGGCCATGGGTGAGGTAAGGGGAACGGCTTAGGGGAGAGAGAGTAGGGGAGTTCATCAAGGCCCACCCTAGCACGCTCTGGGGTGAGGGAGATCAAAGGTTGCACATACATTTCTGGATATAATTTTCTGGTGGCATGAGCTCCTGATAAGGGCCTGAGGACTTTGTGGTAGGCACAGGGTACATACCCTTTACCCAAGGAGCCAACAAGCTTTTGCCCAGATTTGAAACCTAGGTGAAAGAAACCCAGTGGCATCTCAATTCAAATTCATGATACCTTTCTAGGGAGATATAGCTCTTCCAGAACGAGAAACTGTTGCAGGGGAATATTGCACAATCCCAAGATGCTTTTCTGGTGATGATGTAGACCCAGTCAGGAATAGAGGATAGTGTGAATGACAATTACATGAGCAAATGCAGGAGTAATTACAGCTACTGCTGCCACAACACATACAGGAGGGAAATGTCTAGAATTCCTGACTGCCTGGCACATTTCAGTGCACCTCAGACTCCTTCATTTGGGGCTCACTCCTCTGTGTCCTCAGGCATCAATGACCTTCTCTGAGTTCTATGATCACCACTGTGGGCATTTTATGGATACTTATGGAGCACAATTTTCCCATACTATCATCTGTTATGTCCACCTGCCCCTCCACCCCTCCTTTCTCCAAGCTAAAACTCTGTTCTGTACAATGTGGCAGATCTCACTCTGGGTCCTATTACCCTCCACTCCCCACCCAGAACCATCCTCTGCAGGAGTCTCACCCTTAATCCAAAGTGGGAGAAGTAGGAATCCACAGACCACTGCAGTCAGACAAGCAGGAAGTTGGTGGAGTAGCATGGCTGCCTCACAAGACCTTTTCTGGCCCTCCAGACAGCACACTGCAACTGAACAACAGGTACAGTTCAACTAGACCTTGCCCAGCCAGGAGTTTGGACCTGACACGGAGTAGGCAGGGACATTTAGAGGCTGGGCAAGGTTGTTCCTGCAAGAGAATGTCACTGATGGGGCAGTGGTCACAGGAAGTCAGGGCCTCATGCATGCAAGGCAAGTGCTCTACCACTGAGCCACCTTCCCAGCCCAATTCTTTGAATTGCAGATGTCATGCTTTTAGTCCCACAAAAGCTTTGCTACAGACAATACTCACTCTGGATTATTTCCTTAGATGGTTTGATTTGCTCACCCCTGACAGCTCCCCTATATGGAAGCTTTGCTTGCCACTGAGTAATTTCTTATATGGTTTGCTTGGGTCTCCATGCCAAACATGTGGTTTTTGTCTTTAAAAACTTTGTGCAATCTACATTCTGGGTTGCAGATCTTTGAGACAGGAGTCCACCTGTAGTTGCCAGCTTTCTAATAAGATTCCCAGTTGGGCCTCTCATGATGTGGTTTCTCTGTTTCTCCTGGTTGAATTCCTGTATAAAATTAGTTCAAGTTCCAGGTCTGGTGCCAGCCAAATGGGTTACTGCTGGATGAGGGGAGAAAGTGATGCTGCAGTGTTGGTAAATCAAGACACTCGTCTGGAAACTCAGAAAAAGGATATTTGGCTACTCAGATTCAATAGCTCTCTCTGACCTTCATTCTCCTAATCTAAATAGCACCTGAGCTGAGGGGGCTGAGAGTTTAGCTCTTTGAAGTTCAGGGTCTAGGATCAAATTCCTTTATTTTGACTGAAAATCACAATGCTTCTTCTTAGTACTGTGGCTGTGGTGCACCACTGCAAGGTTGAAGGTCCGGATGGGTCCTTCCACTTCCTGCACCACCATTCAGAGACCATGACATCTACAATAACCATGCTAAAAACATGGAATGAAAGGTTCTTAGAAGAATCTCTGTATGTTTGAGGAGGTTGATGAAAACTTACATATACCTAATGATCTGGACAAAGATGAGGAGACAGAGCCAGGATGTGTGTGTGTGTGTGTGTGTGTGTGTGTGTGTGTGTGTGTGTGTGTGTGGAGAGAGAGGGAGGGAGAGAGAGAAAGAGAGAGAGAGAATGTGAGAGAGACATACAGAGAGACAGAGAGACAGAGAGACAGAGAAAGAGACACAGAGAGAAAGACACAGAGAGGCAGAGCGAGAGAAAGAGAGAATGTAGTGAGAATCATGGAATACTGGCACAATGCATTGTTAAATAGGGAATATATTGAGTGTATGTGTGCTGTGAAATAATATGAAATATTAAGCTTGAAATTAGGAGTTAGAACTATGGAATACAGAGATAAGTACACATCTAGGGAGCCAAAGACTTTACCAAGGGGACCAGCTGAAGCAGAACCTGCAGAGATAACTAGACAAGGCCAGAAGTGAAGCCATCACCAAGGCAACCAGCCGGCAGCAATAACCAGAAAGGACAGAAGTGAAGAAGCCCAGCCTAAAACATAAAAACCCAGGAAAGCGAAGACCAAGTGAGACGACCTCCCTGAGCCAATCGACTCCACATCAGACTGACCCTCCACTGGAGCGCCCAGGCAAGGTGGCCACTACTCCCTCCAGCTATCCAGAGCAGCCTGGAGGACACTCTCAATGGACACCCCTCAACCTCCAATCCAAGTGACATGCCTCGTGAGCTCTCCACGTGTGGGACATGCTTACTAGAATTAGGTATAAGAGTTAGTTATTGGTGTGGATTCATACTGGAATATTGGAAGTGTTTGGATAAATTGAGTGAAACTTATTAGTCTAAGCATGATGCTACATGTGTGCTCTGCAGAGAGAGAGAGAGGCAGGCAAAAACAGACACAGACACAGACACAGAGAGACAAGCAAAGAGAGAGAGAAAGAATCAGATACATGAACCAGGTACCAATGGCCCACAACTGCAAGCTTAACTTCTCAGCTAACATCTGAGGATCCTGGTTCAAAGCTATTCCATTGCACTCACCAACAGGCACAATTCACTTGGTCCTTTTCCAACCAGGAGTTTGGACGTGACATGGGATAGGCAGGGACATAGGAGAGGCAGGGCAAGGTTGGTCCTGCAAGGGAGTGGCACTGATGGGGCAGTGGTCACAGGAAGTCAGTGGTCAGCACTTTTTGTGAGCCCTTCCCTTCCCCTACTTTTCCTTTGTCCTCCTCCAGGGGAGCTGTGTGGCTTCTGCAGTCCTTGGAATACTGTGAACTCTCACTAAAGTGAAGTTTGTAAATTCGGCGCTATCCTGAGAGAAGCAGGCTCAGAATCCCACAGATGGATAATGCCCCCACAACATGAGTGCAAACATGAGTACTTGAGCAGAGACAGGGAGCTATGACTGTGCTCATTTTGAAATTCTTCCTTGAACTCATTGTTCACAGGTTGCCAATTCCCACTGTAGCTCTGTTATACCTTAGAGACATGGTCTGAGGGTCTGCATGGACCCCTTCCTGTTTAGGAGTGGCTGTCCATTCAAACATACTCTTCACTGTAACCCTTCATTTTTTAATATATTTTTTGTCATAAAAATACTGTGCAGAGGGGTTTTACAGTTACATGAGTAAGGTATTGAGTACATTTCCTATTGAGCATTGTTACCTCTTCCTTTGTTTTTCTCTAATATCCCTTCCCTACCTACCTCCCCAACTCCTCCCTCCCTCCCCTCCCACAAGTTGTAAAGTTCTTTTTCAACATAGTGTCTTGTACATCTCACTGTTATAGTGGGTCAACCAGTATCCCTGTTTAAGCATTTTGTTTATTTTCCTTACCCTCCCCAAATAAGAAAAGTGTATATACAAGATGTAGGGCATGGGAATCAAATACAGTGAAAACAAGAGTTATACCATGTGGGAGGAACATACTTAAGAAATAAAAAAAATCATATAGTACATTATAAGTACTTTTAAAACAATAGCAAGAAAAGAAAAAAACCACTGTGTCACTGTGTGTGGGGGGGGGTTGATTTCACTCACTTAACACCATCTTATATGTTCATATGTACATAGCTTTTGAGCTTTTCTTCTTGTCCTGGACATATACAAGTTATTGCAAATAAGTGAAACCATGGGACCTATGTTTCCTTGGGCTTGGCTTACTTCACTTAATATAATTTTTTCCAGCTCTTTCCATTTCCTTACAAATGATAATATGTCATTCTTTCTGATGGAGTCATAGAATTCCATTGTGTGTGTGTGTGTGTGTGTGTGTGTGTGTGTATGTGTGTCACATTTTCTTGATTCATTCATCTACTGAGGGGCATCTGGGTTGGTTCTATATCTTAGCTATGGTAAATAATAATGCTTCAATAAACATGGTTGTGCTGGTAGCTTTAGTATGTTCTTGTTTTTGATCATTTGAGTAAATGCCCAAAAGTGGGATTGTTAGGTCATACAGGAGTTCTATGCAGAGTCTTTTGAGGAACCTCCATACTACTTTCCTTAGTGGTTTGAAAAAGTTTACATTCCCACCAACAATGAAGTAGGGTTCCCTTCTGTCCATATGCCCTCCAGCATCTGTTGTTATTAGAGTTCTTGATAATAGCCATTCTAACTGGGGTGAGGTGTATCTCAATGTTGTTTTGATTTGCATTTCTTTTATGACTAGGCAAGTTGAACATTTCTTCATGTGTTTATTGGCCATCCTTCTTTCCTCTTCAGAGAAGTTTCTCTTTAAGTCTTTAGCACACTTATGTATTGGGCAGTTGTTTCTTTGAGGACTTGTTGTTGGGGGATTTAATTTTTTGAGTTCCAGGTATATTTTAGATATGAGACCCTTGTCCGTTGTATGGTTAGTGAAGATCTTCTCCCAATCCGCGGGCTTTCTATTGATCTTGCTAGCTATGTCCTTTGCCATGAAGAAGCTCTTCAATTTCATGCAATCCCATTTGTCCATCCTTTGATGAGTCCCTTCCTGGTTTGGTGATGAAGGTTATGATGGCTTTATAGAACGAGTTCAGTAGTGAATTTTCTCTTTCAATTTCATTGAAGAGTTGGAGGAATATTGGTGTGAGCTCTGCTTTGAAGGCCTTGTAGAATTCCTCTGTAAATCCATCTGGTCCTAGGCTCTTCTTAGATGGGAGATCTCTTATTGCTGTTTCTATTTCAATGCTTGATATGGGCCTGTTAAGATGGTTTAACTCATCTTGGTTTAGTTTCAGCATGTCGATATTTGCTAGGAAAAAGTCCATTTCTGCCAAGTTCTCAAACTTATTAGAATAAAGGTTTGAGAAGTATTCCCTTATAATGTTCTGAATCTTGGTTGTTTCTGTGGTGATGTTTCCATTCTCATCTCTGAGTATATTTATTTGGGTGTGTTCTCTTCTTTCTCTGATAAGATTTGCCAAGGGTCTATCAATTTGTTAATTTTTTCAAAGAACCAACTCTTTGTTTTGTTGATTCTTTCTATGTGTTTTTTGGAATCTAATTCATTTAATTCTGATTTAATTTTAATTATTGCTTTCCATCTACTGGATTGGGGTTTATCTTGCTGTTCTTTCTCAAGGAGGTTCAGATGTTGTTGGTTTCAGATCTCTCCAATTTGTTGATGTAGGAACTCAGAGCAATAAACTTGCCTCTGAGTACTGCCTTTGCTGTGTCCCAGAGGAGCTGGTAATTTGTGTGTTCATTTTTATTGAATATCATGAACAGTTGAATTTCCTTTCTAATCTCTTCCATGACCCACTGGTGATTCAACAGTGTGTTGTTCAGCCTCCATGTGTTACAGGACTTTCTTTGGTGGCTTTTGGTGTTCAGTTCTAATTTTATTCCCTTATGGTCTGAGAGAATGCAAGGTATAACTTCAATGTTTCTGAATTTGGACAAGTTTGCTTTGTGAGCTAAAATGTGGTCTATTTTGGAAAATGTTCCATGAACTGCTGAGAAAAACATGTATTCTGATGCTGCTGGGTGAAATATTTGGTAGATGTCTGTTACATCTAGTTGCTCTATGCAGTTGTTTAGATGTGCAGTTCCTCTGTTGAGGTTTTGCTGAGTTGATCTATCTAGTGGGGATAGTGGTGTGTTAAAATCCCCAACAATTAATGTCTTTGGATCTATGTGAGTTTGAGGGAACGTAGTAGTGTTTCTTGGATAAATTTGGGTGCTCCATTGTTTGGTGAATATATATTTAGAATTGTAATATCCTCCTGAAGGAGAGAGACCTTAATTAGTATGTAGCGACCTTCTTTATCTCTTCTCACTAGTTTTAACTTGAAGTCTATTTTATCTGATAGTAGGATTGCAACTCCCGCTTGTTGATGGAGGCCGTTTGCTTGTACATTTTGTTCCAGCCTTTCACTTTCAAAATGTGTTTGTTTTTATGGGCAAGGTGTGACTCCTGAAGGCAGCAGATAGAAGGATCTTGCATTTTAATCCAACTAGACAATCTATGGCGCTTAATTGGAGAGTTAAGTCCGTTAATGTTGAGAGTTAGGACTGAGAGGTGTTTGGTAGTTCCTGCCATGCTATCTACCTTCTTGGGGGCTGTGACAACTGGGTTCTTCCTGTGGTTCTTGATTTCTCAATTTGTATGCTGTTTCTTGGCCTTTATTGTGGTCTTGTTGAATTTCTATGCATAGGACATTTTTAAAATGTCTTTTGTATGGCTTGTTTGGTGGAGATACATTGTTTCAGTTTTTCTTTGCTATGGAAGGTTTTTATTTGACATTCAGTTATGAAGGAGAGTTTAGCTGGGTACGGCATTCTTGATCCACAGTTGTTTGTCTTTAGGCCATGGCATACATCATTCCAGGCTCTTCTTGCTTTAATTGTCTCTGCTGAAAAATCTGAGGTGATTCTAATTGGTTTCCCTTTATAGGTGATTGAGCTTTTCTTCTTGACAGCTTTAAGGATCTTTTCCTTGGTCTGAATTGATCCTGTGTGGGTGGGATGTCCTGTTTAGTCTGGTCTATTTGGGGTTCTAAAAACTTCTTATATCTGAATAGGCCTATCTTTTTGCATGTTTGGGAAGTTCTCTGCTAGGATCTTGTTAAACAAATTTCCTAAACCATTAACTTCTGCCTCTAAGTGCTCCTCTACACCCATTATCCTCAGAATAGGGCTTCTGATGGTGTCTTCCAAATGTTGAATAGATCTATCATATTCCTGGGGTTTGTCTTGGATAGTTGTATGTTCTTTCTCTATGATATCTAGGCTGTCTTCAGTCTCTGAGATTCGATCTTCTGCTCGGTCTAACCTACTGTCAAGACTTTCTACTTAGTTTTTTGTGTGTGTGTCTGTCTGGTCATAGTGTCTGAACTCTGGGCCTGGGCACTGTCCCTCAGCTCTTCAGCTCAAGGCTAGCGCTCTACCACTTGAGCCACGGTGCACTTCCAGCTTTTTTCTTTTTGCTTATGTGTTGCTGAGATATTGAACCCAGGGCCTCATGAATGCAAAGCAAGCACTCTACCACTGAGCCACCTTCCCAGTCCCCTCTATTACTTTTTTATTCCTTTTTCTTCTAATTGGTCAGCTTTGATGGCTTCAAATTCTTTGTTGGAGCATTGTTTTAGATCTTGTATGAACTTCTTTACTTCCTTAATTTGGTGTTCAGTGTTTATTCTCAAATCAATTAGTTGATTGGTTATGGTTTCCTTGGACTCCTATTCCTTCTGTCGGGCTCCATTCAGCATTCCTTTTGTGGTCTCCCTGAATTCTTTCAGCTGTCTGTTTCTGGATTCCATGAATGGCTGTACTGATCTTTGTCTATTCTCATCCCACTTTCCCAATTCCTGTATTACTCTTTGACTGTTCTCAGCATGCTCACACAATTCCTGTGCTTCTCTTTGACTGTTCTCAGCCTGCTCACGCAATTCATGTCTTTCTCATTGACTGCTTTCAGCCTGCTCACGCAATTTCTTTATTTCTCTTTGACTGTTCTCAACCTGCTCACACAATTCCATATTACTCTTTGAGTAGATTCCTCATGCTCACGAGATTCCTGTATTAATCCTTGGTTTGCCTCCTCTGGTTCCCTACCATGCTCACACTGAGTCCTTTGCAGGTTTTCAGTCTTTTCACTTACCATGTTTACTACTGTTTGTAGAGCTTTTTGGGAACTCTTCTCTGGATTATTCATTAACGCTTCTATCACCTGATTATCATGAGTGGGAGTTGAGGTACCTGGACTTGCCATTTTTCTTGTGTTTTTCAGGCTTGTTCTACCCATTTGGTATGAAAGTAACACCAATTTTGTGCTAGAACACTACTTTAAGGCAAGCATCAACCAGAGTCCTGTAGTTGCACAGTCAAAATGGCTACACACTGTGATATTTCTCAAGGACACATACCCCTCCCATCCTGTGGCAACCCTGGTGGCTGAGATCAAGGGCAGTCATTTACCCACTTGAAAACCATTTGAAGGGAACTTGCTGGTTGCAGCACTGTGAGGAGACAGGACTCTCTGGGCCTCTAGTAATCTGGGTGCCTGGTCTGTTATCAGGAGTGTGTGAAACATGTAGATCCTGCTAAGAAGCAGTGAGACACCAGGGGCCAGAAACTGCAGCCCAACCTGACTTCCAAGAGGACATGGTGCCTGTGAAAATCTGCTTTACTCTTTAAACCGGTGCATAGTACTCTTGAGAACCTACAGACTGGCTGCATGTGTATTCTTTCTTGATGCCATTTCTGGAAGGCTCATTTGTCCTAGATTGACTTTCCTAAAGATTCTCTGACCACCATTCCAGCCAGAAGGTCTGATATGCACTCAAGGTCTCCAATCTAAGGAACTGTGGCCAAGGATATGGACCCAGACCCTTCTACCCAGACCTGGGCAGATGTTCTTGTTGGGCTCTCACACAGTTTGGAGAATAGACAACGACACCAATCATCGTGAGCACAAGTTTATTGCAGAGCATCTAGCTCAAGTTCAATAATTCACTCTTGATTAGAGGATAGAATTTTTGTAGTGGGTTCATGGGAATGTTAGTGTATTCCGGTAGGACCTGATAAGAAAGTAACTAATATAGTATATAGTGCTTATGCTCCTGGATTGTGTGTGTGTATGTGTGTGAGAGAGAGAGAGAGACAGAGAGAGACAGAGAGAGAGAGAGAGAGAGAGGGACAGACAGAGAGAGAGATTTGGTGTGTTTGTGCTGGTAGTAGAGCTTGAAATCAGGACTGAGAGGTATCCCTTAGCTTTTTTACTCAAAGCTGGTGTTGCACTCTACTGAAGCTGAAGCTCCATTGCCAGATTTTTTGCTGCTTAACAGGAGAGAAGAATCTCATGGACTTTCCCACACAGACTGGGTTCAAACTACAGTCTTTGGATATCAGTCTCTTGAGATTTAGTACAGGCCACCAGAACATAGCTCAACCCATGCATTCTGCTGGAGGTTGATCAGACAGTAACTAATAGTGACAAATAGATATTATGCAAACTGGGGCACAGCTGAAGAAGAGAATGAATGAAGCAGGGGCGTTAGTTCAAGATGCTGATCTGGTATCAGCAAAATGGGATACAGCTAGACAAGGGGAGAAAGTGAGGCTGGAGTGTGTGTAAGCCCAGACACTGGTCTGGAACCTCAAGATAAGGACTTTTGGCTACACAGACTCAATTGCTCTCTCTGACCTTCATTTTCCTAACCTAAACAGTACATGGTCAGGGGAGCTGAGAGTCTAGATCGTTGAAGTTCAGGGTTTAGTAACAAATTCTTTTATTTTCACTGAAGTTCACAATGCTTCTTCTTACTAGTGTGGCTGTGTTGCACCACTGCAAGGTCCCCATCTGCACTCTCACTTCCTGCACCACCATTCAGAACCCTGGCATCTACAATAACCATGTTAATTGTAAAACTATGGAATGAGAGGGTTTTAGAAGCATTCTGTATGAGTGAGGATGTTGATGAAAACTTACATAAAAATAGTGATCTCAACAAAGACAAGGTGACAGAGACAGGATATACAGAGAGAGAGAATATGATTGAGAAACAAAGAGACAGACAGAAACAGAGAGGCAATCACAGATATAGACACAGACACAGAGAGACAACCAAAGAGAGACTCAGAGAAAGCATTAGAGATCTAACCCAGGTTCCAGTGGCTCACACATGTAATCCTAGCTTCTCAGGAGGCTTAGAACTGAGGATCTTGATTCAAATCCAGCCTAGCTTATAATTTTACCTCTGATTAAACACTCAAAAACCCTAAATAAATCCAACGGGCATGAATGTAGTTGTCTGCATAAAGTTATATTTGAAAGTGTCCTAAACAATTTTATTAAAAATATCAAAGACTGGGATGTAGCTCAGTGGCAAAACACTTGCTGATAAAGTATGATATCCTGGGATCAATCCTCATTACCAGAAAAAAGTAAATAAATGAAGAGAGAAGAGAAAAAAGAACAGTGAAGAATATGTCACACTCAGATGTGAGGCCCCATTGAGATTCTGGATCTTCTGGGGCAGGGTCTTGGTCCAGAACTTCAGCCTGGAGGTCTTCAAGGCCTGACCCACAGCAAGATGAATGTCCAGCTGTAGATATTGCTCGTTCTGGTCAAACATGGGCCAGTGGAGCAGATCCGCACTGTTGGGGTTCCTGTGAACACACCCCAGGAGAAGTGGGGTGGTAAAAGTCATTCTGAGTTCTTGTGAACCTGCACCCAATCACCTCATTAGTGTCCTGCTTTGCAGCCCAAAAGATCAGGAGTGGAGGGAATGAGAGAAAATTTATTGGAACTTTATAGGAAAACTGAGACCACCCTATAGTATCTGTTGCATATGGCTCACAACCACCCAAAAGAGTTAGTGCTGATGTTTCTACAAAAATGCAGACAACTTTCAGCTCTCTGGGGCAAGAGAGAGTGACTTGAACCTATAAAGCACTCACTGTGTATGAGTGAGTCCTGGGGTTTGAGGCAGAGCTGTCATTTGAGTAAGAATTATGGATGCACATAAAGATGCCACAAGGGGATCAGTAGGTGGACTCCACTGGTGGGAGGCAGAGTTAGGTGTATGTTCTTACCTATTCCGGGCAAAGTTGGCCCAGTACTTCATCATCCTCCTGCTCAGTAGCTCCTCTTCCTCAGAAAAGCCCGCTGCACAAAGGAGAACAGGAGTCTGCATCTTGGACAACATTTCAGGGTGCCTACTCCTGCTCTCCACCCTCCATTCAATTGTAGTCTGGTCCTCCATACCAAGCCAACTTCTCTTCCTCTCTTCCACCCAAGATCAGGTATTCCCATTGCACAACCTTCCATTCTTCTTCCTTACCTCTAGCTGAAAAGACTAGTGTGTATTCCTAGACTAGTGGACAGTTCTTCCCCAGTCCTTGGGAATAATGTATGGACAATCTTCATGTCCTATCATCTACTCTGTACCCATGTCTGACACCTTATAGCAAGTGGGGACAGGTGTTGGAAGCACAGGCTGTTTGGGAAAAGGTATGGATTGTAAACACCTGAAGCTTTTGGAATGCTAAGATTTCAGACACTTCGTGTCCTCTCTCTGAGCTTCCATGGTAGACCATGAGAAGACCCCACTTACAGGCCCATTCTAGTTTATGGAAATGAAGAAGACTCACGGCTGCTGCCATACAAAGAAGACCCAAAGACAAATTCAACCTCATCACTATGGTCGGCCCTCACATATGGAGGCCTGGGGTTCGAGGTCAAGTTCTTACGATGTTGGAACAAGTAGAAGTAGACAGGAGCGTGAGAACCTGGAGGTGGAGACAAATTATGACATGCTGACTTCTCAACTGGAGTCATCTTTCCTCATCTTTGGTGACAAAATAGCTAGGTTGAAGCTGCCTGGAATCTGGACTGTGAAGTGAGAAACCTCAGGCAGGAAGAGGCTTTGTAAACCCCAAAGATGGTCATCACAGTGAATGATCCATTCTCTGACTTCTAGGATGAGCTTTGAGGCCAAGAATTTCAAGGTACTTCCATTTTCCTGATGATCAATGGGAAAAGCTTTGGTTAAATCATGGCTTGGATTTCCTATCTGTGTGGTCTTAGACTAGTAACAGACTAAGTTTTCTTTTCTGTAAATTGCCAGTGATGCCTGTGCCTGGCCATAGCCATGAGAATTTGCTGGCCTATGGGACAGCAGGTGCCTGGCACTGGGGCCTTGTGAGACACAAAAGTGGGGACTTGGACATCATACATTTTCTCTGAGATGCACAGTTCTGAGCTGCCCACTGCAAAGGCAGATCTCAGCCACAGATGTACTCACGCTGAAAATGTGCTACATGCAGTGCAGGCATCACAAATGTAAAGTCCGCCATCATGTCTTGGAACTGAGCTTGGAGGGTCTGGGAGTCCTCTGTGTCCCCCATGTACTCTTCCATCAGCAGGTGAGCACACTCAGCAGGCAAGTTCTGTGCCAAGAAGATCAGAGAGAGTCAGGTTAGGCAGGCAATAGAGTGGGAGGAAGGAGGCAGCCTCTGGGTGGGGAGATGGGACTGGATGGGACACGAGTATAAGGGGGAAAGAGCCAAACTCTGGCGAAACCCCACCACCATCACATATCCCATCCTTTATTACTGAAGGTTACTGTGGGAATAAATAGCTTGGGATTTCCCATCCATAGGGGCAGGTGTCCACGTCCTTACCATGCGTTGTACCATGTACTGCATGACAGATGGCAAGTTGCTTCTATTTATTCCCATTATCATGTCAAATAATCCCAACATCTAAGTGGTGGGGAGACAATTTGAGCTGGAATTGCGTGATCATGAAGGTATCATGCCCTGTCCAACCATAAACCCCCTACCACTCACACACATAACAGATGAGCTCCCCAGACAACTAATAAGTTAGAATGAAGTCTCACCTGGGGGATGCCATAGCCATACTCATCACTGTTAACACCAATGATGCTAGGGACAGGGTGGAAGTCAGCAGAGGCCAGCAGCTCTTTGGGATGCCTGGGTAAGAAGACCCCATCCACCACTCCAGGCATGACCTTGAAGGTCTGAGGAGGCATCAATGATAAGGAGTTGAGATCACATACCACACATTTTTTATTGTCCTCATGTTACTTTCACCATATTCCATTTCTTCCCAGCATTCGCTCCCACACAGAAACCAAGACATCCAACCCTTGAGTTAGCCTCCCTTGCTTTTTGTTTTGTATCCAGGGCTACTAACCAGTCATTGGTTCACATTAGAACCGGGTGATTCGTACCCTTTTTCCCTTTTTCCCTCAGGGAGCAGTGGACAGTTTCCCCTGATGGACCCTCACCACACCATTCAGCCTGACCTTGGTAATAGCCAGCATTTCCTCTTCACTCTTGGCCCGCAGGCAGCGCACCAGGGCCTCTGAGTTCATCTTCACACAGGCAGACAGGTTGGCCACCATCTGGAAAGTAACCATGCAATGGCTGCCATACTCTTTGAAGTAGCAAGAGAGGTTTGTCCATACTCAGACTGATGCAAATTACTCCAAATCTCTTAGGTATAGTGTTTGGGTTGCTATAGGTGTGAAATCATTCCCACTTTCGTGATGCTCAGGGACCTTCAATGGAGGATTCATCCTGTCTGCTTACATGATTATGACCACATGGAAGAATCTGAGTGTAGCCTTGCTGCCCACAGACCACACTCAAACTCTGTGAGGATGAAATGTATAGATTCTACCCATGAGCAGTCTCCAATTCTCAAGAAGGTCCCAAATTACATCCATGATCCTTATAGTCCCAATTAAATAGAGTGAACCAGAAGCTCTAAGGGTGAAGGGAAATACAGGGAGTTTGGCACAGAGCAACTGAGGGCACTCACTGAGGAGACTGGTTCAGAGGAGCTGGAGATGAGGTCTGGCACCACAGCCACCCCACTTTCCATGATGGCACCATGGAACAGTCCTTGGGACATGGGGGACACGACATGTGAGGACACACTTGTGCCACCTGCAGACTCGCCAAAAATGGTGACACCATTGGGATTGCCTCCAAAGTAGGCGATATTCTGCTGGACCCAGCGTAGGGCGGCCACTTGGTCCAGGTAGCCCCAGTTTCCAGTGGCATACTGGTCTCCAGTGCTGAAAAGTTACAGAGACTAGGATCACAGGACTGTCCTGGCTCTTCTTGGTCCTCATTGCCCATTTTAATCCCACACTCACCTGAAGAAGCCCAGGACTCCCAGACGGTACTGGATAGTGACCACCACCACATTCTCAATGGCTGCCAGCATGGATCCATCATTCCAGGAAGCCATGCCCATAACAAATGCACCACCATGGATCCACACCATCACCTGAGAAAGTGAGACAACTGTCACTGATTCCCATTCAGCTTCTATCCTAACTCTGGTTGCCCTAACACTGCCCATGGCTCTGGCAGTGGGCAGTTGCCAACATCAAAGAATTCCTTCAAGACCTCCTGAACTTGGCCCTGGGTGAGGGCCCCAAGTTCATTCAGTATCCTTGAGGTCCACTCTAGGAATCCAAGTCTGAATTAAGGGCTCCAAGACTAGAATATTGGTGTTTTTACTCTGCTGCCTATCTAAAATGGAAAGAAAAGGTGCATTCCTCTGAATGTCTCACCTTAAAATGAGTCAAAAGGATTACATAATAGCATTGGCACAATAGTCAAGCCACAATTTGAGTGATCTCAAAGTATAGCACTTGAGTTTCTCACTGAGACTTCTGGGCTCATGTTGGTAGAGTGAGATCTTGTTTCATTAGAGAGCCCACGTCTCTAACATCTGGGAACAGTTAGGACTCTCCATCCCCTACTATTGGTGAGTCACCCTTCCTGGCACGTGGTGTTTGGAACCTGATAATGAAACTTCTCATTAGGTTCCACACTGGCTCAGAGCTGTTCCTTCCAGTACTAAGAGTCTTACAGAAAAAAAATGTCCTCCCACAAAGTACAGCCAAGTCCTGACACTTACAGGCAGGTTAGAGCCCTCCTGGGCACC
Source organism: Dipodomys spectabilis (assembly GCF_019054845.1). Classification (NCBI taxonomy): domain Eukaryota; kingdom Metazoa; phylum Chordata; class Mammalia; order Rodentia; family Heteromyidae; genus Dipodomys; species Dipodomys spectabilis. The sequence continues at coordinate 9,918,542 of NW_024870950.1, forward strand.
AGCAGGTGAATAGATGTTAAGATAAAGGCAGTCTTCAGACATTGAGATGGAAGGTATATTTATATTAAAAGCAACTTGCAGACACCTGTTTTGAAGAGTAGATAATTATTCCAGGGTTTATCTCATGGCAAAAAATCTGATCTTGAGGCTAGATTTGTTTCCAGTCACTGTAACTATCTGCCGCACTGGTGCCCTGTTTATACAGAATCTTCTCTCGTGTTTCTCCCAAACAAGACACAGACCACATTACTTGGGATTCATGAAGCTCTCCATCTCAAGCTAGGCTGTAGCTTTGATTTTCAGAAAGCCTTCACATTGTTGTGGGCATTGGGTATCTCTCCTCCTAAGTCTTGTACATCTTGACTCATAGAGTTTTCTAGAAGCATTGGCTGCAAGTATTGACATTTATACTTTCTCTCTGTGCCAATTAAAGACCAGCCAGGGTTGCTGCCACCATACCAGTATAGTATGAATGCATGAAGCTCAGTTACCCCTAGAGTCGTGGGACATTGCTGAAATCCAAATCCAGACCCCAGGGAAATACATTCCTTCAACCATATGTCCACTTGAAAGCACTTACACATTTCCTTAACCAGTGCCACCAGGCCCTTTGAGTAGGCACAGTGGGTATGGAGCTTGGCTTCTCCCAGGAGCCCCCATTGCTGCCTTCCTCAGGGATCTGTAGCATCTGCTGCTGGACCAGGACCTTTGTCAGGTACCTATAGCCAACGTGATCCTTTCTCAGAGACTCCTCCTCTGGTGGCCGATAACTATTGGCATTATCCAAGCCATAGCACAAATATATGTTTGTGCTTTGACATCTAGTGCTAGCACTGTTCATATGTAAAGGCAGAGTCCGGAGCCTGGCACTGAATCTCAACAAATTCAATGTAAACATGGACAGGAAACATTCTCCAGTGCAGAAGGAAATGGAGTGTGGATTGATTTACATGGGAGAAATACTCAGCCTGGTTCAGGGTGCCCCTCCCACCACAGAGATCCTCACCCCATGAGAACTTACATGGCTGGGTAGGAGGTGGCATTCCTCACACCACTCCATGGTTCAGGGGGCTCTGGAGGGGCAAATCGCAATGAGCCTACAGGTGGCTTGGCAAAGGGAATGCCCAGGAAGGTGTGGACTCCCACATTGGTGTCATTCACATGGACGAGGCTGCCCTGCACCTGCCCATATTGTGTGGTTCTGATGGGGCTGGCTGGCTCCTGGCCTGTGGGTAGAGATGCACATCAGAATTAGTTTGGCCCCCATCAGCTGCCACTCACATTGTGGCTCCTGTTGGCTCTATGCCACCCACAGTTTAGTCTGGCAAGGTCCTCTGACCTGCAGGTTCAATGGCTTCACATACATTCTGCCTGCATGACTGTGCTCCAACACCACTGTTTTCACTGACCTGACCCAGACCTTCCTACCAGGCAGGCTCCCTGAGGTTCTTTGGGACTTGATTTCATCATTAAGCCCTACCAGCTTCCAGCTTATGTCTTAAGTGATGGGAGAATAAGCATCATTTCTAGTTACCCAACATTTTTATAAAGGCACCATGAGAAAGCTAAGGATTGGACTGAACCTTTCCAATCCTCATGGAACTCACAGTGGAGGTAGCTAAAATGCTAAGAAGAGATAAGGGCCCTAAGAAGAGAGGAACACATCTCTGAGCAGATTATGAAAACCTTGGCTGGCTTTTGTTGGGTTTTAAGAATAGGGCAGTCCATTGGATACCAACCCATAGTCCACATCCAACTGGCTTGTACAATGATAATTGTTTAAGTGGATGCCGATTACATTGGGTTTGTTTCTTCTAACTTAAGACAGAGAACAGTTTTGTTTGTGCTCATGTTTGGTAGTCCCAAAACTCCTGCTCCTTTATGTGTTTTAGACATCCAGTAAAGACCACAATTTCTGGCTATATTTTAATCAGTACCAATTCCACTTCTAATGGAATCTTCTCTCCCCCATTACTAACTTCAGGTTGCAGTAATTCACAAATTTCACCTGTTCCTATGAGAAAATTAACTCTCCTGCTCCTAAGCAATGGCTCAGAGCTAGTTGTGAATCAGCCAGGTTCATGTCACCTGCTATGGCCGAATCAAGATAGCAACCACAAATAGACACCACAGACAGCAATTTCCCAACATTGTTGCAAGTCCACAGACATACCAATGATCTCCATGTTGTCTACACAAGAGGTTTTGGCTACATGGGAACTCTGAACCTCAGTGTGGCCACCAACCACTCATACTCATAGCTGTTACAGTAAAGGATAAAAATTGCTCTTAGGTTCCTGTTAGAGACCAGCTACATAGATGTGATTGAAGCCCGTCATGAAAGTTTCTGAGGAAGTTGAGCCATACAGAGTCACAAAATGACCCTTAAATTAAGAGATTTAAAACCCTGGGCCTTCTAGATACATGGTTTGCTCAACCAGCTCCTCATGATAGTAACAGTTGTGGTCTTGGACTCACTATTTCACAATCAATACCCAGAACCTGATCAAGAGCAGGTAAGGGAGGGAATCTGGTAGGAGTGGGCCATGGGTAAGGGGAGGGGAACTGCTTAGGGTAGATTAAATAAGAGAGAGTAGGGGAGTTCATCAGGACCTACCCTAACACGCTCTGTGGTGAGGGGGATCAAAGGTTGCACATATATTTCTGGATATAATTCTCTGGTGGCATGAGCTCCTGATAAGGGCCTGGGGACTTTGTGATAGGCACAGGGTACATACCCTTTACCCAAGGAGCCAACAAGCTTTTGCCCAGATTTGAATGAAACCCAGTGACATCTCAATTCAACTTCATGTTGTGTTTCTGAGCTCTTCAAGAACTAGAAACTTTTGCCAGGGCATATTGAACCATGCCAAGATGCTTCTCTGGAGATAAAGGAGACCCATCCATAAACAAAGGAATGTGGGAATGACATTAGCAGATTCAGTAGCAGTTATAGCCACAGGTATACCTACACACAGAGGACGGCAATGTCCAGAATCCCTGACTCTGCCTGACACATTTCAGTGCACCTCAGACTCTTCGATTTGGGGCTCACTCCTCTGTGTCCTCAGGCATCAATGACCCTCTCTGAGTTCGATGATCTCCACCGTGGGCTTTTATGGATGCTTAAAGAGCACAATTTTCCCACACTATCATTTGTGATGTCCACCGCCCCCCCCCCTCCCTTCTCCAAGCTCAAACTCTGCTCTACACAATGTGGCAGATCTCAGCCTAGTCCTTGTACTCTCCAACCCCCACCCCAACTCCCTGCAGGAGTCTCACCCTGAATCTGGAGTGGGAGAAGCAGGAATCCACAGACCACTGCAGTCAGACAAGCAGGAAGTTGGTGGAGTAGCATGGCTGCCTCACAAGACCTTTTCTGGCCCTCCAGACAGCACACTGCAACTGAACAACAGGTACAGTTCAACTAGACCTTGCCCAGCCAGGAGTTTGGACCTGACATGGAGTAGGCAGGGACATTTAGAGGCTGGGCAAGGTTATTCCTGCAAGAGAATGTTGTCACTGATGGGGCAGTGGTCACAGGAAGTCAGTAGTCAGCACTGTGGGTGTGAGACTTCCCTTCTCCTACTTTGCCTTTGCCTTCTTCCAGAGGTGCTGTGTGGCTTCTGCAGCCCTTGAGATACTAGGAGCTATCACTGAGGTGAAGGTTGTAATGGAGAAGTTCATGGGTAGTCTGCAGAAAAGCAGACTCAGGATCTCACAGATGGATATGCCCCCCACCTTCCATGGGAAAAAGGTGAGCACTTGAGCAGAGACAGGGAGCTATGACTGTGCTCATTTTGAAATTCCTCCTTGATCTCATTGCTCATAGATTCCTGAGTCTACTTTCAAGTTCGCTCATGTCTTGGAGTTGTGGTCTCAGCATCTGCATGGACCCTTTCCTATTTAGGAATGGCTGGTCCCTTTATACCTATTTGTCTCTGTAGCCTTTCTTAAGGACTCATTCTCCTATTCATCCAGCCCTCAATTTGTGGCTACCATAGTTTCTGACCTCAAGGGCAGTCATTTACACACTTGAAACACATTTAAGGGAACTTGGTAGTTGCAAAACTGAAAAGAGAAGACAGGGTTCTCTGGGCTTGTGGTGATCTGGGAGCCAGGTCAGTAACTGGGAGTGTATGAAGTACTTAGAATGCTGCTAGGATTCAGTAAGGGGCCAGGAGCTGCAGCCCAGCCTGACTTCCCAGAAGAAGTAGTGCCATTGGAAATCAGTTTTGATTCTTCAAGCTGGTGCATAATACTGTTGAGTACCTACAGCCTGGCACCACAGGCTTTCTTTCTTAGGACCATTCCTGGAAGGGTCATTTCTACTAATATGACTTATCTAAAGATTCTCTGAACTGAAATGGGGAATTCCCAGGAGTCATCACTCAGACAAAATATATAGCCAATGGAAAGTCTTCACTAGCCGACTGCTGACCACACTCGAGTGTTAGGTGTGATGATCCCCTCAAATAGAATATAAAATATGAAATTAGAAAGAGGAACAATTACTTATGATCAAGAATAAGGCCAAACTTGAAAGGCAGGATCTGCCTATACAGAAAAAAATCTCCAGGCTAGTCATTAAAAAGAAAACTTCCAAAGATAAAAGGCTTGAAGTAAATTGTGAGTTAAACACCAGGTTACTAGAATTTGGTAAATAACAGTGAGACTCAGAAAGAGCCAGAAAACCTAGAAAGTGGTTTGATTTTGGGGTGTGATAAGTAAGACATTTGGAATGCGATTTTTGCTATTTTTGTTGTTCTGCTTAGTGAGGTTGTAATTGCTATTTCATTAACTGGCATCTTTGATGGGAAGATTGGGATGAGGACTTTGTCTTGTGACTTATTGCCTTGTGATTTGAATGACTGGAATGATAATCACCATTTTGTAATCCTAACTGCTAGCTCTGCTTCTTTAACTTACTTCTTTGCCTATCACAAAACTACCCTGGCCACCTGCAAGTAGGCCCTCCCTTCCCCCATGGCTTGCCTTAAAATACCCTGAGCTATTTGACTTTATTGCTGGTCTTCAATGTCTTCACCTGCCCTGGCTAATAAACAATTCCAAGCCCAATTGACTGTTGGTGACTCCTTTCGCCAATCATAGGTTCGAGTCCCACCAGCCAGGGAAGTTGGGATACTTCAGCGTACTCAAGTGTAATAGCCTCCCAAACAAGTCAGGTTCATATACCCCTCACCTGAGAGTTTGTAAGTTCCCTTTTCCCTAATCTTACAGCTACAAGCAAACAGGAATCAACAGTAGCAGAAGTCAGCGTTAAGCAAAGTGGTGCCTTATCCAATTTAGGTGCATTGTGCAGTGCATTTTCCTGCCCTGGCTGGCTTTGAACCACAATCCTCAGATCTCAGCCTCCTGAGTTGCTAAGATTACAGATGTGAGCCACAAGTGCCCGGCTTGGGCTTCAGGTCTTTGAGACTGGAGTCCAGCTGCAGTTGCCAGCTTTCTAATGAGACTCTCAATTGGACCTCTCAGGATGTGGCTTCTCTATTTCTCCTGGTTGAATTCCTGTACAAAATGGGTTCAAGATCCTGGTTTGATGCCAGCCAAATGGGTGGGCAAGGGGAGAATGTGATGCTGCAGTGTTGGTAAATCAAGACACTCGTCTGGAGACTGGAATAAGGATATTTGGCTACTCAGATTCAGTAGCTCTCTCTGACCTTCATTCTCAATCCAAATAGCACCTGGACTAGGGTGCTGAGAGTTTAAGGTCCAGGATCAAGTTGAGTTATTCTGACTGAAAATCACAGTGTTTCTTCTTAATTCTCTGGCTGTGGTGCACCACTGCAAGGCTGAAGGTCCCGATGGGTCCTTCCACTTCCTCCACCATCATTCAGAGACATGACACCTACAATAACCATGCTAAAAAACACGGAATGAACAGTTCTTAGAAGCATTCTGTATGTTTGAGGAGGTTGATGAAAACTTACATATATCTAGTGATCTGGAGAAAGATGAGGAGGCAGGGCCAGGAGAGAGAAAAAGACAGACACACACACAGACACACAGACACACAGACACACAGACACACAGACACACAGAGAGAGTCACAGAGAGGCAGAGAGACAGACACAGAAGAACTGAGCAAGAGAGAGAAAGAGAGAGACAGACACACAGAAAGACATATAGGGAGATTCACAGGGAGAGACAGAGAAAGAGAGAAAGAGACACAGGGGGCAGGAGGGAGGGGGGAGATGGGAAGGGATGGGAAGGGGAAACAAAGGAGGAGGCAACAATGCTTGATAAGAAATGTACTCATTACCTTGTTCATGTAATTGTAACCCCTCTGTCCAGTATTTTCACAATTTTAAAAAAAAGAGACAGAGAGACAGAAAGTGTAGTGAGTGAGACTTATGGAATAATGGCATAGTGCATTGTTAAATAGGGAATATATTGAGTGTACGTGTACTGTGAAACAGTATGAAATATTAAGCTGTGAAATTAGGAGTTAGAACTATGGAATACAGAGATAAGTACACACCCAGGGAGCCAAAGACTTTACTAAGGTGACCAGCTAAAGCAGAACCTGCTGAGATATAAGAGTTAGTTATTGGTGTGGTTTCATACTGGTATATTTGAAGTATTTGGATAAATTGAGTGAAACTTATTAGTCTAAGCATGATGCTACATGTGTGCTCTGCAGAGACAGAGACAGAGACAGGCAGACAAAGACACAGACTCAGACACAGACATGGTCACAGACACAGAGAGACAAGCAAAGAGAGAGAGAAGGAATCAGATATGTGAGCCAGGTACTAGTGGCTCACAAGTGCAATCCTAACTTCTCAGGAGGCTAACATCTGAGGATCCTGGTTCAAAGCTATTCCATTGCACTCACCAAAAGGCACAATGCACTTAGTCTTTGTCCAACCAGGAGTTTGGATGTGACATGGGGGTAGGCAGGGACATAGGAGAGGCAGGGCAAGGTTGGTCCTGCAAGGGAGTGGCACTGATGGGGCAGTGGTCACAGGAAGTCAGTGGTCAGCACTTTTTGTGAGCCCTTCCCTTCCCCTACTTTTCCTTTGTCCTCCTCCAGGGGAGCTGTGTGGCTTCTGCAGTCCTTGGAATACTGTGAACTCTCACTAAAGTGAAGTTTGTAAATTCGGCGCTATCCTGAGAGAAGCAGGCTCAGAATCCCACAGATGGATAATGTCCCCACAACATGAGTGCAAACACGAGTACTTGAGCAGAGACAGGGAGCTATGACTGTGCTCATTTTGAAATTCTTCCTTGAACTCATTGTGCACAGGTTGCCAATTCCCACTATAGTTCCGTTATCCCTCAGAGACCTGGTCTGAGGGTCTGCGTGGGCCCCTTCCTGTTTGGGAGTGGCGGTCCATTCAAACATACTCTTCACTGTGGCCTGCCTTAAGGACCCATTCCCCTTCCAACCTGTGGCAACCCTGGTGGCTGAGATCAAGGGCAATCATTTACCCGCTTGAAAACCATTTGAAGGGAACTTGCTGGTTGCAGCGCTGTGAGGAGACAGGACTCTCTGGGCCTCTGGTAATCTGAGACCCTGGTCTGTAATCAGGAGCTTGTGAAACATGTAGATCCTGCTAAGATGCAGTGAGACACCAGGGCCAGGAGCTGCAGCCCAACCTGACTTCCACGAGGATGTGGTGCCAGTGAAAATCAGCTTTGACTCTTCAATCTGGTGCACAATACTCTTGAGAACTTACAGCCTGGTAGCATGGGTGTTCCTTCTTGGTGCTATTCCTGGAAGGCTTATTTCTCCTGGCATGACTTGGCTTTCTGACCTCCATTCCAGCCACAAGGTCTGATGTGAACTCAAGGTCTCCAATCTAAGGAACTGTGGCCAAGGATATAGACCCAGACCCTTCTACCCAGACCTGGGTAGATGTTCTTGTTGGACTCTTACACAGTTTGGAGAATAGACAATGACACCAATCACCATGAGCACAGGTTTATTGCAGAGCCTCTAGCTCAAGTTCAATGATTCACTCTTGATTAGAGGATAGAATTTTTGTAGTGGGTTCATGGGAACATTAATGTATTCCGGTAGGACCTGATAAGAAAGTAACTAATATAGTGCTTATGCTCCTGGATTTGGGGTGTGTGTGTGTGTGTGTGTGTGTGTGTGTGTGTGTGTGTGTGTGTGTGTGTGTGTGTGTGTGTGTGTATACACGTGGGTGCGCGCATGCGTGCATCTGTCTGTGTGCTGGTAGTAGGTCTTGAACTCAAGGCCTGAGAGCTATCCCTTAGCTTTTTCACTCAAAGCTGGTGTTCCACACCACTAGAGCTGAAGCTGCATTGGCAGCTTTTTGCTCCTTAACAGGAGAGAAGAATCTCATGGACTTTCCTACCCAGGCTGGCTTCAAACAGTAGCCCTCAGATCTCAGTCTCTTGAGAGGTTCAGGACACCAGTGCATGGCTCAACCCATGCATTCTGGTGGAGGTTGATCCAGATATTATGCAAACTGGGGCACAGCTGAAGAAGAGAGTGAATGAAGCAGGTGGTATTAGGTCAAGGTGATGGTCTGGTATCAACCAAATAGTCAACAACCAGACAAGTGGAGAAAGTGAGGCTGGAGTGTGTGTAAACCCAGGCACTGGTCTGGAACCTCAGGATAAGGACTTTTGGCTACACAGACTGAATAGCTCTCTCTGACATTCATTCTCCTAACCTGATCAGCACCTGGGCTGGGGAGCTGAGAGTCTAGGTCGTTGAGGTTCAGGGTTTAGTAACAAGTTCCTTCATTTTCACTGAAACTCACAATGTTTCTTCTTAATACTGTGGCTCTGGGGCACCACTGCAGGGCAGATGGCCCTCATATGCACTGTCACTTCCTGTACCATGATTCAGAGATCCCAGCATCCACAATAACCATGCTAATAGCAAAACCATGGAATGAAAGGGTTTGAGATTCATTAGTGATCTGGACAAAGACAAGGCAACAGAGACAGGACAAAAAGAGAGAATATGAGAGGGAGAAACAGAGAAAGACACAAGAGAGGCAGACACAGAGAGGCAATCACAGACATCAACAGAGACATAGAGAGACAACCAAAGAGATATAGAGAGACAACCAAAGAGAGACAGAGAGAGAGCATCAAAGAAACAAGCCGGGGCAAGTGGCTCACACCTGTAATCCTAGCTTCTCAGGAGACCTAGAACTGAGGATCTTGGTTCAAAGCTAGCCTAGGTGACATTTTTATCTCCAAGTAAACACTCAAAAACCCAGAATAGAATTCAATAGAAATGAAAGTCTGTCTCTGCATAAAATTAGGTTTGAAAGTGTCCTAAACAACTTGATTAAAAATATCAAGGACTGGGATGTAGCTCAGTGGCAAAGCACTTGCCGAGCAAGTACAACATCCTGGGTTTGATCCTCATTACCAAAAAAACTAAATAAATGAAGAGAGAAGAGAAAAAAACAATGAAGAATGTGTCACACTCAGATGTGAGGTTCCGTTGATCTCCTGGATCTTCTGGGGCAAGGTCTTGGTCCAGGACTTCAGCCTGGAGGCCTTCAGGGCCTGACCTATGGCAGGATGGATATCCAGCTGTAGCTACTGCTCATTCTGGTCAAACTTGGGCCAGTGGAGTAGGTCCTCACTATTGGGGTTCCTATGGACACACCCTCCCAGGAGGAAGAGTGAGGGTCAATCCAGGTACTTGTGAGCCTGGACCCAATCACCTCATTAGGGTCATGCAAGGCATCCCAAAAGATCAGGAGTAGGGGAATGAGGGAAACTTCTGATATAGGAAAACACTCCCACTAGTGTCTGTTCTATATGGTTCAGAGCCACATCACAGAGTTGAGTGCTGATGTTTCCACAAAAATGTGAACTACCTTTCAGGTCTCTTGAGCAAGAGAGAATGACTTGACCCTATAAAACTCTCTCTCTCTCTGTCTCTGTCTCTGTCTCTCTGTCTCTGTCTCTCTCTCTCTCTCTCTCTCTCTGTGTTTCTCTCTCTGTGCCTGTGTCTGTGTCTGTATCTGTCTCTGTCTGTCTGTCTCTCTCTTTCTCTTTCTCAGTGTGAGTCCTGGGGTTTAAGGGAGGACTGTCATAGAATTAAGGATCATACATGCATATAAAAATGCCATAAGGGGATCACTAGGTGGACTCCACTCATGGGAGGCAGGGTTAGGTGTGTTATTTCACCCATTCTGGGCCAGGTTGGCCCAGTACTTCATCATCCTCCTGCTCAGTAGCTCCTCCTCTTCAGAAAAGCCAGCTGTACAGAGGAGAACAAGAGTCTACATCTTGGACAACCTTTCAGGGTGCCTACTTCTGCTCTACACCCTTCATTCAACTGTGGTCTGGTCCTCCATACCAGGCCTGATCCTTTCCCTCTGTTCCACTCAGGAGCAGGCACTCCCATTATACAACCTTTCATTCTTCTTCCCTACCTCTAGCTGAAAACGGCGGTGTGTATTCCTCTGACCCCCATTCCAGTCACAAGATCTGATGTGCACTCAAGATCTCCAGCCTAATGAACTCTGGCCCAGGAGATGGACAGAGACCCTTCTATCCAGACCTGGCTAGATGCTCTTGGTAGATTCACACACAGTTTGGAGAATAGACAAAGAGACAGATTACCATCAACACATGTTTATTGCAGAGCCTTTAGCCAAAGCTTAAATATTCACTCCTGCTTACAAGCTAGGGTTTTTGTATTGGTTTAGTGAGAATGTTAGTGTAATCCAGTAGGGGCTGATAAGAAAGCAACTAATGTGGTGCTTCTACCCTTGGAGTCTCTCCCTCTCCCTCTCTTTCTCTGTCTCTCTGTCTCTGTCTGTCTCTGTCTGTTTCTGTCTGTCTCTGTCTCTGTCTCTCTGTCTCTCTGTCTCTCTGTCTCTGTCTCTCTCTGTCTCTCTGTCTCTCTTTGTCTCTCTGTCTCTCTGTCTCTGTCTCTCTCTCTCTCTCTCTTCTGTATATGTGTGTGCTGGAATTGGGACCTGAACTCAGGGCCTGAGAGCTATCCCTTAGCCTTTTCACTCAAAGCTGGTACTACACACTATTATAGCAGCAGCTCCATTGTGGGGTTTTTGCTGTTTAACAAAAGATAAGAATCTCATGGACTTTCTTACCCAGGCTGGTTTCAAACTGCAATCCTCAGATCTCTGTCTCCTGAGTGTTAGGTACAGACCACCAGTGCATGGCTCAACACATGCATTCTGGTGGGGGTTGATAAGAAAGTAATTAATTTAATAGTAATAATTCAAACTGGGTCACAGCTGAAGAAGGGAGGAAATGAAGCAGGGACGTTAGCTCATGGTCCTGGTTTGGCCCCAGCCAAAAGGATTACAGCCAGACAAGGGGAGAAAGTGAGGCTGGAGTGTTTATAAATCCAGGCTCTGGTCTGGAACTTCAGGATAAGGACATTTGGCTACCCAGAATTAAGAGCTCTCTCTGACCTTCATTCTCCTAACCTAATCATCACCTGTGCTGGGAAACTGAGCATTTAGATCCTTGAAATTCAGGATCCAGTAACCAATCCCTTTATTTTAACTGAAAATCATGCTGCTGCTTCTTAATACCATGGCTGTGGTGTCCACTGCAAGGCTGAAGGTCCCCTCATGCCCTGCCATTTCCTGCACCATCATTCAGAGACCTTGGCATGCACAATAACCATGCTAATAGTAAAAGCATGGAATGAAAGCCTTTTAGAAGCATTTTGTATCTGCGAGGAGGTTTATGAAAACTTACATATAGCTAGTGATCTGGACAAAGATGAGGAGACAGACAGACACACAGACAGACAGACAGAGACAGAGACACAAAGACAAGAGACAGAAAGAGAAAGAGAGAGAAAGAAAGGCAGACACAGACAGAGAAGCAGACACAGACATAGACATAAGCATAGAGAGACAGAGAGATAGAAAGAAAGCATCAGAGACACAAGCAAGGTGCCAGTGGCTCACAGTGTAATCTTAACTTCTCAGGAGGCTGAAATCTGAGGATACTGGTTCAAAGACAGCCCAGTTCGAAAAGTCGCCAATTAAACACTCAAAAACCCAGAATAGAATCCAACAGAAACGAAAGTACGTGCCTGCGTAAAGTCCTAAACAACTTAAAAATAGCAGAGAATCTGTCACACTCAGATGTGCTATGTGAATAAAAAGTAATGTGTGCATTCATAGAAGGCGTTCCTCAATAAAAGAAATAACACTTGATTCTTAAAGTATTAATCGCCTTGACTTCAAGTCACAAACAATTCAGTTACTATGATATGCTATATTGTGTTATTATTTTTCCAAACAATATTGAATCTTGATTGCAACTAAATACAATTGGGCCAGGACGTAGTGGTTCTTACCTAAAATCCTAGCAACTCAGAATGCTAAGGGCTGAAGATCAAGGTTCAAAGCCAGTCCAGGCAGAAAAGATTTTGGAGATTCTTATGTCTAATTAACAAGCAGAAAGCCAGAAGTGGAGGATGGCTCAAGAAATAGAGATGCAACATTGAGGAGGAAAATAAAAAAACAAGTCAGAAGACAAAGCCCTGAGTTCAAGTCCTAGTACTGGAATATAAAACAAACACAATCAAGTGTTTACAAAAGCTGAGTAAAAGAAAGTAATTAACTGTAAAGTATGTGAAGGGAGTTCGTTGCATGAAAGAAACATTTTAACACATGATATAGGAGTGGATGTGGGTAAATTTAACTGCATGGAAATTAATCCAAAACAAAACTCCTTGTACACTTGTGTGGATGAGAGAGAAAGAGAAAGAGAGAGAGAGAGAGTATTAGAGAAACTTAGAAATTAAATTGGCTTAATTTTGGCTACTTAGAAGTTAGAGAAAAAAATGGGATTTGCTGAAGGGTCAATCTGGGATTTTAACCCACTTCTAGGAGTAACATGCTCAGAACATCTTCTTCATTTGAAGAGAGGCTGGGGACTTGGAGCAGACAGAGGTTGGGGAGATGAGATGAGCGAGAAAGAAAGTAGCCCAGGCCCATGGGGTATGGAGGACTGTGAGCACTTGGAGCTCATCCAGCTTCATTGCCAGGGGGCATTTATTGAGTGTGTCTAACCAGAGAGTGCTCAGGCAAGTTGGTCATGAACATCATGCAGGGAGTTATTCATAAGTATCAGCTGGTTGGCTGGCTGACAGGATACAGGGGGATGAATGGCCAAGTGAATGAATGATTGAGTCAATTTCTATTTCATGGTAAATGTATGGGCACCTCCTACTGATCCTACTCATCCACTCATCCTGACATGGACCACTACAGCTCTACATGCTTCTCAGCCCCCTTGAGCTCCTGGATTTTCTGGGGCAGGGTCTTGGTCCAGAACTTCAGCCTGGAGGCCTTCAGGGCCTGTCCCACGGCAGGATGGATGTCCAGCTGTAGATACTGCTCATTCTGGTCAAACAGGGGCCAATGTATCAGGTCCTCACTGTTGGGGTTCCTGTGGACACACCCCACAAGGAGAAGGGGTGAGGGTCATTCTAAGGCCTGGTGAGCCTGGACCCAATCACCTCATTAGGTGATTTGGGCAGGCAGCCCAAAGGTCAGGAGTGGGGGTATGAGGGAATGAGGGAAACTTTTCTGATAAGGAAAACAAGGCCCTCCCACAAGTGTCTGTTCTATATGGCTCAGAGCCACCTCACAGAGATGAGCGCTGATATTTCCACAAAACTGTGCTCTACCTTTCAGGTTCCTGGATCAAGAGAGTGTGACTTGAACTTACCATTCATTCTCTGTGTGTGAGTGACTCCTGGGGTTTGAGGGGGGAAATGCCAAGTAACTAAGGTCATGAGCAGTCATGAGTACATTACAAAGGGATCACTAGGTAGACTCCACTCACTCATGGGAGGCAGGGTTAGGTGTATTATCTCACCCATTCCGAGCAAAGTTGGCCCAGTACTTCATCATCTTCCTGCTCAGTAGCTCCTCCTCCTCAGAAAAGTCAGCTGCACAAAGGAGAACAAGTGTCAAGATCTTGGCTAATTTCAGGGTGCCTACTGCTGCTCTCCACCCTCCATTCAATTGTAGTCTGATCCTCCATACCAGGCCTAATCCTTTCATTCTACTCCACCCAGTATCAGAGACTCCCATTCCATAACCCTCCATTCTTCTTCTTTGTCTCTAGTTGAATACACCAGTGTGTATTCCTGGAATAGAGGCCATTTCTACCCTCAGTCCCTGGAATAACTTAGGAACATTTATAACATCCAAGCATGTACTCTGTACCCATGACTGATACCTTATTGCTGGTGGGGACGGGTGTTATGAGCACAGGCTGCTTGGGAAAAAACTTGGAATGTAAACAGCTGCAGCTTTTTGAGTGGTAAGATTCTGCACACTTGATCTTGTCTTCTATCTAAGCTTCAGTTTCCTTATGTAGACCACGAGGAAATTCACCTACAGGGACCCATTCAATCACCTACAGTGTGGCCCATTCTAGCTTATGGAAATGAAGAAGACTCACGGCTGCTGCCACCAAAGGAGGACCCGAAGACAAAGACAACCTCAGCACCATGGTCGGCCCTTATATTCTGGAGCTTAAGGTCCTTGATGAAGCTGTAAGGATGTTGGAACTCATAGAAGTAGACAGGGCTATGGGAACCTGGAAGTGGAGACAAATTATGACATGGTGACCCCTCATTTGGAGTTGTCCTTCCTTGTCTTTAGTGATAAGATGCCTAGACTGAACCTGGCTGGAATCTGGACTGTGAAGTGAGAAGCCTCAGGAAGAGGCTTCTCAAAGACCAAAGATGGTCATCACATTAAATGCTCCATTCTCTGACTTTGGGATGAGCTTTGAGGTCAAGAACTGCATGTTACTTTCATCTTCCACAAGACCCCAGTGGGAAAAACCTTTGGTTAAATCATGGCTTTGATTTTCTGTGTGTTCTTGGCTTAATCATTATCTAAGTTTCCACTTCTGTAAAGTGCCAGTGATGCCTGTGTCTTACAGAAGCCTTGAGAATTTATTGACCTGTGTGGCATCAAGTGCCTGCCACTGCCTTGAGAGAGACAAGGGTGGAGATTGGACATCACAGAGGTCACCCTGGATGCACAGCTCTAAGCTGCCCGCTGCTCAGGCAGGCTTCAGCTACAGATGTACTCACGCTGAAAATGTGCTACTTGCAGTGCAGGCATCACGAACATGAAGTCCCCCATCATGTCTTGGAACTGGGCTTGGAGGGTCTGGGGGTCCTCGGTGTCCCCCATGTACTCTTCCATCAGCAGGTGAGCACACTCAGCAGGCAAGTTCTGTGCCAAGAGGATCAGAGAGCATCAGTGTAGGCAGGAGTGCAGTGGCAGGGAGGAGGCAGCCTCTGGGTGCAGAGATGGCACCTGACTGAGACATTAACATAGGAGGGAAAGAGTCAAGTGCTGGAGTAACCCCACCACCAACACACAGATACCCCATTGTATATTCCTGGAGGTTACTGTGTGAATAGATGCCTTGGGGTACCCCATCCATTGGTGCAGGTGTTCAGATTCTTACCATGAGTCCTACTGTGTTCTGCATTATAGCTGGCAAGGTCTTTCTGTTTATTTCCTTTATGGTGTCAGCAAGTCCAAAGATCTGAGTGGTGAGGAGACAGTTTAAGTTGGAATTACGTGGTCATGAAGGTATCAAGCCTTGTCCCACCCTATACACCCTGCCACTTAGACACATAACAGATGAGCTCCCCAGACAACTAATGAGTTAGAATGAAGTCTCACCATGGGGAGGATCCAACCATACTCATCAGTGTTGACACCAATGATGCTAGGGACTGGGTGGAAGTCAGCAGAGGCCAGCAGCTCCGTTGGGTGCTTGGGTAGGAAGACCCCATCTACCACTGCAGGGATGATCTTGAAGGTCTGAGGAGGCATCCATGACCAGGATTTGAGATCACATAACACATATTTTTCTTATATCCCTATGTTACTTCCACCCTATGCCAATTCTTCCCTGCATTCTCTCCCATACATATACCAAAAGATGCAACACTTAGGTTAGCCTCCCTTAGCCTTCATTTCCTATCCAGAGGTACAAGAACAGAGTGTTTGGTTCAGAGTATTAGGACTGGATGATACACATCGTATGTCCTTTTCCCCCTTCATGGAGAAGTGGGCTGGTCCACACCCACACCATTCAGCCTGACCTTGGTAATAGCCAGCATTTCCTCTTCACTCTTGGCCCGCAGGCAGCGCACCAGGGCCTCTGAGTCCATCTGCTCACAGGCAGACAGGTTGGCCACGATCTGGAAAGCAAACAGACAGAGGCTGCCTCACCCTTTGAAGTAGCAAGAGAGGTTTTCCCAGACCCAGATTGATGCAAGTTACTCCAGATCATTTAGGGTTTACTGTGTGTATTTCTGTAGGTGTGAAATTGTTCCCACATTCATGATGCTCAGGGACTTTGCCTGGAGGGGACATCTTTGCTGCTTACACGGTTATATCCACATAGGAGACTCTGGGTTTAGCATTAACTCAGTGAGGCTGAGAAGTATGGATTCTACCCTGACTCCTCAGCAATTATCAAGACGTTCCAAAGTTACCTTCATGGTCAATTTTGTACCCAACAAGACAAAATTAAAGCCTCTTTGGATAAGGATAGTATAGGGAGTCTGGACCAGAGCAGCTGAGGGTACTCACTGAGCGGACTGGTTCAGAGGAGCTGGAGATGAGGTCTGGCAGCAGGGCCACCCCACTCTCCATGATGGCACCATGGAAGAGTCCTTGGGACATGGGGGACACGACATGTGAGGACACACTTGTGCCACCTGCAGACTCGCCAAAAATGGTGACCTGGTCGGGGTTGCCTCCAAAGTGGGCAATATTCTGTTGGACCCAGCGTAGGGCGGCCACCTGGTCCAGGTAGCCCCAGTTGCCAGTGGCATGCTGGTCTCCAGTGCTGAAAGTGACAGAGACAAGGGTCACAGGGCTGTCCTGGCTGTGCTTGGCCCTCATTGCCCATCTCAATCCCACACTCACCTGAAGAAACCCGGGACTCCCAGACGGTACTGGATAGTGACCACCACCACATGCTCAGTGGCTGCCAGCATGGATCCATCATACACGGAAGCCATACCTACAACCAGTGCACCACCATGGATCCACACCATCACCTGGGAAAGTCAAGACAGCTGTCGTTGATTCTCATTCAGCCCCTTTCCTACCTCTGTGTCCATTACACTGCTCATGGCTTTGGCTGTGTGTAGTTGCCAACATAGAAAAAAACTCCCTTGAGACCTTCTGAACTTGGCCCTGGAGGAGGGCCACAAGTTCAGTCACTATCCTTGAGGACAACTGCAGGAATCCAAGTCTTAATTAGTGGCTTCAAGCCTGGAGTACCAGTGACCTTACGCTCTTGTCTATCTAACGTGGAAAGAAAAGGGGCATTTTCCTGATTGTCTCACTTTAATATGAGTCAAAGAATCACATACTATCATTGGCACAATAGATAACCCACAACTTGAGTGATCTCAAAGTTCCACAATTGGGCTCCTCACTGAGTCTTCTGGGCTCATGTTGGTAGTGAGTTCTTGTTTGATTAAAGAACCAAGGCCTCTAACAACTGGGAGCAGTTAGAACTCTGAATCCCCTACCATTGGTGATTCACGCTTCCTGACAAGTGGTGTTTGGAACCTGATAATGAAACTTTTCATTAGGAGCCACACTGCCTCAGAACCCAGGCTGTTCTTTCCACTACTAAGAGTCTTACAGAAGAAATGTTCTCCCAGAAAATCCAACACTCACAGGCAGGTTAGAGCCCTCCTGGGCACTGGCAGGAGAATAGATGTTGAGATAAAGGCAGTCTTCAGACATGGGGATGGGAAGTGTAGTTAGGCTCGACATTTCCCCTATATTCATCATATCCAAATTTTGCAGACACCTGGTTGCAATAGAAGACAATTATTCCAGTGTTTGTCTTATAGTCAAAAATCTGAACCTGAAGCTCAATTTGTTCCCAGCCACTGTGAACATTTGATACTTTGGTGTCCTGTTTATACCGAATATTTTCTCATATCTTTTCCAAAGAATGTGCTGGCCACAGGCTGGGGTGGATGACACTCTCTATCTCAAGCTAGAATGGAGCTCTGACCTTCAGGAAGCCTTCACCATGTTGGGGACATTGGGTTTCTCTCCCCCTAAGCCTTGGAAATCTCGACACATAGAGTTTTCTAGAAGTATTGGCTGCCAGAGTTGACATACCTTCTCTCTGTGCCAATTAAAGCCTGTCCAGGATTGTTGCCACCACACCAGTGTAGTATGAATGAATGAAGCTCAGTTATACATACGGTAGTAAAACATTGCTGAAATCAAAATCCACACGCAAGGGAATTGTAATCCTTCCACCATGTCTCCAATTTGAAGAACAGAGACATTTCCTTAACCAGGGGCACCTGGCCCTTTGGGTAGGCACAGTGACTGTGGAGCTTGGCTTCTCCAAGGAGCCCCCACTGCTGCCCTCCTCAGCGATCTGTAGCAGCTGCTGCTGGACCAGGAGCTCTGTCAGGTCCATATAGACAAGGTGGACCATAAGCTCTGTCAGGTCCATACAGCCCAGCTGAACCTTTCCCAGGGATGCCTCCCCTGGTGGCAGAGAACAATTGGCATGATCCAAGTCATGGCACAAGTATATCTCTGTGCTTTGGCACCTGGTGCCTAGCACTGTTTATATGCAAAGCTAGAGCTATGAGCCTGGCAAAGCTGTTCCACCTACTGAATCTCAGCAAATTCATTGGAAAAATCAACATGGGAAATTCTCCAGTTCAGATTGAAATGGACTGGGGGTATACATAGGAGAAATACTCAGTGTGGTCCAGGGTGACCATTCCACTACAGAGATTCTCACCCCGGAAGAGCTTACATGGCTGGGTAGGAGGTGGCATCTCTCACACCACTCCAAGATTCAGGTTGCTCAGGAGGGGCAAACCGCAGTGGTCCTACAGGTGGCTTGGCAAAGGGAATTCCCAGGAAAGTGTGCACTCCCACATTGCTATCCTTCACATGGATGAGGCTGCCCCGCACCTGCCCGGTGTGTGTGGTTCTGATGGGGCTGGCTGGGTCCTGGCCTGTGGGTAGAGAGATGCACATGAGAGTTGGGTGTGCCCCATCAGCTGCCACTCACATTGTGGCTCCTGTTGGCTCTATGCCACCCACAGCTCAGCCTGGCAAGGTCCTCTGATCTGCAGGTTCAATGGCTTAACATACATTCTGCCTGCATGACTGTGCTCCAACACCACTGTTTTCACTGACCTGACCCAGACCTTCCTACCAGGCAGGCTCCCTGAGGTTCTTTGGAACGTTATACCATCATTAAGCACTAGGAGCTTCGAGCTTAGTTTTTGGCAGAATAAGCATCATTTCCAGTAACCTAACAGGTTTTACAAGGCACTAGTAACACTGGGGATTGGACTGAACATTTCCAACCCTCAGATTCCTCACAATGGAGGTATCAGAAATGCCAAGATGAAATAGGGCTGCAAGGAGAGAGTCACACAGCTCTGATCAGATTGTGAAAACCCTGGCCGGCTTGTGTTGGGGATCAATAATGGAGGAGGACATAGGATATCATCTGCATCAATCTGACTTGTACAATCATGATATTTCTTTAAATGTATGCCGCATACTTTGTGGGTTGTTGTTTTTTTTAACGAATGTAAGGCAGAATCCTTCATGTGAGCTCACATTTGGTAGCCTCAAAACTCATGTTCCTTAAGATGTTTTGAGACAAGTAGTCAGGCCCACAATCTCTGGCAATTTTGTCATCAGGACCAATTCACTCTCCGCTGAATCCCCCAGGATCACCCTCCAATAAGAAAAGTAACTCTCCTGTCCCTAAGA
Organism: Dipodomys spectabilis; assembly: GCF_019054845.1. Taxonomy (NCBI): domain Eukaryota; kingdom Metazoa; phylum Chordata; class Mammalia; order Rodentia; family Heteromyidae; genus Dipodomys; species Dipodomys spectabilis. The sequence goes on from NW_024870950.1 coordinate 9,938,332, forward strand.
ACTCTCCAGGAACTATTTGTGAATCACAAAGTTTCATGTCACCTGGTATGGCTGGAGCCAAGATAGAAACCACAGACAGCAATTTCCCAATATTTTCCAAAATCTAAAGACATACCACTGACCTCCATGTAGTCTGTGCAAGAGATTTTGGCTACATGGGAACTCTGACCCTGGACCTCACTGTGCCCACCAGCCACTCATGCTTCATAGTAGTTATATAATTGATGTGTTTAAGGATAAACATTGCTCATAGGTTCTTATTAGAGACCAGCTAGCTGAATGTTGCTTCAAGCCTCTCATGAAATGATATGAGAAAGCTGAGTCCTACAGTGGAAAAAGTAACCCTTGAATTAGGAGAATTTAAACCTGGGTCTTCTGGGTAGCAAGATTTGCATAACCAGCTCCTTCTCATATAAACAATTGTTATGTTCAACTCACTATTTCAGAATCCATACCCAGATCCTGATCAAGCAGGAAAGTGAGGGGATCCGGTAGGAGTGGGCCATGGGTGAGGTGAGGGGGAACTCCTTAGGGCAGATTAAATAAGAGAGGGTAGGGGAGTTCATCAAAGCCTATCCCAGCTTGCTGTGGATTGAGAGGATCAAAGGTTACACATATATTTCTGATGTAATTCTCTAAGTAGCATGAGCTCCCGATATGAGGCCCAAGAGTTTGTGGCAGGCACAGTACATACCCTCTGAGTCCTAGAAACTAAGCCAAGCCTTCATACATAGGTGAAAGAAATCCAGGTCCACCTCGGTTCAACTTACTGATGTTTTTCTGGGGAAGTATATCTACTCCAGGACTAGAAACCTTTGCTGGGGAATATTGGACCTACCAAGATGCTTCTCTGGCAATGAAGGGGACCCACACAGGGACAGAGGATAGTGTGAACAACAATTACATGATCAGATTCAGTAGCAGTTACAGCTCCAGCTGCACCTACTCACAGAGGAGGAAAATGTCCAGAATCCCTGACGCTGCCTGGCACATGTCAGTGCACCTCTGGCTCTCATATTGGGCTCACTCCTGTGTTTCCTCAGGCATCTATAACCCTCTCTGAGCTATATGATCACCATCCTGGCATTTTATGGAGGTTTAAATAACACAATTTTCCCACATTGTCATCTGTCATGTCCACCTACTCCTTTCTCCCTCCCTTCTTTAACTTCAAACTCTGTTCTACATAATGTGGCAGATCTCAAGCTAGTCCCTGTTTCCCTCCACCCTGACCCTTCCCCTTGCAGTGTCTTACCCTGAATCCAGTGTGGAAGAAGAAGGAATCCATAGACCACTGAAGTCAGCCAAGCAGGAAGTTGGTGGAGTGGCATGGCTAGCTCACGGGACAGTTTCTGTGTCTCTATGCAGCACACTGCAACTCACCAACAGACAATTCACCTAGACTTTGCCCAGCCAGGTTTGGAGTAGGCGGGTCATAGGAGAGGCTGGGCAAGGTTGTTCCTGCAAGAGAGTGGTACTGATGGGGCAGTAATCAGGGCCCAGCAATCTGGTTGTGAGCCCTTCCCTCCTCCTACTTTCCCTTTGCCCTTCTCCAGAGGCGCTGTGTGACTTTTGCAGCCCTTGAGATACTGGGAACTTTCACCAGGGTGAAGGTTGTACTGGAGAAATTCAGGGCTGGATGGCAGAAAAGCAGATTCCCCTCCCCACCACCCCCACACTGGGGTAAAGGTGAGCACTTGAGCAGACAGGGAGCTATGACTGTGCTCATTTTGAAATTCTCCATTGATCTCATTGCTCATAGATTACCATTCCCCCTCGAGGTTCCTCATCCCTTAGAGCTGTGGTCTGAGGATCTGAATGGACCCCTTCCTATTTATGAATTGCTGGTCCATTCAAGCATACTTGTCCCTCTGGCATTTCTTAAGGACTCATTCCCATATTCACCCTCCCCCCCACCCCCCATCTGTGGCTACCCTGGTGGCTGAAATCAAGGGCAGTCATTTATCCACTTGAAATCCATGTAAGGTGAATTTATGGCAGCACTATGAGGAGGCAGGGCTCTCTGGGCCTGGGGTAATCTGGGAACCAGGTCTGTAATCCAGAGTGTGTGAAACACGTAGATCCTGCTAGGATGCAGTGAGACACGAGGAGTCAAGAGCTGCAGCAAAGCCTGACTTCCAAGAGGATGTGGTGCCAGGCTCAACCTCACACGGTCTTTACTGCCTGTGAGAACCAGCTTTGATTCTTCCATCTGGTGCACAATCCTATTGAGAACCTATAGCCTGGCACCACAGGCTTTCCTTCTTGGTGTCATTCCCAGAGGGCTCATTTCCCCTGGCATGACTTGCTAAAGATTCTCTGACCTCCATTCCAGCCACAAGGTCTCCAGATCTCCAGTCTCAGGAGCTGAGGCCCAGGACATGATCCCAGACCCTTCTACCTAGACCTGGGCAGATGCTCTTGGTAAACTCCCACATAGTTTGGATAATAGACCAAGTGACAGATCGCCATCAGCACAGGCATATTGCAGAGCCTTCAGCCAAAGCTTAATGATTTATTCCTACTTATAGGCTAAGGTTTTTGTAGTGGGTTTGTGGGAATCCTAGTGTAATCCGGTAGGGGCTGATAAGAAAGGAACTAATGTGGTGCTCCTGCCCCTGCATTCTGTGCATGTGTGTGTGTGTGCGTGTGTGTGTGCATGTGTGCGTGTGTGTGCATGTGTGCACACATGTGTGCTAGTACTAGGGCCTGAACGCAGGTCCTGAGAGCTATCCTTTAGCTTTTTCACTCAAAGCTGATGTTGCACTCCACTGGAGCTGCAGCTCCATTGCCAATTTATGCTGCTTAACAGGAGATAAGAATCCCATGGACTTTCCTGCCCAGGTTGGTTTCAAACTGCAATCTTCAGATCTCTCCTGAGTGTTAGGTAGAGGCCACCAGTGTGTGGCTCAACCCATGCATTGTGGTGGAGGTTGATAATAAAGTAACTAATAGCGAGAAATAGATATTATGCAAACTGGGACACAGATGAAGAAGGGAGGGAATGAAGTAGGGATTTTAGTTCAAGGTCCTGGTCTGGCCCCAGCCAATTGGGTTGCAGCCAGATAAGGGGAGAAGGTGAGGCTGGAGTGTTGATAAATCCAGGCTCTGGTCTGGAACCTCAGGATGAGTATATTTGGCTACTCCGAGTTAAGAACTCTCTGACCTTCATTCTCCTAACCTAATCATCACCTGGGCTGAGGAACTGAGCATTTAAGTCCTTGAAGTTGAGGATCCAATAACAAATACCTTTAGTTTAACTGAAAATTATGATGCTTCTTCTTAATACCATGGCTGTGGAGCACCACTACAATACGGAAGGTCCCCATGTACCCTGCTGGGGTTCCTGTGGACACACCCCAGGAGAAAGAGGGATAAGGGTCATTCTGAGTCCTTGTGAGCCTGGACCCAATCACCTCATTAGGGTCATGCCAGGCAGCCCAAAAGACCAGGAATAGAGGGAAACAAGGGATATAGAACATAGGGAAACAAAGACCTCTACTGGTGTCTGTTCCATATGGCTCAGAGCCACCTCACAGTGAGCGCTGATGTTTCCACAAAATTGTGGTCCACCCTTCAGGTCTCTGGGTCAAGAGAGTGTGACTTGAACCTACAAAGCCTCTGTGTGTGTGAGTGAGTCCTGGGGTTTGAAGGAGAGCTGTCACTTAACTAAGGTTCATGAGTGCTCATGAGGATGCCACAAGGGGATCACCAGGTGGACCCTTTCTGGGGAGGCAGGGTTAGGTGTATTATCTCACCCATTCTGGACAGTACTTTATCATCCTCCTGCTCAGTAGCTCCTCCTCCTCAGAAAGTTCAGCTGCACAGAGGAGAACGAGGGTCAAGATCTTGGCTAATTTCAGGGTGCCTAAATCTGTTCTCCACCCTGCATTCAACTGTAGTCTGGTTCTACCTATCAGGCCTAATCCTTTTTCTCTACTCCACCCAGTATCAGCCACTCCCATTGATTAACCTTCTCTTACTCATCCTAGCCTCTAGCTGAATAATACATCAGTGTATATTCCTGTCCTAGAGGACATTTCTACTCTCAGTCCTTGGAGTAACTTAGGAACATTTATAATTTCCAATCATGCACTCTGTACCCATGTCTGACACCTTATGGCAGGTGGGGACAGGTGTTATGAGCACAGGCTGCTTGGGAAAAGACTTGGAATGTAAACAGCTGCAGCTTTTTCAGTGGTAAGATTTTGCACACTTGATCATTTCCTCTCTCTGAATTTCAGTTTCCTTATGTTGACCATGAGAAGACTTTTCCTACTGGGATTCTAATGTGGCCCATTCTAGCTTGTGGAAATGAAGAATACTCATGGCTGCTGCCATTCAAGGAAGACCCGAAGACAAAGGCAACCTCCTCAACATGGTCATCCCTCACATGTGGGGGACTGGGGTTGGAGGAGAAGATCTTATCATGTTGGAACTCACAGAAGTAGACAGGGATATGGGACAGCTCAGGCAGGCTTCAGCTACAGATGTACTCACACTGAAAATGTGCTGCTTGCAGTGCAGGCATCACGAACATCATGTCTTGGAACTGGGCTTGGAGGGTCTGGGGGTCATCAGTGTCCCCCATGTACTCTTCTATCAGCAGGTGAGCACACTCAGCAGTCAAGTTCTGTGTCAAGAGGATCAGAGAGAGTCAGGCTAGGCAGGCAGTGCAGTGTCAGGGAGGGGGCAGCCTCTGGGTGCAGAGATGGAATTGGGATGGGACATAATATAAGGGGAGAAAGAGCCAAGTGCTGGAATAACCCCACCACCAACACACAGATATCCCATTGTGTATTCCTGGAGGTTACTATGTGAACAGATACCTTGGGGTACCCCATTCATTGGTGTAGGTGTTCAGATCCTTACCATGAGTCCTACTGTGTTCTGCGTAACAGCTGGCAAGGTCTTTCTGTTTATTTCCTTTATGGTGTCAGCAAGTCTCAAGTTCTGAGTGGTGGGGAGACAGTTTAAGTTGGAATGACATGGTCATGAAGTTATCAACCCTGTACCCCCTGCCACTCAGACACCTAACAGATGAGCTCCCCAGACAACTAATAAGTTAGAATGAAGTCTCTGTGAACCTGTGCTGCACCAGTGTCCTATTTATACAGAATATTCTCTCATGTCTTTTCCAAAGAATGTGCAGGCCACAGGCTTGGGATGAGTGACACTCTCCATCTCATACTAGAATGGAGCTCTGATTTCCGGGAAGCCTTCGCTCTGTTGGAAACATTGGTTTCTCTCCCCCTAAGCCTTGGAAATCTCGACACATAGAGTTTTCTAGAAGCATTGGCTGCCATAGTTGACATTTATACCTTCTTTCTGTGCCAATTAAAGCCTGTCCAGGGTTGTTGCCACCACACCAGTGTAGTATGAATGAATGAAGCTCACTTATACATAGGGTAGTGAAACATTGCTGAAATCAAAATCCACACACAAGGGAATTGTAATCCTTCCACCATGTCTCCAATTTGAAGAACAGACACATTTCCTTAACCAGGGGCACTTGGCCCTTTGAGTAGGCACAGTGACTGTGGAGCTCGGCATGGGTCTTAGGTACTGGATAATAAGCATCATGTCCATCAACCCAACAGGTTTTACAAGCCACTAGCAGGACTCTGGGGATTGGACTGAACATTTCCAACTCTCAAGGAACTCACACTGGAGGTATCAAAAATTCCAAAAGAAATAGGCTGCAAGGAGAGAGTCACACAATTCTGATCAGATCATGAAAATTCTGGCCCACTTGTGTTGGGTATAGAGGAGGGAGGAGGTCTTTGGAAATCATCTTATGATCCTCATCAACCTGGCTTGTACAAACATGATAATTCTTTAAATGGATGCTGTATACCTTGGGGGGGGGGGGTCCTACCATAAGATAGAATCCTTTCATGTGTGCTCCCATTTGGTAGCCCCAAAATTCATTCTCCTTCAGGTGTTTTGAGACATCTAGTCAGGCCCACAATCTCTGGTAATTTTGTCATCAGGACCAATTCCAAGTCTACTGGAACCCTTTTGCCCAGTATCTCCTTCAAGTTGTAGATATTCACAAATGGGACCTAATTCATTTTTTAAAAAATGTAACTCTCCTGTCCCTATGAACTCTCCAGGAGCTATTTGTGAATCATAAAGTTCCATGTCACCTAGTATGGCTGAATCAAGATAGCAATCACAAACAGATACCACAGGCAGCAATTTCCCAATATCTTTCCAAGGTCCAAAGACATACCACTGACCTCCACGTTATCTACACAAGAGGTTTTGGCTACATGGGAACTCTGACCCTGGACCTCACTGTGGCCACCAGCCACTCATGCTTCATAATTGTTACATAATTGATGTGTTTAAGGATAAACATTGCTCATAGGTTCCTATTAGAGATCAGCTACTTGTGTGTTGCTTCAAGTCCCTCATGAAATGGTATGAGGCAGCTGACCCTTGAATTAGGAGATTTTAAACCCTGGGTCTTCTGGGTAGCAAGATTTGAATAACCAGCTCCTTCTCATATAAATAATTGTTATCTTTGACTCACTATTTCAGAATCACTATCCAGAGCCTAATCAAGAGCAAGTGAGGGAGGGGTTGTGGTAGGAGTGGACCGTGGGTGAAGTGAAGGGAACTGCTTAGGACAAATTAGATAAGAGAGGGTAGGACCCATCCCAACTTGCCGTGGACTGAGGTGATCAAAGGTTGCACATATATTTATGGATATAATTCTCTGGTGGCATGAGCTCCTGATAAGGGCCTGGAGAGTTTGTGGCAAGCCCAGGAGATACCATGCCCTGGAAGCCAAGCCAAACATTTGGCCAGAGTTCATACATAGATGAAAGAAACCAGGGGCATCTCGGTTCAACCTGAGGATGTGTTTCTGGGGAAGTATATCTCTTCCAGGACCAAAAACCTTTGCTGGGGCCTATTGGACCATGCCATGATGCTTCTCTGGTGATACAGGGGACCCACTAAAGAACAGAGAATAATGTGAATGACAATTACATTAGCAGATTCAGTAGCAACAGCACACAGAGGAAGGAAATGTCCAGAATCCCTGATTCTGCCTAGCACATATCAGTGCACCTCTGACTCTTTCATATTGGGCTCACTCCTCTATGTCTTCAGGTATCTATGACCCTCTCTGAGCTATATAATCACCACCCTGGGCATTTTGTGGAGGCTTAAATAGCACAAGTTTCCTACTCTATCATCTGGTCATCTCCATCTTTCCCTTCTTCCCTCCCCTTTTCAACCTCAAACTCAGCTCTACACAGTATGGCAGACCTCACTCTGGTCCCTGACTCCCGCCCCCATCCTCTTCAAGAGTCTCACCCTAGATCTGGAGTGGGAGAAGTAGGAATCCACAGACCACTGAAGCCAGCCAAGCAGGAAGTTGGTGGAGTGGCATGGCTGGCTCACAGGACTGTTTCTGTGTCTCTATGCAGCACACTGCAACCCACCAACAGACACAATTCACTTAGACCTTGCCCAGCCAGGAGTCTGGACTTGACAGGGAGTAGGCGGAGACTTTTCTAGGCTGGGCAAGGTTGATCCTACCAAGAGTGTGGCACTAACAGGGCAGTGGTCACAGGAAATCAGTGGCCAGCACTCTGGGTCTGAGGCCTTCCCTTCTCCTACTTTGCCTTTGCCCTCCTCCAGAGGTGCTGTGTGGCTTCTGCAATCCTTGAGATATACTGGGAAATGTCACTGTGGTGAAGGTTGTACTGAAGAGATTCGGGGCTGGTCTGCAAAGAAGCAGGCTTGGGATCCCACAGATGGACAATGCCCCTGCCACCTTCCATGGGGCAATGGTGAGCACTTGAGCAGAGATAGGGATCTATGACTGTGCTCATTTTGAAATTCCCCATTGATCTCATTGGGCATAGATTAACAATTCCCCCTCAAGGTTCCTCGTCCCTTAGAGTTGTGGTCTGAGGATCTGCATGGACCCCTTCCTATTTAGGAATGGCTGGTCCATTCAAACATACTTGTCACTCTGGCATTTCTTAAGGATCTGTTTCCCTATTCATCATACCCTCAAATACGGCTACCCTGGTGGCTGAGCTCAAAGGCAGTCTTTGACTCATTTGAAAAACATTTAAAGGAAACTTGCTGGTTGGAGCACTGTGAGGAGACAGGGCTCTCTGGGCCTGTGGTAATCTGGGAGTCAGGTCTGTAATCAGGAGTGTGTGAAATACATAGAATCCTGCTAGGATGTAGTGAGACAGCAGGGGTCGGGAGCTGCAGCCCAGCCTGACTTCTCAGAGGACGTGGTGCCAGTGAAAACCAGCTTTGACTCTTCTATCTGGTGCATAATACTGTTGAGAACCTACAGCCTGGTACCACAGGCTTTCCTTCTTAGGCTTTCCTGGAGAGCATGACTAGCTTGGATAAAGTTTTTCTGAACTGGGACTGGGAAGGTGGCTCAGTGGTAGAGTGCTTGCCTTGTATGCATGAGGCCCTGGGTTCAATTCCTCAGCACCACATAAGCAGAAAAAGCCCAAAGTAGTGCTGTGGCTCAAATGGTAGAGTGCTAGCTTTGAGCAGAAGAGCTGAGGGACAGTGCCCAGGCCCAGAGTTCAGACCCCACAAAAAAAAAAAATAGTTTCTTTGAACTCCATTCCAGTCACAATGTCTGATATACATTCAAGGTCTCCAATCTAATGAACTCTGGCTCAGGACATGGACCCAGACTCCTCTACCCAGACTTGAGCAGATGCTCTTGTTAGACTCAGACAAGTTTGGAGAATAGAAAATCACCATCAGCACGTGTTTATTGCAGCGCCTCTTTGCCAAAGCTTAAAGATTCTCTCCTGTTTACATGCTTGGGTTTTGTAGTGGGTTCATGGGAATGCTAGTATAATCCAGTAGTGGCTGATAAGAAAGTAACTAATGTTGTGCTTCTGCCTGTGGATTCTGTGTATGTGTGTCTGTGTGTGTGTGTGTGTGTGTGTGTGTGTCTGTCTGTGTCTGTGTCAGTGTCTATGTGTGCCGGTACTGGGACTTGAACTCAGGGTCTGAAAGCTATGCCTTAGCTTTTCCACCTCAATACCAGTGCTGCACTCTAGCTTTTGCTGGTTATCTGAAAATAAGCATCTAATAGACTTTTCTGCCCAGTCTTGCTTCAAACTGCAATCCTCAGATCTCAGTCTCTTGAGAGTTAGGTACAGGCTACCAGGGTGTGGCTCCACCCAAGTGTTCTGGTGGGGTTGATAAGAAAGTAACAAATAGTGAGATATAGATATTATGTAAGCTGAAGAAGAGAGGGAATGAAGCAGGGTGTTAGTGAAATAATGTTACAGGTTCTAAGTAACATGCCTTCTCCTCATAGCTATCCTGGCACCTTGCTGGGTGGAGGGGACCTTTCACCCAGTTCCAAAAGCATAGAGATGAGATAGGTCATTTGCAGATGTCATGCTTTTAGCCCCACGAAAGCTTTGCTACAGATAATTCTCACCCTTGATGATTTCCCTCGCTGGTTTGATTTGTCCACCCTGACAGCTCCCCTATGGGGAAAGCTTTGCTTGCCACCCCTATGGGGAAAGCTTTGCTTGCCACTGAGTAATTCCCTATCTGGTTTTCTTCTGTTGGGCTTGGGTCTCCACACCAAACATGTGGTTTTTGTCTTTAAAATCTTTGTTCAAGCTACATTCTGGGCTGCAGGTCTTTGAGACAGGAGTTCATCTGCAGTTGTCAGCTTTGTAATAAGACTCTCAGTTGGACCTTTCAAGATGTGGCTTCTCTGTTTCTCTTGATTGAATTCCTGTATAAGTTAGTTCAAGATGCTGGGCTGGGGTCAGCTGAATCGGTTACTGGATAAGGGGAAAAAGTGAGGCTGCAGTATTGGTAAATCAAGGCACTGGTCTGGAACCTCAAGATAAGGACATTTGGCTACTCAGACTCAATAGCTCTTTCTGACCTTCATTCTCCTATTCTAATTGTAACTTGGGCTGAGGGGATGAGAGTCTAGGTCCTTGAAATTCAGGGTCTAGGAACAAGTTCCTTTATTTTAACTGAAAATCACAATGCTTCTTCTTAATACTGTGGCTGTGGTGCACCACTGCAAGGTTGAAGGTCCCCATGAACCTACAGCCTGGCATCATGGGTTTTGCTTCTTGGTAGTCTTCCTGAAGGACTCATCGTCCTTGTATGACTTGGCTACAGAGCCTCTGACCTCCATTCCATCCACATGATGTGCACTGAAGATCCAATCTAATGAACTCGGCCCAAGCCATGGTCCCAGACCCATTCTGGGCTGATGGTCTCTCTTCATTTTCCTTACCTTATTGGCACCTAAGCTATGGGGCTGAGATCCTAGCTTGTCTCAGGGACATATTATAAATTTCTTTATTGTAACTGGACAACAGAGCAGTTCTTAATTCTGAGGCCGCTGTGAACCACTACTGAGGTGAAGGCTCTCATGATTTGTCACTTATTGAACAAGCATTCAGAGATCTTGCTCTCCATGACAACTGGGTAATGGTAAATGTATGCAATGTGGGAGTCTTAGAAACATTTGAATTTACGAAGAGATTGATGGAAAGTCACATATATCTAGGGATCCAAAGAAAACCAGAAAGAAGAGCCAGGCACTGGTGGCTCACGCCTGTAATCCTAGCTATTCAGGAGGCTGAGATCTGAGGATCGTGGTTCAAAGCCAGCCCTGGCAGGAAAGTCTGTGAAACTCTTATCTCCATTAAACCACTAGAAAACTGGAAGTGGCGCTGTGGCTCAAGCTGTAGAGCACTCGCCTTGAGCTGAAGAGCACAAGGACAGCACCCAAGCAAAGAAAACCAGAAAGAAGTCAGGGGGAGAGAGTTAGAGACAGAGACAGAGACCGAGACATACAGAAAGAGACAAAGACAAAGAGGAAGTTGGAAGTAGAATCTAAATGTCCAAGGAAACATCTATAGTGATATTATATGACATTTCTGTTTAATATACTCAGTCTTAACATCCATAAGGCCATGTATTGAGGATATAGAGTAACTCCGACCCTCATATACGGCTAGAGGGGATAGAATAATCATTTGGGAAGGCAGTTTGACATTTTCATTAAAAGTTAAACATACTTTTCATCATATAACTCAGTAATTACAATTTCAGTTTTTTATTCAAAAGATATGAAAGCATGTGTCCACATAAAGTGAGGTCTGAATGTGTCCTAAGCAACTTCATTAAAAATAGCAAAGAATGTGTCACTTTCAGATGTGCATCTAGTTGTGGGTGGATAAAAAATGGTGTGTGAATTCTAGAAAGCACTCCTCAATAAAAGAAAGGAAGTTCCACTTGATTCTCAAAGCATTAATTGTAGTGACACAACTCACATTGGGATATAATTTTTCCAAACTACATACAATATCTATAGCAACTTTTGAGCCAGGCAGTAGTGGTTCATGTCTATAACCCTGGCAACTCAGAAGGCTGAGAGCTGAAGATCAAGGTTCAAAACCAGTCCAGGTAGAAAAGTTCATGAGACTCTTGTGTCCAATTAACCAGCAGAAAGCTAAAAGTGGGGGTTGTATCAAGTGGTAGAGCATCAGCCTTGAGTGTAAAAAGCCAAATAAGAAGACAAGATTCTGAGTCCAAGTCCCAGTACTTGAATAAAAAACAAACACATTTGGGTGTTTGCAAAAAGCTGAGTAAAAGGAAATAATTAACTGTAAAGAATGTAAAGGAAGTTCTTTGGATGAAAGAAACATTCTAACACATGATATGAGAGTAGATGTATATCTCCTGTATATGTTCAGGTTTATCAAACTATGCAGGTGAATGACTGAATTTAATTGCATATAAATTAATCCACAACAAAGCACTGTGTGTGTGTGTGTGTGTGTGTGTGTGTGTGTGTCTTAGAGACACTTAGAAAATATGTTGGCTTCATTGATGGTTACTTAGAAGTTAGAGATAAAGTGGGGTTTGCTGAAGGATCAGCATGGGATCAACCCCCTGCCAGTGTTCAAAACATCTTCATTTGAAGAGGGGGTGGTGGCTTGGAGCAGACAGAGGTTGAGGAGATGAGATGAGCAAGAAAGGAAGGGTCCCAGGCCCAATGGGGTATGGAGGACAGTACGCACCACTGGGGTGATCCAGCTTCATTGCCATGGGGACATTTATTGAGTGTGTCTAACAAGAGAATGTTCAGGCAAGTTGATCATGAACATCATACAGGCAGTTGTTCATAAGTATCAGCTGGTTGGGTGGCTGGCTGGATAAAGAGGAGATAAATGGCTAAGTGAATATTGGAGTCAATTCCTATTTCATGATAAATGTGTAGACACCTCATGTCCCTACCAGCACTCAAGCCCACTCCTCCTGACATAGACCACTATAGCTCTACATGCTTCTCCTCAGCCCCCTTGAGCTCCTGGATCTTCTGGGGTAGGGTCTTGGTCCAGAACTTCAGCCTGGAGGCCTTCAGAGCCTGGCCCACAGCAGGATGGATGTCTAGCTGTAGGTACTGCTCATTCTGGTCAAATAGGGGCCAATGGAGCAGGTCATCACTGTTGGGGTTCCTGTAAACATAGCAATAGTCTAAGTCTTGCTGTGCCCAGTCCAGGACTCCCACATGTGGATCAAGCCAGGCAGCCTAGCAGGTTAGGGGTCCAGGGAAACTTCTGATTCTGGAATGCAAGGATTACTACTATTGTCTTCACAGTGCTATCTCATTCAGGCAAGCTTTGATTGTTCCACAGAACTGGACTCCATCTTTTAGATTACTGGAGCAAGACACAGTAACCAGCACCCACAATGTACCCTGCCTAGAGATGGAACTTTCATGTGATGAAGGACCCATATATGCTAATGAGGCCACCACAGACAAGGGAAGCTCTGGGTGGAGCCCACCTTAGGGAGCTTGGTGTGGGAGTGTCATCTCACCCATTCCGAGCAAAGTTGGCCCAGTACTTCATCATCCTCCTGCTCAGTAGTTCCTCCTCCTCAGTGAAGTCAACTGCACAGAGAACAAGGTTTCAGGTTTGGCCAATCCTCATCAATCATCTGTACTTGACCCTGAAAACCAGGCCTGGTCATCATGTCTCCCCTACTTCCAGAGCAGGGCCCTTCCCAATATCCAACTTGCATTACTCATCCCTGCTTTTAGCTGTGTCTGTCTCTGGCTCATTCCTGGCCTACAAAGACTTCTCTTTGCTCTGGGAGGTCATTTAGGAACAATCCTACCTTTTAAAACCTGCCTACCATACATGACTACCATATATACATAACATGGGAACAAGTGAACAGAGCCCAGGCTACTTGAGAAAGGGTCCAAATATTAACATTTCACATTTCAGCTGTAGCATGGATCCTATCCTCTCTCTCAGCCATGGTTTCCTGATGTGGATGGTGAGGACAATCACCTCAGGGACCCAGCTCCCAGGGAAGAAGAAAGACTCACTGTTGCTGCCCCAGAAGGAAGATCCAAAGACAAAGGGAATCTCATCACTATGGTCAGCCTTCACGTTGGGGGGTTTATTGAAGAAGCTGGGCGGATGCTGGAACTCATAGAAGTAAACTGGGGCATGGGAGCCTGTGGAAGAGGTTATATCTGATATGTAGCTCCATTTCTTAGAACTCTTCAACTTCAACAACATTGGCTACAGTGCTAGGTTCAAAGATGGTTGGAATGTAGACAGTGAGATTGGAATACCCAGGCTGGAGCTATGGTGTGGGAAGACCTTGGTTGAAACATGGCTTTACATTTCCCAACTATGTGGTTTGGGCAAGTCATTAAATATTATTAATCTGTTTCCTCCTTGTAAAATAGAATTCTGTTAGTCTCTTACACTAGATATGAGGATTTAGTGACATGAGGATCATCCAGTGTCTGGTACCAGGTGTCCAAGAAAGACAAAGATGAGGACCTGGACATCACAGAGTATACCTGGGATACATAGCCCTGAGCTATCCACTAGGTGGTCAGTCTCAGCTACAGATGTACTCACGCTGAAAATGTGCTACTTGCAGTGCAGGTATCACAAAGAAGAAGTCCCCCATCATCTCATGGAACTGGGCCTGGAGGGTATAGGGGTCCTCAGTGTCCCCCATGTACTCCTCCATCAGCAGGTCACCATACTCAGCAGACAATATCTGGCCCTAGAGGATCAGAAACAGTCAGGCTAGGCAGGAAGTGGCAGGGAGGAGGCAGCTTATTGGTGGGGAGATGAAGCCTGTGATGGACAAAATACTGGGGGAAAGGGCGAGTCCCTGATGTGAGCCTTCCATCTTCCCCTAGACACACAAACACACAAGCACAGGCCTTTGCTCCTGGGAGTCACTGCATGGGTAGGAATGTGGGAGTAGCCTCTTCATGGGGAGACCCAAGAAGTCTCACCATGTGTGCTGATATGTTCTGCAGAGCAGCCTGTATGGTGTTTCTGTCCATTTTCTCCTCAGTGTCTGCTATCCCTATGAGCTGGGTGACAAAGAGGAAAATAGATTCAAGTTGGGGTCTGAGGGTATTAAAGGGTATGGAGTCCTGATGCCCTTGTCATCATGCCAGATACATTCCTCAGATTTCTACCAAGTTAGAACTGGGCCTCACCTTGGGGATGATCCAACCAAACTCATCATTGTTGATGCCAATGATGCTGGGACCAGGTTGAAAGTCAGCAGCAGCCAGCAGCTCCTGAGGGTGCTTGAGTAGGAAGGTCCCATCCACCACACCAGAGCTGATAGTGAGGGCCTAAGGGGACATTCAAGGTCAGGGAGTTGAGGTCGGGTTCCAGGCATTTTTCTAACATACTCAACTAATTCACCACCTCCCAACTCCTCCCAGTATGCTGCCTCAAACCTATCCCCAGAGATCCAACACTTGGCTGAGCTTCCCTTGGTCTCCATTTTGCATCCAGGGTTACAAGGACAGCAACCCATGGAAAGGCCATGTCACAGACAGAGTTCAGACTATTAAGGATTGGCTATTTTATACCCTATTGCCCTTTTCCCCACATAGGCCAGTGGTCTTTCTGCCTTCCCCATACCCACTCTATTGGTCTGACCTTGGTAATAGCCAGCATTTCCTCTTCACTCTTGCCCCTCAGGCAGTACACCAGAGCCTCTGAGTCCACCTGTCCACAGGCAGACAGATTGGCCACCATCTAGAAAGCAACCAGGCAGGGGCTATCTTATCGTTCCAGGCAGGAGGAAGAGTTTTCCCAGACCCAGATGGGTGCAGTGCTCCTAAATCTCCCAGGGTATGGAGTGTGGAGTTGCAGGAGTGAAATTGTACCCACTTCTCTGATGCTCAGAGGCCCCAGCCAGAAGGGCCATTCCCTTCTGCTTACTTACATAGTTCTGTGCAGGATGAGGAAACTTGGCCATAAAATATACTCAGCCTCAGAGAGGCAGAGAGGTGTGAATTCTGATCCCTGACCCCTCAACAATTCCCAAGGAGACATACTCAAGGCCTCTCCTTGGTCCTTATTGTTTCCACAAAACAGAGAACCAGAGGCTGTGAGGATGAAGGGTGAAACAGTGGGTCTGGGCTGGATGGTTGAGGGCACTCACCTTGACAACCACCTCAGAGGAACTGGACATGAATCCAGGTACCAGGGCCACCCCACTCTGCATGATGGCCCCATGGAAGAGTCCTTGGGACATGGGGGACACGACATGTGAGGACACACTAATGCCACCTGCAGACTCGCCAAAAATGGTGACACGGTTGGGGTTGCCTCCAAAGTGGGCGATATTCTGTTGGACCCAGCGTAGGGCGGCCACTTGGTCCAGATAGCCCCAGTTGCCAGTGGCATGCTGGTCTCCAGTGCTGAGAAGTGGTAGAGACAAGGGTCACAGGGCTGTCGCAGCTGTGCTTGGCACTCATTGCCCATTTCAATCCCAGGCTCACCTGAAGAAGCCTGGGACTCCCAGACGGTACTGGATAGTGACCACCAACACATCCTCAATGGCTGCCAGCCTGGATCCATCATACAAGGAAGCCATGCCCATAATTAAACCCCCACCATGGATCCACACCATCACCTGGAAAAGTCAAGATAGTTGACATTGGTTCTGATCCAACTCAAGGCCCTCCGCGGCTACCCCCTACATTATCCATTGATTTGGCTCTCTGAGACTATCTTCCTTCCAGAGCCCAGAAGGGGCCATGGTCTCTGCCATGGCTAAAGATCCAAGTTCAATTAGGAATATAGCACTCTTGTGCTTTCATCTGCCCCATGTATAAAAGCATGGATCTAGTTCTCCCAGAAAATTTCTAAGGTAGGCAATAAAAGAAGGTCTCTCTGAAATTCCCCCAAAGGACAATTACCCATTGTCCAGTTGAGTAAAGTGCAATGGAGCATCTGATCTCTGGGAGCCATCAAGACTTGGGGTCTCCATACCTAGGGTAAAGCCCCTGTCTGGGTAAGAAGGCCTTCTGGACCTGACAGTATCCTCACTGTCTCACTTCTTATTAGTATCCATGCTGTAGTAGAGCCTAGGTCTGTTTGACTTTTCTAATATTCACACAAAAGAAATGTCCTCCTACTCAACACTCAGGTGACCATGTCCTGATACTCACAGGCAGGTTAGAGCCCTCATGGGCATGGACAGGTGAGTAGATACTGAGGTACAGACAGTCCTCAGATACAGGGATGGGAGTCATGGTCATATTCAACAGGATCGTGGATATGGCATTGTTTCCTTCGGCATTTTGCAGACACCTAATAACAATGGCAGACAGATATTCTAAGGATTATACAGTGGTGAAACCCAGCCCCTGGGACTTGCTCCCAGCTATTCTCAGCCTCTGCCATCCCTCGTGTTCTGTTCAGGCACAGCCCTTCTCTAAAGTTTCTTCCTACACAGGTGCAGGTCTCAGACTTAGATGAAGCCTTGACTTCCAGGTAGACCTCAAGGTTGTTGGGGGCTTCGATCCCACCACTCTCCAGGCTGGAAGTTCTCGACTCTTAGAGGACTCTGTAGGAACCATTGGCTGTAAGGACTGACATTCACCAATTCACCCAGTACCCATTCAGGCCTGGAACAGAGTTGCTGCCATCACACAAGTGAGTGAATTGAGATGGGAGGACCTTCCTCACCCCAAGTTCAGACTCTCATGGAACTTCACCCTTCCACAGAGTCTCCAGTTGGGAGCACATAGACTTTTCATGGGTCAGTGGCACGTGGCCCTGTGGGTTGGCACAGTGAACTGAAGAGTTTAACTTCTCCAAAGAACCACCACTGCTGCCCTCCTTAAGGATCTGTACATACCATCAGCTGCTGGGGCAGAGACTCTTACAGCCAGCCTGCACATCTCCCAGATAACAGTGGAAGATTAGTCCAAATCAAGACAAAGGAAGTTTATCTCTGCTCCTCTCTTTAGCACCTGGTGTTAATATTGTCCACATGTCAAGACTAGATCCCTGAGCCTAGCAAAGATGCTGCACTCTTTGAACATCAACATATTTTTAGGAAAATGCACTGGGAGGTTTTCCCACATGCTAAGGGAACTAGCTGTGGTGTTCAGATGGAAGAACTGCTCAGCCTGACCCACAGCTCGGAGCTCCTGTCCCACTCCGACACTGAAGTCCCCTGGGCTCCCTGCAAGAACTTACATGGCTGGGTGGGAGGTGCTATCCCTCACACCACTCCAAGGCTCAGGGGGCTCTGGAGGGGCAAACCGCAGTGGTCCTACAGGTGGCTTGGCAAAAGGAATTCCCAGGAAGGTGTGGACCTTGACATCAGTGTCCCTCAGATGGACAAGGCTGCCCTTCACCTGCCCATATTGTGTGGTCCTGATGGGGCTGGATGAGTCATGACCTGTGGGTAGAGTAATGCTACATCAGGGTTGGGTCTGCCCAACCAGCAGCTGTGGGTGTTCAAGCCTCATGACCAACAAAAGAGGGGGGAAAAAAGAAATTGGCAGATCTGAACTATTCCTATAAGAAAAAAATTAAAGCCCCAAGAACTCTCGGAGTGGTGCTATTCCCTTTCCCCATTAGAACTTTAAGGATCAGCAAGTTTGATTAACCTTGTGTAGGGAGGCCTGAGCAGTAGCTACGTACAGACGCCAGTGACAGCCATTTACCAACCTCAAGTCCAGTAAAATACATCCTTGACCCTGGGAATAGACAGGCTACCTGAGATGTCTTGAAAGATGGGATTTCAGACCATGTACCTCATTGTGGCCATCAGACACTGATGTCTAATATTTGTTACCGCAAAGGACAAGCATTGCTGATATGCTCCTGTTAGAGACCAGTTTACATGGAAGATGCTTCATCCTCAGAGAGGAACCTCTGTGAACTAGTACCAGGAAGCTGAGCCACACATGGGGATACGTATTCCTCATGTCAGGAGTCAGAGCCCAGCTCCAGAAAGTGGGGGGTTAGTGAACAGTTAGGCAAAAACCAAGGGTTCTTAGGTAAAGTCCTGACACTGTAGAGTAGACCCTGTGACTGATGGTCCTTCTGAGGAGCCAGGACTGGGTAGGATAGGTGATACTAGGGTCTTGTCAGATTCTGAACCAATGAATCCAAGCTAAAGATGAATTAATACAGAAGTCTTAGTGCAGACCTTTCTGCCAAGAAGGCCTTGATGACCTCCTAGAGTCTGGTCAAAAAAAGTAAGGGAGGGCTGGGAAGGTGGATCAGTGGTAGAGTGCTTGCCTTGCATGCATGAGGCCCTGGGTTCGATTCCTCAGCACCACATGACAAAAAAAGCCAGAAGTGGTGCTGTGGCTTAAGTGGTAGACCGCTAGCCTTGAGCTGAAATGCTGAGGGACAGCGCCCAGGCCCAGAGTTCAGGCCCCACGACCAACTCCCCCTCCCCCCCCAAAAAAAAAGTAAGGGAGGAAGCTGGGTGCCAGGAGCTCACGCCTGTAATTCCTAGCTACTCAGGAGGCTGAGATCTGAGGATCGTGGTTCAAGCCAGCCCAGGCAAGAAAGTTTATAAGACCCTTATCTCCAATTAACCACCAGAAAACTGGAAGTGGCGCTGTGGCTCAAGTGGCAGAGCACACACCTTGAGCTGAAGAGCTCAAGGACAGAACCAGACCCAGAGGTCAAGCTCCATGACCAACTAAAAAAAAAAAAAAGCAAGAAAGAAAGGAAGGAAGGAAGGGAGGGAGGGAGGGAGGGAGGGAGGGAGAAGAGGAGAAGAGAGGAGAGGAGAGGAGAGGAGAGAAGAGAAGAGAAGAGAAGAGAAGAGAAGAGGAAAGAGAAGAGAAGGGAAGAGGAAAGAGAAGAAGCCTGGAAGGAATAGGTGAGGCCCATGGGTAAGGTAAGGGGGAGACACTTTAGGCAGATTAGATGGAGAACATTGTTAGGGACCCTACTAGGAGGCTGTAGGATGAGAAAGATCAAGGGCTATACACACACACCTGGGCATGGTTTCTTTCTGGCATGAGCTCTTGATAAGGGCCTCGATTGTCTAGCAGGCACTGGGCATATGCTTTGCCCTGCAAAGCCGAGCTATGCCTTTGCCAAGGACTGATACATAAGTGCAAAGAACCGACAGTCCTTTAGTTCAGCTTTGACATTGTGTGGCTGAGGGTCTGTGTACCACCTTGCCTGGAACCACTTTGGAGGTGCCATGGTACTTCTCTAGCCAATGGGGTAACCTACTCAAAAGCAAATGGCAGCATGAAGGTATTATTGTTGCTTTACCCAGGACCATTAGCAACTACAGCCAGACACAGCCACAGATATAGAGAAATGATTGTCCTGAATATTCTCTCTCTCTCTCTCCTCTCTCTCTCTCTCTCTCTCTCTCTCTCTCACACACACACACACCACACACACACACACACAGACACACACACACACACACACACACACACACACCATCCTCTTCCTGGAGGTTTCTGCCCATCTAGGGAAAATCAGAGCTTCCCACAGTGGGCTGGCTCACTCCTTGGTGTCCTCAGGTGTCTATGATCCCTCTCTGAGATATTTGGAGACCAATCTGGTCACCTCGTGGGGGTACTTTAAAGTGGCATAAGTTTCCCACACTTTGCTCTTGACTCGCCTTTTCCTCCTTCCCTTTCCCCAGTCTCAAGCTCTGCTCTACACCATGTGGCAGATCTCACCTGGTCCCCATCGCCCCCTGCAGGAGTCTCACCGTGGATCTGGAGTGGGAGAAGCAGGAACCCACAGATCATTGCAGTCAGCCAGGCAGGAAATCGGTCCAGAGGCATGGTTGGCTCACAGGACTGTTTCTGTGCCTCTGTGTGGCACACTGCAACTCACTCACAGGCACAATTAAACTGGGCCTTGTGCAAGCAGGAGTTTAGACCTGCTGGAATAGGTGGGGATCTGGGTGGGGCTGGGGAAAGAGATTTCTGTGGAGAAAGTGGCACTGACAGGGCAGAAGTCACAGGAAGTCAGTGGCTCGCACTCAGGATGTGAGCCTTCCTCTTCTCCTACTTCCCCTTCGCTTTCCTCCAGGTGGGTTGTGTGGCTTCTGCAGCTCTTGAGATACTAGGAGCTGTCTCCAGACCTGAGATCATTATGTTTACTGAGGTGAAGGCTGTAATGGAGAAATTCAGGAGTGCTCTGAAGAGAAGCAGGCTCAGGAACCCACAAATGGACTGTGCCCCCAGCTCCCATGGGGCAAAGGTGAGCATTTGAACAAGAACAGGGAGCTGCGACTGTGTTCTTCATCCTGAAACTCCTTCTGTCCTGGGACTTAAACTCTGGGTCTGGGTGCTGCCCCTGAGCAATTCAGCTCAAGGAGAGTGCTCTACCACTTGAGCCCCAGTTCCACCTCCAGTTTTCTGGTGCTTAATTGGAGATAAGAGTCTCATGGACTTTCCTTGCCCAGGCTGGCTTTGAACCACGGTCCTCAGATCTCAGCCTCCTGTGACACGCGTGAGCCACTGGTGCCTGGCCTGAAACTCCTCCTTGAAATCAGGACTCAAGTTTATTGCTAGGACTCCTTCAAGTTCCCTCAATCCTTAGAGTCATGGTCTTAGGGTCTGCATGGACCCTTCCCTATTTGAAAAGAGCTGTTCTGGGGCTGGGAAGGTGGCTCAGTGGTAGTGCCTCCCATGCATGAGGCCCTGGGTTCAATTCCTCAGCACCACATAAACAGAAAAAGCCAGAAGTGGCACTGTGGCTCAAGTGGTAGAATGCTAGCCTTGAGCTGAAGAGGTCAGGGACAGTGTCCAGGCCTAGAGTTCAAGCCCCACAACCCACGAAAAAAAAAAAAAAAAAGAGCTGTTCCATTCAATCACACTTGTGACTGACACTTAAGGACTTAGCCTTTTACCTCTCTCCCTCAATGGCTATCCTTGCTACTTTTACCACCAAGATAAAATTCACAGTTGTACCCACTTGACAAACATTTAAGGGGAACTTGCTGGTGGTCATGCTGGGACTTAGGTTCTCAAGGTCTGTGGTAAGGTAGGAGAGACAGTCGCATAACCAAGAGTTTCCAAAATAGCCTGTGGACATTTTTTGTCTTCAGCAGTTAACTTCCTCCTTGACACCTTCCCCTCAAGCTCCACCTCTGCGCAGTCCGGCAGAGCTGACCTTAGTCTCTGTTGCCCCCTGGAGGAGTCTCACCTTGAAGAAGCAGAAACCGGAGCCCATACACCATAGCATGCACGAGGCTGATGCAGCAGCATGGTGGGAACCCAGACCTCTGTCAGTGCTGCAGAGCATGCTGAGTTTCATCCACAGGCGGCACTGGCCGCAGCAGCAATAGCAAATTAGAGCTTTCCCACTCCAGACTTTGGACGGGGCAGGAACACGTGGTACTGTGCAAGGTTTGCATTGCGAAAGAGTGGGCACTGAACTTGGTAAAATTCCTGAGGAGCCAGAAGGCCATGTCTACCTCCTTATCTCCTGTGCCCCTGTTGGTCTCCTTGAAGGTACTCAGTGACTTCTGTAGCCTCTGAGTTACCAGGACTCTCTCCTCAAACCCAGAGTCCCTCCTGGCCCTATGGTTCTGTAGGAGTAGCAGGCACATCACTTCTGGAGAAGCCAAGACCTCTGCTGGGATAGCAATAGCCAGTCTGGACACTGGTGTTGCTAAACACAACCCAAGGCTAGCGATGGGATATCAGAGCAGAAGAAAAGTAGAGAAAACACAGAGACACTGACAGAGAGATGGGGGAGGGGCATGGGGGTCCCAAGGCTCACGGGCACTTGGGCCCCAAGTTTCCACCAGCAAGCATATTTATTTGAGTTTACACAAAGAAGGTTACCATGGATACGGGCAAAAAGAAAAGCATCTATATTATCACAATCAGAGCCGAAACAGAGCTTGTGAGAGATACTAGTTCCTTTATTCTTTTGCAGGAGGCTGCAGCCCAGGGAGAGCCCAGACCAGAAGTCCTTACCTAGCCTCCCAAGGTTAAGCTGCTAGCTCAGCTCTTTTATCCACAAGATCCCGAGTATCTCCAGAGCTGTCTGCTTTAACCCTTCATGGCCAGCTCTCAGCGTTCCGAGGCCGCGTTCCAAACTCTCGAACCTTCCCCCAGGTTTCACAGCTTGGTGTCAGAGTCCCCGACACGCCAGGCCAGCCGGATTTCTCGGAGGAAATGGCGAGACTCGGCCTCAGAGAGCCGATAGGCTGTATGGGAACGACCCTGGCCTCTGTCAAGGTCTCCGCGGGATCGCCAGGCCTCGCCTGACCCGGGTCCCTTCTAAAGCCTGGCGGGAGCCATCCGCATTTTCCCTCGGTCTCAGAGGCCAGCACGCAAAGCCACCGCTTCCCCCAAACCTTAGGCGGATTCCGAAAAGCGCGCCGGGTCCCTCGCGCCACCCCGTAGCCACGCCACGCCTCCTTCCCGTACTCCGGAAGTGGGCTATTAGGAGCGGAAGTGGACCCCGGCTGGGGTCGGCCGCCGTTGCGGGATGGTGGGCGGCGGCGGAGGCGGTGGGCTGCTGGAGAATGCAAACCCCCTCATCTATGAGCGCTCTGGGGAGCGGCCCGTGACTGCAGGGGAGGAGGACGAGGAGGTTCCCGACAGCATAGACGCACGGGAGATCTTCGATATCCGCCGGTGCTGGGCCTGGGCCGGGCCGGGGCGGGCCGGGGAGCGGACGGGCCGGGACGGGGCGGGCCGGGGAGCGGACGGGCCGGGCCGGGGCGGGCCGGGGAGCGGACGGGCCGGGCCGGGGCGGGCCGGGGAGCGGACGGGCCGGGGAGCGGACGGGACGGGCCGGGACGGGCCGGGGAGCGGACGGGACGGGCCGGGACGGGGCGGGCCGGGGAGCGGACGGGACGGGCCGGGACGGGGCCGGCCGGGGAGCGGACGGGCCGGGGAGCGGACGGGACGGGCCGGGAGCGGACGGGGCGGGCCGGGACGGGGCGGGCCGGGGAGCGGACGGGCCGGGGAGCGGACGGGACGGGCCGGGAGCGGACGGGACGGGCCGGGACGGGCCGGGGAGCGGACGGGACGGGCCGGGACGGGGCGGGCCGGGGAGCGGACGGGACGGGCCGGGACGGGGCCGGCCGGGGAGCGGACGGGACGGGCCGGGGAGCGGACGGGACGGGCCGGGAGCGGACGGGGCGGGCCGGGACGGGGCGGGCCGGGGAGCGGACGGGCCGGGGAGCGGACGGGACGGGCCGGGAGCGGACGGGACGGGCCGGGACGGGCCGGGGAGCGGACGGGACGGGCCGGGACGGGGCGGGCCGGGGAGCGGACGGGACGGGCCGGGACGGGGCGGGCCGGGGAGCGGACGGGCCGGGGAGCGGACGGGACGGGCCGGGAGCGGACGGGACGGGCCGGGACGGGGCGGGGCAGGCCGGGACGGGGAGCGGACGGGACGGGACGGGCCGGGAGCGGACGGGACGGGCCGGGACGGGGCGGGACGGGGCGGGCCGGGGAGCGGACGGGACGGGCCGGGCCGGGACGGGGCGGGACGGGGAGCGGACGGGACGGGGAGCGGACGGGACGGGCCGGGGAGCGGACGGGCCGGGAGCGGACGGGGCGGGCCGGGCCGGGGAGCGGACGGGCCGGGACGGGGCGGGCCGGGGAGCGGACGGTACGGGCCGGGGAGCGGACGGGCCGGGACGGGCCGGGCCGGGGGCGGCGGGGAGCGGGGAAGTGACTGGAGTCCGACCGCTGGCTGAGCTTCTAAGTGGACAGAAACACAGGACGTGCTTTCCTTCACTTACCACATCTTATTCGCTCCATCAATGACCCAGAGCATCCCCTGACGCTAGAGGAGTTGAACGTCGTCGAGCAAGTTCGGGTTCAGGTGAGGCACGCCCAGCATCGGGGGGGGGGGGGGGGGGGGCGGGGAAGCGACTCGTTTGGATTTGAGCAGCAGACACCTGAGTTGGGGGAAGCGGGGGATCTTTACCATGCCCATTTTAGGGGTATTGATGCTGAAGCCCGTAAAGATTAGGTGATTTGCCCACAGCAACAGGCTTGGAGGGCACCTGGGCTGGGGATAATTGTGATGTCCGACCTCTCTCCCCCTCCCCCAACACCTCCCACCAGGTTAGTGACCCTGAGAGCACAGTGGCAGTGGCCTTCACACCCACCATTCCGCACTGCAGCATGGCCACCCTTATTGGCTTGTCTATCAAAGTCAAGCTTCTGCGGTCCCTTCCCCAGCGTTTCAAGGTCAGTTGGAGTTGAGCACCGGAGGGTGCAACTAAGTCTGCTGCTAAGGAGGAGGGGACTGGAAGAACAGGGACATGGAGAGGATATCAGAGTTAGGGCCTAGGAGGATCCCAACTAGCAGAGATGAAAGTGGGCTGAAATTGGCCAAGTTGGTGTGATAGTAAGAGAGATCTGAACTGGAAAGTGGCAAAGGAAAAAAAAAATAGTGAAGGGTGTGGCAAGAGGAGCTGTAGGTGGATTTGGATCTGACCCACGGTCGTTGGCCAGTCCTTTGGGTAGAGTTGGAATGGCTGTGGGTGAGTTTGGGGCGTAATGGTGGGACCAGAATCTAGAGGCATGATTAGGAGGAAGAATTCGTTGGAAGTAGCACTGGAGGGTTGGGGGCGGGGAAAGGGGGTGGGGGGAGGGGGAGACAAGAAGGGGTGAGTGCTCAGGCTCAGGTTGTTTCCTTCTCAGATGGATGTGCACATTACCCCAGGAACCCATGCCTCGGAGCATGCAGGTAAGTGTGAGCTGGTGATGAAAGTGATATCCTAGGGCCCTGTGCTGTGGGAGGTACTACCTTGCCACAGTGGTCTATAGGGAAATTGGGGAACGGAATTCCGACTAGGTGAATGGAATTGTCTGTGAGATTTAGCCTATAACAAAGCTCACCTGACTCAAATCTCCTGCTTACCATGTACCACCCCCCTGTGCTCTCCAAGTAAACAGGAAAGTTGTGTCAGATTTTGACAGTATCAGAAGCAGGTGAGAGGCAGTCTTAAGAAGACAGGATCACTGTGGGCTTATATGATTGGTTGGGTAGTCTGATTTAAGATATGGGGTCCTAGGAAGGTGATAGGAGAGCCTTATATTGGTGGGAATGTAGCTTATACTAAGGCTTAGAGATTAGGCTAGCTAGCAGCTTAACCAGAGCTGGTTTTGATTCTGCCTTTCTCACCCCTTCTTTCACACAGTGAACAAACAGCTTGCAGATAAGGAGCGAGTAGCAGCTGCCCTGGAGAACACCCACCTACTGGAGGTTGTGAATCAGTGTCTGTCAGCTCGCTCCTAAGCTTGGCTTCTGACCCCCCAGCCTGCACACTGTTCTCTACTGGCCCCAGCTGCATCCAGGGGTCATGACTTTGTTTTCTTGAATCACTGACAATGAGAAATTAACATTTTGCATTTTGTAATAAACCTTTAATTTATATTCATTTTCTAGGATGCCTTAGTGACTTTGTCTTGGAATCATTTGGGATTAGGAGGGAAGGCAGGGGCAGTGGGTGTCCCTGCAGAGTGGACCCTACCTAGACCTCGCAGGTAGCTGGGTCAGGCACAGGCCATCATGTCTGGTTTTGTTTTGTTGGTTGGTTGTTTTGGGGTTTTAACTCAGGCCTTGTTCTGGCTAAGCATGTGCAACTACACCGCAAGCCACTTTTGCATTAATTATTTTTCAAATAAGATTTCACATTAGGGGCTAGGAAGATGGCTCAGTGGTAGAGTGCTTGCTTTGCATGCATGAGGCCCTGGGTTCAATTCCTCAGAACCACATAAGCAGAAAAAGCAGGAAGTGGCACTGTGGCTCAGCTGGTAGGGTGCTAGCCTTGAGCTGAAGAGCTGAGGGACAGCGCACAGGCCCAGAGTTCAGGCCCCATGACCAACTAAAACAATAGTAATAATAATAATAGTAACAATAATAATAAAGTTTTTTTTAAAAGATTTCACATTATACCTGGGCTGATCTGGACCATGATCCTTCTGTTTGTGCTTCTGCTGGGATGACAGATATGCACCACAATGCCCAAGTTTTCTATTAGTTAAGATGAAAGTCTCATTAACTTTCTTGTCTGGGCTAGCCCTGAATATCAATCCTCCTGACTTCTGCCTCCCATGTAGCTAGGATTACAGCCTGCACAAATCTATTCTTGATGGCCCATTGACAACACTTTGCCTGTCCTGAGAGTGGGCATTTGGGCCCAGGGGTTTACTGTTTAGCTTTATTTACTGTTTACAGTTTTCCATCCAGCCCTGTGTGGCAGTTGCTTTTATCCATGAGGAAATTAGCTTCTAGAATAGTTTTCAACGCTTATAGCTCAAGAGGTAAAGGGAATCTAAACATCTGGTAGGGGGCGCTGTTACCTCCATAGAAAGGCCTAGGCCCACCCCAGATCCCAGCTTCTGTTGTGATCACTGCTCACTGATGACTGAGAGGACACTGGAACTGATTGCTCAGTACATGTCACTCTTCATACATGATTGGGATAGTCGTGGCAGTCTCTTGGGACTGCTCTGTAGGGGATATGAATAGGCCCTGGTCCTATTTCAGATGATCTTCCAGGGACTAGACCCCCATTCCACAGATAAGGAGCTGAAGGCTCTAGGTAGGCATGGTGCCTGATCAGGGCGATCAGGCCCAGGCAGCCTTCCTGAATTATAAGCCTCATCACATGCGGCCTCTACTGGATGTATCTGTGTTCAACTGGAAGTGGGGGTCACAGAGAAGGGATGTGTCACTGAGTCATTCCATCGGCCCTCTTGGCAGCCAGAGCATGATTGGGTAAGGGATACCAAGCTGTTCATGCCACGGTTGGGATTTCAGATAGTCCCCTTGACAGTCTTGACTCATAAATGCCTGGCCTCTGACTGCCTGTGGGACACCATCTGTGCATACTGGGCCAGCACCCAGGGAACCTTCTGGAACCCCCAGCTGTTGGGTGAGGATGCAGAAGTAACGGTAGGGGGGAAGAGCTCAAGTTCTCTGAAACCCATCTCTAGGTATATCTGGCTCTGCTATTTCTGGCCAGTGACCCCTGAAGCCTCTGTTACCATGTCTACAAAATGTGAAAACAAATCATAGCTAAATGAGATTGATCTCTAGATCAGGTGACACATGAACAAGCCCAGCCGTGTCTATTCATTATATTGCCCCTGGTAAAAGGGCCTATACTCAGATACTGAGTATAGGTCAGTAAAATGAATGGATGGATGGATGGATGGATGGATGAGTGAAGCCTTAGAACAGAGTACAGTCCTTGAGACCTGGAGGCTGTGGTCAAGGAGGGCTGAGGACACTGAAGCCAGTTCCCAAGTTTCCTTTGCACCCCACCTGAGATTAGGTGGGGTACCACAGTGAGAAGATGGGTATAGAGGGGCTGGGAAGGTGGCTCAGTGGTAGAGCACTTGCCTTGCATCCCTGAGGCCCTGGGTTCGATTCCTCAGCACCACACAGGCAAAAAGAAAAAAGCCGGAAGTGGTGCTGTAGCTCAAGTGGTAGAGCGCTAGCCTTGAGCTGAAGAGCTGAGGGACAGCGCCCAGGGCCAGAGTTCAGGCCTCACGACCGGACCCAAAAAACAAAAAAGGAAGAAGAAGATGGGTATAGAATACAGGGAAGAGTTGTCTTCATTGTTAAAGGGATCCCTGGAACAATCCTGAGCAAACCACTATCCTGGAGAGAGAATGGTGCAGAAGCAAGAGAAAGCCTACTGATTCACTCAGCCTGCCCTATCCACCCAAGGGTGGTAATAATACAAGTGTTTTGAGATGGCTCCATGTGTGTCTTGAACCAATTACAGTACCTCTACGTATTATGTTACATATGTGTGTGTGTGTGTGTGTGTGTGTGTGTGTGTATCTCAGAACAACTCCCAACAAAATATTAACCGCAGTGGACACAGGAGGAAACTGAGGCTCAGCCAGGATAAATGCACAAAGGATGACATAACTAGAAAGGAACAGAGGGCCTTAGGGCTGCTTCCAGACTCACTTTGTGCATTCTAGGCGACCAACTTCAGCACAGAGGGCTGGGAGGACTAGATGGAAGGAGTAGAAAAATGTGTCTCAAGGTCACATTCTGGTGTGAAAGTCCTCTGGCCCTACCTAGGTTCCTGATAAGTGTCTCTACCCTGTTGGGGCAGCTACCAGAATGCCTGGGATCTGAGTGGCCTGTGTGTATGCTGTTTCCTTGGCAATGAAGACACACTGCTGAAGTCAAGAGCTCAAATTACCAGAGGGGAAAGCCAGCCCTGTTTATATGCTCAGCCTTCTGCTGGGAAGGGCCACAGCTACTGCCCTCCCCCACCCCTCTGCCAGACATCTAGGGGTTCTTCCCAGCTACACCACATGTGTATGTTGGGCAGGCGGGGGGAGGGGGGCAGGGGGAAGGTTATAAGCAGGTGGCCAGTATTCTTGATGGGAAATGGTATGCTGGTTCTAGAAACTTCTATCCTCTGATGAGAGGTTGAGCTGACTTTCTCTTCCTGCTAGATCTTATCCGAGAAGCCACAGCCAGCAAGTTTCCAAGGTCTTCCAAGGTTTCCCAGGTTTCCAAGGTCTTTCCTAATGGGGATGACACACGGGCTGGCTCCTTCTGACCAACTCTTGCCTACTTCGAAGACTTCAAGAATAAGAGAGCCCTTCATGAACCCCTAACCTTTCCTAGTCAGGCCCTTATCCATCCAAGGACTTCTTAGATGTTGCCAAGGAAACTGATGCAGCAGTCAGAAACTCTAGCCCAAGTCTCCATGACAACCTGCTACAGCCCACTAGGGTCCATCTATCTGTGATGTCACCTGAGTCTTGAATAGGTGCCCTCCCACTGACACCCGTACTTCTCACAATCTAACATCAGAGACTGATAGCAAGTTCTTGTTCTAAAATACGTCACAGCCTCCCCACCCCCCAGTCCTTATGACAAAGATGAACAAGGTGGAATAGGTCATGATGTCCAATTTATGTCCAATTTTATCTCCCTGAAGCCGGAGAGAGCCAAGATCCAGTAGACCAGAGGAATGGCTAGCACTAGACACTCAGCTTCCTGATCACCTCTCCTTCCTCTGTGCCCCCCCCCCAACCCTAGGTCTGAGGGAGAGTAAACTTTAGACACCAAAGTGGTAGCAAGTCACTTCCCACCTCTTGCCCATACTCTGTCTGCATGTGCTCTTCCTGGGGCTAAGGAAGCAGGAAAAGCTTAAAGAGTCAAGTGTCTACATCTTGCTGGCATCCTACACTGTCTGCCTGGATTTCCCCAACTCAGGGCAACCTCCAGCCCAGGGGCAGAATAACCAGTGCCAGGGGCAGATATTTTTAGCAGAGTTGCTGGCAGTTGCTTGGAAGGTAGAGTTGTGGGGCTGAGTTCACCTTTTCCCATCTCTGGGCCTGTGTCTTCCCTCTAGGATTGAAGCATGCAATCCTGCCTGCTAGGCACTACCAGGGGGTCCTCCTGGTCCCTTCCCAGCCACCTGCTACTGGTCCCCAGGGATTCACAGACACCACCATCACCTCTACCTTTCATCCCTAAAGACAGTCTTATTACAGACAATCTTCAATTCTCCAGGACAGGGAAGTGCCAGAAGGATTTGGTGTGGACTCTTTAGGAACTCTAGCAATGATTTAGGAACTCTAATAAATTCTAGCTCTCATATGGGCCTGTGAGGAGTGGGGGGTTAGGGACTGAGAATTTGTCCAGTCCTAACTGGTCTACAGGCTCAGGCAAAGGAAGGGAGAATTCATTCTTAAAGGGACAGACCTAATTTTTCCCCAAGAGGAGTTGCACTTTGGCTGGTCTAGCCTGCCTCCCCACCCGTGTCCACCACTCCCCCCAAACCCCCCACAGTACACACACACACACACACACACACACACACTCGTTCTCCCCCTCCCTCTTTTCCCTCCCTCCTTCTCTAACACGCCCAGTCCTTGGGAGCTGTCTAGCCAGCCCCTGGTGTGTGTGTGGGGGGGGGGGGGGGTAATCTCAGTGGGTGCGAGGCCCTCCCCTGAAGGTGGGGATTCCCCGCAGTGTGGACACATCAGCCCGCAGCAGCGGCGTGGACGGGGGGCGGGGGCGGGGCGGGGCGGGGGCGGGCGGAGGCTTAAATAGGCAGCTCTGGAATCGCCGACCCAGAGCGGGCTGAGGACTCCAGCCGCGCGGAAGGTCCGAGGGTCTGAGCCCAGCTCTGCGAGCGGGGTGCTTCTGAGCCCCATCGGCCTGCGTCGGAGCCCCACCCTGGTCCTCACGGTGTCTGTGCGCGAGTGGGTGAGTGTCCCGGGGAGCGGGGTGCGGCGCGCCGTCTGAGTCGCCGATGGCTGGGCCAGGCTTTGGCGGGGTTACAGGTTAAAGACCCTAGTGGCCGGGAGTGGGTTGCGGCCAAGCATCTTTCCTGACTCCAGATCCCACTTCTCTGGGCCAAGCATCTTGCCGGACTCGGGGTCCCACTTGCCCCCCGCTGCGGCTTACACGGCCATCCCGGTTGGTTCCTATTCCTCCAGACGGCGGCGTCGGACGAGATGACCCTGAATGGCAGCAGCGGCAGCGGCGGCGGCGGCGGAGCCGCGGGGAGCCGCGGCGGCGCGGGCCGCGAGCGCGAGCGCCGTCGGGGCAGTACCCCCTGGGGCCCGGCGCCCCCGCTGCACCGCCGGAGCATGCCGGTGGACGAGCGCGACCTGCAGGCGGCGCTGACTCCGGGCGCCCTGGCCGCCTCTGCCGCCGGCGCCGCGACCCAGGGCCGAAGGCTGGACTGGCCCGAGGGCTCCTCGGACTCGCTCAGCTCCGGGGGCAGCGGCTCCGACGAGAGCGTGTACAAGGTGCTGCTGCTGGGCGCGCCCGGCGTGGGCAAGAGCGCCCTGGCGCGCATCTTCGGTGGTGTCGAGGATGGTCCTGAAGCAGAGACCGCAGGTGAGAGGAAGGGGACATTTCTGGGGGAGGGAAGACCCCAGGGTTAGGACAGGGAACACGGGGGGGCCCACAACTAACAGTTGCAAAATACTATGAGACCCTAAAAATACTAATATGCATACCTCTATCTTCCCACTTCAAGACGGGAAAATTAAAGGAGGAAGGACCACCTCCAACCATCTTCTTCCCCTTCGGCCATGTGCCAGCCCTTGATAGGGAAGAAATGCCCAGAATAGAAGACCCAAGGTTTGGATTTCTCTGTGGCATGAGGGCAAGACATTTCTCCCTGCAAGAGTTGGGAGTTTCTAGAAAAGCTTTAGGTTGACCAAGGCCTCCACGGGTTCGTGACAGTCACTAATTCTGACTCCAGCTATGGTGATCACAAAGAGCCCAGCCTAGGCGGCAGGAGGGCAGAGAGCACTGGTGTAGACACTTGGGACATTGCTAATTTGGGGGACATAGGTAGAGATCAGGCATAACATGCTCACTCACCATTCCCAGATTCTAGTCTTGTTCATTCTGTTGCTATTAGCAGCCTTCTTCAAGTAGAGAAGTGTTTGGAGAGCTGTAGGAAGGAGTGATAGGGTGTGGCCACAGCAGGGAAATGGGTAGGAGGGGGGGAGCTTTTGACAGTCAGTTGGTAACCTGGCTATATCTTCCGTCCAGGGCACACATATGACCGTTCCATCATGGTGGATGGCGAAGAAGCATCACTCATGGTCTATGATATTTGGGAGCAGGTAGGATGTAGGCTGGGAGGCAGAGCAGGGGTGGATGGAGGGATGAGCTGGGGTAGGTAAGAAGCTCTTGGTAGAAATATAGGAAACTCTTGTGACGGTGTGTGTTTCTCTGTGTGTGTGTGTTCTTCAGGATGGGGGTCACTGGTTGCCTGGCCACTGCATGGCCATGGGGGATGCATACGTCATCGTGTACTCAATAACTGACAAGGGCAGCTTTGAGAAGGCCTCAGAACTTCGGGTCCAGCTACGGCGAGCCCGGCAGACCGACGATGTGCCCATCATCCTGGTGGGCAACAAGAGTGACCTGGTCCGCTCTCGCGAGGTCTCCGTGGACGGTGAGCGGGCAGCGGGTCAGAAAAGGGGGGAGGGGGATTTGACTGGGCTGTGGGCCAGTCAGTCTTGGCTGGGCTTGAGTCCCTGGGGATCATCAGTGGCTAAAAATGTTCAGGAAGAAAACGGGAGAGGGAGGGGGAGAGAGAGAGGAGGAGGAGGGAAAAGAGGAAGGAGAGAGGGAAAGAAGGGGAGGGAAGGAGGGAGTAGAGAGGCTGTCCAATCTACAAGGCTGGCTTCCAGAGGTCTCAGAGAGCTAGGGAGAGAACCAAATCTGCAAGCAGAGCTAAGACACCTCAGGTCCCTCTCCCTTCCTGCCTCTTTGACTCTGGCTTGGCCGATGTGTGGAGGGGTTAGATGGAAGGAAGTAGAAGAAACCACATCAGGAGGTTAGAGCTTGATTCAGGCTGCATTGGGGCCAGTCCTGGAGTAAGCTTGGTTCTTTCCTCTCAGGCTTAGCACTTTTCTCTGTGGTCCCTAGCACTGAATGCATCAGAAGAAGCTAACAGTGACTTCATAACATTGTTTTCCCTCTAGTCTACTGAGTTATTCATCAGAATATAACATAAAATCATAAAGCACTAAGCTGTCCAGAGAAGTGCTCATTTCCCTTGGTTTACTATTGTAGTACTTCTGTTTAAATATCAGGCTTCAAATAAATGAATATCTTTTGTGTGTATGTGCACAATGTGCCTTCCTTCAATGGTGTCCCAGAGGAAGAATGGGATCTTCTTGTTTCTGCAGAGAACCCAGGATTTTCCCTTTTCTTACCTGAGGATTTCTGGGTAGTAGCTTCTTGGGGTGGCCAGAATTTGAGTGGGTTCCCCCCAACCCCCCACTCTTTGTTTATTGAAACACATCTGTCTCCTACCACACCAGAGGGCCGGGCCTGCGCAGTGGTCTTTGACTGCAAGTTTATAGAGACGTCAGCGGCACTGCATCACAACGTCCAAGCGCTGTTTGAGGGTGTTGTGCGTCAGATACGCCTGCGCAGAGACAGCAAAGAGGATAATGCACGAAGGCAAGCTGGTACCCGGCGGCGGGAGAGTCTTGGAAAGAAGGCAAAGCGCTTCCTAGGCCGCATCGTAGCACGCAACAGTCGCAAGATGGCCTTCCGCGCCAAGTCCAAGTCTTGCCACGACCTCTCAGTTCTCTAAGGCTCTGGGGGTTCCCAATACAGTGGGAAGATGGATGGGCTGAGGGGATGGCCCTCCTTTTATGCCCCTCAGAACTGGGCATGCCTCATGCCACAACTCATGGACAGACAGACAGTGCTTGGCCTGGGAGGTGTGTCTTTCGATGGCCCGTGAGGGCTGGGCCCATCAAGATGCATGTGCAGGCCCATGTGCATCCCAGAAGCAGGCTGGGCCCAGCCCTTGGCAGGCCTGTGTGTGTGGGGACAGGACTCCACCTTCCTCCTTGCAGGTGTGCATGCCCTGGAGAGAGGCTGTTCGATGCAGTTGCTATTTGTTTACATGCATTTTTTGTAATAAAGAATATTTCCTGACATGCTGGGGCTATCGACTGTGTTTCTTCCATCTTAGGGTTATAGCAACAGGAAGGTTGAGACACAAGGGCTCCAGGCCCCCTCACCCTTAGACCTTGAGAGACAGATGAGAGGGTGGGAACTTCAGGATTGGGGAATCCAAAGAGCAAAAGGAAACAAAATCTTTCCCATGACATTATCCAGATCCTTCTGCCCTGGGGTCTGATGTTGTCTACTGTTTACTGTTCTTTCCTCTGAGTAGCCAGGCCAGCATTGGCTAACTTAATTTTAATAAAAACAGTTCTCTGTAGTCCTCCCTGACTGGAATATGAGATCTTGGAATTTGTCCCAGTATGCTTATGGCTCCCAGTGTGCTTATAGTTGGGTGCACCTATGGCCAGGAAAAGGAAGCCAGGACTCACCCTCCTCCACACATGTACCTGCATCGGAATTTACTTGCGGTAGCCTTCTCTTATCTAGTCTTTATCACTTTCTGTAGTTTCAGTTATCCTTGGTTGACTGCATTGTGAAAACATTAAATGGAAAATTCCAGGAATAAAATAAAATTTTATACGTTCTGAATTGCACTTGTTCTGAGTAGCATGATGAAATTTCAAGCCACCTAGCCCTGTCTCACTCAGGATGTTAATCATGCTTTGTCCAGAGGATCCATGCTGCCTATGCTACCCACCTGTTTGTCACCAAGAAGCCATCTCTGTGATCAGATCAACTGTTATCATAGTGCTAGTCATTTATTTTCGTTAATGATGCTCCCACTAAAGCACAAGAGTAGTGATGTTGGCAATTCAACTATGACAAAGAGAAGCAGTAAAGTGCTTCCTTTTAGTGAAAAGGTAAAAGTTTACAGGTATGTATGCACACACACACACACACACACACACACACACACACACACACACACACACCATATATAGTTCGCTACTATCTGTGGTTTCAAGTACCCATCCAGTGGGGAGTCTTGGTATCCCTCAAAGATAAAGAGGACCACTGCACATGGTTTTAGATCCTCTCATCTCCAAAGCCTAAAGGCAGCCTGAGGCAAGGTAAGGGACAGCTTCTGAGAAGATAAGAGTCCATAGATTTCTTGATGCGTTCCATTTATTCATTCCACAGTTCCTTGAGGCCTGGCTAGAATCTTGATTGCAACTTGTTCAAGGCAAAAAAAAAGATTTAAGGAACAGTTCTTCCACATGTGGGTAGAGGGTCTCTAAGATTCCCCCACATTTCTCCAGAGCAGTATTAATTACTCAGAACTTCTGTTGCTTCCTCCATTCCCTCCAACATACTTTGAGGCATGTGGAAGTCTGCTCTTCTCAGAGCAGGTAAGGGTTCACTGGTCTGAAGAAGAAACTAAGCCCTCCTGGCTCTGCTACTTATTGCCAAATCTCTTACCTTTCTGTGACTCTTTGTATGACTTGGTGACAGTGCTCTCTTTGGAATAGAGTGAGTAGAATAATGAATTATGTACTTAGAGCAATGCCATGGATATAATAGACTCAGTAATGTGAGACCTCCTTCAATATTTTCACACAGTCTAGACTCAGGCTGGATGCTCAAGTGACCCCCAGGCAGATGCCCAGATTCTGACCAAGTGGGAGCAGCTAAGGAGTTCCTGCCCAACTTCTAACCTGCGACACTAACCAGAAACACCAAGAAAAGGCTTTGATGGAGACCCCAGAAATCTCCAGGGACAAGGAACAGGAGACTGAGATCTTTACAGCTTTTCTCCTTGCCTGGTATTCCCGTACCCCAAAGTTCCTCCTGGGTCTGCTTGGCAGCCCTTGCTGAAGCAAAGACCCTGGTTGGCCCTATACCTCCTTCAAAGGTCAGGATTGAGGGGACTCAATCTCTTTCCTACTCGGAGGCATGGGGCAGTCTATTGTCCCAGCCCTGTCTATGTTACAGAGGCCAATGTAAGGACATGGGAAAGTTCAGGGGAGCTCAGACGACAGCAGACTCTATCCCCTACACCCCTTGGTCCCACTGGTGGATGGTCTTAAGCCCTAATACTCACATTTCTCATGTGCCATTAAGGTGAAATGTGAAGTCCTTGTCTTAGTTCTCTATGAACCAGTTGGATGCTGCTGGAGCAGGGCAAGGACCAGGTCATGGCTGGAACCCTGAGCCTAATGAATGGAAGACAAGCTTGTGTCCTCCGTGCATGAGTAGAGGCAGCACATGGTGAGAGATTGGAGCATTACCAGAGGGGCCTCCAATCCAGTCTATGAGCATAGTGTCTTTTTGAGCTGAGCACTGAAGCATGAGTAGGTACCTCACTGATGGACAGTGGAAGGACATTCCAGGTACCAGGAACAGCATGTGCAAGGTGCAACTGTAGTCCTGGGCCTACAGGGGAGAAATGAAACCAAGTCTGAAGTCACAGAAAAAGAAGTAGTGTTCAAGCCCAGGGGGCCAAGGAGTGCCCACTGGACTGTGTCAGGTTGAGGGAGTGCCAGGCCAATAGTCTGCCCACCTCCTGGAGCTGGCAGTCACGGACATTGAGCAGTCCTAGCTTTTCACTGTCAATGAGTAACTTGGTGGGGAAGTGGGAGGGGGGGATTAGGCGGAGCCAGGCTGGCTGCTCTGGGTCTAGTGGCGTTTTCCACTCCTGACCAAGTGTGCCTAGACCGCCTACCTGCTCAAGTGTCCACCTTGCTCTGCCCCACCC
Source organism: Dipodomys spectabilis (assembly GCF_019054845.1). Lineage (NCBI taxonomy): Eukaryota > Metazoa > Chordata > Mammalia > Rodentia > Heteromyidae > Dipodomys > Dipodomys spectabilis. Next base: position 9,974,746 of record NW_024870950.1, read on the forward strand.
AGCCCAACCTGCCTGAGCTCCCTGGAGAACGAGCCCTCTTTCCTGGCAGCTGGACCAAGAGAGTCGCCTTTGGCACCAGTGAGTGAGGGGCTGAGAGGGCATGGGTGGACTAGGGTGAGGACAGGGTGGGGGGTAAGGGGACACTGTCCTCTTTTTGTGTGAGAATAATTCCCAGGGATCCATCATGGAGTGGTTGCCAATACTCTGCGTGCTTGGCTATATGCTAGGAGTTGGAAAATGCCAAGACGAGGGCAGATACTCTGTCTTGAAAGTTGCAGTTGGGAGTAGGACAATCTCCAAGCCTGAGTCAGGAGTCTTGTGTTCCAGGAGGAAACCCCTGATACTTAAGTCCTGTGTGACCTTGGCCAGGCCCTACCCTTCAGGACTTGCCTACAACATGCCACTGCAAGAAATAGTCTCTCCAGTTTCCAATATTTGTGATGTCGAGGAGCTTTTAGGAATGATCGCTTTGGGATTTATAGGCTAGGGAGGTTACTGCAAGAAGGAGACGAGGTTTTGGAGGTGGGACTCCTAAAAAGACTTTGTAGGGTCAAGAGTCTGTGTGACTGGATCCGGGCACCTTGCTGAGTCTGGCTGAGAAGCTGAACCATTTTCTGCCTGAAACAGAGAGCTTCCACCCTTAGGGGAGGAAGAGGATGCAGATCTACAGGAGATCCCTCTGGCTGTGTTTATGGGATGGAACCCCTCTTCCCATCCATCTGGGCTGGGTCTTCACTTCCATATCCCTCAGGCCCGTCCTGATTATGGCCCTGACCTGGCTGTGGCTGCTTTGCCTCTCCAGTTCCCAGGTAAGCTGGGCCCTTCATCCTACTTCAGGTCCTGGTAGTAGGGGTGGTTGGCACCTTTGTCTCCAATTTTACCTGGACCAACGATATTGACCATGGAAATAGTGTAGAGATAGAGATTCAGAACTAGGACTGAAGGCCTGCTGTCTGCAGGAGGTCAAAGGCCAGAGGGTAGATGGACTGAAGTGTGACCAGGCCTAGGGAAGGGGGAGAAATTTCCTTTCCTACCAGGTCCCAGCAGGAAGACAGAGCCTGGGACAAGGTAGAATTCTCCCACAGGCTGAGGCCCAAGCTGCGGAGCTGCATGTGGAAGTCCCTGAAAACTATGGTGGAAGTTTCCCTTTGTACTTGGTCAAGGTGAGCCTAAGAGCTGAGTGAGTAATCAATCCCCAAGTCCCACCCTTCCAAGTCCGCCTCTTACCTCCAGCTCCCATCTTCTTTCTTACTTTGGCTTTCTTTTGGATCCTGCTTCCCAGAGAATATGTGTTATTACATGAATAACATGACTTTAGTCCTAGAGAATTTCAGAATGAAATATTGGTGCTGGGTATAGTGACACACATTTGTAATTACGATGCTGAGTCGGCAAGTAAAAGCTAGCCTAGGCTACACAGAGAGATCCAGTATTAAAAAAGAAAAATCTGAGTGCCAATGGTTCATGCCTGTAATTCTAGCTACTCAGGAGGCTGAGATCTAAGGATTGTGGTTTGAAGTCAGCCTAAGTGGGAAAGTCTGTGAGATTCTTATCTCCGATTAACCAGCAAAAAGTCAGAAGTGGAGGTATGGCTAGACTGGGGCAAAAATGCTAAGGAACAGCTTGTGGGTCCTAAGTTCAGTACACACACACACACACACACACACACACACACACACACACACACACACATACACGTTGGGTAAAGCAGAAACTCAGGCTTTTACTCCCATTGCTTGTTGAGCCTCAGGCAAGTGCCAACCCCCTTCTGAGGCTCACTTTCCCCACATATAAAATGGGGTTGTTAGATAAGAGACATATCTAAGCCTGGTCCCTACTCCCTTTGCCTCTGCTCTCACCCAGCTACCAGTGCCCCTCAAGGAGGCTGGAAGCCACGTTGTGCTGTCAGAGAGCTCAGATGTGGCAGCTGAAGTCCCCTTTGCTGTGGATCCAGATTCTGGCTTCCTACTGGCAACCAGAGCCCTAGACCGAGAGGAAAAGGCAGAGTACCAGCTACAGGTATGGCCAGATGAGATAGAGGGGACAGTCATCAAGGCAGGACTGGGCACTGACTGCTCTTTCATGCCAGGCCACCCTGGAGAGTGATGATGGACGTATCTTGTGGGGCCCGCAGTCTATACTTGTGCATGTGAAGGATGAGAATGACCAGGTGCCCCAATTCTCCCAGACTGTCTACAGAGCTCAGCTGAGCCAGGGCACCAGACCTGGTAAGAGACAAGGGCAACCAACTTGCAGCAATGTCAGGTGGCCACTAATGGGGGACAGGACCACAGAGTTGAAGCTGTCCCTCCCCAGCTCTAACCCATCCTATACACTCCCATTCTACTGAGGGTACCATCTACTCTTGGTTTTAACTTGTTCATCTGAGAAGTGGGAAGAAAAGCTGTGGCTCACCCCCAGAACCTGGCATGATGATGGATAGGGAAGGAAGGGCCAGAAGGAGAAGGGTGGGCATGGAAGACTCCCTATCCTGCCCTCCATTACAGTTTACTTCCCTACCGTACACCAGGTGTCCCCTTCTTCTTCCTTGAGGCTACTGATGGGGATGAACCAGGCACCGCCAACTCAGATCTTCGATTCCATATCCTGAGCCAGACCCCGGCCCAACCTTCACCAGACTTATTCCTACTGGAGCCTCAGCTGGGAGCTCTGGCACTCAGCCCTGAGGGTGAGCCTAAGCTGGGATGGAGGGACAGTCAGGGAACAGTGGAGATGGGTCGGAGGTGGCTTTGAGCTATAAGGAATGGATGGGCTGGAGCTGAGATGAAGGAAGAGGAAACAGTATTGTAAGTAGAGGCCATGCCTGGAGAGTTAGGAAATGGGGTGGATGAAGTGCCTCAGCTCTACTCTCTGGAGATACCATAGAATGGCCAGAGGAGCTATTGTTGGGATACCTCAGTACTGATGGCAGAAGGGACCTGCATGTGGGAGTTCAAACCAAAGGCATAGACTGATAGAAAAACAAGTGGATTATATCTCAATCCAGCTAGCATCCTTTCACCCAACTAATCCCAAACCCCCATCCAACCTTATCATTAACAATCTATTAATCCATCCAAGCAATCATCTACTCATCTTCCTATTCTGATGATCCATCTACCCCCACCCCCAGTTCACCAACATGTACTTTGTGGGTAGCTATAGAAATGATATTGCAAGCTTTCAAGTCTTGGTTGGATGCTCATGACCCTATCATCCCTTGACCTAGAATCTCAAGAACACCTGCCTTATGTGTGGCTTCATATGTGGTATCAGCTGATCATTCTACCTTTTTTAGGAAGCTCCAGCCTACAGCATGCCCTGGAAGGGCCTTACCAGCTCTTGGTGCAGGCCAAGGACATGGGTGATCAGGCCTCAGGCCACCAGGCTACAGCAACTGTAGAGATCTTCATACTGGAGAACACCTGGGCACCCCTAGAGCCTATTCACCTGTCAGAGAACCTCAAAGTCCCATACCCACATCACATTGCTCAGGTGAGTTAGTGGCTATCAGCAGCTAAAGCAGCTGGGAGACAGCTGTGCCTGAGTCTCATGGACACTTGATTCCCTTTCCTCTTTCTATCACCCTTTCCACTACTTCCCATAGTCCCTCACTTGCCATCCTCTGGCAGGTGTGGCTCTGTATTCTTATCTCTAGTACTTGCCCAAGGCTTTCGCTTCCTCAGGAAAACAGCTGCCACTTCTTGCTGCCATGGGGATTGTCACCCAGGCCAGGAATGTCTCAGGCCTACTCTAGGAATGCCCAAGGGTCAGTTTCAGCCTGAGAGGGCAGAAAATAAAAACAACCTGGTCATTCAGGCACTGTGTCAGGACTCAGGTTTGGATCAGGACAAGACTGCTATAAAGTTGTCACCACAAGTATCCTAAATATAAAGAGCCTACCTGGACTCCAGGGACTTGGAGGGCAGCAATTCCATAGTTAGAGTCCAGGCTTCTTGTTTGTAAATCAGTTGGGTTTAAGGGTGGGCATAGATCATTTCTGCCCCTTAACCCCAAGTGCCTTCACTCTATGTCTACCTCCTAGGTACACTGGAGTGGAGGAAATGTGCACTATCACCTGGACAGCCAGCCTCCTGGGCCTTTCAATGTGGATGCAGAGGGGAAGATCCATGTGACCAGGGAGCTGGACCGGGAGGCCCAAGCTGGGGTTAGATGAGAGGGATGCGGGGGAGGGGGGAGCTAGAGGATGCTTAGTCATTCTTTGGTTGGCTTTTGTGAGTGTGACCTCCCTCCCAGATGCTGAGGCAGTGGAAGAGAGCCTAGAAGAGCTGGAGCTAACCATCTAGAAGCTCCAGGAGCTGCCCTTGGTCCTGACCTGAAGCCCCTCCCCTCACTGCCCATTACAGTACCTGCTCCAGGTGCGCGCTCAGAATTCCCATGGTGAGGACTACGCAGAACCCCTGGAGTTACGTGTGGTGGTAATGGATGAAAACGACAATGCACCTGTTTGCTCCCCGCATGCTCCTTCAATCAGCATCCCTGAACTCAGCCCCCCAGGTGGGCTATAGGAATTGTCAGGCTGAGGGAAGGATGGAGTCCCTACAAACCATCTCCTTTTGCATCTCTTGGCCATATGGAGATCTAACTTTAGGTCCCTATCTCTAAGTTCTTCTCCAACTCACACACATATGTACACACAAGTTCAAGTTCAGTTTTGTACAAAAAGAAAAGTAGGCAGGGCAAGGCCTGTAGGCTGAGCCATGGTTCCACCCAAGTGGGTTCTGTTTTGTAGGTACTGAAGTGACTAAGCTGTCCGCAGAGGATGCAGATGCCCCTGACTCTCCCAACTCCCATGTTGTATATCGGCTGCTGAAACCTGAGCCTGAGGAAGGGACTGAAGAGAGAACCTTTCAGCTGGATCCCACCTCAGGAAGTATCACACTGGGCACTGTCCCTCTCCAAGCTGGCCAGAGCGTTCGGCTCCAAGTGCTGGCCATTGACCTGGCAGGCGCAGAGGGTGGTAAGTGTCTTGATGGTGACCTGGGCTCCTGACTCTCTGTTCTTATTGGGCCTCACACAAGACCTCCCATGCTTTAGGCCTCAGCAGCACATGTGAAGTTGAAGTCTCAGTCATGGACATCAATGACCACGCTCCTGAGTTCACCACTTCCCAGGTATGTGGAAGCAAAGGGATAACTTGGGAAGGGTACTGGAGGGTCTCACTGGCTGTCACTATCTCTCCAGATTGGGCCTGTGAGCCTCCCTGAGGATGTGGAGCCCGGGACTCTGGTGGCCACACTCACGGCCACTGATGCTGATCTTGAGCCTGCCTTCCGCCTCATGGACTTTGCCATTGAGGCGGGAGACACAGAGGGGATCTTCGGATTGGATGGAGAGCCAGACTCTAATCATGTCCAACTCAGACTCCGCAAGGTAAGAATCTGGATGGTGGGAAAGGGATATGTGTATGTACCCCCATGCACATGCACTCGCACAATGCGCGCGCGCACACACACACACACACACACACACACACACACACACAAACACACCACAGCCCACACAGTGACCCAGAACTCACTGGTTTCAGAACCTCAGCTATGAGACAGCTCCTCATCACGAGGTGGTGGTGGTAGTACGGAATGTGGAAGAACTGGTGGGCCCTGGCCCAGGACCTGCATCCACGGCCACTGTGACTGTGCTGGTGAAAAGAGTGATCCCTCCCCTCAAGTTGGATCAGGAGAGCTATGAGGCTAGTGTCCCAGTCAGCACCCCAGCAGGTTCCCTCCTGCTGACCATCCAGCCCTTATACCCCAGGAGCAGACCTCTCAGGTGAGCCAAAAGCCTGAACTCTTACCTGGGCTAGATCTCTTCTGCTTCTCAGGGTTGAATCCCAGGCCTCAGAGGAGGCTCATGTTATCTATTATTTGAACTATCTCTCAAGTTATTGATAAGGCCAAGATTGTGTCTCCTGGGGCATGGAGGGTTGGGAGCACGGGGGTGAATCAGGAGGAGGGCACTTAGACCCTATGAGAACTCAGATTATCTCTCCATCTGGAAGGAGGCCCATGTCCTCCTCTGTCTCCCACTCAGATTGCAGCAGGGAGAGAAGGCTGTCCCCAAGCTGGGGCCCTATCCAAGCCCCTTGGCAAGGGAAGCAATACCTAGACTCTGATAGTTCCTCTACCACCCACAGTATCTTCACTCCAGCCTCCCACTCCAACAAGCCTCAAAGCTGTGGAGAGAGGCTGGGCACCCCAGCTGCCCCTTAGAGATCATGGAACTGGAGCAGGTCACACGATCCTGGGATTTCTGAGCAAGATCCCCTATGTAATCGCAGTGCCACCTCATTCCCATCCCCTTCTCTGGTCCTCAGGTTCTCCCTGGTCAATGACTCAGAGGGCTGGCTCTGTGTCCAGGAGGCCTCCGGGGAGGTACACACAGCCCAGTCTCTGAAGGGTGCCCGGCCTGGAGACACATACACAGTGCTTGTGGAGGCTCAGGACCCAGGTATGGCCAGGAATCAGTGGGACCTCTTGGAGGAACTACATTGGGAAGTCGCTCCCTATGCAAAACTCAGACAGATAGGCAGACCTGAATCTCCCCACCCCCTGGGCCCTTACAGACAATCCTTCAGCCTCTAGTAGGAGAGAAGGATGGGAAGCTGGAGCGTTCTGCCTTCCTGAGAATGGATTTACTCCAAAGTGAGAGGCCTGGCTTCTGCTTCCTTTCTCTTATCACTCTCCTGGTCTGACCTTGAAATCCTCTAATCCTGCTCCTTAGCCCCTAGAAGGTGTCTTAGGGTGTCAGCTTCAGAAACAAGCTAAGGGAGTGGGTGTGGGTCAGGGGAGGAAGGATGACCAGAAGCTGTATCTAAGGCAGACATGTTAGGAGATGAGCCCAAGGGCATGCTAAGGCCAGGTAGGAAGAATTATGAATGTTGTTTGGCTAGGATGGACTGGTTCTGGGAGGGTATTGTTGGGAGGGTGTCAAAAGTTTCCTGGTCATGGGTCAAGAGGAGTACCCCTCCATGGTCAGGGCATTGCCATGTTTCTGGGCTCTGGTTCAATATCAGGGATGGCTCTGAGGGCAGGTTTGGCATCCAGAAAGATGGAGGTGAGTCTGGCAGCTGCTTAAACAGTGAAGAGGTAAAGTCTGCTGTGAGGAAGATACTGACATGGAGATGATGGGATGAAGTGAGGGATGGATTGGAGGAAGGGTGGCTGATGACTTCAGGGTGTGACCTATGGGCTGTGTGGGAGGAGCTAGCTAAGGAATTCCAGGGCTCACCCCGCCCCCAACAACACAGATGAGCCAGAACTGAGCACCTCTGCCAGCCTCATGGTCCACTTCCTGAAGGCCCCTCCTGTCCCGGCCCTGACTCTGGCCCCCATGCCATCCCGACATCTCTGCACACCTCGCCAGGACTATGGCGTGGTCATCAGTGCACCCAGCGAGGACTCCAACCTGTCCAGTGGGCATGGCCCCTACGGCTTTGCACTGGGTCCCAACCCCACCGTGCAGCGAGATTGGCGTCTTCAGCCTTTCAATGGTATTTGGTGAGGGAAGGGAGGGAGCTGTGACCAAGTGGCAGCGGGGTTGGAAGGGAGGGATCACTTGGAAATGAAATAAGATGGGGCTGGATCTAGAAGGAGCAACCCCCAGCCGACCTTTCCAGGACAGTGATTCAATCATTGCTTGCAATCCAATAGATTCCCATGCCTTCCTCACCCTGGCCCTGCATTGGGTGGAGCCAGGTGAACATGTAGTTCCAGTGGTTGTTCAACACAATGCCCAAACATGGCAGATCACGGTCCGAGGTGAGTCTGGAGCCAAGGATGTCATTTGCAGCCATCAAGTTGCAGAAGGAAGGGGCTGGGAAGGGGTCACTGATGCTCACACAGTTGGTATATACCTGTGCATACTTGTCCATTTGTGGCCAGGCCCCTATATCTGTGTGCATGCTGCCACATACATAGGAGTACATTCATGTATGCGTGTGCACAAAAATAGATATGTGCCATCTAGCTAGCCAGGGGGCTTCAAGCCACTGGGAGCCCTCCCCCACTCCTCTCACCTTCCCCTCCCTTCCTCCAGTGATTGTGTGTCGTTGCAATGTGGACGGACAGTGCCTGCGCAAGGTGGGCCGCATGAAAGGCATGCCCACGAAGTTGACAGCAGTGGGTGTCCTTGTAGGCACGCTGGCAGCCATAGGTAATGGAAGCTGGGTTCCTGTGGGTGGGGAGAGTGGATGGTTCCTGTGGATGGTTAGGGATGTCCTGTTTCCATAGTGTCTCCAGGTCTGCAAGTGTAACCTCCTAACTCTTTATTATTTTGCACTTTTCTCTTGGTGTCATCCTCATCCTCATCAAGAATGGTGTTTACCATTGCATTATTTTGCGTGGCCAGCGTGTCAGGCCTAGCACATGAGGTGCGTTATCGCATGGAATCCCCACTGCATCCTGTGAGATGGATCTGTTGTCTTCCCGTTTTACAAATGAGGTCTCTATGGCTCAAGAGAGTTTAAATGACTTGTGCAAGTTTACGCAGGACAGATCTCTTATCTTTCCACTCTTGTTCCTTTAGTCCAAGCCACTCTTTCTGTCTCCTTTATTTTTTAGTCCCCTAAGTATTTTCCTCATTTGCTTTGCTGGTCCTAGCACAATGCTGCCATGTACCTTTCTCCTAGAGGTCTATGGGAACAACTCATTGGACATTAGCTGTCCACAGAGAAGGGAATGTTGGAGGCTGGGGTGAGTTAAGGAAGCCTCAGTGAGTTCAGGGTCTGGTAAAAGTTGACTGAGCCAAGTCCTCAGAGTCCTTCAGGTTCTAGGAGTCACTCCCCAGCCCTCAGACTCCGTTCAGTTTTGGAATCACTGTCTAGGAAACTTTGTCCCTACAAATGGAGAAGTCCCACAGCCCCCTTCTGAGTGTTGATGTACTTGGACCTCTCAGGCTTCTTCCTCATCCTCATCTTCACCCACCTGGCTTTGGCAAGGAAGAAGGACCTGGATCAACCAGCAGACAGCATGCCCCTGAAGGCAGCCGCCTGAGTAACCTAGGAAAACTCAGCTGGGAGCTTGGCCTCTGGCTCCATCTGAACCCACTGGGAAAAGTCCTTGTGCCCAAAATCCAGTGAGGGCCACTACAGAGTAAAAACCCCTTCTATCTTCCTGGGATGGAGGTACTGTCACTATGTATGTTCCAGGAGCCTGAATGACTTTATGGGATTCCCAAAGGAGTGCTCTGAATGGCAGCTCATTGTCCAATAATAAAGCTTCAGTGAATGAGCGGGGCAGGGCCCTGAGAATTGCTGTGCTTGAGTGCAAATGTTCATGCCCCCTCCATCTTCTGGCTCTGGGGATTAAGGAGCAGAGTTGGGATCCCTGAGAAGAAAGACCTAGGGACATCATTTGGACTTTTGGTGAGCTCTTGGGGACAAAGCAAGACAGGCTATTTCCTTGGGTATCCAGAGCTCACTGCTGGGATGGATAATTGTGATGGTGTCATTCCTGTCTTTCCAGGATATCGTTTTGCTATGGGAGGTCATAATCCTGTGAGTCTGTGTCCTTTGTTCCTGGAACTCTTTTTTTTTTTGTGGGGGGGGGGGGGGAGGGTCCGGTCGTGGGGCTTGAACTCTGAGCCTGGGCACTGTCCCTCAGCTCTTCAGCTCAAGGCTAGCGCTCTACCACTTGAGCCACAGCACCACTTCCAGCTTTTTTTTCTTTTTGCTTATGTGGTGCTGAGGAATCGAACCCAGGGCCTCAGGCATGCAAGGCAAGCGCTCTTCCACTGAGCCACCTTCCCAGCCCTGTCCTTTGTTCCTGTGTGAGCACAGTTGTGACCCTATGCATGAGCTTCCTGCACACATGGGTTAGCAGAGATCCCCCACTCTGCAAGGCAGGCACAGGAGAATAAAGCCAGAGATGAATCCTTTTGTCCTGTGCAAGTTCTCAGGCACTTTTGGAGTCCACACAGGTGGTGACCATGTCAGGGAATCTTCAGAGTAGCAGAAAAAGGATACCATTGGGGTGGAGCATGGCTCACCCTAGCCCAAGATTAAGCCATGGCCCAGGTGTCCTGACCATGGATCCAAACAGACCCGTAACCCTTGCCCTTAGACTTACTCCAGACAAGCTGATCTCCTTTCTAACGGTCTCCAGGAAGCCAGGGTGGGACTGACTGTCCCAGGCACCCCGAGTTGATGATGGTAAATCACGGGGAACAGAGAAAAACAACCTTGGTGGGGCCCAACCCTATTTTTAGGAGATAATCTCTCTACAGCTGGCAAGTTCTGTGGGAAGAGGGCCAAAGCCAGCCAAAAGAGATGCATCTGGCATTCTGGCTGGCCAGAGGAAGCCTGTAGATGTTCTCTGAGGTCGGTCCCAGTCACTCTGCACTCAGAAACTCTCACCAGAGGCTCCATTGACTAGTCTGAGCCAAGTAGGGCTTCCCTGCCCACTGTCACCAGATCTGTCCCCTGATCCTCTTGGCTCACATCTACTCAGATAGTCTTTCAGGGTACAAAGCCACTTGGAGGTAAAATCTCATCTAATCTTCCCATCAACTACATGGGGAGGATTATTGGCCCCTTTATCCAGTAGAGAATCCCTAAGGTCAGGGAGGTGAAGAGCTGTTTCTGGGAGTCTTGGAACCAGAGCCCAAGGCAGAACAATGTAACCAAGTTCTATGTAACCTCTCTAGAAGAATCCGATCCTTCATCTGGTCTCTGTTCCCACAAGATCCCCCAGTGAGCCTTACAGATCACCTGGCCAGTTCCTTCTACTAATGGTGGAAAGATGCATTGTAAAGAGATGGCAGAACTTCTCTGGTTCATAAGCCGGAATCTCCCTGTCTCCGGGCCCTTGGTTTGGATGGATGGGTAGGTGCATAGATGAGTAGATGGATGAACAATTGGCAGTGTAAGTAGACAGATAGATGGGGATCAATGAAGGAAAGTTGGGATGATGGGAATCCAGGGCAAGTTGAGGCACCTTGTCTCAGTTTGAGGACTTCTTCTGAGCTTCCAGGCTCCTGGCTACTCTGTAGTTGTTATCATTCCCCGGTTTCCCTGAGTACCTGAAGACAGAAACCTGTCTTGTCATCTTCAGCCCCATCCTAAAGGGATAAGTAAGGCTCAGAGAGGGGCATGGCTTCTCCTGGGTCACAGATAGAAACTCATTGGTGGTGGGCTGGGGAGTGCTTGTAGGGACTCATGTTCATGAAGTGTGCCTCCTGCTGTAGACAAGGGAAGGGTGTCAGCCTTACTGAGTTTCCAGATATATAACCTCACCTTTCTGAGCCTCAGTTTTACATGTTGGTAGAATAGGCCTCACTTCATAAGTTGATGGAAGAACCACATGAGATAATCCTTGTAAAGTGCTTTTAGCACAGTGCCAAGTGCATCACAGGCTTTCCCCAGTTGATGAATTCTGAGGTGAGGTGGGGCTACCATAAATGCATGTAGCCCCACACTCACACACATTCTAGAGAGTACAAGGCCCTGGGTTTGGGGAGGAAGGATGGAGAAGGGGCTCCAGCTTTAGCTCCAACCAGGCCTTTTTGGGTGGCCCAAGACAAGACATTGGCCTGGGTTTCTCTGCATACTCTGGGCTCCAGAGGTCTCGTGGGACTCTGACTGGGTTGGAGCTGGACGGAGGAGTAGAGAACATGGCCGCAGCAGGGGGCTCCTACTCCCCCTCTCCTGGGCCCCTTCCAGAGGCACAGAGCCAGATCAAAGGGACACAGCACTAAGGACTGGGAGGCAGCCTTGGAAAGAATGTAAACATGAAGATATTTTTAAACGTTTTCCAGCCCTAGCGATAGAGCTCTTGAAGCAAGAGGCAAAGAGGTCAGTCTGGCCCTCACACCCAAAGATCTAAACAGTCTTGGGACTAACCCCCTCCCAAGACAGCCCTGCCCCCTCCCACCTCCATCTACCTATCCCTGTCCCAGAACTGTAGCTTACATATCAGGGCAGAAGTTTTTTTTCCCTGTTTTTACCTTCAGATGTCCTACTGCTCTTGGATAGAGCACTGTTTGGTAGGTGGGTGATGGGGGAAGCAGGAAGTAGGCTGGAGGGAGATGGGGGAGCAGAGAGGCTAGAGCAGGAACAGACTAGGATGGACTCACTAGAGTGAGTCAAGCTCTGAGAGGGCCACTAATGATGGGGACAGTAGGGTGGGGGGGGGAGAGAGAGGAGGAACTCCTTTGAATATACCCAGGTGTCACAGTGACTCACGAACGTGGGGACAAAGCTCCCAGAACATCTCTGCTTCCGGTGTCACGGTGACGCTCACCACGGGTTCCATGACAACAGCCTCTTCTCTGAGTGATGTGGTCAGTCTCACACACTCTCAGGAGTGTTACAAGGAGACTGGTGCAGGGGAAGCAGCCACAACATATTCCCTCCAACCCGTGATCATACCCCAGGGACCATAGCATATGGGACTCAGGGACCTTTACCATATTCACATTCCACTGACCACAGCCTGTGGCTCTGAGCTGTGGCCTGGCTGGGCTGTGGCTATCAGGACATTGAGGTACCCTGGTCCAGGAGAAACCTCCACTACTGTCTTGCATGCTTTAGGAAACTGCTGTGCCACCTTTCCCTGCTTAGGGGTGCATAAGGACTTTGTCGCTCTACAGTTCCTGTGGGAAGGGCATGACAACAGTTTAAACCAAACCCATAAGATGGTGTTATTCTCTAGGTCCTCACTACTAAAACAGTAGATCCAGGGACTTTGAGGTGTGGTAGGGTATGGAGTTCAGGGGAGCTGAGGAGGCTGGCACTAGTGGAAAGGAACCTAGAGACTTGTCCAGGTTTCAGTGTGCCTGTGTATGCCCCTTGCCAGGGCTGTTGCTATTCTTACCTACTGGGTGGCGGCGGGGATCGGAGATAGTGGAGGGATGGGAGGGAGTCATGAGTACTGGCCCCTTATCGGACACATTCTGTGGAAACTTGGCCAGGGGTTGCCAGTCTGAAGGCACTGAGTGGCTTGGGGAGTAGGCAACAGGGGACCACAGGGACGGGCTGGGTTTTTTGCAGAAATATCTTGTCCTTTAGCCAGGCAAAGTCTACTTTAAAACTGGCCTGAGGTGGGGGAGGGAATTCTAGTCATCTTTCTTCCTACCTGCCTCTCGTGGTTCCTTCCCAGTCCACCCCAGAACACACCACCATTGTTTCCATCACTGAGCCTGGGTCACTGCAGATGACAATGCGTTGGCTTCCTCAGTTGAAGGGGCAGCCTCTAGGAAACAGCACTGGCTTGGTCTGGAGCCACAGAAGCCCCTTCTGGCCACAGTTCCACCCATTTCCTCACTATGTGGTCTTTAAGCAAGTCACCTGCCTCAGTTTCCCCATTCCTTCTCCCAGGTTGTGTTAGGGATGACAGGAAGGTGTATGCACACGTACAAGGGTCCAACTTATGTGTGTGTGCATGTGTGCACACGTGTGGACAATCAGAGGTAGAGGCGCATGGGCCCCCACCCTGGAGACTCCCTCCCTACGGATTTTCCATTGGCACGTCGGCACCCTCTGCCCCCAAAATAGGCCCTACGAGCTGTGTGCGACAGAGCCCAGACTAAGGGGCCTTTTTATAGCTGCCCTTTGATTGTCAGCTCTTGAACGGCTATTTCAAGCCCCAACGCCTAGAGAAGTGGGGCTAGCTCAGTGGGCCTGGCTGGCTCCATTCTGAAGGCATCCCCAAGAGGCTAGCCCTACAGTAGGCAGGAAGAACACGTACCCTTGGGGAGGGCCATCCATCCCCAGGGCTCAGCCTCTTCCTCTAAGGAAACTACAGATGGGCAAAACTCCACCACATGTATGGAGCTTACCTACAGCCTCTGTCCACTTGCTACACATTGTGAGGGTTTACTGGGATAGCACAAACCAAGCCCTCAGTTAGCACAGGGTGTGGTATCTAATTGGCCCTAAAAATATTAACAGTTGCTATTATTGTTGTCATTACAGCTGTAATCACGCTTGGTTTCTGTTGCAACAATAAATTTTTTTCCAGTTTTTTCCTGACCATTTATCTTTTATTGATGGTCTCAAGCGATGATGCTTCCCTTGCCTACATACTCTCTCTCTCTCTCTCTCTCTCTCTCTCTCACACACACACACACACACACACACACACACACACACACACACACCTTGCTTTAGAGTAAGGAGCCCCAAGTTTTTGTCAGTATTCCCTATGGACCCTCTCTATAAATGGCCTTTGGGGAGTTCATGACCCTTGAGACTACTTTCAGAGCATATGTGGGGTCTACACTGCTATCATTGCTTTTAAATACCATCAGTTACTGACTCACAGGCTTCCCAAACCCCAGATTCTGAAAGTCTAAGTCTAGATGCTGAATATCCTAATGACCTCTGCACCTGGATTCTAGAATTGTCTCCCTGGAACTGGAGGAAATGGACTTCTTCCATAGCTCCATAGGAGGAAGAATTTTCTGGCTACTCAGGTGCATAAGACTTGACAAACTGGGCTGGGAATGTGTCTTAGTGGTAGAGTGCTTGCCTAGCATGCATGAAGCCCTGGGTTCAATTTCTCAATACCACATAAACAGAAAAGGCCAGAAGTGGAGCTGTAGCTCAAGTGGTAGAGTGCTAGCCTTAACTAAAAGAAGCTCAGGGACAGTGCCCAGGCTGAGTTCAAGCCCCAGGACTGGTTTTAAAAAAAAAAAAAAAAAAAACAAGGACTTGACAAACTTAGTTCCTTGGTCATAGTCCATGTGTACAGGGGTGTGGGCTGCCAAAAGGTAGAGACAGGATATAGGGAGGCAGATTCTGGGAAGTGGCAGGGGCAGGAAGAGGAAGAAAGTGTGGCTGAGCCAAGCCTTCCTCTTTCCAGTTGGGGTCATTTCCCAGCAGGGCAGCAAGGTCAGTTGGGGCTGGGAGCAGAGAGTCACATGTGCTACCCTCATCCCAAGTAGTTCCTGTACAAGAGGAGATTCCTTATGGCCCACAGGATAAAAATAGATCCCAGGTGATGGCCTGCAATCCTCATCCAGCACCACTGGAGTTATTCTGAGAGTGACAGGCGTAAGGCGAGGCCAGGCCTTGGTCAGGTGGAATTGAGCAAGCTGGTACCCTCAGCCTGCAAGCACCCTGCCCTTTCAGGGATCCTGAATGGAGATAGGAGACTGGAACTGTGTGCTAGCTGACCCTTGTAAGTGGGGGCTCCAATGTGACACAGCTATGGAACCATAGACAAGGCACATGGCATCTCTGAAGGTCAACTTCCTTTTCCAATCATGAGAACCTTGACTCCTACATTTTGGCATGGCTGAGGGAATTTAGTGAAGTTGACAGGTGGTGTCAATAAATGTATGAATCCTCATTTTAGCTGTCCCAGAACCTCAGTCTTTTCTATATCCAGAGAGGAGAAAGGTCTTGCCTCAGTTGCCCAGCGGCAGAAAACTCCCCTCCCACGGAAGAAGCCAGAGTCGGGCACAAAAGCACATTTCTGAAAGGATTTGTGGGGATTTTCCTGGAGCAATTCCATCCAACTGGAGAATTCCATTCTTGGCTTGGCTGCCCAGTACCCAGGCTAAGGAGAAGCAGCTCTGGCTAATTCCAGTTCTGTCCAGCTCTTGCTCCTTGTCTACCAAGTGGAGGCCCTGATCTGGGGCATAATGGTGCTCACACTATGAATGGTGGGGTTTTGAGGGACCTGGTGCTTCTAGCACCCTTGAGATCATGGCATAGAACAGTGCTGAGCACATAGTTCTATGTGGCTCTCCCTTGAGCCCCTCTCCAACCCATCTAGAGGCTACTCCCTTGTTTCATCCAATGTATCCTAGAATTTTCTCCCCCAGCCTCTGAGCTCAAATGAGTATAGTCCAAATGGCACAATGGACAGTGTCTTGGAAACAGATGGCACCTGACTCTGTTTAGGGCTGAGGAACTGACAAAGGCAGCTGGTGAGAATAGTATCTGGGCTGGGCCAGCTGCCTGGGCAAAGACTCAGAGGTATGGTCAAGTTCAGAGACAGGGATATACAGTTTCCTTGAGACCAGAGTCCAAGTCTGAGGCTACCTGATGGGCATTGAAGCTAAGGGCACAGGAAGCAGGGAGACTGAACAGAACAGAGCTACTTACTAATCTGGAATTAGAACCCAATACCTTGCCAGCCCAAACTACTTCCCTCCACTGCTACTTTCATCAGGGTTTGCTTCAAAACAGGAGGAATCTTCTCTGGGTTGGGCCAGGCTGGCTGACTGAAACCCCCAAACACATCAGAGATTAGAGGTCCTGTCAGAATCCCAGCTGTGTTCTTCATAAGGTGCCTGTCCTCGGGGATATTCCTGAACCCCAAATGAACACTGTCTACCCATATAGTTCCTAGTATAGTTCCTAGGGAGCCACAGTCTTCCTTCCCTTCCCCCACCCCCCCACACACAAAAAAAAAGACTGCTTAGAGCAAAGTTCTTGTTGGGTCCCGTTTACTCTTGCCACTTTATTTCAACTGCAGCCTGTCCCTCACCCTATCCAGCTTTGGTCACCATCTCCATGCTTGGGAGGGAGCACGTGGCCACCCCTGAGACTGGCGCCAAGGTTTATGAGGCAGTGCAGAAGTCCCTGAGAGCCAGATGGGTGGAAAATGTTACCCAGTTCTAAATCAGCCAGCCTTCCAGCCTCCTGATGATCTCATCCCCTTCCTAAGATAGTCACACTCCCCTCCCCCACTGCTGGCCAGCCAATGGGGTAAGTCACATCACAAGGGAGCCAGTGAGTGAGTGACTGAGTGTGTGTGTGTGTGTGTGTGTGTGTGTGTGTGTGTGTGTGTGTTGGAGGAAGAACTTCAACCTGGGGGCTCACTATAAATTCAGTTGAGTTCGCACCCCCTCCCCCAGTGACAGTATTTACAAATAGCAGTTTCTTGCCAAAGGATCTATAAAGGTCTTCGCCCATCATGTTTTCTTTTCACTCACTTTTAAAGTCTGCCAAGATGTAAGCACCAGAATCGGTGTCCTGTGCTAGAAGATACGTTGATTGGTATACGGTTCCTTGTTCTTACAAACACCAGTGCCATGACCATTTTTGTTCAAATCCCTGGTGTAGTTAGTTGCCTGGCCCACCCTCCTGCCTTTCTCTTTCCTTCCCTCCCTCCCTTCTTCCCTCCCTTTTTCCCTCTCTCTTTATGAGATAAATTCTCACAAATGCTTGATGGGAGGGTAAACCTCATGTATGCCTGGCTCAGGGCAGAAACGGGGATCAAAAATTAATGAAGGTCACAAAGTCAAGAGAGAGGGGCAAGTCAGGCATAGTGGTACACACTTGTAATCCCAACACTCAGGAGGTTGAGACTGGAGGATCATGAGTTTGAGGACACACTTAGCTATGTATTGAGACCCTGTTGAGAGAGAGAGAGAGAGAGAGAGAGCACACAAGAGAGAGAGCACCTCGCTTCCCCATGCTCTGGAAGACCTAGCTCACTGAGACACAAGATCTTCTGTGATCCATACTGGCAGCTGTGTCTGCACATCCTCACTGCAAGCACAGATAGAGGTCCAGGTTCAGGGCAGGATCCCTCCCATTGCATCCAATGTATACATTTTACCAAATGCAACCCCAGGTTTTGCTAGACTCATTCTGTAGACTGACAACTAACTTCTTCCTACATTGCTGCCTGGCCTATGAGGCAGGTGGAAGAGATGTTTTCAGCAAATGTCTAAACATTCAACAGTTTCATGAGTGCTAAGAGGAAGCTTTGGAGGTAAGACATCAAGATTTGACACGCAGCTTTGCATTTACCAGTTCTATGACCTAAGGCATAGCATTTTACCTCTTCGGATTCAGTTTCTTCATCTGTAAAATGGATTAGTGATACTTGTCAAAAGATTGGGTGGAGCCGGGAGCCGCTGGCTCACGCCTGTAATCCTAGCTACTCAGGAAACTGAGATCTGAGGATCACGGTTCAAAGCCAGCCTGGGCAGAAAAGTCCGTGAGACTCTTATCTCCAATAAACCAGTAGAAAACCAGAAGTGGTGCTGTGGTTCAAGTGGTAGAGCGTTCACCTTGAGCTGAAGAGTGCAGGGACAGAGTTCTAAGCCCAGAGTTCAAGCCCCACGACCAAAAAAAAAAAAAAAAGATTGGGTGGAGATTAAATAAGATATGTAAAGTATTTAACACAGCACCTATCCAGAGTATATTATTTTTTAAATGTGGCACTGCTTATTAAAGATCATAAATGGAGCCTTTGCAATCTCCCTTCCCTGGCTGAACTCAGATCCAGTGGCTGAAGCTCAGGGAGGAAAAAGTGGGAGGTGAGGTGGGCAAGGTTGGCTCATACTTACTAAGGTTAGAAAAGGATTAAGGTGTTTTTCTAACTCTTTGGAAGCAAGAGAAGGTGATGGGGGCCAAGGATGAGAGGATGTCATTTGGGATTATAAAATCATTCCCAGGAGCTGAGATAAATATGAAATTGAATTTTCAACATACCCCAGAGTAAATGATATAATAAAGTCATATAAACTATGTATCAAATTCACCAATTACCAAGACCTTTCCACACTTGAGCTTTGGTCAGGCTCAATGTTATTTTTGCTATATTCTCTTGGAAATCAGAAAGTCCTTAAGGTCAGCCCAGATTCAAGAGGAGGGGAACTATACTCTGCTGCTAGATGGAAAGAATATTAAGGAATGTATCATCATCATTAAAACCTTCCTAGGAGTGACATGGAGGCTAGCCTGACTCCAAAGAGGAGATTCTAGCTTGTGGGGCATCAAGACCTCTTTCTTTCCTCTTTTCTCTCTCCCTAACTTCTACTTTATTATCTCATTTTATTCATTTTATTAGTCTATTCTAGTCATTCTATTCTATGCTATTTCTTTCTTTTTTCTTTTTCTTTCTTTTGCTGGTTGTGGGGCTTGAATTTGGGGCCTGAGCACTGTCCCTGAGCTTTTTTGCTCAAGAATAGGATTCTTACTATGTGAGCCACAGCTCCATTTCTGGTTGTCTGGTGGTTAAATGGAGGTAAGAGTTCAAAGCCTGGGCTGGCTTTGAACTGCAATCTTCAGATCTCAGCCTCCTGAGTAGCTAAGATTACAAATATGAGCCACCAGCACCTGGCTCTATGCTATTTCTTTTCATTTCAATGCTATAGATAGAACCCAAGTCTTTCCTCACGCTAAGCAAATGCTCCACCTCTGAGCTATCCCCCTTTCCTGCCCCTCCCCAACATTTTCAATGCATATATTGTATGCCTACTTTAAGTCAGGCCATGGGCTGATCCCTAGAGACCCCTGGGCAAGTCAAGTAAGGCACCTGATGCTGCTAAGAAAACAGGCAGGAGACATGTAGGGAGCTGTTATAGGGTTCTCAGTGTCAATGGGGACCAGAGAAGGCCTAGAAAATCAGAGAGTCTTCCAGCGTGAGTGATACTTCAGCAGAGTCAATCCGAATAAGCTGAATAAGCCAAGAGATGAAGGACAGCACAACAGGTGTTTCGGCTAGAGGAACAGCAAGGCCAAAGGCTTGGTACATTCGAGGAACATGAGCTATGGGACCCACAAACCTGGGCTGGGGGAGAGGAGATCAGAGGCTAGTCTAAAGAGAAGTCTGAGCTCTCACACCAAGGGTGATAGGGAGCCAGGAGGGGTTCCAAGCAGAAGCGTAACATGGTCAGACTGGATGGCTGTCTGGCTGGTGGAACTGCCTGGAAGGTAGCTATCATTTGGAGTCAGGGGAGGATAAAGGTGGTTTTGACCATTTGGAGAGCTGGGAGGTTGGGCAGGAGGGACTGGACCCCAGGGCTACTATGAGAGTGGTAATGGGAACAGACTGCAGGGAATGAAATAGGGAGGATAGATCAGAGGAAAACCGTTTCCCTGGGGGAGATTGTTCAAGGTAGGACCCAGAAACCCCTTCCCCACAAAACAGGACCGAGTGAGCACAATGCAGAGGTCCTCTGCCTCCTTATTCCCAGCCCCAAAGATGCCATGAGGCTTCCTGAGGATTGTTCCTGGCTGTAGTCTCAGGGAGACCCTGTTCAGATACAGGCTGGGCCTCCAGAGACATTCTCCTGCCAGTCCAACTGCAGCTGACACCTGCATGGCCAGATGGTGACATCTAGAGGCAGCCTCTGGTTCTCACATTCCACCATATCACACTGAAGATTTAATCATCAGGACACCAGGTAGAAGACTCTCAGCTCCTCCTTCCCTGGATGCCTAAGCCCCAGGGTGGGTCAGCAAAGCTCCACTGTAGTGATTCCTTTGTAGCTAAGTGTTCATTTTCTGGCACTCCACCCTCTCAGCCAACTCTCTAGGATTCTTTGTTTCCCACACTTACTGTTTTCTTCCTAATTCTCTGGTCTCCCTCTCTTTGTCTTGTTCCTCTTCTATCTGTCCTTCGGTCTGTCCTTTCTCTCATTCCACAATGAGCCTGTGAGTCCCTGGGTAGAACAAGGGGCCAAGACTGAGGCTGTGGGGATTGGGGTGGAGACTAACAAGGACAAAGGCCAACAGACCTGGCAGTAACCCCATAGGAAAGTGGGTGGAGGTAGAGACAGGACACTCTACTCCACCCCTACTCCACTTCCAGGCTGATAAAGAGCAAGCCACACCCCATGGCCTTTCCTGAGGCCAGGGCATAGTCAATTTTTCATCCCTGGAGGTTAATTGCCTACCGAGCCACTCCCTCCACCCTCACTGCCTTCCTCATCTCCAACCTCCCCTGGAGCCCTGGCCGGACACTGGACTGGATTCTGAGCTTCAATCCACAGGCTTCCTTCCCTGGACTGGCCCTTACCAGTCCCCACATGGCCAGTGTCAAGAGCCTCTCAGCCCTAGCCAGATGGGTCGTCACATGACTGCCCCTGGCCATGCAAGGTTTGTAAGGGGCACACATTCCTCTGGTTGTGCTGCCAAGAGGTAAGAACAGGTGTAGGTTGGGCTGGAAATGTGGCTTCGTGGTAGAGTGCTTGCCTAGCATTCATGAAACCCTGGGTTCGATTCCTCAGTACCACATACACAGAAAAAGCCAGAAGTGGTGCTGTGGCTCAAGTGGTAGAGCTCTAGACTTGAGCACAGAGAGGCTCAAGGACAGAGCCTAGGCCTACGCTGCTTATTTCCTTGAGAGTAAAAGTCAGAAGAGGAACCCTGGACTCTTCACCTTGCTGCCCTAACCAGTTCATTTCCCAGATCAAGAGTGCTTGGTCAGGCCCAAAATGGCTTAGACCCACCAATAAGTCACCTATTCCAGAGGGAGCCACTTGGAGTGCTGGCCACCTATGTACAGTTCAGAGGGTCACCAGACTGGGGACAATTAAAGGTATTTGAAAGTATTAAGTAAAATGGAATAAAAATTCTAGAGATTAAAAAGTGTAGCCTAAATCTGCCATTTTTTTTTTCCAGCAATGCTGGAAAGGCTAAGGCAGGAGGATCTCAAGCTCTGGCCCCACCTGGGCTATATAGGGAGATCCTGTCTCAGAAAATAATTAGCCAGGTGCTGATGGTTCATGCCTGTAATCCTAGCTACTCAGGAGCTGAAGTCTGAGGATGGAGTTTCAAAGCCAGCCTGGGCAAGAAAGTCCATGAGACTCTTATTTCCAGTTAACTGTAAAAAGTTGTAAGTAGAGCTGTGGTTCAAGTGGTAGAACAGCAGCACTAGCATTTAACACTAGCATTAGCACTAACACTAGCACAGGGATAAAGTCTAGGCCCAGAGTTCAAGTTCCAGTACTACACACACACACACACACACACACACACACACACACACACACACACACACACACACACACACACACTCTTTCTTTTCTGGTTAAAGAACTCAAACAGAGTTCAAGTTCCAGTACTACACACACACACACACACACACACACACACACACACACACACTCTTTCTTTTCTGGTTAAAGAACTCAAACAGCTCAATTTTAAACTTTTATAATTCCCTCTATTTTTATCATGTTCCAAAATGATGGGTAGAACATGAAAATGTGTTGAGTATAATTCAGCTGACTCCTAACAGCCAAAACAACATCAAGAGTTAACAAAAGTTTACTTTAGTTTCAGTAATGACAAGAAAAAAGTCTTCTAGGCCCAGCACCGGTAGCTCACACCTGTAATCCTAGCTACTCAAGAGGCTGAGATCTGAGGATCATGGTTCAAAACCAGTCCAGGCAGGAAAGTCTGGGAGACTCTTATCTACAATTAGCCACAAGAAAATTGGAGGTGGTGCTGTGGCTCAAGCGGTTGAGCACTAGCCTTGAGCTGAAGAGCTCAGGAACAGGCCCAGAGTTCAAGCTCCATGACTGCAAAAAATAAATAAATAAATAAAGTTTTCTAGCCTCCTTTCAGCATGGCCAACCTTTCCTCCTCTACCTTCCAGCCTGGGCCAAAACTGCAAAAAGATTGTTATTCCTTTCTGACATCCCAGTATTGAGATAATACGTTGAATTTGGTTGAAATCCCAGCCCCACTGTGATCTCTTGGGCTTCTAAATTTTTTCAGTCTAAACCTGCTTCATCATGTTAAAAAGGGGAACAACAGCTCCTTGTTATTTTTATCAGACCCCCCAATACACCCTTCCTCAAGTCTGCTCAAAAAGCAATAGTACTTGCTTTGCATGCATAAAGCCCTGGGTTCGATTCCTCAGCACCACATAAGCAGAAAAAGCCAGAAGTGGCACTGTGGCTCAAGTGGTAGAGTACTAGCTTTGAGCTGAAGAGCTGAGAGACAGCACCCAGATCCAAAGTTCAGGCCCTGCGACTGACCAAAAACAAAACAAAAAGCAATAAAATGTTGTTATACAAATTGCCCCAGTGTGATCCTTACACAGCATATATATTAACATATATATTAACCTCATAAATATGTACAATTATGTCAACCCAAAAAACACTAAAGCATTAATGATTACTTGTATCTGTATTCTGATAAGGAACCCCTGGAGCAGTCCTTACTCCAAGAGCTAGCACTCTAGGCATAAGGTACAGTGTAGTCAGTGGGGTAGGATGGAGTGAGCTTCAGTTCCATCAAGGTAGCTATGTGAACCATCTTCCCAAAGCTGGTTGTGCACTTACTGTTAACACAAAAAAGCTGGATTTACAAGTGATTTGAAGAGCAAAGTGAAGTCATAAAACTGCAGGAAATCTTGCCCTGAGCGTGTAGACACTCAAAACCAAAGTCTTCACTTCCTTTTCAGGTCTCCACATAACTAAGGACTTCCTGTGTGTCAGCAGCTACCAAATATTTGGGGAGCACCAGACTGCTTCTCTTTTAGGTGAATTTTTGTTTTTTGTTTTTGTGTGTGTGTGTGTTTTGGTTTTTTTTTTTTTGAAATATCATCTCACTGTATAGTCCAAGCTGGCCTCCAACTCCAGATCCTGTCAGCTCAGCCTCTTAAGTGCTGGAATCACAAGCATGAAACTACCATACCTAGCTTTGGGCTGACTCAAATAGCCAAGAAATCTTTAGCTGGATAAAGACTGTGAAAGAAAAGGCAGTGTGATGTAGTACCCTAATGGCTTAAAAATTAGTATTCAAGTCAAAGAAAACCAAAGTTCATTTTGCCTCTTTTATTTACAAGCTTTAACTTAAATATCTCTAGGGTTCAAAGAAATCAGTGTCAAATACAAACATGATTAACAGCTTAAAATACAAATGCCAGTGATTGCTAAAGAACATGGTTGGTTGATCAGTATTTTCCAGGACGTAAGTTAGACATCAGAAGCAGGAAAATGAAAGTTCGAAGCCTCAGGTGGTTCAAGAGATGACTAGAGTAACCCAAACACAGCTCATCTCAGGCCATGCATTTGACAGTTTATGTCGCAAGCCTTCACCCAACAAATCCAAGGCAACAGCTGAGCTTTTCTGCCATGACAGTCACATGTCAAAAGCCAATGAGAACCACTTTATGATGAAATGAAGATGGCCCCATTCCAAGATATTCTGGTTTAACCTGAGAAGTTATCACTCCCCTAGGGCTGTTAGATGAAGAATGGTCACCCAGGGCTGATGGACACAAATCAAGCCAGATTCACACCAAATGCTTTTTTTTCCTATTTGGTGCAAGTACTAGAGCTTGAAGTCAGGGCCTGGGCACAGGCTCTTAGCTTTTTCATTCAAGGTTTGAACTCTACCTCTAAGTACAGCTCCACTTCTAGCTTTTCAGTAAAGAATCTCATGAACTCTCTTCATGAGCTAGCTTCAAATCACAATCCTCAGATCTCAGCCTCCTGAGTAGCTAGCTCTTGACTCTGAATACTTTTTTGTTGTTCCACATAATTAATCTCTTTCTTAACTCAAGTTTAAGTTGTTTGTATTTCACGAATATTTATAAGATACCAACTCAATTGTATCTCAACTGAGTTTTGCCCAGTGTACTTAGTACTGTTGTTTTAAGACCAAATGTACTCCTGGGAAACAATGTTTATATATTAAAATATCCAAAGCTTACATTTCATTATAATAAACTAACTTTAGTGTTACAAACATCTCAGAAACTGAATCTCAGTAATTTGATAAAGCATACTAATTTAAATTTAGCACTATCACCTTCTCCATAGACTAATTTCCAAAAATCAGTAGCACTATATACTATTTAAACATAAAATATCTAAATTATACCAGGATTATCGTTTACCTAAAATCATAAATATTCAATTTTAAGCACCAAAGCATACTCGCTTCATATTACATCTAAAATAGTAAATGGTCAACCTCATTGTTTAAATTTAAAATTTCAAAGCCTGAAAATTGGAATTTCTGTATAAAACGTACTATATATACAAGTGTTTTGAAGGAAGTGACAAGCACCACTGGCCTCCTATCCAGCAGTGTCCTTAAGCAGAAGCCAATTGGCTTCAGAAAGGGCACTGCCAAGTACTGTGGCCAGGGAGACAAAGCACACTGGAGTTTAACCAGGCCGTGTTCCTGGAGCTTGCTTAGGGAAGAGCTGAGAGTTCACAGTGCATGTGTATGAGGGGGAGGTCTTGGGGGGAGGGGAAAGAAGGGAGGGAGGCAGACAATAAGTCAGCCTTTCTTCTCTCTCAATATATCCGCTAAAACTCAAGAAATCTATTAGGCAGAGAAAAAACACAGACATGCTTAGAGACACAAGTGGAAGTCTGTGTTCTATCAACTGCCTCACAAATAACTGAATCAGATATATTTATGATCTCTGCCAGGCTCTAAAGTGGGATTCAGACACCACGTGTGCCAGTAAGGCTCTAGGGTTTAGCTGCATGGAAAAACAAGGGCAAAGAAAATGCTAGACAAGTAGAGTCCTTGGTCTGAGCAACAAATCTATTTGCTAGTGATTCACTTTCTTACCTTTTCTTTTTTTCTTTTTTTTTTTTTCATGGTGCTGGACATTGAGCCCATGGCTTGCTAGGTAAGTACTCTACCACTTGAGACATAACTCTTTTGTTTTGAGATAAAATTTTGCCCCTACCTGGCCTCCAACTTGTGATCTTCCTGCCTCTGCTTCCTAAATAGCTAGGATTACAGGCATACATTATCACAGCTGGCTGTGATTCACGTTTATTTTTGCATTAATGTCTTAGAGACCAGAAGGAACCATAATAACTTCAGAATTTAAAAAAAAAGCAACAACAACAACAAAAACAAAAACAACCAAGTCTTAAGTACCCCCAAAGAGCTTATCTCCTCATATAAAGCCATATCACTAGAGATAAGTAGAAAATATACAGAGGGCTGGGATGTAGCTCAGTGGCAAAGCGCTTGCCTAGCAAGTGCAACGTCCTGGGTTCGATCCCCAGTACCAAAAAAGACCAAAAAAAAAAATACAGTTACAAAAAAAAAAAAAAAAGAAAATATACAGAGACATGTCCCCAAGACAGACATAGTCCAAATCTTGGCAGAATGTTAGCTGAGACACAGACAAAAATGAGGATGTTAACCCTAGTTATTTGCTTTTCTTTTCCATGAGGGGGCTAGAGAAGGCAAAGGATCAACTAACTTAGTTGGACCACACTGAAGAGTTCTGATGCGGGTTTTGTGAATTAATACTTTAAAAATAATATTTGTGTTTCCATTTAGATACACATTTCCGTTATTTAAATACTACAGCCACCCACCAGAAGAGGAAATTTATCTCCCAAAAAGGATCCATGTGGGTTAATTTCTAAGTAAATACAAAAGAACTCTGCTGCCCATGGAAACCACGAGGTTTTTATTTTGCTCAACTCCTATACTAAATATGGTCTAATTCCTGAGGATTCGTAATGGCGATTTATAACCGTCAGGGGCAGGTGTCCCATCTGATAAGTGTCCCTCCTCCCTTCTCCCCACTGCCTCACAGGAAGCAGACAGACAGCCTTGGCTGCTCCTTAGGCCCTTCCTATTTTCACCTCTCCAGATTCAGGCCCCAATCTCAAGTACCCAAACCTCTACATAAACTCATCTTGCCTTAAATGTCAGACATAATTACCATGTGACTGCATTGTGTTCTTTCCTGCAGCCGTTTGAAAAGGGAACAGGTGAAAAAACTCTTCCTATCAAACACAGGATGAAATCAGGCAACGCCGAAGGAGTATGTCAGATGGAATTAACATAAATGTTTGAAATACATAACCAGAAGGTCTAACTACTATGAGGCTAAGTTAAGGGGCAGATGTCACACTAATAAAAGACAGAAGTTTAGGATTTGACAGAAATTGCCCCCTAGTATGGCTCAAAGGTTCAGGGTTGGGACTCCATAGTGAGACTAATTGCTGCATAAGTTAATTAGGCTAGGCCAGAGGTCTAGACCCTCTCTGTCAGCTGCAGAACAAAACAAACAGTCTCTAATGTGCTTACAGTAGGCCTACTTGGTTTGAAGATGCTGTTTTAAAATAAACTAAAACAGAACTAGAATGAAGTATTACAGAATATCGTCATAAGAATAATCATTTTTAAAATGTTAAAATATTGCATAGAAAAGTGTCCTGTAGTGCACTTTGTAAATCTAGGCTTTAATGATTTAAAAAAACAAAATGAAACAAAAAACAAAAAAACTTCATAACCTAAAAATATATGACTGAAGTCAGAATTACCAAGCCTGAAGATTTTACCATTAGATCTCAGAAGATCCTCGGGTTCTTTATTTTCAGAATCATGATTAAATGTTGTCCTTTGAACACTCAGGATAACATAGTTTAAAAATATCTAAGTACTGTGCACAAGCCAATTCTATGGTCTTTACTCTGTGTTCTCTCTGCATAGAAGCTCTGACTGGCACCAGCAGGGACATAAAATCATTGCTAATGTTTTTAAATCTAGGCTGACTCTTTTTTCCTTCTCATGTTAGTCAATTATTCAACAAGGTACATCTGAGTGTTTGTTGAACAGTAAAGGTCTGACTAGCTCATTTAAGAGCACGTGAAAATATTTTAATGAGCCTTAGCCTTGGCAATAGAACAGGAGACTCTTAACCCCCCTTATAATAGGCATCAATTGAGTCTGAGTTAAAATAGACCACAGTGACAGTGATATCATCCCTGTACATCCTGGCTAGGTCTTCTGGCAACGTCAGCATTGCAGCCAGCCGCTCGGGCTCCATCTCCCCATACTCGTTGCTCCCAATGGCATGTCTGATCAGATGTGTAGCTGCATTCTGGTCAGCCGTGTGGAGCCCACTGGCTTTTCTTTGCAGCAGCAGACTCTGCATGAGCCCTAGGTTGGTGGGTCGCTGGGCCAGGTCTGGCTTGTGGTGATCCGCCTTGGATAGGTGCCCCGCCACAAGTCTCAGCACGTCCTCGTTGCCCAGCATGTCCCATAGGCCATCTGAAGCCAGCACGAGGAACTTATCCTGAGGCCTCAGCCTGTGGTATGTAACCTCAGGCTTGGCAGTCAGGTAGGGTGGAGTATAATAGTAGGGCGGGGTGAACTGGTAGATGTTGAGGGCCTCAGTGTCAAAGCCCCTCTCTAAGACACTGCGTTGTAGTTCTTTACTCCACTTCAGCTGCACATCGCCAAAGGCCCTGCAGGGTATGAGGACACCCAGTAGTCTGTCATCCATGATAAGTGTCCTGTCCTCTGACTCAGGGTGTTCCCTCTTAAGTCGGGACAGTTCGGCCTGATTCCAGGCATTGTGGTCACGAGTGAGCGGTAAACAAGTCCATCTGCCATTGTCTTCTTGGACGCCAAGGATGGCCCGGCAGTCACCAGCATTTGCCACATGCAAGTGAACTCCATTGATATGGGCCATGCAAGCTGTTGCCCCAGAGAAAGCCACTTGGAGTAACAGGTTCTTTGCCACCTCATCTTCCAGTGGGGCCTGAACTTCCAGGGAGATGTCAGAATCCAGTCTCTGGAAGGAGTGCATCAATGCTTCCTCAATGCTCAGCCCCATCTCCATGTGCAGGTCAAGCAGTTCCTGCCAATAGACACGGAGGTGGTCCAGATGCACTGATGTGACATCCTTGTAGATACTGTCCCCTGGGTGCTTGAGCCACTGCAGGATTGGCAGCAGGGGTTTCATATTCTCCATCGCTTCCTCCATCTGCTCCAACGTCTGGTGGGACATCAGGGACACTGCCATGTAGTAGAAGAGTCTCTCACTCACTGCTTGCGCACACGCGTGACCACCGTGTCCATCAAAGATGCCGAACATGAGCCCATTGGTCTGCAGACAGGAAGCAACACCTTGCCGGTCCTCCACTGGGGAATTGGCAGCCAGCTGGTTGCTCTCAAAATGCAGCACGGAATTTGGGACTCCACTGACCAAATCAATCTTGTGGGCTGACTCACCAGCTCGAAGCACTTCATTTACCTGCTCGGGACTGAGCTGCAGGTGGAAATCCTCTTCCTCTGTTGATGTGTGCCGGTAGGCTTTTTGTAGAGGGAAGGTATTACAAAGGGATCTGCTTTTCAGAGAAGGAGTTGCTTGGCAAAGGAGTCTCCATTTCAATTGATTCCCATTTGTGACACTCCTTGAATATAAGCGTCTGCCCCCTTGTAAAGTGGCAATTCGGTTCCTGGCAGAATGAAAGACCCAAGACACAGTACTTGACATTCTGAAACTAGCCCAGCAAGTAGAGGTTTTTGTTTTTGTTTTTAAGCCTGCAAAATAAGGAAGAGGTTAATCAGGTTTTTATATATTCTACTTTTATTTTTTTATTTTTTGTTTTTTTTGTTGTTGTTGTTGGTCATGGGGCCTGAACTCAGGGCCTGAGCACTGTCCCTCAGCATTTCGGCTCAAGGCTAGCGCCCTACCACTTGAGCCAAAGCGCCATTTCCAGCTTTTTCTGCTTATGTGGTGCTGAGGAATCAAACCCAGGGCCTCATGCATGCAAGGCAAGCACTCTACCACTGAGCCACCTTCCCAGCCCCTATATTCTACTTGTATAGAGCCACTGATGGTATTGTTCCTTCCTCCCAAGTGGCCTATGGTTCTTTTTTTTTTTTAATTTAATTTTATTTTATTTGTGAACATACTGTACAGAGGGGTTACAATTACATGGGCAGGATAATGCGTACATTTCTTACCAAGCATTGCAGCCTCCTCCTTTGTGGCCTATGGTTCTTGTTACTCTCCTTCCAAAATCCTTTCTTATGCCAGAGCCTAGTGGCCAGTTTCTGTGTCACAATCCCTCTAGCAGACTAGAAATGCTCGTTTAGATATCCGTTTCCCTGCTAATCTGTACACAGCATGAATTAAGGAACTGTAGCTGCCTTATCACATGCTCTCCAGTATCCAGCCCTGGTTCCCAGTACTGGTTAAATGTGGCATGTTCGATGCCTAAAGGCACATGAGTGTGACCCTAGCTGTCTAGCATCAGAACACTGCTTCATTAGTCTGAACTCCCATTATTCACTAGTGGAATTTGAATATTAGTAGTCTAAGAATGGTTTATTAAAATATGACCTGCTGGGTGCTGGTGGTTCATACTTATAATCCTACCTACTCAGGAGGCTGAGATCTGAGGACTGCGGTTCAAAGCCAGCCAAGGCAGGAAAGTGAAACTCTTATCTCCAATAAACCACCAGAAAACAGCAAGTGGAAGTGGCACTGTGGCTCAAGTGCTCAAGTGGTAGAGCACTCACCTTGAGCTGAAGAGCTCAGGGACAGCACCCAGGCCCAGAGTGAAGCCCCACAACCAACATTCATGCACACACAAACACACACACATACACACACACACACAACCTTTCCTTCAAAAAAAAGGTACTTATTGTTTTTGTCATTAAGTAGATACTCATCAAGTAGTTCTGAACATATTTTTTTATGTGGTATCTTTGAATCCTGCATTCCTGTTAGTAATTTTTTTTATTTAATGGACACACTATATACCATTTTGGCATAAGTAATCACACTTTACTTATCTGTTCACTATTGCTGAAAATTTGGAGGTTGTTTCCACTAACCTACTATTTTATTTATTTGTTTATGTGCAGATATTTGGGGCCTGAACTCAGAGCCTGGATGCTCTTAGCTTTTTCCCACAAGGCTAGTGCTTTTCCATATGAGTCATATCTCTACTTTCTACTTATTTGGTGGTGTAATTGGAGATAAGAGTCTCACTGAGGGCTGGGAATGTGGCTCAGTGGTAACGTGCTTGCCTAGCATGCATGAAGCCCTGGGTTTGATTCCTCAGTACCACATACACACAAAAAAAGCTGGAAGTGGTGTGGTGGCTCAAGTGGTAAAGGGCTAGCCTTTAGCAAAAGAAGCTCAGGAACAGTGCCCAGGCCCTGGATTCAAGCCCCAGGACTGGTTTAAAAGAGAGAGAGGGTGGGGGGAGAGACAGTGAGTCTCTTGCTGAACTTTCCTGCCCTGGATATCTGACTTTGAATCATGATCCTCAGATCTCAGCCTCCTGAGCAGCTAGTTTTACAGGTGTGATCCACTAGCCCCCAGCTTTAATGTATTTTTTAAATACCCAACTGCACAGAGCCTAGCTGCTGGATCATCATTTGA
Organism: Dipodomys spectabilis; assembly: GCF_019054845.1. Classification (NCBI taxonomy): domain Eukaryota; kingdom Metazoa; phylum Chordata; class Mammalia; order Rodentia; family Heteromyidae; genus Dipodomys; species Dipodomys spectabilis. The sequence goes on from NW_024870950.1 coordinate 10,005,591, forward strand.
GGCTAACAGGGCAAAAAAATCTGTGAGACCCCCCTCCCCTATCCCAACCAATAAAACGCTAGGCACAATACTGGGAGCCTTTCATCTCAATTACTAGGAAAGCATAAATGGGAGGATTGCAGTCCAGGCCATAAGCTAGGAAAAACAAAAAGGGAGGGGGGGCGGGCCTAGGGGCATAATCCAAGGGATAGAGAACATGGCTGGCAGCTGCAAAGCCTTGAGTTTGAACCCTGGTACCACCAAAGAAATGAAACAACACCCGAGAGACCAAAACACCAAACTACATAGCCTTGTGCGGTAACCTTTTCCTCACTTAGATTTTATTCTGCATATTTTCCAAAGGAGGAATCAGCCAGTAGGTCAAAGGGTATTAACTCATTAATTTCCCAAAGTTTCACATCTGTTTCCATAAAGGCATAAATGAAAGTTTCCTGGTACCTTCGCCCATCTCTCCTATTTTTCCTGGGGAAAGCAGGGAAACCCATTCTCTGGGGAGGGAAGGCTCATTTCCTTCGTGTTTGGGAGATTTCATTTACGCATCCTGCCCTGCCCTGCCCAAGTTACTCTCTGGACTCTGGAGAGCACCCAACGTTGAGGATCGTCCCCTCTCCACCCACCCTCCTGACCCATGAGGTCAGTCCGGGACACAGAGGGCTCGGGACACTCCTGGGCCTGGCAGCGATGGCAGGCGATGATGCGCGGCGACCTCTCAAACCATCTCGGTTCCCTAAAGAAAACTGGTCTCCAGTTCGAGTCTCGGGGCCCACAACCTCGAAGATAAGTGAGCGGGTTCTGTGGCCCAGAAAACCCGACCTCCCTGCAGCCCCCAGCGGCCAGGGCCCAGAGAGGTACTCCCGAGTCAACCCACCGGGGAGGAGTCTCTGCGCCTCGGCTTCCCGCGGGAGAAGACGGACGCCGAACCCACCGGGTGCTGCGCGGCTAAAGCGCGTCCCCGCCGCTCCGCAGCGCGCCCCCGCCCGACCCCGGACCCACGTGGCGCGCACGCGCGAGTGGCGTGACTGTGACTGCGGCGCGCGCGCGCGAGTGGCGTGACCGTGACCGGCCCCGAACTGGTCCCGCCCTCCAACTCACCTCCCCTCCCCTCCGCTCCGCAGCTCCCCTCCGCCCCATCACCTGAGCGGGTGCGCGCGCCGGAAAGAGCTAGGGGCCCCGGGAGCCCGGTAGTGGAGGAGGAATCCACGTCCCATCGTTCACCCATCCCCTTGCTTACCTGGGACCTCCGTCCCCTTCTCACCAGCTTGGCACCCGGTCCCTGGCCCTCGACTCAGCGCCTGCGCACAACGCAGAGGCGGCGGGCTACTACTCCCGGGTCCTACTTCCCTGAACAGGCTGAGAGTCGGGAACCAGCTCCTGAAGAAAGTGCCCTCCCGCCACTTCTGATTGGTTGGCCTGCGAAGGCGTGTCCTCGAAGGACAGCAATGTTACCCAATAGATGAAGAGGACAAGAGGAAAGGCCGCAAGGCAAGGCAGGCAGGGACCAAGCACCACCCCTCACTTACCCGCCCTAATTCTGATAGTATTAAAGCGTCTGGTCACCGGACCCACAATCACGTGCCTGACGCCCTCCAACCATTCCGAGATTTCCGCTCTGCCCTCCCCCTCTGCACATCGAACTTGGAGGCCTCTTCAATTCTTCAAAACTCCATTCCTACGTCGAGCTCTCCAGGCCTTACTTCTAAATCCCACAATTTAGTACATCCAGACACCAGGACAGTTGTCCTTGGGGCCCCGGGAGTGTCTCAAGCATAACTTATCTTGACCTCATTTTCTCGCCAAACCCGATCTTCTCCTCTTGAAGCCCTCAATGGCTCCACTAGCTGCTTAGAGACCCAAGACAGAACTGAAGGTTATCTTGATGCTCCCATTTGCCTCGGGCGTTCTCCTCCTCTTAAAACACTCCTCGAGCATCCACTGGCGTCCAATGTCCCTCTTCCTCTTCCTAATCCCTCGTTTGATCGCCTCACTGCCAGTTCTGAATTGGTCCTAAACCAATCTACTCCTACAGAGCAACCAGAATGACCCTGCTAAAACTTAGATTCCTGCAGAAAGGTCTGCCTTGCCTGCCTACTAATTAATCACTGCGTTGAACTCCCAGATAAGATAAACTCTCACAAGATAGAGAACTAAGAGTATCAGACCTTCCTTTAGTCCCTGATCTTAACATTATGAGAGTCCAATCCTCACCTCCTCCCTAATTTGCCATTCTAGTAGAACTCTTCTAACTGGTAGGTCAAACAGAGTTCTTTGGAGGCACAGAAAAAGGAAAGATCATCAGAAGAGGCCACTTACAGCAAGCCCTGAAAATGGGGTCTCCTAAAAGGAAGACACTACCTTACCTGGAGACCTTAGCCACCCTGTTTCCAAGGATGTGCCTGCAGTACAGTAAAAGGCTTGTCAGCCTTGCCCTGGATGGTATTTATACTGTTGCTCACCCTTAGTCTTTTCTGGAAGTTCTAAATCAGGATTTGTAATATTCTCACTTCTAGAACATTGAGGGGGTTGGTTCCGATCCATATAAAGAATAACTCCTAGTACTAAATAAATAGGTGTGAGAGCTGAGAAACACACCCTTTTGTTGTTTTGGTGCCAATAACTCACTTGAGGTGATAGAGGGTGATGCTTTACAACAAGAAGCAAGAGAGTTTAACTGTTCAATTTGCAGGTGTTCGGGAGTGTCTACAACATGGCAGGCCCTGGGAAGACTCCTAGAGACACACAGATGGTCTCTACCATGTTCCTGAGAAAAAAAAATCACATCATTCTAAGTTCTGGAACTATAGAGTTTCTGTACATCACCACATACAACCCACCCCCCCCCACCCCCCCCCCCTGCTTCCAAAGTAAAAATGCACCTGTGAGGATATGGTGCTCTGGAATTTTCTCTCTTAACAGCTACAACAGCTTATTCACTCTACACATCATCTCCAGCCCCTCCTGAATATGATCTGTCTCTCAAGGCTTCCTTTCCCAAGGGCTTATAAGAAATAAATGAAGGCTGGGTGCTGGTGGCTCAGGCCTGTAATCCGACCTACTCAGAAGGCTGAAATCTGAAAATCTTGATTCAATGCAAACTCAGGCAGAAAAGTCTATGAGATTCTATCTCCAATTAACTAGTATAAAGCCAGAAGTAGAAGTGTGGTTTAAGGGGTCTATCACCAGTCTGGCGAGAAAAACCAAGGGAAAGTACTAGTCTCTGAGTTCAAGCCAGAGTACTGGCACAAAAAATAAAAAGAAATGAATAAAAGCAAGTACTTACCTTCCTTTGGGAAAGGGAAAATACAGTTCAATTGGCATTTTTGGAGGCACATCTGTAATCCTAGCTACAGAGGAGGCTGAGATCTGAGGATCACAGTTCAAAGCCAGCTGCAGAAAAGTCGCCCAGAGACTCTTTATCTACAATTAATCATTCAAAAACCTGGAAGTGGCACTGTGGCTCAAGTGGTAGAACACTAGCCTTGAGCACAAAGTGGCTTAGGGACAGCACCCAAGCTCGGAGTTCAAACCCCACAACCAATAAGAAATAAAAATAATAAATAAATAAAAATGAATAGTTGATTCTTGTCAATCAACCTGAAAAATATTAAAATAGGATGCAGATTTCTAATGTTGAGGGGGGTGGTAATTTCATCTCAGCAGATGAGAATGTAAATTGGGGCATATCTTTTTTTTTTTTTTGGCCAGTCCTGGGGCTTGAACTCAGGGCCTAGGCACTATCCCTGAGTTTCTTTTGCTCAAAGCTATCACTCTACCACTTGAGCAACAGCACCACTTCCAGCTTTTTCTGTGAATGGGGTACTGAGGAATTGAACCTAGGGATTCATACATGCTAGGCAAGCACTCTACCACTAAACCACATTCCCAGCCCGTGGGGGATATCTTTAATCCACTCATCCCATTACCTTCAAGTTATCCAAAAGAGGCAAAGTTGAATATTTTGCATTTCAACAATAGCCATATATTACTCCACCTGGCAGAAATTGGCAAAGCATACTTTAACAAGTGAAGAAGTGATTGAGGTAAGATGTATTTCTTTGGTGATTCTAACAAAGTCTCCAGCTTCCTTAGCTATGCAGACAAGATTTTCCATGGAATGTCAGGAAAGCTGATTTGAGGACACGGTTGTGGCAGGAGAACCTGAGATGGTAGCAGCCAGTTTCTGTCTCTCAAAACTGCAACTTCAGGCTGGGAAGGTAGCTCAGTGGTAGAGCACTTGCCTTGCATACATGAGGCCCTGGGTTCGATTCCTCAGCACCACATAAGCAGAAAAAAAAGGCCAGAAGTGGCACTGTGGCTCAAGTGGTAGAGCACTCTCCTTGAGCTGAAGAGCTGAGGGACAGCACCCAGGCCCAAAGTTCAGGCTCTAGGACCAGACCCAAAAAAAAAAAAAAAAAAAACTGCAACTTCTTGCCTGGTAATCTGGGAAAATTTGTTATTTGCCAATAAGCAGAAGAGTTTGTCTTTGCAGAGGTTCTCTGCGATCCTTGCTGCCTAGGACACTAATCTGAGTTCATCTGTGCCTGGAGACAATTGCCCCCAGGGGCCTGTGCCAGTCCAAATCAAGTAACTTATTACCTTTTAGCCAACCAGATGACTTTTCCTAACATCATCCTCTCTGATATTGAATGTGCATGCATCTATGCACATACATGAGTGCACACACACACACTCACACATGGCCCCCTTCCTTCTGAGGGAAGGGCTACCATTCCCTGCAGAGCCTCAGGTTCAAGGTGTATTATCAAGCATTGATGCTGTGCTAGTAGCAAAAGCTTGGGGGCTAGAGGTGTGGCTCAAGTGATAAGAGTACTGGCCTAGCAAGTGCACAGCCTTGAGTTCACATCTCAGTACTGCCAAAAAATAAAAAAAAAGTTCTGGGTATGTTGAGGAAATGCAAGTCTGTCTGCGCTCCGTTTTCAGAGCACCCTGTCAATGGATTGCCAGGAGACATACATACAGATGATTGTATTCCAAAGTGGTTGTGCTCTAATATTCTAGAGGACGGAGCCAATGTTCTCCTTTTTGGTGGTGGTGGTAGTAGTAGTAATAGTAGTAATGGTACTGGAACTTGAACTCAGAGCATGGCTACTGTCCATTAGCTTTCTCACTCAAGACTGGCTCTCTTATCACTTGGATCCATAGCTCCACTTCTGGCTTTTTGCTGGGTAATTGGAGATAAGAGTTTCACAGATTTTCCTGCCCAGGCTGACTTTGAACCCCAAGCAGGTCTTTCGGGGAAATATGATCTGAGTTTCTGAACTTCTGTGAGGCTTTTTCAAATACACAGCAACCTCTTTGACCTACTACAGGGCACAGCTGTGTTGATCTGGACTGTGGCAGCAAAAATCACACCCCATACCACCCCCATCACACATTCATCCCATTCAAGCCTCATTCACTGGAAGGCCCAGAACTTTCCATCACATGGAGGTGATCCTGGGCCAATCAACTTCTCTGAGCCTATGTAAAACTAGTTGGAAGGAAGGCACTTTTGTGTGGGCTCTGTGGTTGCCATTTACACTCCAACTCGCAAATGACTCATATCCTTCCGTGAAAGTAGGTTTGGAAAAGGAGCAGAAAAGCAGCCTTGGTGTGTAAAGAGGTGCCTCACAGCCCTGCAGGAGCACGCTCCTCGCTGTGCGCCAACCTGCAGCTGCGGAAGGTGGCCGACAGGGGGTGCTGCCGGGCCAGCTCGTGCCAGGGAGGCTCCCGCCCAGGAAAACCGCGGTGTCAGCTAGGTTGGTCTTGGAGTCGCCGCCGGTGCCACCTAATGAAACAGTGGCTCTCCAGGAAACCGCGAGAGTCTGGTAAATGTCTCCCCACCCATTCTGGGAAGCCCTGGCGGGAATGAACTCGTGCACAACGCCGGACCAAGAGAAGGATCGGCGAGCAGCCAGGGTGTCAGCACCCTCTTCACCTGGGGCCTGAGCATCCCACCCACACCCCTCATCTGTCAGGATGTGGATGGAGCGTGGGGTTGGACAGGCCTAGGCAGATCGTTCAGTGTAAAGAAAAGAGAGTGTTCTGTCAATAGTCGGAGCAATGCTTTATTTTTGTGTTCCACTCCCCCACTAGGCCTGTTTGCCTGAGGAGAAAAGTTTAGTAGGGCACAAAGGCCAGCAGTGAACAACTCTGGGTCATGAAACCGGCGTAACTTTTACTCCCTCCGTCCCTTCCCCGTGCTCCCTCAATTGCTCAGGGAGGCACTCTTACCGCCTGGAACCATACATGCTTAAGACTATGCCTGGCATATTAGTTGAAATGGAGTCTCCTTAACATTTTTGCCTGGGCTCGCCTCAAACCACAATCCTCCCAACTGCTGGCTTCCCTGTTTATTTCTTCACTTTTAAAACATGCATCGTGTATTTAATCATCAGGGACCTCCCCGTATTGCCTCCTCTGCCCCCCTCCCCAGCAGGAGTGCAGTCTACTTTCCCAGGCATCCAAGGCAGCTCAGAAAAGTGACCAGCCTTGGAAGTGGGGACTGGAATTACTGCTCTTGCAGATTGGGGACACCAGGGACAGTTCTCCTGATAAGATAGGCTTTAGCGGTAATCTGGAGGCCTTCGGGAAGCCAGAACACTCCTGGAGAGAAAATAGCATGGAGACAAAGGTCTTGGACTGTGGGTCAAGGGAAGGATTTATGACCTTGGTTGCCTGCTCCATCTCTAGTCCTTGGACTAGGGCTGGACAGGACTTGAGAGTAGCCACCACTCCTTTGCTTCTATGTTTTCCTGAAAGGGTGTGTGAAGCAAGATCCCACTAAACTGTCCTGAGAAGAAAGGCCCACAGCCCATTCTCTATGCCTGGAAGCAATTCACCATATACAGTGGCATAATAGAAGCTCCAAAAAATCCTGCAGAAAAAAGAAACCAGCCCACTTGATTGCAGCATTTCCAAATGTTTCCTGCGGAGCTACCAGCTCTGAAAGCTAGTCTCACCTGATAGAACCCATGTATGTCCATTCTTTGAAATAGAAAGCCAAGTCCAGAATCTGGAACTGACTTCATCAAGTTCCCCCAGAGTTCTAACTTTAAGTTTGTGTCTGAGAAGGGTCTGGGCCTTGCTCTTTCATTCCCAGCCCAGCCATTCTGGAAGCTTCTTTATCCACATTTAGTTCTCTGGTGGCCCCAGTTTGGTCACCTCAAAGCCAGGGAGATAGGAACACTGGTAATGGGAAGGCAACCCCATCTCATGATGTGTTTTTGCTTGTCATCTGAGGTAAACCCTGCAGCTCAAATAAAGTCTTCACCTCCTGGGTGCTAACAGTGTGTGAGTCTGGTCCCAGTAAGAAATGCAAGGCTGATGGATTTCAAATATATTTTAACTTTCTTTCATCAGTCAATAGCAACAATCAAATACTACAAATCACGTCCCTGAACCCACTTCTTAGTGAAAGACCAAAAAATCCGACAGTAATTTTTCCTCTCTGCCAAGGAACAGAATGATCCTATGGTCTTGAGGCTGATGTACAAAGTGCCCAAGCCCCTGACCCCTGACCACAGCTGCTTTTCCAAGAGACAACAGCCCCCTCTGGCAAGAGCATCCTGTGTCATGTGGTGGTGACCAGAACTAGATACATGACCCCTTTCCTCTATCTGTTGAATGAGACAGCCATTCCCATAAAAGTTGTAGGGGCAGACACCCTCCCCAAGCTGTGCCAGCAAATTGAGGGTAAGGGAAGTATGTGGGTGTCAGGGTGGAGCTGCCCTCCTTTCCCTGGCTCTAGTGTTATTTCTGTCTAAAGAACTAGGATCTGAGACTGTAATCAGGACATCCCCATCCCCAGGCTATGTGAGGACTGGGTCAAACTCAATCAAATTTTCTCACACTAACCTTGAGTTCTATGAAACTACCTCCTTATCTTCTCCCCTGCTTTTCCTCTACCTGGACTGGTGTCCTCTATCCTCGGAGCCTTTGAGGAAGGGAGGAGAAGAGGGGCATTGCCTCTGCTCCATACATGACCTTTCCCCAGATGGCACTGGCCAGCTGTCAGCTCTGCCCAGTGCAGGAGTCTCATCAGCTGAGGAAACAAGATCTTAAGGTTCCAAAGAAACAACAGCACAAACAACAGCAAAGCTGGTTTGACAAATAGTAACCTGAGGGCCAACACAGTCACACTCAACTCAGGTAGATGATTGGCTAAAATAGAGGAAGAGACTATATTGCAGTTTTACATACGGCCACTAGGGGGCACAAACACTACAGGAATGCCTGAGTACCTGAGAGCAAAGTGGAGGAGGGCGACTTACTTCCCACTAGGAACTGACACAGTCCACAGTGGTAGTGTCACCTCATCCCTCCTACGGGCCTCTACCCTGTCACTCTTCTCTAGTGCTTCTCCCAGTCATGGTTTCCCTGCATCCCCCATGGCAGAGAGCTTTTGGGGAATCTGGAGGTGGGAGGTTGTCGCTGATTGGGGAGATGCTGGCAGGTGGGAGTCCTCCATGCTAGTGTCACATGACAAAGGATTGTCTGAGTCCTCTTGATGCTCAGATGTCCCAGCTGCTTGTTGGTCAGCATTTAAACGTGTGATCTTGCTCCATTTTATTTGGAAACAGGAGGTACATTTATTATTTTTGTTTTTAATCTTTGGTTTGGGTTTTTTGTTTGTTTGCTTGTTTGCCAATCTTGGGGCTTGAACTCAGAGCCTGGGCACTGTCTCTGAGCTTCTTTTTGCTCAAGGCTAACACTCTACCACTTGAACCACAGCATCATTTCCAGCTTTTTCTGTGTATGTGGTATTGAGGAATGGAACCCAGGGCTTCATGCATGCTAGGCAAGCACTCTACCACTAAGGCACATTCCCAGTCCCATTTATTATTTTTTTTTACAGGTTAAAACAAATTTTTTGTAACAAATTTTCAAGAATGCAGTCACCACAAACAACATTTAGAGAGGGAAGATTGCACTTTGTGCTTTGCTATGGTTTGTCCCCACCAAAGCCCACAAGAAGCTTAATTTCTCAATGCACAGGTGTCCAGAACTGAGGGGACCTTTTAGAGGGAATTAGGTCACTGGGCTTCATCCTGAGGAGATTATTGCAGTTCCCGCCAGTGGGGGTGAGCTATGCTGAGAGCAGTTCCTTAAAAAAAAAAAAAAAATAGCACACCTGGCACTCCCTTGCTCTCTGACATATCCGCCTGTGTCTCTTTCCACTTTCTACTGTAAGTCAAAGGAGCAGGTGCTCTATACTATGAAGCTGAACCAAGACCTGTTCTAGATTGTTACCATTTCAACCTTTGGAATTGTCAGCTGGCTAACATAAGGTTTGTTTCTTTCTAAATTACTCAGCCTTGGGAATGTTGTGATAACATCTGAAAACAGAGCCAAGATTGTGTTTGGAATTTTATTGAGAGTTTTCACTATCTAGGAAAAAATCACCTCCCAAAACCAAGGACACTTAGATCCCTCTGTCTGGGTGCTATTTTGCCATGAAATTTCAGAAGATTGCATCACACCTTCATTGTTCTTGGGTCTCAGTATTTCTAAACTGGCAAGCATATCATATTTATTAAACACTGCAGTGTTCTATGAATTCACTCACAGTGAGACCAAAGGAGGATATTCTTAGAAGAGGAACACAAAGGTGCAATACCTATGTGCCTCTGATCATATAATATTTATTGAAATGAACTCCAGGAAATGGGGGACAAAAACTATATTGTAAGCTGGGCACTAGTAGCTTATGCCTATAATTCTAGCTACTCAGATTGAGAGGATCATGGTTCTAAGCCAGCTAGGGCACAGAAGTTGGAGAGACTCATCTCCAAAATAACTAGCAAAAAAGAGCAGGGCTAGAGGCCTGGGTCAAATAGTAGAGTGCCAGCTGGAAGCAAGCTAAGCAAGTTTGAGGTGAGTTCAAACTCTAGTAGCAACAAAAACAAACAAACAAATAAATGCAAACTAAAACAAAAAGCCACCACAAAATGAGGTGGTCACACCTGTAATCCCAGCACTCAGGAGACTGAGGAAGGAGGATTGTGAGTTGGAGGCCAATCTGGGCTACACAGTGAGAGTTCATCTCAAAAGAAAACAAACCAAACAACCAAAAAACCCAAATCTACTCTTTGATAAGGACAAGCCATAGCAAACACAAAGAGCAATCTACCCTCCTTGGATGCGTTCACTGGAGTTTTCGAAAATTCACCATGAATTTCAGCTTCTGTGCTTTCAGATAAAATGGAGCAAGGTTGCTCCCCTGTTAGAACAACCCAGATGGACCATTCGAACATTATTCCAACATGACCTCTGACCTCAGGGGAATCGGCTGGAGGCAGGTGCCCCAGAGACTATAAAATTGGCTTCTGATGCCTGACCTGGGTCCCCCACGAGTTTTCAGAACTGCCACAGGTGCCAATTATAGCAGTTAAGTTGGCACTAAAATCTCTACCCACTAGCCTGGACCAAATGACATTTGCATAGCTCTGTACCCAAGGGGTGAGAAGCTCCCCTTCAGGTCCTTTGCATTGCCCCCTAGAAACCACAGACTTCTGGATTTAATGTTGGGGCCAGACCTTCAAAGCCTTGGCTGTCCCCAGAATATCTTTTCAGCTCACCTGCCCCTGTCTGAAATAACCCCATTAGAGCTTTGTCATCGGAGGAGAGACGTGATTTCCAGGCACTGAGTTCTCTGAAAGTGCAGACCTTGTCCATCGGGTCATAGTTCCCGGATCTGAATATATGAAAAACATAGACCGCCTTTATTTTCCATAAATCCATTTTCTCTAGCTCAGAGCCCCCAGTGGATGAGGCTGGTGGGAAATTAGGCCCAGCTCTCCTCTCTCAGTGATGGCCGAAGGTCTAGAGGTCTCTGTGGTTCTTCCAGTTATAAGTGCCTATGAGTTCCCCCAGCATCATGGTCCTTTTTAGTTTGGGGGAAAGGCTCAAAGGGGTATGCGGTAGCTAAGGCCCAAGCTGTTTGTTTCCTCCAGCTCAGTTCTAAGTTTGTCTCTGTCTAGAAAATCTGCTTTATAGCCTCCCACTGACATATTTGACAAATTGGGAAACTGAGACCTAGAGCCCAGTCACACAGAGAATTATTTGGAGCAAAGGGATTATTTCTTTTTTGGGGGGGAGGGGGGTCAGGTTGTGAGCCTGAACTCTGGGCCTGGGTACTGTTGTCCCTCAGCTCTTCAGCTCAAGGCTAGCGTTCTACCACTTGAGCCACAGCGCCACTTACGGCTTTTTTCTTTCTTTCTTTTTTCTTTTTGCTTATGTGGTGCTGAGGTATTGAACCCAGGACCTCAGGCATGCAAGGCAAGCGCTCTACCACTGAGCCACCTTCCCAGCCCACAGCAAAGGGATATTTCGGATACATGAGGTTCTCTCTGTAGAACTAGAAAGAACCCCAAGTTTAACGATGTACCCATAGGCCTTCCTCACAGAGTGCATCTGGGTTGGAACAAAGGAGGCACTGGCTGACCCTCCCTTAGTCCTGGAGAAAAAAAAAAACAAAAACAGCTGGAATACAGCTGGAGGGATTGAGATTAGACTCAGACTGTCAAACTGGAAACTTCCAGGGCCCAGGCATGAATCCATCCTGCAGGGGCAGCCAAAGCTGGCATCTGTCAGAATTTGCAGTCAAGTCCCCTATTACAAGGGAGGGAGATGTGGGCCAAGGGATGTCTGGAGCTTCTTGAGCTTCTGGAAGGAGTGGCTTCCTTCAAGCCGGGAGCCTTTATGTCTGCTTAGCTCTCCTGGACCTCTCATGGTCTTTGCATGAAAAGGTAAACCTCTGCCCAGTGTTGGAAGTCTCCAGAGCTCCGGAGACCCCAGCTGGTGACCCATCTCAGTGAACACGTACTGGGCACGAGGCAGCTAGTTCTTCCTGGCTCACCGTCTGGTGCAAGCTCCCCGCAGCTGAAGCTTCTGTCTCTTTCCTGGGATGCCAGCTACTTTGCTCTGGTCCTCTCCTCCAGGGAGCCCTCCCAGACTAATCAAGTCTTCTGAACCCAGCAGGACTCTTTCCTGACAGCCTCCTGTGGTCAGTTCCTTACCCACAGTCTTGGCCTTTGTCCTAATGGGATAGCCAAAGTCCTGCAGAGTTGGAGGGAAGTGAAGGGATGGCAATATTTCCTGGAGGAAAAAGGCCAGGCCTCGGGAGCCAACTGGCATCAAGTAGTCCAGACTTCTTTTTTTTTTTTTCCTGGTCCTGGGGCTTGAACTCTGGACCTGGGCATTGATCAACTTTTCTGCCTAGGCTGGCTTTGAACTGTAACCCCAGCCTCCTGAGCAGCTAAGATTATAGGCGCAAGCCACCAGTACCAAACTGACTTGTTTCTTTTTCTTCTGGCTTTTTGACTGAGAGTCTTGATATGTAGCCTGGGCTGGACTTGAAGTCAAGATACCTCTGCCTCAGCCTCCCTAGTAGGTGGGATTATAGGCGTGTGATATTATGCTCCAGCTCCTATTTCATTTTTTTACAGTTATTGGGAAAGTTTAAACCATAGGTGGAATTCATTTCCATTTTTCAGAGGAAGAAATACACTTCAGAAGTCTTGAGTAACATGTCCTGCAATGTGTATCTTCGCTATCTGACAGAAAAGAGCCCAAAAGGGATGGACATGTTCAGAAAAGTATTATGGTCTCACCTTCTTCCCCAACTACAGCTGTAACATGGCAATCAGCTGTGGTCTCCCAAGGCAGAGACTCTGCAGCAGCCTCCTCCATAAGCACCCAGGGAGTGAGTGTCCATAGGAAGAAGCCTTCAGGCTGTCAAATCACAGAGATGAGAGCAGGTCCTCTGAGTGGAAGCTCCTTAGGGACCTTTGCTTTGTTGTCACCAACCTGGCTTTCAGGAGGTTCTATGCCTGTGCCTCTGGCCCAGGGCTACCACCAAATGCACAGGAAAGAGCATCTTGGGGACAAGCAAACACATTCTGGGCACAAGGCAGCCAGTCCTTCAATCCTGGTTCTTAGAGGCCAGGCTTGCTGGAGGTATTTGGGATCCAGCAGGGACAACCCCTTTGGGTAGAATAGGGTCAAATCTTGGGCTGTGATTAGAACATAAGGAGGCCACTTTGGGTTTTAAAATAGTTTCAAATTTAAGAAGTGAATTAAAGGAAAGAACTTAGGGAGTGAGACTTTCTTTGGCCATCTCAGGATAATTATAAAATCACTCCCATTTTCCAAGTCCTCTTCAGTGCCAGGTCTGCGGTGCCACCATCTTTAGGAGGGGCTGGGTAAAGTCCCTGGCATACCCAGAAGCACCGACCCCCTAGGTGGCCACCGCCAATGCCCTCTCTCCTCCTAAGGGGCCAGATGTTCTGGTTAGAGAGCAGGAGAGCAGTCAAGCCGATTTGGTTCAATTCCTGCTCTTCACCTCCATAACCAATCTGTGCCTCATTCTCCCAATCTGTAAAATGGGAGTCATGACAGTTCTTGGATCACAGGGACATCTGGACATCTGCCCGAGGCCCTTTGCTGGCCTTTGGAAGTTTACATTGCTAGCATTTCTTCTGGCCTCCCTCCCCCACCAGTCTGTCCTCCAGAAACCTGCCACTCCCTTTGCATGTTCCAGAAGCCTGGAGGGAGAAGGGAGCTGTGAAATCACAGGCAAAGTTATGCTTGGCTCTGTGTCATCTTTGTCGGAGCAGCCTTTGCTGAGGGGTCTTAGCTCTCCTGCCCCCTCCCACCTCCCACTCCCACTGGTTTGCCTGGAGCATGAGAGTGACAGGGTTAAAGAATCAACAGAGCACATCTCACCCCTCTACCATCCAGAAGGGCAAAGCTAGAGGCCTAAGGCCTAGAGAAACCCTAAGCCTTGGGAGTACCCTTCTGGCATAGTGACAGTGACAGGATGACAGGAGTTACAGCCCTAATAAGTGGTTTCACGTCTCATCAGCCCTGCCAGCCCTGACATCAGCCTCCTTCCCAAGGGTGTTCAGACACACTTCTGCCCATCTGCCCTCCCCCCCCCCCCCCAGATATCCCTTCCTACCACCACAAAACTTGCACATTGCTGTCCCCTCTCCTTCCTTGTTCTTCTCACTGCCTCCTGTCCCTGTCCTATCCGGGTTTTGAAACCCAATAGGTAGCTTGACTAGGGAAGAGGCCAGCCAGGTACTTGGATGAAAATTTAAGGAGGCACTCACTCTCAGGGTTGTATAAATTACAGAATGTGGGACTAGATTAAAGTTTCCTTCTGGGACTGGGAAATGCTAGGTCCAATGTGGTTAGTTCCTTTTAAGGTTCCCAGCCCATGAGGCCCAAGGACACAGCTAGATATTCTCTATCTTTCTCTTAGCTGCATCTCCAAACCTCTCTCCCCTACTCCTTGCTTCCCCCACCCCTCTGCCCTTGCATTCCTAGCCACCAGCCATCAAGGATCTTACCATCTACCAGCTTAGCCCTGCTCTTACCTTCCATGGCTCACCATTAGCACAGGAGATAGTCCCAGGCCCTATTACAAGGCTTTGGGCCCACTGATCCTTTTTTTTTTTTTTTTTTTTTGTCGGTCATGGGGCTTGAACTCTGGGCCTGAGCGCTGTCCCTCAGCTCTTCAGCTCAAGGCGAGCGCTCTACCACTTGAGCTATAGCGCCACTTCCGGTTTTCTGGTGGTTTATTGGAGATAGGAGTCTCATGGTCTCTCCTGCCCGGGCTGGCTTTGAACCGCGATTCTCAGATCTCAGCCTCCTGAGTAGCTAGGATTACAGGCGTGAGCCACCGGCGCCCGGCTCCACTGATCCTTTTCAGCCTCACAATCACACCAAGATTTTACCTCTGAGCTTCACATCTACCTTTCCCTCTGTTGTTCTGGTCTTGGAATACTAGCTGGAATTTCATTCTTCTCCCAAAGAGAAGAATGCTCCCTTAGCCTATGACTTCATCTCCCCTTCCCCCTCCAGTCCTCAGCTCCTACCAAGTGTGCTGGACCTACTGCCAGCAACAGCAGCCCTCCACCTCGAACCCCAGAACAGTACTAGACAAAGCATAGACACTCAGCTGCTATTTGTTGCATGGATAAATGAATTTATTTATTAACACATGGATGGATTGTCATGTAGATGGCTTTGGTGGCTGGGTTGGGATTCAGGGAGATAGTATATAAGCTGCAGCCAGGACCTGCCCCTGGCAGCATGTGGCTGGAGGGAGAAGGCCATGTCACCTGCAGCAGCCAGGGGCTATTTGAGTGGCCTGGCAGTGAGGTGGCAGAGGCCTGAGGAGGAGGTAATGCCGAGAGGCAGCTCAGCCTGCCTTGGATTATTGCTTGAGTCTCTCTGGCAGTGCCAGCTGCCTATCCCAGGAGCTCGGTCTCATCCATCACAGTGTGAGCTCAGGGTGGGGCCGCTGCCACTGCCAGTGGGGGAAGACAAGAGATGGTTCCCAGGTGGCTTTGGGTCTTGGAGAGCAGCAGCAGCCCCAAGCTTGGACCCTGTGTGGCTCCTATTCTTCTGCTTTCCCCCCACCCAGGGCAGCTGAACAGTACCTCCCCATTGAGGATCCCAACAAGAACCCTTGAGGGTGGGCAGCTGAAGAAGCGGGGGAGCACAGGACCCCCCCAGGCAGAGAGCCTCAGATGGTTTGGTGTCTGCTGACATGGAAGCCCTTGGGAAGATGGTGCCCTTGTGGCCAGCTGGGCAGGTGAGCAGGTCAGGCCCGGAAGGAGGCTTTGACCACACGGCCCTTCAGTGGCTGTGGTGGCCGGAAGTTGTTCACCATGTGGATCCTCTCATCATCCTCTGAGGTGAAAAGCAAGCTCCGGAACTTCTCCATCTTGAGAAGACAGAAAAGATGCTCAGGGAAGACGCTGCACTGGATCTCTAGGAAGCCAGATTTATCATCTGGTAAACCCCTGTCCAGCCAGTTCTACCCTTCTTTCTATCTGACCCGGGGCCTCATTACTCCCACTTTTTCTCTTCTTGAGACCCAGATTTTAGTCAATTACTCCTTCCCTAAAGGGTCTGTGAACCTGGAGCTGCTTCACCTGGTTCTAGTTCCAGCCCTGTGTAGTGTAGTTAAAGTATTTAGGCAAAGGAAGCATTCTGAGGGCAATACGGCAGGGGCCGATCCCAGGATCCAGGCTGTTCCCTTCCCTCCTGTGTCTGGGCCCTCATTGCCCACATGACTAAAAATGTAGCCAAAGACTGGGAATGTGGCTTAGTGGTAGAGTACTTGCCTAGCATACATGAAGCCTTGGGTTCGATTCCTCAGTACCACATAAATAGAAAAAGGCCAGAAGTGGCACTATGGCTCAAGTGGTAGAATGCTAGCCTGGAGCAAAAGAAGCTCATGGCTTTGAGGTCAAGCCTTAGGACAGGCAAAAAAAAAAGAAGAAAAAATGTAGCCAGAGGTGATGGTACATGCCTGTAATTCTAGCTATGCAAGAATCTGAAATAGGAAGTTCTCAGTCTGAGGCCTGCCTGGATAATAGTCAGAGATCCTAGCCAAAAAGCAAATGAAAAACAAAAGGTCTGGGCCATAGCTCAAGTGATAAGAGCATCTGATTAGCAGAAGGCCCTGAGTTTAATCTCTAATATGGCAGGGGGTATGCTAAAGATGGGAGCCTTGATGGGGGGGCCCAGACTGTGGGTTGCTAACTCACTGGACCCCTCCACTTGGGGCATGGGTAGACTCACCTGCTTCTCAGAGATGCTGATGGGCTCTCGGAGCACAATCCAGGTGACACTCTCACTGAGAGGGGGTGTGGTCAGGGAGCCTGGGTAGGTCCAATACTGCCGGCTGACAGGCAGGAGACTCTTCGGGTTGAAGCAGCTGAACTGCGCTTTGGTGCCCTGGACAGGATGTGGACACAAATATCAGTACAGACTTCCTGCTAGGACCAGTCGAGCACCCATGACCACCAGTGGGATTTAAGTTTCTTCTTGGTTCACTGATGCAAATTTATAGGCAAATGACATGACCCCAGGTGCCATACCTTCCTAGCCTAGGCTGAGCCCTCTGCAACTGTGTGTTAATATGTAAAGCTGTGGTGCAGAGGGTACTCTGGTCACCGTGTGTGTTCTCTTCTCTTTGGCTGCCTTTCTCACTGCTCGGTGGAACAACGTATGTGGTGAATCCTATCCATGCTCTGCCCTGTTGCATGCTGGGTACCTGAGGGACTGTGGCATGGCCCTGCAGGGCTGATGTTCACTGTGGGTCTCAACTAGGGTTATTACCAACTCGGAGAAGTGAATGGGCTCATTCTGTGAGTTATCCTCTTCCTCCTTTCCCACTGAGCTGCTCTGCATTGGAGATTGGGGAGGTGGGGAGATGCAGGGACCCTTGGACTTACCTTAAACCGAACCATGTAGAGTGCATCTGTTAGACGGTTCATGCTGGGGTGCTCATCCCCTGTCTGTCAGGGAGATGCTAGTGTGAGCCCAGCACCCTGAATCTTGAACAAGGGCTTTTCCAGACCTCCCTTGTCCTTCTGGGCCCCAGGGATACCCACCACTCACCTCTAGGAAGACCCCGACCACAGCCAGGCCATCGGGGGCCGAGGCCGCCTCACCAAAGGTGCTGTATTTCTTGGCATTCCAGTGAACCAGATGTAGCTGGGAGGTCAAGAATGGGGCAGGCCCGGACTCAAGATCCTGGGGGGGGGACCTAGGGGAGCCCCCCTTGATAGCCACAGGTAGCATGTCCTGATCTGGGTCCAACTCTGTTTTAGAGCCTCTAGGAACCCATAGAGGAATCTGGCTCTGGCTCTGCTCTGCAGTGAACTAGCTGTGACACTGATGGCTCTCCAGTAGGAGAAGGTGGGAGGGGGAACCTGCAGCTGAGTCCCAAGAGTAAGCAGATGCCTGGGGAAAGGCATTCCAGGCAAAGGGAACAGCATAGGGAAAACCTTGAAGGCATGAAGAAGCCAGGTGTGGGCAAAGGATGTGTCACGTGCAGCTCAGTAAAGAAAGAGGGAAAAGGAACAGGAGGCCAGGCAAGGCCAGGCCTTGACTGCAGACTCAGCTCCTGAAGGGTTGCCAAGCAGGGTATGTGAGAGGGAACGGAATAGGCCCTTCCAGAAACTCCTGGATGCACAGTCCAGGACAGAGTGAAGGCCCCCTGGCCTCCTCATGCTCTTCCAAGCCCCTCCCTGGATGACCTGGAGCCTCTGCCCACAGGTCTGCGCTCCTTCCCGAGGCAGCAGAGGGATACGGGGAGGGTTCCTTACCTCGCTTGGAAATGACTTGCCATCCACCGTGTGCTCCGAGCCCACATCACGTCTCTTGCCCCAGTGGAAATGAAACTGCTTGAGCCGGTAGGGCCCCTTCAGGGGGCCCCCAGACACTGCTGTGGGCAAAAGGGATGTGTGGAAGGATGCATAGCCTGTCCGATGGCAGTGCCAGGACCTGGGCAGCAGCCCAGGAAGGAACTACATTTTTCATGTGGAAAATTCAGTGGGTTGACAGAGCATGGGCCAGTCCCACCAGCTTCCACAGTCCACCGTCTAGGACAGTGTAGAAAGTCTCCCAGCCTGCAGGTGGCAGAGGCTTCTGGGACTGATGAAGTACAGCTCTCCATTGGGCCATCCTCCTCCTCCTGCCCAATTCCCTGCAGAAGCCCTGGTAGCAATAACAACAGGCCGCCTCCCACAGCTGGAACCCTGAGCAGGCTGAAGGTGGATGACTTTGTATAGTCCACCCAGCAGTCCACAAGAGACAGAATCTGTTATTAATCCCTATTTTATAAAGGAAGAAACAGGCACTGAGAGGGAAACGCATTTGCTCTTAGCCACACAGCAAGGCACTGAGCTACATTATGAACTGGTATCTCCTATAGACAGAGACTTAGTTCCTAATCTTCAGACCACCCTGTCTCCCTAGAACATGAATGTTCCAGAGCAGGTGAGCTCTTGAGAGTCCCTATCTTTTCTGCCAGCCAGGCCCAAGTGAATTCGGGGCCAACCCTTGCACAAATAGCTTCTTTGGAGGGTCTCATTTATGTTAGCTTTGTGAGTTTCTCACCTAGATAGCCTGGTGAGCTGGGGCCACACACAAGGCTTCTGGGGACTGATAGAATTTCCAGCTGAAAGAGATCTTGCACTGGAGTGGCCCAGTCAGGGCTGAATGTGAGCCTTTGGATCAGGTGACGGCCCCAGGTCAGAGCTCCACTGGGCCCTCCATAGAAACTGACCAAGGCAGAGCCTTGCACCCTACAGGCCCTCAAGGAGGAGGAGGACAACACAGTGTGGAGATCACTTTTTGTTGTCTTTCCTTATGTAAGAAGCAGGGCCTGTCTGGGCCACAAAGAGGGCCCTCTCTGGGCCTATGACTGTAGGTAGGACCCTAGTCAGGCTGCCGCACCCTGGGGAAGGGAATATCCTGATCCATTTCTCTGAGTTTGTTTCTTCTAGGAACCCACACGCTGGTTGGTGTTTCAGAGAGGAAATACCCTCTGACCCCTTAGGCTTGTCTCCTCCTTCCCTCTGACCACAGAGTGCCCTGCTAGTCCCTGTGGGGTTATGTTGTTTAATTTGGGAGGAATCAAACCCAGGTCCTCATATAAGTTAGGCAACTGCTTGAACTATGTCTTCAGCCCTTTGGTCTGAGGGGGCCTCACTAACTTTACCTTAAACTGGTGGTCCTCCTTCTTCAGGCTCCCAAGTAGCTGGGATTACAGGTATGCACAACCATTCACTGTGAATTCACTATGTGTTTGGTGATCTGCAGGCCGTCTGACTTCCAGAGCAACTATGCAGAACCACATTCATTTGCCTCTTTCTACTGGCTCCCAGACTGATCGAGTCACAGACTTCCTTCTGGCTTTTTGGGAGTTAATTGGAAATAGGAGTTTCACAAATTTTCAGGTCTGAGCTAGCTCTGAACTGAGCTCCTCAGATCTCAGCTTCCTGTGTAGCTAGGTTTAGAGGCATGAACCACCAGCATCTAGTACAGGAAATGTTTTATATGTCTTTTGAGAGGATCTGCTAGATGTCCTCTCTTTTGCAGAAAGAATGATAGTTGTTCTTTCCCTTTTATCCTAGCCTACCAGGCATCTAAGCAACTGAGACCACTCTCCTTACTAAAAGTCTAGCTTTCTTTGCTCCTCATCTCTACATTAGGATTTTTCTATTTCACAGTTAGGTACTCCTGAGTATTTTTTATTGTGTATGTAGAGGGGGCAGTGGAGAGCAAAAAACTGGACACTTCCTTACATAAGAAACACTAGCACTTTCTCTTCTCACCCCATTCCACACCCCCACAGCCTGCTGTATGGACAAAATTCCTTCACTAAAAAGCTTCTGCTTAAGAATTTATCATGAGAGGCTGGGAATGTGGCTCAGTGGTAGAGTGCTTGCCTAGCATGCATGAAGCCCTGGGTTCGATTCCTCAGTACCACATAAACAGAAAAAGCCAGAAATGACACTATGGCTCAAGTGGTAGAGCACTAGCCTTGAACAAGAAGAAGCTCAAGGACAGTGTCTAGGCCTTGAGTTCAAGCCCCAGGACTGGCAAAAAAAAAGAATTTATCATGAGAGTTCTTAACACTAACTCCAGTTCTAAAGAGGCTTTGGAAGGAGATTGTATGAGTTCCCATGGACCCTCTGTGGCCCAAGAGAGTAGAGACCTAGCGGTCAAGATGAGGGAGATATTTGAGCTAGTCCACGGCCTTCCCTAGCCCATAGAACCTCCATTAGCCCATCTGAAAGGTGGGTTTTTGAGAAGACCAAATACACCATGTGAGAGTCTGACACAGAAGTCTCAGCCCTCTTTTCTCCTTGTAGAACCAGAACAGACACCAAGAGCAAGAGAGCTTTTCCTATGCCACCAGCCAGCCACACTGGGCAGGGAGGAAAAACAAAGGCCATTTGAAGGGCAGGAAGGGAATTAGCATATCTGGAGGATCTGCCTTTGGTAACACTTCATTTTTTATTGTCTCTCTCTGACTGTAGAAAGTCAACCTTATTCCTTTCATATTATATACAAGGAGACTCAAGGTTAGGCCTCAGGCTTGGTAGCTGGTGAGAAGTGGAGCCCACCCAATATAGGGTAAGGACCCTGGGTGATGGGGGGCAGGGCCAGGCTTTGGCAGCAGTCACTTACCCGTTCTGTCGTCACAGTCATTGAAGTCTACCTGGACAGAATGGCCATTGTTGGAAATGCTGAGGGACGTGCAGGCCTCGTAGGAAAGTTCCAGTGGCTGCAGGTTGGGCGAGTACACGGCCTGGCTAGATATGATATTGATGGGGGATTGGCGGTCTCCCTGGGCAATGGGGTACAGTTTGTGCCAATGTGAGGGGCCTGCAAGTAGAGAGGAGACAAGGACTCAAGCTATCCCCTTGGGCATGGTCACATGCCCAAAGAGTCACACTGAGTTCTAATCCCAGCAATACTGGGATGTGGAAAATGCTGTGTGTGGGAAATGACTTCAGTAAAACTCATCTCCTAGTGCTGATAGGAAGCCCAGAGAGGAATTGCATGGAAGGGCATGTAACACAACTATAGGCTCAAAGGCTGTTCTGGATAGTGAGTTCCTCTTCCCCCAGACCCTCCCACCCCACCCCCCTTCCCAGCACACATGCAGGGAAGCCTATGGACATCTAAAATCTCTTATATGACCCTGACAGGAATTTAACCTCTTTCTGTACCTTGAGCAACTTAGTAACAACAAAATGTGATAACAACAAAAATGCCTATAACACATACTTATTTGCCCCTCATAGACATCTTGTAAAATGGAAAGTAGTTTGATGCCCATGTCACAGATAAAGGAACTGAAGCTACTCACAAATATGTACACATGCATACACATGCACTGGTATAAACACAAAGCAAGAGCCAAGCATCATGGCTCACGTCTATAATCCTAGGTACTCAGGAGGCGAGATTTTAGGATAGATAGTTTAGAACACAGCTTGGGCAGGAAATTCCATGGTACTCTCATCTCCAATTAATTAGTAAAAATCAGGAAATAGAACTGTGGCTCAGATAGTAGGGTGCTAGCCTTGAGTGAGGAAAGCTAAGAGCAAAGCACCTAGGTCCTGAGTTCAAGCCCCAATACTGAGTATGTTCATATGTACACTGACCTGCACTCACCAAGTCCTAAATATGCATGTGTCTACACACACACACAGCCCTGCTAACTATATCTGACCCACACATACACATTTTCTCACATAAACATCTCCTATTGGAAACCCAAGTTTGCATCAAGGGATCACGGCAGAACACATGCCCATGCATACACCCCCATACACACACACACCTGCACACACACCCACGGGCGCCCACCACCTGCCTCCCAGAGGCTCCATCTGCAGTGTAAAGGCTCAGCATCTCCCTGGGGAACATCCTGAGATGCAGCCTATTTTTAGAGCTACTGCCGGCTGGTGCTTCTCCCCCTTTTTGGCTTCTTAAGTTTTCCCGAGAAAACAGCAGCAGGTGCCGACAGAGACAGAGCCATGTCCCCAATGGATGACTCAGAATCGTGGCCCAGCCCCTTTGGGTTATTTTTGAAGTCCTGTGAGCTCTGCCTCATGCTGGCACCTCTGTCCTCTGTCTTTCCCTCCCGTATTGCCCCTAGACTGGACCGGCCCAGGGCTGACTGGATGAGACACAGCCGCTTGAGGGTAATAGGGCCATAGGGCATACCCTTCAGGATGCTGGAGGCTCAAAGCTGGTGGACAGGACCAACAGGAATGGCTAGAAGCTGAGGGCAGCCTCGGCCGGCGTGGGGAGGAGAAAGCATCCAAAAGCTACCTCCAGTCCTGCCAGGGAGGGAATGATAGTCCCTGGGCTCTGTCAGTCTGGCCCTTCTTTTCTCCCTCTCCATCTCTGCTGGCCTTTATCTGACTGTCAGTCCAGCTGCTCCCACTTGGCCAGATCTAGGGATTCCCTTACAAAATATGCTTATTTGTCTTTGGGGTCCAGAGGGAGCCATGCACTCGTGCAGTACTTCCCAACTACCTCTGGCCCACTGTAACTTCCTGGGCCCCAGACTGTATGTAGCCCAGGACTCCCACCCACTCTCATAAAGTGACAGTCTCTCCAGAAGAAGTGGGGCAGGAAGTACTTGGTACCTAAGTACTCGCTCCTCTCCCCACCTCCTCCTGCCTCGTCTGAATCTCGGGTGTTCAACATCCATCACAGAGAAATAGAAAAGCCCTTCTCCTATCCCCATCCCTGCTGGGTTTAAGAAATATCCTGAAAGGGAACTGACCTGTCCCAGACCCACACTCAAACCGTCTAGCACACTTTCCGTCTCTTCTTCCTTTCACTGCATGCTAAGGAAACTGAGGCAGGATGGAAGATCTATCTTCCCCATCAGATCAAGGAGCTGCTGCTCCTACACAGTACGTGCCCCAACATCCCGCTTGGGTGCATAGTCGCCTAGACAGGCGTGCGTCCCCAAGTGCCCCCTTTGCTCACGTACCAGCCGAGCACCGCAGCTCGGACACTTGGGCAGGGAAACTCTCTCCTGGGGACACTGCGCCCTTGCCCACGCGGAGCTCAGCTCCCAGGAGGTTCCCGCCGCGCGCGCTATCCCGGCACAGACCCCCGGCGCACCGCGCTCCGCCGCGGCCGCCCCCCGCCGCCTCCCCGGGCCACCTCCCCGCGCGGCGCGCGGTGCGCGCCGGGGCGAGCGGGTGCGGAACGAGTGCGGGGACGGATCTGGGCGAGCGCGGCGGGGCCGGGCTGCGCGGAGGCGGCGGTGGGACGCGCTCAGCCCGCTCCATCACTGACGGGGCGCGGGCGGTCGGGCCCGCCGGGGCGCAGCGCGGACTTTGCGCAGGGCGCAAGGGAAGCCGAACCGGGGAAACCCGGCTTGTGGGCCGGATTCTGGGATCTGGATGGAGAGAGGGATCCGGGTCGGTCCTGGAGCGTGGGCTCGGGAAACCCAACCCCCGAGTGCAGATCCGAGCCAGTCCAGCTGGGTGAGAGCCAGCGGGGAGGGGGGGGGGGGGGCTGCGCCTACCGTCGTCCTGGCCATAGCCCCAGCCGTGGTGGCCGGTCATGCCGCTGCTGTCCCCGGCAGGCAGTCGTGTACCTGCCGGCTGGGCTCGGTCCGCTCGATCGGGCTGCGGCTCTGGGCCCGCTCCCTGCCGCGGAGCAGCCTCTTAAAGCGGCTGCGGGCGGGAGGAGCGGTTCCCCGGGGACCCGCCCCCCACCCCCTAGCAGGGAGAGAGGCCGGCCCTCCCCTCCCCCCGCCCGCCCTCCCGCGGGCCCGCTGATCCCCTATAGTCCAAATGAGAGGTCAGGAGGAGGTAAACTGCCCCCCTTCTCCCTACCTCTCTCCCTGCGTCCCCCTGCACTTGTACGGACACGGGGTCCAAGAGACCAGCCGACCAGCCATGCAGCGCACTGCAAGGCTTCTCCACATTTCATTTCCTACCCAAGCTTGCTCCTGAAACATGCCACCACTGACATCTGGACCCGGGTCCTGGGGGACAGGCGTGGGGATGTCCTTGTTATACTGCAAACTGGAGCGTCCAGAATGGAGCTTTGCCTGATGGCCAGACAAGGTTCACAGTAATAGACCAAGCTTTACATCCTTCCTATAACACAAACCTCAGCCAACTCTATGACATGGAATGATTATTACATTGGTTCTGTTTAACAGGAGACTGAGGCCCAAGGATGTGAAGTAACTTCCCCAAGGTCATTTTGCCGAGGGATGAGAGATTCTGTTGTAGTTGTCTCACCCCACGTAAGCTGGTTACTTTACCACATCCCCTTGGTGCTGGAGCATGGGAGTCCTGTGGATATAAGGAACTAGGAGCCCTGGGGTACATGGGGTACAGAACTGGAAACCCAAACCCTTGGCCCAAATGGAGCCAACCAGATCCCAAAGTAGGGGTGGGGAGGAATGGCCTCAACCAATGACCTTGGGGACAAACAAGCCCATAGACAATGGCTGGCTTCCCTCAGAAGCCAGGCCTTGAGGCCTTGCCTTCCACTTTCCTTTTACCTTCTCTGCTTCCTCCCTCCTTCAGGGACTCTGCCTACCCTTTGCCCCCTTTCCTCCCATGACCTTCAAAGCACCTGCTGGGAGCTCCGGCTTTCTACTCTGCACTCAGCCTACTGTGTGACTGCCCACTGGTTTCTATCCCACCAGCCCTGGTCCTTGCTGTGCCCTCCTCCTGGTATGCCCTCTGTCTGCCAGCCCAGTCTGATTCACCTGATTCTCAAAGCATGTGGCTTTGTGCCAAGGATATGGGGCTTGTGTCTGCCTAAGACTCAGCAGGCATTTTGGGGAAAACTAACAGTGAATGGAAGGAAGGATTGACAAATGACCCCACCTCCACCCACCAGAGCCTTGTATCCAACAGGAGTTGAAGAGCCATTGGAAGAAAGAGTCTGTAACTTTCTGTTGCTCAGCTTCCCTCTTCTGGTTCTCTGGATAGAGGAAATTGACCACTAGTCAGCAACTTTCCAGGCCTGCACAGAAGCCTCTCTCTGGCCCAGGAATACAAAGAAACTTCAATACAAATCTAACCTTCAGGTAGTAATGGCAGATGACCCATGACATAGATGCAGGGAGTGCAGTCCTCAAGAGCAGCAAATGACATAGAATCCAACATCTTCGAGGCTCCAGGTCTGGAAACAGCCATCTACAAAGTAGCAATACAAAGGCATGGTTTGGGGGAAAGCCTACAGTCTATCTCTCTGAGTTAGTCAGCCACCTTTCTCTTGGGAGAGTTGCAATAGCCTTCAGCATCTAGGGATGTCACAAGTTCCATTGACCCACTTTGCCCTCCCAGCAACCCAAGTCTTTGCCATATTTATTTATAGTACTTTAAAAAATCAAATTGGAATTCTTTGTATAGCTTTGCATTCAGCTTCATCAGAACTAGCTTTCATTCAGAAATCTCCCCGGGGAGAGGAAGGATGAACAGAGGAAGGATGAAAGCCTAGGACCCTCATTTGACAGTATTTAGGAAGTAGATTTCAAATTTGCTTCTTATTTGTGTATGTATGCAAGTCTTCTCTGAAGAGAAGCTAGAGAGAATGTCGTACTTCCAGGGAGGAGCCCAGAGTCTGGAAGGGTGGATACAGGAGGAATGGTGTGCTGAATGGTGTACTTTCTGAAAGGATTAAAAGAATATATTGTTGGTTACCTTTTTAACATCCAAATAAAAATCCTTCCTGTTCTTTCCTGCTTATAGCCTGTCTTCAACAATTTCCTTCTAGTGCTGGGAACTCAGGCAGATAAGAAGAGTGGAATGACATCTACCCATCAGGTGAAGCTCCAGTTGCCCTAGCAGCCCACTCAGGTCAACTTGGAGGAGCCTATGCCCCCATACAAATGCTTCCAGTTTCAATTACATGCTCTCTTGAAAGCTGAATTGATTTCTCTGCTTGAGAATTTACTCTTTAGTCTCACTGGTATCAAAGCTCCTGTTTTTCACTATTTATGGGGGATGATGGGGGTGTGGGAACTATAATAAAGGGCAGGGGGAGGAGAGCCTGAGCAGTTTGCAAAGCTATGCTTCACTTATCAAATAACCTTGGCCAGAACTCACTTCCCATATTCTGAGCACAATATCACAAGGTGATGAGGAGATTGTTTCTGCCCTGCCTACCCCATGGGGATCCCTGTTCACACCCACTGAAACAGCAGATGTTCAAAGCTACACGAACAGGCAGAATCATGTCTCTTCTCACTGCTTGTTATATAGAGAGCCTATTGGCCAGGTTAGAATCCCTGTTTAAAAAGAAGTTGGCTAGCTGGGCACAAGTGAGTCATACCTATAATCCTAGCTACTCAAAAGGCTAAGATCTGAAGATCACAGTTTGAAGCCATCTCAGGTGAGAAAGCCTGGGAGATTCTTATTTCCAATTAAGTACCAAAAAGGCTTTGGCTCAAGTGGTAGGGTGCTAGCCTTGAGCAAAAAAAAGCTCAGGGAGAGCACCTAGGCCGGAAGTGCAAGCCCCAGGACCAGCACACATAAACAAAAACAAAACAAACGGGGGCTGGGAAGTTGGCTCAGTGGTAGAGTGCTTGCTTTGCATGCCTGAGGCCCTGGGTTCGATTCCTCAGCACCACATAAGCAGAAAAAAGCCATAAGTGGTGCTGTGGCTCAAGTGGTAGGGCACTAGCCTTGAACTGAAGAGCTGAGGGACAGCACCCAGGCCCAGAGTTCAGCCCCCACAGCTGGCAAAAAAAAAAAAAAATCCTTTCAAACATTGCCTTTTCAATTATAGCAGTCATGTCTATTTGTAGAAAATTAGTAAGAATGAAAATGTCAACACATACAGAAAAATTTAAATTACTGTACTGTTTCTACCAAGGATCACCACTGTCAACAGTTTAGGGACCACTCTGTTAGATTTTTCTGTTATGTATGAATAAACAATCAGGATTATATAGATAGTTTTGTGGCTAGAATGTTTGTTTTTTTACCTATTGCCTGAGGTAAGGTTGCTTGAGCAGCCTTGGAGAACTTAGCACATTGCTCTGGCATATGCATTATATCTGTTTTCACTATTGGAAATAGCCCTGCAGTGAGCCTCCTTATTTATATATCTTGTCATGTGTCTGGTGATTTCCTTGGGATAAATCACTAGAAGTAGATTACTAAATTAGATGATATGTACTTTGCCAAGTAACATTTTCAAGTGTAAGAAAGATGCAAGAAGTATTTGAGAAATTTATTGTTTTGTTCAGCAAGCATTTATTGAAGACTTATTACAAGTCAAGTGCTAGGCCAGACATAGGTGACCCAGTTGTGAATGTTATAGACCTGGTGATGTCTCACAGTGCTTATGGGTTAGGAAAAAAGTCAAGAAACCCAATGAGCACCAAGGGGAGAAGAGCTAGGATGGTCAAGGATAGGTAGAAAGGACTACTAACCAAGCCCTGTAAGGTATCTGGACTCATTTTCTTGGTTGCTCTCACACAGAATATAAGCTGCTTCAAACTTCTCAGGAGTCCATAGATCCAGTCTCCTTTGGCTGATACCAACTGGAATGGATAAAATAATAGACCAGGCAAATCTGTTGGAATCAATCTTTCTTTCTTTCTTTCCTTCTTTCTTTCTCTCCTTCTTCCTTCCTTCCTTCCTTCCTTCCTTCCCTTCTTTCTTTCTTTCTTTCTTTCTTTCTTTCTTTCTTTCTTTCTTTCTTTCTTTCTTTCTTTCTTTCTTTCTTTCTTTCTTTCTTTCTTTCTTTTGTTGGTCATGGGCCTGAACTCTGGGCCTGGGCGCTGTCCCTCAGCTCTTCAGTTCAAGGCTAGTGCTCTACCAATTGAGCTCCAGCACCACTTCTGGCTTTTTCTGCTTATGTGGTGCTGAGTAATCAAACCCAGGGTTCCGTGCATGCAAGGCAAGCACTCTACCACTGAGCCACCTTCCCAGCCCCTGGGATACTTAGTTCTAACCCCATTATTTTTTGGTATTTCCCTCTTTCCATGGCTCTACTGTCTGTGTTTAAAACAGGGTAAGCAGCAGTATCTACTGTATGAAACAGATGTGAGAACAAGAAGTAATAAATGTCAAGATCCTGCCTGATATATAAGTAAGTGCTCAGCAAACAGAAGGAGTGCTGTAGTTAGAGGTTTGCTTTTCCTGCTTGTGCAGTAGGAGGATGGGTAGCAAGGTGGTTGGCTTAGCCCAGTAGTTCTTAAGTCATCAGAATCACCTGGTAGTTCTGTTAAATGCTTTTCTAGGCCTCACTCTAGGGTTTCCAATGCAGCAGATCTGTGATTGTGCATTAGAATGATCATTTCCCAATGATACTGCTGGTTCAGATGACACTTTGAATATCAAATGGCTTAAATGAACTAAGCCATGACTTCCTGGTCTGATAGCTATGGTTTGTTGCACTCCACAACAGGAAATACACATCAGTGGTGGCAGAATTTTGTCTGATCAGTCTCTATAGCTCTAGTATTGGCATCTTTCCAGGCAAATATTGTTGAACTTCTAACTCCCTTCCCTTACTACTTTTGCCTAAAATAAAATAGAAATGAGCACAGATCCCTACCCACAATCCCTCTAAGATGGAAGGAAGTAGAAAGTAATCTTATTTGGAAACAGAGCCTTTGTAGATATAATCAGGTTATAAGATGAAGTAATTAAGTGGATCCTGATCCAATGTACATTGTCCTTCAAAGAAGAGAAGAGACACTGGCAGAGATACAAGGGGAGGGTGAGATTGCTGGCAAACTAGCACAAGTAGGGAGAGGCAAAGGATTCCCTCCTGTAGGTTTCAGAACCATAACCCTGCCTCTGATTCCAGACTTCTCTTGTTTTAAGCCACTCAGCTTGTGGTACTTTGTCTTCTAGGAAAGGTATACATTGAAGTATCATTTAACAGACCCAGGCAACATAAGCTTTTTCAAAATCAGGTATTTCATAGGCATTTTCCCCCCAAACACATTTGATTATGTTTCCTTTTTGGCAGTCTCCTATTGCTATGAACACAAGAGGCTAAGCAGTGAACTTTCACCCATCACCTTTTGACCTCTCTACATTCCCTGGGTATTTTATATTATCCCTTATGTATCACTTGTCCAAGTGCAGAAGGAAATATGACACCACAAACACATGATGTCCTGGGAACCCCTCATACCTCTGTCTCCCGTGAGTTGGGTTTCATAGGTGTTGGCTTGGTAGGGCCAGGGAAGTGGTAGGAGGGTGGGTCCCCACTCCAGTCCTGGAGACCTTGGCTAGAGGAAGTAAATTTATCATCACTGCCTTATTACTGTCAAACTGTTCCCAATACTCCTTCCACTCTCTTCCATCCTAGAGGGATTGTGGTACAAATCTGTGCTCATTTGTACTTTATTCCAGACAATTATTAACCTGAAGCTGCCTGTAAGTCTGGGCAGAGAGGAAAGAATCCTTATCGATCTCCCTGCTGGTCATTGGGCCTCAAGTCCCCACTCTGCTTTCCCTTCCTCATTGAGTAATTTTTTTTCCCTTGGCATCTTTCCCTACAAAACAGCCATAAGGGACCTGGATGTTCTGTTCAGTGTATTCAGTGCACCTGCACACACTTAGAGCACTGGCATGCAACTTTGTCTTCTTCCTTTCTATGTTCATGGTCCTCACAGTCCAGTCCCTAATGTTTCTCATCTGCCACCTGAGCAAACTAGCCCCACAGCCCTACTTTGCCTCCTAGAGATGACACTTGCTGTTCCCTCTGCTTAAAGCACAGTGCCAGCTCCACATCACACATGACATTCCTGGAGGAGGTGTTGGGGTTTCTCTGTGCACCCCAGCATCCCAGCTTTCCTCTATAGGAGGGCTGCACTGGAAAGCCCTCTGCTCACAAGACTGTGAACTCTCCAAGAACAGCGCCTAACTTATGGTGCTTGCAGGCTGGAGCTTTGTGGGTTTAAATCAAGCTCTCAGGTGTATGTAGGCTGCGACAAGACAGGATGGAAGAAATGGTTGAACAACAGCGGTCATTAAAATGAAAGCTATTATTCACACAATGTTTTTTTTTTAAGCCTGGCTTTGTGTATTTACATTTGCATTTAAGGTTCTAAAACTCCCTCTGAAGGTATCCCCCCGCATTGCGCAGGTAAGCAAACAGGATTTGAACAGGAAAGAGCAATTCTCAAGAGCAGTAGAGGGCTAAAATCCAAATCTGTCTGATTCTAAAGTCCGAAGTTCCTGACACCAGTTGCACGGACAGAGCGTATGTAGGGACGTCGGGGAAATACAGGCAAATGAGGACCACGAATTTCAGCCGGGTTTCCAGCTGCCAGCGGTGCCCACCGGGCATCTGGATGACGCGTGCGCAGAGCGGCGGCGGCGCCCCCTGCAGGCGATCGCAGGAAGGTAAGGGGCGTTCAGTGCGCCTGCGCGCTCGTGGATCCTGTGGCGGCGCTACGCGGAGGCTGGGTGTTCGCGCGGCGGGCGCGGCCATGGCGCAGCCCGGCAAGCTGCTGAAGGAACAGAAGTACGACCGGCAGCTGAGGTGAGCCGGGGCTCCCCAAGCCAGGCGGGTGGGACAGCAAGCCGCCCCGCGCTCGGGATGGGCCTAAGCGCGCGGGCGGCGTGGCGGGCCTCCCTCAGGCCTCTCTCCGGGCCTGGCCGGGCCGTCCCGCGCCGTACGGCACTGCGAGCTCCGGCCCCGGGCCACAGTGCTCTGCAAGGGCCGAGGATCCCCCTCCCCTTCCCACGAGGGGCGCGGTTCTCAGGGTCCCTTCCAGACCCTTCTGGCTGCATTCGGACCCTTGGTTATACAGGATGGGGTGGGGGTGGGAGATCTCGAGGACCCCATCCCGGCCACAGACAGCGGCCCCGAGGGTCCAGTATTGTTCCTAAGCCAGCGCTGTCCAATGGAACTGTAAGGCTACTCTTCTGCGAGCCACACACGTAGGTAATTACACCTGGCGTAGCAGCCACCTTCAAAAAGAAAAAGTGAAAACGAAGCTGGATGTGGGTGGTGCACGCGTCCTGAAACTCAACACTTGGGAGGCTGAGGCAGGAGGATTGCGCATTCCAGGCCAGCCCCGGGATACCTAATGAGACCCTTCCAAAAGAGGCATCCCATCCCCCAAAAATATTTGAGAAGAAATATGAAACCTGTTTTTCTAACGTAGTTTATTTAACCTAATGTTCAAAATATTAATCATATGAACGTAATCAATAGAAAAAGGTTGCTTGAATTTGGAGATTGTTGACTTTTTCATACTGTCTTAGCACAGTTTTTGTGCAGTGAATACAGGCACACTAAGCTTTTGCTTTACCACTTGAGCCACACTTTTTTGCTGGTTGTTTTAGAGATCAGCTTTTCTGCCTATTTTGGCTTTGGAATCTTTTATCCTCTGGATCTCAGCTTCCTTTGAGTAGCTAGGATTACAGGGCTGAGTCTCTTGTACCTGGCTAGCAACTCTTAATTAAGGCTAGCCTCAGTTCTAGTGCTCAGTTGCCACTTACAGTTAGTGGCTGCCTTAATAGAGTAGATCTAAACCACCAGATCAATCCTCTGTTACTCCTCCCTTTTGTTCCCCATTCCTTTGAACATCTTTTATGTGCTGGGTCAGCTGGCTGCCAAGCCAAGAGAAGTTACATGTCCTTAAGGACTGATCTTCCATTTGCCCCTTTAGTCTAGTGCTAATCTAGGCTATGTTGGGTACTTAGTTCTGAGAATACCTGGATGGCAGACATTCCTGTGCATTACAGGTGGGGAAACAGTCTTGGAGAAGTTAAGTAATTTACCCAAAGCTCCACATTTCATTTCGTTTTGTTTTTTTTGTTTGGCAATTACTGGAGTTTGAACTCAGGGCCTTACCCTTGCTAGGCAAGCACTTTGTCAATTGAGGCATGCATGTTCCCAGACCTTTTTGCTTTAATTTATTTTTCAGATAGAGTCTGGCTTCGGTCTAGGGTAGGCCTCAAACCTTGATTTTCCTACCTTGGCCTCTCCAGTACCTGGAATTGTAGGTGTGTACCACCATGCCACATGTTTTAAACTCAGATCCTCTGACTTTTTGAGGGCTGATACTCATTTACATTGCTGTTTTCAAGCTTCTGGGCAAAGAAATCAAGTGACATCCTTTGTCAAATAATGTATAAGTTCCTGGAGTTTATTTAAAACTGCCAAACAGAGAAGACATTTTTACTAAGCAACAGAAAAATTGCTTAGGAGCCGGGCGCCGGTGGCTCACTCCTGTAATCCTAGCTACTCGGGAGGCTGAGATCTGAGGATCACGGTTCAAAGCCAGCCGGGGCAACGAAAGTCCGTGAGACTCTCTCCAATAAGCCACTAGAAAACAGGAAGTGGCACTGTGGCTTAAGTGGTAGAGCGTTCTCCTTGAGCTGAAGAGCGCAGGGACAGCGCCCAAGCCCAGAGTTCAAGCCCCACAACCGACAAAAAAAGAAAAGAAAAGTTGCTTAGGGTACTAACTTAACCTTTCACAAAGAGAACTGGTAGCTTGAAAGTGTCAGAGGAGTCCCTCCCCCACAGTATAACCCCTGCTTTCACTATATTTGATGTCAGTATAACTTGTGGAGGAGATGGGGAAAAACCAGTTGTTTAAGGATACAGGTGGACCTGTTGCAACAATGAGAAGTACAAGTTGTCATGTCCAAAACGAGCTTTACAACGTTGGTGGGGGGGGGGGGGGAGGAGAAGGATTGGGATTAGGGGGGGAGGGGGGAGGCTGGGAAGGGATGTGAAGGGTAAACAAAGGAGAAGGCTGCAATGCTTGGTAAGAAATGTACGCATTATCCTTCCCATGTAACTGTAACTCCTCTGTACAGTATGTTCACAAATAAAATTAAATTAAATTAAAAAAAAAAAAAAGAAAGTGTCAGAGGAAATCAAGCCAAGTTGTGTGGCCAGGTAGCAGTCATTAAAGCCTTGGCTATTAGGCCAACAAAAGAGTAGAGAGTATTGCTTTCTTGCTTGACTCCTATCTTGAAATACATTATCTAGAGATGTACCAGTATTCTTAGGCTCATTCTCCAAGTACACAAACTTTTATCAGCTAAATATAACTCTGCCCTACTTTAATGGGAAAAAGATGTTTCCAGTCCATCTGGTTCTTCTAGACTATGCCTCTACTCATTTGACAGCTGGTTAGTGATCTATCTTGGGCAAGGCCTTGTGCCAGACACTGAGATTCTGAACATGGTAGTAAGGTAGCATGGTCTGGGCCTTTATGCAGCTTTAAGTAAAAGATAGATGTTCAAAAGAAGACAAATGAAGTAGTTGGTTGTGATGTGCCTTATACCAAATCTGCTTTAAATTGGATTGAGAAGGCACATCAAAGTCTTTCCAAGTCTAGAACTTATCTGGCTATAGCACTTTCTAATATAATTCCTATACTGACAAGAAAAAATTAATCAGTAGGGTTTTTTTTGTTTGTTTTGGTGAAGGTAAGCAGGTTGCCCCAGAAATGGTGTGTGATTGTGTAGCTTGTATGGTTAATGATATGCTGATGTGAATCAGGATATAACATACATTTGTAATTCTCATTCCATCTCTATTTTTGTTAAAGTATACTACATCTGTTAATCAGGATATTAGGATGTTCATTAGGTATATTTTCAAGCACTTCTGTAGAAGTCCGTATAGAACTTTTCAGTGTCCTTGGTATAGCTTTTGCTTATTCTTGCAGATCGACAGTGATAACTTCTATCTAAAGCTCTTAAATGCACTGACTATATATACTTTCAAAGAAATGAAACCACTTAGACATATTTTATTTATTCTATTTTATTTGCTTTCATTTAATTTTTCTATTTTTAAAAAATTCTTTTATAGGGCTGGGAAGGTGGCTCCGTGGTAGAGTGCTTGCCTTGCATGCATGAGGCCCTGGGTTCTATTCTTCAGCACCACATAAGCAAAAAAAGCCAGAAATAGCACTGTGGCTCAAGTGTCTGTAGAGTGCTAGCCTTGAGCTGAAGAGCTGAAGGACAGTGTCTAGGCCCAGAGTTCAAGCCCCACAACCGACAAAAAAAAGAAAAATTCTTTTATATGTTAGGAAATGAAAAGACTTGGAAAAAAAATCATGTTAAGTGAAGTAAGCCAGTCCCAAAGAAATTTAGGTCTTATGGTTTCCCTTATTTGCAATAATTAGTATAACTATAGGATAATCTTATCAGATGATCTGAAAAGCTCAAAAGCTATGTACATATGACCATGTAAGGTGATGCTAAGTGAAATGAACCCCAAGATATAGACAAAAGAGGTCTGTCTTTGTTGTTGTTGTTTTAAATGTACTATGTGATTTTTTTTTTGTTTCCTTTGTATGTTTTTTGCCCTGTGGTATATCCCATGTTGTTACTATACTTGATTTTGGTACCCTGCATCTTGTATATACATTTGTCTAATCTGGGGAGGGGAAGGGGAATAAAAAAATGGTGAAACAAGGACACAGGATGTCCCATTGCAGTGATACCCACAAGACAGTATTTTGGAAAGGAACATTACAACTTTGGGGCAGGAGGTTGGGGGGGGGGGGGGAGTAATGGAAGTGGGGGAGGGAAGGGATAGTAGGACAAAACAGCAAAGGGGGTAACAATGATCGACAAGTAATGTACTCATTGCCTTACTCATGTAACTGTAACCGCTCTGTACAGCATCTATATAATAAAATTAAATTAAAATAATTTGAAAAAAATCTTTTATATGTGCCAGTTTGAACTGAGGTCCTTTCTTTCTTGCTTGTTTTTTCTGCTCAAGGCTGATGTTCTGTCACTTGAGCCAAACCTCACTTCTGGAGTTTTGCATATTAATTGGAGACAAGAGTCTCAAGGATTCTGGCCTGGGTTTGTTTTGAACCTCAGTCCTAGATCTCAGCCTCCTGACTAGCTAGGTTAACAGGCATAAGCCACCAGCACTCAACTCTTTATTTATTTATTTATTTTTAAGAAATGAGGGTCTTAGTATGTTTCCCAGGCTGGTTCTGAACTTGGCTCAAGGGATCTTGTGTAAGCTTTCTGAATATCTAGGACTCTAGACATATGCTACCTCCATTCCTGGCTAAAAAAGTATTGATGAGTATGTTTATGGACCTGGCTTTTTTAATATTGGTGAGTATGTCTATGCACGTTGTATTCTGAAGTTAAGAATAATGGACAGGGGCTGGGAATGTGGCTTAGTGATAGTGTTTGCATAGTGTGCATGAAGCCCTGGGTTCGATTCCTCAGTACCACATAAACAGAAAAAAAAGACCGAAGTGGTGCTGTGGCGCAAGTAAGTGGTAGAGCACTATCTTTGAACACAGAAAGGCTCAGGGGCAGAGCCTAGGCCCTGAGTTCAAGCCCAAGGGCCAGCAAAAAAAAAAGTAATGGACAGGAAACTGGGAGACCAAGTTTCTAGCTCTGACTTGATTCTGTCAAAACTATGCAAAGTATAATTTGTTTCAGTCTTTGGTTATTCCTCCATATGATTACCACAATAATATCAGGTTCTGTCTTACATGTTTTCTAAAGTTATTCTGTGAGTTATTCTATGCAAGAATAATTTAAAGATCAAAGAGAATACCTTAAAGATCAAAGATGATCATTCAAGAAGGTTAAATTTTTGTAAGGATTTGAAAATGTTCAATTTGTCTTGTCTTACAGGTTGTGGGGTGACCATGGTCAAGCGGCTTTGGAATCTGCTCATGTTTGCTTAATAAATGCAACAGCTACAGGAACTGAAATTCTTAAAAACTTGGTTCTACCAGGTAATATAGTTTGGTGGTTGCATTCTAGTTTGACTTCTTTAAGCTTCTGATCTATATGTCTATATCTATATGTGTCTTTCTGTCTGTCTCTATATAGTCTTGACTTACTGTTTTTGTCTCCCAGGTATTGGATCATTTACAATTATTGATAGGAATCAGGTCAGCGGAGAAGATGCTGGAAACAAGTACGTTCTGTTTTCAAATATGTATATGTTAAAGAAGGCAGTACACTGTCACAAAAGAATGAGGCCTGGAAAAAAAAAAAAAAGAATGAGGCCCGAATTTTAACTTAGCTCTTTAATCAGGATGACTTGAATCAATGGTGGAAATTATCTGTTTAGGATAATGAAGAAGAGGAAGTGTGTTAATAACAGGTAAAATGCTAGCACGTGTCTACAGAAGGTACTCATCACACTCTATTGTTACTTGTATAAAGGAATACTCATTTCTTATTTGTAAAATCTGAGTACTTTCTAGTCCATTGTACTGATTCTTAGCTGTTATAATAACAATAAATGTAGTGGGGGATTATAAGAAAAATACAAATATTATCTTTGGTTGGTAGTATATTCTAAGCTTATTCCAAGTATATATACCTCTCACTATATTATACTATGCTTATAGAAATGCTATTTTATAAATTCTTTACAAATTGTCCTATTTAGATTTTTCTGAGCATCTGCAGTTAGATTTTAGATTTACCTTTTAAATAATTTGGAGTCTGGTGTTTCATTGTCTTTGTCAATAAAAACAACAAGTAAATACAAGGAAAACCAGAATTTAATTCATCTGTAGCTTTGATGCTTTTTTTCTATGATTAGTACAAATTACTGTTGTTCAAAGTGCAGTTTTTCATTAGTATCTCTTTTTTTTTAAATTTTTTATTATGAAAATACCATACAGAGGAGTTACAATTACATGGACAAGATAATGAGTACATTTCTTACCAAGCATTGTTGCTTCCTCCTTTGTTTCCCCTTCCTATCTCTTCACATATCCCGCCCCTCCCATATCCCCCACCCCCACCCCACCCCTACCTGGCCAAAGTTGTGAAGTTCGTTTTTTGACATAATGACTTGTACATCTCATTGTTGCAATGGGTCCACCTGTATCCCTATTAAAACGATTTGTTTTTTCCCTTCCCCTCTGCAAATTATACCAACATCAAATACAGTGAAAGCAGGGTTTATATTGTGGGGGAGGGACATACAAAGCAACAAAGAAATCATCTTATAAATATGTTAGAAACAATCGTATGAAGGTAAAAAACATTTGAATACTTATCTTAGGGTTAATTTCACGTAACATCAACATATCTGACCTTTTCGGCTTGTCTCAGACATATACTAGTTATTACAAATAAGGGAAACCATGGGGCATATGTTTCTTTGGGCCTGGCTTACTTCACTTAGTATAATTTCTTAACAAATGGGGCAATGTCATTCTTTCTGATGGAGGCATAGAATTCCATTGTGTATATATACCACGTTTTCTTGATCCATTCATCTACTGAGGGGCATCTGGGTTGGTTCCATATCTTAGCTATGGTAAATAATGCTGCAATAAATGTAGTTGTGCTGGTAGTTTTCGTATGGTCTTGTTTGTGATCATTTGGGTTAAATGCCCAAAAGTGGGATTGCTGGGTCATAGGGAAACTCTATGTGGAGTCTTTTGAGGAGCCTCCATACCACCTTCCAAAGTGGTTGAACAAGTTTAATACAAACAGACACACACGGACACCCAAACAACTCCTGTTGTTTTCTTCTTCTTATAGAGCGAGGTGCTTGTGCCACAAAATAGCACCTGACTCTGGTCAGCAGCCTTGTATCTGTGCCTTGGGACATGACTGGAGTATGTGTGGGAGGACCTTGAATAATTTTTTTTTTTTTTTTAGTTTCTTACAAAAGGCACTGTTTCACTACAGCATTTCCCAATGGTGGTCTGCAGAATGCTGGTTCTAGGCAATTTTAATAGCTGTTTAATGGGCCAATAGGTTCTATGGTCAAATGAATTTGGGAAATGGGTCAAATGTAGTTAAAATATCTTTACTATAAAACTTTAGTATTGTGTATATAATGTATATTATGTATTATTATATAATTTTCCAAAAAGAAACTATGTCATAAGGTGTTTGCACAGGTTTGATTTTTTTTTTTTAAGCTTGGAACCCTTTCTCTTAGAGCATCTTAGCATGTAATGAAATTTGCATTCTGTGGTGCTTATCTTGGGAAGCATTGATTTACTAGCGAAGGCACATATAATCTATTAAAGTAGAGTTTGTTTAATACTATGAACACTGTATCATGTTATAACAAACAATTTTTCCTTTCTACCACATAAACTTTCCTTTTTTTTTTTACATTCCTTCCATTTTAGTTTTTTCCTTCAAAGAAGCAGTATTGGCAAGGTAAACAATCAGTTTGTTTAAGAATATGTTTGTGCGTACGCATCTAATAATGCCACTGTATCTTGATTACCCAAAAAGATTTGAATTTAAAAGAGATTATTCTTTGAAAAAGAAAGTTTCCTCATTGTTCTTTTTTTGTTACTGTTATTTTATTACTGTTATTTTATTAAGTCCATGTATTAAATAAAACATAACAGGAAAATCAACAAATTTATAAAATAGAATTTGAGGTGTTTGGATGAAAAAGAAAAACCTCCACAAGAACGATGCCTTCATGTCTACAGATTACTCATGTTGTTGATCTTGAACTTTAAATATCAAGTAAAGGTTTCTACCTTGAAACAAAAGTTGGAATGCTGTAAGGTTAAGCTGCAGTTAATATAGTGATGGGCCAGAAAAATTATAGATTTTCTAAATCTTATTCTAATGCTGATATGCAAAATGCAAGCTTTTAGCAGATAGCAAGAAGGAAACGAGTGAATTAATGCAACTTATCTCCAAGACCTCTAAAAAGTGAAAAAATAAATACTGTGTTTTATAGTGTTCCCTCAAAGCATTGTTATAAGCATGCAAGGGTGATGTGAGCGGTTAAACATTCTTTTTTTTTTTTTTTTTTTTGGTTGGTCATGGGGCTTGAACTCTGGGCTTGGGCGCTGTCCCTTTGCTCTTCAGCTCAAGGTGAGCACTCTACTGCTTGAGCCACAGTGCCACTTTCTCATTGTTCTTTTTTCTTCTTTTTCAGGGCTTCATGCTTGCTAGACAGATGCTTGAGCCACCTTTTCAGCTCAAATTAGCTTATTTTTCCAATAAAATAAATCTTCATACAATTGGTAGTTTAAGAATTTAGGCTGGTACTGGTGGCTTATGCCTATAATCCTAGCTACTCAGGTTGAGATCTGAGGATTGTAGTTCTAAGTCATCCCAGACAGGAAAGTTCGTTTATATTTTATATTGTTATCTCCAATTAAGCACCAAAAAAGCCAGAAGTGGAGCTGTGACTCAGGTGGTAGAATGCTAATCTTAACTGAGCAAAAATGCTCAGGGATAGCACTGAGGCCCTAAGTTGAAGCCCCAGGAGTAGCACCAAAACATAAACAAACAAAATAAAAAGAATTTAGAACTGTCTATGATTTCACACTATCTTATACTAGTCTTGAGAAACATTATGTTAAGAGGATGGAATATTCTGGTTAACATGTTTAATTGAACTTAATCCAGAAAATTCTTTATTTATATTTTTCAGATAAAGTACTTGGGGCTTGGGATGTAGATCAGCAGTAGAGTTTACATAATGTGTATAAGGCTCTGGGTTCAATCCCTAGCACAGAAAGAAAGAAAAAACAAACATGGTGTCATGGCTCATGCCTATAAATTAACACCCTAGAGACTGAGGCTGGGAGATCGCAAGTTCCATGACAGTCTTGACAACACAGAGAGACCTTATCTGATAAAGAAGAAGGTTGTAACAAAACCATGTTAGTGAACTTACTAAAATATTATGAATGGAAGTGACAATTGCTTTTAATGATTGACGGTTTTTATACAAGATTATAGGTGGTTAGAGTGGGTCTGAATTTGGTTCAGGATATCCCTGTCTATTTCCCAGGATTTTTTATACATTTGCCTAAAGAAAAATTAGAGCAAATAGTGTGGTTATTACAGAACTCTGGTAATGATGGTTTTGCTCTCTTTAAAGTAACATTGTGAGGGCTAGGAATGTGGTTTAGTAGTAGAGTGTTTGCCTAGCATGCATGAAGCTCTGGGTTCAATTCCTCAGTACCACAGATACAGAAGAAGGCAGAAGTGGTGCTGTGGCTCAAGTGGTAGTGTGCTAGCCTTGAGTAAAAGAAGCTCAGGGACAGTGCCCAGGCCTTGAGGTCAAGCCCCAGGACTGGCAAAAACATAAAGTAACATTGTGATTGAGCCTCAGTTTAAAAACTGTGGGGGTATAGAGTTGTCTTACCTATGCATGAAGTTTGGATAGTTTCATAGTGAGTTTTTCTGATCTGCAAATTTTTGGATTAGATAGTAGCCATATTTTCTAATCAAGTCAAATGCTTTGTTTTTCAAAAGAACCGAGCTCAAGCTGCAATGGAATTCTTACAAGAACTAAATAATGATGTCTCTGGAAGTTTTGTGGAAGAGGTATAATACATATATACATTACTATTCTATGATGAAATAAAATTTTGTAATAATTCAAAGGCCTAGAAACTTAGAATTTTGGATCTTTGTATCATTTTTACTTAGTTGGAATTGAATTTGTTGCCTTTTTAAAAATTCTAAAATAGCTTAACTGTTTCTGCCATGTTTAATATGATTGTGAACTTGTGGATTTTTTTCCCCCTCTTGTCCAATATAGAGTCCAGAAAACCTTCTAGACAATGATCCTTCATTTTTCTGTAGGTTTACTGTTGTGGTTGCAACTCAGCTTCCTGAAAGGTAAATTTTGTTGTTCACATATTTAAATTTTTTTTCATCTTACTTGATTTGCATGCTTTTAGTCTCACTATAAAGATAGGTTTAAATTTTTTTTAAGATTCCTTAGAAAATTTTAGTGGGAAGCTCTTGTATTAGTACTGAAAAGATGAGGAAGAAAAAAATACTGGTACTTGAATTTTTTGTGGATAGATTTATAGCAATTAAGGTAAACATTGGTTAATCAATCTGATTTAAATACTCTATATGCATGTGTGAAATACCATAGTGGAACACCTTTGAACAATTAACATACACTTAAAAAATGAGCAACAGGAATATAAAACAGGTCCTATCCAGGATGTGGATACTAGTAGGAGGGGGAAGGGTGAACAGAGAGGGTGAAGGAGAGTGAATATGGTCTTGTTGAGATTGGCCTAGGAGGGAAGAAGGGGGATGGGGAGAGTGACTGGGGGGGGGCTGAGTCTGACCAAAGTACATTGTATGCATATATGGACATGTCAGAATGAAACAAACCCCCATGCACAAATGAATGGTGCTAATAAAATAGGGGGAAAACCTAGTTAGGATTGACTATAGGAGTTACCTGGAAGTGTACACATGTGTTTTGTAAATATTTTTCTCTTGTGGAAATGATTTTTTAATGTTTTTTAAAAATGATTTTTAAAAAATCAAAAATTTTAAACAACATTCTTCCTAATACAATAGGACTAGGGTTCGGTATCCTTTTTTATCCCCAAAAGGTAATGTCTTTTTTAAGACTGCCTTGTGAAATTGTTCGCTTTTCACTTTATCCTTGACCTGTTTATATAAGTACAGTGGGTATATCTTTGCATTTATTAGTAAGAATGTTGCTCTGTTTTAAGGCATATTTTCATGTTTGGCATGTTTTGTTTGGCCTGTATGCATTTGCTTATGTTCTTATTTTACTTTCTTTTATAGTACATTACTACATTTAGCAGATGTCCTCTGGAATTCCCAAATCCCTCTTTTGGTCTGTAGGACATATGGACTGGTTGGTTATATGAGGATCATTATAAAAGAACATCCAGGTAGAATTGTTGCACATTTGGGACTTTCTATTCATTGCTTTAGCTGTAATTTTAGGAAGTCAGTTTTGGATTATAAAGTAAATATGTAGCTACATATATTTATTACAGACTCAAAGTAGCAATAGACTCAAAATAGTTTAGTCTATTGTTTTCTTACATAGCATTATAGAAAAATATAAGGCAGAAATATAACAGATATGTCATCATCCTTTTTTTTTCCTTCTCTATCTTGTTAGACCCAGCAATCATGCAAATACTTAGATTCTTTTCTTTTCTAGCCAACATAAGTCCTGTGTAGTTACTACAAGAGGGTAATGTGGGTCACCCTGATACATACCAATATTTCCATCTCCATTCCTTTATCTTTCTCATACAGATCCTTGTACTCCTTAGTTCATATGTAGTTTGACTCAGCAAGCAAGCCATTTACCCAGCTGCTATTCTAAAGGAAATAGTGTCATTCATAGGCAGACCTGCATCAGCTCAGGAGTAATAAAGGGATAACTTTTTACCTGTAAAATCTTACTGGTAGAATTTCATAAGTACTATGGTCTTTATTTACTTAAGGAAGTGTTTTCCTTCTGTGCCAGCTCGGAGCCAGGTGCTCTGTTAGTGTAGGGTGGTCATTAACATTAACAAATCACCAAGGAATGATGTCTGTATTGGCAGCTAGGTTGGGTTAAGTTTCTGGTAGGTAGTGATGGGCTATTTAAGAGGTTTATGTGGGAGAATGACAGAATGAATTTTTATTTTAGATGGATTATTCTGAAGTTGAGTGGAGAATAAATGGACTTGAAGGGGCAAAGATTGGAGGTAGGGTTAATGTTAGTAGATTTCCAGTGGTCTAGGTAAAGGAAAAAGAGTAAGAGCCCCCTCCTTAGGGAAGATTTTATAGGTATAGGGAATATGGGAAGAGGAGGCAGATAATAGTGAGGGTAAATATTGCTAGCTGTGTTTATATTATTTCATTAACTCTTTATAAAGCCTGCATCAGGTAGATATATATCTGCCTTTCACAGGTGGTACTGAGGCACAGAGAGGGTCATGTAGCTAGAAAGTGACAAAATTGTACCTTGTTCTAAATGTTCACTGGGACCATGTATTGTTTTATAATGTACATGGAGAGTGGTTAGGTCAGGAAGTGGGGGGAAAATTGATGTTGGGGGCAAAGGAAGCATACTGGATGGCCCTTGGGTTTCTAAGGAAAAAAAATCTAGGTACACAGTGATGCTTTCTACTCTTGATGATCACAAGAGGAAGGTAGGTTATCAGTTGTCATGTGCAGATGTATTTTGTCAGTTTTGAGCTTCTCAATTATGAAAACAAATTGTCTTCTTTTTTTTTTTTTTTTTTGGTCCAGTCGTGGGCCTGGACGCTGTCCCTCAGCTCTTCAGCTCAAAGCTAGCGCTCTACCACTTGAGCCACAGCGCCACTTCCGGCTTTTTTCTTTTTGCTTATGTGATGCTGAGGAATCGAACCCAGGGCATCAAGCATGCAAGGCAAGCGCTCTACCACTGAGCCACCTTCCCAGCCCCAACAAATTGTCTTCTAAGTGGATCTTGATTTTATTTTTATTAAACTTAAATGAGCCAAATGTAGTGATGTACACTTGTAATCGTAGCACTTAGAAGGTTGTTCCAGGATTTAGAATTCAAGGTCATCTTGAGCTATATAGCTAGACTCTGTTTCATAAAGCAAACAAGCAAAATCCCTTTGGTCCATTTAAGATTCATCTATATATAAATTTTATACTTTAACATAATGGAAAAAATCTGAAGGCACTTGTGGCTATTTAAGTATTATAGATTTCCTGAGTTCCTAAAATGCAGTGTATTGCTTCAGTATTATTAAAGAATTAAGTTTATCTTTTGGGGTGACTTATTTTACAGTGATAGAATCTCATCCAGATAATGCATTAGAAGATCTACGACTGGATAAGCCATTTCCTGAGCTGAAAGAACATTTTCAGTCTTATGATTTGGAACATATGGAAAAAAAGGTTGGTATGTGTGACCTTTTCTAGAGAGATTTTTCAATATTTCGTTATTTCCTTTTTGAGATGTCTAACTGTGTAGCCCAGGATGGCCTCA
This sequence comes from Dipodomys spectabilis, assembly GCF_019054845.1. Classification (NCBI taxonomy): domain Eukaryota; kingdom Metazoa; phylum Chordata; class Mammalia; order Rodentia; family Heteromyidae; genus Dipodomys; species Dipodomys spectabilis. Next base: position 10,049,613 of record NW_024870950.1, read on the forward strand.
GATTCAGAATATAACCCAAACAGACTGGCCTTGGACTCCTGATCCTACTGCTTCAGTTTCCCAAGCGCTGAGATTCAGACATGTGCCACCTCATCTGATACAAATGTGTGTTTTTAACCCAAGGTTTTTTTTTTAATTGTACCAATGTGAGAAAATAACTGTAAATCCCCATATTCCTGTCAGTCATCCAGATCACATGATAACATTTTACCTTTTTTTTTTTTTTTTGGTGGTGATGGTACTGGGCTTTGAACTAAGGGCTTCCTATCTACTAGGCAGAAACTCTATCTCCGGAGAGTATAAGCAATACTCCCAGCCCCTTATCTGTTTTCAAGAAATTAAATTTCAGGTCTGGGAAGGTGGCTCAGTGGTAGAGCGCTTGCCTTGCATGCCTGAGGCCCTGGGTTCGATTCTTCAGCACCACTTAAGCAAAAGGAAAAAAGCCAGAAGTGGTGCTGTGGCTCAAGTGGTAGAGCGCTAGCCTTGAGCTGAAGAACTGAGGGACAGTGCCCAAGCTCAGAGTTCAGGCCCCACGACCAGACCCCCCCCCCCCCCAAAAAAAAAAGAAATTAAATTTCCCACAAACTTAAGGACTTTTTAATTGAACAAAAGTACATAAACTAAACTTCTTTGTGTATTCAATAGCCAGGTGAAGAAATTGAGCATTAATGTATTCCAGAAGCCTTTTTCATGGCCCTGTTTCTAAACAGGCAAATGTACCTTTTAAAGTACATTTGAATAGTTTGAATTTGACCTGTATATGATGACATGTGCCTATAATCCTAGCACTGAAGAGCTGGAGGAGGATCTGGAGTTTCAGGCCAGCCTAGTCTATAAAGTGAGATTTTGTCTGAATTCCCATTCTCTTTCAATAAAAACAAACAAAAACCCATACACACATACACACACACACACACACAAATTGAATTTGTGGTGGATGTTTGTAAAAAATTGATCCTCTAGAAACTTACTTTTAGTGTTTGAAAACTACCAAAGCAGCTGAGTGTATGATAGTGTATTCCTTAAACCTTAGCACTTAGGAGGCTGAGGCAGTATGACTCAGAATTCAAGGTTTGCCTAGATTACATAGCAAATTCAAGGCTAAACTTGGTTATGTAGTGGGACATGGACTCAGAAACAAAAAGAAGAATGAAAATTACTAAGGCAACTGTAAATTTCATTATACATCTAATGTTTATACCAGACTATATAAAGAACATATATTTTGTTTGTACTTTGATATTAATTAAAAAGTAGGTGTTCACCAGGTGCTGGTAGCTCAACCTATAATCCTAACTACTCAGAAAGCTGAGATTTGAGGATCATGGTTCAAAGCTAGTCTGGGCAGAAAAGTCCCTGTGATACTCTTATCTCCAATTAACCACTCTAAAACAGAAAATGGAACTGTGGGTCAAAGTGGTAGAGCTCTAGCCTTGAGCAGAAAAGCTCAAGGATAGCACCCAGGCCTTGCGTTAAAGCCCATGACTGACAAAAAAAAAAAAAAAAGGTCGGTGTTCATTTGGTCTATTAAATAACAGAAGATTGTCTTTTCTTAGTGTACAGTTGGTATCTGGAATTGAGATTTGAGCTGTATTTTGGATAGTGTTTCTGAGACTGTTTTCTGGCTGAGAAAATGCAAAGTAGTACATATCTGAAACATCAAGATTAAATTGTCTACTAAGAGAGGAGGGAAGCTGAGAGGGGAAAAACCCAGAAAAAATGAGGAGGGGGTGACATTATTCAAAAGGAAATGTACTCATTACCTGACTTATGTTACTGTAACTTCTCTGTATGTCATCTTAACAAAATTTAAAAAAAATATTAGATACTACTCTAAAAATACTATTAAAGTCATTTTTATCAACTTAGTTAATAAAACTTCATCAGTCCATATTTATTAGGAGATGATCATATTATTGAATGTGTTGAAAAGTGAAGAATTAATGTTAACTGATACTTTCTTTGTTTTGTCTCTCGTTTTCAGGACCATAGCCATACTCCATGGATTGTGATCATAGCTAAATATTTAGCACAGTGGTATAGTGAAGTATGTCCTTTTTTTTTTTTTTTTTTACAAAAAATTCTATGTGCACCTGTATTTTTATTATAAAGGTTTTCATGCAAGAGAATGGGAAATTATTTTCTGAAGGGGTATGTGTAGGGCAAAGAAAAGCTGTTTTTCTTTTAGTTCTGATATGTTTATTAACAAACTGAAATTTGAGTAGATTTCACCTGAAACTAGCAGTGGGAAATGAATGCAAAGAAATGGCCTGCACTTTCTGTTTTCTAAAAGCAAGCCTCTGATTTCACAGAGGCTTATGTTTTGACCATGAGATCCTATATGGGAAGTAGGAGAAGCTTTGGACTCAATTCCTTATTTTGAGTTTTTATAACTTTAATTTTTAACTACTTTAGACAAATGGACGAATTCCTAAAACATATAAAGAAAAAGAAGACTTCAGAGATTTGATTAGACAAGGTAATATGTGTTGTGATTAAGTATTGTATAAAGTTTGAGAAGCAAATTCCTTGAAGCAAATGGTTTTATTGGATTTCTCTTAGTATCTATATCATGTTATGAGCATGAGGTTTTATTTTATATTTCCTCTGAGGAGGTGAAAAAACCATACCTTGTATAGTTTTAAGAAGGATAATGATAAACTATTTTTTCTTAAAGTTCTGACTTCTGATCCTCCCTTCAGAATCTATGTTTCTATACTGTTGGGGAGGAATGAAGTAGAAAAAAGAAAAGGACTATTGCTTGTTAACTATTCCCTATCTTATTAGGAATTCTAAAGAATGAGAATGGAGCTCCAGAAGATGAAGAGAATTTTGAAGAAGCTATTAAAAATGTGAACACAGCACTAAATACAACTCAGGTATTATGA